>NC_091290.1:65493169-66793729 GCF_032444005.1 Ranitomeya imitator | reverse complement strand
GCTCGTGCCCATCAATCACACCCTCGCAGTCAAAATAATTAAGACAACGAGGAGCATTTTATTCAGGCAGGGCGGACGAACAGGCGCAAGTAGCCAACCAATGATGTCAGAAGACGGGAAGCGCTACCAAGGGGGGTGCTGCGTATCATTAGAAAGGAAAGTCACACCTCAGGGACAGTGGAATGGTCTCAAAGAGACACATTTTGTACGTGTTGAGTTCCACGTGGGCAAGGAGAAAACATCAGCCACCTTGTACAAATGCAGCAGTACTGCTGTACAAGGTGGCTGTTATACATAGAAACACCTGGGGGTGGGGGGCCAGGCTCCCTTCAATTTCAGTTCATGTGCCTGCGTGGCGTTTGCAGGTCACGTTGCAAGCTGCACAGCAGGGGAACAGCTGGCGGTGCTGAACCCCACTAACACATTGGCTGGTGTTTTTCTCTGTGCAGCTAGCATTTCCGGGCAAAAACTAGCGGTGTTTGAGCCCAGGGTCAGCAGGAGGAGGAGGAGAGGAGCAAAGTGTAGGCCGAAGCCTGCACTGGTGGCAGCTTTTGGTCGGTTGTGCCAGCGTGGCTTGTGCTGGACACGATGCCGGCTACACAGCGGGGGAACAGCTGGCGTTGCTGAACCCCACTAACACATTGGCTGGTGTTTTTCTCTGTGCAGCTAGCATTTCCGGGCAAAAACTAGCGGTGTTTGAGCCCAGGGTCAGCAGGAGGAGGAGGAGAGGAGCAAAGTGTAGGCCGAAGCCTGCACTGGTGGCAGCTTTTGGTCGGTTGTGCCAGCGTGGCTTGTGCTGGACACGATGCCGGCTACACAGCGGGGGAACAGCTGGCGTTGCTGAACCCCACTAACACATTGGCTGGTGTTTTTCTCTGTGCAGCTAGCATTTCCGGGCAAAAACTAGCGTTGTTAGAGCCCAGGGTCAGCAGGAGGAGGAGAGGAGCAGAGTGTAGGCCGAAGCCTAGTTGAACCAATTTCAAAGGTTACCTTTAACCCCCCCTCAGGTGTTACAAAGAACAAGAGCCACTCCTTCTGCAGCATTAATGCTGCACAAGTAAAAGGTTGCTCTATTAATTTGTCTACTTGCACAAGCTGAATGCAACACGTAGACTATTTAGCCCATTATACTGTTTAACAGTAGTGGAGGCGTGACTTGTCTTTTTAAAGAAAAGCAGCACAGGTGTCGAAAACACCTTTTTGCATGGGCGCAGCTTCCTGAGCGTTGTTAGTTGCTGTACAGGAGTCTGCGCTCTTGTGATCCTTTGGCCATGCGCTGTGAGCGCTTCCTGTCTTATGACCTCATTTCATGTTGGCCGTTGCGGTTAGCGATGGACATGAATCCCAGACCCACAGTGTGTTTTTAAAAAATCACACTGCGGTGCTGGGATTCGTGCCCTGGTGCAGTAAATATGTTTGCCGCTCACACATGTCCTTACACCTGCTTCAGACTGGACGGCCTCATCTGATCCCTTATCGCCTGCCGAGGCCATGAGGACACCCAGTCTGAAGAAGGCGGAAGGAGATGAGTGAACACAGGCAAACATATGCACTGCACATGCCCATCAATCACACCCTCGCTGTCCAAAAAAATAAGACACCGAGGGGCGTTGTTTCGAGCAGGGGAGATGCACAGGCGCAGCCAGCTAACCAATGATGTCAAAAGACGGGCAGCGCTAACAAGGGTGGTGCTGCGTGTCATTACAAAGGAAAGTCACACCTCAGGGACATTGTAATGGTCTCTAATGAGACACATTTTGTACGTGTTGAGTTCCACGTGGGCAAGGAGAAAAAGTCAGCCACCTCGTACAAATGCAGCAGTACTGCTGTACAAGGTGGCTGTTATACATAGAAACACCTGTGGGTGGGGGGCAGGCTCCCTTCAATTTCAGTTCATGTGCCTGCGTGGCGTTTGCAGGTCACGTTGCAAGCTACACAGCAGGGGAACAGCTGGCGTTGCTGAACCCCACTGACACATTGACTGGTGTTTTTCTCTGTGCAGATTGCATGTCCGGGCAAAAACTAGCGGTGTTAGAGCCCAGGGTCAGCAGGAGGAGGAGGAGAGGAGCAAAGTGTAGGCCGAAGCCTGCACTGGTGGCAGCTTTTGGTCGGTTGTGCCAGCGTGGCTTGTGCTGGACACGATGCCGGCTACACAGCGGGGGAACAGCTGGCGGTGCTGAACCCCACTAACACATTGGCTGGTGTTTTTCTCTGTGCAGCTAGCATTTCCGGGCAAAAACTAGCGGTGTTTGAGCCCAGGGTCAGCAGGAGGAGTAGAGGAGCAGAGTGTAGGCCGAAGCCTAGTTGAACCAATTTCCAAGGTTACCTTTAACCCCCCCCCTCAGGTGTTGCAAGGTACAAGAGCCACACCTTGAACAGCATTAATGATGCACAAGTCAAAGGTTGCTCTATTTAATTTTGCTCCTTGCACACGCTGAATTAAACACGTACACTATTTAGCCCATTATACTGTCAAACAGTAGTGGAGGCGTGACTACTAGTCTTTTTAAGGAGACGCAGCACAGGTGTACAAATTTACACCTAGGTGCTGTGCGCAGATTCCTTACCGTTGTTATTTGCAGTACAGGAAACTGCGCTCTTGTGTTATCCCTTGGCAATACCCTGTTAGTGCAGGCCGTCTCATGACCTCATTTCATGTTGGCCGGTGCGGTTAACGATGGCCATAAATCCCAGACCCACAGTGGCTTTTCCTAAAGTCACACTGCGGTGCTGGGATTCGTGGCCTTGTGCAGTAAATATGTTCGCCGCTCACACATGTCCTTACACCTGCTTCAGACTGGGCGGCCTCAGCTGATCCCTTATCGCATGCCGCGGCCATGAGGCCGCACAGTCAGAAGAAGGCGGAAGGAGGGGAGTGAAAACAGGGGAACATATGCACTGCTCGTGCCCATCAATCACACCCTCGCAGTCAAAATATATGAGACAACGGGGGGCGTTGTGTCGGGCAGGGGGGACGCACAGGCACAGCCAGCCAACCAATGATGTCAGGAGACGGGCAGCGCTAACAATGGGGGTGCTGCGTGTCATTAAAAAGGAAAGTCACACCTCAGGGACATTGTAATGGTCTGTAATGAGACACATTTTGTACTTGTTGAGTTCCACGTGTGCAAGGAGAAAAAGTCAGCCACCTTGTACAAATGCAGCAGTACTGCTGTACAAGGTGGCTGTTATACATAGAAACACCTGGGGGGGTGGGGGGCAGGCTCCCTTCAATTTCAGTTCATGTGCCTGCGTGGCGTTTGCAGGTCACGTTGCAAGCTACACAGCAGGGGAACAGCTGGCGTTGCTGAACCCCACTGACACATTGACTGGTGTTTTTCTCTGTGCAGATTGCATGTCCGGGCAAAAACTAGCGGTGTTAGAGCCCAGGGTCAGCAGGAGGAGGAGGAGAGGAGCAAAGTGTAGGCCGAAGCCTGCACTGGTGGCAGCTTTTGTTCTGTTGTGCCAGCGTGGCTTGTGCTGGACACGTTGCCGACTACACAGCAGGGGAACAGCTGGCGGTGCTGAACCCCACTAACACATTGGCTGGTGTTTTTCTCTGTGCAGCTAGCATTTCCGGGCAAAAACTAGCGGTGTTTGAGCCCAGGGTCAGCAGGAGGAGTAGAGGAGCAGAGTGTAGGCCGAAGCCTAGTTGAACCAATTTCAAAGGTTACCTTTAACCCCCCCCTCAGGTGTTGCAAGGTACAAGAGCCACACCTTGAACAGCATTAATGATGCACAAGTCAAAGGTTGCTCTATTTAATTTTGCTCCTTGCACACGCTGAATTAAACACGTACACTATTTAGCCCATTATACTGTCAAACAGTTGTGGAGGCGTGACTTGTCTTTTTAACGAGACGCAGCACAGGTGTCAAAATTTGCACCTAGGTACTGGGCGCAGATTCCTGAGCGTTGTTATTTGCTGTACAGGAGTCTGCGCTCTTGTGTTATCCCTTGGCAATACCCTGTTAGTGCAGGCCGTCTCATGACCTCATTTCATGTTGGCCGGTGCGGTTAACGATGGCCATAAATCCCAGACCCACAGTGGCTTTTCCTAAAGTCACACTGCGGTGCTGGGATTCGTGGCCTTGTGCAGTAAATATGTTCGCCGCTCACACATGTCCTTACACCTGCTTCAGACTGGGCGGCCTCAGCTGATCCCTTATCGCATGCCGCGGCCATGAGGCCGCACAGTCAGAAGAAGGCGGAAGGAGGGGAGTGAAAACAGGGGAACATATGCACTGCTCGTGCCCATCAATCACACCCTCGCAGTCAAAATATATGAGACAACGGGGGGCGTTGTGTCGGGCAGGGGGGACGCACAGGCACAGCCAGCCAACCAATGATGTCAGGAGACGGGCAGCGCTAACAATGGGGGTGCTGCGTGTCATTAAAAAGGAAAGTCACACCTCAGGGACATTGTAATGGTCTGTAATGAGACACATTTTGTACTTGTTGAGTTCCACGTGTGCAAGGAGAAAAAGTCAGCCACCTTGTACAAATGCAGCAGTACTGCTGTACAAGGTGGCTGTTATACATAGAAACACCTGGGGGGGTGGGGGGCAGGCTCCCTTCAATTTCAGTTCATGTGCCTGCGTGGCGTTTGCAGGTCACGTTGCAAGCTACACAGCAGGGGAACAGCTGGCGTTGCTGAACCCCACTGACACATTGACTGGTGTTTTTCTCTGTGCAGATTGCATGTCCGGGCAAAAACTAGCGGTGTTAGAGCCCAGGGTCAGCAGGAGGAGGAGGAGAGGAGCAAAGTGTAGGCCGAAGCCTGCACTGGTGGCAGCTTTTGTTCTGTTGTGCCAGCGTGGCTTGTGCTGGACACGTTGCCGACTACACAGCAGGGGAACAGCTGGCGGTGCTGAACCCCACTAACACATTGGCTGGTGTTTTTCTCTGTGCAGCTAGCATTTCCGGGCAAAAACTAGCGGTGTTTGAGCCCAGGGTCAGCAGGAGGAGTAGAGGAGCAGAGTGTAGGCCGAAGCCTAGTTGAACCAATTTCAAAGGTTACCTTTAACCCCCCCCTCAGGTGTTGCAAGGTACAAGAGCCACACCTTGAACAGCATTAATGATGCACAAGTCAAAGGTTGCTCTATTTAATTTTGCTCCTTGCACACGCTGAATTAAACACGTACACTATTTAGCCCATTATACTGTCAAACAGTTGTGGAGGCGTGACTTGTCTTTTTAACGAGACGCAGCACAGGTGTCAAAATTTGCACCTAGGTACTGGGCGCAGATTCCTGAGCGTTGTTATTTGCTGTACAGGAGTCTGCGCTCTTGTGTTATCCCTTGGCAATACCCTGTTAGTGCAGGCCGTCTCATGACCTCATTTCATGTTGGCCGGTGCGGTTAACGATGGCCATAAATCCCAGACCCACAGTGGCTTTTCCTAAAGTCACACTGCGGTGCTGGGATTCGTGGCCTTGTGCAGTAAATATGTTCGCCGCTCACACATGTCCTTACACCTGCTTCAGACTGGGCGGCCTCAGCTGATCCCTTATCGCATGCCGCGGCCATGAGGCCGCACAGTCAGAAGAAGGCGGAAGGAGGGGAGTGAAAACAGGGGAACATATGCACTGCTCGTGCCCATCAATCACACCCTCGCAGTCAAAATATATGAGACAACGGGGGGCGTTGTGTCGGGCAGGGGGGACGCACAGGCACAGCCAGCCAACCAATGATGTCAGGAGACGGGCAGCGCTAACAATGGGGGTGCTGCGTGTCATTACCAAGGAAAGTCACACCTCAGGGACATTGTAATGGTCTCTAATGAGACACATTTTGTACGTGTTGAGTTCCACGTGGGCAAGGAGAAAAAGTCAGCCACCTCGTACAAATGCAGCAGTACTGCTGTACAAGGTGGCTGATATACATAGAAACACCTGTGGGTGGGGGGCAGGCTCCCTTCAATTTCAGTTCATGTGCCTGCGTGGCGTTTGCAGGTCACGTTGCAAGCTACACAGCAGGGGAACAGCTGGCGTTGCTGAACCCCACTAACACATTGGCTGGTGTTTTTCTCTGTGCAGCTAGCATGTCCGGGCAGAAACTGGCGTTGTTTGAGCCCAGGGTCAGCAGGAGGAGGAGAGGAGCAAAGTGTAGGCCGAAGCCTGCACTGGTGGCAGCTTTTGGTCGGTTGTGCCAGCGTGGCTTGTGCTGGACACGATGCCGGCTACACAGCGGGGGAACAGCAGGCGGTGCTGAACCCCACTAACACATTGGCTGGTGTTTTTCTCTGTGCAGCTAGCATGTCCGGGCAGAAACTGGCGTTGTTTGAGCCCAGGGTCAGCAGGAGGAGGAGAGGAGCAAAGTGTAGGCCGAAGCCTGCACTGGTGGCAGCTTTTGGTCGGTTGTGCCAGCGTGGCTTGTGCTGGACACGTTGCCGACTACACAGCAGGGGAACAGCTGGCGGTGCTGAACCCCACTAACACATTGGCTGGTGTTTTTCTCTGTGCAGCTAGCATTTCCGGGCAAAAACTAGCGGTGTTTGAGCCCAGGGTCAGCAGGAGGAGTAGAGGAGCAGAGTGTAGGCCGAAGCCTAGTTGAACCAATTTCAAAGGTTACCTTTAACCCCCCCCTCAGGTGTTGCAAGGTACAAGAGCCACACCTTGTGCAGCATTAATGCTGCACAAGTAAAAGGTTGCTCTATTTGTTTTGCTCCTTGCACACGCTGACTAAAACACGTACACTATTTAGCCCATTATACTGTCAAACAGTTGTGGAGGCGTGACTTGTCTTTTTAACGAGACGCAGCACAGGTGTCAAAATTTGCACCTAGGTACTGGGCGCAGATTCCTGAGCGTTGTTATTTGCTGTACAGGAGTCTGCGCTATTGTGATCCCTTGGCCATGCGCTGTGAGCGCTTCCTGTCTTCTGACCTCATTTCATGTCGGCCGTTGCGGTTAGCGATGGACATGAATCCCAGACCCACAGTGTGTTTTTAAAAAATCACACTGCGGTGCTGGGATTCGTGCCCTGGTGCACTAAATATGTTTGCCGCTCACACATGTCCTTACACCTGCTTCAGACTGGGCGGCCTCATCTGATCCCTTATCGCCTGCCGCGGCCATGAGGACACCCAGTCTGAAGAAGGCGGAAGGAGATGAGTGAACACAGGCAAACATATGCACTGCACATGCCCATCAATCACACCCTCGCTGTCCAAAAAAATAAGACACCGAGGGCCGTTGTTTCGAGCAGGGGAGATGCACAGGCGCAGCCAGCTAACCAATGATGTCAAAAGACGGGCAGCGCTAACAAGGGTGGTGCTGCGTGTCATTACAAAGGAAAGTCACACCTCAGGGACATTGTAATGGTCTCTAATGAGACACATTTTGTACGTGTTGAGTTCCACGTGGGCAAGGAGAAAAAGTCAGCCACCTCGTACAAATGCAGCAGTACTGCTGTACAAGGTGGCTGATATACATAGAAACACCTGTGGGTGGGGGGCAGGCTCCCTTCAATTTCAGTTCATGTGCCTGCGTGGCGTTTGCAGGTCACGTTGCAAGCTACACAGCAGGGGAACAGCTGGCGTTGCTGAACCCCACTGACACATTGACTGGTGTTTTTCTCTGTGCAGATTGCATGTCCGGGCAGAAACTGGCGTTGTTTGAGCCCAGGGTCAGCAGGAGGAGGAGAGGAGCAAAGTGTAGGCCGAAGCCTGCACTGGTGGCAGCTTTTGGTCGGTTGTGCCAGCGTGGCTTGTGCTGGACACGTTGCCGACTACACAGCAGGGGAACAGCTGGCGGTGCTGAACCCCACTAACACATTGGCTGGTGTTTTTCTCTGTGCAGCTAGCATTTCCGGGCAAAAACTAGCGGTGTTTGAGCCCAGGGTCAGCAGGAGGAGTAGAGGAGCAGAGTGTAGGCCGAAGCCTAGTTGAACCAATTTCAAAGGTTACCTTTAACCCCCCCCTCAGGTGTTGCAAGGTACAAGAGCCACACCTTGTGCAGCATTAATGCTGCACAAGTAAAAGGTTGCTCTATTTGTTTTGCTCCTTGCACACGCTGACTAAAACACGTACACTATTTAGCCCATTATACTGTCAAACAGTTGTGGAGGCGTGACTTGTCTTTTTAACGAGACGCAGCACAGGTGTCAAAATTTGCACCTAGGTACTGGGCGCAGATTCCTGAGCGTTGTTATTTGCTGTACAGGAGTCTGCGCTATTGTGATCCCTTGGCCATGCGCTGTGAGCGCTTCCTGTCTTCTGACCTCATTTCATGTCGGCCGTTGCGGTTAGCGATGGACATGAATCCCAGACCCACAGTGTGTTTTCAAACAATCACACTACGTGGCTGGGATTCGTGGCCTTGTGCAGTAAATAGGTTTGCCGCTTACACATGTCCTTACACCGGCTCCAGACTGGGCGGCCTCAGCTGATCCCTTATCGCCTACCACGGCCAGGAGGCCGCACAGTCTGAAGAAGGCGGAAGGAGATGAGTTAAGACAGGCGAACATATGCACTGCTCGTGCCCATAAACCACACCCTCGCTGACAAAATAAATATGACAACGAGGGGCGTTGTTTCTAGCAGGGCGGATGCACAGGCGCAGCCAGCTAACCATGATGACAAAAGACGGGAAACGCTACCAAGGGGGGTGCTGCGTATCATTACAAAGGAAAGTCACACCTCAGGGACAGTGGAATGGTCTCAATGAGACACATTTTGTACGTGTTGAGTTCCACGTGGGCAAGGAGAAAAAGTCAGCCACCTTGTACAAATGCAGCAGTACTGCTGTACTAGGTGGCTGTTATACATAGAAACACCTGGGGGGGTGGGGCCAGGTTCCCTTTTAATTTCAGTTCCTGTGCCTGCATGGCGTTTGCAGGTCACGTTGCCGGCTACACAGCAGGGGAACAGCTGGCGTTGCTGAACCCCACTAACACATTGGCTGGTGTTTTTCTCTGTGCAGCTAGCACTTCCGGGCAAAAACTAGCGGTGTTTGAGCCCAGGGTCAGCAGGAGGAGGAGAGGAGCAGAGTGTAGGCCGAAGCCTGCACTGGTGGCAGCTTTTGTTCTGTTGTGCCAGCGTGGCTTGTGCTGGACACGTTGCCGACTACACAGCAGGGGAACAGCTGGCGGTGCTGAACCCCACTGACACATCACCTAGTGTTTTTTTCTGTGTAGACAACACTTCCAGGTGGCAACTGACAGTGTTGAAACCCAGGGAATCAAAGAGGAGCAGAGTGTAGGCCGAAGCCTGCAGTGGAGCAAGTTGAAAGGGAACCTTTAACCCCCCCCCCCAGGCATTTGTTGCTGAAAGAGCCATCTTGTACAGCAGTAATACTGCACATGGAAAATGGTGGCTCCGAAAATTATGCTCCTTGCAAACGCTGAAGTACACACTCATATAATGTGTCCCCTCACACCGTCAAACCATCCCGGAAGTGGGACTTTCCTTTGTAATGTGACACAGCACAGCCGTCATTCCAACCCCCTTGGTGCCGGGCACCACCTCCTCAACGTTGTTTGGTTCTGTCACGGAGCCCGCACTGTAATGTTATCCCTTGGCCATGCACAGTTAGCGGTGCCCGTCTTCTGACATCATGTAGGTGTCAGGCTGGCAGTGCCTGTGCGTCCAAGCTGCCCGAGATCCAACCTTGCAGTGTCATCTAATGTAGTCCCACTGCGGGCCAGGGATCCATGGGCATGCGCAGTGCATATCATCGCCTCTCACTCACCTCCTTCCTGCTTCTTCAGACTGTGCGGCGTCACGGCCGTGGCATGCTATTAGGGATCAGCTGACGCCGCCTAGTCTGAAGAAGCGTGAAGAAGGGGAGTGAGAGGCTAGTATATGCACTGCGCATGGCCATGGATACCAGGCCCACTGTGGGATCACATTAGACGACACTGCGAGGTGTGATTTCGGGCAGCGTGGACGCACAGGCGCAGCCAGGACGACAACAAATGATGTCAGAGGACGGGCAGCGCAAACTGTGCATGGCCAAGGGATAACATAACAGCGCAGGGTCCATGACGGAATCAAACAACGCTAAGGAGGCAGCGCACGGTGCCAAGGGGGTAGCAATGACGGCTGTGCTGTGTCACATTACAAAGGAAAGTCCCACCTCCGGGACGGTTGGACGGTGTGAGGGGACACATTACATGAGTGTGTAGTTCAGCGTTTGCAAGGAGCATAATTTCAAGAGCGACCTTTCCCTTGTGCAGTATTAGTGCTGCACATGGTGGCTCTTTCAGTAACAAACGCCTAGGGGGGGGGGGGGACAGGTCCCCTTACATTTTAGTTGTGCCAGCGTGGCGGTCGCATGACACGTTGCCGGATACACAGCTGGGGATCAGCTGACGTTACTGAACCCCAATAACAGAGGAGCGACTGTTGACTGTGCACACAGCACTTCCAGGCACCAACTGGCGGTGTTAGAGCCCAGGGACAGCAGGAGGAGCAGATTGGAGGTATTGCCGCACACACAGCTGGGGATCAGCTGACGTTACTGAACCCCAATAACAGAGGAGCGACTGTTGACTGTGCACACAGCACTTCCAGGCACCAACTGGCGGTGTTAGAGCCCAGGGACAGCAGAAGGAGCAGATTGGAGGTATTGCCGCACACACAGCTGGGGATCAGCTGACGTTACTGAACCCCAATAACAGAGGAGCGACTGTTGACTGTGCACACAGCACTTCCAGGCACCAACTGGCGGTGTTAGAGCCCAGGGACAGCAGGAGGAGCAGAGGAACAGAGTGTAGGCCGAAGCCTGATTGGAGCAAGTTGAAAGGAAACCTTTAACCCCCCCCCCCAAGACGTTTGTAGCTGAAAGAGCCATGTTGTGCAGCACTAAGGATGCAAAAGGAAAAGGTTGCTCTTTTAATTATGCTCCTTGCAAACACCGAAGTAAACACTAAAAATGTGTCCCTTTATACCGTTAAACCGTTCCGGAGGTGCGAATTTCCTTCGTAATGGGACACAGCACAGCTGTCATTCCTATCCCCTTGATGCCGTGCGCTGCCTCCTCAGCGTTGTTTTAAGCTGCCACGGAGCCTGCGCTGTTCTGTTAGCCCTTGGCCATGCCCAATTAGCGCTGCCTGTCTTCTGACATAATTTGGTGTCAGGCTGTCAGTGCCTGTGCGTCCACGCTGCTCCAGATCCCACCTCGCAGTCTCATCTAACGTAATCCCACTGCGGGCCTTGGAACCATGGGCATGCACAGTGCATAACCTCGACTCTCACTCCCCTCCTTCCCTCTTCTTCAGACTGTGCGGTGTCACGGCCGTGGCATGCTAGGGATCAGCTGACGGCGCACAGTCTAAAGAAGGCGGAGGGAAATGAGCGAGAGCCCGAGGGGAAGATATGCACTGCGCATGCCCATGGATCCCAGGCCCGCAGTGTGACTCAATCAGAAGACACTGCGAGGCGGGATCTCGGGCACCGCGGCCGCACAGGCGCAGCCAGCCTGACACCAAATTATGTCAGAAGACAGGCAGCGCAAATAGGGCATGCCCAAGGGATAACAGAACAGCGCAGGCTCCGTGACAGCTTAAAACAACGCTGAGGAGGCAGCGCATGGCACCAAGGGGGTAGGAATGACGGCTGTGCTGCGTCACATTACGAAGGAAAGTCCCAGCTCCGGGACGGTATAACGGTATCAGTGAACACATTTTATAAGTGTTAAGTTCTGCGTGTGCAAAGAGCTAAAAAAAAAGAGCTACCTTTTCCTTGTGCAGCATTACTGCTGCACAAGATGGCTCTTTCAGTAACAAACGACGGGGGGGGGGGGGGGGGACAGGTTCCCTTACATTTAGGTTGTTGTGCCAGCGTGGCGGTCGCAGGACACATTGCCGGCTACACAGCTGGGGATCAGCTGACGTTACTGAAACCCAATAACACTGGGTCGTATGTTTTTACTGTGCAGCCTGCACTTCTGAGCCGCAACTGGCGGTGTTGGAGCCCAGGAATAGCAGTTCAGGTGGTAGAAAGATGAACACAGCAGGAGACCTGGATGACACCCAATTACTTAATCAGGCAGAGGAGTGGCAAATTCCTGCGAGATCCAGGCCTGGTTCATTTTCAGGAAAGTAAGCCGGTCAACGTTATCGGAGGATAGTCGCATGCGACGGTCTGTTAGTACACCACCTGCGGCACTAAAGACACGTTCCGATAAGACACTAGCCGCAGGGCAAGCCAGCACCTCCAATGCATACTGGCTTAGCTCTGGCCATGTATCCAGCTTAGAGACCCAAAACTTGAACGGGGAAGAGCCGTCTGGGAGTACAGTAAGAGGGCAAGCCATGTAGTCTGTCACCATCTGACGGAACCGTTGCCTCCTGCTGACTGGAGCCGCCGGTGATGGTGTAGACATTTGGGGCGGGCACACAAAAGTGTGCCAGAGTTGTGCCATACTGGGCTTGCCTTGGGCAGAGGCACTGCTTCTGCTCCCTCTTTGGGCAGAGCCTCCCCCACTGCCTCGACGCACTGAGCTGCTTTGTAAAGCACTAGCAGCACTCCTCTCAGTTGGACAGGAGAAGATGATGGAATTCACCAGTGTGTCGTGGTACTCCCGCAATTTACGCTCCCGGGTCAACGCAGGGATGAGGTTTTGGACGTTGTCCCGGTAGCGAGGATCGAGGAGGGTGAACACCCAATAATCAGGCATGTTGAGAATGTGGTCGATGCGGCGGTCGTTTCTCAGGCACTGCAGCATGAAATCCACCATGTGCTGCAGAGTGCCAACCGGCCCAGAAACGCTGTCCCCTGCTTGAGACATGATCTCTGCCCGCTCGTCATCACCCCACCCTCGCTGTACACACTGACCACTGGACAATTGTGTCGCTCCCTCCTCTGGACGGAGCTCTTCCTCCTCCATTGACTCCTCCTCATCCTCCTCACAAATTGGCCCCTGCGTACCCCTTTGTGAGGAACCACGTGGCGCTGACTCTCCAGAAGCTGATGGAAAAGGTGACTCCTCATCCTCCACCTCTTCCACCACATCATCCCTTAACCCTTGCAAAGTTTGCTGAAGCAGGCAGATAAGGGGGACAGTCATGCTGACTAGTGCATCATCTGCACTTGCCATCCGCGTGGAATAATCAAAAGGACGCAAAACCTGGCAGACGTCCTTCATAGTGGCCCACTCTGTGGTTGTGAAGTCTGATCGGCGCTGACTGCGACTTCTTTGCGCCTGATGCAGCTGGTACTCCATAACTGCTTGCTGCTGCTCACACAACCGCTCCAACATATGTAACGTGGAATTCCACCGGGTAGGTAGGTCACATATGATGCGGTGTTCCGGAAGGCGGAATCGGCGCTGCAGAGCAGCAATGCGGGATCTGGCCAAGCTGGAACGCCGCAAGTGAGCACACTCTAGGCGGACCTTGTGCAGCAGGGCATCAAGATCCGGATAGTCCCTCAGAAAACTCTGCACAACCAAATTGAGCACATGTGCCAGACATGGGATGTGAGTGAGGTTGCCAAGGGCCAAAGCTGCCACCAGATTTCGGCCATTGTCACACACTACCATGCCTGGCTGGAGATTCGCTGGCAGTAACCACACATCGCTCTCCTGCTTGATGGCATTCCAGAGCTCCTGCGCTGTGTGGCTTCGATGCCCCAATGAAACTAGTTTCAAGACGGCCTGCTGACGTTTGGCCACGGCTGTGCTCATGTCGGTCATAGGTAAACGTTCACGGGTCCATGTGGAGGTGGACTGTGACGGATCCTGCAGAGAGGAATCAGAGGAACTGGTGTAAGAGGAGGAGTCGATGCGTACAGACTGGATTCCTGCAATCCTTGGAGTGGGCAGGACACGTCCTGCGCCACTCGCACGATCTGTACCTGGCTCAACAACATTAACCCAATGGGCAGTGAGGGAAACATATCGCCCCTGTCCATGCTGACTGGTCCACGCATCGGTGGTGAGGTGGACCTTGCTACTGACGGCGTTCAGTAGCGCATGTTTTATGTTTGCCTCAACATGCCTGTGCAGGGCAGGGACAGCCTGCCTGCTGAAGTAAAAGCGGCTGGGCACCTTGTACTGTGGGACTGCCAATGCCATCAAGTCACGGAAGCTGTCAGTCTCCACCAGCCTGAACGAGAGCATTTCCAGGGACAACAGTTTGGCAATGCCTGCATTCAGAGCCTGTGCTCGGGGGTGGTTGGCCGAGAATGCCCGCCTTTTCTCCCATGCCTGTACTACCGATGGCTGTAGAGTAGACTGGGAGTGTGAGGATGACTGGGAAGGTGGTGCTGTGGGTGGAATTACACAAGGTCTCTGGGAGGAAGCCAAACCAGCTGTGCGTGAGCTGGAGGAAGAGGCAACACGAGCTGAAGAGGTGGTAGCTGCCGCTGTTGGTTGGCCTACATCTTCAGTGTGTTTCTGTAACTCCACCGCGTGCCTGGTCCGCACATGTTTCCACATATTTGTGGTATTGAGGTTGCTGACATTTTTCCCTCTTTTTACTTTATGATGACACAGCTTGCATTTGACAAAACAAATGTCATCTGCAACTGTGTCAAAAAAGGACCAGGCACTGCAAGTCTTGGGAGCGCCCTTTTTGGCTTTGGAAAGAGACAGGCTCCTAACGGGTGCCAAAGTGGAGGCTACAGGCTCCGCAGTCTTCCCCCTCCCTCTCCCTCTTTGGCCCGTAAGAGGAAGCTCTTCCTCTGAGCTGCTCCCACCACCTTCCTGTTCCTCACGCCACGATGGGTCAAGGACCTCATCATCTCCACTACCCTCTGCCACCAACTGCTCCTCCTGGGTAGTCTCAGCAGCACAGTACGCACGAGAAAGCGGCACCTGAGTTTCATCATCAGATGCGTACTGCGCTGTGGTCACCGGAGGCACTGGCCCACCTGCCTCTTCAGAGTCAGAGAGAAAAAGGTGTTGGGCATCACTGCACACTGCCTCTTCTTCCATTTCTCCAATGCTGCTTGGCTGGCCCCCTGTTTCCAAGCCAAGAGATTCAGAGAACAGAAGTAGAGACGGCTCCTGTCCTGGGCTCTCTGACTGCCTGGCCAATTTGGCAGGTGGTGAAGAGACAGATGGCTGCTCTCCAGTGCTCTGTGCCTGAGAGGATGTGGCACTAACTGAAGTCGATGCCGAGGCGTTAGCTGCCATCCACCCGACAACGGCTTCAATTTGGTCTTCACGCAGCAGCGGTGCACGGCGCTCTCCGACAAAGCTGCGCATGAAGGACTGTTCCCTGCTGAAACTGAGTGACGACGAGTCACCGGCGCCCGCAGCAGGCACAGAATCACCACGTCCTCTCCCTGCTCCTCTCCCTGCTCCGCGCCCACGCCCACGTGCCTTACTCCCTGCCCTCTTCATCTTGGTTGACAGATAAAGATAAGCAGAAAAGTACTAAGGCCTTAGTGTGCTTATTCCTGTAATGCTCCTCCTAACAGGTGTAAGAAACACTAATGTTGTAAATTGTGGACTAAACTTTATTATTTTTCAAATGTGGCCTACACAAGTGTAAGTTGTGTTTGGTGAACTTAACCTTTTTTTTGGTGCAGATCGGGCTACAGAGCTAGTTTAAATCACACGGAGACCGTGCAGACAGCCGTAAACGGCGCTGCAAGGCCAAGAAACCCTCCTCTAGGTTATCCTATATAGTGTTTTTCCACTATTTAGCTGGATACAAGTGGAAAGACACTAATAGGAATTTTTTTTTTCAAATTTTAAACTGGCTGCACTATTTGAAAAAAAGGAAATTGTTTTTCAAGGTATGAGGCAGTAACGCACCCTGAGCTGAATCCAACCGGCTATGGCTGCACACAGACTACAGGGCGAGCTGGGCTCACACGGAGACCGTGCAGACAGCCGTAAACGGCGCTGCAAGGCCAAAAAACCCTCCTCTAGGTTATCCTATATAGTGTTTTTCCACTATTTAGCTGGATACGAGTGGAAAGACACTAATAGGAATTTTTTTTTTCAAATTTTAAACAGGCTGCACTATTTGAAAAAAAGGAAAATTTTTCTCAAGGTATGAGCCAGTAACGAACCCTGAGCTGAATCCAACCGGCTATGGCTGCACACAGACTACAGGGCGAGCTGGGCTCACACGGAGACCGTGCAGACAGCCGTAAACGGCGCTGCAAGGCCAAAAAACCCTCCTCTAGGTTATCCTATATAGTGTTTTTCCACTATTTAGCTGGATACGAGTGGAAAGACACTAATAGGAATTTTTTTTTTCAAATTTTAAACAGGCTGCACTATTTGAAAAAAAGGAAAATTTTTCTCAAGGTATGAGCCAGTAACGAACCCTGAGCTGAATCCAACCGGCTATGGCTGCACACAGACTACAGGGCGAGCTGGGCTCACACGGAGACCGTGCAGACAGCCGTAAACGGCGCTGCAAGGCCAAAAAACCCTCCTCTAGGTTATCCTATATAGTGTTTTTCCACTATTTAGCTGGATACGAGTGGAAAGACACTAATAGGAATTTTTTTTTTCAAATTTTAAACAGGCTGCACTATTTGAAAAAAAGGAAAATTTTTCTCAAGGTATGAGCCAGTAACGAACCCTGAGCTGAATCCAACCGGCTATGGCTGCACACAGACTACAGGGCGAGCTGGGCTCACACGGAGACCGTGCAGACAGCCGTAAACGGCGCTGCAAGGCCCAAAAACCCCCCTCTAGGTTATCCTATGTAGTGTTTTTCCACAATAGAGCTGGAGACTGGTGGAAAAACACTAATAGGAAATTTGAGAAAAAATGTGCAGCAGGCTGCACTAAGAGCAAAAAAGAACAACTGTGTGAGGCAGTGTGAACCCCCCCTGAGCTGAATACAACCGGGTATATGGCTGCACACAGACTACAGAGTGAGCTGCACACACACACACACAGAGACCTTGCAGAACGCTGTTAAAACAGCGCTGCAAGGCAAGAGCAAGGTGAACAGTGAAGAACACACAGCGTTTTGCTAAATTAGCCTTTGGAAAGGAAAATAAAGCAATTAGCTAGCTCAACTGGCCCTCAGTTAGAACACAGCGTCCTGTCCCTAACTGAAATCACAGCAGAGTGAGCGCAAAATGGCGGCAGCGCTTTTTTATAGTGCAGAGTGACATCATTTCAGCAGCCAATCCAAGCCTTGCCAGTACTTACATGCCCACCATGCTAAACAGGATGTGCCCACACTTTCATTCATTCCTCATTGGCTGCTGCGTTCAATTTGAATTCTGGGAACTTCCGATTCCGGTATCCGATACGCGGGAAGTATCGGAATTCAGTATCGGAATTCCGATACCGCAAATATCGGCCGATACCCGATACTTGCGGTATCGGAATGCTCAACACTAATTATGATACTCTGGAATCCAGAGTGGAAAATAAATTCTGGCGTCAGCTCCTGAACCGGTGGTTATACAATAAATCAGAGATGTTCATTTTTACAGCAGATAATTATATTTCCTGATGGCTGAGACAGTTACAGAAAGCAGCCGAATTTATATCCTCATTGCTAAATGTATTCAATTGTTGGGCATTAAAGGGTTATTTCCAAAATCACAATATGGTCTCATAATAATTTACACATATTAAATGGTGCCAATATAACTCATTTTTAAAACTGCCCATATTTCTCATCACTCACAAAGGAAGCCTCTTAAAGCTCTATTTACACTCCAGTTGCCATTAGACCCGTCTTCCATTAGTTCCAGTGCTCCTGGCCGATCATTTGCAGTGCAGTCTCTCTCAGCTGCTTCCTGCCAGCATAGCTCAGGGTTCTGTCCAGAATACAGCTTTTAATGTGAGGGATGATGTCACATAAGGGGGAAAGAAAGCTCATGCTAGGGAAATAACATCAAAATGGGGCTCTATATACAGGTGTATGCTGCACGATGGGGCTCTGTATACAGGGGTTGAAAGTAGATGCATTCTGCACAATGAGGCTGTGAATAGCAGGGCTGAGATTAATTCAGCGGAGTCTGATTGAATTCTGCTGACAGATGTGAAACTGTAGATGCATATGACATCAGATTACCTCTGCCAAATACATCTGAGTTGCCCGTCAGGGCAGTGGGGTACTCGGGATTCGGTCCGGTCACAATTAAAGGGGTGGTCACGGTGGCAGCGAACCGGTCCATGGCCCTGGGTGCCCAAGTAAAAGGGATGGTCTTTAAAGGGGTTGTGGAAATAATGAAAGTTTGTGATGCCACCTGTGGTTCTCTGTCAGAGGTGACCGACGCTGCTTAAAGGGGTCCTCTGGGGGTGATGGTATTCAAGCAATGATGGTGTTGCTTCTCACAGGTGAAGCGGGGCCCACAGGGCTCCCGATGTGTTTGGCAGGGATGGTATTCAGCCTCAGTCCAGGGTACCGGTACCAGTTGTAGCTGGAGTCCAGGCAGCCTGAAGACAGGTGGAAATCCCGTTGACAGGTCAGTTTGGGAGCCTTCCACTATGCACTGGCATGTGGTCCCTTGCTGCCTGTATCTCTCTAACAAGGCCCTCTTTCTTCCCTGTCCAAGGACAGTACCTGCACGGTAGGCAACTTGAGACCTCTTTGGGGTCTCTGTTCACGGTGACTCTGGACTCTGATTGCTGTTGTACCTCAGGTATTATGTGGACAAGTCCCTTTTAGTTTCCTGCCCTCTGGCTCTGCTGTGGGACCTGTAGTTCTTCACGACCTCAGGCTCCTGGTGCCCGAATTCTGCACTCAGCTAAGAGAGGCCCAGTCACAGCCTTTCTCTAGCTCCTAACTCCTTCTGTCCTCCTTCACTGTCTGCTACCAACTGTCATCTCTCACTGCCTAGCAACTGCATAGCAACTGACTCCTCCTCCCGACCGGAGAGAGCAGCTTCCGTCAAGTCGGGGGTAGAGCTCCCCCTTCTGGCCTGGAGTCAGAATGTGTTGCATGTAAGATTACCTGCCAAAGGGATTCCTCCTGTCTCCAGGGATGGCATTACCCTCCCCAAGAGGAAGGCAATACCACTGTGGTACCTGAACTCCTGGGGTGCCATACATCGACCGAGTGGCACCTGCAGTTTTACAAACCTGATCTGTCAGCAGTAGGTATAAAACTCTGCACTGCCATTGTAGAGGAATGTAGGTCAGTTGAACTCTAATATATCCAACTATTGGTGTAAAACCGGCACAGCAGCTATACTGATGTAGATCCTATGAAAGCTGTAGGAGGAAACAGCGCAAATATAGGGTCTTATCTGGGATATCAGGGGTCAATACAATATGATTGCACTCACCAGACTTAGCGCAAATAAGGCATTATGAAGATTCGCAGCACCAGATCCACGGGTCCAATGAGACCGAACGTTAGATATCAGAAATAGGAAAAAACGTGGTTGTTGTTCTGCGCTGCTGAATCACTGAAAATCCAGACGTATTAATAATCGTGGCTTTATTCAACACGTTTCAGAGTACAAAAGATTCCTTCATCGGGTAACACCACAACAAAGCTTGATGATAACTCAGGTGTAGCAGGGACTAGTCATGAGTGCACAGTAGGGTAGGGGGCCTGCAGCACTGAGGAGAAGCAAATTCTACTGGGAAATGTAATTTTAGTGGAGAAGAAGGCGACCACCCATTCTGCTGTATGACGCTAGATTCACTGGGAGGCAGACAGATATAAAAAAATATGCAAAGGGACAGCAAAGACTTTACATTGGGATTAGTTTCTACTGTAATTATGCCTTTCCCATGCTTTGTGAAAGATATTGTAATTTTAGAATTACCCTTTAAGCAACAACTGGCTGGTCCATGTAATTTAACTTAGATGTATTGTAGAGTTGACTAACATTGTGTGAATCCATTTATGACATCAAGGATTTGAACTGGATTAAAGATCTGTGATTATAAAAAAAAACATGGCTGCTTTGCTTTAGAAACATTGCTGCAGTGGTGATGGATGTTCTGGCATTGCAGAATTGTATTGAAGTGAATACAGACAGAGCGTACAACCTGTGGTCAGGAGTGCCGCTCTTGTTGATGGAAAGCTGCCATACTTTCATAATACAGGACAAGCAATTTGTGGAATGACGAGCTCTGTAGAGATAACTTTGTATTTTTGCAAAAGAGAATAATAGACTTTTGACATATGCCAGGAAATGATCCCAATGTATCTATCTATCTATCTATCTATCTATCTATCTATCTATCTATCTATCTATCTATCTATCTATCTATCTATCTATCTATCCCACTGACACTTAAAGGTTTGATATGTGACAAAAAAATTTGCTTTTCCCACACATATGTGGTATCCCACAAAGTGGCCATTTCTACGGGATACCGGATATATAATGTGTTCATAAAAATTCACAGCATTTATATGAAAACACACTATATATGAATATCCAATATATAAAGCTGAATGTGTGTGTGTGTGTGTGTGTATGTCCGGGATTGGCATCTGCACCGTCGCAGCTACAGCCACAAAATTTTGCACAGTCACACGTCTGGACCCCGAGAGTGTCATAGGCTACGTTGTGAGGCATAATTTTAACCCCGCGCATTCCAATTCACCAAACAATTTTGCCCCTATCTACATAATGGGGAAAAAGTGAAAGGAAAAGTGTTGGAGGCAAATTGACAGCCAGGAGGAGATGGCATACAGGTATATACAGGGGAGATGATATACAGCTATATATTATATGCAGGAGGAGATGACATACAGCTATATATTATATACAGGGGAGATGACATACAGGTATATAATATATACAGGGGAGATGATATACAGCTATATATTATATACAGGAGGAGATGACATGCAGGTATATACTATATACAGGGAAGATGACATACAGGTATATATTATATACAGGGGAGATGACTTACAGGTATATCTAATATATAAAGCTGAATGTGTGTGTGTGTATGTCCGGAAATGGCATCTGCACCGTCGCAGCTACAGCCACAAAATTTTGCACAGTCACACGTCTGGACCCCGAGAGCGTCATAGGCTATGTTGTGAGGCAAAATTTTAACCCCGCGTGTTCCAATTCACCAAACAATTTTGCCCCTATCTGCATAATGGGGAAAAAGTGAAAAGAAAAGTGTTGGAGGCAAATTGACAGCTGCCAGATGTGAACAAGGGGGACTTAAAGAGTGAGAGCGATGGCACCAAAGAGTATATACCGTACAGTTGCTAAGGTGGGGCCCCGACATGGGTTACTCACCACACACGTGGATATGAACACACACCCAAAATGCGCCACACACTACCACGTGCTTGAACACATATCACCCTCAGCACACATTTCACCACACATACACCAACCTCGCCACATAAAAGTCGAAACACAAAAGTCGCCGCTCAAAACTCACCACGCGCAAAACACACCACGTGCAAAACTAGGCTCACGCAAAACTCGCCACATGTGCAAAACTCACCTCATGGAAAACTCGCCACACGTGGAAAAATTGCCACATGCACAAAAGTTGCAACACATGCAAAAGTTGCCTCACACAAAACTTGCACATACTCAAAACGCACCACACATAAAACTCGCCACGCGCAAAACTCGTCATGCGCAAAACTTGCTGCACACAACTTGCTATACTAACCTGTCACATGCAACTCGACACACAAAAAGTTGCTACACACATGTCGCCACATAAAATTCATCTCACAAAAATCGCTACATGCATGTCGCCACACGTAACTCAACACACACAACTTGACACATGAAACTCACCCTAACACACACACAAGTCTGGTATTATCCTTCAAAAATAAAAATCTGATTAATAGGCAGACAAACTACAAGAGCAACAACTGTGCCATATAGGAAATATGGCAGCTGTCAGTCACATGACCTGCCTATTATGTGCATGTGTGAGCTAATATATACTGCCAGGGGGAGGGCTTCCTGTTGGCTGGTGTTTTATCAGGCTGCCAATTTAGCTTACAAGTACTGAGGTAAAAATACTGAGCAAATAACGTGTGAACGAGGTCTAATACAGGAGGAGATGACACACAGATATATACTATATACAGGAGGAGATGACACACAGGTATATACTATATACAGGGGAGAAGACACAGGTATATACTATATACAGGAGGAGATGACATACAGGTATATTCTGTATACAGGAGGAGATGACACACATATAGAATATATACAGGGGAGATGACACACAGGTATATACAGTCATGGCCAAAAGTATTAACACCCCTTCAATTCTGTCAGATAATACTCAGTTTCTTCCAGAAAATGATTGCAATCACAAATTCTTTGGTATTATTATCTTCATTTAATTTGTCTTAAATGAAAAAAAAACATAAAAAGAATTGTCCTAAAGCCAAATTGGATATAATTCCACACCAAACATAAAAAAGGGGGTGGACAAAAGTATTGGCACCGTTCGAAAAATCATGTGGTGCTTCCCTTATTTGTGTAATTAACAGCACCTGTAACTTACCTGTGGCACCTAACAGGTGTTGGCAATAACTAAATGACACTTGCAGCCAGTTGACATGGATTAAAGTTGACTCAACCTCTGTCCTGTGTCCTTGTGTGTACCACATTGAACATGGAGAAAAGAAAAAGACCAAAGAACTGTCTGAGGACTTGAGAAACCAAATTGTGAGGAAGCATGAGCAATCTCAAAGCTACAAGTCCATCTCCAAAGATCTGAATGTTCCTGTGTCTACCGTGCGCAGTGTCGTCAAGAAGTTTAAAGCCCATGGCACTGTGGCTAACCTCCCTAGATGTGGATGGAAAAGAAGAATTGACAAGAGATTTCAACACAAGATTGTGCGGATGTTGGATAAAGAACCTCGACTAACATCCAAACAAGTTCAAGCTGCCCTGCAGTCCGAGGGTACAACCGTGTCAACCTGTACTATCCATCGGCATGGTAGGAGACCCAGAAAGACCCCACTTCTTACCCCGAGACATAAAAAAGCCTCGCTGGAGTTTGGAGCCATGACTGCACTATATACAGGAGGAGATGACACACTGGTATATACTATATACAGGGGAGATGACATACAGGTACATACTATATACAGGGGAGAGACACACAGGTATATACTATATACAGGGGAGATGACACACAGGTATATACTATATACAGGGGAGATGACACACAGATATATACTATATACAGGAGAAGATGACACACAGGTATATACTATATACAGGAGCAGATGACACACAGGTATATACTATATACAAAAGGAGATGACTTACAGGTATATAGTATCTACAGGAGGAGATGACACATAGGTATATACAATATACAGGAGGAGATGACATACAGCAGGTATATACTATTTACAGGGGAGATGACAAACAGGTATATACTATATACAGGAGATGACATACAGGTGTATACTATATATAAGGGAGATGACAAACACGTACAGTACAGACCAAAAGTTTGGACACACCTTCTCATTTCAAGATTTTTCTGTATTTTCAAGACTATGAAAGTCATCAAAGGCATGAAAACTATGAAGGCATCAAAACTATGAATTAACACGTGGAATAATATACTTAACAAAAAAGTGTGAAACTACTGAAAATATGTATTATATTCTAGGTTCTTCAAAGTAGCCACCTTTTGCTTTGATGACTGCTTTGCACACTCTTGGCATTCTCTTGAAGAGCTTCAAGAGGTAGTCACCGGAAATGATTTTCACTTCACAGGTGTGCCCTGTCAGGTTTAACAAGTGGGATTTCTTGCCTTATAAATGGGGTTGGGATCTTCAGTTGTGTTGAGCAGAAGTCTGGTGGATACACAGCTGATAGTCCTACTGAATAGACTGTTAGAATTTGTATTATGGCAAGAAAAAAGCAGCTAAGTAAAGAAAAATGAGTGGCCATTATTACTTTAAGAAATGAAGGTTAGTCAGTCCGAAAAATTGGAAAACTTTGAAAGTGTCCCCAAGTGCAGTTGCAAAAACCATCAAGCGCTATAAAGAAATTGGCTCACATGAGGACTGCCCCAGGAAAGGAAGACTAAGAGTCACCTCTGCTTCTGAGGATAGGTTTATCCGAGTCACCAGCCTCAGAAATCGCATGTTAACAGCAGCTCAGATTAGAGACCAGGTCAATGCCACACAGAGTTCTAGCAGCAGACACATCTCTACAACTGTTAACAGGAGACTTTGTGCAGCGGGCCTTCATGGTAAAATAGCTGCTCGGAAACCACTGCTAAGGACAGGCAACAAGCAGAAGAGACTTGTTTGGGCTACAGAACACAAGGAATGGACATTAGACCAGTTCACATCTGTGCTTTGTTCTGATGAGTCCAGATTTCAGGTCTTTGGTTCCAACCTCCGTGTCTTTGTGCGACACAGTAAAGGAGAACGGATGGACTCTACATGTCTGGTTCTCACCATGAAGCATGGAGGAGGAGGTGTGATGGTGTGGGGGTGCTTTGCTGGTGACACTGTTGGGGATTTATTCAAAATTGAAGGCATACTGAACCAGCATGGCTACCACATCATCTTGCAGCGGCATGCTATTCCATCTGGTTTGCGTTTAGTTGGACCATCATTTATTTTTCAACAGGACAATGGCCCCAATCACACCTCCAGGCTGTGTAAGGGCTATTTGACCAAGAAGAAGAGCGATGGGGTGCTACGCCAGATGACCTAGCCTCCACAGTCACCAGACCTGAACCCAATTGAGATGGTTTGGGGTGAGTGAATGCAAAAGGGCCAACAAGTGCAAAGCATCTCTGGGAACTCCTTCAAGATTGTTGGAAGACCATTTCTGGTGACTACCTCTTGAAGCTGATCAAGAGAATGCTAAGAGTGTGCAAAGCAGTCATCAAAGCAAAAGGTGGCTACTTTGAAGAACCTAGAATATAAGACATATTTTCAGTTGTTTCACACTTTTTTGTTAAGTATATCATTCCACATGTGTTCATTCATTGTTTTGTTGCCTTCAGTGTGAATTTACAATTTTCATAGTTATGAAAATACAGAAAAATCTTGAAATGAGAAAGTGTGTCCAAACTTTTGGTCTGTACTGTATATATTGAGGGGAAAATGAGAGGTGTGAGGTGAAAATGAGGGGTGTGTGAGGTGAAAATGAAAAGGTGTGAGTGCAAAATGAGAAGAGTGAGGGGAAATAGTAGAGTGATCGGAAAATGACAGATGTGAGGTCAAAATGACAAGTGTTGGGCAGCACGGTGGCGCAGTGGATAGCACTGCAGCCTTGCAGCGCTGGGGTCCTGGGTCCTGTCCCATCGGGGACAGTGATGATAATGTGTGCAAACTGTAAAGCGCTGCGGAATATGTTAGCGCTATATAAAAATAAAGATTATTATTATTATTATTATTATTATTAAGTGTTAGGGGGGAATGAGAGGAGTGAGGGGGAAAATAAGAGGAGTGGGGGGGGAAATGAGAGGTGTAAGGGAGAAAATGAGAGATGTGAGGGGGAAAATGAGGGGTGTGATGGGAAAATAAGAGAAGTAAGGTGCTATAACTAACCACAGATATTTACTATGCCCAGGCAACGCCGGGCTCTTCAGCTAGTCTAATATATAAAGCTGAATGTGTGTGTGTATGTCCGGGATTGGCATTTGCACCGTCGCAGCTACAGCCACAAAATTTTGCACAGTCACACGTCTGGACCCCGAGAGCGTCATAGGCTATGTTGTGAGGCAAAATTTTAACCCCGCGCGTTCAAATTCACCAAACAATTTTGCCCCTATCTGCATAATGGGGAAAAAGTGAAAAGAAAAGTGTTGGAGGCAAATTGACAGCTGCCAGATGTGAACAAGGGGGACTTAAAAAGTGAGAGCGATGGCGCCAAAGAGTATATACCGTAAAATTGCTAAGGTGGGGCCCCAACATGGGTTACTCACCACATACGAGGATATGAACACACACACAAAATTCGCCACACACTACCACGTGCTTGAACACATATACCACCCTCAGCACACATTTCACCACACATACACCAACCTCGCCAAATAAAAGTCGATACACAAAAGTCACCGCTCAAAACTCGCCACGCGCAAAACTCGCCACATGCAAAACTAGGCTCACGCAAAACTCGCCACACGTGCAAAACTCACCTCATGGAAAACTCGCCACATGCATAACTTGCACACGTGGAAAAATTGCCACATGCACAAAAGTTGCAACACATGCAAAAGTTGCCTCATACAAAACTTGCACATACTCAAAACGCACCACACATAAAACTCGCCACGTGCAAAACTCGCCATGCGCAAAACTTGCTGCACACAACTTGCTACACTAACCTGTCACATGCAACTCGACACACAAAAAGTTGCTACATGCATGTCGCCACATGCAACTCAACACACACAACTTGACACATGAAACTCGCCCTAAAACACACACAAGTCTGGTAATATCCTTCAAAAATAAAAATCTGATTAATAAGCAGACAAACTACAAGAGCAACAACTGTACCATATAGGAAACACGGCAGCTGTCAGTCACATGACCTGTCTATTATATGTATGTGTGAGCTAATATATACTGCCAAGGGAGAGGGCTTCCTGTTGGCTGGGGATTTATCAGGCTGCCAATTTAGCTTACAAATACTGAGGTAAAAAATACTGAGCAAATAACATGTGAACGAGGTCTAATACAGGAGGAGATGACATACAGGTACATACTATATACAGGAGGAGATGACACACAGGTATATACTATATACAGGAGGAAATGATACACACATATATACTATATACAGGGGAGATGGCACACAGGTATAAACTATATACAGGGGAGATGACATACAGGTACATACTATATACAGGGGAGATGACACACAGGTATATACTATATACAAGGGAGATGACACACAGGTATATACTATATACAGGGGAGATGACACACAGGTGTACACTATATACAGGAGGAGATGACACACTGGTATATACTATATACAGAAGGAGATGACACACAGGTATATACTATTTACAGGGGAGAAGACACACACATATATACTATATACAGGGGAGATGACACACAGGTATATACTATATACAGGAGGAGATGACATACAGGTATATACTATATACATGAGGAAATGACACACTGGTATATACTATATACAGGGGCGATGACACACAGGTATATTCTATATACAGGGGAGATGATGCACAGGTATATACTATATACAGGGGAGATGACACACAGGTATATAATATATACAGGAGGAGATGACATACAGGTACATACTGTATACAGGAGGAGATGACACACAGATATATACTATATACAGGAGGAGATGACACACAGGTATATACTATATACAGGAGGAGATGGCACATGGATATATACTATATACAGGAGCAGATGACGCACAGGTATATACTATATACAGGAGGAGGTGACACACAGGTATATACTATATACAGGAGGAGATGACATACACGTACATACTATATACAGGAGGAGACGACACACAGGTATATACTATATACAGGAGCAGATGACACACAGGTATATACTATATACAGGAGGAGATGACTTACAGGTATATACTATATACAGGAGGAGATGGCATACAGGTATATACTGTATAAAAGAGGAGATGACACATTGGTATATAGAGGAGGAGATGACATACAGCAGGTATATACTATATACAGGGGAGATGACATACAGGTATATACAACATACAGGAGATGACATACAGGTATATACTATACTGTATATAGGAGGAGATGACATACTGGTATATAGTATATACAGAAGAGATGACATGCAGGTATATACTATATATAAGGTAGATGACAAACATGTATATACTGAGGGGAAAATGAGAGGTGTGAGGTGAAAATGAGGGGTGTGAGGTGAAAATGAAATGGTGTGAGTGCAAAATGAGAGGAGTGAGGAAAAATAGTAGAGTGATCGGAAATTGCCAGATGTGAGGTCGAAATGACAAGTGTTAGGGGGGAATGAGAGGAGTGAGGGGGAAAATAAGAGGAGTGAGGGGGAAAATGAGAGGTGTAAGGGAGAAAATGAGAGATGTGTGGGGGAAAATGAGAGGCCTGATGGGAAAATAAGAGAAGTGAGGTGCTATAACTAATCACAGATATTTACTATGCCCAGGCAACGCCGGGCTCTTCAGCTAGTGCACTATATATCCGGTATCCCATAAAAATGGCCGTATTGTGGGATAACACATAGAGAGTGGTTCAAGTACTCGTGCCCAGAAAAGAAGCAAGCCTCATCCTAGAGGCCTATCACAACCAGGACACTTTGGCTGCCAAAAGACTAAGATGACCATAAGAGAATGTTTCTATTGGATAGGAATGCACCAAGACAATGAGAAATGGTACAGAGAATGTGTTTCATGTACTCTAAGTAGCCGAGAAGGTATGGACCAAAGAGTCCAGCTGCACCCTATTGAAACTCACCATCCTCTGGAGCTCGTTGCCCTTGATCATGTGAAATTGCAAGCCAGTTGTACTGGATACCTCTATGCTCTGACCATTATCGATCACTACACTAAATTCGTTGTGGCTGTGCCTGTCAGAGAACAGACTGCCTCGACCATAGCCACAGTATTTTGGAAACATTTTGTAAGGCCTTATGGATACCCCGAGCAGATCCTGACAGATCAAGGTCCTGCATTTGAGTCAGAGTTATTCCAAGAACTGTGTACACTCTATGGCTGCAAGAAACTTTGCACAACTGCATACCATCCTCAATGCAATGGACTATGTGAAAGCATGAATAAAACTTTGATTGACATGTTAAAAAAAAGTTCCAGCCAAAAAAAGACAAGAATGGCTTGAGTTGCTCCAAGAGTTAACTTACCTGTATAACAACACCACCCACTGCTTCACCGGTTACACTCCATATTACCTGATGTTTGGCCGTTCAGGGAAACTGCCTGCAGACTTTCAGCTAAATATTCAAGTGGAAGATCATTCTAATTCCCTAACACAGTCAGGTTGGGTGGTGGACCACCGAAGATGTCTACAAGAAGCTAACGAAATTGTAGAAGACCGAATGAAAGCTGTCCGCCAAAGGCAGGAGGATGATTTCAATGCAAGGGCCAAGGTGAAACCCTTACAAGTAGGAGAGAGAGTCTGGGCTAAAAAGAACCACCGCTTCCACAAACTGGATGGCCAGTGGGAATCATACCCTTATGTCATCACCAGTATCCTGTTCCCAGGGGTGGAAGTGTATAAAATTGTCAGAGAGGACACTCAACAAGAAAAGGTGGTCCATCATAGCCAGATCAAGACTTGCATACCCCTGGAAGTTCCAGTCCTGCCAGTTTCTAACCCTATTGCACCAGAAGAGATTTCCAGAACCCCCAACACACTGTTTGTTTGGCTTCATGTGCTTTGTCTTCAGTTTATGCTGCCAGTGCCTCATTCTCCGTTAGAGGATTCTGACATAGTTCCTACATCCACCCAAGAAAAAGGGGATGTGCCTGCTTTATGGAGTTTCAAACGAATGACCAAGGGACACTTATCCTCTCATTACCGGGACTAGTTGCTCACTACTTATCTAAATTGGAGAGACTTTGCATGTGTGGCTCTGATAGAGATGGATTTGCACTACGTAATAATAGAGACTTGGCTTATGAGAGCCTTATTATTGTTTCTTAGCCCTCTCAAAAACAGCTGGTGCAGAAAGTTTATTTATTGTGTTCGTGCCCCGAATGCAACTGGGGACGAAGCAAAGAAATTAAAACAGGTTAGCTGTTATCCCATTCCCCACTTAGTGTGGGTTGTTACTGCAAGGACCTACTTCAGGACAAAAAATGATTCTTTTATCACCTTTACATGTTGTTTTACCCAGGGCCGGCGTTAGGGGCAGGCAGACCAGGCAGCTGCCTGGGGCCCCCACTCCCCCAGGGGCCCCCAGCCAGCTGCAAGTCACGCAGCCGCTATGGGGCCCCTGTGAGGCAGCGCAGACTCCCCCGCCGCATTGAACTATACCGGCGTCTGCCGGTACAGTTCAAAGCAATGATGGAGGAGAGAGCGTCACCTGACGCTCCCTCTCCCATCATTCCCCGCTCTGCCTCTGACACAGCGGGTGCGCGCGCACTTACTGTGACCCAGGTAGTGCGGCGGCAGCCGCCGACACAGGAGCAGGGAGCAGCGTGGGCTCGGGGAGAGGTAAGGAGCTTGTGTTTTTTTTGTTTTTTTTTAATGGACTGTGCGGCCTTTCTCGGGAGGAGAGAGGCGGGGAGGGAAGGGGGGATGTGAGCTGTGCTGTATACTCCTGTGTGCTCTGCTGTATACTACTGTGGGCTCTGCTGTATACTACTGTGGGCTCTGCTGTATACTACTGTGGGCAGTGCTGTATACTACTGTGGGCTCTGCTGTATACTACTGTGGGCTATGCTGTATACTACTGTGGGCTCTGCTGTATACTACTGTGGGCAGTGCAGTATACTTCTGTGGGCTCTGCTGTATACTACTGTGGGTTGTGTTATATATTACTGTGGGCTATGCTGTATACTACTGTGGGCTCTGCTGTATACTACTGTGGGCAGTGCAGTATACTTCTGTGGGCTCTGCTGTATACTACTGTGGGTTGTGTTATATATTACTGTGGGCTATGCTGTATACTACTGTGGGCTCTGCTGTATACTACTGTGGGCAGTGCAGTATACTTCTGTGGGCTCTGCTGTATACTACTGTGGGTTGTGTTATATATTACTGTGGGCAGTGCTGTATACTACTGTGGGCTCTGCTGTATACTACTGTGGGGGGCTGCATTATATTCTATAGGGAGGTTACATTATACTCTGTGGGGGGGGCTGCATTGTACTCTGTGGAGTGGCTGCATTGTACTCTGTGGGGTGGTGGCTGCATTATACTATATGTGGGCTGCATTATACTGTATCAAGGACTATGGGGAATACGTTATACTACATGAAGAACTATGGGGTGCATTATACTATGGGAAGGGAATTGTACTACATGGATGACTGTGGCAGTGCATTATACTTTATGGAGCACTGTGAGGAGTGTATTATGCTATATGCCGGACTGAGGAGTATATTTTAATATATGGAGGACTATGAGGAGTGTATTATACTATATAGAGGACTATGGGAAGTGTATAATACTATATGGAGTATTATGAGGAGTATATTATACATTTTACAATATGGAGGACTGTGGTGCACATTATAATATATGGAGGAGTATGGGGGGTATTTTACCAAACAAGCAAAATGCAGCATATTCATTGGGTGATTGGATTGTTTATGCCGGAATAAAAATCCTTGTTCTCAGCAGCACATTGCCGGTGTAAACTGTAGATGTGCTGCTGATAACATGATGCTGTATGGTGATCTTTTAGTGATCTATTAGTGATTGTTCTGTCCCCATCATTCTTTCTCAGACGGTGGAAAGAGGCCGGGAAACAAACGTCCAACAACTTCAGTATTGTCGATCACACTCGTTTAGCGGCCTGAACTCAGCGCATGTAAGTACAACCGAAATGCTTCTTTGTGATATGCAATATGTTAGCATTTGGGGCCCCATTTTAAACTTTGCCTAGGGCCCCACTTAGCCTAAAACTTTTACCTTTGCATACAGATGTTGCATAACTTTAGGTTTCTTCACAGGTATTCAGAAAACCAAGAATATTTTAAGCAACCTTTTGAACTGAATAAGTACTGTATACCTGTATGCTGTCTTATTTTGTTTTACAGGTGCAGATGTGTTGGGGACAACACACTTCAAGAGGGGAGACATGTGGTATCCCATAAAGTGGACATTTCTATGGGATACTGGATATATAGTGTGTTTTCATATAAATGCTGTGAATTTTTATGTGGACTGTGCATTTTAAATACATTCTGAGACCTGCTGATAGGCAGCACAAGAAGGGTTAATTGTCTCCTCACAGGCTTCATCAGGTGACCCAACTCTGTTTTAATATGCAGAAGGCTCTGGAAAAATGCCTCAGGGCAGTCAGCCAATGACTGCAGCTCTACAATCACATTGAAGGGGAGGAGCCAAGTCCTGTGAGATAGTAAACTATTTGAAGTGGCAGTTGGTGGTCGGACATCTTGAGAAGAGGAAGCCTAAAAAGAGGGACTGACATAAGTGGTCTTAATAGTCTTCATATGAGGACGACTACCATTGCACCTCCAGGAGGAAGAAATACATCAGGGAAGAAACAGAGCACAGTGATGAAGAAGAGATATTCAGACTTAATAAAACAAGACGTTAGTTGTCATGATCCAGTCCGGAGTTTGTTTTCTGTTATTATGTCTCTGGACTGGTCATGCAGGAGTTAAAACCCTCTGCCTCGCTTTGGAGCTGGCAGGGCTTTTTCAGTCCTCTGCAGTCTGCTGGCCAGCATCAGTGATAGTTCATGCTTCCAGTGTAGAGCAGCTGACTCATATACCCTGGTCATCCTTCTGCCTCTGACTTCCCATATTTGTGTGAGACCCATTCCCTCTCCCTGATGTAGTATTGCAGGCTTTTTCGTGGAACATCAGACCCTTGCCTCATATTCACTTAAGAAAAAAGATGACAGAGACCGTTAAGACCGTGCATGGAACCACCTATCATGCTGTTAGTCGACCTCGTGATTCAGTAAATGTTGTTTTGCACTCTCCCAAACCCTCAGTTAAGCTTCCTGATATCTTTTCTGGTGAAAAAGATAAATTTTGAACGTTCAGGGAGAATTGTAAATTATTGTTTTCTCTTAGACCCTGATCATCTGGGAATGAGACTCAGCAGGTAGCGAATATTATCTCCTTACTTAGGGTGGGTCCCCAATTTTGGGCTTTCTCGCTGCCCCTTACTGCTCCAGAACGGATGTTGGTAGATAGGTTTTTTGAGGCCCTAGGACTTATCTATGACAAACCAGAACATGTCAGGTTGGCAGAGGATACTATTATGGGTCGGGTTAAGGGAAAGTGCTCAGCTGAGTGGTACAGTTCCGAATTCCTTTGATGGTTCACTGAGGTGTCCTGGGATGACTCCACCCTGAGATGTCAGTTCAGAAGTGGACTATCGGATTACCTGAAGGACGATCTGGCTCTCCATCCACCTCCCAGCTCATTGGAGGAAGTTATGACTCAGGCTATCCCTATGGATCGGAGGCTGCGTGAGAGAGGTGTTACACAGCGAGAGGTTCCGTTGCTCCCTGCTGGTTCTGTTGTTTTGCCTCTGTCTGAACCTATGGAGGTTGGGGCCACCAACCTTGAGGAGAAGGAGAGGAGATGGTGACGTGTAGGAAAGCTGTGTTTTTATTGCAGAGATTCCGGACATTGGAAAAAGAACTGCCACTCCTGTCCACCGACTACCAAGCATGTCATGGAAGTCACTCAGACTCTCAGGTACCTTTTTCTGCATTATCAAAAATTTTGTTGGAAGTGGAACTTTGCTGTGGGAGTGGCTCCACGCCTACTTCTGTCTTCGTGGATTGCGGGTCGTCCATGAACTTGGTGTTCAAGTGTAAGTTAGGGACAGTTAGGCTGGAGACTCCTATTCATGTTGTTGCCATTGGCAAAACACCACTGGCTAAGAATGTCATCAAATGTGTTTCTGAGGAGTTCCTCCAGGAACATATTTCATGCTTTGTTATGAACAATCTGCCTGCGGGACTGGTGTTGCGGTTTCCCTGGCTACAATTACATAATCCTGTGATAAACTGGGAATCACAGGACATTGTTAAATGGGGTCCTAATTGTAGTAAAAATTGCCTCACTACTGTACTTTTGTCATCCGTCAGTCTGGAGGGTATTCCGGAGTACCTGAAGGACTTTGAGGATGTGTTCTCTGAAAAGGAGGCTGAGGTTCTACCACCACACCGCCCATTCAATTGTGCTGTTGATCTGGTTCCCAGTGCCAAATTGCCCAAGCCCGTTTGTACCTTTCCAGCCCTGAGTGGGCTGCTATAAAGGAGTATATCTCTGATAGCCTTTGTAAAGGGCACATTCGTCCACTTGTCTCTCCCATGGCGGCGAGGTTCTTTTTTGTGAAGAAAAAGGATGGTGGTTTATGCCCAAAGCTCGATTTTTGAGAACTGAATAAAATCACTATAAGAAACGCTTATCACCTCCCATTTATACCTGATTTTTACAATCAATTGTCAGATGCCAGGTGATTCTCTAAGTTGGACCTCAGGGGAGCATACAATCTGATCTGTGTGCGTGAGGGGGATGAGTGGAAAACTGCATTTCTCACCTCTAAGGGCTTGTTAGAACATTTGGTTATGCCCTTTGGCCTGACTAACGTGCCAGCAGTGTTCCATAATTTCATTAATCATGTTTTCTCTGATTTTATTGGGCGTTTCAAGGTAGTTTATTTGGATGATATCCTCATATATTCTTCTGATAAACAGAGTTACATGGTCCACATCCGGGCGGTTCTTCAGAGGCTTAGGGAGAACTCACTATTTGCTAAACCGGAAAAGTGTTCATTTTTTGCTCAAGAATTGTCCTTTCTTGGGGTCATTTTGTCTCTGCTGAGGGGTTTTGCATCGACCCTAGGAAGGTACAGGCTATTGTGAATTGAGTGCAACCCAGAGATCTCTAGGGTCTTCAGAATTTCTGGGTTTCGCTAATTATTATAAAAAATTCATTAAGGGGTATTCTCAGGTGGTCAATCCCCTCACGTATTTAACTCATAATGGAGCTGATGTCAAGAACTGGATAGCTCCAGCTGTGGCGGCATTTTCTTCCTTGAAGAAGTGTTTTAAGACTGCCCCTGTATTAGTTCAACCTGATTTGTCTAAACCATTTATTGTAGAGGTGGATGCCTCGGAGGTGGGAGCAGGGCTGTGTTGTCTCAGGGGCCACCACGTTGACTATTTTAAGACCCTGTGCCTTCTTTTCAAAAAAATTTTCCTCTGCTGAGAGGAATTATGATGTGGTTAGCTGGGAACTATTGGCCATTAAATTGGCGTTCGAAGAATGGAGGCATTTTTTGGAGGGGGCAGTCCATCGTATCACTGTCATTACGGATCACAAGAACCTGTCTTACATCGAGTCCACCAAACGTTTTACTCTGAGACAGGCAAGGTGGTCACTTTTTTTCCCAATTTCAGTTTTCTATTACTTTCAGACCAGGGTCCAAGAATGTTAAGGCTGATTCTTTATCTCATAGCCTAGATCCAATATCACCTCCTGAGCCTCCATTCTCCATTCTTCAATGCGGAATGATGATGGCTGCTGGGTCCTTGGCTTTGGAATGAGAGATTCATGAGGCCCAATCTCTTTCTCCTACGTTCATACCTGATAATTAGCTCTTTGTGGCTGTTCAGTTTCGATTAAGGGTGCTTTGGGAGTTCCATGACTCGGCTCTGGTTGGACATTCTTGAATCTCGGCTATGCATAAAGCCATCTCTAGGCTGTTTTGGTGGCCCTCGTTGGCTTCTCATGTCACTGGGTTTGTATTCTCCTGTGAAACTTGTGCCCGTGCAAAAATCCCCCGTAACTGGCCAGCCAGGGATTGGTGCCACTGCGAATTCCAGATAGACCATGGACTCATCTGTCCATGGATTTTATCACCGATCTTCCTCCCTCTAATGGCAGAACCTTGATCTGGGTAGTTGTTGATAAGTTCAGTAAACAGGCGCATTTTGTACCATTGGCGAGCCTTCCTAATGCTGAGATTCTATCAAAACTTTTCATTGAGCATGTGGTCCGATTGCATGGTATGTCTGTCAGTGTGGTGTCTGATAGAGGGGTGCAATTTGTGGCAAAATTCTGGAGGCCTCTTTGTAAAATGCTGGGTATCAGTCTGACCTTTTCATCGACCTACCATCCTGAGTCAGACTGAAAGGACCAATCAGTTTTTGGAGCAGATATTGTGGTGTCTTTCCACGTCGGCTCTTCACGCTCATTGTCCAGGGAAGCCTGGGGGGTCCTGTGGCCCCCCATTAATAAGGGGGTACTGTCATGATCCAGTCCAGAGTTTATTTTTTATTATTCCAACTATGGGCTGGTTATGCGGGGGTTAACACCCTTTGCCTCGCTTTGGAGCTGTCTGGGCTTTTTTAGTCCTTGCAGTCTGCTGGCAAGTGTCAGTGACAATTCATGCATCCAGGCTACAGCAGCTGACCCATATACCCTGGTGATCCTTCTGCCTCTGACTTCCCATATCTGTGTGAGACCCGCTCCCTATCCCTGATGTAGTGTTTGTCTGGTGGTTTTCCGTACAGTGTATGACTCGGCCTGATCTCGGAACCCCACCTCTTGCTTTCCGTCTCTGATATCTCGTTCCCCAACCGACTTTTACTTCTGGCTTGTACCCCAACTTTGTCTTATGTCTCATGCTTTGAATACCGTGTTCCCTTTTAGCTCTGACTTCTGGCTTGTCTCTGACTTCCTGCATGCTGTGACCTCTGGTACCTCTGCTCCTGACAGTTTCTGACTCTGCTCGTCTGACCACTCTTTCGTTATCTGTGGCACCTGTGTGGCTGCTCAGTGTTGCTACTAGAGATGAGCGGTGTTCAAGTCGAACTGTTAGCCAATTTCAAATTCGAGCTGCTTTGGGCGGTGTTCGAGTCATTCGACGAACCCGAATAATTTGCTTAAAATTCGGCTGCTCGAGTTTCTGTTCGATAACTGTTCGCTCACCAAAAGTCTAGCTTGATTTGCACATTAAAAGGATAGATCTGTGCCGAAATAACACCGATCTCAATTTTTTTTCTTTACCGCATTTACAGAGGGGCGGTGCAGTCTCTCAGCCCGTCAGCAGTGCGCGCACACACAGAGCAATGTGCATGTGATGCACACAAGCAAGGGCATGTGTCATTGCTGTGTATGTCACATGTCCTCCTTGCCCTATAAGAACCAGCCATTTGCCCCGTCGCCACCATTTCCTCACTGCTGCAGCTTAGTGTTAGACGGCACCGCTGCTGCTGTGGGCGCTATACAGACTAAGAGTGTTTTTTGGAGCGAATTGTCAGACAGATAGGTTTAGGGAGTCGGGAGGAGTGGGGACTAGTTGTAATATCAGCCCTTTTCAGGGTAGTGTACAGCAGTTTATAGCACTATTTGCCAGGCAGGTCTGTGCCAGTGCTGTCCAAGTGTTTGTCACAGCATTTGGTGTAATCTAGCTCAACCAATCCTTTTGGGCTAGTAGCATTGTCTGATAGTCATCTGAGTAGCCCGCCTGTGAAGCTAGCTACACCGCCTGTGTATCTCAATTTTTACTGTATCTAACCCAGTTAATAGTTTTGGGCCTAGGAGCAGTGTCTGCTCGTCAGCAGAGTAGCCCGCCTGTGAAACTAACTACACCGCCTGTGTATCTCAATTTTCACTGCATCCAATCCAGTTATTAGTTTTGGGCCTAGGAGCAGTGTCTGCACGTCAGCAGAGTAGCCCGCCTGTGAAACTAACTACACCACCTATGTATCTCGATTTTCACTGCATCTAATCCAGCTATTAGTTTTGGGCCTAGGAGCAGTGTCTGCACGTCAGCAGAGTAGCCCGCCTATGAAACTAACTACACCGCCTGTGTATCTCAATTTTCACTGCATCTAATCCAGTTAATAGTTTAGGGCCTAGGAGCAGTGTCTGCACGTCAGCAGAGTAGCTCGCCTGTGAAACTAACTATACCGCCTGTGTATCTTAATTTTCAGTGCATCTAATACAGTTATTAGCTTTGGGCCAAGGAGCAGTGTCTGCACGTCAGCAGAGTAGCCTGCCTGTGAAACTAACTACACCGCCTGTGCATGTCAATTTTCATGCATCTAATCCAGTTATTAGTTTTGGGCCTAGGAGCAGTGTCTGCACGTCAGCAGAGTAGCCCGCCTGTGAAACTAACTACACCGCCTGTGTATCTCAATTTTCACTGCATCTAATCCTGTTAATAGTTTAGGGCCTAGGAGAAGTGTCTGCATGTCAGCAAAGTAGCCCGCCTGTGAAACTAACTACACCATCTTTGCACCTCTATTTTTACTGCATCTAATCCAGTTAATAGTTTTGGGCCTAGGAGCAGTGTCTGCACGTCAGCAGAGTAGCCCGCTTGTGAAACTAACTACACCGCCTGTGTATCTCAATTTTCACTGCATCTAATCCAGTTATTAGTTTTGGGCCTAGGAGTAGTGTCTGCGCGACAGCAGAGTAGCCCGCCTTTGAAACTAACTACACCGCCTGTGTATCTCAATTTTCACTGCATGTAATCCAGTTATTAGTTTTGGGCCTGGTACCACAGTTTGACCACTCAGTTCTGCTCGGTTTTCATCCATCGGTTGTTGTGCCAACAACTACAGATGCAGAGTTGCCAATTAGTTAACCCCTCTGTGACCTTAGACGTACTATCCCGTCGAGGTGCCCTGGGCTTATCTGACCCTGGACGGGATAGTACGTCATAGCCGATCGGCCGCGCTCACGTGGGGAGCGCGGCCGATCGCGGCCGGGTGTCAGCTGCTTATCGCAGCTGACATCCGGCACTATGTGCCAGGAGCGGTCACGGACCGCCCCCGGCACATTAACCCCTGGCACACCGCGATCAAAGATGATCGCGATGTGCCGGCGGTGCAGGGAAGCACCGCGCAGGGAGGGGGCTCCCTGCGGGCTTCCCTGAGACCCCCGGAGCAACGCGTGGGTCTCACCTCCCTCCCTGCTCCCTCCATCCCCGGATCCAAGATGGCCGCGGATCCGGGTCCTGCAGGGAGGGAGGTGGCTTCACAGAGCCTGCTCAGAGCAGGCACTGTGAAGCCTGCAGCGCTGCATGTCAGATCAGTGATCTGACAGAGTGCTGTGCAAACTGTCAGATCACTGATCTGTGATGTCCCCCCCTGGGACAAAGTAAAAAAGTAAAAAAAATTTTTTCCAAATGTGTAAAAAAAAAAAAAAAAAATATTCCAAAATAATGAAAAAAAAAAAAATATTATTCCCATAAATACATTTCTTCATCTAAATAAAAAAAAAACCCAATAAAAGTACACATATTTAGTATCGCCGCGTCCGTAACGACCCGACCTATAAAACTGGCCCACTAGTTAACCCCTTCAGTAAACACCGTAAGAAAAAAAAAAAAAAAACGAGGCAAAAAACAACGCTTTATTATCATACTGCCGAACAAAGAGTGGAATAACATGCGATCAAAAGGACAGATATAAATAACCATGGTACCGCTGAAAGCGTCATATTGTCCCGCAAAAAAAGAGCCGCCATACAGCATCATCAGCAAAAAAATAAAAAAGTTATAGTCCTGAGAATAAAGCGATGCAAAAATAATTATTTTTTCTGTAAAATAGTTTTTATCGTATAAAAGCGCCAAACCATAAAAAAATGATATAAATGAGGTATCGCTGTAATCGTACTGACCCGAAGAATAAAACTGATTTATCAATATTACCAAACGCGGAACGGTATAAACGCCTCCCCCAATAGAAATTCATGAATAGCTGGCTTTTGGTCATTCTTCCTCACAAAAATCGGAATAAAAAGCGATCAAAAAATGTCACGTGCCCAAAAATGTTTTCAATAAAAACGTCAACTCGTCCCGCAAAAAACAAGACCTCACATGACTCTGTGGACCAAAATATGGAAAAATTATAGCTCTCAAAATATGGTATTGCAAAAAATATTTTTTGCAATAAAAAGGGTCTTTCAGTGTGTGACGGCTGCCAATCATAAAAATCCGCTAAAAAACTCGCTATAAAAGTAAATCAAACCCCCCTTCATCACCCCCTTAGTTAGGGAAAAATAAAAAAAAAGGTATTTATTTCCATTTTCCCATTAGGGCTAGGGTTAGGGCTAGGGTTAGGGCTAAGGCTAGGGTTAGGGCTAGGGTTAGTGCTAGGGTTAGGGCTAGGGTTAGGGCTAGGGCTAGGGTTAGGGTTAGGGCTAGGGTTAGGGCTAGGGTTAGGGCTAGGGTTAGGGCTAGGGCTAGGGTTAGGGCTAGGGTTAGGGCTAGGGTTAGGGTTAGGGTTAGGGCTAGGGTTAGGGCTAGGGCTAGGGTTAGGGCTAGGGTTAGGGCTAGGGTTAGGGCTAGGGTTAGGGTTAGGGCTAGGGTTAGGGCTAGGGTTAGGGTTAGGGTTGGGGCTACAGTTAGGGTTGGGGCTAAAGTTAGGGTTAGGGTTTAGATTACATTTACAGTTGGGAATAGGGTTGGGATTAGGGTTAGGGGTGTGTCTGGGTTAGAGGTGTGGTTAGGGTTACCGTTGGGATTAGGGTTAGGGGTGTGTTTAGATTAGGGTTTCAGTTATAATTGGGGGGTTTCCACTGTTTCGGCACATCAGGGGCTCTCCAAACACGACATGGCGTCCGATCTCAATTCCAGCCAATTCTGCGTTGAAAAAGTAAAACAGTGCTCCTTCCCTTCCGAGCTCTCCTGTGTGCCCAAACAGGGGTTTACCCCAACATATGGGGTATCAGCGTACTCAGGACAAATTGGACAACAACTTTTGTGGACCAATTTCTCCTGTTACCCTTGGGAAAATACAAAACTGGGGGCTAAAAAATAATTTTTGTGGGAAAACAAAAAGATTTTTTATTTTCACGGCTCTGCGTTATAAACTGTAGTGAAACACTTGGGGGTTCAAAGTTCTCACAACACATCTAGATAAGTTCATTGAGGGGTCTAGTTTCCAATATGGGGTCACTTGTGGGGGGTTTCTACTGTTTAGGTACATTAGGGGCTCTGCAAACGCAATGTGACGCCTGCAGACCAATCCATCTAAGTCTGCATTCCAAATGATGCTTCTTCCCTTCCGAGCCCTCCCATGCGCCCAAACGGTGGTTCCCCCCCACATATCGGGTATCAGCGTACTCAGGACAAATTGGACAACAACATTTAGGGTCCAATTTCTCCTGCTAACCTTGGAAAAATACAAAACTGGGGGCTAAAATATAATTTTTGTGGAAAAAAAATATTTTTTATTTGCATGGCTCTGCGTTATAAACTGTAGTGAAATACTTGGGGGTTCAAAGCTCTCACAACACATCAAGATGAGTTCCTTAGGGGGTATACTTTCCAAAATGGTGTCACTTGTGGGGGGTTTCTACTGTTTAGGTACATTAGGGGCTCTGCAAACGCAATGTGACGCCTGCAGACCATTCCATCTAAGTCTGCATTCCAAATGGCGCTCCTTCCCTTCCGAGCCCTCCCATGCGCCCAATCGGTGGTTCCCCCCCACATATGGGGTATCAGCGTACTCAGGACAAATTGGACAACAACTTTTGGGGTCCAATTTCTCCTGTTACCCTAGGGAAAATACAAAACTGGGGGCTAAAAAATAATTTTTGTGGGAAAAAAATTTTGTTTTATTTTTATGGCTCTGCATTATAAACTTCTGTGAAGCCCTTGGTGGGTCAAAGTGCTCACCACACATCCAGATAAGTTCCTTAGGGGGTCTACTTTCCAAAATGGTGTCACTTGTGGGGGGTTTCAATGTTTAGGCACATCAGTGGCTCTCCAAACGCAACATGGCGTCCCATCTCAATTCCTGTCAATTTTGCATTGAAAAGTCAAACGGCGCTCCTTCCCTTCCGAGCTCTCCCATGCGCCCAAACAGTGGTTTACTGCCACATATGGGGTATCAGCGTACTCAGGACAAATTGGACAACAACTTTTGAGGTCCAATTTCTTCTCTTACCCTTGGAAAAATAAAAAATTGGGGGCAAAAATATAATTTTTGTGAAAAAATGATTTTTTATTTTTACGGTTCTACATTATAAACTTCTGTGAAGCACTTGGTGGGTCAAAGTGCTCACCACACATCCAGATAAGTTCTTTAGGGGGTCTACTTTCCAAAATGGTGTCACTTGTGGGGGGTTTCAATGTTTAGGCACATCAGTGGCTCTCCAAACGCAACATGGCGTCCCATCTCAATTCCTGTCAATTTTGCATTGAAAAGTCAAATAGCGCTCCTTCCCTTCCGAGCTCTCCCATGCGCCCAAACAGTGGTTTACTGCCACATATGGGGTATCAGCGTACTCAGGACAAATTGGACAACAACTTTTTGGGTCCAATTTCTCCTGTTACCCTTGGTAAAATAAAACAAATTGGAGCTGAAGTAAATTTTTTGTGTAAAAAAGTTAAATGTTCATTTTTATTTAAACATTCCAAAAATTCCTATTAAACACCTGAAGGGTTAATAAACTTCTTGAATGTGGTTTTGAGTACCTTGAGGGGTGCAGTTTTTAGAATGGTGTCACACTTGGGCATTTTCTATCATATAGACCCCCCAAATTACTTCAAATGAGATGTGGTCCCTAAAAAAAAATGGTGTTGTAAAAATGAGAAATTGCTGATCAACTTTTAACCCTTATAACTCCCTAACAAAAAAAAAATTGGTTCCAAAATTATGCTGATGTAAAGGAGACATGTGGGAAATGTTACTTATTAAGTATTTTGTGTGACATATCTCTGTGATTTAATTGCATAAAAATTCAAAGTTTGAAAATTGCGAAATTTTCGCCAAATTTCCGTTTTTTTCACAAATAAACGCAGGTACTATCAAAGAAATTTTACCACTATCATGAAGTACAATATGTCACGAGAAAACAATGTCAGAATCACCAGGATCCGTTGAAGCGTTTCGGAGTTATAACCTCATAAAGGGACAGTGGTCAGAATTGTAAAAATTGGCCTGGTCATTGACGTGCAAACCACCCTTGGGGGTAAAGGGGTTAAGCACTAAAATGAGTGGCAAAAGGCCTGCTGCTGGTGGAAAGGGGATTAGGTGTGTTGGAAAGGGAAAAAAAGGTTGTGTCCGTGGGGTAGGTGGTAAAGCAACAGTAACATCTGCAGAAGAAAGACCATCTTCCAGCCAAAGTAAGATGTCTACTTCTTTTCAAGGACAATCTGATATGATCCCTTTCTTACCACCATCGCTACAAGCAACGCTAAAAATTCCAGATGAGGCACAAAAACAGCAGGTGCTTGAACGGATGTCAAGTGCTCGTTCAAGTGGGCTCTCCTCCATGTCAACTTCAACATCACAACTACTCCAGTCCTCAGAGTTGTCACCCCAATCGCACTTGCTTTCTCACAGCTCCCAAGTTTCCAGCTGCCCGTCTGAGCATGGGGTAACACACATGGTTGAGTCTGTAGAGCTGTTTACGCATACTATAGCCTGGGAATCAGAGGTCTGCTCCAGAGCTTCTGTGAAACCAGACAAGGAAATGATCTGCACTGATGCCCAGAATCTTTCTGAGTCAGATCCAGGCCCAGATGAAGAAGGTTCTGAGCATAATGTAGACCCTCGTTCCCAAACTGTAACTCCTGTTGGTGGAAACAATGAGGAAGATGATGATGAGACTGAGACACCTGATTGGAACGAAAACTTGACTTTTCGGTCGGGGCAGGAAGAGGTTGGCTCTGAGGACGACGGGTGTGAGAACACACAGGATGATGATGAAGAGGTTGTAGACCCCACTTACTGCCAACCCCCAGTCCGCCAGTCCATGAGGTCAGCAGAGGAGGTGGAGGAGGATGCTAGAGACGAGTCTGACGACAAGGTAACGGTGCGCCTTCCTGGACAGAGACGGAGTACTGGAAGCACGTCAACAACTGCATCCTCAACCCCAACTGTGCCTCAGACCAGAAGTCTTGGTGGCTCTTCAGGTGGCACGGGCTCTAAGCCTTGCATAGCCTGGGCATTTTTTGACATCGCAAAGGATGACCCAACTCATGTTGTCTGTAAGATTTGTCAACAAAATCTCAGTAGAGGCCAAAAAATCACTAGCTTGAGTATTTCATGCATGAACTGTCACATGGAAATGAGGCATAAGTTGCAGTGGGAAGCTCACTGTGCTACAATGCGGACTAGTGGGCCGGGTCAACCACCGTCTGCCCCATCAAGTGCATCCGTGTCCTCTTCATCCTCTGTGACTGTGGGGACAGCAGTCGCACATGGTTTTGGATGCAGACCTTCCACCTCTTTACCCACAACAGCCAGTGTGATTGGCAGGTTGTCAGGACATTTGCAAGTGGAAACACCTGCTGGTGTTGAGCGCTCTCCGACATCGACACCACATTTTGATCAAGGCAACATAACATCTCTGCCTGCACCTTCCTCACAGACCAGCAGTTTGCCGGGGACACCCTACTCAACTCCATCTAAGCACGGCAGCCAGCCCTCAGTCCCTCAGATGTAGACAAGTAAAAGACCACTTCCTCCTAGCCATGACAAAGCTAAGTGGTTGAATTTCTCAATCTGCAAGCTGTTGGCAACAGAAATGCTGCCTTTCCGCCTGGTGGACACAGAGGATTTTTGAGACCTTATGTCCGTCGCAGTGCCCCAGTACCAGATGCCCAGTTGCCACTCCTTCTCAAAGAAAGCTGTGCCTGCGCTACACCAGCATGTCGCACACAACATCACCGCTTCCTTGAGAAACTCTGTGCATCACAGGGTGCATTTTACCACAGACACTTGGACGAGTAGACATGGACAGGGGTGTTATATGTCGGTGACTGGGCACTGGGTAACTACGGCGACATCAGGAGAAGGGGCTGCTGTTCAAGTCTTGCCATCGCCACGAGTTGCTCGTCAATCCTCTGTATCTAGAAGTTCCTCCACTGCTTCTGCCTCCTCAACCGCCTCTCGGTCCTCCACCTGCACCCAAAGCCTGTCTGGTAATACCACCCGCGTTGTAACTGCGCAGAAGGAATCCTGCACAACTCCTCACTATGCTGTCACCAGGGCTCAACGGCATCAGGCAGTGTTTACATTGAAATGTCTGGGAAATGTGAGTCACACAGCTTAGGAGTTGTGGTCAGCTTTGGAGACCGAGTTCCATCAATAGTTGTCTCCACTCAACCTGCAGCCAGAGAAGGCTGTGTGCGACAATGCTGCAAACCTGGGTGCGGCCCTTCGCCGGGGCAATGTCACACACGTGCCTTGTATGGCTCACGTTTTGAACCTGGTTGTCCAGCAATTTTTATCCCACTATCCCAGACTAGATGGGCTTCTGCAGAGGGCACGGTCGCTGTGTGCTTACTTCCGCAGTTCGCATCCCACAGCTCGACGACTTGCATCTCTACAGAAGTCGTTGGGCCTGCCAGTTCACCGGCTGAAATGCAATGTGCCCACACGGTGGAATTCAACTCTGCACATGTTGCAGCGACTGTGGCAGCACCGACGAGCCCTGGTGCAATATGTCATGACATATAGCCTGGGCCAACGAGTTCAAGAGGTGGGGCAAATCACGCTGCAGGAGTGGTCTCAGATCAGGGACCTATGCACCATTCTGCACAGGTTTGAAATAGCGATGAAGATGTTTAGTGCTGACGATGCCATTATCAGCATGACCATTCCGGTGATTTACATGCTGGAGCACACCTTATACAGTGTTCGGAGTCAGGTGGTGGAACGAGAGGAGGAGGAGGAGGAGGAACAGGAGGAGTCGTATGCAGAAGGGATCATATCTCCAAGGTCAAGAAGGTTGGCAGCACCAAGGCGGCTGGCATTGGAGGCTGGGGGAGAGGGATAACCGAGGGCGCATGGTAGCAGCCAAACTGTTGAGGAAGGTGCAGGAGGCGATGAAGAAGTGGAGGACGAACTGGCGCTGGGCATGGAAGACTCATCAGATGAGGAAGACCTTGAACAAATTTCTATTGTGCGAGGTTGGGGGAGAGGACAGATGAAGGAAGCATGATTCTCACCTCGCCACCACCAAGACAACAAGGACTTGGTCCTCCTGGATGCACAAGACACATGAGTGCCTTCTTGCTGCACTACCTGCAACAAGACCCTCGGATTCTCAGAATCCGAAGTAATGCCGACTACTTGGTTGCCACACTCTTAGATCCCTGGTACAAAAGCAAATTTGGCGAAATAATTCCTGCCATAGAAAGGGATTCACGCATGCAGGAGTATCATCAGAGACTGTTACAGAATCTAACATCTCCTTTTCCACAAAACACAAGTGGTGCACGTAGTGAATCTCTGAGTTCTAACTTGCCAACCATGGGACTATCGAGTCATCACTCAAACCGTAACAGTAATTTTTTCCAATCGTTTCAAGATTTTTTTAGACCATCCTTTGCAAGGCCACAGGAGACAAGAAGTCTGACGCACAGCCAACGCCTAGAGAGGATGGTACAAGAGTATCTCCAAGTTAACATCGATGCCATGACTGTGGAACTGGACCCTTGCTCATTTTGGGCTTCCAATCTTGAAAAATGACCTGAGCTTGCCACTCACGCCTTGGAGATCTTGTTGTGCCCCGCAGCCAGCGTTCTCTCTGAACGTGTGTTCAGCGCTGCTGGTGGTGTGCTGACAGATAAGCGCACGCAGCTGTCCAGTGACAAGGTAGACAGACTAACGTTCTTCAAGATGAACAAATCCTGGATCCACAAGGACTTTTCTACCTCTGTGTCATCTTGGGGAGACTAAAAGCTTGATGATTTTTGAAAATCATCTCACCAACCGTTTTACAAAACGCTGGCGAAATTGATGCCACTTAAGTGGTGTCTGTGGCTGAATTTTTGGAAAAAATGGAGACTCTTTTATTTAGTCCCCTTGCTGAGTTTTACATGACGTTGCCATCGTCAATTCCAGGTGGGTGGGGTCGTCTGCAGAGTTGTTTCCTCATACAATGGCCTGGGATTCAGAGGTCTGCTCTAAAGCTTCAGTGTCTGCTAGTCAGCAGAGTAGCCCAGCCACCCACCGCCTGTTTACCTAAGTACTATTTTTAACGGCATCTGGCCCAGAAAATCCTTTTGGGCCTAGTAGAATTTGGTGCTACTCAGCAGCGTACTTCACCCATGAAGCAAGCTACACCGCCTGTTTACCCAACTACTATTTTTTAACGGCATCTAGCCCAGGAAATCCTTGTGGGCCTAGTAGAATTTGGTGCTACTCAGCAGCGTACTTCACCCATGAAGTAAGCTATACCGCCTGTACACCTAACTACTATTTTTAACGGCATCTAGCCCAGAAAATCCTTTTGGGCCTAGTAGAATTTGGTGAAACTCAGCAGCGTACCCCACCCATGAAGCAAGCTACACCGCCTGCTTACCAAACTGCTATTTTGTAACGGCATTTAGCCCAGGAAGTCCTTTTGGGCCTAGTAGAAATTGGTGCTACTCAGCAGCGTACTTCACCATTGAAGCAAGCTACACCGCCTGTTAATCTAATTACTAATTTTTAACTCCCTCCAACCCAGGAAATCGTTTTGTACCTAATAGCATTTTGTGCTACTCAGCACAGTACCCCACCCATGAAGCAAGCTACACCGCCTGTTTACCTAAGTACTATTTTGTAACGGCATCTAGCCCAGGAAATCCTTTTGGGCCTAGTAGAATTTGGTGCTACTCAGCAGCGTACTTCACCCATGAAGCAAGCTACACCACCTGTTTACCTAACTACTATTTTGTAACGGCATCTAGCCCAGGAAATCCTTTTGGGCCTAGTAGAATTTGGTGCAACTCAGCAGCCTACCCCACCCATGAAGCAAGCTACACCACCTGTTTACCTAAGTACTATTTTTTAACGGCATCTAGCCCAGGAAATCATTTTGGGCCTAGTAGAATTTGGTGCAACTAAGCAGCGTACCCCACCCATGAAGCAAGCTACACTGCCTGTTTACCTAAGTACTATTTTTTAATGGCATTTGGCCCAGGAAATCCTTTTGGGCCTACTAGCAATTTCTGCTACTCAGCAGAGTACCCCACCCATGAAGCAAGCTACACTGCCTTCTTTCTTTCTCAATCTCACCCCTCGGCTCTGGGGTGTCCAGTCTCCCTCCAGCTCTCTCCTTCTCACAGGTGGTCTACCGCGTGTTTTCACACTGTGGCTAATCTTTTGGGCCCAGGCATAAGAAGTCGTCGAGGTAATGGATAATATGTGCCGCCTTACAAACGTCCATGATAACACATTCGAGGAAGCAACTAAATGCCTCAAATAGTGAGCAGGATATGGAGCACCCCATGGGCAATCAGCGATCTATGTAGTATGCTCCTTCACAGAAGCAGCCCAATGAGAGGACACTATTCGGAGGCACAGGTAGTAACTGGAACGCCCCCTCAATGTCTGTTTTGGCCATTAGGGTGCCCTTTACCAACTTCTTGACCCGCCTGATTGCCTCGTCAAAGGAGGTACAGTACATAGTACTGTACTTGGTTCTGCATCGATGTTGTCGTTTACTGACCTGCCCCTTGGATATGACAAATGGTGGATTAGTCTAAATATATTGGGTTCATTTTTGGGCACAACTCCCAATGGGGGTACCACTACGTCTTCTAAGGAAAGTGTTCTGAATGGACCCGCCGCCATTCTACCTAGAGATATTTCTTTTTTTCTTTTTTTGTCAAGACGTCTGGGTGTTGGTAGAGTGAGTTTAGATTTTTACTCCAGCCTTTCTTGATTTTAGAAGGGTATGACATTCCTATATCTGTGTCTCCTCCTCCTTTTACTCCCCCACCTCTTTTCTTTTCGCATGACTATATGTAGTTGTGACTTTTCCATGTGTTTGCTGTTTCTTCTGAGCAGTTTGTCAGCTTTTGGACACCTTTCAAGGTGTTTTCCATGTGTTTTCCATGTGTTTGTATGTGTTTGTGTTTGCCTGCCATTGGTTTCAATGGGGTTCGATGGTGTTCGTCGAACGTTCGATGAACATTTCGTCGAACACGTCCCTGTTCGATGAACCGAACCGAACCTGAACACTAGGGAGGCAGCTCAACACTAGTTGCTACACTGTTAGTGTGCAGCCTCTCGTCCCTCACCAGCACCCCCTGGTGGAGGTTGCGCTAAACTGCACTGCAGCTGCATCGCATTACTAAGATCTGCCTGTCTGCAGGTACACAGTAATCATCAACCGTGTGCGTAATCCTGTACCTCAGTTTCCTGCTGTTTGTGAATAATAATTTGCCCCATTACCTTCTGTTTTAAATTCTTACGGCTGCTTCATGACTGGGCTAAAATGCACCAATTTCTACCACCATCATCATCTTCTGCCTAGAGGCGGTTACTGTGCAAATACTGTATTGTGGAGTTTCCTGTGTGGGTGTAATTTGAGAAGGAAAGACTATTCTCCTGACATAAAGCTTGTCCACTGTAAGATACATCATACCTCGTCAGCCATACACCACATGAGAACGCCACACATAGGCCAAGTAATTTGACATACCCTTTTTCTTTATCGTGCTAAAAAGTGAAGTCTTACTCTTCAATGCTAGTCAGTATGACAGTCACATACAGCTCACGGAGGGCAAACATTCCAGATATACACCCCAAGTGTGGTGAGGACACAGTCTCATGGTCAGGCTATATTTACTCTCCAATTTTCTGAATATCAGCAATGTAGGCATTATTATTCTAAAACCCAATATTACCAAAGTGAACCATTTGCCTAAACGTCTGAACAATTTGAAAAATATTTAGAATTGAGAGTCCTCAGTGGTTGATACCTTTTAATGGCTAACTGAAAAGATGGTAATAAATTGCAAGCTTGTCATCTACTGTCATACTCTTATCAGAACTGGAAAACACTTCTGGAAGTCTGGAAATTCGTGCCCACATCTGGTCAATGGTCTGTTCTTGCTTACCAGACTAAACAAGGCTCACCATGATTTACTGTTTATAAATGTATATGAACGTATATAAGTTATGACATGTCCCAAGGAAGGCATATTGCCAAAGCTGGGAGCTGAAAACGTGGTCCAATCAAACTTTAAAGGGGGTCTTCCTTGGATAAAAACTACTAAAATAATACATTTCTCAATTTACTCACCTCTTGCATTCTCTAACCACCAAAGATTAGATAGATTGTTGAGGGCACCATTAGGGAGGATGTGTAACATGAGCAAGCCAGAGTTATTTTTTTAAAATCTGAATACATTTTTAAACGCCCCTCATTTCATGTAACCCTTCAGAATGGGCTGTAATGGGTGTACATCAGGAATAGCGATATTTCTGGCCATTGCATGTCTTGTATCCTGCACTTTTCAGCAGTTTTCCCCAGTCTCCTTGTCTAATTTTCAGTTAACAACCAGCCATAATCCCTACTAACGATTCATGTTTCTTTTTTTTCCTTTCTTTCGCTCAGCTAATAGAAGTCTTTATTTTATTAAAAAACTGGTCAAAAGGTAACAGAGTCTAGATCTTTACCTAAAAGCCCTTAAATACCTCACTGTAAGTATAAATATCACAATTTCCAATCATAACAAGAAAAAAAAATCATTTGTTTTCACAAACCTTGAAGAAAGAGTTCCTCATTCATCTCTGCTCTTGATGTTTTTGAAAAACATCTCTTCTTCAGCCAGTTGGCATCAAATTCACTCTGGTGGTCATCTGGCCAAGTAATAGACACCTGTGATAGTGAGAAAAGGAAAGAAAAAAACTGTCAGGAAAAATAAACATCATTCCTCTCTGCCTCTAGACAGCAGTCATAATACCTCCGATATCATAAACACCAGAACATCAATATAATTGGAAAGTAAACCTAGAATTTCATCCCCATATATGATACGGGAAAGATATATATCTTGGTACCGTGTTAGCCAGTGGATAGAAAAATATTTAGAATTGAGAGGACTGAGGACTCTCAATTCCTTAATATCCCCATATATGATAATTCCCAAAGGTTATGGAGGGGCATTTATAATAATTTTATTTAAATAGCACCAACATATCCTGCATCGCTTTACATCTTAGAGGGGAGGAACGAGGGCCCTGCTCGCAAGCTTACAATCTATGGCATTAAAGACGCTTCATGTGATGTCCTCTGCCTCCTCCAAAGGCTGCTGTATTAGGTATTGGTTCTAGTGGAGATATCTGTATCATGCATTCAACTGATTTCTTCTGTCTGTAGCCTCATTAAAGTCTATTACAGACATATTGTGGAGTTGTACACCTTGATGTTGTGCAACATGCTACTAGTACATGCAATATATTATTACAACCCATAAGCGATAGTGTCTAATCTCATTAAGAGAAGGAAGAAACTGGGAAAGAAAAAGTGCAATAGGGTCTTATCCGGTGACAATGGGGTGTTGGGAAAAGGGGAGATACATTCACCTTGCTAGGTTTCTGAATGGCAACACATAATGGGCATATACTACCTGTTCCACAGATACCGGTCAAGGAAACGACCATGGATATAGAGATGAAAACGGAGGTATCACTTATGCTCTGCCGATGGCGAATTATTGGTGAAATTATTTTTTTTTAATTTAAACAATTTTAAAAGTCAAAGCGTTTCAAGGTCATTAAGTTTTGTCCTGATGAAGAGGTCCTGAGAGACCTCGAAAAGCGTTGACTTTTAAACTTGTTTAAATACAAAAGAAATTATTTCACCGATAATTCGCCATCAGCAGCGCATGAGTGATACCTCTGTTTTCATCTCTATAAACACACTAACAAACACTATTTATGAATTTAAGGTATTAAAGTGAATCTGATGAATGAGCAGCATGTATCAGGCACTGGCTGTATGATCTCAGCTGTGTGTGTTTGACTCTGAAATCTGCGAAGTTTCAGAGAAAAACATACCGTATTTTCCAGCGTATAAGACGACTGGGCGTATGAGACGACCCACAACTTTTCCAGTTAAAATATAAAATCTTCTCAAAAGTCGGGGGTTATCTTATATGCTGGGTGTTGTCTTATAGGGTGGGTGTGGAGCAATTTGCGTTCAACGTATATAGTGGGGGAAGTGGTCCCGATGACGAGGTGAGGGAGCGCCTCACCAGGAAGGTGTAAGTGAAGCAAACTGTCAGCGTCTGGGATGCCAGGGTTATGCAAAAAAGAGAAAGAGCGGTGCTGTGCCTAGATAAACACTCCTCTTTCACTCATCTGGCTCGCCCTTATATCCTATTATCTCCTTCTCTGCCTCTGCTTCACTTACACCTTCCCGGTGAGGCGCCCCCTCACTTCGTCATTGGGATCGCTCCCCCCACAATATGCGGCGACCGCAGATTACTCCGCACCTGCCCTATAAGACAACACCTGGCGTATAAGACGATACCCGACTTTTGAGAAGATTTTCATGGGTTAAAAAGTAGTCTTATATGCCAGAAAATGCAGTAATTTAAAGGTCTTTCGGGACTGAGCAGTGCTGGAGACTAGTCAGACAGGCGGGGCCCTGGCAGCTTCTTCCTGCTCGTTGTGAGTGACTGACAGGTCCCTCCCTATATACAACTCACAGGGAGAGACCTGTCATACCAGGGCAGTGGACAGGGAGAAGCTGCCTGTCCAACTAGTCTACGGTGAAGCTTGGTTTCTGGTGGCTTTTAAAGTATGTTTTTCTCTGAAATGTTGCAGAATTTCAGAGTCAGACACATGTGACTGAGATCATGCAGCCAGGGCTTGATAAATGAGATCAGGCAGCATGTATTCGCTGTCAGGTTCCCTCTAATTTTGCAAGTGTAATATTTCAATATGGCTATTAATACTTACCGCACACATAAAAGACAATAGAGACTAACATAGGGATTTATATGAAGGTATTTCAACCTTGATTGTCTTAAGTCCACAGTACATGGCTGTCGCCTGAGTGATAGTTTAACAGATCGTTCCTCTGGTCACATGCTCTTGAATTCTTATTGAGAGAGCAATCGCCAGACATGTCTGGTGGAAGCTTATGCCTGGGAGAACAAAGCCATCAGCAGTCCAAAAATTGGATATGGTTGATCGACATCTCCCCCAACAATCAGTTATCCCGGGCTATGTATATGTATTAGGATACATATTAAACTTTTGACAGAACCCGTCCATATCAACAGGTTCAGTTGACATTAGTTTAATGTGTATGGAGGCCTTTATATTTGGAGAAGAAGCTCTATAACATAGGAAAGTTGGAATCTTTGGAAATATGCCTGCTGTTGAAATGCTAAAAAAAATATTTAAAGTCATTCTTTCATCACAGCAAGTAATTGTTTTTATTGTATAACATTACCCAATTTTGGCAATTTTAGAAAATCCCAGAAAATATTTTCAGAGCTAAAAAAAAATGCAAAATGCTTCTTTGTCCCCATGATATCCTCCTCTTCATTAACCCATTTTTTTTTACAATATTCTAAATTGTAACAGTGAAAATCTAAATTATAACAAAGATACTGGTCCCATTGGGCATTCTTTTAGCTTCCACTGGTACTTTATGTGTAGAGTATTGGGAATGTTTAGTAGGATTAGATTGGTTTGTTCTGCTGGGGGACACTTACAATAGCAGACACCACCCCACCTATATATTATAGTCTCATCATTTAACTAAAAAATATCACTGCCAGTCAGACAAAATAGAGAGAACTAAGAGGTGATGGATCCTTGTTTTTTTTTTTACAAATGGATTTTGGGTCCTTGCAGAAAATCTTGTAGATGGCCAAAAAAGATGTTTTGTATGTATTTGCTTTGGCGTAATAAAAATACAGTGTAATACCTTTAATATGCAAAAAAAGCAACATTTTCTAAGCCTTGTTCGCAATAAAGTGGCTGTAAATCTTAGACAGGATACATCATCATTGCATGATCTTCTGCCCTCCTAATTCACAACAGGTGCCTGTTTTCCGTGTTCTCTTGTGTGTGTAGTATCATGTTGGTCTAGGCAACTCTCTTGAACCTTTCATCAGACTTTGTCTTCATACAAAAAAAATTGGAAAAATGTCAGCTTCTTCATAAATCTCAGCAATCACTTTAATGTTCTGCTCCTCAAACTCATAATTTATTGCTTTTTCATATGGACTTTAAAAAAGATTATTGAGCCAACTCAAACGTGTATCTTTAGTCCCCTCTTCATCTAAAGAGGTTCTGAATCAATGCGAAAAGCTTTTACACATTTTATTTACAACAAAAATTTTAAAAAATATGTAAAATTACTATCAAGAAGACATTTACTGTTGTATTTCAAATGCAACCCAATGTATGGGTAAGGGCTCATTCGCATTTCATTTTTTTTTGTACAACCGCTATCCACTATTTTCACATCGTATCTATAAAAGTCTGTGGGGATGTTCACATGTCACATTTTTTCCTTGGATTGTGAAAAATCACGGAAATATGTCAGATGCTGATCCAAGTGTCGAACCAAACTCAGCAATGAAAGTCTACGAGTCCTTGGAAACTCTGACAACACTTGGATGCCATTCGTGCGCTGTCTATTTTTTATTGACTGATAAATAGGAAGAGGGAAAAGAAGGAAAAACTTTTTTGTTCCCATCAGTGAAAATACTGATGAAACTTTGATGAAAATCATTGATGAAACTTGGTCTGTTTTTCTTGTATGTGATAAAAACCGGTGTCTTAATGAGGTGAAAGAAAATATAATCCATCTAAAGATGTACTGGAGGATTCTATTGGATCGTAATTAAAATTTATGGTAACATTATTTTATTTGTAGGTTTCTTTTTTTTGTAGATATTGGCAAAAATGTTCCCAGCACAAAAAGTATTTTGCTCCTGTCTGGAGCTTTCAAAAGCTTTCTAGGTTTTTCCCTCACATTTGTTTCTTCCAACCATGTGGCCATCGGACAGTGACTGCTAGAGGAAGAGCAGTAGCCGGTGTCATCACTAAGAAACACGCAACCAAAGACTTTGGAGATGAGTTCCCATCATCAAACACTTCCTTCTCCATATTTCTGTTTGCATTTGCTGAAAGTGGTGAAATTTGGTTTAGGATTAAAGGGGCTAGTCTCTAACTTGAAAATACAGTTGGCTCAGTAATCAGCTCTTCATCCTAGGTGCCACTCTAGCTAATTTTGCTCTTGGAAGACGCTGCCACTGAAGGGATAATATAATATTCATGCATTTTCTTAATGAGATTTTATGGCAATTGCATCATGTGAACATACACTTATGTTTCTATTCTTACTTAGAAAGGATCCGATGCAGAGGTCCAACTCTATGATGTCAATATGCCAGAGAACGATATATGAATAAGAGTTGTTTACATGATTAAGCCTATCCCTAATAAAAAAGTGTGATTCATCAGTCTTCCCTTTTTATTTAAGAAACTAGTGGCAGCTGCAGACAGAGGATTTTAACTAAATGCCACTTATTAGAAAAAATGTCCATAACAATAACTATTTCCAGTCTTGAAGTTTCACTTCCTGAGTCTTGGCCAGTGGTGGTCGGTTTTAGCCTTCCTCTCCTTGGCCATGTCTCTGAACACTGAACACCTTGAACTTCTGGGCTCTCAGTCCAGGGAGGCTGCAGTTCTGGAATATCACAGCACTGGATGAACGGGATTCCTGTTCGGTTCACATTTAATTCTTCGCAACTCTTTAGCCATTAGTATGCATCTTTTTTATAACCCTGTAAACTATGTGCAACAAAACCTTTGAAGGTTCTGTGATCATACACTGATAATTTCAAGAACACAGCATCTCCTTGTAACAATTTTACTTTTCAGTTAAATCTCATTGTTGGTCCATTTTGAAAAAGTAAGAATAACAAAACAACTCAAAATATACAACAAAACATTCCTGACATTTCCATAAAAATTATCAGTGATCAATATAACTGCTCTTCTTTTCACTGGCAGTCTTAAGCCTTCCATCCATGGAATCTGTCAGTTTCTTAATCTGTTGACAACCAACTTTATGGACAGCACCAACCACAGCCTCCCAGATACTGTCCTGAGAGAAGATTGCTTTGCTTCACTGTAAATATCCTGCTTAAGAAATACTCACAAGTAGGGATAAGCGAACCCAAACTGTAAAGTTTGGGGTTCGTACCGGACACCTTCTCATGGAAGTCTGTTTTAGGCTACATCCCCACGATAAAAAAATTGCAGAACACATAGCCATGGTTTCACACATAGCCATTCACTAGAGGTGGTTAAAATACGCTGCTTCCAAAATGCTGCATTCTAATCACGCAGTTAAATCCATATAGTCATTGAACTACGCGGATTTAGCGCATCTAGTGAATGACTATGGCTGAAACTACACAGCCACTTAGCGTCTTCGCTGCTGATAATTGACCTGCTGCGGCTTGTAAAATCGCATTGCAGATGAGTTTACGCAGTGTTAAATAGAAGCACGGTGGGCATGGGATTTATACAAATCCCATCCACTGTGCTTCTAATGTAGAATGCAGCGTTTTGGAAGCAGCGAAGGTGAGCGGCGTTCAATACGCTGCCATTCCTGATCATGGGCACATTCCCTTAAACAGCCTTGTTGGGGGTACTCTGCAAAACAGCCTCTGTAGGGGGACTCTGCAAAACAGTCTCTTTGGGGGGACTCTGCAAAACACCCTCTGTGAGGGTACTCTGAAAAACAGCCTCTGTGGGGGTACTGTATACAGACCATGTAATACTCTGCACTTTTTTGGGGTGCAAAGATGGAAGAGAGCATCAAAAATGGGATGTAGCCGTGGTGCTGCTGGTGGTGTAGCTACTACACAAAAAGAATGTAATTGATCTGTGCCAGCTGAGCACTTAAATGAAATACCTTACTCTGGTGCACACAGGTGACAGGACATTCTGCATTATTTTGTAGGCCCAAGTATCGCTGGATGAATAGTGAGGCCAGAACAAGTAGTGGCAGTTTTAGATTGGATGGCTGAGAATAACTCCAGTTCCTTTGCTTTGTCTTCTACCCGGTCCCCTGCTGAAACTACAAAGTTTGCACCTGTGGCCCATGGGCATTTGTCTTCCACCTCACCCATTTCCAAACAAGCAAGCAAGCAGTCTGAGCCCCAAGTCATGCAGCTGTGACTTCTTCCTGTTGACTCCTCTGGGTGTGGTTGCATAGTCCATCCATCTGGCCCTACCCCACAATTGAAAGAGGTTGAGTGCCTGATGCCCAACCACTTGTCCAGTTTGAGGATGAGTACATGGAAGGCAGAGCTGTGGAGTCGGAGTTGTGGAGTCAGAGTCAATGTCCATTTTGATGAAGTAGGAGTCGGAATGAAATAGACCGACTCTGACTTCTAAAATATATAATAAATTGGGTACAGTAGCTCAATGCAGAATGTGCTGAAATTTTTTTTCATAAGAATTTGGGAAAGTTATGAAATGTTCTATAAATGTCTGTTCTGTTCCTGATCTAAGTATCTGGGCTTTTAGTTGAGATGAATCTGTGCTGCACTTTATGTACATGGCCAATAGTGACGTAGGGCTGTGGAGTCATGGAAATGGGAGTCAGGGAAATTGATAAATTAGAGTTGGAGGAATGGCTAACCGCCGCCACAGCCCTGGTGGGAGGGGAAGATCAAACCGCAGCATATCTCTGATGTAATGATGAAACACAGGTGCAAACTTCTGTGGCTTTCTGCAGTGTGCAAATCGGCAAAGAGGGCAGGGGTAAAGAGTGGGTGAAAGATGATGCTGGGGACGATGAGGACTTAGACCCCAAATGAAGTCAAGGCCATCTGAATGACATGGCCAGTTCGGAGGAAGAGGTGGTGGTCATGCTGTCCCAGCTGCACAGCAAAGGAAAGAGCAGGGTGCAAAAGTACAGCGGTAAGCTCCTAGACAGTAAATCGGCTGCTACTGGTCACTGTGCCGATGAACTGAGTATTCTAAAGCCAGCTCAAGGGAGCCCCCTGGCATGACATTTATTCAGGTAATGTGCTAACAACAAGACACTGGTGATTTGCACAATATGCTGCAGAGCCTGAAACGAGGCTTTAATGTTCTTAACCTGAGCACTACCTGCATGACAAGGCATCTGAATGTAAAGCACCAGTTGGAGTGGAGTACACCCTCAAAAAACCAGGAAAGATCTGAGGGTCCTCCTGCTTCCTCTTCTGCTTCATTCTCAGCCTCTTCCTCCCGCTCCTGAGCAGCATGGCCACCCGGCCCCCCGCAAAGAGAGGATGTGACAGCACCATCACCAGCAGTGTCATCAAGCATCTTCACATCATCCAAGGGAAGCGTTTAGCTGTCCATCCCCCAAACTCTGGAGAGAAAGAGGAAGTAACCACCCTAACCACCCACGAGCACTGGTACTGAATGACATCATTTCAAATTTCCTGGCCTTTGAATGCAGCCATTCTGACTGGTGGAGAAAAACACTTTAAAAAGTCCTAAGGTGGTGGCTGTCCCACAGGAAGGTGTTTTCTAGCCACCACTACTTTTCCAGGCGGGCCATCCCTTCCCTGCCCTGTCCGAACATGACAAAATAAGGTGTGCACTGCGCCACGCTATCAGTGGCAAGGTCCACATAACCACCGATTTGTGGACCAGTACAGTAAGCATGGACACGGATATTATATTATCTCCCTAACTTCCCACTGGGTAAATGTAGTGGAGGTTGGGCCCTGAGGAGGAAAGCATTTTGCTTCATATTCTACCACCGATGATTGCTAGATGTTTCTCTGTCCATGTTGCCTCCTCCTCCTACTATACTTCCTCCACCACCTCTCCATCCAGTCAGTGAAACACCTGCATGAGGATTGCAGCCGCTCTACTTTAATTCTACACCTCAAAAATAGCTCAACATCAAATGTATGCAAACAAAAAACTGGAGTACGATGCACTACCAATAGAGACAGGAACATCCAGATAAAATAAGGTGCATCAACTAGCACTTATAGCAGCACTGGGAGCACAAAGGGCCAGCAGCGCATCAATTCCACTAGCCCAAACTGACCAACAGTGATCAGGAAGTCGGCTTAAAATGTAATGGATAATGGCTGGTGGATCATTATACACAGTAAAGACAACAAATTGTGACAGGATCAGTGGTCTCCAGAAAACTAAACTTCCTGACTCTCAACTATGGAAGAACTCTGCCGTCAGTGTAGGACCATGCAACGTTTACATTGGGGCAGTGTGATGATGCTCTATCTTGCACCATGGCATTGCTTCCTAAGGAGGGACCAACAGAAAAGCTCATTAATGGGAGGAAAGGAGAAGTGAACTTAGCATAGGAGTCTTTGTGTAGTACTATGAGAATCTTTTGTGTGTGGTGCAAACCACTAGGCCTAACTATAAGTGCAGACAGAGAAGCTTCTGGATGAATAAGAAACTTTGGAAGCCATTGCCTGAAAAGTATGCACTGAGCTTTGGCAGCCCAGAGACAGAATATACAGTGGGCTGACTGGCTGATATGGGTACCATCATAAACCAAAAATAGAAAGAGAGCACTCCATGTGAAGGTCAGCGATATCAGATGTAAGGGGAGGAATTACCGATCTTGCATAAGATTGTTGTGCTGATAAGATTGTTGTGCTGATCAGACATAACGCTGATTACAAGAAAATTGTAGTCCCAAATTGTTACTGCACCTTCCACCTGCCCCAGACCCCTTGCTTTGGAGCTGAAGCAAGGAGAGAAGTTAGGAGATAAAATAAATGGATGCCATGAGGCGAGAGAGGAGACAAGCCAGAAAGGAAAACAACAATGATTTAATGAACACTTTGCATTTCTGGAACGATCTGTCCCCTTCATTGGGTGAGTACAAATATCGAGTGTCACTATTGCACTTTATATAGGTCAGCAAAAACATACTAATTACAAAAATCAACAAATATATGTATGTTAAAAAAGCAAACAAACAAAAAATTCTATAAAAGCAGAACTTTCTTTTATAAGAAAAAATACTTGTTTAAAGTATATGGTATAGAAAGGGAGGAATAAAATTAGAGTGCATAAACAACTCTTTAAAAACAAAAAAATATTAAATAATCAATCAAAAACACCCAGCCCTGTGCACGGTATGAACAAACAGGAATTAATATGGATGCCATATTAATAAAATGGGTGTTTTTATTGATTATTTAATACATTTATGTTTTTGAAGGGTTGTATCTGCACACTAACAAGAAGAAATACATAATACATTGAAAACACCATACAACGATATAATAAATTGAGTAATTTCCACATTTTAATGTGGTCAAGCCACCTAAAAGCCCTCAGTGGCAAGAGTACCGAACGAACAGGTGCCCTATGGTTTACCATCATATATAGGTACTCAATAATTAGATAAATTTGCATAGGGAATGCGTATATTCCATAAAAGAACTGTTATTAAAAATTAAAATAGATGACCATAAACCAATGTATATTAAACATAACTAATAAAAGTATATTGTTAATACGTATTGGACTAATGCGTACGCTCAATACTAAGGTTGAGTCCTTCCAGGTACAAAGTGGCTAATTTAAAAATCTAAAAAGATTTCTTATTATAATTGTCAGGAAAGCTGCGGTTTTATTTGTGTGTGCTTCCCTGCCGGCATTGCCAACTTGACTTTATATTTTGTTCTGGACAGCTTTGCAAAAAAATCAAGACAGATATTAATATTCATTTCACACACATGGTAAAACAACAATAAATCACTATGATTATAAGTGATACATCTCTACAGTCCAGAATTCTGATATGAGGCATCAGATGCAATCACTGTAAGCTGAAAAATGATGACAATTACAGCGAAGAAAAATCTGTAGAATTTTCTTCAGCTTCAAAAAAAATCATGGATGCCTTACTGTTTTTTAACTCATCACGAGGCAAAAAAGTGCCCTATTTTTATGGACTGTCCTGGAATTTCAGGACAGTTTTCAACCCCGATCACTGCCTACTTATTACTCTTCCCCCAACTCTTTCTACCCTACCGCATAGTACGATAGGAGATGTAGCCTCACGCCTCACTGTGCTGACAGACCATTTTAGGCTAAGTTCACGCAGGGTGTTTTTGCCACTTTTTTGTTGCTTTTTTTATGCTAATTTTCAGCTGCGTTTTATAGTACCAGCAAATCCTGTGAGATTTCAAAAATCTCATGCACACACCTTCGCTTTTTTGTCATCAGGATTTTGTGCTTTGCATGGTTTTTTGGGCAATGGAGCATGTCACTTCCTTCAGCGTTTTTTCAGTGTTTTTCACCCATTGAGTTGAATGAGTGGTGAATGAACTCTGTAAAAATGCACCAAAGATGCAGGTATCATGTTTTGCTGCGTTTTTGTGTGCTGGTTCTGTGGAATATGACTTTTTTTTCAACACAAGTTTATCAGCATGTTCAAGAGAGAAATCTAGCATACCAAAACCGATGCAAAAAAAGCACAAAAAAAGCCACGAAAAAACAAGGAAAACATGCTTTTTTCTGCAGCTTCGTACCTGCCAAGAGATCAGGTTTTGCTGCAGAACAAAAACGCTGAAAAAACACCTAGTGTGAAGTTAACCTTACTTTGACCAAAACGAATTTGAGCTTTTCTTTTTTCAGAATTGGATGATGAGGTTCAAAGGAAGAGGACTGGGAAGAAATGGCCAGTGGAGAAGGAAGCAGATTTTTCTCATAAGATATATTATATAGTTTATTATATTTGTTCGTACTATAAATTTAAACAACATTTGTAAAAATGACAATGTCTATTTAAAGAGATCTTCTACCTCTAAACCTAAATGTGATTATCCATATCTCATGAATAGTAACAATACCAGGTGCCCACCTTCTGCAGCCAGTCCTTCCCTCTGTCAGACCAGCAGCCCATTCTCATCTTCTCCAAAATGGATAATGAAGAGGCCTTAGGAAAGATATTGAAAGTCTGATCCACACCATTCCTTTTCTTAGGGATGGATGATCTCTGATAACAATAATGCTGCGTCCATCCTCTGGAGGAAAGAGATTGGGGAGGTGAGGAGCAATTTTCCACAGTGCCTCTTTATTGGAAATTTGGGAAAATAGGAGAATGGACAGTCAAATTGATAAACAGAGGCAGAATTGGGTTCACCATGGATTGTGTCCATATATAGAAAATGTATAGTAACTAGTGTTGAGCATTCCGATACTGCAAGTATCGGGTATCGGCCGATATTTGCTGTATAGGAATTCCGATACCGAGATCCGATATTTTTGTGATATCGGAAATCGGTATCGGAGTGTGCGGTGCGTATGTTTCCAAGGGTCTGGAGGAGAGGAAACTCTCCTTCAGGCCCTGGGATCCATATTAATGTAAAAAATAAAGAATAAAAATAAAAAATATGGCTATACTCACCCCTCCGAAGAACCCTGGCTGTCACCGCTGCAAGCATCCGCCTCCGTCCTTAAGAATGCTGTGAGTGAAGGACCTTCGATGACGTCGCGGTCAGGTGAGCGGTCACGTGAGCGGTCAGGTTTCCTCTCCTTCAGACCCTGGGAACCATCCAGGATACATTCCGATATTTGTGTCCCATTGACTTGTATTGGTATCGGAACTCGGTATCGGCGAGATCCGAAATTTTGCCGGTATCGGCCGATACCATCCGATACCGATACTTGCAAATATCGGAAGGTATCGCTCAACACTAATAGTAACTGTTAGATACAAGGGTGGAGTGTTGATTTCATAAGGAAGATGTTAGAAAACTGGTGTAAAGTTCCAGTGGAGCAGTTTTTCAGGGTAAGGTGTTCATTTTCCAAAGGTTTCAGAAAAATGAGAGGTGAAATCTGATTGCTTACCACAAGCAAATATTCCAATTTTCCTCTTTACCAGTTTTGATACATCCACCCAATGTCAGAAAATAGAACCAATACATGACATAATCTAACAAAGCCTTTAACATAATTATTTAGGGTTTTTTTAACGGCAAATGGATCTCTTGTCTTACAGTAGGGTCCGAAGAGCTGATACAATGGCAGCATGTGGTGACCAAATTATATTCATGTCAATCGTTCATTTCCTCTACATGCAATTCTATAATGGTCGAATTAGAGCAGTTTGGGCTAATTATGTAAATAGCCGCATGGACAATTAGAGAAAGAAAAAACAACTGCCATTACTTCATCAAAGCCATTGAATGCTTTCTTTCTTATTATCTTTAAAGCGATACAACGCTTCCATGTTTCCTTTCATGTGTCGATCTCCGTCCTAAAACAAATGTTTATATAATGGAGATGAGTCTTGTAAAACATTTACTAACCAGATCATTTCATTGTTTCATCATATGGGATAGATTTAACGCAAATAATAATTTATATTGAAAGCCACACACAACGGAAAATAGTGGAGATAGAGCAATGATTTGTTTCTTAAATATTAAAGAAGGGTACACAAAGGCTCTATAAAACATAGCTGCTCGGGGAGGACATTTGTATCACACTTGTCCCCAAAGGTAGAGAAGATAATTTTATTTCCAGTTTTTGTTTATTTACCAGCAATAATAAAAAAAAGTTATATATTTAAGTTTTATATTTAAAGTTTATTCTATGCCTAGTATAGGGAGTATATTTTTTTGTGTATCAACATTTTTCTGGCCTTACTTTTATTGAGCATTAATAATGTCTGGGACCAACAATTTACAGGACTCATTCAGGGCTTGTCTCTATAACTTTCATATTTCCTAATAAGACAAGTAGACATGAAGGACATTATTGTGTTTATAGGTGGAGAATGGAGATATAATATGTGAATTTTATTTTCCAATAAGTTTGAAAAAAATTGTATCTAATGAGATAGTCGTCTGAAACTACCCCGCAACTAGCAGACAAATTCCTAATATTTCCCACATTCACATAGATCTTTACACATTAGGACATGCAAGTGCAAAACAATCCTTGTTATATGTCAAAGTTGCTAAAGCTTGTTTGTGGGTTCTTTTTACCAGGATATAACTTAGTAAACTGTTAAGCTAAAAAAAAATATCTTGCCCTGGATGGGTTCTCTGCCTGACATAAAGGATCTTGGTTCTCCTATTCGATAGTTCCATTTTCACAAATGTTAAGCCATTTAAATACTTTTATGCCCAAGAAAATGAAAATAAATTATACCTTTACTTTACGCTTGTCTTCTGTGGGCATAAAAGTAATTACATCTATTTTTCTGGCTAACACGGTACCGTAAAATATTTTTTATTGTACATGCAACCTCCCCCAGGGGGCGCAGGTAAGGGGGACAAGGTAACACTCACCATGTAGCACCGCAGTGCAAGGCACGAAGCACCACCAGGAGGCGGCAGAGTAGTCAGACAGGCCGGTCCCAACAAACAGGAGTCGAGGTATCAGAAGTAACAGCAGAGCATGTAGTCAGAGACAAGCCAGAAGAGTCAAATGGGAGCGCAGTATCCAAAACATGAGATGTAAGACGAAGTCGGGGTACAAGCCAGAGAGTCAAAAGCTGGTCAGGGAACGTGGTAGAGAGATGGAAAACAAGAGGTGGGGTCAGAGATCAGGCCGAGTCACACACTGTATGGAACAGGTCTAATACAAATAATGGAAGTCATAGGCTGAAGGAACACCAGGGTATATGAGTCAGCTGCTCTAGCCAGGAAGCATGAACTATCACTGACTCTGGCCAGCAGACTACAGAGGACTTAAAAAGCTCAGCCAGCTCTAAAATGAGGCCGAGTGGATTAACTCCCACATCACCAGTCCAGTGAGGGAACAGCAGAAAACAAGCTCTGAACTGGATCAGAACAGTACCCCCTCTCAATGGATGGCCACAAGACCGCCAGGCTTCACTGGACAACAAGAGTGAAAGGCCCGGACTAACCGATCTGCATGAACCAAATGACCGGTCCTCGAGACCATAAACTTTCCAATGGACCAAGTACTGAAGTGAACGGCTATGCATACGAGAATCTACCACCCGTTCCACCTCAAACTCGGTCTGGCTATCCACCACAACAATTGGTGGGTGCGAGGGAGATTCCCTTGAGGAAGGCACCGATGGCTTCAAAAGCACCTTATGGAACACATTGGGGATACGCAACAACAGATGCAATCATAGACAAAAGGCAACAGGATTTACAACCTCTAAAATTTCATAAGGGCCAACAAACTTGGGATCCGACTTAGCAGAGCAAATCCTCAATCTTATATTCTTGGTGGATAACCATACCTTATCCTTCACCTGGTAAGCCGGTCCCACAGAATGTCGTTTATCCGCAAAAAATTATATTTGTCCTGAGCCTCTCCAATGTTTCTCTGAACCTCCCTCCAGACCTCCCCCAACCGTAGAAAGGGCGAATCAGCCCCTGGACACCCTAAATCCAGCCAGGAAAACTCACCAAAATGCGGGTGAAACCTATAGTTGCAGAAGAACGGGGAAGTACCAGTGGACTGATTGACACGATTATTGAAAGCAAATTCCTTCATGGGTACCGCAGAGCATCAATCATCCTGTCTAGATGTGGAAAGACACCGCAATATCTGCTCCAAAAACTGACTGGTCCTTTCAGTCTGACCGTTGGTCTCAGGATGGTAGGCCGTTAAAAAGGTCAGACTGATACCCAGCCTTTTAAAAAAAGCCTTCCAAAATTTTGCCACAAATTGCACCCTTCTATTAGGCACCACACTGACAGGCACATCATGCATCATGCAATCGGACCACATGCTCAATGAATAGTATTGATAGAGTCTCAGCATTAGAAAGACTCATCAACGGTAAAAAATGCACCTGTTTACTGAACCTATCAACAACTACCCAGATCACGGTTTTGCCATTAGAGGGAGGAAGATCGGTGATAAAATCCACGGACAGATGAGTCGACAGTCTATCTGGAATTGACAGTGACACCAATTCCCCGGCCAGCCAGTTATGGGGGTTTTTTGCACGGGCACAAGTTTCACAAGAGGACACAGACCCAGTGACGTCAAAAACCAATGAGGGCCACCAAAACAGCTTAGTGATGGCTTTACACATGACTGAGATTCCAGGATGCCCACTCAGAGCTGAGTCATACACTGTAGGGAACAGGCATAATATAAATAAGGGAAGTCAGAGGCAGAAGGAACACAAGGGTATACGGGTCAGCTGCTCTAGCCAGGAAGCATGAACTATCACTGACCCTGGGCAGCAGGCTACAGAGGACTTAAAAAGCCCTGCCAGCTCTAAAACGAGGCTGAGGGGATTAATTCCCGCATGGCCAGTCCAGAGAGGGAACTGTTGTGACCTGGTGGTTAGGAGCACCCGGTACGACCTGTTAGTTAAACTCACACAGGACAAGCTCTGAGATGTGGGAGCTCTGCTGACCGCAACCCCTAATCCTATCACACACACTAGAAATAGCCGTGGAGCGTTCCTGACTCTCCCTAGACGCCTCTTCACAGCCTAAGAGCTAGCTAGCCCTAGAGATAGAAAACAAAGCCTACCTTGCCTCAGAGAAATTCCCCAAAGGAAAAGGCAGCCCCCCACATATATTGACTGTGAGTAAAGATGAAAGTCACAAATACAGAAATGAAACCGGTTTCAGCAAAGGGAGGCCAGACTTACTAAACAGACAGAGGATAGGAAAGGTATCTTTGCGGTCAGCACAAAAAACTACAAAAGACCATGCAGAGTGTGCAAAAAGACCTCCGCACCGACTAACGGTGCGGAGATGCCACTCTGCATCCCAGAGCTTCCAGCTAGCAAGACAAAATCATGATAACCAGCTGGACAAGGAAACAATGAACAAATAATAACTATCAGGAACTTAGCTTCTGCTGGAGAAGACAGGTCACCAGAAAGATCCAAGAGCGAACTGAACCAATGCAGGAACATTGACAGCTGGCATGGAGTAACAATCTGAGTGGAGTTAAATAGAGCAGCCAACCAAAGGATAAACCACGTCACCTGTGTAAGGAACCTCAGAAGCAGCAGCTTCACTCACAGCCACCAGAGGGAGTCCATGGACAGAACTCGCCGAAGTACAATACACGACCACAGGAGGGAGTTCGACAACAGAATTCACAACAGTAACCCCCCTTGAGGAGGGGTCACCGAACCCTCACCAGAGCCCCCAGGCCGATCAGGATGAGCCAAATGAAAGGCACAAACTAGATCGGCAGCATGAACATCAGAGGCAAAAACCCAGGAATTATCTTCCTGACCATAACCCTTCCACTTGACCAGGTACTGGAGTTTCCGTCTCGAAACACGAGAATCCAAAATCTTCTCCACCACATACTCCAACTCCTGTTGTGAATTCTGTGGCAGAGCTCCCTCCTGTGGTCACAAGTGGTACTTCGGCTGATTCTGTCTATGAGCTTCCGTTGGTGGATGTTAGTGGTACTCCGGCTTCTGAGTTTCCTTCCTCAGGTGATGTGGTGAAGTCGTTAGGTGCTGCTCTATTTAACTCCAGCTAGTGCTTTGCTCCTGGCCTCCAGTCAATGTTCTAGTATTGGTCTTGCTTCCTCCTGGATCGTTCCTGTGGCCTGTCTGCTCTGCATAAGCTAAGTTTTGCTTGTGTTATTTTTGTTTGCTATTTTTTCTGTCCAGCTTGCTTAATTGTTTTTTCTGGCTTGCTGGAAGCTCTGGGACGCAGAGGGAGCACCTCCGTACCGTTAGTCGGTGCGGAGGGTCTTTTTGCCCCCCCTGCGTGGTTGTTTGTAGGGTTTTGTGTTGACCGCAAAGTTATCTTTCCTATCTTCGGTCTGTTCAGTAAGTTGGGCCTCACTTTGCTAAATCTATTTCATCTCTGCGTTTGTATTTTCATCTCTACTCACAGTCATTATATGTGGGGGGCTGCCTTTTCCTTTGGGGTATTTCTCTGAGGCAAGGTAGGCTTATTTTTCTATCTTAGGCCTAGCTAGTTTCTCAGGCTGTGCCGAGTTGCATAGGGAGCGTTAGGCGCAATCCACGGCTGCCTCTAGTGTGGTTGGATAGGATTAGGGATTGCGGTCAGCAGAGTTCCCACGTCTCAGAGCTCGTCCTATGTCTTTTGGTTATTGTCAGGTCACTTTGTGTGCTCTGAACTTCAAGGTCCATTGTGGTTCTGAATTACCTAATCATAACAAACTCCCGCTCGACCAACACCGGGGCAGGAGGATCAACGGAGGGAACCATAGGCGCCACGTATCTCCGCAACAACGACCTATGGAACACATTATGGATGGCAAAAGAAGCTGGAAGGTCCAAACGAAATGACACAGGATTAAGAACTCCAGAAATCTTATATGGCCCAATGAAACGAGGCTTAAACTTAGGAGAGGAAACCTTCATAGGAACATGACGAGATGACAACCAAACCAAATCCCCAACACGAAGTCGGGGACCAACACAGCGCCGGCGGTTAGCGAAACGTTGAGCCTTCTCCTGGGACAATGTCAAATTGTCCACCACATGAGTCCAAATCTGCTGCAACCTGTCCACCACCGTATCCACACCAGGACGGTCCGAAGGCTCAACCTGCCCTGAAGAGAAACGAGGATGGAAACCAGAATTACAGAAAAAAGGAGAAACTAAAGTAGCCGAGCTGGCCCGATTATTAAGGGCGAACTCAGCCAAAGGCAAGAAGGACACCCAATCATCCTGATCAGCAGAAACAAAGCATCTCAGATATGTTTCCAAAGTCTGATTAGTTCGTTCGGTTTGGCCATTAGTCTGAGGATGGAAAGCCGAAGAAAAAGACAAATCAATGCTCATCTTAGCACAAAAGGACCGCCAAAACTTTGAAACAAACTGGGAACCACTATCCGAGACGATGTTCTCTGGAATGCCATGCAAACGAACCACATGCTGGAAAAACAATGGCACCAAATCAGAGGAGGAAGGCAATTTAGACAAGGGTACCAAATGGACCATCTTAGAGAAGCGATCACAAACCACCCAAATGACCCACATCCTTTGAGAAACAGGGAGATCAGAAATAAAATCCATGGAAATATGCGTCCAGGGCCTCTTCGGGAGCGGCAAGGGCAAAAGCAACCCACTGGCACGAGAAGAGCAGGGCTTAGCCCGAGCACAAGTCCCACAGGACTGCACAAAAGAACGCACATCCCGTGACAAAGAAGGCCACCAAAAGGATCTAGCCACCAAATCTCTGGTACCAAAGATTCCAGGATGACCAGCCAACACCGAACAATGAAACTCAGAGATAACACTACTAGTCCATCTATCAGGGACAAACAGTTTCTCCGTAGTACAACGGTCAGGTCTATCAGCCTGAAACTTCTGCGGCATGCGCCGCAAATCAGGGGAGATGGCAGACAAAATTACCCCCTCTTTAAGAATACACGCCGGCTCCGGAACACCCGGAGAGTCAGGCACAAAACTCCTTGACAGGGCATCAGCCTTCACATTCTTAGATCCCGGAAGGTATGAAACCACAAAATCAAAACAGGAGAAAAAGAGCGACCATCGAGCCTGTCTAGGATTCAACCGTTTGGCAGACTCGAGATAAGTCAAATTCTTGTGATCCGTCAAGACCACCACGCGATGTTTAGCTCCTTCAAGCCAATGTCGCCACTCCTCGAATGCCCACTTCATGGCCAACAACTCTCGATTGCCAAAATCATAATTGCGCTCAGCAGGCGAGAATTTTCTAGAAAAGAAGGCACATCGTTTCATCACCGAGCCATCAGAACTTCTTTGCGACAAAACAGCCCCTGATCCAATCTCAGAAGCATCAACCTCGACCTGAAACGGGAGCGAAACATCTGGCTGGCACAACACAGGGGCAGAAGAATAACGACGCTTCAACTCCTGAAAAGCCTCTACAGCCGCAGAGGACCAATTGACCACATCAGCACCTTTCTTGGTCAAATCAGTCAACAGTTTAGCAATACTAGAAAAATTAACGATGAAGCGACGGTAAAAATTAGCAAAGCCCAGGAACTTCTGCAGGCTCTTCACAGATGTCGGCTGAGTCCAATCATAAATGGCCTGAACTTTAACAGGGTCCATCTCGATAGTAGAAGGGGAAAAAATGAAACCCAAAAATGAAACCTTCTGAACTCCAAAGAGACACTTTGACCCCTTCACAAACAAGGAATTTGCACGAAGGACCTGGAACACCATTCTGACCTGCTTCACATGAGACTCCCAATCATCCAAAAAGACCAAAATGTCATCCAAATATACAATCATGAATCTATCCAGGTACTCTAGGAAGATGTCGTGCATAAAGGACTGAAACACAGATGGAGCATTAGAAAGCCCGAATGGCATAACCAGGTACTCAAAATGGCCCTCGGGCGTATTAAATGCAGTTTTCCATTCATCGCCCTGTTTAGTTCGCACAAGATTATACGCCCCTCGAAGATCTATCTTGGTGAACCAACTAGCCTCCTTAATCCGAGCAAACAAATCAGACAGCAGCGGCAAAGGATACTGAAATTTGACTGTGATCTTATTAAGAAGGCGGTAATCAATACAAGGTCTCAAAGAACCATCCTTCTTGGCCACAAAAAAGAACCCTGCTCCCAATGGTGACGACGACGGGCGAATATGACCCTTCTCCAAGGATTCCTTTATATAACTCCGCATAGTGGTGTGCTCTGGCACAGATAAATTAAACAGACGGCCCTTAGGAAACTTACTACCAGGAATCAAATTAATAGCACAATCGCAATCCCTATGAGGAGGTAGGGCACCGGATTTGGGCTCATCAAATACATCCCGGTAATCTGATAAAAACTCAGGGACTTCAGAAGGAGTGGAAGGCGAAATTGACAACAATGGAACATCACCAAGTACCCCCTGACAACCCCAGCCGGACACAGACATAGATTTCCAATCCAACACTGGATTATGGACCTGTAGCCATGGCAACTAGAGTTGAGCGACCTTGACCTTTTTAGAGTCGAGCCGGGTTTCGCGAAACCCGACTATCTCAAAAGTCAGGTCGAGTGAAATCGGCCGATTATGACGTAAAGTCGGGATCGACCGAAACACGAAACCCAATGCAAGTCAATGGGGCAGCATAGTCGGCAGTGAGTGGGGGCCAGGAAAACACCTAGAGTGCCCATTTTAATGTCAAAACCATCCATTCTTCTTAATGAAGCTTGTCAAGCGTAATTTACCTTATAATAATTGGAAGGCATTTGAAATTGGGGGTCATTTGCCTAAAGTTGTGGTGGGTAGGGCTGGTTCAAGTAATTAGTGGGCCCAGGAAATCTGGACCACGTCACGGCAGTGGAGCAGGGAGAGGTAAGTATTTCAACTTTGCAAGTGCTGTGAACCTGAGCAAGCAGGGGGGGGCCACTCGTTGGCATTGGCACTGGCACAGGGCCCCTCAAAGTACAGCGGTGTGTTTGCACGGCGGGGGCGCCTCCCACCGGCAGCAACACTTTTGCGTACCATGAGAGGCCCTGTGCCAGTGACGTCGCCAACTAGTATTCCTCCCCCCACCTGATGAAGGAACCTGCACTTTCATCTGCACCTTCCTGTTTGTCCCCGTGTAAGGTGGTATGGTATGCGGGAAGGGGGACCTGACTTTCAGCAGGTTCACAATCTTGCAGTGTAGCGTGCACGGGAAATGTTGCGTTATGGGTCAATGTACCAGCAGACTCATCTATCACTGGCTGGGCAATGGGCAGGATGAGGAGGAAACACAGATATAGGCCCAAAGAATAAAGTGGGCTAAATGCAGTTCAAAATTGGTAACACAGGACTAATCAGGGGGCATTGCAGTGGAGGACAACTGGAATGAGAGGCTGACACAGAGAGTAGGCCCAAATCAGTAAGTAGTCGAAATGCAGTTCAAAATTGGCAACAGTAGTAAACAGGCGGCACAGCTTTGTTCAGTGGAGGAGAACAGCAAGGAGTGGCAGACACCGATAGTAGGCCCCAACCCAACTAGTAGGCCAAATGCAGTCTAACATTAACAACTACTTAACGAGCGCCTGAAAATGGAATTTCAGGACAGGAAACCAGGAGAACAGCAAGGAGCGGCAGACACCGATAGTAGGCCCCAAACCAACTAGTACGCCAAATGCAGTTGTTCCGTTTAACCACAATTTAATGAGAGCCTGAAGATAGAAGTTCAGGAAAGGCAACCTGGAGAACACCTTGGAGTGGAACACACCATCTCTCTACACCCCATACCCAATTTGTAGGTCTAATGCAGCGTAGTTTCCAACAACTACTAAACGAGAGCATGATGATCGAAGCATTGGCGAGGAAACCTGGGGAACACCTTGGAGTGGAACACACCATCTCTCTACACCCCATACCCAATTTGTAGGCCTAATGCAGCGTAGTTTCCAACAACTACTAAACGAGAGCATGATGATCGAAGCATTGGCGAGGAAACCTGGGGAACACCTTGGAGTGGAACACACCATCTCTCTACAGTGGAACACACCATCTCTCTACACCCCATACCCAATTTGTAGGCCTAATGCAGCGTAGTTTCCAACAACTACTAAACGAGAGCCGGAAGATCGAAGCTCAGGAAAGGCAACCTGGAGAACACCTTGGAGTGGAACACACCATCTCTCTACACCCCATACCCAATTTGTAGGCCCAATGCAGCGTAGTTTCCAACAACTACTAAACGAGAGCCGGAAGATCGAAGCAATGGAGAGGAAACCTGGGGAACACCTTGGAGTGTAACACACCATCTCTCTACACCCCATACCCAATTTGTAGGCCTAATGCAGCGTAGTTTCCAACAACTACTAAACGAGAGCCGGAAGATCGAAGCAATGGAGAGGAAACCTGGGGAACACCTTGAAGTGTAACACACCATCTCTCTACACCCCATACCCAATTTGTAGGCCTAATGCAGCGTAGTTTCCAACAACTACTAAACAAGAGCCGGAAGATCGAAGCAATGGAGAGGAAACCTGGGGAACACCTTGGAGTGTAACACACCATCTCTCTACAGTGGAACACACCATCTCTCTACACCCCATACCCAATTTGTAGGCCTAATGCAGCGTAGTTTCCAACAACTACTAAACGAAAGCCGGAAGATCGAAGCTCAGGAAAGGCAACCTGGGGAACACCTTGGAGTGGAACACACCATCTCTCTACACCCCATACCCAATTTGTAGGCCCAATGCAGCGTAGTTTCCAACAACTACTAAACGAGAGCCGGAAGATCGAAGCTCAGGAAAGGCAACCTGGGGAACACCTTGGAGTGTAACAAACCCTCTCTCTACACCACGGAAGGGCTGATTCTTAGGAAGGAAGGCTGTCGGAAAGAAGCAGGGCGCGTCCGAGGGTGATTATATTCTTATTAGGTATATACTCACCCTCGGACGCGCCCTGCTTCTTTATTTGTAATGAATGTTTATTTGCAATGTGGTTTTGACTTACTCTATTTTTTTGGTAAATAATGATTTTATTATTTTCATTGTTTTGCATCTTCTTGGCAATAATATAAAGAAGACGCGACAGGACAACACTCGGTGGATGCCATATCTGTGTTTAAAATTGAAAAAACCTTTCAGTTAACTACTTGCAGGAGAAAGTTATTGTAGCTGGTGGCTATTTTTAGTACTGTACCAGATTTTTGTTGTATGTGTTTGTTTTTAATGTTAAAATGTCTGCATTTGATATCTCTCCAGTATTTTCTTTTTTATAAGCAAAATACTTATTTTTATATTTTCTGATGTTGGTTCCAGGGGTACACGGGCAGCAGTGGTGTGGTCAGTGGAGGCCTAGTGGAAGGAGTGACCGCAGACAGGCATCGAAGGCCTAAAATAATAACACATGGCTGTAGGCAATTTTAAATTGGTTCCAGGGGTACACGGGCAGCAGTGGTGTGGTCAGTGGAGGCCTAGTGGAAGGAGTGACCGCAGACAGGCATCGAAGGCCTAAAATAATAACACATGGCTGTAGGCAATTTTAAATTGGTTCCAGGGGTACACGGGCAGCAGTGGTGTGGTCAGTGGAGGCCTAGTGGAAGGAGTCACCGCAGACAGGCATCGAAGGCCTAAAATAATAACACATGGCTGTAGGCAATTTTAAATTGGTTACAGGGGTACACGGGCAGCAGTGGTGTGGTCAGTGGAGGCCTAGTGGAAGGAGTCACAGCAGACAGGCATCGAAGGCCTAAAATAATAACACATGGCTGTAGGCAATTTTAAATTGGTTACAGGGGTACACGGGCAGCAGTGGTGTGGTCAGTGGAGGCCTAGTGGAAGGAGTGACCACAGACAGGCATCGAAGGCCTAACATAACAAAAATGTCAATACAATGGTATTGTCAGTGGCAGGCATTGAAGGATGTCAGCGCATAGACTAAACATTGGTGGAGCTGTGAGATAATTTTGCAAGTGGTAGAGCACTGTTTGAGCTGGGGTGGGGGGAAACTGTCTTGTGGCCGGCGGTACAGGCCCAGGGCCCCTCATATTACAATGGTGTGTCTGACGTTGGGTGCGCACCACCACCGCCAGAGACACTTTATTGTACTAGGAGGGACCCAGTGGCAGTGCCGTCGACCAAAAGCGGGCTCACCCACCTCTTCAGACAAACTGCACTCTCACGGGTGCTGTCGCCAAGTGTCGATACCACGGCCCCGTGTGGGGAGTTTGGCCATTTAGTGAGGTGTAAACATGTCGTATGCTGGACAATCAGATGCAGAAAATTACGAGATTGGAAAAGGCATTCAGAATAGTCCACAGGCAAGACCTTTTCATAGGAAAGCTAGGTGTCAGCCGGGCAAGGTGGGGCAAAAGATTTCGAAATCCAGTTGTGGTTCATTTTAATGAAGGTTAGATCATCTACATTTTGGGTAGCCAGACGAGTCCTTTTTTCTGTTAGTATTGAACCTGCAGCACTGAATACTCTTTCTGATAGGACACTAGCTGCCGGGCAAGCAAGCTCCTGCAATGCATATTCTGCCAATTCTGGCCAGGTGTCTAATTTGGATGCCCAGTAATCAAATGGGAATGACGGTTGAGGGAGAACATCGATAAGGGATGAAAAATAGTTTGTAACCATACTGGACAAATGTTGTCTCCTGTCACTTTGAATTGATGCTGCAGTACTTGTCCTGTCTGCGGTCATAGCAAAATCACTCCACAACCTGGTCAGAAAACCCCTCTGGCCAACGCCACTTCTGATTTCTGCCCCTCTAACTCCTCTGGTCTGCTGGCCCCTGCAGCTCGTGTGAGAACGATCACGGGCGCTGTGTGCAGGGAATGCCAGAAGCAAACGGTCAACAAGAGTTGATTGTTTGGTTGCTAATATTATTTCCAAGTTCTCATGTGGCATTATATTTTGCAATTTGCCTTTATAGCGAGGATCAAGGAGGCAGGCCAACCAGTAATCGTCTTCATTCATCATTTTAGTTATGCGTGTGTCCCTTTTGAGGATACGTAAGGCATAATCCGCCATGTGGGCCAAAGTTCCAGTTCTCAAATCTGCGGTTGTGCTTGGTTGAGGGGCAGTTTCAGGCAAATCCACGTCACTTGTGTCCCTCAAAAAACCAGAACCCGGCCTTGCCGCGCCACCAATTTCCAGTGGCCCCGGAAAAGCTTCCTCATTAAAAATATAATCATCCCCATCATCCTCCTCGTCCTCCTCCTCCTCTTCGCCCGCTACCTCGTCTTGTACACTGCCCTGGCCAGACAATGGCTGACTGTCATCAAGGCTTTCCTCTTCCTCAGCTGCAGACGCCTGATCCTTTATGTGCGTCAAACTTTGCATCAGCAGACGCATTAGGGGGATGCTCATGCTTATTATGGCGTTGTCTGCACTAACCAGCCGTGTGCATTCCTCAAAACACTGAAGGACTTGACACATGTCTTGAATCTTCGACCACTGCACACCTGACAACTCCATGTCTGCCATCCTACTGCCTGCCCGTGTATGTGTATCCTCCCACAAAAACATAACAGCCCGCCTCTGTTCACACAGTCTCTGAAGCATGTGCAGTGTTGAGTTCCACCTTGTTGCAACGTCTATGATTAGGCGATGCTGGGGAAGGTTCAAAGAACGCTGATAGGTCTGCATACGGCTGGAGTGTACGGGCGAACGGCGGATATGTGAGCAAAGTCCACGCACTTTGAGGAGCAGGTCGGATAACCCCGGATAACTTTTCAGGAAGCACTGCACCACCAGGTTTAAGGTGTGAGCCAGGCAAGGAATGTGTTTCAGTTGGGAAAGGGAGATGGCAGCCATGAAATTCCTTCCGTTATCACTCACTACCTTGCCTGCCTCAAGATCTACAGTGCCCAGCCACGACTGCGTTTCTTTCTGCAAGAACTCGGACAGAACTTCCGCGGTGTGTCTGTTGTCGCCCAAACACTTCATAGCCAATACCGCCTGCTGACGTTTGCCAGTAGCTGCCCCATAATGGGAGACCTGGTGTGCAACAGTGGCAGCTGCGGATGGAGTGGTTGTGCGACTGCGGTCTGTGGACGAGCTCTCGCTTCTGCAGGAGGACGAAGAGGAGTTGGAGGGGGTGCGAACGGCTACAGCCAATTGTTTCCTAGACCGTGGGCTAGGCAGAACTGGTTCAAACTTGCTGTCCCCTGTGGACCCTGCATCCACCACATTTACCCAGTGTGCCGTGATGGACACGTAACGTCCCTGGCCATGCCTACTGGTCCATGCATCTGTTGTCAGGTGCATCTTTGTGCTCACAGATTGCCTGAGTGCATGGACGATGCGCTCTTTAACATGCTGGTGGAGGGCTGGGATGGCTTTTCTGGAAAAAAAGTGTCGACTGGGTAGCTCGTAGCGTGGTACAGCGTAGTCCATCAGGGCTTTGAAAGCTTCGCTTTCAACTAACCGGTAGGGCATCATCTCTAACGAGATTAGTCTAGCTATGTGTGCGTTCAAACCCTGTGTACGCGGATGCGATGCTAAGTACTTCCTTTTTCTAACCATAGTCTCATGTAGGGTGAGCTGGACTGGAGAGCTGGAGATCGTGGAACTAGCGGGGGTGCCGGTGGACATGGCAGACTGAGAGACGGTGGGAGATGGTATTGTTGCCACCGGTGCCCTAAATGCAGTGTTTCCTACTACGAAACTGGTGATTCCCTGACCCTGATTGCTTTGGCCTGGCAAAGAAACCTGCACAGATACTGCAGGTGGTGCGGAAAATGGTGGCCCTACACTGCCGGAAGGGATGTTGCGTTGCTGACTAGCTTCATTGGCCGAGGGTGCTACAACCTTAAGGGACGTTTGGTAGTTAGTCCAGGCTTGCAAATGCATGGTGGTTAAATGTCTATGCATGCAACTTGTATTGAGACTTTTCAGATTCTGTCCTCTGCTTAAGGTAGTTGAACATTTTTGACAGATGACTTTGCGCTGATCAATTGGATGTTGTTTAAAAAAATGCCAGACTGCACTCTTTCTAGCATCGGATACCTTTTCAGGCATTGCAGACTGAGCTTTAACCGGATGGCCACGCTGTCCTCCAACAGGTTTTGGCTTTGCCACGCGTTTTGGGCAAGATATGGGCCCGGCAGATGGAACCTGTTGCGATGTTGATGCCTGCTGCAGCCCCATCTCCTCCGCTTCAGAACTGCTGCCGCCTGCACCCTGTTCCCCCAATGGCTGCCAATCGGGGTCAAGAACTGGGTCATCTATTACCTCTTCTTGTAGCTCGCGTGCAACTTCGTCTGTGTCACCGTGTCGGTCGGTGGTATAGCGTTCGTGATGGGGCAACATAGTCTCATCAGGGTCTGATTCTTGATCATTACCCTGCGAGGGCAATGTTGTGTCCTGAGTCAAAGGACCAGCATAGTAGTCTGGCTGTGGCTGTGCATCAGTGCACTCCATGTCAGATTCAACTTGTAATGGGCATGGACTGTTAACTGCTTCACTTTCTAAGCCAGGGACGGGATGTGTAAAGAGCTCCATGGAGTAACCCGTTGTGTCGCCTGCTGCATTCTTCTCTGTTGTTGTTTTTGCTGAAGAGGACAAGGAAGCGACTTGTCCCTGACCGTGAACATCCACTAACGACGCGCTGCTTTGACATTTACCAGTTTCACGAGAGGAGGCAAAAGAGCTAGAGGCTGAGTCAGCAAGATAAGCCAAAACTTGCTCTTGCTGCTCCGGCTTTAAAAGCGGTTTTCCTACTTCCAGAAAAGGGAGCGTTCGAGGCCTTGTGTAGCCAGACGACGAACCTGGCTCCACAGCTCCAGACTTAGGTGCAATATTTTTTTTCCCACGACCAGCTGATGCTCCACCACTACCACTACCCTCATTACCAGCTGACAATGAACGCCCCCGGCCACGACCTCTTCCACCAGACTTCCTCATTGTTTTAAAAACGTAACCAAACTAACGGTATTTGTTGCTGTCACACAACTTACACGGTGAGCTATAACTTCAGTATGATTTAGCTACCCCTTTACAGGTGAGTGAGACCACAACGAAAATCAGGCACAATGTTACACACTCTGTTGTTGGTGGCAACAAATGAGAGAGATGCCACACACGCAGGACTGTCACTGAAGCACAAATGTAAATATTAATCTCCCACTGATTTGATTTTTTTTTTTTTTTCAGGGAGACTTTAGGAAAAAAAAATAATAGAATAAAATGATTTTTTCAGGAAGAATTTAGAAACCAAATAAAATAAAATGATTTTTTCAGGGAGAATTTAGAAAACAAATAAAACAAAAAAAGGCTTTCTATGGCCCACTGAGTGAGAGATGACGCACACAGGAGTCAGGAGTGGCACACAAGCCCAGAGGCCAATATTTATCTCCCACTGATTGATGTAGTGATTTTTTCAGGTAGATTTTGGAACCCAAATCAAGCTAAAAAAAATAATAGGCTTTCTATGGCCCACAATTGGAGAGAGAGAGAGAGAGAGAGATGGCACACCCAGGAGTCAAGACTGGCACACAAGCAGAAAGGGCAATATTAATCTCCCACTGATTTGTTTGTTTTTTTTTTTTTTCAGGGAGACTTTAGGAAAAAAAAAATAGAATAAAATGATTTTTTCAGGAAGAATTTAGAAACCAAATAAAATAAAATGATTTTTTCAGGGAGAATTTAGAAAACAAATAAAACAAAAAAAGGCTTTCTATGGCCCACTGAGTGAGAGATGACGCACACAGGAGTCAGGAGTGGCACACAAGCCCAGAGGCCAATATTTATCTCCCACTGATTGATGTAGTGATTTTTTCAGGTAGATTTTGGAACCCAAATCAAGCTAAAAAAATAATAGGCTTTCTATGGCCCACAATTGGAGAGAGAGAGAGAGATGGCACACCCAGGAGTCAAGACTGGCACACAAGCAGAAAGGGCAATATTAATCTCCCACTGATTTTTTTTTTTTTTTTCAGGGAGACTTTAGGAAAAAAAAAAATAGAATAAAATGAATTTTTCAGGAAGAATTTAGAAACCAAAGAAAATAAAATGATTTTTTCAGGGAGAATTTAGAAAACAAATAAAACAAAAAAAGGCTTTCTATGGCCCACTGAGTGAGAGATGACGCACACAGGAGTCAGGAGTGGCACACAAGCCCAGAGGCCAATATTTATCTCCCACTGATTGATGTAGTGATTTTTTCAGGTAGATTTTGGAACCCAAATCAAGCTAAAAAAAATAATAGGCTTTCTATGGCCCACAATTGGAGAGAGAGAGAGAGAGAGATGGCACACCCAGGAGTCAAGACTGGCACACAAGCAGAAAGGGCAATATTAATCTCCCACTGATTTGTTTTTTTTTTTTTTTTTTTCAGGGAGACTTTAGGAAAAAAAAAATAGAATAAAATGATTTTTTCAGGAAGAATTTAGAAACCAAATAAAATAAAATGATTTTTTCAGGGAGAATTTAGAAAACAGATAAAACAAAAAAAGGCTTTCTATGGCCCACTGAGTGAGAGATGACGCACACAGGAGTCAGGAGTGGCACACAAGCCCAGAGGCCAATATTTATCTCCCACTTTTTTTTTTTTGTTCCAGGGAAAATTTATAAACCCAATAAAAAAAATAATAAATAGGCTTTCTATGGCCCACTATCTGAGAGACAGAGAGAGATGGCACGCTTAGGAGTGGCACACAAGCCCAAAGGCCAATATTAATCTCCCTTTTTTTTTAAGGGAGAATTTATAAAACCAAAAAAAAATAAATAAATAGGCTTTCTATGGCCCACTATTTGTGAGAGAGATGGCACGCTCAGGACTGGCACACAAGCCCAAAGGCCAATATTAATCTCCCACTGATTGATTTATTGATTTTTTCAGGTAGAATTTAGAACCCAAATAAAGCAAAAAAAAAAAAAAAATGGGCTTTCTATGGCCCACTGAGTGAGTGATGATGCACACAGGAGTCAGGAGTGGCACACAAGCCCTGAGGCCAATATTTTTCTCCCACTGATTGATGTAGTGATTTTTTCAGGTAGATTTTAGAACCAAAATCAAGCAAAAAAAATAAATAGGCTTTCTATGGCCCACTGAGTGAGTGATGATGCACACAGGAGTCAAGAGTGGCACACAAGCCCTGAGGCCAATATTTTTCTCCCACTGATTGATGTAGTGATTTTTTCAGGTAGATTTTATAACCCAAATCAAGCAAAAAAATAAATAGGCTTTCTATGGCCCACTGAGTGAGAGATGACACAGACAGGGATGGCACTCTAGCAGAAATGTCAATCTTAATCTCCCACAAAAAAAAAAAAAAAACAGGGAGTGTCCTTCAATTACTATCTCCCTGCAGTAATCTCAGCCAGGTATGGCAGGCAGCAATAAGGAGTGGACTGATGCACAAATTAAATAAAAAGTGTGTACAAACCAAAAAGATAGCTGTGCAGAAAGGAAGGAACAAGAGGATTTGTGCTTTGAAAAAAGCAGTTGGTTTGCACAGCGGCGTACACACAGCAATGCAGCTATCAGGGAGCCTTCTAGGGCAGCCCAATGAGCTACAGCGCTGAGGGGGGAAAAAAAAAATGTAGCTTCCACTGTCCCTGCACACCGAAGGTGGTGTTGGGCAGTGGAAATCGCTACAGCACAAGCGGTTTGGTGGTTAATGGACCCTGCCTAACGCTATCCCTGCTTCTGACGAAGCGGCAGCAACCTCTCCCTAAGCTCAGATCAGCAGCAGTAACATGGCGGTCAGCGGGAACTCCCCTTTATAGCCCCTGTGACGCCGCAGACAGCAAGCCAATGACTGCAATGCCCTTCTCTAAGATGGTGGGGACCAGGACCTATGTCATCACGTACCGCATGCGTACCGCATGGCCGACCCCGCACAGGGGTCGGATCGGGTTTCATGAAACCCGACTTTGCCAAAAGTCGGCGACTTTTGAAAATGAACGACCCGTTTCGCTCAACCCTAATGGCAACCCCAAAACGACCACATCATGCGGGTTATGCAACACCAAAAAGTGAATATCCTCCTGATGAGCAGGAGCCATGCACATGGTCAATTGAGTCCAGTACTGAGGCTTATTCTTGGCCAAAGGCGTAGCATCAATTCCTCTCAATGGAATAAGATACTGCAAGGGCTCCAAGAAAAAACCACAGCGCCTGGCAAACTCCAAATCCATCAAATTCAGGGCAGCGCCTGAATCCACAAATGCCATAACAGAATAGGACGACAGAGAGCAAATCAGAGTAACGGACAAAAGAAATTTAGACTGTACCGTACCAATGGTGGCAGACCTAGCGAACTGCTTAGTGCGCTTAGGACAATCGGAGATAGCATGAGTGGATTCACCACAGTAAAAACACAGCCCATTCCGACGTCTGTGTTCTTGCCGTTCAGCTCTGGTCAAAGTCCTATCACACTGCATAGGCTCAGGCCTATGCTCAGAGAATACCGCCAGATGGTGCACAGCTTTGCGCTCACGCAAGCGCTGATCGATCTGAATGGCCAAGGACATAGACTCATTCAGACCAGCAGGCGTGGGAAATCCCACCATGACATCCTTAAGGCTTCAGAAAGACCCTTTCTGAAAATTGCCGCCAGGGCACACACATCCACTGAGTAAGCACAGACCACTCTCTAAACTTCTGACAGTACACCTCCGCTTCATCCTGACCCTGACACAAAGCCATCAAGATTTTCTCTGCCTGATCCAATGGTTCATCATAAAGCAATCCAAGCGCCAAAAAAACGCATCAACATCACGCAATGTAGAATCTCCTGGCGCAAGGGAAAATACCCAGTCTTGAGGGTCACCACGCAATAAAGAAATAACGATTTTTACTTGTTGAATGGGGTCACCAGAAGAGCGGGGTTTCAAAGCTAGAAACAGTTTACAATTATTTTTGAAATTCAAGAACCTAGATCTATCCCCAGAAAATAAATCAGGAATAGGAATTCTAGGCTCTAACATAGGATTCTGAACCACAAAATCTTGAATGTTTTGTACCCTTGCAGTGAGATGATCCACACAAGAGGACAGACCTTGAATGTCCATATCTACACCTGTGTCCTGAACCACCCAAAGGTTTAGGGGAAAAGAAAGACAAAACACAGTGCAAAGAAAAAAAAATGGTCTCAGAACTTCTCTTATCCCTCTATTGAGATGCATTAATACTTTAGGCCAGCTGTACTGTTGTGACCTGGTGGTTAGGAGCACCCGGTACGACCTGATAGTTAAACTCACACAGGACAAGCTCTGGGATGTGGGAGCTCTGCTGACCGCAACCCCTAATCCTATCACACAAACCAGAAATAGCCGTGGAGCGTTCCTGACTCTCCCTAGATGCCTCTTCACAGCCTTAGAGCTTGCTAGCCCTAGAGATAGAAAACAAAGCCTACCTTGCCTCAGAGAAATTCCCCAAAGGAAAAGGCAGCCCCCCACATATATTGACTGTGAGTAAAGATGAAAGTCACAAACGCAGAAATGAAACAGGTTTAAGCAAAGGGAGGCCAGACTTACTAAACAGACAGAGGATAGGAAAGGTATCTTTGTGGTCAGCACAAAAAACTACAAAAGACCATGCAGAGTGTGCAAAAAGACCTCCGCACCGACTAACGGTGCGGAGATGCCACTCTGCATCCCAGAGCTTCCAGCTAGCAAGACAAAATCATGATAACCAGCTGGACAAGGAAACAATGAACAAATAATAACTATCAGGAACTTAGCTTCTGCTGGAGAAGACAGGTCACCAGAAAGATCCAAGAGCGAACTGAACCAATGCAGGAACATTGACAGCTGGCATGGAGTAACAATCTGAGTGGAGTTAAATAGAGCAGCCAACCAAAGGATAAACCACGACACCTGTGTAAGGAACCTCAGAAGCAGCAGCTTCACTCACAGCCACCAGAGGGAGTCCATGGACCGAACTCGCCGAAGTACCATTCACGACCACAGGAGGGAGTTCGACAACAGAATTCACAACAGGGAACATCAGAAAATAAACTCCGAAGTGGATCATGACACAAGCCAGATGGAGGTGATGTGAATCCAATAGGAAACTAACTACCATTAATGTCAGTTTGAAGGCTGCCTATTGAACATAGTCTGCTGTAAAATGCTCTATACTACAGATGGGCTCTAGAGAAGCCACCAACAATCAGATCATAACAATACAAGGACTTACTTCAATAGATAAGCCAGTCACCTTCTCTGTCTAGACATTAGCCATGATATACAAAAGGGGCTGACTTATCCCCTTCACACAGCTATGTTCATTGCCAGCCAGAAAATGTAGGGTTGAGCGACCTTGACCTTTTTAGAGTCGAGTCGGGTTTCGCGAAACCCGACTATCTCAAAAGTCGAGTCGAGTGGAATCGGCCGATTATCGCGAAAAGTCGGGGATCGACCGAAACACGAAACCCAATGCAAGTCAATGGGGGAGCATAGTCGGCAGTGAATAGAGGCCAGGAAAATATGTATAGAGCCCATGTTAATGGCAAAAACATCCATTCTTGTTACTGAAGCTTGTCAATCTTAATTTAGCTTATAATAATTGTAAGGCATTTGAAATTGGGGGTCATTTGGCTAAAGTTGTGGGGGGTAGGGCTGGTTCAAGTAGTTAGTGTGCCTAGTATATCTGGACCATGTCACGGCAGTGGAGCAGGGAGAGGTAAGTATTTCAACTTTGCAAGTGCTGTGATCCTGAGCAAGCAGGGGGGGCCCACTCGTTGGCATTGGCACTGGCACAGGGCCCCTCAAAGTACAGCGGTGTGTTTGCACGGCGGGGGCGCCTCCCACTGGAGCAACACTTTTGCGTACTATGAGGGGCCCTGTGCCAGTGACGTCGCCAACGAGTATTCCTCCCCCCACCTGATGAAGGAACCTGCACCTTCATCTGCACCTTCCTCTTTGTCCCTGTGTAAGGTGGTATGGTATGCGGGAAGAGGGACCTGACTTTCAGCAGGGTCACAATCTTGCAGTGTAGCGTGCACGGGGAATGTTGCATTATGTGTCAATGTACCAGCAGACTCATCTATCACTGGCTGGGCAATGGGCAGGATGAGGGGGAAACAGATATGGGCCCAAAAAATAAAGTGGGCTAAATGCAGTTCAAAATTGGTAACAGGACTAACCAGGGGGCATTGTTTTGTTCAGTGGAGGACAACTGGAATGAGCGGCTGACACAGAGAGTAGGCCCAAATCAGTAAGTATTCTAAATGCAGTTCAAAATTGGCAACAGTAGTAAACCGGCGGCACAGCTTTGTTCACTGTAGGAGAACAGCAAGGAGCGGCAGACACAGATAGAAGGCCCCAACCCAACTAGTAGGCCTAATGCAGTGTTGTTTTCAACAACTACTAAACGAGAGCCAGAAGATCGAAGCAATGGAGAGGAAACCTTAGGAACACCTTGGAGTGGAAGACACCGTCTCTACACCCCAGACCCAACTTGTAGGCCGAATGCAGTGTTGTTTTCAACAACTACTAAACAAGAGCTTTAAGATTGAAGCAATGAAGAGGCAACCTGGAGAACACCTTGGAGCGGAAGACACCGTCTCTACACCCCAGACCCAACTTGTAGGCCGAATGCAGTGTTGTTTTCAACAACTACTTAAGAAGAACCAGAAGATCGAAGCAATGGAGAGGTAACCTGGGGAACACCTTGGAGTGGAACACACCGTCTCTACACCCCAGACCCAACTTGTAGGCTGAATGCAGTGTTGTTTTCAACAACTACTAAACGAGAGCTAGAAGCTCTAAGCTATGGAGAGGAAACCTGGGGAACACCTTGGAGCGGCAGACACCGTTAGTAGGCCCTACCGAAGTAGTAGTAGTAGCCCCAATGCAGTTTTCAAATTCCTATAGGCTGAAAACCAGACTATTGACGCTCAGCTTTTTTAAAAGGAGGACAGCTGTATTGAGTGGCGCAGACAGACACAGGTAGTAGGCCTTAAACACAACATTTGGCTCAATGCAGTTTAAAAAAGGTTACAGGGGTACACAGGCAGCATTGGTCTGTTCAGTGGAGGACAATTTCAATTATGGACCACAGACAGAGTTTGTATGCCTACTATTAAAAAAAGGATGCTCTATGCAATTTAAAATAGGTTCCAGGGGTACACGGGCAGCAGTGGTCTGGTCAGTGGAGGACTAGTGGAAGGAGGGACCGCAGACAGGCGTAGTAGGCCTAACATAACAAAATTTGGGTGTAGGCACTTTTAAATTGGTTCCAGGGGTACACGGGCAGCAGTAGACAGGTCACTGGAGGACTAGTGGAAGGAGGGACCGCAGACAGGCGTAGTAGGCCTAACATAACAAAATTTGGCTGTAGGCACTTTTAAATTGGTTCCAGGGGTACACGGGCAGCAGTAGACAGGTCACTGGAGGACTAGTGGAAGGAGGGACCGCAGACAGGCGTAGTAGGCCTAACATAACAAAATTTGGCTGTAGGCACTTTTAAATTGGTTCCAGGGGTACACGGGCAGCAGTAGACAGGTCACTGGAGGACTAGTGGAAGGAGGGACCGCAGGCAGGCGTAGTAGGCCTAACATAACAAAATTTGGCTGTAGGCACTTTTAAATTGGTTCCAGGGGTACACGGGCAGCAGTAGACAGGTCACTGGAGGACTAGTGGAAGGAGGGACCGCAGACAGGCGTAGTAGGCCTAACATAACAAAATTTGGCTGTAGGCACTTTTAAATTGGTTCCAGGGGTACACGGGCAGCAGTAGACAGGTCACTGGAGGACTAGTGGAAGGAGGGACCGCAGCCAGGCGTAGTAGGCCTAACATAACAAAATTTGGCTGTAGGCACTTTTAAATTGGTTCCAGGGGTACACGGGCAGCAGTAGACAGGTCACTGGAGGACTAGTGGAAGGAGGGACTGCAGACGGGCGTAGTAGGCCTAACATAACAAAATTTGGCTGTAGGCACTTTTAAATTGGTTCCAGGGGTACACGGGCAGCAGTAGACAGGTCACTGGAGGACTAGTGGAAGGAGGGACCGCAGACAGGCGTAGTAGGCCTAACATAACAAAATTTGGCTGTAGCCACTTTTAAATTGGTTCCAGGGGTACACGGGCAGCAGTAGACAGGTCACTGGAGGACTAGTGGAAGGAGGGACCGCAGACAGGCGTAGTAGGCCTAACATAACAAAATTTGGCTGTAGGCACTTTTAAATTGGTTCCAGGGGTACACGGGCAGCAGTAGACAGGTCACTGGAGGACTAGTGGAAGGAGGGACCGCAGACAGGCGTAGTAGGCCTAACATAACAAAATTTGGGTGTAGGCACTTTTAAATTGGTTCCAGGGGTACACGGGCAGCAGTAGACAGGTCACTGGAGGACTAGTGGAAGGAGGGACCGCAGACAGGCGTAGTAGGCCTAACATAACAAAATTTGGCTGTAGGCACTTTTAAATTAGTTCCAGGGGTACACGGGCAGCAGTAGACAGGTCACTGGAGGACTAGTGGAAGGAGGGACCACAGACAGGCGTAGTAGGCCTAACATAACAAAATTTGGCTGTAGGCACTTGCAATTCTCTTGCAGGGGTACACAGGCAGCATTGGTCTTGTCAGCGGAGGCCGATTGTAATGAGTGTCTGCCAGTTAGTTCTCCAAAAAAATAAATAGATGTTAATGTCTCGCATTACAACAAAACCAAAACACAAAAGGGTGGAATACTTAGGTACAGGGGTGGGCTCCTCTACTGAGTTTTAGACCTAGTAATTTGGCGCAAATTATTTACTGGTGTAAATATAGGACACTGCCCCTGACTATGTTAAGTACCATCATACATGTCAACACATTGGTATTGTCAGTGCCAGGCATTGAATGATGTCAGCGCATAGACAAAACATCGGTGGAACTGTGAGAGATAATTGTGCAAGTGGTAGAGCAATGTTTGAGCTTGGGGCGAACTCTCTTGTGGCCGGCGGTACAGGCCCAGGGCCCCTCATGTTACAACAATGTGTCTGACGTTGGGTGCGCACCACCACCGCCAGAGACACTTTATTGTACTATGAGGGACCCAGTGGCAGTGCCGTCGACCAAAAGCGGGCACACCCACCTCTTCAGACAAACGGCACTCTCACGGGTGCTTGCGCCAAGTGGCGAGACCACGGCCCCGTGGGGTGGATTTTGGCCATTTAGGGAAGTGTAAACATGTCGTATGCTGGACAATCAGCTGCTGCAAATTACGCGATTGGAAAAGTCAGTCAGAGTAGTCCACAAGCAAGACCTTTTCATAGGAAAGCTAGGTGTTAGTCGGGCAAGGTGGGGCAAAAGAATTCGAAATCCAGTTGTGGTTCATTTTAATGAATGTTAGATCATCAAAATTTTGGGTAGCCAGACGAGTCCTTTTTTCAGCTAATATTGAACCTGCAGCACTGAATACTCTTTCTGATAGGACACTAGCTGCCGGGCAAGCAAGCTCCTGCAATGCATATTCTGCCAATTCTGGCCAGGTGTCTAATTTGGATGCCCAGTAATCAAATGGGAATGACGGTTGAGGGAGAACATCGATAAGGGATGAAAAATAGTTAGTACCCATACTGGACAAATGTTGTCTCCTGTCACTTTGAATTGATGCTGCAGTACCTGTCCTGTCTGCGGTCATAGCAAAATCACTCCACAACCTGGTCAGAAAACCCCTCTGTCCAACGCCACTTCTGATTTCTGCACCTCTTACACCTCTGGTCTGCTGGCCCCTGCAGCTCGTGTGAGAACGATTACGGGCGCTGTGTGCTGGGAATGCCTGAAGCAAACCGTCAACAAGAGTTGATTGTTTGGTTGCTAATATTAGTTCCAAGTTCTCATGTGGCATAATATTTTGCAATTTGCCTTTATAGCGAGGATCAAGGAGGCAGGCCAACCAGTAATCGTTATCGTTCATCATTTTAGTAATGCGTGTGTCCCTTTTGAGGATACGTAAGGCATAATCCGCCATGTGGGCCAAAGTTCCAGTTGTCAAATCTGCGGTTGTGCTGGGTTGAGGGGCTGTTTCAGGCAAATCTACGTCACTTGTGTCCCTCAAAAATCCAGAACCCGGCCTTGCCACGCCACCAATTTCCAGTGGCCCCGGAAAAGCTTCCTCATTAAAAAAATACTCATCCCCATCATCCTCCTCGTCCTCCTCCTCCTGTTCGCCCGCTACCTCGTCCTGTACACTGCCCTGACCAGACAATGGCTGACTGTCATCAAGGCTTTCCTCTTCCTCTGCTGCAGACGCATGCTCCTTTATGTGCGTCAAACTTTGCATCAGCAGACGCATTAGGGGGATGCTCATGCTTATTATGGTGTTGTCTGCACTAACCAGCCATGTGCATTCCTTAAAACACTGAAGGACTTGACACATGTCTTGTATCTTCGACCACTGCACACCTGACAACTCCATGTCTGCCATCCTACTGCCTGCCCGTGTATGTGTATCCTCTCACAAATACATAACAGCACGCCTCTGTTCGCACAGTCTCTGAAGCATGTGCAGTGTTGAGTTCCACCTTGTTGCAACGTCTATGATTAGGCGATGCTGGGGAAGGTTCAAAGACCGCTGATAGGTCTGCATACGGCTGGAGTGTACGGGCGAACGGCGGATATGCGAGCAAAGTCCGCGCACTTTGAGGAGCAGGTCGGATAACCCTGGATAACTTTTCAGGAAGCACTGCACCACCAGGTTTAAGGTGTGAGCCAGGCAAGGAATGTGTTTCAGTTGGGAAAGGGAGATGGCAGCCATGAAATCCCTTCCGTTATCACTCACTACCTTGCCTGCCTCAAGATCTACAGTGCCCAGCCACGACTGCGTTTCTTTCTGCAAGAACTCGGACAGAACTTCCGCTGTGTGTCTGTTGTCGCCCAAACACTTCATAGCCAATACAGCCTGCTGACGCTTGCCAGTAGCTGCCCCATAATGGGACAACTGGTGTGCAACTGTGGCAGCTGCGGATGGAGTGGTTGGGCAACTGCGGTCTGTGGACGAGCTCTCGCTTCTGCAGGAGGACGAGGAGGAGGAGGAGGGGGTGCGAACGGCTACAGCCAATTGTTTCCTAGACCGTGGGCTTGGCAGAACTGTCCCAAAATTGCTGTCCCCTGTGGACCCTGCATCCACCACATTCACCCAGTGTGCCGTGATGGACACGTAACGTGACTGGCCATGCCTACTGGTCCATGCATCTGTTGTCAGGTGCACCTTTGTACTCACAGATTGCCTGAGTGCATGGACGATGCGCTCTTTAACATGCTGGTGGAGGGCTGGGATGGCTTTTCGCGAAAAGAAGTGTCGACTGGGTAGCTCGTAGCGTGGTACAGCGTAGTCCATCAGGGCTTTGAAAGCTTCGCTTCAACTAACCGGTAGGGCATCATCTCTAACGAGATTAGTCTAGCTATGTGGGCGTTCAAACCCTGTGTACGCGGATGCGAGGCTAAGTACTTCCTTTTTCTAACCAGAGTCTCATGTAGGGTGAGCTGGACTAGAGAGCTGGAGATCGTGGAACTAGCGGGGGTGCCGGTGGACATGGCAGACTGAGAGACGGTTGGAGACGGTATTGTTGCCGCCGGTGCCCTAGATGCAGTGTTTCCTACTACGAAACTAGTGATTCCCTGACCCTGACTGCTTTGGCCTGGCAAAGAAACCTGCACAGATACTGCAGGTGGTGCGGAAAATGGTGGCCTTACACTGACGGAAGGGATGTAGCGTTGCTGACTAGCTTCATTGGCCGAGAGTGCTACAACCTTAAGGGACGTTTGGTAGTTAGTCCAGGCTTGCAAATGCATGGTGGTTAAATGTCTATGCATGCAACATGTATTTAGACTTTTCAGATTCTGACCTCTGCTTAAGATAGTTGAACATTTTTGACAGATGACTTTGCGCTGATCAATTGGATGTTGTTTAAAAAAATGCCAGACTGCACTCCTTCTAGCATCGGATCCCTTTTCAGGCATTGCAGACTGAGCTTAAACCGGATGGCCACGCTGTCCTCCAACAGGTTTTGGCTTTGCCACGCGTTTTGGGCCATCTACGGGCCCGGCAGATGGAACCTGTTGCGATGTTGATGCCTGCTGCGGCCCCTCCTCCTCCGCTTCAGAACTACTGCCGCCTGCACCCTGTTCCCCCAATGGCTGCCAATCGGGGTCAACAACTGGGTCATCTATAACCTCCTCTTCTAGCTCGTGTGCAACTTCGTCTGTGTCACCGTGTAAGTCGGTGGTATAGCGTTCGTGACAGGGCAACATAGTCTCATCAGGGTCTGATTCTGGATCAGTACCCTGCGAGGGCAATGTTGTGGTCTGAGTCAAAGGACCAGCATAGTAGTCTGGCTGTGGCTGTGCATCAGTGCACTCCATGTCAGATTCAACTTGTAATGGGCATGGCCTGTTAACTGTTTCACTTTCTAAGCCAGGGACGGTATGTGTAAAGAGCTCCATTGAGTAACCCGTTGTGTCGCCTGCTGCATCCTTCTCTGTTGCTGTTTTTGCTGAATAGGACAAGGAAGCGACTTGTCCCTGACCGTGAACATCCACTAATGACGGGCTGTTTTTACATTTACCAGTTTCAGAAGAGGAGGCAAAAGAGCTAGAGGCTGAGTCAGCAAGGTAAGCCAAAACTTGCTCTTGCTGCTCAGGCTTTAAAAGCGGTTTTCCTACTCCCAGAAAAGGGAGCGTTCGAGGCCTTGTGTAGCCAGACGACGAACCTGGCTCCACAGCTCGAGACTTAGGTGCTATATTGTTTTTCCCACGACCACCCGATGCTCCACTACCACTACCATCATTACCAGCTGGCAATGAACGCCCACGGCCACGACCTCTTCCACCAGACTTCCTCATTGTTTTAAAAACGTCACCAAACTAACGGTATTTGTTACTGTCAAACAACTTACAAGGTGAACTCTAACTTCTGTATGATTTAGATATCCCTTTATAGGTGGGTGAGACCGCAAGGAAAATCAGGCACGATGTTACACACTCTGTTTTCTGTGGCACCAAATGAGAGAGATGCCACACACGCAGGACTGTCACTCAAGCACAAAGGTCAATATTAATCTCCCACTGTTTTTTTTTTTTTCAGGGAGAATTTAGATACCAAATTTTTTTAACAAAAAAAATAGGCTTTCTTTGGCCCAAAATTTAAGAGAGATGGCACACTCAGGACTGGCAGACAAGTAGAAAGTTAAATATTAATCTCCCACGTTTTTTTTTATTTTTTTCAGGGAGAATTTAGATACCAATTTTTTTTAACAAAACAACTAGGCTTTCTATGGCCCACTATTTAAGAGAGATGGCACACTCAGGACTGGCAGACAAGCAGAAAGGCCAATATTAATCTCCCACAGTTTTTTTTTTCTGTGAGAATTTAGATACCAAATTTTAAAAAAAAAAGGTTTTCTATGGCCCACTATTTAAGAGAGATGGCAAACTCAGGACTGGCAGACAAGCAGAAAGGCCAATATTAATCTCCCACAGGTTTTTTTTTCAGGGAGAATTTAGATACCAAACTTTAAAAAAAAATCTAGGCTTTCTATGGCCCACTATTTAAGAGAGATGGCACACTCGGGACTGGCAGACAAGCAGAAAGGCCAATATTAATCTCCCCCAGGTTTTTTTTTTTCAGGGAGAATTTAGATACCAAATTTTTTGAAAAAAACACTAGGCTTTCTATGGCCCACTATTTAAGAGAGATGGCACACTCAGGATTGGCAGACAAGCAGAAAGGCCAATATTAATCTCCCACAGGTTTTTTTTTTTCAGGGAGAATTTAGATACCAAATTTAAAAGAAAAAAAACAAGGCTTTCTATGGCCCACTATTTAAGAGAGATGGCACACTCAGGACTGGCAGACAAGCAGAAAGGCCAATATTAATCTCCCACAGGTTTTTTTTTTCAGGGAGAATTTAGATACCAAGTTTAAAAAAAAATCTAGGCTTTCTATGGCCCACTATTTAAGAGAGATGGCACACTCGGGACTGGCAGACAAGCAGAAAGGCCAATATTAATCTCCCACAGGTTTTTTTTTTTAGGGAGAATTTAGATACCAAATTTAAAAAAAAAAAAAACAACACTAGGCTTTCTATGGCCCTCTATTTAAGAGAGATGGCACACTCAGGACTGGCAGACAAGCATAAAGTTAAATATTAATCTCCCACGTTTTTTTTTATTTTTTCAGGGAGAATTTAGATACCAAATTAAAAAAAAAACTAGGCTTTCTATGGCCCACTATTTAAGAGAGATGGCACACTCAGGACTGGCAGACAAGCAGAAAGGCCAATATTAATCTCCCACAGTTTTTTTTTTTTCAGGGAGAATTTTGATACCAAATTTAAAAAAAAAAACACTAGGCTTTCTATGGCCCACTATTTAAGAGAGATGGCACACGCAGGACTGGCACACAAGCAGAAAGGCCAATATTTATCTCCAACGTTTTTTTTTATTTTTTTAGGTAGAATTTAGATACCAAATTTAAAAAAAAAAACTAGGCTTTGTATGTCCCACTATTTAAGAGAGATGGCACACTCAGGACTGGCAGACAAGCAGAAAGGCCAATATTAATCTCCCACGTTTTTTATTTTTTCAGGGAGAATTTAGATACCAATTTTTAAAAAAAAAAACACTAGGATTTCTATGGCCCACTATTTAAGAGAGATGGTACAATCAGGACTGGCAGACAAGCAGAAAGGCCAATATTAATCTCCCACGTTTTTTTTTTATTTTTTCAGGGAGAATTTAGATACCAAATTTAAAAAAAAAACTAGGCTTTCTATGGCCCACTATTTAAGAGAGATGGTACAATCAGGACTGGCAGACAAGCAGAAAGGCCAATATTAATCTCTCACGTTTTTTTTTATTTTTTCAGGGAGAATATAGATACCAAATTAAAAAAAAAAACAACTAGGCTTTCTATGGCCCACTATTTAAGAGAGATGGCACAGTCAGGACTGGCAGACAAGCAGAAAGGCCAATATTAATCTCCCACAGGTTTTTTTTTCCAGGGAGAATTTAGATACCAATTTTTTTTTTTTAAAAACACTAGGCTTTCTATGGCCCACTATTTAAGAGAGATGGCACAATCAGGACTGGCAGACAAGCAGAAAGGCCAATATTAATCTCCCACGTTTTTTTTTATTTTTTCAGGGAGAATTTAGATACCAAATTTAAAAAAAAAAACTAGGCTTTCTATGGCCCACTATTTGAGATGGTACAATCAGGACTGGCAGACAAGCATAAAGGCCAATATTAATCTCCCACGTTTTTTTTTATTTTTTCAGGGAGAATTTAGATACCAAATTTAAAAAAAAAACTAGGCTTTCTATGACCCACTATTTAAGAGAGATGGCACACGCAGGACTGGCAGACAAGCAGAAAGGCCAATATTAATCTCCCACAGGTTTTTTTTTTCAGGGAGAATTTAGATACCAAACTTTAAAAAAAAATCTAGGATTTCTATGGCCCACTATTTAAGAGAGATGGCACACTCGGGACTGGCAGACAAGCAGAAAGGCCAATATTAATCTCCCCCAGGTTTTTTTTTTTCAGGGAGAATTTAGATACCAAATTTTTTGAAAAAAACACTAGGCTTTCTATGGCCCACTATTTAAGAGAGATGGCACACTCAGGATTGGCAGACAAGCAGAAAGGCCAATATTAATCTCCCACAGGTTTTTTTTTTCAGGGAGAATTTAGATACCAAATTTAAAAGAAAAAAAACAAGGCTTTCTATGGCCCACTATTTAAGAGAGATGGCACACTCAGGACTGGCAGACAAGCAGAAAGGCCAATATTAATCTCCCACAGGTTTTTTTTTTCAGGGAGAATTTAGATACCAAGTTTAAAAAAAAATCTAGGCTTTCTATGGCCCACTATTTAAGAGAGATGGCACACTCGGGACTGGCAGACAAGCAGAAAGGCCAATATTAATCTCCCACAGGTTTTTTTTATTAGGGAGAATTTAGATACCAAATTTAAAAAAAAAAAAAAAAACACTAGGCTTTCTATGGCCCTCTATTTAAGAGAGATGGCACACTCAGGACTGGCAGACAAGCATAAAGTTAAATATTAATCTCCCACGTTTTTTTTTATTTTTTCAGGGAGAATTTAGATACCAAATTAAAAAAAAAACTAGGCTTTCTATGGCCCACTATTTAAGAGAGATGGCACACTCAGGACTGGCAGACAAGCAGAAAGGCCAATATTAATCTCCCACAGTTTTTTTTTTTTCAGGGAGAATTTTGATACCAAATTTAAAAAAAAAAACACTAGGCTTTCTATGGCCCACTATTTAAGAGAGATGGCACACTCGGGACTGGCACACAAGCAGAAAGGCCAATATTTGTCTCCAACGTTTTTTTTTATTTTTTTAGGTAGAATTTAGATACCAAATTTAAAAAAAAAAACTAGGCTTTGTATGTCCCACTATTTAAGAGAGATGGCACTCTCAGGACTGGCAGACAAGCAGAAAGGCCAATATTAATCTCCCACGTTTTTTATTTTTTCAGGGAGAATTTAGATACCAATTTTTTAAAAAAAAAACACTAGGATTTCTATGGCCCACTATTTAAGAGAGATGGTACAATCAGGACTGGCAGACAAGCAGAAAGGCCAATATTAATCTCCCACGTTTTTTTTTTTTTTTTCAGGGAGAATTTAGATACCAAATTTAAAAAAAAAACTAGGCTTTCTATGGCCCACTATTTAAGAGAGATGGTACAATCAGGACTGGCAGACAAGCAGAAAGGCCAATATTAATCTCTCACGTTTTTTTTTATTTTTTCAGGGAGAATATAGATACCAAATTAAAAAAAAAAACAACTAGGCTTTCTATGGCCTACTATTTAAGAGAGATGGCACAGTCAGGACTGGCAGACAAGCAGAAAGGCCAATATTAATCTCCCACAGGTTTTTTTTTCCAGGGAGAATTTAGATACCAATTTTTTTTTTTAAAAACACTAGGCTTTCTATGGCCCACTATTTAAGAGAGATGGCACAATCAGGACTGGCAGACAAGCAGAAAGGCCAATATTAATCTCCCACGTTTTTTTTTATTTTTTCAGGGAGAATTTAGATACCAAATTTAAAAAAAAAAACTAGGCTTTCTATGGCCCACTATTTGAGATGGTACAATCAGGACTGGCAGACAAGCAGAAAGGCCAATATTAATCTATCACGGTTTTTTTTATTTTTTCAGGGAGAATATAGATACCAAATTAAAAAAAAACAACAACTAGGCTTTCTATGGCCCACTATTTAAGAGAGATGGCACAATCAGGACTGGCAGACAAGCAGAAAGGCCAATATTAATCTCCCACTTTTTTTATTTTTTCAGGGAGAATTTAGATACCAAATTTAAGAAAAAAAAACTAGGCTTTCTATGGCCCACTATTTAAGAGAGATGGCACACTCAGGACTGGCAGACAAGCAGAAAGGCCAATATTAATCTCCCACAGGTTTTTTTTTTTTCAGGGAGAATTTAGATACCAATTTTTTTTTTAAAAAACACTAGGCTTTCTATGGCCCACTATTTAACAGAGATGGCACAATCAGGACTGGCAGACAAGCAGAAAGGCCAATATTAATCTCCCACGCTTTTTTTTATTTTTTCAGGGAGAATTTAGATACCAAATTTAAAAAAAAAACTAGGCTTTCTATGGCCCACTATTTAAGAGAGATGGTACAATCAGGACTGGCAGACAAGCAGAAAGGCCAATATTAATCTCTCACGTTTTTTTTTATTTTTTCAGGGAGAATATAGATACCAAATAAAAAAAAAAACAACTAGGCTTTCTATGGCCCACTATTTAAGAGAGATGGCACAATCAGGACTGGCAGACAAGCAGAAAGGCCAATATTAATCTCCCACGTTTTTTTTTATTTTTTCAGTGAGAATTTAGATACCAAATTTAAAAAAAAAAACTAGGCTTTCTATGGCCCACTATTTAAGAGAGATGGCACACTCAGGACTGGCAGACAAGCAGAAAGGCCAATATTAATCTCCCACAGGTTTTGTTTTTTTTTCAGGGAGAATTTAGATACCAATTTAAAAAAAAAAAAACACTAGGCTTTCTATGGCCCACTATTTAAGAGAGATGGTACAATCAGGACTGGCAGACAAGCAGAAAGGCCAATATTAATCTCCCATGTTTTTTTTATTTTTTCAGGGAGAATTTAGATACCAAATTTAAGAAAAAAAAACTAGGCTTTCTATGGCCCACTATTTAAGAGAGATGGCACAATCAGGACTGGCAGACAAGCAGAAAGGCCAATATTAATCCTCCACGTTTTTTTTTATTTTTTCAGGGAGAATTTAGATACCAAATTTAAAAAAAAAACAACTAGGCTTTCTATGGCCCACTATTTAAGAGAGATGGCACACTCAGGACTGGCAGACAAGCAGAAAGGCTAATATTAATCTCCCACGTTTTTTTTTATTTTTTCAGGGAGAATTTAGATACCAAAATTAAGAAAAAAAAAATAGGCTTTCTATGGCCCACTATTTAAGAGAGATGGCACACTCAGGACTGGCAGACAAGCAGAAAGGCCAATATTAATCTCCCACGTTTTTTTATTTTTTCAGGGAGAATTTAGATACCAAATTTAAAAAAAAAACTAGGCTTTCTATGGCCCACTATTTGAGATGGCACAGTCAGGACTGGCAGACAAGCAGAAAGGCCAATATTAATCTCCCACAGGTTTTTTTTTTTCAGGGAGAATTTAGATACCAATTTTTTTTTTAAAAAACACTAGGCTTTCTATGGCCCCCTATTTAAGAGAGATGGCACAATCAGGACTGGCAGACAAGCAGAAAGGCCAATATTAATCTCCCACGTTTTTTTTTATTTTTTCAGGGAGAATTTAGATACCAAATTTAAAAAAAAAAACTAGGCTTTCTATGGCCCACTATTTGAGATGGTACAATCAGGACTGGCAGAGAAGCAGAAAGGCCAATATTAATCTCTCACGTTTTTTTTTATTTTTTCAGGGAGAATATAGATACCAAATTAAAAAAAAAAAACAACTAGGCTTTCTATGGCCCACTATTTAAGAGAGATGGCACAATCAGGACTGGCAGACAAGCAGAAAGGCCAATATTAATCTCCCACTTTTTTTATTTTTTCAGGGAGAATTTAGATACCAAATTCAAAAAAAAAAACTAGGCTTTCTATGGCCCACTATTTAAGAGAGATGGCACACTCAGGACTGGCAGACAAGCAGAAAGGCCAATATTAATCTCCCACAGGTTTTTTTTTTTTCAGGGAGAATTTAGATACCAATTTTTTTTTTAAAAAACACTAGGCTTTCTATGGCCCACTATTTAAGAGAGATGGCACAATCAGGACTGGCAGACAAGCAGAAAGGCCAATATTAATCTCCCACGTTTTTTTTTAATTTTTTCAGGGAGAATTTAGATACCAAATTTAAAAAAAAAACTAGGCTTTCTATGGCCCACTATTTAAGAGAGATGGTACAATCAGGACTGGCAGACAAGCAGAAAGGCCAATATTAATCTCTCACGTTTTTTTTTATTTTTTCAGGGAGAATATAGATACCAAATTAAAAAAAAACAACAACTAGGCTTTCTATGGCCCACTATTTAAGAGAGATGGCACAATCAGGACTGGCAGACAAGCAGAAAGGCCAATATTAATCTCCCACGTTTTTTTTTATTTTTTTAGGTAGAATTTAGATACCAAATTTAAAAAAAAAAACTAGGCTTTGTATGTCCCACTATTTAAGAGAGATGGCACACTCAGGACTGGCAGACAAGCAGAAAGGCCAATATTAATCTCTCACGTTTTTTTTTATTTTTTCAGGGAGAATATAGATACCAAATTAAAAAAAAAAAACAACTAGGCTTTCTATGGCCCACTATTTAAGAGAGATGGCACAATCAGGACTGGCAGACAAGCAGAAAGGCCAATATTAATCTCCCACGTTTTTTTTTATTTTTTCAGGGAGAATTTAGATACCAAATTTAAAAAAAAAAACTAGGCTTTCTATGGCCCACTATTTAAGAGAGATGGCACACTCAGGACTGGCAGACAAGCAGAAAGGCCAATATTAATCTCCCACAGGTTTTTTTTTTTCAGGGAGAATTTAGATACCAATTTAAAAAAAAAAAACACTAGGCTTTCTATGGCCCACTATTTAAGAGAGATGGTACAATCAGGACTGTCAGACAAGCAGAAAGGCCAATATTAATCTCCCATGTTTTTTTTTATTTTTTCAGGGAGAATTTAGATACCAAATTTAAGAAAAAAAACTAGGCTTTCTATGGCCCACTATTTAAGAGAGATGGCACAATCAGGACTGGCAGACAAGCAGAAAGGCCAATATTAATCCCCCACGTTTTTTTTTATTTTTTCAGGGAGAATTTAGATACCAAATTTAAAAAAAAAACAACTAGGCTTTCTATGGCCCACTATTTAAGAGAGATCTCACACTCAGGACTGGCAGACAAGCAGAAAGGCTAATATTAATCTCCCACGTTTTTTTTTATTTTTTCAGGGAGAATTTAGATACCAAATTTAAAAAAAAAACTAGGCTTTCTATGGCCCACTATTTAAGAGAGATGGTACAATCAGGACTGGCAGACAAGCAGAAAGGCCAATATTAATCTCTCACGTTTTTTTTTATTTTTTCAGGGAGAATATAGATACCAAATAAAAAAAAAAACAACTAGGCTTTCTATGGCCCACTATTTAAGAGAGATGGCACAATCAGGACTGGCAGACAAGCAGAAAGGCCAATATTAATCTCCCACGTTTTTTTTTATTTTTTCAGTGAGAATTTAGATACCAAATTTAAAAAAAAAAACTAGGCTTTCTATGGCCCACTATTTAAGAGAGATGGCACACTCAGGACTGGCAGACAAGCAGAAAGGCCAATATTAATCTCCCACAGGTTTTGTTTTTTTTTCAGGGAGAATTTAGATACCAATTTAAAAAAAAAAAAACACTAGGCTTTCTATGGCCCACTATTTAAGAGAGATGGTACAATCAGGACTGGCAGACAAGCAGAAAGGCCAATATTAATCTCCCATGTTTTTTTTATTTTTTCAGGGAGAATTTAGATACCAAATTTAAGAAAAAAAAACTAGGCTTTCTATGGCCCACTATTTAAGAGAGATGGCACAATCAGGACTGGCAGACAAGCAGAAAGGCCAATATTAATCCTCCACGTTTTTTTTTATTTTTTCAGGGAGAATTTAGATACCAAATTTAAAAAAAAAACAACTAGGCTTTCTATGGCCCACTATTTAAGAGAGATGGCACACTCAGGACTGGCAGACAAGCAGAAAGGCTAATATTAATCTCCCACGTTTTTTTTTATTTTTTCAGGGAGAATTTAGATACCAAAATTAAGAAAAAAAAAATAGGCTTTCTATGGCCCACTATTTAAGAGAGATGGCACACTCAGGACTGGCAGACAAGCAGAAAGGCCAATATTAATCTCCCACGTTTTTTTATTTTTTCAGGGAGAATTTAGATACCAAATTTAAAAAAAAAACTAGGCTTTCTATGGCCCACTATTTGAGATGGCACAGTCAGGACTGGCAGACAAGCAGAAAGGCCAATATTAATCTCCCACAGGTTTTTTTTTTTCAGGGAGAATTTAGATACCAATTTTTTTTTTAAAAAACACTAGGCTTTCTATGGCCCCCTATTTAAGAGAGATGGCACAATCAGGACTGGCAGACAAGCAGAAAGGCCAATATTAATCTCCCACGTTTTTTTTTATTTTTTCAGGGAGAATTTAGATACCAAATTTAAAAAAAAAAACTAGGCTTTCTATGGCCCACTATTTGAGATGGTACAATCAGGACTGGCAGAGAAGCAGAAAGGCCAATATTAATCTCTCACGTTTTTTTTTATTTTTTCAGGGAGAATATAGATACCAAATTAAAAAAAAAAAACAACTAGGCTTTCTATGGCCCACTATTTAAGAGAGATGGCACAATCAGGACTGGCAGACAAGCAGAAAGGCCAATATTAATCTCCCACTTTTTTTATTTTTTCAGGGAGAATTTAGATACCAAATTCAAAAAAAAAAACTAGGCTTTCTATGGCCCACTATTTAAGAGAGATGGCACACTCAGGACTGGCAGACAAGCAGAAAGGCCAATATTAATCTCCCACAGGTTTTTTTTTTTTCAGGGAGAATTTAGATACCAATTTTTTTTTTAAAAAACACTAGGCTTTCTATGGCCCACTATTTAAGAGAGATGGCACAATCAGGACTGGCAGACAAGCAGAAAGGCCAATATTAATCTCCCACGTTTTTTTTTAATTTTTTCAGGGAGAATTTAGATACCAAATTTAAAAAAAAAACTAGGCTTTCTATGGCCCACTATTTAAGAGAGATGGTACAATCAGGACTGGCAGACAAGCAGAAAGGCCAATATTAATCTCTCACGTTTTTTTTTATTTTTTCAGGGAGAATATAGATACCAAATTAAAAAAAAACAACAACTAGGCTTTCTATGGCCCACTATTTAAGAGAGATGGCACAATCAGGACTGGCAGACAAGCAGAAAGGCCAATATTAATCTCCCACGTTTTTTTTTATTTTTTTAGGTAGAATTTAGATACCAAATTTAAAAAAAAAAACTAGGCTTTGTATGTCCCACTATTTAAGAGAGATGGCACACTCAGGACTGGCAGACAAGCAGAAAGGCCAATATTAATCTCTCACGTTTTTTTTTATTTTTTCAGGGAGAATATAGATACCAAATTAAAAAAAAAAAACAACTAGGCTTTCTATGGCCCACTATTTAAGAGAGATGGCACAATCAGGACTGGCAGACAAGCAGAAAGGCCAATATTAATCTCCCACGTTTTTTTTTATTTTTTCAGGGAGAATTTAGATACCAAATTTAAAAAAAAAAACTAGGCTTTCTATGGCCCACTATTTAAGAGAGATGGCACACTCAGGACTGGCAGACAAGCAGAAAGGCCAATATTAATCTCCCACAGGTTTTTTTTTTTCAGGGAGAATTTAGATACCAATTTAAAAAAAAAAAACACTAGGCTTTCTATGGCCCACTATTTAAGAGAGATGGTACAATCAGGACTGTCAGACAAGCAGAAAGGCCAATATTAATCTCCCATGTTTTTTTTTATTTTTTCAGGGAGAATTTAGATACCAAATTTAAGAAAAAAAACTAGGCTTTCTATGGCCCACTATTTAAGAGAGATGGCACAATCAGGACTGGCAGACAAGCAGAAAGGCCAATATTAATCCCCCACGTTTTTTTTTATTTTTTCAGGGAGAATTTAGATACCAAATTTAAAAAAAAAACAACTAGGCTTTCTATGGCCCACTATTTAAGAGAGATCTCACACTCAGGACTGGCAGACAAGCAGAAAGGCTAATATTAATCTCCCACGTTTTTTTTTATTTTTTCAGGGAGAATTTAGATACCAAATTTAAGAAAAAAAAACTAGGCTTTCTATGGCCCACTATTTAAGAGAGATGGCACACTCAGGACTGGCAGACAAGCAGAAAGGCCAATATTAATCTCCCACGTTTTTTTATTTTTTCAGGGAGAATTTAGATACCAAATTTAAAAAAAAAAAACTAGGCTTTCTATGGCCCACTATTTGAGATGGCACAGTCAGGACTGGCAGACAAGCAGAAAGGCCAATATTAATCTCCCACAGGTTTTTTTTTTTCAGGGAGAATTTAGATACCAATTTTTTTTTTAAAAAACACTAGGCTTTCTATGGCCCCCTATTTAAGAGAGATGGCACAATCAGGACTGGCAGACAAGCAGAAAGGCCAATATTAATCTCCCACTTTTTTTTTATTTTTTCAGGGAGAATTTAGATACCAAATTTAAAAAAAAAAAACTAGGCTTTCTATGGCCCACTATTTGAGATGGTACAATCAGGACTGGCAGACAAGCAGAAAGGCCAATATTAATCTCTCACGGTTTTTTTTATTTTTTCAGGGAGAATATAGATACCAAATTAAAAAAAAAAAACAACTAGGCTTTCTATGGCCCACTATTTAAGAGAGATGGCACAATCAGGACTGGCAGACAAGCAGAAAGGCCAATATTAATCTCCCACTTTTTTTATTTTTTCAGGGAGAATTTAGATACCAAATTCAAAAAAAAAAACTAGGCTTTCTATGGCCCACTATTTAAGAGAGATGGCACACTCAGGACTGGCAGACAAGCAGAAAGGCCAATATTAATCTCCCACAGGTTTTTTTTTTTTCAGGGAGAATTTAGATACCAATTTTTTTTTTAAAAAACACTAGGCTTTCTATGGCCCACTATTTAAGAGAGATGGCACAATCAGGACTGGCAGACAAGCAGAAAGGCCAATATTAATCTCCCACGTTTTTTTTTATTTTTTCAGGGAGAATTTAGATACCAAATTTAAAAAAAAACTAGGCTTTCTATGGCCCACTATTTAAGAGAGATGGTACAATCAGGACTGGCAGACAAGCAGAAAGGCCAATATTAATCTCTCACGTTTTTTTTTATTTTTTCAGGGAGAATATAGATACCAAATTAAAAAAAAAAAACAACTAGGCTTTCTATGGCCCACTATTTAAGAGAGATGGCACAATCAGGACTGGCAGACAAGCAGAAAGGCCAATATTAATCTCCCACGTTTTTTTTTATTTTTTTAGGTAGAATTTAGATACCAAATTTAAAAAAAAAAACTAGGCTTTGTATGTCCCACTATTTAAGAGAGATGGCACACTCAGGACTGGCAGACAAGCAGAAAGGCCAATATTAATCTCTCACGTTTTTTTTTATTTTTTCAGGGAGAATATAGATACCAAATTAAAAAAAAACAACAACTAGGCTTTCTATGGCCCACTATTTAAGAGAGATGGCACAATCAGGACTGGCAGACAAGCAGAAAGGCCAATATTAATCTCCCACGTTTTTTTTTATTTTTTCAGGGAGAATTTAGATACCAAATTTAAAAAAAAAAAACTAGGCTTTCTATGGCCCACTATTTAAGAGAGATGGCACACTCAGGACTGGCAGACAAGCAGAAAGGCCAATATTAATCTCCCACAGGTTTTTTTTTTTCAGGGAGAATTTAGATACCAATTTAAAAAAAAAAAACACTAGGCTTTCTATGGCCCACTATTTAAGAGAGATGGTACAATCAGGACTGGCAGACAAGCAGAAAGGCCAATATTAATCTCCCATGTTTTTTTTTATTTTTTCAGGGAGAATTTAGATACCAAATTTAAGAAAAAAAACTAGGCTTTCTATGGCCCACTATTTAAGAGAGATGGCACAATCAGGACTGGCAGACAAGCAGAAAGGCCAATATTAATCCCCCACGTTTTTTTTTATTTTTTCAGGGAGAATTTAGATACCAAATTTAAGAAAAAAAAACTAGGCTTTCTATGGCCCACTATTTAAGAGAGATGGCACAATCAGGACTGGCAGACAAGCAGAAAGGCCAATATTAATCCTCCACGTTTTTTTTAATTTTTTCAGGGAGAATTTAGATACCAAATTTAAAAAAAAAACTAGGCTTTCTATGGCCCACTATTTGAGATGGCACAGTCAGGACTGGCAGACAAGCAGAAAGGCCAATATTAATCTACCACAGGTTTTTTTTTTTCAGGGAGAATTTAGATACCAATTTTTTTTTTAAAAAACACTAGGCTTTCTATGGCCCCCTATTTAAGAGAGATGGCACAATCAGGACTGGCAGACAAGCAGAAAGGCCAATATTAATCTCCCACGTTTTTTTTTATTTTTTCAGGGAGAATTTAGATACCAAATTTAAAAAAAAAAACTAGGCTTTCTATGGCCCACTATTTGAGATGGTACAATCAGGACTGGCAGACAAGCAGAAAGGCCAATATTAATCTCTCACGGTTTTTTTTATTTTTTCAGGGAGAATATAGATACCAAATTAAAAAAAAAAAACAACTAGGCTTTCTATGGCCCACTATTTAAGAGAGATGGCACAATCAGGACTGGCAGACAAGCAGAAAGGCCAATATTAATCTCCCACTTTTTTTATTTTTTCAGGGAGAATTTAGATACCAAATTCAAAAAAAAAAACTAGGCTTTCTATGGCCCACTATTTAAGAGAGATGGCACACTCAGGACTGGCAGACAAGCAGAAAGGCCAATATTAATCTCCCACAGGTTTTTTTTTTTTCAGGGAGAATTTAGATACCAATTTTTTTTTAAAAAAACACTAGGCTTTCTATGGCCCACTATTTAAGAGAGATGGCACAATCAGGACTGGCAGACAAGCAGAAAGGCCAATATTAATCTCCCACGTTTTTTTTTATTTTTTCAGGGAGAATTTAGATACCAAATTTAAAAAAAAAACTAGGCTTTCTATGGCCCACTATTTAAGAGAGATGGTACAATCAGGACTGGCAGACAAGCAGAAAGGCCAATATTAATCTCTCACGTTTTTTTTTATTTTTTCAGGGAGAATATAGATACCAAATTAAAAAAAAAAAACAACTAGGCTTTCTATGGCCCACTATTTAAGAGAGATGGCACAATCAGGACTGGCAGACAAGCAGAAAGGCCAATATTAATCTCCCACGTTTTTTTTTATTTTTTTAGGTAGAATTTAGATACCAAATTTAAAAAAAAAAACTAGGCTTTGTATGTCCCACTATTTAAGAGAGATGGCACACTCAGGACTGGCAGACAAGCAGAAAGGCCAATATTAATCTCTCACGTTTTTTTTTATTTTTTCAGGGAGAATATAGATACCAAATTAAAAAAAAAAAACAACTAGGCTTTCTATGGCCCACTATTTAAGAGAGATGGCACAATCAGGACTGGCAGACAAGCAGAAAGGCCAATATTAATCTCCCACGTTTTTTTTTATTTTTTCAGGGAGAATTTAGATACCAATTTAAAAAAAAAAAACACTAGGCTTTCTATGGCCCACTATTTAAGAGAGATGGTACAATCAGGACTGGCAGACAAGCAGAAAGGCCAATATTAATCTCCCATGTTTTTTTTTATTTTTTCAGGGAGAATTTAGATACCAAATTTAAGAAAAAAAACTAGGCTTTCTATGGCCCACTATTTAAGAGAGATGGCACAATCAGGACTGGCAGACAAGCAGAAAGGCCAATATTAATCCCCCACGTTTTTTTTTATTTTTTCAGGGAGAATTTAGATACCAAATTTAAAAAAAAAACAACTAGGCTTTCTATGGCCCACTATTTAAGAGAGATGGCACACTCAGGACTGGCAGACAAGCAGAAAGGCTAATATTAATCTCCCACGTTTTTTTTTATTTTTTCAGGGAGAATTTAGATACCAAATTTAAGAAAAAAAAACTAGGCTTTCTATGGCCCACTATTTAAGAGAGATGGCACACTCAGGACTGGCAGACAAGCAGAAAGGCCAATATTAATCTCCCACGTTTTTTTATTTTTTCAGGGAGAATTTAGATACCAAATTTAAAAAAAAAAACTAGGCTTTCTATGGCCCACTATTTGAGAGAGATGGTACAATCAGGACTGGCAGACAAGCAGAAAGGCCAATATTAATCTCTCACGTTTTTTTTTATTTTTTCAGGGAGAATATAGATACCAAATTAAAAAAAAAAAACAACTAGGCTTTCTATGGCCCACTATTTAAGAGAGATGGCACAATCAGGACTGGCAGACAAGCAGAAAGGCCAATATTAATCTCCCACGTTTTTTTTTATTTTTTTAGGTAGAATTTAGATACCAAATTTAAAAAAAAAAACTAGGCTTTGTATGTCCCACTATTTAAGAGAGATGGCACACTCAGGACTGGCAGACAAGCAGAAAGGCCAATATTAATCTCTCACGTTTTTTTTTATTTTTTCAGGGAGAATATAGATACCAAATTAAAAAAAAAAAACAACTAGGCTTTCTATGGCCCACTATTTAAGAGAGATGGCACAATCAGGACTGGCAGACAAGCAGAAAGGCCAATATTAATCTCCCACGTTTTTTTTTATTTTTTCAGGGAGAATTTAGATACCAATTTAAAAAAAAAAAACACTAGGCTTTCTATGGCCCACTATTTAAGAGAGATGGTACAATCAGGACTGGCAGACAAGCAGAAAGGCCAATATTAATCTCCCATGTTTTTTTTTATTTTTTCAGGGAGAATTTAGATACCAAATTTAAGAAAAAAAACTAGGCTTTCTATGGCCCACTATTTAAGAGAGATGGCACAATCAGGACTGGCAGACAAGCAGAAAGGCCAATATTAATCCCCCACGTTTTTTTTTATTTTTTCAGGGAGAATTTAGATACCAAATTTAAAAAAAAAACAACTAGGCTTTCTATGGCTCACTATTTAAGAGAGATGGCACACTCAGGACTGGCAGACAAGCAGAAAGGCTAATATTAATCTCCCACGTTTTTTTTTATTTTTTCAGGGAGAATTTAGATACCAATTTTAAGAAAAAAAAACTAGGCTTTCTATGGCCCACTATTTAAGAGAGATGGCACACTCAGGACTGGCAGACAAGCAGAAAGGCCAATATTAATCTCCCACGTTTTTTTATTTTTTCAGGGAGAATTTAGATACCAAATTTAAAAAAAAAAACTAGGCTTTCTATGGCCCACTATTTGAGATGGCACAGTCAGGACTGGCAGACAAGCAGAAAGGCCAATATTAATCTCCCACAGGTTTTTTTTTTTCAGGGAGAATTTAGATACCAATTTTTTTTTTAAAAAACACTAGGCTTTCTATGGCCCCCTATTTAAGAGAGATGGCACAATCAGGACTGGCAGACAAGCAGAAAGGCCAATATTAATCTCCCACGTTTTTTTTTATTTTTTCAGGGAGAATTTAGATACCAAATTTAAAAAAAAAAACTAGGCTTTCTATGGCCCACTATTTGAGATGGTACAATCAGGACTGGCAGACAAGCAGAAAGGCCAATATTAATCTCTCACGGTTTTTTTTATTTTTTCAGGGAGAATATAGATACCAAATTAAAAAAAAAAAACAACTAGGCTTTCTATGGCCCACTATTTAAGAGAGATGGCACAATCAGGACTGGCAGACAAGCAGAAAGGCCAATATTAATCTCCCACTTTTTTTATTTTTTCAGGGAGAATTTAGATACCAAATTCAAAAAAAAAAACTAGGCTTTCTATGGCCCACTATTTAAGAGAGATGGCACACTCAGGACTGGCAGACAAGCAGAAAGGCCAATATTAATCTCCCACAGGTTTTTTTTTTTTCAGGGAGAATTTAGATACCAATTTTTTTTTTAAAAAACACTAGGCTTTCTATGGCCCACTATTTAAGAGAGATGGCACAATCAGGACTGGCAGACAAGCAGAAAGGCCAATATTAATCTCCCACGTTTTTTTTTATTTTTTCAGGGAGAATTTAGATACCAAATTTAAAAAAAAACTAGGCTTTCTATGGCCCACTATTTAAGAGAGATGGTACAATCAGGACTGGCAGACAAGCAGAAAGGCCAATATTAATCTCTCACGTTTTTTTTTATTTTTTCAGGGAGAATATAGATACCAAATTAAAAAAAAAAAACAACTAGGCTTTCTATGGCCCACTATTTAAGAGAGATGGCACAATCAGGACTGGCAGACAAGCAGAAAGGCCAATATTAATCTCCCACGTTTTTTTTTATTTTTTTAGGTAGAATTTAGATACCAAATTTAAAAAAAAAAACTAGGCTTTGTATGTCCCACTATTTAAGAGAGATGGCACACTCAGGACTGGCAGACAAGCAGAAAGGCCAATATTAATCTCTCACGTTTTTTTTTATTTTTTCAGGGAGAATATAGATACCAAATTAAAAAAAAACAACAACTAGGCTTTCTATGGCCCACTATTTAAGAGAGATGGCACAATCAGGACTGGCAGACAAGCAGAAAGGCCAATATTAATCTCCCACGTTTTTTTTTATTTTTTCAGGGAGAATTTAGATACCAAATTTAAAAAAAAAAAACTAGGCTTTCTATGGCCCACTATTTAAGAGAGATGGCACACTCAGGACTGGCAGACAAGCAGAAAGGCCAATATTAATCTCCCACAGGTTTTTTTTTTTCAGGGAGAATTTAGATACCAATTTAAAAAAAAAAAACACTAGGCTTTCTATGGCCCACTATTTAAGAGAGATGGTACAATCAGGACTGGCAGACAAGCAGAAAGGCCAATATTAATCTCCCATGTTTTTTTTTATTTTTTCAGGGAGAATTTAGATACCAAATTTAAGAAAAAAAACTAGGCTTTCTATGGCCCACTATTTAAGAGAGATGGCACAATCAGGACTGGCAGACAAGCAGAAAGGCCAATATTAATCCCCCACGTTTTTTTTTATTTTTTCAGGGAGAATTTAGATACCAAATTTAAGAAAAAAAAACTAGGCTTTCTATGGCCCACTATTTAAGAGAGATGGCACAATCAGGACTGGCAGACAAGCAGAAAGGCCAATATTAATCCTCCACGTTTTTTTTAATTTTTTCAGGGAGAATTTAGATACCAAATTTAAAAAAAAAACTAGGCTTTCTATGGCCCACTATTTGAGATGGCACAGTCAGGACTGGCAGACAAGCAGAAAGGCCAATATTAATCTACCACAGGTTTTTTTTTTTCAGGGAGAATTTAGATACCAATTTTTTTTTTAAAAAACACTAGGCTTTCTATGGCCCCCTATTTAAGAGAGATGGCACAATCAGGACTGGCAGACAAGCAGAAAGGCCAATATTAATCTCCCACGTTTTTTTTTATTTTTTCAGGGAGAATTTAGATACCAAATTTAAAAAAAAAAACTAGGCTTTCTATGGCCCACTATTTGAGATGGTACAATCAGGACTGGCAGACAAGCAGAAAGGCCAATATTAATCTCTCACGGTTTTTTTTATTTTTTCAGGGAGAATATAGATACCAAATTAAAAAAAAAAAACAACTAGGCTTTCTATGGCCCACTATTTAAGAGAGATGGCACAATCAGGACTGGCAGACAAGCAGAAAGGCCAATATTAATCTCCCACTTTTTTTATTTTTTCAGGGAGAATTTAGATACCAAATTCAAAAAAAAAAACTAGGCTTTCTATGGCCCACTATTTAAGAGAGATGGCACACTCAGGACTGGCAGACAAGCAGAAAGGCCAATATTAATCTCCCACAGGTTTTTTTTTTTCAGGGAGAATTTAGATACCAATTTTTTTTTAAAAAAACACTAGGCTTTCTATGGCCCACTATTTAAGAGAGATGGCACAATCAGGACTGGCAGACAAGCAGAAAGGCCAATATTAATCTCCCACGTTTTTTTTTATTTTTTCAGGGAGAATTTAGATACCAAATTTAAAAAAAAAACTAGGCTTTCTATGGCCCACTATTTAAGAGAGATGGTACAATCAGGACTGGCAGACAAGCAGAAAGGCCAATATTAATCTCTCACGTTTTTTTTTATTTTTTCAGGGAGAATATAGATACCAAATTAAAAAAAAAAAACAACTAGGCTTTCTATGGCCCACTATTTAAGAGAGATGGCACAATCAGGACTGGCAGACAAGCAGAAAGGCCAATATTAATCTCCCACGTTTTTTTTTATTTTTTTAGGTAGAATTTAGATACCAAATTTAAAAAAAAAAACTAGGCTTTGTATGTCCCACTATTTAAGAGAGATGGCACACTCAGGACTGGCAGACAAGCAGAAAGGCCAATATTAATCTCTCACGTTTTTTTTTATTTTTTCAGGGAGAATATAGATACCAAATTAAAAAAAAAAAACAACTAGGCTTTCTATGGCCCACTATTTAAGAGAGATGGCACAATCAGGACTGGCAGACAAGCAGAAAGGCCAATATTAATCTCCCACGTTTTTTTTTATTTTTTCAGGGAGAATTTAGATACCAATTTAAAAAAAAAAAACACTAGGCTTTCTATGGCCCACTATTTAAGAGAGATGGTACAATCAGGACTGGCAGACAAGCAGAAAGGCCAATATTAATCTCCCATGTTTTTTTTTATTTTTTCAGGGAGAATTTAGATACCAAATTTAAGAAAAAAAACTAGGCTTTCTATGGCCCACTATTTAAGAGAGATGGCACAATCAGGACTGGCAGACAAGCAGAAAGGCCAATATTAATCCCCCACGTTTTTTTTTATTTTTTCAGGGAGAATTTAGATACCAAATTTAAAAAAAAAACAACTAGGCTTTCTATGGCCCACTATTTAAGAGAGATGGCACACTCAGGACTGGCAGACAAGCAGAAAGGCTAATATTAATCTCCCACGTTTTTTTTTATTTTTTCAGGGAGAATTTAGATACCAAATTTAAGAAAAAAAAACTAGGCTTTCTATGGCCCACTATTTAAGAGAGATGGCACACTCAGGACTGGCAGACAAGCAGAAAGGCCAATATTAATCTCCCACGTTTTTTTATTTTTTCAGGGAGAATTTAGATACCAAATTTAAAAAAAAAAACTAGGCTTTCTATGGCCCACTATTTGAGAGAGATGGTACAATCAGGACTGGCAGACAAGCAGAAAGGCCAATATTAATCTCTCACGTTTTTTTTTATTTTTTCAGGGAGAATATAGATACCAAATTAAAAAAAAAAAACAACTAGGCTTTCTATGGCCCACTATTTAAGAGAGATGGCACAATCAGGACTGGCAGACAAGCAGAAAGGCCAATATTAATCTCCCACGTTTTTTTTTATTTTTTTAGGTAGAATTTAGATACCAAATTTAAAAAAAAAAACTAGGCTTTGTATGTCCCACTATTTAAGAGAGATGGCACACTCAGGACTGGCAGACAAGCAGAAAGGCCAATATTAATCTCTCACGTTTTTTTTTATTTTTTCAGGGAGAATATAGATACCAAATTAAAAAAAAAAAACAACTAGGCTTTCTATGGCCCACTATTTAAGAGAGATGGCACAATCAGGACTGGCAGACAAGCAGAAAGGCCAATATTAATCTCCCACGTTTTTTTTTATTTTTTCAGGGAGAATTTAGATACCAATTTAAAAAAAAAAAACACTAGGCTTTCTATGGCCCACTATTTAAGAGAGATGGTACAATCAGGACTGGCAGACAAGCAGAAAGGCCAATATTAATCTCCCATGTTTTTTTTTATTTTTTCAGGGAGAATTTAGATACCAAATTTAAGAAAAAAAACTAGGCTTTCTATGGCCCACTATTTAAGAGAGATGGCACAATCAGGACTGGCAGACAAGCAGAAAGGCCAATATTAATCCCCCACGTTTTTTTTTATTTTTTCAGGGAGAATTTAGATACCAAATTTAAAAAAAAAACAACTAGGCTTTCTATGGCTCACTATTTAAGAGAGATGGCACACTCAGGACTGGCAGACAAGCAGAAAGGCTAATATTAATCTCCCACGTTTTTTTTTATTTTTTCAGGGAGAATTTAGATACCAATTTTAAGAAAAAAAAACTAGGCTTTCTATGGCCCACTATTTAAGAGAGATGGCACACTCAGGACTGGCAGACAAGCAGAAAGGCCAATATTAATCTCCCACGTTTTTTTATTTTTTCAGGGAGAATTTAGATACCAAATTTAAAAAAAAAAACTAGGCTTTCTATGGCCCACTATTTGAGATGGCACAGTCAGGACTGGCAGACAAGCAGAAAGGCCAATATTAATCTCCCACAGGTTTTTTTTTTTCAGGGAGAATTTAGATACCAATTTTTTTTTTAAAAAACACTAGGCTTTCTATGGCCCCCTATTTAAGAGAGATGGCACAATCAGGACTGGCAGACAAGCAGAAAGGCCAATATTAATCTCCCACGTTTTTTTTTATTTTTTCAGGGAGAATTTAGATACCAAATTTAAAAAAAAAAACTAGGCTTTCTATGGCCCACTATTTGAGATGGTACAATCAGGACTGGCAGACAAGCAGAAAGGCCAATATTAATCTCTCACGGTTTTTTTTATTTTTTCAGGGAGAATATAGATACCAAATTAAAAAAAAAAAACAACTAGGCTTTCTATGGCCCACTATTTAAGAGAGATGGCACAATCAGGACTGGCAGACAAGCAGAAAGGCCAATATTAATCTCCCACTTTTTTTATTTTTTCAGGGAGAATTTAGATACCAAATTCAAAAAAAAAAACTAGGCTTTCTATGGCCCACTATTTAAGAGAGATGGCACACTCAGGACTGGCAGACAAGCAGAAAGGCCAATATTAATCTCCCACAGGTTTTTTTTTTTTCAGGGAGAATTTAGATACCAATTTTTTTTTTAAAAAACACTAGGCTTTCTATGGCCCACTATTTAAGAGAGATGGCACAATCAGGACTGGCAGACAAGCAGAAAGGCCAATATTAATCTCCCACGTTTTTTTTTATTTTTTCAGGGAGAATTTAGATACCAAATTTAAAAAAAAACTAGGCTTTCTATGGCCCACTATTTAAGAGAGATGGTACAATCAGGACTGGCAGACAAGCAGAAAGGCCAATATTAATCTCTCACGTTTTTTTTTATTTTTTCAGGGAGAATATAGATACCAAATTAAAAAAAAAAAACAACTAGGCTTTCTATGGCCCACTATTTAAGAGAGATGGCACAATCAGGACTGGCAGACAAGCAGAAAGGCCAATATTAATCTCCCACGTTTTTTTTTATTTTTTTAGGTAGAATTTAGATACCAAATTTAAAAAAAAAAACTAGGCTTTGTATGTCCCACTATTTAAGAGAGATGGCACACTCAGGACTGGCAGACAAGCAGAAAGGCCAATATTAATCTCTCACGTTTTTTTTTATTTTTTCAGGGAGAATATAGATACCAAATTAAAAAAAAACAACAACTAGGCTTTCTATGGCCCACTATTTAAGAGAGATGGCACAATCAGGACTGGCAGACAAGCAGAAAGGCCAATATTAATCTCCCACGTTTTTTTTTATTTTTTCAGGGAGAATTTAGATACCAAATTTAAAAAAAAAAAACTAGGCTTTCTATGGCCCACTATTTAAGAGAGATGGCACACTCAGGACTGGCAGACAAGCAGAAAGGCCAATATTAATCTCCCACAGGTTTTTTTTTTTCAGGGAGAATTTAGATACCAATTTAAAAAAAAAAAACACTAGGCTTTCTATGGCCCACTATTTAAGAGAGATGGTACAATCAGGACTGGCAGACAAGCAGAAAGGCCAATATTAATCTCCCATGTTTTTTTTTATTTTTTCAGGGAGAATTTAGATACCAAATTTAAGAAAAAAAACTAGGCTTTCTATGGCCCACTATTTAAGAGAGATGGCACAATCAGGACTGGCAGACAAGCAGAAAGGCCAATATTAATCCCCCACGTTTTTTTTTATTTTTTCAGGGAGAATTTAGATACCAAATTTAAGAAAAAAAAACTAGGCTTTCTATGGCCCACTATTTAAGAGAGATGGCACAATCAGGACTGGCAGACAAGCAGAAAGGCCAATATTAATCCTCCACGTTTTTTTTTATTTTTTCAGGGAGAATTTAGATACCAAATTTAAAAAAAAAACTAGGCTTTCTATGGCCCACTATTTGAGATGGCACAGTCAGGACTGGCAGACAAGCAGAAAGGCCAATATTAATCTACCACAGGTTTTTTTTTTTCAGGGAGAATTTAGATACCAATTTTTTTTTTAAAAAACACTAGGCTTTCTATGGCCCCCTATTTAAGAGAGATGGCACAATCAGGACTGGCAGACAAGCAGAAAGGCCAATATTAATCTCCCACGTTTTTTTTTATTTTTTCAGGGAGAATTTAGATACCAAATTTAAAAAAAAAAACTAGGCTTTCTATGGCCCACTATTTGAGATGGTACAATCAGGACTGGCAGACAAGCAGAAAGGCCAATATTAATCTCTCACGGTTTTTTTTATTTTTTCAGGGAGAATATAGATACCAAATTAAAAAAAAAAAACAACTAGGCTTTCTATGGCCCACTATTTAAGAGAGATGGCACAATCAGGACTGGCAGACAAGCAGAAAGGCCAATATTAATCTCCCACTTTTTTTATTTTTTCAGGGAGAATTTAGATACCAAATTCAAAAAAAAAAACTAGGCTTTCTATGGCCCACTATTTAAGAGAGATGGCACACTCAGGACTGGCAGACAAGCAGAAAGGCCAATATTAATCTCCCACAGGTTTTTTTTTTTTCAGGGAGAATTTAGATACCAATTTTTTTTTTAAAAAACACTAGGCTTTCTATGGCCCACTATTTAAGAGAGATGGCACAATCAGGACTGGCAGACAAGCAGAAAGGCCAATATTAATCTCCCACGTTTTTTTTTATTTTTTCAGGGAGAATTTAGATACCAAATTTAAAAAAAAAACTAGGCTTTCTATGGCCCACTATTTAAGAGAGATGGTACAATCAGGACTGGCAGACAAGCAGAAAGGCCAATATTAATCTCTCACGTTTTTTTTTATTTTTTCAGGGAGAATATAGATACCAAATTAAAAAAAAAAAACAACTAGGCTTTCTATGGCCCACTATTTAAGAGAGATGGCACAATCAGGACTGGCAGACAAGCAGAAAGGCCAATATTAATCTCCCACGTTTTTTTTTATTTTTTTAGGTAGAATTTAGATACCAAATTTAAAAAAAAAAACTAGGCTTTGTATGTCCCACTATTTAAGAGAGATGGCACACTCAGGACTGGCAGACAAGCAGAAAGGCCAATATTAATCTCTCACGTTTTTTTTTATTTTTTCAGGGAGAATATAGATACCAAATTAAAAAAAAAAAACAACTAGGCTTTCTATGGCCCACTATTTAAGAGAGATGGCACAATCAGGACTGGCAGACAAGCAGAAAGGCCAATATTAATCTCCCACGTTTTTTTTTATTTTTTCAGGGAGAATTTAGATACCAATTTAAAAAAAAAAAACACTAGGCTTTCTATGGCCCACTATTTAAGAGAGATGGTACAATCAGGACTGGCAGACAAGCAGAAAGGCCAATATTAATCTCCCATGTTTTTTTTTATTTTTTCAGGGAGAATTTAGATACCAAATTTAAGAAAAAAAACTAGGCTTTCTATGGCCCACTATTTAAGAGAGATGGCACAATCAGGACTGGCAGACAAGCAGAAAGGCCAATATTAATCCCCCACGTTTTTTTTTATTTTTTCAGGGAGAATTTAGATACCAAATTTAAAAAAAAAACAACTAGGCTTTCTATGGCCCACTATTTAAGAGAGATGGCACACTCAGGACTGGCAGACAAGCAGAAAGGCTAATATTAATCTCCCACGTTTTTTTTTATTTTTTCAGGGAGAATTTAGATACCAAATTTAAGAAAAAAAAACTAGGCTTTCTATGGCCCACTATTTAAGAGAGATGGCACACTCAGGACTGGCAGACAAGCAGAAAGGCCAATATTAATCTCCCACGTTTTTTTATTTTTTCAGGGAGAATTTAGATACCAAATTTAAAAAAAAAAACTAGGCTTTCTATGGCCCACTATTTGAGAGAGATGGTACAATCAGGACTGGCAGACAAGCAGAAAGGCCAATATTAATCTCTCACGTTTTTTTTTATTTTTTCAGGGAGAATATAGATACCAAATTAAAAAAAAAAAACAACTAGGCTTTCTATGGCCCACTATTTAAGAGAGATGGCACAATCAGGACTGGCAGACAAGCAGAAAGGCCAATATTAATCTCCCACGTTTTTTTTTATTTTTTTAGGTAGAATTTAGATACCAAATTTAAAAAAAAAAACTAGGCTTTGTATGTCCCACTATTTAAGAGAGATGGCACACTCAGGACTGGCAGACAAGCAGAAAGGCCAATATTAATCTCTCACGGTTTTTTTTATTTTTTCAGGGAGAATATAGATACCAAATTAAAAAAAAAAAACAACTAGGCTTTCTATGGCCCACTATTTAAGAGAGATGGCACAATCAGGACTGGCAGACAAGCAGAAAGGCCAATATTAATCTCCCACGTTTTTTTTTATTTTTTCAGGGAGAATTTAGATACCAATTTAAAAAAAAAAAACACTAGGCTTTCTATGGCCCACTATTTAAGAGAGATGGTACAATCAGGACTGGCAGACAAGCAGAAAGGCCAATATTAATCTCCCATGTTTTTTTTTATTTTTTCAGGGAGAATTTAGATACCAAATTTAAGAAAAAAAACTAGGCTTTCTATGGCCCACTATTTAAGAGAGATGGCACAATCAGGACTGGCAGACAAGCAGAAAGGCCAATATTAATCCCCCACGTTTTTTTTTATTTTTTCAGGGAGAATTTAGATACCAAATTTAAAAAAAAAACAACTAGGCTTTCTATGGCCCACTATTTAAGAGAGATGGCACACTCAGGACTGGCAGACAAGCAGAAAGGCTAATATTAATCTCCCACGTTTTTTTTTATTTTTTCAGGGAGAATTTAGATACCAAATTTAAGAAAAAAAAACTAGGCTTTCTATGGCCCACTATTTAAGAGAGATGGCACACTCAGGACTGGCAGACAAGCAGAAAGGCCAATATTAATCTCCCACGTTTTTTTATTTTTTCAGGGAGAATTTAGATACCAAATTTAAAAAAAAAAACTAGGCTTTCTATGGCCCACTATTTGAGATGGCACAGTCAGGACTGGCAGACAAGCAGAAAGGCCAATATTAATCTCCCACAGGTTTTTTTTTTTCAGGGAGAATTTAGATACCAATTTTTTTTTTAAAAAACACTAGGCTTTCTATGGCCCCCTATTTAAGAGAGATGGCACAATCAGGACTGGCAGACAAGCAGAAAGGCCAATATTAATCTCCCACGTTTTTTTTTATTTTTTCAGGGAGAATTTAGATACCAAATTTAAAAAAAAAAACTAGGCTTTCTATGGCCCACTATTTGAGATGGTACAATCAGGACTGGCAGACAAGCAGAAAGGCCAATATTAATCTCTCACGGTTTTTTTTATTTTTTCAGGGAGAATATAGATACCAAATTAAAAAAAAAAAACAACTAGGCTTTCTATGGCCCACTATTTAAGAGAGATGGCACAATCAGGACTGGCAGACAAGCAGAAAGGCCAATATTAATCTCCCACTTTTTTTATTTTTTCAGGGAGAATTTAGATACCAAATTCAAAAAAAAAAACTAGGCTTTCTATGGCCCACTATTTAAGAGAGATGGCACACTCAGGACTGGCAGACAAGCAGAAAGGCCAATATTAATCTCCCACAGGTTTTTTTTTTTTCAGGGAGAATTTAGATACCAATTTTTTTTTTAAAAAACACTAGGCTTTCTATGGCCCACTATTTAAGAGAGATGGCACAATCAGGACTGGCAGACAAGCAGAAAGGCCAATATTAATCTCCCACGTTTTTTTTTATTTTTTCAGGGAGAATTTAGATACCAAATTTAAAAAAAAACTAGGCTTTCTATGGCCCACTATTTAAGAGAGATGGTACAATCAGGACTGGCAGACAAGCAGAAAGGCCAATATTAATCTCTCACGTTTTTTTTTATTTTTTCAGGGAGAATATAGATACCAAATTAAAAAAAAACAACAACTAGGCTTTCTATGGCCCACTATTTAAGAGAGATGGCACAATCAGGACTGTCAGACAAGCAGAAAGGCCAATATTAATCTCCCACGTTTTTTTTTATTTTTTCAGGGAGAATTTAGATACCAAATTTAAAAAAAAAAAACTAGGCTTTCTATGGCCCACTATTTAAGAGAGATGGCACACTCAGGACTGGCAGACAAGCAGAAAGGCCAATATTAATCTCCCACAGGTTTTTTTTTTTCAGGGAGAATTTAGATACCAATTTAAAAAAAAAAAACACTAGGCTTTCTATGGCCCACTATTTAAGAGAGATGGTACAATCAGGACTGGCAGACAAGCAGAAAGGCCAATATTAATCTCCCATGTTTTTTTTTATTTTTTCAGGGAGAATTTAGATACCAAATTTAAGAAAAAAAACTAGGCTTTCTATGGCCCACTATTTAAGAGAGATGGCACAATCAGGACTGGCAGACAAGCAGAAAGGCCAATATTAATCCCCCACGTTTTTTTTTATTTTTTCAGGGAGAATTTAGATACCAAATTTAAAAAAAAAAAAAACTAGGCTTTCTATGGCCCACTATTTAAGAGAGATGGCACACTCAGGACTGGCAGACAAGCAGAAAGGCTAATATTAATCTCCCACGTTTTTTTTTATTTTTTCAGGGAGAATTTAGATACCAAATTTAAGAAAAAAAAACTAGGCTTTCTATGGCCCACTATTTAAGAGAGATGGCACACTCAGGACTGGCAGACAAGCAGAAAGGCCAATATTAATCTCCCACGTTTTTTTATTTTTTCAGGGAGAATTTAGATACCAAATTTAAAAATTAAACTAGGCTTTCTATGGCCCACTATTTGAGATGGTACAATCAGGACTGGCAGACAAGCAGAAAGGCCAATATTAATCTCTCACGTTTTTTTTTATTTTTTCAGGGAGAATATAGATACCAAATTAAAAAAAAAAAACAACTAGGCTTTCTATGGCCCACTATTTAAGAGAGATGGCACAATCAGGACTGGCAGACAAGCAGAAAGGCCAATATTAATCTCCCACAGGTTTTTTTTTTTCAGGGAGAATTTAGATACCAATTTTTTTTAAAAAATACACTAGGCTTTCTATGGCCCACTATTTAAGAGAGATGGCACAATCAGGACTGGCAGACAAGCAGAAAGGCCAATATTAATCTCCCACGTTTTTTTTAATTTTTTCAGGGAGAATTTAGATACCAAATTTAAAAAAAAATCTAGGCTTTCTATGGCCCACTATTTAAGAGAGATGGCACACTCGGGACTTTCAGACAAGCAGAAAGGCCAATATTAATCTCCCACAAGTTTTTTTTTTCAGGGAGAATGTAGATACCAAAATTAAAAAAATTAAAAAACAACACTAGGCTTTCTATGGCCCACTATTTAAGAGAGATGGCACACTCAGGACTGGCAGACAAGCATAAAGTTAAATATTAATCTCCCACGTTTTTTTATTTTTTCAGGGAGAATTTAGATACCAAATTAAAAAAAAAACTAGGCTTTCTATGGCCCACTATTTAAGAGAGATGGCACACTCAGGACTGGCAGACAAGCAGAAAGGCCAATATTAATCTCCCACAGTTTTTTTTTTTTCAGGGAGAATTTTGATACCAAATTTAAAAAAAAAACACTAGGCTTTCTATGGCCCACTATTTAAGAGAGATGGCACACTCGGGACTGGCACACAAGCAGAAAGGCCAATATTTATCTCCAACGTTTTTTTTATTTTTTCAGGTAGAATTTAGATACCAAATTTAAAAAAAAAACTAGGCTTTATATGTCCAACTATTTAAGAGAGATGGCACACTCAGGACTGGCAGACAAGCAGAAAGGCCAATATTAATCTCCCACGTTTTTTTATTTTTTCAGGGAGAATTTAGATACCAAATTTAAGGAAAAAAAAACTAGGCTTTCTATGGCCCACTATTTAAGAGAGATGGCACACTCAGGACTGGCAGACAAGCAGAAAGGCCAATATTAATCTCCCACAGGTTTTTTTTTTTCAGGGAGAATTTAGATACCAATTTAAAAAAAAAAAACACTAGGCTTTCTATGGCCCACTATTTAAGAGAGATGGTACAATCAGGACTGGCAGACAAGCAGAAAGGCCAATATTAATCTCCCATGTTTTTTTTTATTTTTTCAGGGAGAATTTAGATACCAAATTTAAGAAAAAAAACTAGGCTTTCTATGGCCCACTATTTAAGAGAGATGGCACAATCAGGACTGGCAGACAAGCAGAAAGGCCAATATTAATCCCCCACGTTTTTTTTTATTTTTTCAGGGAGAATTTAGATACCAAATTTAAAAAAAAAAAAAACTAGGCTTTCTATGGCCCACTATTTAAGAGAGATGGCACACTCAGGACTGGCAGACAAGCAGAAAGGCTAATATTAATCTCCCACGTTTTTTTTTATTTTTTCAGGGAGAATTTAGATACCAAATTTAAGAAAAAAAAACTAGGCTTTCTATGGCCCACTATTTAAGAGAGATGGCACACTCAGGACTGGCAGACAAGCAGAAAGGCCAATATTAATCTCCCACGTTTTTTTATTTTTTCAGGGAGAATTTAGATACCAAATTTAAAAAAAAAACTAGGCTTTCTATGGCCCACTATTTGAGATGGTACAATCAGGACTGGCAGACAAGCAGAAAGGCCAATATTAATCTCTCACGTTTTTTTTTATTTTTTCAGGGAGAATATAGATACCAAATTAAAAAAAAAAAACAACTAGGCTTTCTATGGCCCACTATTTAAGAGAGATGGCACAATCAGGACTGGCAGACAAGCAGAAAGGCCAATATTAATCTCCCACAGGTTTTTTTTTTTCAGGGAGAATTTAGATACCAATTTTTTTTAAAAAATACACTAGGCTTTCTATGGCCCACTATTTAAGAGAGATGGCACAATCAGGACTGGCAGACAAGCAGAAAGGCCAATATTAATCTCCCACGTTTTTTTTAATTTTTTCAGGGAGAATTTAGATACCAAATTTAAAAAAAAATCTAGGCTTTCTATGGCCCACTATTTAAGAGAGATGGCACACTCGGGACTTTCAGACAAGCAGAAAGGCCAATATTAATCTCCCACAAGTTTTTTTTTTCAGGGAGAATGTAGATACCAAAATTAAAAAAAATTAAAAAACAACACTAGGCTTTCTATGGCCCACTATTTAAGAGAGATGGCACACTCAGGACTGGCAGACAAGCATAAAGTTAAATATTAATCTCCCACGTTTTTTTATTTTTTCAGGGAGAATTTAGATACCAAATTAAAAAAAAAACTAGGCTTTCTATGGCCCACTATTTAAGAGAGATGGCACACTCAGGACTGGCAGACAAGCAGAAAGGCCAATATTAATCTCCCACAGTTTTTTTTTTTTCAGGGAGAATTTTGATACCAAATTTAAAAAAAAAACACTAGGCTTTCTATGGCCCACTATTTAAGAGAGATGGCACACTCGGGACTGGCACACAAGCAGAAAGGCCAATATTTATCTCCAACATTTTTTTTATTTTTTCAGGTAGAATTTAGATACCAAATTTAAAAAAAAAACTAGGCTTTATATGTCCAACTATTTAAGAGAGATGGCACACTCAGGACTGGCAGACAAGCAGAAAGGCCAATATTAATCTCCCACGTTTTTTTATTTTTTCAGGGAGAATTTAGATACCAAATTTTTAAAAAAAAACTAGGCTTTCTATGGCCCACTATTTAAGAGAGATGGCACACTCAGGACTGGCAGACAAGCAGAAAGGCCAATATTAATCTCCCACTTTTTTTTATTTTTTCAGGGAGAATTTAGATACTAAATTAAAAAAAAAAAACTAGGCTTTCTATGGCCCACTATTTAACAGAGATGGCACACTCAGGACTGGCAGACAAGCAGGACGGCCAATATTAATCTCTCACGTTTTTTTTTATTTTTTCAGGAAGAATATAGATACCAAATTAAAAAAAAAAACAACTAGGCTTTCTATGGCCCACTATTTAAGAGAGATGGCACAATCAGGACTGGCAGACAAGCAGAAAGGCCAATATTAATCTCCCACGTTTTTTTTTATTTTTTCAGGGAGAATTTAGATACCAAATTTAAAAAAAAAAACTAGGCTTTCTATGGCCCACTATTTAAGAGAGATGGCACACTCAGGACTGGCAGACAAGCAGAAAGGCCAATATTAATCTCCCACAGGTTTTTTTTTTCAGGGAGAATTTAGATACCAATTTAAAAAAAAAAAACACTAGGCTTTCTATGGCCCACTATTTAAGAGAGATGGTACAATCAGGACTGGCAGACAAGCAGAAAGGCCAATATTAATCTCCCACGTTTTTTTTTATTTTTTTTCAGGGAGAATTTGGATACCAAATTTTAGAAAAAAAAAACTAGGCTTTCTATGGCCCACTATTTAAGAGAGATGGCACAATCAGGACTGGCAGACAAGCAGAAAGGCCAATATTAATCCCCCACGTTTTTTTTTATTTTTTCAGGGAGAATTTAGATACCAAATTTAAAAAAAAACTACTAGGCGTTCTATGGCCCACTACTTAAGAGAGATGGCACACTCAGGACTGGCAGACAAGCAGAAAGGCTAATATTAATCTCCCACGTTTTTTTTTATTTTTTCAGGGAGAATTTAGATACCAAATTTAAGGAAAAAAAAACTAGGCTTTCTATGGCCCACTATTTAAGAGAGATGGCACACTCAGGACTGGCAGACAAGCAGAAAGGCCAATATTAATCTCCCACAGGTTTTTTATTTTTTCAGGGAGAATTTAGATACCAAATTTAAATAAAAAAACTAGGCTTTCTATGGCCCACTATTTAAGAGAGATGGTACAATCAGGACTGGCAGACAAGCAGAAAGGCCAATATTAATCTCCCACGTTTTTTTTTATTTTTTCAGGGAGAATTTAGATACCAAATTTAAGAAAATAAAAAACTAGGCTTTCTATGGCCCACTATTTAAGAGAGATGGCACAATCAGGACTAGCAGACAAGCAGAAAGGCCAATATTAATCCCCCACGTTTTTTTTAGTTTTTCAGGGAGAATTTAGATACCAAATTTAAAAAAAAAACTTGGCTTTCTATGGCCCACTATCTAAGAGAGATGGCACACTCAGGACTGGCAGACAAGCAGAAAGGCTAATATTAATCTCCCACATTTTTTTTTATTTTTTCAGGGAGAATTTGATACCAAATTAAAAAAAAAAAAAAAAAACTAGGCTTTCCATGGCCCACTATTTAAGAGAGATGGCACAATCAGGACTGGCAGACAAGCAGAAAGGCCAATATTAATCTCCAACGTTTTTTTTTATTTTTTCAGGGAGAATTTAGATACCAAATTTAAGAAAAAAAAACTAGGCTTTCTATGGCCCACTATTTAAGAGAGATGGCACAATCAGGACTGTCAGACAAGCAGAAAGGCCAATATTAATCTCCCACATTTTTCTTTATTTTTTCAGGGAGAATTTAGATACCAAATTTAAGAAAAAAAACTAGGCTTTCTATGGCCCACTATTTAAGAGAGATGGCACAATCAGGACTGGCAGACAAGCAGAAAGGCCAATATTAATCTCCCATTTTTTTTTATTTTTTCAGGGAGAATTTAGATACCAAATTTAAAAAAAAACTAGGCTTTCTATGGCCCACTATTTAAGAGAGATGGCACACTCAGGACTGGCAGACAAGCAGAAAGGCCAATATTAATCTCCCACAGGTTTTTTTTTTTCAGGGAGAATTTAGATACCAATTTTTTTTAAAAAAACACTAGGCTTTCTATGGCCCACTATTTAAGAGAGATGGCACAATCAGGACTGGCAGACAAGCAGAAAGGCCAATATTAATCTCCCACGTTTTTTTTTATTTTTTCAGGGAGAATTTAGATACCAAATTTAAAAAAACAAACTAGGCTTTCTATGGCCCACTATTTAAAAGAGATGGCACACTCAGGACTGGCAGACAAGCAGAAAGGCCAATATTAATCTCTCACGTTTTTTTTTATTTTTTCAGGGAGAATATAGATACCAAATTAAAAAAAAACAACAACTAGGCTTTCTATGGCCCACTATTTAAGAGAGATGGCACAATCAGGACTGGCAGACAAGCAGAAAGGCCAATATTAATCTCCCACGTTTTTTTTTATTTTTTCAGGGAGAATTTAGATACCAAATTTAAAAAAAAAAAACTAGGCTTTCTATGGCCCACTATTTAAGAGAGATGGCACACTCAGGACTGGCAGACAAGCAGAAAGGCCAATATTAATCTCCCACAGGTTTTTTTTTTTCAGGGAGAATTTAGATACCAATTTAAAAAAAAAAAACACTAGGCTTTCTATGGCCCACTATTTAAGAGAGATGGTACAATCAGGACTGGCAGACAAGCAGAAAGGCCAATATTAATCTCCCATGTTTTTTTTTATTTTTTCAGGGAGAATTTAGATACCAAATTTAAGAAAAAAAACTAGGCTTTCTATGGCCCACTATTTAAGAGAGATGGCACAATCAGGACTGGCAGACAAGCAGAAAGGCCAATATTAATCCCCCACGTTTTTTTTTATTTTTTCAGGGAGAATTTAGATACCAAATTTAAGAAAAAAAAACTAGGCTTTCTATGGCCCACTATTTAAGAGAGATGGCACAATCAGGACTGGCAGACAAGCAGAAAGGCCAATATTAATCCTCCACGTTTTTTTTTATTTTTTCAGGGAGAATTTAGATACCAAATTTAAAAAAAAAACTAGGCTTTCTATGGCCCACTATTTGAGATGGCACAGTCAGGACTGGCAGACAAGCAGAAAGGCCAATATTAATCTACCACAGGTTTTTTTTTTTCAGGGAGAATTTAGATACCAATTTTTTTTTTAAAAAACACTAGGCTTTCTATGGCCCCCTATTTAAGAGAGATGGCACAATCAGGACTGGCAGACAAGCAGAAAGGCCAATATTAATCTCCCACGTTTTTTTTTATTTTTTCAGGGAGAATTTAGATACCAAATTTAAAAAAAAAACTAGGCTTTCTATGGCCCACTATTTGAGATGGTACAATCAGGACTGGCAGACAAGCAGAAAGGCCAATATTAATCTCTCACGGTTTTTTTTATTTTTTCAGGGAGAATATAGATACCAAATTAAAAAAAAAAAACAACTAGGCTTTCTATGGCCCACTATTTAAGAGAGATGGCACAATCAGGACTGGCAGACAAGCAGAAAGGCCAATTTTAATCTCCCACTTTTTTTATTTTTTCAGGGAGAATTTAGATACCAAATTCAAAAAAAAAAACTAGGCTTTCTATGGCCCACTATTTAAGAGAGATGGCACACTCAGGACTGGCAGACAAGCAGAAAGGCCAATATTAATCTCCCACAGGTTTTTTTTTTTTCAGGGAGAATTTAGATACCAATTTTTTTTTTAAAAAACACTAGGCTTTCTATGGCCCACTATTTAAGAGAGATGGCACAATCAGGACTGGCAGACAAGCAGAAAGGCCAATATTAATCTCCCACGTTTTTTTTTATTTTTTCAGGGAGAATTTAGATACCAAATTTAAAAAAAAACTAGGCTTTCTATGGCCCACTATTTAAGAGAGATGGTACAATCAGGACTGGCAGACAAGCAGAAAGGCCAATATTAATCTCTCACGTTTTTTTTTATTTTTTCAGGGAGAATATAGATACCAAATTAAAAAAAAAAAACAACTAGGCTTTCTATGGCCCACTATTTAAGAGAGATTGCACAATCAGGACTGGCAGACAAGCAGAAAGGCCAATATTAATCTCCCACGTTTTTTTTTATTTTTTTAGGTAGAATTTAGATACCAAATTTAAAAAAAAAAACTAGGCTTTGTATGTCCCACTATTTAAGAGAGATGGCACACTCAGGACTGGCAGACAAGCAGAAAGGCCAATATTAATCTCTCACGTTTTTTTTTATTTTTTCAGGGAGAATATAGATACCAAATTAAAAAAAAAAAACAACTAGGCTTTCTATGGCCCACTATTTAAGAGAGATGGCACAATCAGGACTGGCAGACAAGCAGAAAGGCCAATATTAATCTCCCACGTTTTTTTTTATTTTTTCAGGGAGAATTTAGATACCAATTTAAAAAAAAAAAACACTAGGCTTTCTATGGCCCACTATTTAAGAGAGATGGTACAATCAGGACTGGCAGACAAGCAGAAAGGCCAATATTAATCTCCCATGTTTTTTTTTATTTTTTCAGGGAGAATTTAGATACCAAATTTAAGAAAAAAAACTAGGCTTTCTATGGCCCACTATTTAAGAGAGATGGCACAATCAGGACTGGCAGACAAGCAGAAAGGCCAATATTAATCCCCCACGTTTTTTTTTATTTTTTCAGGGAGAATTTAGATACCAAATTTAAAAAAAAAACAACTAGGCTTTCTATGGCCCACTATTTAAGAGAGATGGCACACTCAGGACTGGCAGACAAGCAGAAAGGCTAATATTAATCTCCCACGTTTTTTTTTATTTTTTCAGGGAGAATTTAGATACCAAATTTAAGAAAAAAAAACTAGGCTTTCTATGGCCCACTATTTAAGAGAGATGGCACACTCAGGACTGGCAGACAAGCAGAAAGGCCAATATTAATCTCCCACGTTTTTTTATTTTTTCAGGGAGAATTTAGATACCAAATTTTAAAAAAAAAACTAGGCTTTCTATGGCCCACTATTTGAGAGAGATGGTACAATCAGGACTGGCAGACAAGCAGAAAGGCCAATATTAATCTCTCACGTTTTTTTTTATTTTTTCAGGGAGAATATAGATACCAAATTAAAAAAAAAAAACAACTAGGCTTTCTATGGCCCACTATTTAAGAGAGATGGCACAATCAGGACTGGCAGACAAGCAGAAAGGCCAATATTAATCTCCCACGTTTTTTTTTATTTTTTTAGGTAGAATTTAGATACCAAATTTAAAAAAAAAAACTAGGCTTTGTATGTCCCACTATTTAAGAGAGATGGCACACTCAGGACTGGCAGACAAGCAGAAAGGCCAATATTAATCTCTCACGTTTTTTTTTATTTTTTCAGGGAGAATATAGATACCAAATTAAAAAAAAAAAACAACTAGGCTTTCTATGGCCCACTATTTAAGAGAGATGGCACAATCAGGACTGGCAGACAAGCAGAAAGGCCAATATTAATCTCCCACGTTTTTTTTTATTTTTTCAGGGAGAATTTAGATACCAATTTAAAAAAAAAAAACACTAGGCTTTCTATGGCCCACTATTTAAGAGAGATGGTACAATCAGGACTGGCAGACAAGCAGAAAGGCCAATATTAATCTCCCATGTTTTTTTTTATTTTTTCAGGGAGAATTTAGATACCAAATTTAAGAAAAAAAACTAGGCTTTCTATGGCCCACTATTTAAGAGAGATGGCACAATCAGGACTGGCAGACAAGCAGAAAGGCCAATATTAATCCCCCACGTTTTTTTTTATTTTTTCAGGGAGAATTTAGATACCAAATTTAAAAAAAAAACAACTAGGCTTTCTATGGCCCACTATTTAAGAGAGATGGCACACTCAGGACTGGCAGACAAGCAGAAAGGCTAATATTAATCTCCCACGTTTTTTTTTATTTTTTCAGGGAGAATTTAGATACCAAATTTAAGAAAAAAAAACTAGGCTTTCTATGGCCCACTATTTAAGAGAGATGGCACACTCAGGACTGGCAGACAAGCAGAAAGGCCAATATTAATCTCCCACGTTTTTTTATTTTTTCAGGGAGAATTTAGATACCAAATTTAAAAAAAAAACCTAGGCTTTCTATGGCCCACTATTTGAGATGGCACAGTCAGGACTGGCAGACAAGCAGAAAGGCCAATATTAATCTCCCACAGGTTTTTTTTTTTCAGGGAGAATTTAGATACCAATTTTTTTTTTAAAAAACACTAGGCTTTCTATGGCCCCCTATTTAAGAGAGATGGCACAATCAGGACTGGCAGACAAGCAGAAAGGCCAATATTAATCTCCCACGTTTTTTTTTATTTTTTCAGGGAGAATTTAGATACCAAATTTAAAAAAAAAAACTAGGCTTTCTATGGCCCACTATTTGAGATGGTACAATCAGGACTGGCAGACAAGCAGAAAGGCCAATATTAATCTCTCACGGTTTTTTTTATTTTTTCAGGGAGAATATAGATACCAAATTAAAAAAAAAAAACAACTAGGCTTTCTATGGCCCACTATTTAAGAGAGATGGCACAATCAGGACTGGCAGACAAGCAGAAAGGCCAATATTAATCTCCCACTTTTTTTATTTTTTCAGGGAGAATTTAGATACCAAATTCAAAAAAAAAAACTAGGCTTTCTATGGCCCACTATTTAAGAGAGATGGCACACTCAGGACTGGCAGACAAGCAGAAAGGCCAATATTAATCTCCCACAGGTTTTTTTTTTTTCAGGGAGAATTTAGATACCAATTTTTTTTTTTAAAAACACTAGGCTTTCTATGGCCCACTATTTAAGAGAGATGGCACAATCAGGACTGGCAGACAAGCAGAAAGGCCAATATTAATCTCCCACGTTTTTTTTTATTTTTTCAGGGAGAATTTAGATACCAAATTTAAAAAAAAACTAGGCTTTCTATGGCCCACTATTTAAGAGAGATGGTACAATCAGGACTGGCAGACAAGCAGAAAGGCCAATATTAATCTCTCACGTTTTTTTTTATTTTTTCAGGGAGAATATAGATACCAAATTAAAAAAAAAAACAACTAGGCTTTCTATGGCCCACTATTTAAGAGAGATGGCACAATCAGGACTGGCAGACAAGCAGAAAGGCCAATATTAATCTCCCACGTTTTTTTTTATTTTTTTAGGTAGAATTTAGATACCAAATTTAAAAAAAAAAACTAGGCTTTGTATGTCCCACTATTTAAGAGAGATGGCACACTCAGGACTGGCAGACAAGCAGAAAGGCCAATATTAATCTCTCACGTTTTTTTTTATTTTTTCAGGGAGAATATAGATACCAAATTAAAAAAAAACAACAACTAGGCTTTCTATGGCCCACTATTTAAGAGAGATGGCACAATCAGGACTGGCAGACAAGCAGAAAGGCCAATATTAATCTCCCACGTTTTTTTTTATTTTTTCAGGGAGAATTTAGATACCAAATTTAAAAAAAAAAAACTAGGCTTTCTATGGCCCACTATTTAAGAGAGATGGCACACTCAGGACTGGCAGACAAGCAGAAAGGCCAATATTAATCTCCCACAGGTTTTTTTTTTTCAGGGAGAATTTAGATACCAATTTAAAAAAAAAAAACACTAGGCTTTCTATGGCCCACTATTTAAGAGAGATGGTACAATCAGGACTGGCAGACAAGCAGAAAGGCCAATATTAATCTCCCATGTTTTTTTTTATTTTTTCAGGGAGAATTTAGATACCAAATTTAAGAAAAAAAACTAGGCTTTCTATGGCCCACTATTTAAGAGAGATGGCACAATCAGGACTGGCAGACAAGCAGAAAGGCCAATATTAATCCCCCACGTTTTTTTTAATTTTTTCAGGGAGAATTTAGATACCAAATTTAAAAAAAAAAAAAACTAGGCTTTCTATGGCCCACTATTTAAGAGAGATGGCACACTCAGGACTGGCAGACAAGCAGAAAGGCTAATATTAATCTCCCACGTTTTTTTTTATTTTTTCAGGGAGAATTTAGATACCAAATTTAAGAAAAAAAAACTAGGCTTTCTATGGCCCACTATTTAAGAGAGATGGTACAATCAGGACTGGCAGACAAGCAGAAAGGCCAATATTAATCTCTCACGTTTTTTTTTATTTTTTCAGGGAGAATATAGATACCAAATTAAAAAAAAAAAACAACTAGGCTTTCTATGGCCCACTATTTAAGAGAGATGGCACAATCAGGACTGGCAGACAAGCAGAAAGGCCAATATTAATCTCCCACAGGTTTTTTTTTTTCAGGGAGAATTTAGATACCAATTTTTTTTAAAAAATACACTAGGCTTTCTATGGCCCACTATTTAAGAGAGATGGCACAATCAGGACTGGCAGACAAGCAGAAAGGCCAATATTAATCTCCCACGTTTTTTTTAATTTTTTCAGGGAGAATTTAGATACCAAATTTAAAAAAAAATCTAGGCTTTCTATGGCCCACTATTTAAGAGAGATGGCACACTCGGGACTTTCAGACAAGCAGAAAGGCCAATATTAATCTCCCACAAGTTTTTTTTTTCAGGGAGAATGTAGATACCAAAATTAAAAAAATTAAAAAACAACACTAGGCTTTCTATGGCCCACTATTTAAGAGAGATGGCACACTCAGGACTGGCAGACAAGCATAAAGTTAAATATTAATCTCCCACGTTTTTTTATTTTTTCAGGGAGAATTTAGATACCAAATTAAAAAAAAAACTAGGCTTTCTATGGCCCACTATTTAAGAGAGATGGCACACTCAGGACTGGCAGACAAGCAGAAAGGCCAATATTAATCTCCCACAGTTTTTTTTTTTTCAGGGAGAATTTTGATACCAAATTTAAAAAAAAAACACTAGGCTTTCTATGGCCCACTATTTAAGAGAGATGGCACACTCAGGACTGGCAGACAAGCAGAAAGGCCAATATTAATCTCCCACTTTTTTTTATTTTTTCAGGGAGAATTTAGATACTAAATTTAAAAAAAAAAACTAGGCTTTCTATGGCCCACTATTTAACAGAGATGGCACACTCAGGACTGGCAGACAAGCAGGACGGCCAATATTAATCTCTCACGTTTTTTTTTATTTTTTCAGGAAGAATATAGATACCAAATTAAAAAAAAAAACAACTAGGCTTTCTATGGCCCACTATTTAAGAGAGATGGCACAATCAGGACTGGCAGACAAGCAGAAAGGCCAATATTAATCTCCCACGTTTTTTTTTATTTTTTCAGGGAGAATTTAGATACCAAATTTAAAAAAAAAAACTAGGCTTTCTATGGCCCACTATTTAAGAGAGATGGCACACTCAGGACTGGCAGACAAGCAGAAAGGCCAATATTAATCTCCCACAGGTTTTTTTTTTCAGGGAGAATTTAGATACCAATTTAAAAAAAAAAAACACTAGGCTTTCTATGGCCCACTATTTAAGAGAGATGGTACAATCAGGACTGGCAGACAAGCAGAAAGGCCAATATTAATCTCCCACGTTTTTTTTTATTTTTTCAGGGAGAATTTGGATACCAAATTTAAGAAAAAAAAAACTAGGCTTTCTATGGCCCACTATTTAAGAGAGATGGCACAATCAGGACTGGCAGACAAGCAGAAAGGCCAATATTAATCCCCCACGTTTTTTTTTATTTTTTCAGGGAGAATTTAGATACCAAATTTAAAAAAAAACTACTAGGCGTTCTATGGCCCCCTACTTAAGAGAGATGGCACACTCAGGACTGGCAGACAAGCAGAAAGGCTAATATTAATCTCCCACGTTTTTTTTTATTTTTTCAGGGAGAATTTAGATACCAAATTTAAGGAAAAAAAAACTAGGCTTTCTATGGCCCACTATTTAAGAGAGATGGCACACTCAGGACTGGCAGACAAGCAGAAAGGCCAATATTAATCTCCCACAGGTTTTTTATTTTTTCAGGGAGAATTTAGATACCAAATTTAAATAAAAAAACTAGGCTTTCTATGGCCCACTATTTAAGAGAGATGGTACAATCAGGACTGGCAGACAAGCAGAAAGGCCAATATTAATCTCCCACGTTTTTTTTTATTTTTTCAGGGAGAATTTAGATACCAAATTTAAGAAAATAAAAAACTAGGCTTTCTATGGCCCACTATTTAAGAGAGATGGCACAATCAGGACTAGCAGACAAGCAGAAAGGCCAATATTAATCCCCCACGTTTTTTTTATTTTTTCAGGGAGAATTTAGATACCAAATTTAAAAAAAAAACTTGGCTTTCTATGGCCCACTATCTAAGAGAGATGGCACACTCAGGACTGGCAGACAAGCAGAAAGGCTAATATTAATCTCCCACATTTTTTTTTATTTTTTCAGGGAGAATTTGATACCAAATTAAAAAAAAAAAAAAAAAACTAGTCTTTCCATGGCCCACTATTTAAGAGAGATGGCACAATCAGGACTGGCAGACAAGCAGAAAGGCCAATATTAATCTCCAACGTTTTTTTTTATTTTTTCAGGGAGAATTTAGATACCAAATTTAAGAAAAAAAAACTAGGCTTTCTATGGCCCACTATTTAAGAGAGATGGCACAATCAGGACTGTCAGACAAGCAGAAAGGCCAATATTAATCTCCCACGTTTTTCTTTATTTTTTCAGGGAGAATTTAGATACCAAATTTAAGAAAAAAAACTAGGCTTTCTATGGCCCACTATTTAAGAGAGATGGCACAATCAGGACTGGCAGACAAGCAGAAAGGCCAATATTAATCTCCCATTTTTTTTTATTTTTTCAGGGAGAATTTAGATACCAAATTTAAAAAAAAACTAGGCTTTCTATGGCCCACTATTTAAGAGAGATGGCACACTCAGGACTGGCAGACAAGCAGAAAGGCCAATATTAATCTCCCACAGGTTTTTTTTTTTCAGGGAGAATTTAGATACCAATTTTTAAAAAAAAAACACTAGGCTTTCTATGGCCCACTATTTAAGAGAGATGGCACAATCAGGACTGGCAGACAAGCAGAAAGGCCAATATTAATCTCCCACGTTTTTTTTTATTTTTTCAGGGAGAATTTAGATACCAAATTTAAAAAAACAAACTAGGCTTTCTATGGCCCACTATTTAAAAGAGATGGCACAATCAGGACTGGCAGACAAGCAGAAAGGCCAATATTAATCTCACACGTTTTTTTTTATTTTTTCAGGGAGAATTTAGATACCAAATTTAAGAAAAAAAAACTAGGCTTTCTATGGCCCACTATTTAAGAGAGATGGCACACTCAGGACTGGCAGACAAGCAGAACGGCCAATATTAATCTCCCACAGGTTTTTTTTTCAGGGAGAATTTAGATGCCAATTTTAAAAAAAAAAAAACACTAGGCTTTCTATGGCCCACTATTTAAGAGAGATGGCACAATTAGGACTGGCAGACAAGCAGAAAGGCCAATATTAATCCCCCACGTTTTTTTTTATTTTTTCAGGGAGAATTTAGATACCAAATTTAAAAAAAACAACTAGGCTTTCTATGGCCCACTATTTAAGAGAGATGGCACACTCAGGACTGGCAGACAAGCAGAAAGGCCAATATTAATCTCCCACAGGTTTTTTTTTTTTTCAGGGAGAATTTAGATACCAAATTTTTTGAAAAAAACACTAGGCTTTCTATGGCCCACTATTTAAGAGAGATGGCACACTCAGGACTGGCAGACAAGCAGAAAGGCCAATATTAATCTCCCACAGGTTTTTTTTTTCAGGGAGAATTTAGATGCCAATTTAAAAAAAAAAAACACTAGGCTTTCTATGGCCCACTATTTAAGAGAGATGGCACACTCAGGACTGGCAGACAAGCAGAAAGGCCAATATTAATCTCCCACTTTTTTTTAATTTTTTCAGGGAGAATTTAGATACCAAATTTAAAAAAAAAAACTAGGCTTTCTATGGCCCACTATTTAAGAGAGATGGCACAATCAGGAGTGGCAGACAAGCAGAAAGGCCAATATTAATCTCCCACGTTTTTTTATTTTTTCAGGGAGAATTTAGATACCAAATTTAAATAAAAAAACTAGGCTTTCTATGGCCCACTATTTAAGAGAGATGGCACACTCAGGACTGGCAGACAAGCAGAAAGGCCAATATTAATCTCCCACAGGTTTTTTTTTTTTCAGGGAGAATTTAGATACCAATTTAAAAAAAAAAACACTAGGCTTTCTATGGCCCACTATTTAAGAGAGATGGTACAATCAGGACTGGCAGACAAGCAGAAAGGCCAATATTAATCTCCCACGTTTTTTTTTATTATTTCAGGGAAAATTTAGATACCAAATTTAAGAAAAAAAAAACTAGGCTTTCTATGGCCCACTATTTAAGAGAGATGGCACAATCAGGACTGGCAGACAAGTAGAAAGGCCAATATTAATCCCCCACGTTTTTTTTTATTTTTTCAGGGAGAATTTAGATACCAAATTTAAAAAAAAACTAGGCTTTCTATGGCCCACTATCTAAGAGAGATGGCACACTCAGGACTGGCAGACAAGCAGAAAGGCTAATATTAATCTCCCACGTTTTTCTTTATTTTTTCAGGGAGAATTTAGATACCAAATTAAAAAAAAAAAAAAAAAACTAGGCTTTCCATGGCCCACTATTTAAGAGAGATGGCACAATCAGGACTGGCAGACAAGCAGAAAGGCCAATATTAATCTCCCACGTTTTTTTTTATTTTTTCAGGGAGAATTTAGATACCAAATTTAAGAAAAAAAAACTAGGCTTTCTATGGCCCACTATTTAAGAGAGATGGCATGGCACAATCAGGACTGTCAGACAAGCAGAAAGGCCAATATTAATCTCCCACGTTTTTCTTTATTTTTTCAGGGAGAATTTAGATACCAAATTTAAGAAAAAAAACTAGGCTTTCTATGGCCCACTATTTAAGAGAGATGGCACAGTCAGGACTGGCAGACAAGCAGAAAGGCCAATATTAATCTCCCACTTTTTTTTATTTTTTCAGGGAGAATTTAGATACCAAATTTTAAAAAAAACTAGGCTTTCTATGGCCCACTATTTAAGAGAGATGGCACACTCAGGACTGGCAGACAAGCAGAAAGGCCAATATTAATCTCCCACAGGTTTTTTTTTTTCAGGGAGAATTTAGATACCAATTTTTTTTAAAAAAACACTAGGCTTTCTATGGCCCACTATTTAAGAGAGATGGCACAATCAGGACTGGCAGACAAGCAGAAAGGCCAATATTAATCTCCCACGTTTTTTTTTATTTTTTCAGGGAGAATTTAGATACCAAATTTAAAAAAACAAACTAGGCTTTCTATGGCCCACTATTTAAGAGAGATGGCACAATCAGGACTGGCAGACAAGCAGAAAGGACAATATTAATCTCACACGTTTTTTTTTATTTTTTCAGGGAGAATTTAGATACCAAATTTAAGAAAAAAAAACTAGGCTTTCTATGGCCCACTATTTAAGAGAGATGGCACACTCAGGACTGGCAGACAAGCACAACGGCCAATATTAATCTCCCACAGGTTTTTTTTTTCAGGGAGAATTTAGATGCCAATTTAAAAAAAAAAAACACTAGGCTTTCTATGGCCCACTATTTAAGAGAGATGGCACAATTAGGACTGGCAGACAAGCAGAAAGGCCAATATTAATCCCCCACGTTTTTTTTTATTTTTTCAGGGAGAATTTAGATACCAAATTTAAAAAAAACAACTAGGCTTTCTATGGCCCACTATTTAAGAGAGATGGCACACTCAGGACTGGCAGACAAGCAGAAAGGCCAATATTAATCTCCCACAGGTTTTTTTTTTTTTCAGGGAGAATTTCGATACCAAATTTAAGAAAAAAAAACTAGGCTTTCTATGGCCCACTATTTAAGAGAGATGGCACAATCAGGACTGTCAGACAAGCAGAAAGGCCAATATTAATCTCCCACGTTTTTCTTTATTTTTTCAGGGAGAATTTAGATACCAAATTTAAGAAAAAAAACTAGGCTTTCTATGGCCCACTATTTAAGAGAGATGGCACAATCAGGACTGGCAGACAAGCAGAAAGGCCAATATTAATCTCCCACTTTTTTTTATTTTTTCAGGGAGAATTTAGATACCAAATTTTAAAAAAAACTAGGCTTTCTATGGCCCACTATTTAAGAGAGATGGCACACTCAGGACTGGCAGACAAGCAGAAAGGCCAATATTAATCTCCCACAGGTTTTTTTTTTCAGGGAGAATTTAGATACCAATTTTTAAAAAAAAAACACTAGGCTTTCTATGGCCCACTATTTAAGAGAGATGGCACAATCAGGACTGGCAGACAAGCAGAAAGGCCAATATTAATCTCCCACGTTTTTTTTTATTTTTTCAGGGAGAATTTAGATACCAAATTTAAAAAAACAAACTAGGCTTTCTATGGCCCACTATTTAAGAGAGATGGCACAATCAGGACTGGCAGACAAGCAGAAAGGACAATATTAATCTCACACGTTTTTTTTTATTTTTTCAGGGAGAATTTAGATACCAAATTTAAGAAAAAAAAACTAGGCTTTCTATGGCCCACTATTTAAGAGAGATGGCACACTCAGGACTGGCAGACAAGCACAACGGCCAATATTAATCTCCCACAGGTTTTTTTTTTCAGGGAGAATTTAGATGCCAATTTAAAAAAAAAAAAACACTAGGCTTTCTATGGCCCACTATTTAAGAGAGATGGCACAATTAGGACTGGCAGACAAGCAGAAAGGCCAATATTAATCCCCCACGTTTTTTTTTATTTTTTCAGGGAGAATTTAGATACCAAATTTAAAAAAAACAACTAGGCTTTCTATGGCCCACTATTTAAGAGAGATGGCACACTCAGGACTGGCAGACAAGCAGAAAGGCCAATATTAATCTCCCACAGGTTTTTTTTTTTTTTCAGGGAGAATTTAGATACCAAATTTTTTGAAAAAAACACTAGGCTTTCTATGGCCCATTATTTAAGAGAGATGGCACACTCAGGACTGGCAGACAAGCAGAAAGGCCAATATTAATCTCCCACAGGTTTGTTTTTTTCAGGGAGAATTTAGATGCCAATTTTTAAAAAAAAAACACTAGGCTTTCTATGGCCCACTATTTAAGAGAGATGGCACACTCAGGACTGGCAGACAAGCAGAAAGGCCAATATTAATCTCCCACAGGTTTTTTTTTTTCAGGGAGAATTTAGATACCAATTTTTAAAAAAAAAACACTAGGCTTTCTATGGCCCACTATTTAAGAGAGATGGCACACTCAGGACTGGCAGACAAGCAGAAAGGCCAATATTAATCTCCCACGTTTTTCTTTATTTTTTCAGGGAGAATTTAGATACCAATTTTTAAAAAAAAAACACTAGGCTTTCTATGGCCCACTATTTAAGAGAGATGGCACACTCAGGACTGGCAGACAAGCAGAAAGGCCAATATTAATCTCCCACGTTTTTTTTTATTTTTTCAGGGAGAATTTAGATACCAAATTTAAAAAAAAAAACTAGGCTTTCTATGGCCCACTATTTAAGAGAGATGGCACAATCAGGACTGGCAGACAAGCAGAAAGGCCAATATTAATATCCCACGTTTTTTTTTTATTTTTTCAGGGAGAATTTAGATACCAAATTTAAGAAAAAAAAACTAGGCTTTCTATGGCCCACTATTTAAGAGAGATGGCACAATCAGGACTGGCAGACAAGCAGAAAGGCCAATATTAATCCCCGACGTTTTTTTATTTTTTCAGGGAGAATTTAGATACAAAATTTAAAAAAAACAACTAGACTTTCTATGGCCCACTATTTAAGAGAGATGGCACACTCAGGACTGGCAGACAAGCAGAAAGGCCAATATTAATCTCCCACGTTTTTCTTTATTTTTTCAGGGAGAATTTAGATACCAAATTTAAGAAAAAAAAACTAGGCTTTCTATGGCCCACTATTTAAGAGAGATGGCACAATCAGGACTGGCAGACAAGCAGAAAGGCCAATATTAATCTCCCACGTTTTTTTTATTTTTTCAGGGAGAATTTAGATACCAAATTTAAAAAAAAAACTAGGCTTTCTATGACCCACTATTTAAGAGAGATGGCACACGCAGGACTGGCAGACAAGCAGAAAGGCCAATATTAATCTCCCACAGGTTTTTTTTTTTTCAGGGAGAATTTAGATACCAAATAAAAAAAAAAAAAAAAAAGCTTTCTATGGCCCACTATTTAAGAGAGATGGCACACTCAGGACTGTCAGACAAGCAGAAAGGCCAATATTAATCTCCCACAGGTTTTTTTTTTTCAGAGAGAATTTAGATACCAAATTAAAAAAAAAACACTAGGCTTTCTATGGCCCAGTATTTAAGAGAGATGGCACAATCAGGACTGGCAGACAAGCAGAAAGGCCAATATTAATCTCCCACAGGTTTTTTTTTTTCAGGGAGAATTTAGATACCAAATTTAAAAAAAAAAACACTAGGCTTTCTATGGCCCACTATTTAAGAGAGATGGCACACTCAGGACTGGCAGACAAGCAGAAAGGCCAATATTAATCTCCCACGTTTTTTTATATTTTTTCAGGGAGAATTTAGATACCAAATTTAAAAAAAAAACTAGGCTTTCTATGGCCCACTATTTAAGAGAGATGGCACACTCAGGACTGGCAGACAAGCAGAAACGCCAATATTAATCTCCCACAGGTTTTTTTTTTTCAGGGAGAATTTAGATACCAATTTTTAAAAAAAAAAACACTAGGCTTTCTATGGCCCACTATTTAAGAGAGATGGCACACTCAGGACTGGCACACAAGCAGAAAGGCCAATATTAATCTCCCACGTTTTTTTTTATTTCTTCAGGGAGAATTTAGATACCAAATTTAAAAAAAAAAAACTAGGCTTTCTATGGCCCACTATTTAAGAGAGATGGCACACTCAGGACTGGCAGACAAGCAGAAAGGCCAATATTAATCTCCCACTGTTTTTTTTAATGTAATTAAAAAAAAAAAAGAAAAAAAAAGGGACTGTCCTACAATTACTATCTCCCTGCAGTAATCTCAGCCAGGTATGGCAGGCAGCAATAAGAAGGAGTGGACTGCTGCACAAATTACATCAAAAGTGTGGACAAACAAAAAAGATAGCTGTGCAGAAAGGAAGGAACAACAGGATTTGTGCTTTGAAAAAAGCAGTTGGTTTGCACAGCGGCGTACACACAGCAATGCAGCTATCAGGGAGCCTTCTAGGGCAGCCCAATGAGCTACAGCGCTGAGGAAAAAAAATGTAGCTTCCGCTGTCCCTGCAAACAAAAGGTGGTGTTGGACAGTGGAAATCGCTACAGCACAAGCGGTTTGGTGGTTAATGGACCCTGCCTAACGCTATCCCTGCTTCTGACGAAGCGGCAGCAACCTCTCCCTATGCTCAGATCAGCAGCAGTAAGATGGCGGTCGGCGGGAACGCCTCTTTATAGCCCCTGTGACGACACAGACAGCAAGCCAATCACTGCAATACCCTTCTCTAAGATGGTGGGGACCAGGACCTATGTCATCACGCTGCCCACACTCTGCGTCCACCTTCATTGGCTGAGAAATGGCGCTTTTAGCGTCATTGAAACGCGACTTTGGCGCGAAAGTCGCGTACCGCATGGCCGACCCCACACAGGGATCGGGTCGGGTTTCGTGAAACCCGACTGTGCCAAAAGTCGGCGACTTTTGAAAATGAACGATCCATTTCGCTCAACCCTAAGAAAATGTTCTTTGTCAGACAAAACCTGAAATTGAACCTGCAAGGACCTGGTACCAGAGCTTGTTGTTGAAGATAAGGGCACCTTTCATGCGTGATGTACATTAAATTTTTAGCCATGCCCTGGTCCTCTTCTGGGGCTCATGACTTCCATTTCAACTTGCCGGCTGACATTGGGATCTATATGTGAGACGGAAGTCACTTTTACAAAGTAATCTTATGAGCGTGAGAACAAGGCTCCATAAGCCTAGATGATAAAAGCGACTTCCAGCCCACACATACAGTGGGGCAAAAAAGTATTTAGTCAGTCAGCAATAGTGCAAGTTCCACCACTTAAAAAGATGAGAGGCGTCTGTAATTTACATCATAGGTAGACCTCAACTATGGGAGACAAACTGAGAAAAAAAAATCCAGAAAATCACATTGTCTGTTTTTTTAACATTTTATTTGCATATTATGGTGGAAAATAAGTATTTGGTCAGAAACAAAATTTCATCTCAATACTTTGTAATATATCCTTTGTTGGCAATGACAGAGGTCAAACGTTTTCTGTAAGTCTTCACAAGGTTGCCACACACTGTTGTTGGTATGTTGGCCCATTCCTCCATGCAGATCTCCTCTAGAGCAGTGATGTTTTTGGCTTTTCGCTTGGCAACACGGACTTTCAACTCCCTCCAAAGGTTTTCTATAGGGTTGAGATCTGGAGACTGGCTAGGCCACTCCAGGACCTTGAAATGCTTCTTACGAAGCCACTCCTTCGTTCCCCTGGCGGTGTGCTTTGGATCATTGTCATGTTGAAAGACCCAGCCACGTTTCATCTTCAATGCCCTTGCTGATGGAAGGAGGTTTGCACTCAAAATCTCACGATACATGGCCCCATTCATTCTTTCATGTACCCGGATCAGTCGTCCTGGCCCCTTTGCAGAGAAACAGCCCCAAAGCATGATGTTTCCACCACCATGCTTTACAGTAGGTATGGTGTTTGATGGATGCAACTCAGTATTCTTTTTCCTCCAAACACGACAAGTTGTGTTTCTACCAAACAGTTCCAGTTTGGTTTCATCAGACCATAGGACATTCTCCCAAAACTCCTCTGGATCATCCAAATGCTCTCTAGCAAACTTCAGACGGGCCTGGACATGTACTGGCTTAAGCAGTGGGACACGTCTGGCACTGCAGGATCTGAGTCCATGGTGGCGTAGTGTGTTACTTATGGTAGGCCTTGTTACATTGGTCCCAGCTCTCTGCAGTTCATTCACTAGGTCCCCCCGCGTGGTTCTGGGATTTTTGCTCACCGTTCTTGTGATCATTCTGACTCCACGGGGTGGGATTTTGCGTGGAGCCCCAGATCGAGGGAGATTATCAGTGGTCTTGTATATCTTCCATTTGCTAATTATTGCTCCCACTGTTGATTTCTTCACTCCAAGCTGGTTGGCTATTGCAGATTCAGTCTTCCCAGCCTGGTGCAGGGCTACAATTTTGTTTCTGGTGTCCTTTGACAGCTCTTTGGTCTTCACCATAGTGGAGTTTGGAGTCAGACTGTTTGAGGGTGTGCACAGGTGTCTTTTTATACTGATAACAAGTTTAAACAGGTGCCATTACTACAGGTAATGAGTGGAGGAAAGAGGAGACTCTTAAAGAAGAAGTTACAGGTCTGTGAGAGCCAGAAATCTTGATTGTTTGTTTCTGACCAAATACTTATTTTCCACCATAATATGCAAAAAAAATGTTAAAAAAACAGACAATGTGATTTTCTGGATTTTTTTGTCTCAGTTTGTCTCCCATAGTTGAGGTCTACCTATGATGTAAATTACAGATGCCTCTCATCTTTTTAAGTGGTGGAACTTGCACTATTGCTGACTGACTAAATACTTTTTTGCCCCACTGTAAATCCCAGTGTGATCTAGCAAGTGGGAATAGCAGTCACATGACCCAGAAGAGGACAGGAGTGGTGCTGGAAACTGGGGAAGATGACTGCTAATGAGGGTGCTCAGTGCACTGTTTTGCCCATTAGTTTTACTCTTCCTGAATAGTGATTGACAGTTCTCTATTGCCTGGGGGGAGGATGTCTGCAGAGGAAGCTCAATACAGAGAATCCTAGATTAGGTATGCAGTATTATTTTGTAGTGCTTGGATAACCTACATGTCATCTATATAAACTCATGGAATCATAAAAAACATGTTACCTTGTTTGCGTCAGTCAGATTAGCATTTCTTAGACCAATGTTCACATCCAAATTTTCAATAGGGAGTTTTCTTGCTTTTGCAGAATGAAGGAAACACTCTGGACACTGGCAGTTATCTCTCAGCCATACATATGGGTACAGACTTTGTCCTCCATCCTCCCAGTGCACACAGACAAAGCGCTGAGCATCTAAAATCTCCACATTCTGAATCATGGCTTCAGGGGGGAATGTCTGCTCCTCTACAGGAGCACTATGCTGCCAGCGGGAGAAATATGGCAGAGATCTAGAAGGAAAATGTTTGTTCCTTTGAACTTTTAGTGATGTGTGTGCTACAGAGAATTGGACTTTGCTCTGTAATAAATGTTTAGCTACAGTAGCCCACATTGTGCTCCGGCCTTCACAATTCTTAATATTCCGCTTCTAAGAAGTCTGAAAAGGAAACAAATGTTTGTGTTACTTCAAGGCCACAGAAGCATAAATGTCAAATTATACATCAGCAGCTTTTCAACATCGGCAGCAGGATGCTATCAGGATGATGAAGGCAAAATAATTGTTTGCCCCACACAACATTGTACAGTCAGGGTTTTACAATAAATTCCATTAAAATTCTCCCAACTACTTGGATCTTTGATCAGCTCATATACCGGTAAGTTTGTTAGCCTATTCTGAAAGTTTTTCCATTGAACTTACACATCTGTTGGTCTTCTATATATTTAAGTTGACAACTTGGAAAGTACTTCCGTTCTGTTCACTGGGTTTGTTTTGGTTATAAGTCTAAGAAGAAGAAGGACATTGTTTCTGGAGACATGGTCAAGATGTAACCAAATTCTTCCCTGTTAGACTGGACCAGAGTTCAAGAAATTTTAATTATTGATAATAACATGGAAAAAAAGCAGCATAAAAAATTCCTAAAAATATATGTTTAGCTAGCTCATGACAAGTAGTCATGAGTGAACCCATGGAATTTTGGATTCGGCAGATTTGGCTGAACTTGAGTTAAATGTTCGATTAGGGTCCAAACTCTATCTCAAACCTGAACCCAATAGAAGTCAAAACTTTGGTTCTGTAAAATGGTCGCAGTAAGGGCTAGGGGGCTGCACAAGGAAGCACAATGGGGGTTAGAGCAGGACAATTGCCCTGCAAACAAATGCCCTGCTATGTGTAGCACAAGCCATCAGAAGGTCGCAGCTTCAAACCTCATATGGAGACTATTGAAGGCAGTGAAAAGTGTTAAAAAATTGTTTTACAAAAACATGAAAAAAAAATTAAAAAAATATAAAAGTTAAAATCACCCCTTTTTGCCCAATTCAAAATAAAACAATAAAAAATGTCAAAATTATACATATTTGGTATTGCTGCCCAGAAACACCCATTCTATCAAAATATAGGAAGAATTAATATGATCAGTAAACAGTGTAATGAGAAAAAATTCAAAACGCCAGAATTATGTTTTTTTTGGTCGCCTCAACACTGCAATAAAATGGAATAAAAGGCGATCAAAAGATTTTAGCTACTCCAAAATGGTATCAATAAAAATGTGAGGTTGACGCGCAAAAAATAAGCCCTCACCCAGTCCCAAATCCTGAAAAAATTGAGACGTTAAGGATCTCGGAAAGTAGAGCCATTTTTTTGTTTGGATCTTTTTTCACCACTTAAATAAAACAGAACCTATACATGTTTGGTATCTGTGAACTCGATATGATCTATAGAATAAAAAAAAGCAAATTTGGAATTGCACTATTTTTTTGTAATTTCAGCACACTTGGTAGATATATTTTCCCCATTTTCCAATATATTATATGGTAAAATCAATGCTGTCGTTCAAAGTACAACTCGTTTTGTAAAAAACAAGCGCTCACATGGCCACATTCATGGAAAAATAAACAGGTTATGCTCTGAAAAGAAGGGAAGCAAAAAACGCAAAAACTGAACATGGTGAAAGTGTTAATAAAAGCTCAAAGTTGTCTTCATAGCCTTTACTGGTTATTTAAAAGGGGAGACCCAGCCAAAAAATTACATGGGGTCTCCCCGATTTTAAATAGCCAGCCCAAGGAAAATAGACAGCTGAGGACTGGTGTTACTATGGCTCACAGCTCTCTGTTTAGCCTTTACTGGTTATTAAACTAAGGTGAGCCCAAAAAAATGACGTGGAGCCCCCCTATTTTCAATAACGAGCAAAAGTTAAATAGACAGCAGCGAGGTGATCTTTATAGGATGAGAAAGGGCCAAAGATATTGGCCCATTCCCAGGCTAATAACATCAGCCCTCAGCAATCACTTAGCCTCAGCTCTTCCCACTTGCCTTGGTGCGTTGGCAAGTGGGGTGATAGTTTATAGGATTGATTTCAGCTTTGTAATGTCATCTGACATCAAGCACATACAGTTGTGCTCAAAAGTTTACATACCCCGGCAGAATTTTTGCTTTCTTGGCCTTTTTTCAGAGAATATCAATGATAACACCAAAACTTTTTCTCCACTCATGGTTAGCGGTTGGGTGTAGCCATTTATTGTTACACTACTGTGCAATCTCGCTCACCGATGACGTGAGAAAGAGATTGCATGTCATAACTCTGACAGGATGGTTCTGCCTCCATCCTGGTCAGGTCAGGGTTAATTCCCATCCACCTCTCTTTGGTTATGGGGCAGCTATTTAATGTTGGCAGTTCCTGGGTTTGGTGTCGGTGATTCTTCTTACACTTGGTTTGTGGTTGCCTACCCAGGTTACTCGTCCATAATCATTGTGCCTCTGTGCATGTGAGCTTTCGCTGTTAATGTCCATGTTTGTCCCCTGACTTTTGCCTTTGTATCCTGCATTGTACTGCCCTGTCCTTCCTGGTTATCTGACCCCTTGGCTTGTCTCGGCTTACTCTCTGTCCTATCCCTTGGTACTACTCTCCCATCTGGTTTTTGACCCTCAGCTCTCCTTTGACTATGTTTGCATACTGTGCCCGGTACTCTGCACTCCCTGCTGCCTTCCCTGGCCGCACGTGCAGTGACAACGCCCCCCCCCTGTCTTCACGTAACTGCTTTGTTCCAGGTCCTGTGCTCACTACTTGGTCTCAGGTCCTTATGCACTGCGTGACATGTTCCCCCACTCCCTGCGTTCATTCCAGTGCCCCCTGATAGCCCCCGTAGGCTGCACCAGTGACACCATCGGTGTCATTACAATTATAGGCTGTTACGATTTGGCATGCTACAGTGCACAATACCATATTAACAATAGCCAAGTACCACAGCACATTATCTAACAAGATATGGATTGCTATATGTGTAAAGGACAGGAACCAATAACAGCACATGATGACAGAGGGGTGAACTCACCACGCGTGCAGCCAGGGAAGGCAGCAGGGAGCACGGAGTACCGGTCACAGTACATAAACGTAGTCAAAGGATAGCACAGAGAGTAAACCGTGACAAACCAAGGGATCAGCTAATCAGGAAGGACAGGGCAATACAATGCAGGGTACAGAGGCAAAAGTCAGGGGACACACAGGGTCATTCACAGCATAAGCTCACATGCACAGAGGCACAACAAATACGGACGAGTAACCTGAGTCAGCAACTACAAATCGAATATGTGGAAGTATCACCGACACCAAACCCAGGAACTACCAACATTAAATAGCCGCCCCATAACCAAAGAGAGGTGGACTAGAATTAACTCTGACCTGACCAGGATGGAGGCGGAACCATCCTGTCACAGTCATGACACTGTAGAGGTTATGGAAAATCATTTGTCTGGGGCGGTGATGTTACCCCTTTAACATCCTATCCTTCCAAGTGTCCCCAGTATAATTTCTACTAAGATATCCAATTTCTATTACCTGTATTGGTGTCACTGTGATCTCCGATGGGGACTCGGTGGGAGTACACTCATATACATCGCGTCTGCATCTATTCTTAGCGCCACGTCTGTTCAGGTATTGTATTTGCTCAGATCTGTGCGCACTTCGCGCATGCGCTGTGACGCTCCCGGCCGGGTCGGACGCTGCACGCGTTGCCGTGGAGATGGACGGAGATGACGTTTGTCCTCCCGCTCATACCATTTGGCGCGCGGCTGCGCCCTCTGCCGCGAGTAATTACATCATGCCGACTTGTGCGCTGACTGGTCCATGAGCCTCCCAGGGTCCCTATTTATACCCCAGCCCTTTCCTACACAAACCACGCCTCCTGCCGAAGCCACCGATGGCGAAACGCGCATTGAGGCTCCCCTTCTTCCCTGTTGCAGCATCACGGCAGCCCGACTCTTGATCCTCAGCATGTCCCAAGGTATTTACATAGTACTCCTCAGCGCCTCTACATATACCCGGTAGACATCTGAGTGGCTGATCTTATTTATTTATCTATGCTCTTGACTGTTATACCTACAGGGTTCCTTTTTTAGGAAGTCCTGTACATATGTTATTTATTTAGTTACGTGGGCATATTGTATCTCTATAGAGATACATGGTAATTTTCTCTTTTACTCTTACCCACTAAAACTATTGAGCATTTGCCATTTTTTCTGTCTGCAACAGGGTTGGTTTGGATTTCTTATGTGTCCCTATCAGTATTTTTTCCATCTTACGAAGCTGTTATCTCTCATTCATTTTTTGTTTGTCCATGTATGTATTTGGTATATGTTTATTTGATAATAAATTGATACTGATTGTTTTTGATACCTCTATTTGCTCTGGTTTGGAACTCTTGATTGATTACTTTTATTTCTTTATCTAACTTCTGACTTCTCCATTACTAACCTTTGTGCTTGATGTCAGTGGACATTACACAGCTGACATCAATCCCATAAACTGATACCATGCTTTCTATTGCACCAGGGAAAGTGGGAAGAGCCAAGGCTAAGCTCCAAAATTTTTCACGTCTAATGGATGTGCCATTTCTGTGGCGGTTAAGCGCTGGTTTTATTAGGCTGGGAGGGGGCCAATATACATCTCCACTTACCAGCCTATTAATATGAGCATGCAGCTGTCTGCTTTGCCTTAGCTGGTTATTAAAAATAAGGTGGGACCCCACATAAAGTTTTAGGGTCCATCCTTTTCTTAATAACCATCTAAAGCAAATCAGACAGCTGCGAGCTGCTAATAGGCTGGGAAGCTCCTTGGATATTGGCCTTTTCACAGTTTAAAAATACCAGCCCCAAGCTGTTTGCTTTCCCTCGGCTAATTTTAAAAAACGAACGGGCCCGCATGTTGCTTTTTTTTATTGTGTATTATTTTAACTGTCTGGCCAATCACAGCCATATAATTACTTGACATGCCTGTGATGGAGGCAGAAGTGCCCACAAACTTAAAGCTTATTGATTGGCTGCACTGCAGCCTTTCAACAAGCTTTATTAGACTTCTGGACCCGAACAGGAAAGCAAACATACAGTAAGAAGTCCATGTTCAGGTTCGCTCAACTCTAATGACAATTCCTAGCCAGGCACCATTTTCAGGTTTTATCATGCTTTTAACAGTTACAAACATGTTTCTCGTCTGGATATTATAATTGTTTTTGCCTTTTTTTTCGCTATACAAGGGGTTTCATTTTTACTTTGTTTTATATTCTTTTTTGTTGTTGCTGATATCAAAGAGAAAAAATAAGGAAGAAACAAAATACACATTTATTTTTCCATAATTTTTTGAAACGTTTGGGAACTTTTTATGATAAAGTGGTGAGCGAGGGACAGTGTCTTGTTTTTATTTCTCTCTGCTTATGTTTTCAGGTTTCTATTTGTGGACTACGTTGGAGTTGCTGGACTACATCAGCCTGCTTGGGAACTTTTCTTTTTTAATAAAATGGTGAACCAGGAAAAGTGTGGGGGAGTGTTTATTTAATATTTTCTTTGTGTGAGTTTTTTCTTTTTACTTTTGATAGACACCTCTCCATTACTAACACCAGGGCTTGATTTTAGCTGTGTTTTTGAATACCTCACAGATAACAACAACCCCAAGTCCCATTACCCTTATTATTAGGGTTGAGCGACTTTTGTTTTTATAGGATCGGGTCGGGTTTCACGAAACCCGACTTTTTCAAAAGTCGGGTCGAGTGAAATCGGCCGATCCTATAGAAAAGTCGGGGTCGGGGTCGGCCGAAACACGAAACCCAATGCAGTGCATTGGGTTTCTAATGGTTCCCAGTTTCCTCTCCTTCAGGCCCTGCGATCCATATTAATGTGTAAAATAAAGAATAAAAATAAAAAATATTGCTATACTCACCCTCGGACGCGCCCTGGTTGTAACCGGGAGCCTTCCTTCCTAAGAATGAGCACCTGAAGGACCTTTCGATGACGTCGCGGCTTGTGATTGGTCGCGTGAGCGGTCACATGGGCGTCACGCGACCAATCACAAGGTCCTTCAAGCGCTGATTCTTAGGAAGGAAGGCTGCGGGTTAGAACCAGGGCGCGTCCGAGGGTGAGTATATTCCTAATAGGTATATACTCACCCTTGGACGCGCCCTGGTTCTATCCCGCAGCCTTCTTTCCTAAAAATCAGCGCTTGAAGGACCTTTCGATGACGTCGCGGCTTGTGATTGGTCGCGTGACGCCCATGTGACCGCTCACGCGACCAATCACAAGCCGAGACGTCATCGAAAGGTCCTTCAGGCGCTCATTCTTAGGAAGGAAGGCTCCCGGTTACAACTAGGGCGCGTCCGATGGTGAGTATAGCAATATTTTTTATTTTTATTCTTTATTTTACACTTAAATCTGAATTCCGATACCGATTCCCGATATCTTAAACATATCGGGAATCGGTATCGGAATTCCGATTCCAGTTCAGAAGATCGCCGACCTCATGGCCGACCCCACATAGGGGTCGGGTCGGGTTTCATGAAACCCGACTTTGCCAAAAGTCGGCGACTTCTGAATCTGGCCAACCCCTTTCACTCAACCCTACTTATTATCAATGCAACAGGGCAATCAGAAAGAGCCAAGATGAAGAGCCAATTGCATCTAGTGTGATGATCCACTTCTCGGACAGCTGCAGTCTAGTATTCTTAGGCTGGGAAGGGACCAATAATCATAGACCTTTCCAGACTTATAATATTAGCTCACAGCAGTGTGCTTTACCTTTGCTGGTTACAAAAGAAATGGGAGAGGGGGTAATCCCACTGTAGCATGGCTAAAGGTTGTATAGTCGACGGGAGATATGTATCACAGCGAAGGCTTGTCGCTGTGATGTAACCCGGAGTGTTTTCTTTAATGCACATAAAGCAATAAGGAATTGTTTGGTATATTTGGGTCCGGGTTACGGGTAGCTATGAGAGATGGGAGGGTCTGGCTACCCATATACCTCACCCCTGGGTAAGGGGCATAACCGTGCCTATCTATGTTTGTTTCAGGACCTGTGGTGATGTCAAAACCACATGTCTAATCATGTGATGGGTTCATGGGTGTGGTTACACCTATGTAAAGAGGTGTGTGTGTAGCACATGGTGAGAGTGTTTTGGAAGTCTGTCAGAGTGGACACACTTCCATGTGTCCTGCCTGGACACTGCAGAGTGGCCTGTGTGTTGGACGGTTCCACGTGGGGACAGATGTCCTGAACAGCACACAGAGACCATATTTAGGCTGGAGAGCCTACGTGCTGGACATAGCACAGCCTGTGTGCCTACAGGTCTGAGGGAGAGCGGAGCTCTAATATGGACATTGAGGATTCAACTGTCTGATGTAAGACTGTTTACCCTGGTGTTGCTGACTTAAATGGTTTATGGAATGAATAAACCTACATGAACGCTGAAGAGAATGTGCCTCCTGTTTCCTCCTATGCATCCGAGCGAGTACAATCCCTACAATTGGTGTTTCGAATGCGGGCAGCGATCCAAGGAGCACATGTTGCAGCTATGGCTGGTCTGAGCCAGAAGAGTGGACGGTCTTGACAACCGTGAGTAATGCTGATCGGGATCAGTGAGAACTGCTGTATATGTGATACCTCTGTGGAGAAGAGGGATCCGGGAACCTGTGTGGCTGACACCAACAGGTAACGGATGGAGATCTGTGTTATGCTGATTGGGATCAGTGAGAAAATGTGTTTGGGCTGTAAAGCTGAGAACGGATGGAGATCTGTGTTGTGCTGACCGGGGTCAGTGTGAAACAAAGAAAGAGACATTGTGTCTGGGGCACCTCTGAGGCCAAGAGGTGTCCAGGAACCCGTGCAGGTTGCCAGCGGGTAACGTTCTGAAAACCGTGTATTGTGCTGATTGGGATCAGTGATTTTTTTGTAACAGACAGGAGTCTGTGCTATGCTGACCAGAGGTCACTGAAAGGCTGTGTTTTTTTTTCTTTAAGCACATGTGCAAGTGCTTGCTGTGGACTGGCGAGTTCATGTATTTCTTTTTTTTCTTCTGTGATCGATTTGCTGTGGCTCGGCGGGGCCACGAAGACTGAAGGCGTCTGGCGGTAACTCGGCGGGGTTACGAAGTTTTGCTGTGGATCGGCGGGTCCACGAAGTCCGCGGTGCAGAGCCTTGTGAAGTGCAGTTGCAGCAAAGAAAAAAAAAAAGACATTGCTGGTTTAGAGTGTGCAGACTCTTAAAGGGCCAGAGTCACATTGGTGTGCTGTGCAAACTGGGGCCTGAGAGTACTGTGGGAAGTCCACAGGGTGGTGTCCCTAAAAAGTGGGTGGAGTCCCAAAAACGGAGCGGTGCCCAAATAATTATGGTTGGCCAAAAAGGGGCTGCGTCGCAAAAGGGGGTAGTTGCCCAAAAGGGGGTGGAGTCCCTAAAAGGGGCAGTGGCCTTAAAGGAGAAAATGGTCCACAAGGGGGTGGTAACCCAAAAGGGGGTGGTGGCCCTAAAGGAGAAAATAGCCCACAAGGGGGTGGTGGCCCTAAAAGGGGCGGAGTCTAAAAAGGGGATGGTGACCCCAAAAGGGGTGGATCTTTCAAAAGGGGAACAGCAATGTTTGTGTTTTATGTATTCCGAGTGCGGCATAGACTTCCCGTTTGATGACAGGGCGCAGGTGTGTACTGTTATGTTACACCATGAAGGAGTATCTGGACTGCTGGACTCAAAGAGTCAGTTGACTCTGACAGGAACTCCTCTCGTCTTCTGTCTAAATGAGAAAAAGGTCAATGTTTGCTGCATTCATGGGGTCACTGTTGACTATACTGTGGACAGAGTGATCATTGATATGTCCAAAAATGTAAAGTGCCAAGATGACGGTATAACACCAGACTTGTTTTACCCCTTTGAGAGGGGCCGAGACTTTGTGATCTTTGAAGACATATGGGAAGTTGATGCAGTGTGGGGTTGTTCAGAGGAGAGATGGAATGGTCATATTGAAGCCCCACCACAACAAGCGGCTGTAGTGATTCCGGATTGTGTGATGTGTGAAAAGGAGATAGCGACACCTAAGGTTGACAGTCCAGAGTTCCGGGTGACTGGTAGAAAGTGTGGGTCTGACACGTGTTTAAATGGGGAATTGCTGTTCCAGGATGACAGAGTGAGAGGGGGTGACTCCTATTCAGACTGTGACTCGAGCACAAAGGGAAAGGAGTGCAGTAATTAGAAGCCGAGTAAAAATCACAGATCTTCATCACGTCGCGGGGGCCGCAGAAAGGCGGGACAAGTTATACCCTCTGAGAAGAAAGATGATGAGGAAGAGACAGGGTCAGGTGCAGATAATGTTATTATCCTTGATGAGGGGGTCACTTTATCTCTGACAAACCCTAGCACTGAGGTGGTTAATGACGGGCTGGGGTTAGAACAGACCTGTAGTAGACCCACATCTGCAATGCCCGCAAAGAGTGAAGTGGCTCAGTATGATGAAGTATCTGATGCTGAAGAAACAGGTGGAACTCTGAAGAGGCAGAGTGTGGGTGGGCAAGAGACCCAATCTGAAAATCTAATTAAAGAGGTGATGGTGCGACATGTGCTGGCCAAAAGAGAGCAGGACCATGAGATAGAGCTGCTTAAAGAAATAGTTGAGCGAGAAAGGGTCCTGAGGAGGTGATTGAGCACATAGTGGGTGAGCTGGAAAAGGAAGTTGCTGAGCTCAGAGGTCACCTGTCAGCATGTCAAACCATAAATAAGGCCGTATTAAAAGATATGGAGGTGCTCAGAGAGGCCTAAGAGAAGAATCAGCAGGAGCTTCTCCAGAGAGAGGATGAGCATCGCTGCTTGGTAGAAGAGCAAGATAAAGTTCTCCAGAAATCCACAGATGACCGGGAAATTGGACTGTTGCGCTCTTCCGATTTGATCACGGTGAATGAGAATAAGCTGGAGAGGCTGACCAAAGAAGGGGCCTCCACGGAGGAAGAAATCCAGCAAGGGAAGTGCCCCGCAGATGGCCGAACAAAGGACATCGAGGTCTTGAAAAACTGCGCTGACACTGAGGACGAGGAGGTCCAACGATATGACCAAGAAGGTGAGACTTCGATCTTCAAGTGCGTAATAGACATACCCAAAGACATGCAAGAAGCGTGTGCCAGTGAGGAGGTGCATGAAGTGTTTAAAAAGGCGGTCGACGGGTGTAGGGTGCATTGGGCACCTGAGACCCATCAACTGGTCATACTGTCAACTAAGGAAGTCACAGTGAAGCGGGTGGCTGTTCTGAGAGAGATGCATCTACAATGCCTCCGCACATAACAATTGATCATGTTGAAGAATAAGGAAGCCGCTCGACGTCTGGAGCTAGCAAGAGAAGCTCAAAGTCGGTTGGGTATTGTAGAAGATGTTGTGCAAGTGCCCAGAGGTCTGGTGGGGAAAGTCATCAGAAGATTTTCAAGGTGATGCAAGAGATGGTGAATAGGTCCGGTGTTATGAGAGTGAGCATTCTGGCTGATGATGAAGCCCAGGTTGTGGGTGAAGATGGGATGGTTCCATTCCTTGTCGTTGGATCGATGGAGAGCCTTGGGAATATCCAAATGCTCCTGGGGTATCGTGTGGCATACCTGAAACAGATAGAGCAGCTAAGACGTGAGAGGGAGCAGATCAATATAGAGCTGCAAGGATTGGCAAACAGGTTGCCACCACCTTCAACTCGTCTAGAGAGGCGAAGAGGTTCTCTAAAGACTGGAAGTCCTCAAGCTGAAGTTAACAGAGGATATAGAGGTAAAGGGAAGAGCTGCTCTCCGAAGAAAGACAATAGGAGAGATCAAGAACCGAGAGAGAACCGAAGGTGGTCAGATGGAAGAGTTAGAAGTAGTGACTCCTCAGTTAGTTCAGGACTCAGTGACTTAAGCGGGAGATCTTATAGCAGACGATATGTCAAGGGGTCATCGTTATCAAAGGATGTGATGGAAAGGGATGACGAATGCCGACGAAAGGGTTCAATAACAGGCTCTGACTTGGAGAGACAGTTTGACTGTCAGGGACGACTGAGAGGGGTCTCTAGTTGGTTCAGGACAAGTGCCAAGCCCCACGGCTTTAAGCAGAGGGGGGAGGTATGTAGCATGGCTAAAGGTTGTATAGTCGACGGGAGATATGTATCACAGAGAAGGCTTGTCGCTGTGATGTAACCCGGAGTGTTTTCTTTAATGCACATAAAGCAATAAGGAATTGTTTGGTATATTTGGGTCCGGGTTACGGGTAGCTATGAGAGATGGGAGGGTCTGTCTACCCATATACCTCACCCCTGGGTAAGGGGCATAACCGTGCCTATCTATGTTTGTTTCAGGACCTGTGGTGATGTCAGAACCACATGTCTAATCATGTGATGGGTTCATGGGTGTGGTTACACCTATGTAAAGAGGTGTGTGTGTAGCATATGGTGAGAGTGTTTTGGAAGTCTGTCAGAGTGGACACACTTCCATGTGTCCTGGCTGGACACTGCAGAGTGGCCTGTGTGTTGGACGGTTCCACGTGGGGACAGATGTCCTGAACAGCACACAGAGACCATATTTAGGCTGGAGAGCCTACGTGCTGGACATAGCACAGTCTGTGCGCCCACAGGGCTGAGGGAGAGCGGAGCTCTAATATGGACATTGAGGATTCAACTGTCTGATGTAAGACTGTTTACCCTGGTGTTGCTGACTTAAATGGTTTATGGAATGAATAAACCTACATGAACGCTGAAGAGAATGTGCCTCCTGTTTCCTCCTATGCATCCGAGCGAGTACAATCCCTACACCACATAGCATTTTTCATTTATTTAATCATCAAAAGCTGTCCAATAAGTTCCACAGGGTGCAATTTTATTATAAGTCGATGGTTGTGCAATTAATTGTTTATTTGACTATCTGCATGTCTATATGTTTCTATCTATCCATCTCTCTTTCTGTATACCTATCAATTATCTATATCCATTATCTACGATGGAAATATGCAGGTGAAAAAATGCATGCACAAATGCATAGAAAACACATAAAAAAATAGGCAAAAATACTGCATTTTTCCTGCCAAGAGACGTAGAAATTGTGCAGAAATTTCTGCATCCAAATACTCAACATGTGCACATACCCTACATTAAAGGGAACCTGTCACCCCGTTTTTTCAATATGAGATAAAAATACCGTTAAATAGGGCCTGAGCTGTGCTTTACAATAGGGTATTTTTTGCTCCCTGATTCCCCACCTATGCTGCCGAAATACCTTACTAAAGTCGCCGTTTTCGCCTGTCAATCACGCTGGTCAAATGGGCGTGGTTAAATCCCTGTTTCTCTCTCCCCCGCTCCTCGGCATGTCTGATGTAAATTCGATCTGTGAATCGCACAGATCACGCTCTTTTTTGGCAGTTGCGCAGTACATTCTGCTCTTTCGCCTGCGCACTATGCTTTGCCCAACTGTGGGCATACCATACAGCACATCACTGCGCATGCACCACAGAATTTATTGCGCTATATAAGTGAGTAAAATATATGAATAAATAAATCTTATACTTTCATACCAATATGCAAGTAGTTACTATATTTTCCAAGACCAGGAAGAAAATAAAGCTTTTCTTAATTTTTCATCAATGGATTTGTGAAATTACCAACTCTGTATATATTAATGAAAAATCTAGAAAATTATATTCAAATTTGTTTATATACCTCAGGTGTTTTTGCACATTGTTACAGTATCTGTATACATGTGTATTCCAACCTCACATTTGTACAGAGCGTTAGTGCACCCATAGCAATCTATGGACTGCCATACTATACCCAAGTCCAGTGCCTGAGACGTTGCACGGGGTGGCATTGACCACCAGTAATTTTTTACAACTCCTTACACAAAGAGCTACTGTGACTGAACTCTGAAGGAGGGACCTATGGTACCAGAACTATTGTCGACAGGATGAGCATGCACATAACACATCCAATTAAAAATTACTGTGGAGAAAATGTCAGTAAATTACTGTTCTGCACTTCTACTGCGATCCTTAGGCCTATAGCCTATCATAGGTCCACAGATGCAAAGGATGTCAGTGTTCCATTGCAGGCGGCACAATGACATTACGGGGGTACTCGGTACTGGGTCTGGTCTTAAAGGGGATGTCACTGTGGCTGCCACCCAGTCCGTGGCCCTGGGCATCCAATTAAAGGGAAAGATCTTTAAAGGGATTTGTAATGTCTGTGTTGGTGATGCCACCTGTAGTTTTCGGTCAGTGAGGACCAACACTGCTTAAAAGGGTCCTCTGGGGTGATGGTATGTAGCAAGATGGTGACGCTTCCCACAGGTGAAGTGGGGTCCCCAGGGCTTCCCAAGTGTATGGCATCACTACTTTAATGTGTTCTACTTTTAATGATACTGTTACTGTGCGAAGTATAAAACTGAAGTACTTGTACTGTGGGGCACCATGAAGACACTATTACACTATGGAGTTTTTATATAAGTGGGTAAAGAAGTACAGAGGGTGAACTAAAGCGATCGGCCACAGATGTCGGTGTGTTACATTCTACAAGTCAAGCATTTGTGTCAAGTGAAAATAAAAGAGAAAATGAATGCCTATTACTGAAGATGATATTGGTGAGTCACTGGATTTACCTATACACTTATACAGTATGTTCTGCGGAAAGCCTATGCATACTGGTACTATATGGTCACTATAAGATTGGTATTAGTTACTGTGTTTTCAGTCCAACTGTGATTCAACAACACATTGGATCATACTCATATCAATGTTATTCTATGAAACTATGCACATACGTGATTTTTACCTTGGACCAAGTCTGTCCAAGAAAAAAAATTGATAGCACTCGGCATGCAAGTCAATGGTTCTGTACGGAACAGTGCCAAGATAACAGTCCCTCTTGCTTGTCTGGGCCAGAAATGTCAGGGCTGTCACCATTGTTTCAGGGGGAAGAGATTTTGACTGGAGTAGTTCAGGATTCCTGACTGATGGGGGCGGGTCCGACATAAATAACGGTGTGAGCGGCAAGATGAGGGACTTGGTGGGAAACGACCTTGTGAGCAGTGAGACGGTTGACTCCCTCTCAAAGGATCCACGCCAGCTAGCTGTGCCTATATTCCTAGTTAGCAAGACTGCCGGCACATTCTACCCTCAGCCCAGAGAGAGACATCTGCACCAGGTAGTGACGAGGATAGAGTGCATACCTTGGCTCCTCTCACCACCGTGGAGGCACCGCTTAGTCCCATCTTTGTCGCGCCTGCTACAGACCGGCCTGTGCCTGTGACTGCGTCCGCTGGACTGTGTGCTTCTACTGCGGTCTTTTCTACTGAACTTTCTGCTTCTTCCACTGTGGCACCGACCTTCATCTCTACCCCACCGTGTGCCCGGATCAGGAGATCACGTGCCGAAGTGTAACACCCCAGGTAACCGGTTGTTACAGTGATGTTGTCTTCCTTTCCGGGAGAGTGATATCATGTTTGGAGGCAAGGAGGATTCCCTTTACCAGGTAACGCACCTACATACAACACATTCTGAATCCAGGCCAGAAGGGGGAGCTCAGAACCCGGATACAGGAGAGCTTCCCCAGCTTTAAGTGTTCTGTTCTGGAGGAGGCAGTGAAGGGAGAGGAGTGGAGAGCAGACAGCGGAGCCGAGCATCTATGCTGCAGTAACATCACCCCAGAGGACCCCTACTGACAAAGAACCACAGGTGGCATCATGAGCACAAACTTTAGTACAAATCCCTTTAAAACAGACCGGGTCGCAGCCACCGTGACATCCCCCTTAAATGCTTAAATAAACATAAGGATGAATGACCTCGGGGAGATCAAAACATCCAACACCGCGGAGACACCATCACGTGTTTCTCAACGCAGTGATCCAGAACACTGCTCCCATCCCTTATGAGAAATATGCAAATGCATGTAGAAAATCCCCCTTAAATGCGACCGGACCCGGTACCGAGTATCCCCATTGCCCTGGCGGGCGTTCCAGAAGCACCCGGAGGATTTGTCATCTCAAGGAGACAATGCATTGCCCTTTTGCGGGAACAGATTAGAGACATCTTGCGCCACCTGCGACACCACCGAGGGATCTTCCACCCACCTTCCTCCACCGCACAGAAACTGATAAGTTAACCTGTTATTATTTCCTACATATGACTTACCCAATCCACAAGTTCGCACCCTTTACCCCACTGCTTGTACTATCACTGTTTAATATAAAGAACCTGTTAACCCTTGCTCTGCCTCCTGTGTGTCACTGCATCCTATGTACTTGCTAGCACCCTACAGGTCCATCAAAAAAATTGAACTGCACACAGTTGAGATCTAAGTGCAGTCCGATTTTCACACACTGGCAAAATGCAGAAATTGTTTTCTCCATCTTCCCCGCATTCGAGAAAATCAGGTCACATTGTGATCAAGTTCTGAACAGTGTGATGAGAATAATAGAACCGATTTTCTCACATGAGAGAAAATACGGTCTTTTGACTCTAGCCTTAAGATAGGCAATCAAAACTTGGTCTGTGAGGGTCTGTTGGTATAACACCCCAGGTAACCGGTTGTTACAATGATGTTGCCTTCTCTTCGGGGAAGGCAATGTCATGCTTGGAGGCAAGGGGAATTCTATTTACCAGGTAAGGCACCCACACACAACACATTCCAAATCCAAGCCAGAAGGGGGAGCTCAGAACCCGGATTCAGGGTAGCTTCCCTCAGATATATGCATCCTGGCCTGGAGGAGAAGTTAGGCAGTAAGTCTCCAGGAGGGAGAGATAGGAGAAGGAAGTCTGGAACTGAGTGAAGACAACGGAGCCATGCAGCCAGAGAAGTGCTGCAGCTCCAGGGAAGACAGAGAATCCGAGGGGTTGAATGTGGTGGAGCAACAGAGGAAAGAAGCAGATGAGAGATAAAGGGCTCAGAGGGGAACTGCGACTGAGCACCCTCAGAACCAGAGCGCAGCAAACGGTGTAGCGATTTCACTCACTCAGCTGCGACGGCTGACACTCAGGAGACGTGTTCCTTTAAAGTTCACTGGGTTTATTGCTTCATAAACCATGTGGCAAAACAACAGAAAGCAAAATAGCCTTTGGTTCAGGCAAAGGAAAACAAGTGTCCAGTTCATCCGGCTCAGTCCTGAAGCCGAACACACTCAGGAGGGTTTCACCTCCACACATCTCCTGTGTAAAGGATTAGCCAGTCTTATATAGGACTAACCACACCCAGTAATCTATCACATGATTAGCCATGTGGTCTGACATCACCACAGGTCCTGAAACACAAACATATGGTTATATAAAACAACGCAATATTCCGGGCTACATTACAGCAACAAGGCACTTATGCGGCACATACCTCCCATCGACTACACACCCTTTAGCCATGCTACATACCTCCCCCCTCTGCCTAAAGCCGTGGGGCTTGGCACTTTCTCCCACTAAACAAGGGATTCTTGATAGGGCATCCGCATTACCGTGCAGCTTTCCGGCCCGATGTTCCACATGGAAACTGAAGTCCTGCAGGGATAAGAACCAACGGGTGACCCTAGCATTTCTACCCTTCGTTTCCCTCATCCACCTAAGTGGGGCATGGTCGGATATCAGTCTAAATTTGCGTCCCAGCAGATAGTACCGTAATGTGTCCACTGCCCATTTTATGGCCAAGCACTCCTTCTCAACGACTGAGTAGTTCTTTTCAGATGAGGACAGCTTCCTACTCAGATAGAGAACAGGATGCTCCTCCCCATGTAGTTCTTGGGAAAGGACTGCTCCCACCCCAACATCTGAGGCATCTGTCTGAAGAATAAACTCTTTCTTGAAGTTTGGGGCCATCAGAACGGGTTGCTTACACAAAGCGTTTTTCATTTTTTGGAAGGCTGACTCTGTTTCTTCGGACCACTTAACCATTACTGGTTTTGTCCCTTTTAGCAGGTCAGTCAGAGGCGCAGCCATCGTGGCGAAGTTTGGGATGAACCTCCTGTAATATCCCACGATTCCCAGGAAGGCTTTAACTTGCTTCTTGGAAACTGGTTTTGGCCACGTTTGAATTGCCTCCACTTTACTGATTTGGGGTTTAATTTCTCCGTGACCCACTATGTATCCAAGGTACTTAGCTTCTTCTTTACCCAAGGCACACTTCTTTGGGTTTATAGTAAATCCGGCCTCTCTTATAGCATCCAACACCGCTTGGACTTTCTCCAGATGACTCTCCCAGTCCGGGCTAAAGATGACGATATCATCTAGGTACGCAGCAGCGTAGGCCTTATGGGGTGCAAGAACTCTATCCATAGCCCTCTGGAAGGTCGCCGGAGCTCCCTGTAGGCCAAACGGCATCCGGGCATACTGGAAGCATCCATCAGGTGTCGAAAAGGCTGTCTTCTCCTTGGCTTCCTGCGCCATGGGGATCTGCCAATACCCCTTTGTCAGATCCAAGGTGGATATATATCTGGCGTGCCCAAGCCTTTCGATGAGCTCATCAATACGGGGCATGGGATAAGCGTCGAACTTGGAGACCTCATTCAACTTCCGATAGTCGTTGCAAAACCTCCACTCTCCATCAGGTTTTGGGACCAGGACAATTGGGCTTGACCAACCGCTCTTGGATTCCTCAATGACTCCAAGCCTCAACATGCGCTCCACTTCCTTGGAGATAACTTCTCGACGAGCCTCAGGAATACGATAAGGTTTCACATTCACCCGCACATGGGGCTCTGTTAGGACCTCGTGCTCTATGACCTTCGTGTATCCTGGCAATTCTGAAAACAGGTCCCTGTTTTTCTGGAGTAACTCCCGGCACTGCTGTTTCTTGCTTTTCGATAGCGTCTCTGCTATAGTAACCGCTCCAACCTCACCTTCTGGGTTGCTTAACAAGGACGGAGTAACTGTCGGCTCTCTATCTTGCCATGGCTTGATGAGGTTGACATGGTAAACTTGGAATGGTTTCCGTCTTCCTGGTTGGTGAATTTTATAATTTACCTCACCAAGTTTCTCGACAACCTCATATGGCCCTTGCCATTTGGCCAAGAACTTGCTTTCCACCGTTGGAACTAACACCAGAACTCGGTCTCCCGAATTGAACTGCCTCACTCTTGCAGACCGGTTGTAGACCCTGGCTTGAGCTTCTTGTGCTTGGAGAAGGTGTTCTTTCACGATAGGCATCACCTTTGCAATCCTCTGCTGCATCAGGGCCACATGCTCAATGACGCTTCTGTGGGGCGTGACTTCGGCTTCCCAGGTTTCCTTGGCTATATCCAGGAGTCCTCGTGGATGTCGGCCATATAGAAGCTCAAACGGTGAGAACCCTGTGGAGGCCTGTGGAACTTCACGAATGGAAAACATCAGATAGGGTAAGAGACAATCCCAGTCTCTACCGTCTTTCTCTATAGCTTTCCTCAGCATGCTCTTTAGAGTCTTGTTAAACCTCTCAACAAGACCATCTGACTGGGGATGGTACACCGAGGTCCTCAACTGGGAGATCTTCAGGGCTTTGCATAACTCCCTCATCACCTTGCTCATGAAAGGTGTACCCTGGTCAGTCAGGATCTCCTTTGGCAGACCTGTCCGGGAAAAGACATGGACCAACTCGCGGGCTATGCTCTTTGAGGAAGAATTCCTCAAGGGAATTGCCTCAGGATAGCGAGTGGCATAGTCCAGGATGACTAATATATACTGATGGCCCCGAGCTGATTTAACTAAGGGACCGACCAAGTCCATGGCAATTCTCTCGAACGGTACCTCAATAATGGGCAGTGGCACAAGGGGGTTCCAGAAATGAGGAGTAGGAGCAGTTAGCTGACATGTAGGGCAGGACCTGCAATAGTTCACTATTTCCCGGTGACACCCAGGCCAATAGAACCTCTGCACAACCCGTTCCTGCGTTTTTTCCACCCCTAGGTGTCCCCCCAAGATGTGTGAATGGGCCATGTCCAACACTTTCCGTCTATACGGACCCGGCACTATCAACTGCTCTACCAACTCCTCCCTTATTTTCGTGACCCGGTACAACAATTCCCTCCTCAACAGAAAATGGGGAAATCTTTTGTCTGCCCCCGGCTCCTGTACCACCCCGTCAATAACTGTGACATTATTAAAGGCTTCCCTCAGAGTGGGGTCCCTATGTTGGGCAGTCCCAAAATTTTCACCGGTAACCTCTAACTCCAGAATGTCAGATGTAGGGGATACTTCCTCCTCATCCCCAATCAGAACACAAAAAGGAAAGCTGTCTGCCTCTGGGTGTGGCGATACCGTTCCAGGGTTCACTGGTTCCCTGCCAGGGAGCTCAGAACCCTTTCCCCACAAATCCCAAAACAAACAGAAATCCCGGCCAATAATTATAGGGTGCAACAAGTCCTGAACTACGCCGACTATGTGGGATTCAGTGCCACATGCCGTTTCAATGTCCACCCTGGCCATAGGGTAGTCCTTTGCATCACCATGTATGCACCGCACTCCGACCTTCTTTCCTGGGAGCAGATGAAGAGGAAAAGTGGCCCTCACCAGGGTCACTAGGCTCCCCGAGTCTAACAGTGCCGTTACTGCTCGACCGTTCACCTTTACGGGACACGCTTGAGGTCCCTCGTTGGATGGAGAGTTCACACTACAGACTGGATACGCATAGTATGAACAACGGCGTCCCATGCTGCAGTCCATCTGCTCAGTGGCTTGGGAACAACGGGCAGCTATATGTCCTGGCTTGTGGCACCTCCAACAAATAACATCACCCGTGGGGACCTTGGGCACCACCTCCCCCGCCCTTTGTGACCTTGGACGAACCACCCCTTTTTGGGACTCAGCTGCCCTCTGGGACCCCCAGTACGGCATGGGCTGCCTCCCGAAGGAGCCTTCCAACCCTTGGTATCTCTCAACCAGTCCGATCAGCTCGTCGGCATCCTGGGGATCACCCTGGGCAACCCAAGACTGTATAGGCCTCGGGAGGGAATGGACAAACCGATCCATCATCACCCGTTCTACCATCTGTGCAGGCGCAGAGGTCTCTGGCTGCAGCCATTTCTGGACCAGGTGCAACAGATCAAACATTTGGGAACGAGGTGGTTTGTCCCGGTGATAGCCCCAGGAGTGAACTCGCTGTGCCCTGACAGTCAGTGTCACCCCCAGACGTGCGAGAATCTCGGCTTTCAATTTGTGATACTCTTTGGCATCCTGCAAGGTCAAATCATAGTACGCCTTCTGGGGTTCTCTCGTCAGGTATGGCGCAAGTACCTCTGCCCACTGCTCTGGCGGAAGTTTTTCCCTCTCAGCGACCCTCTCAAACACCGTCAGGAAGGCCTCAACATCATCCCCGGGAGTCATTTTCTGCAATGCACGTCTTACCGTCTTCCGGACGTGGGTGTCATCAGCCAAACCTGGGGTTGGGGCGCTCGCCTTGCCCTGGATGGCGGTTGCCAGAAGCTGCATCTGCTGCCGTTGCTCCTGCTGGCTCTGTTGTATCTGCTGCTGGCTCTGTTGTATCTGCTGCATCAACAGCCTGTTGGTCTCTTGCTGCCTTTGCTCCTGCTGGACCAAATGTTTCAGCAGGTCCTCCATTTTCTCCGGCAATGCTTGCTGGCTTGCAACAGCCTTGACCCAGGACATTCAAAAATAAACTCACGTCTCGTCTCCGCTGGGAACGCTGCTCGCAGGTCTCCACCAATTGTAGCGATTTCACTCACTCAGCTGCGACGGCTGACACTCAGGAGACGTGTTCCTTTAAAGTTCACTGGGTTTATTGCTTCATAAACCATGTGGCAAAACAACAGAAAGCAAAATAGCCTTTGGTTCAGGCAAAGGAAAACAAGTGTCCAGTTCATCCAGCTCAGTCCTGAAGCCGAACACACTCAGGAGGGTTTCACCTCCACACATCTCCTGTGTAAAGCATTAGCCAGTCTTATATAGGACTAACCACACCCAGTAATCTATCACATGATTAGCCATGTGGTCTGACATCACCACAGGTCCTGAAACACAAACATATGGTTATATAAAACAACGCAATATTCCGGGCTACATTACAGCAACAAGGCACTTATGCGGCACATACCTCCCATCGACTACACACCCTTTAGCCATGCTACAACGGGTATTGGGAGCCCAAGGTTGTGTCGTTCTCCAGGACGCACAACAGAACCAGAGGGCTAAGAACTTTAAGTGATAGGCCCGCACCATGCCTGAGACGCAACAGCAGTTGAAGAATCTAAGTCAAGATAGAGACCCTTTAAAATGGCACAAGCTGCCTGTCATGCAAGTAAGGAGAAAAGAAGACTTTGCCAGTAAGCTTCAGGCAGCAGAGACCTCATGCAACAGCGCTTTAAGGAAAGGCTCACGGACCTCAACTGGGAAAGGGATTCTCCCTTTGCCTCGGAGCTGGCTAAACCACAGGACACCTGTACCTGGTACTCTGGGCTGAGATGCACTACTATCAGTAAACTAGGTAAAGACTTTACAACACTGTGTCCTCCACTTATTTTACCGGCAAACTACCATCTCTGCCATACACCTTGGGTGCTTTAAGGACCCCGCTTCACCTGTGGGAAGCATCACCATCTAACCGCCATACCATCACACCAGAGGACCCCTTTAAGCGGTGTTGGCCTTACTGACCGAGAACCACAGGTGGCATCACGAAAATAGACTTTCACAATTCCCCTTAAAAGACCGTTCCCCTTTAATTGGGCGCCCAGGGCCATGTCACTGTGACATTCCCTTTAAGTGAGACCGGACCCGGTGCCGAGTTCCCCACTGCCCAGGCAGGCAACTCATTGGCACGCCAGGTGGTCCGGGACTGTGGTGCTCAATAAGCGTCAAGCATTGTTAAAGTGACTGCTGCTACTTTGTACTTTTCTAAGAGTTCTTGAAGTTGTTAGAGTCATTCCCTTCTCACCAATGGTACAACGTTATAGTACCTTCAAGAACTACTATATAGTCAGCCAATAGATGGACTTTACTGTTGTGATATTGATGGCCTTCTCCAAGGATAAGCCAGTGATGTTTAAAGGTTGATTACTCCTCTACATGCATGGCACAATTTGCTATGTGAGTATGAAGTGTATAACACTGGTCTTGGAAAGTTTTTACAGATGTTTCTCACAAAATTAGGATATCATGAAAAGGTTAATTTATTTCAGTTCTTCAATATAAAAAGTGAGATTAGAGTCATTACAAACAGAGTGATCTATTTCAAGTGTTTATTTATGTTAATGTTGATGATTATGGCTTACAGCCAATTAAAACCCAAAAGTCATTATCTCAGTAAATTAGAATAATTGACAAAAAACACCTGCAAAGGCTTCCTAAGTGTTTAAAAAGGTCCCTTAGTCTGTTTCAGCAGATTCCACAATCATGGAGAAGACTTCTGACATGATAGAGGTCCAGAAGGCAGACATTGACACACTCCACAAGGAGAGTAAGCCAAAAAAGGTCATTGCTTATAGAAGCTGGCTGTTCCGATAGTGCTGTATCCAAGTGTATTAATGGAAAGTTCAGTGGAAGGAAAAAGTGTGGTATGAAAGGTGTACAAGCACACGGGATAACCGCAGTCTTGAAAGGATTGTTAAGAAAAGGCCATTCAAAAATTTGGGGGAGATTCGCATGAAGTGGACAGCTACTGGAGTCATTGCTTTAAGAGCCAGCACACACAGACGTGTCCAGGCATAGAGATGAGTGAATTTGTTCGGATTCGGTGTTAAAAGGGGTTGTTCCTTAAATGACATTTAAGACTTATACAAAGATCCAGCTGCTGAGATCCATAATAAATATACCATCATTTGGGGGTCTGGCTGCAGGATAAGGGTCTCAAAGTCCCTTTAGAACACTGAGTGGTAGTTTACATATGCATCTACCATGTCTCCATACTGCCGCACTCACATTAGGGACTTTGAGATCCCATTCTCAAGATCAGTGGAGGGAGGGGGTTTTCACATCCAGACCACCAATGTTTTTTCATTCAGAATTTACCTTTCTGGACAGCACCATGGCTCAGTGGTTAGCACTGTTGTTTTGCAGTGCTGGGGTCCTAGGTTCAAATCCCACCAAAGACAATATCTACAAGAGTTTGAATGTTTCCTCAAGGTTGTCCAGTTTTCCCATGGTCGGAGCTCATAGCAAATGAGCATTTCTGCTACACACAGGCGATCTGATCATCGCCTGTGTGTAGCACAGGCAGCATACAGGCGATAAAAGTACTGCAGCTTCTAGTCTACCATAGAGGCTATTGAAGCATGCAAAAAGTAGAAAACAAAAATGTTTTTAATAATATAAAAAAATATATAAATTTCTAATCACCCCCTTCCCTGTTATGACCTGGTGGTTAGGAGCACCCGGAATGACCTGATAATTAAACCTCATACAGGACGAGCTCTGGGATGTGGGAGCTCTGCTGACCGCAAGCCCTAATCCTATCACACACACTAGAAATAGCCGTGGAGCGCTCCTGACCAGACCTAGGCGCCTCGTCACAGTGTAAGAACTATCTAGCCCTAGAGATAGAAAATAAAGCCTACCTTGCCTCATAGAAATTCCCCAAAGGTAAAGGAAGCCCCCCACATATATTGACTGTGAGTAAAGATGAAAGTCACAAACGCAGAAATGAAACAGGTTTCAGCAAAGAGAGGCCAGACTTACTAAATAGACAGAGTATAGGAAAGGTAACTTTGCGATCAGCACAAAAATCTACAAAAGACCACGCAGAGTGTGCAAAAAAGACCTCCGCACCAACTCACGTTGCGGAGGAGCCACTCTGCATCCCAGAGCTTCCAGCTAGCAAGACAAAATCATGAAAACCAGCTGGACAAGAAAACAGAGAACAAAATAAGACAATAAGGAACTTAGCTTCTGCAGGAGAAGGCAGGTCACCAGAGAGATCCAGGAGCGAACTGAACGAATGCAAAAACATTGACAGCTGGCATGGAGTAACGATCTGAGAGGAGTTAAATAGAGCAGCCAACCAAAGGATAAACCACGTCACCTGTGTAAGGAACCTCAGAAGCAGCAGCTTCACTCATAGCCACCAGAGGGAGCCCATAGACAGAACTCGCCGAAGTACCATTCACGACCACAGGAGGGAGTTCGACAACAGAATTCACAACAGTACCCCCCCTTGAGGAGGGGTCACCGAACCCTCACCAGAGCCTCCAGGCCGATCAGGATGAGCTAAATGAAAGGCACAAACCAGATCGGCAGCATGAACATCAGAGGCAAAAACCCAGGAATTATCTTCCTGACCATAACCCTTCCACTTGACCAGGTACTGGAGTTTCCGTCTCGAAACACGAGAATCCAAAATCTTCTCCACCACATACTCCAACTCCCCCTCGACCAACACCGGGGCAGGAGGATCAACGGAGGGAACCATAGGCGCCACGTATCTCCGCAACAACGACCTATGGAACACATTATGGATGGCAAAAGAAGCTGGAAGGTCCAAACGAAATGACACAGGATTAAGAACTTCAGAAATCTTGTATGGCCCAATGAAACGAGGCTTAAACTTAGGAGAGGAAACCTTCATAGGAAAGTGACGAGATGACAACCAAACCAAATCCCCAACACGAAGTCGGGGACCAACACAACGCCGGCGGTTAGCGAAACGTTGAGCCTTCTCCTGGGACAATGTCAAATTGTCCACCACATGAGTCCAAATCTGCTGCAACCTGTCCACCACCGCATCCACACCAGGACAGTCCGAAGGCTCAACCTGCCCTGAAGAGAAACGAGGATGGAAACCAGAATTACAGAAAAAAGGAGAAACTAAAGTAGCCGAGCTGGCCCGATTATTAAGAGCGAACTCAGCCAAAGGCAAGAAGGACACCCAATCATCCTGATCAGCAGAAACAAAGCAATTCAGATATGTCTACAAAGTCTGATTAGTTCGTTCGGTTTGGCCATTAGTCTGAGGATGGAAAGCCGAAGAAAAAGACAAATCAATGCCCATCTTAGCGCAAAAGGACCGCCAAAACCTCGAAACAAACTGGGAACCTCTGTCCGAGACGATGTTCTCTGGAATGCCATGCAAACGAACCAAATGCTGGAAAAACAATGGCACCAAATCAGAGGAGGAAGGCAATTTAGACAAGGGTACCAAATGGACCATCTTAGAGAAGCGATCACAAACCACCCAAATGACCGACATCTTTTGAGAAACAGGGAGATCAGAAATAAAATCCATGGAAATATGCGTCCAGGGCCTCTTTGGGATCGGCAAGGGCAAAAGCAAACCACTGGCACGAGAACAGCAGGGTTTAACCCGAGCACAAGTCCCACAGGACTGCACAAAAGAACGCACATCCTGTGACAAAGAAGGCCACCAAAAGGATCTAGCCACCAAATCTCTGGTACCAAAGATTCCAGGATGACCAGCCAACACTGAACAATGAATCTCAGAGATAACTCTACTAGTCCATCTATCAGGGACAAACAGTTTCTCCGTAGGACAACGGTCAGGTCTATCAGCCTGAAACTTTTGCAGCACATGCCGCAAATCAGGGGAAATGGCAGACAAAATTACCCCTTCTTTAAGAATACCCGCCGGCTCCGGAACACCCGGAGAGTCAGGCACAAAACTCCTTGACAGGGCGTCAGCCTTCACATTCTTAGATCCCGGAAGGTATGAAACCACAAAATCAAAACGAGAGAAAAAGAGCGACCATCGAGCCTGTCTAGGATTCAACCATTTGGCAGACTTGAGATAAGTCAAATTCTTGTGATCCGTCAAGACCACCACACGATGTTTAGCTCCTTCAAGCCAATGTCGCCACTCCTCGAATGCCCACTTCATGGCCAACAACTCCGATTGCCCAAATCATAATTGCGCTCAGCAGGCGAGAATTTTCTAGAAAAGAAGGCACAGGGTTTCATCACCGAGCCATCAGAACTTCTTTGCGACAAAACAGCCCCTGCTCCAATTTCAGAAGCATCAACCTCAACCTGAAAAGGGAGCGAAACATCTGGCTGGCACAACACAGGGGCAGAAGGAAAACGACGCTTCAACTCCTGAAAAGCCTCTACAGCCGCAGAGGACCAATTGACCACATCAGCACCTTTCTTGGTCAAATCAGTCAACGGTTTAGCAATACTGGAAAAATTAGCGATGAAGCGACGATAAAAATTAGCAAAGCCCAGGAACTTCTGTAAGCTCTTCACAGATGTCGGCTGAGTCCAATCGTAAATGGCCTGAACTTTAACAGGGTCCATCTCGATAGTAGAAGGGGAAAAAATGAAACCCAAAAATGAAACCTTCTGAACTCCAAAGAGACACTTTGACCCCTTCACAAACAAGGAATTCGCACGAAGGACCTGGAACTAGAGTTGAGCGACCTTGACCTTTTTAGAGTCGAGCCGGGTTTCGCGAAACCCGACTATCTCAAAAGTCGGGTCGAGTGAAATCGGCCGATTATGACGTAAAGTCGGGATCGACCGAAACACGAAACCCAATGCAAGTCAATGGGGCAGCATAGTCGGCAGTGAGTGGGGGCCAGGAAAACACCTAGAGTGCCCATTTTAATGTCAAAACCATCCATTCTTCTTAATGAAGCTTGTCAAGCGTAATTTACCTTATAATAATTGGAAGGCATTTGAAATTGGGGGTCATTTGGCTAAAGTTGTGGTGGGTAGGGCTGGTTCAAGTAATTAGTGGGCCCAGGAAATCTGGACCACGTCACGGCAGTGGAGCAGGGAGAGGTAAGTATTTCAACTTTGCAAGTGCTGTGAACCTGAGCAAGCAGGGGGGGCCCACTCGTTGGCATTGGCACTGGCACAGGGCCCCTCAAAGTACAGCGGTGTGTTTGCACAGCGGGGGCGCCTCCCACCGGCAGCAACACTTTTGCGTACCATGAGAGGCCCTGTGCCAGTGACGTCGCCAACTAGTATTCCTCCCCCCCACCTGATGAAGGAACCTGCACTTTCATCTGCACCTTCCTGTTTGTCCCCGTGTAAGGTGGTATGGTATGCGGGAAGGGGGACCTGACTTTCAGCAGGGTCACAATCTTGCAGTGTAGCGTGCATGGGAAATGTTGCGTTATGGGTCAATGTTCCAGCAGACTCATCTATCACTGGCTGGGCAATGGGCAGGATGAGGAGGAAACACAGATATAGGCCCAAAGAATAAAGTGGGCTAAATGCAGTTCAAAATTGGTAACACAGGACTAATCAGGGGGCATTGCAGTGGAGGACAACTGGAATGAGAGGCTGACACAGAGAGTAGGCCCAAATCAGTAAGTAGTCGAAATGCAGTTCAAAATTGGCAACAGTAGTAAACAGGCGGCACAGCATTGTTCAGTGGAGGAGAACAGCAAGGAGTGGCAGACACCGATAGTAGGCCCCAACCCAACTAGTAGGCCAAATGCAGTCTAACATTAACAACATTAACATTAACAACTACTTAACGAGCGCCTGAAAACGGAATTTCAGGACAGGAAACCAGGAGAACAGCAAGGAGCGGCAGACACCGATAGTAGGCCCCAAACCAACTAGTACGCCAAATGCAGTTGTTCCGTTTAACCACAATTTAATGATAGCCTGAAGATAGAAGTTCAGGAAAGGCAACCTGGAGAACACCTTGGAGTGGAACACACCATCTCTCTACACCCCATACCCAATTTGTAGGTCTAATGCAGCGTAGTTTCCAACAACTACTAAACGAGAGCATGATGATCGAAGCATTCCACAGGTCCTGAAGGCGCGCATTTTGAAGAAAGAAGCCGTGCCGGACGCCGGATCCTCCCGCTGATGTCCAGGGGCCGCCGGAGAGGTGAATATAACAATATTTTTTATTTTAATTCTTTATTTTACACTTTAATATGGATCCCAGGGCCTGAAGGAGAGTTTCCTCTCCTTCAGACCCTGGGATCCATGAGGATACATTCCGATACTTGATGTCCCATTGACTTGTATTGGTATCGGATATCGGTATCGGCGATATCCGATATTTTTCGGGTATCGGCCGATACTATCCGATACCGATACTTTCAAGTATCGGACGGTATCGCTCAACACTATTGGCGAGGAAACCTGGGGAACACCTTGGAGTGGAACACACCATCTCTCTACACCCCATACCCAATTTGTAGGCCCAATGCAGCGTAGTTTCCAACAACTACTAAACGAGAGCCGGAAGATCGAAGCTCAGGAAAGGCAACCTGGGGAACACCTTGGAGTGTAACAAACCCTCTCTCTACACCACGGAAGGGCTGATTCTTAGGAAGGAAGGCTGTCGGAAAGAAGCAGGGCGCGTCCGAGGGTGATTATATTCTTATTAGGTATATACTCACCCTCGGACGCGCCCTGCTTCTATATTTGTAATGAATGTTTATTTGCAATGTGGTTTTGACTTACTCTATTTGTTTGGTAAATAATGATTTTATTATTTTCATTGTTTTGCATCTTCTTGGCAATAATATAAAGAAGACGCGACAGGACAACACTCGGTGGATGCCATATCTGTGTTTAAAATTGAAAAAACCTTTCAGTTAACTACTTGCAGGAGAAAGTTATTGTAGCTGGTGGCCATTTTTAGTACTGTACCAGATTTTTGTTGTATGTGTTTGTTTTTAATGTTAAAATGTCTGCATTTGATATCTCTCCAGTATTTTCTTTTTTATAAGCAAAATACTTATTTTTATATTTTCTGATGTTGGTTCCAGGGGTACACGGGCAGCAGTGGTGTGGTCAGTGGAGGCCTAGTGGAAGGAGTGACCGCAGACAGGCATCGAAGGCCTAAAATAATAACACATGGCTGTAGGCAATTTTAAATTGGTTCCAGGGGTACACGGGCAGCAGTGGTGTGGTCAGTGGAGGCCTAGTGGAAGGAGTGACCGCAGACAGGCATCGAAGGCCTAAAATAATAACACATGGCTGTAGGCAATTTTAAATTGGTTCCAGGGGTACACGGGCAGCAGTGGTGTGGTCAGTGGAGGCCTAGTGGAAGGAGTCACCGCAGACAGGCATCGAAGGCCTAAAATAATAACACATGGCTGTAGGCAATTTTAAATTGGTTCCAGGGGTACACGGGCAGCAGTGGTGTGGTCAGTGGAGGCCTAGTGGAAGGAGTGACCGCAGACAGGCATCGAAGGCCTAAAATAATAACACATGGCTGTAGGCAATTTTAAATTGGTTCCAGGGGTACACGGGCAGCAGTGGTGTGGTCAGTGGAGGCCTAGTGGAAGGAGTGACCGCAGACAGGCATCGAAGGCCTAAAATAATAACACATGGCTGTAGGCAATTTTAAATTGGTTCCAGGGGTACACGGGCAGCAGTGGTGTGGTCAGTGGAGGCCTAGTGGAAGGAGTCACCGCAGACAGGCATCGAAGGCCTAAAATAATAACACATGGCTGTAGGCAATTTTAAATTGGTTACAGGGGTACACGGGCAGCAGTGGTGTGGTCAGTGGAGGCCTAGTGGAAGGAGTCACCGCAGACAGGCATCGAAGGCCTAAAATAATAACACATGGCTGTAGGCAATTTTAAATTGGTTACAGGGGTACACGGGCAGCAGTGGTGTGGTCAGTGGAGGCCTAGTGGAAGGAGTGACCACAGACAGGCATCGAAGGCCTAACATAACAAAAATGTCAATACAATGGTATTGTCAGTGGCAGGCATTGAAAGATGTCAGCGCATAGACTAAACATTGGTGGAGCTGTGAGATAATTTTGCAAGTGGTAGAGCACTGTTTGAGCTGGGGTGGGGGGAAACTGTCTTGTGGCCGGCGGTACAGGCCCAGGGCCCCTCATATTACAACGGTGTGTCTGACGTTGGGTGCGCACCACCACCGCCAGAGACACTTTATTGTACTAGGAGGGACCCAGTGGCAGTGCCGTCGACCAAAAGCGGGCTCACCCACCTCTTCAGACAAACTGCACTCTCACGGGTGCTGTCGCCAAGTGTCGATACCACGGCCCCGTGTGGGGAGTTTGGCCATTTAGTGAGGTGTAAACATGTCGTATGCTGGACAATCAGGTGCAGAAAATTACGAGATTGGAAAAGGCATTCAGAATAGTCCACAGGCAAGACCTTTTCATAGGAAAGCTAGGTGTCAGCCGGGCAAGGTGGGGCAAAAGATTTCGAAATCCAGTTGTGGTTCATTTTAATGAAGGTTAGATCATCTACATTTTGGGTAGCCAGACGAGTCCTTTTTTCTGTTAGTATTGAACCTGCAGCACTGAATACTCTTTCTGATAGGACACTAGCTGCCGGGCAAGCAAGCTCCTGCAATGCATATTCTGCCAATTCTGGCCAGGTGTCTAATTTTGATGCCCAGTAATCAAATGGGAATGACGGTTGAGGGAGAACATCGATAAGGGATGAAAAATAGTTTGTAACCATACTGGACAAATGTTGTCTCCTGTCACTTTGAATTGATGCTGCAGTACCTGTCCTGTCTGCGGTCATAGCAAAATCACTCCACAACCTGGTCAGAAAACCCCTCTGGCCAACGCCACTTCTGATTTCTGCCCCTCTAACTCCTCTGGTCTGCTGGCCCCTGCAGCTCGTGTGAGAACGATCACGGGCGCTGTGTACAGGGAATGCCAGAAGCAAACGGTCAACAAGAGTTGATTGTTTGGTTGCTAATATTAGTTCCAAGTTCTCATGTGGCATTATATTTTGCAATTTGCCTTTATAGCGAGGATCAAGGAGGCAGGCCAACCAGTAATCGTCATCATTCATCATTTTAGTTATGCGTGTGTCCCTTTTGAGGATACGTAAGGCATAATCCGCCATGTGGGCCAAAGTTCCAGTTCTCAAATCTGCGGTTGTGCTTGGTTGAGGGTCAGTTTCAGGCAAATCCACGTCACTTGTGTCCCTCAAAAAACCAGAACCCGGCCTTGCCGCGCCACCAATTTCCAGTGGCCCCGGAAAAGCTTCCTCATTAAAAATATAATCATCCCCATCATCCTCCTCGTCCTCCTCCTCCTCTTCGCCCGCTACCTCGTCCTGTACACTGCCCTGGCCAGACAATGGCTGACTGTCATCAAGGCTTTCCTCTTCCTCAGCTGCAGACGCCTGATCCTTTATGTGCGTCAATCTTTGCATCAGCAGATGCATTAGGGGGATGCTCATGCTTATTATGGCGTTGTCTGCAATAACCAGCCGTGTGCATTCCTCAAAACACTGAAGGACTTGACACATGTCTTGAATCTTCGACCACTGCACACCTGACAACTCCATGTCTGCCATCCTACTGCCTGCCCGTGTATGTGTATCCTCCCACAAAAACATAACAGCCCGCCTCTGTTCACACAGTCTCTGAAGCATGTGCAGTGTTGAGTTCCACCTTGTTGCAACGTCTATGATTAGGCGATGCTGGGGAAGGTTCAAAGAACGCTGATAGGTCTGCATACGGCTGGAGTGTACGGGCGAACGGCGGATATGTGAGCAAAGTCCACGCACTTTCAGGAGCAGGTCGGATAACCCCGGATAACTTTTCAGGAAGCACTGCACCACCAGGTTTAAGGTGTGAGCCAGGCAAGGAATGTGTTTCAGTTGGGAAAGGGAGATGGCAGCCATGAAATTCCTTCCGTTATCACTCACTACCTTGCCTGCCTCAAGATCTACAGTGCCCAGCCACGACTGCATTTCTTTCTGCAAGAACTCGGACAGAACTTCCGCGGTGTGTCTGTTGTCGCCCAAACACTTCATAGCCAATACAACCTGCTGACGTTTGCCAGTAGCTGCCCCATAATGGTAGACCTGGTGTGCAACAGTGGCAGCTGCGGATGGAGTGGTTGTGCGACTGCGGTCTGTGGACAAGCTCTCGCTTCTGCAGGAGGACGAAGAGGAGGAGGAGGGGGTGCGAACGGCTACAGCCAATTGTTTCCTAGACCGTGGGCTAGGCAGAACTGTCCCAAACTTGCTGTCCCCTGTGGACCCTGCATCCACCACATTTACCCAGTGTGCCGTGATGGACACGTAACGTCCCTGGCCATGCCTACTGGTCCATGCATCTGTTGTCAGGTGCACCTTTGTGCTCACAGATTGCCTGAGTGCATGGACGATGCACTCTTTAACATGCTGGTGGAGGGCTGGGATGGCTTTTCTGGAAAAAAAGTGTCGACTGGGTAGCTCGTAGCGTGGTACAGCGTAGTCCATCAGGGCTTTGAAAGCTTCGCTTTCAACTAACCGGTAGGGCATCATCTCTAACGAGATTAGTCTAGCTATGTGTGCGTTCAAACCCTGTGTACGCGGATGCGAGGCTAAGTACTTCCTTTTTCTAACCATAGTCTCATGTAGGGTGAGCTGGACTGGAGAGCTGGAGATCGTGGAACTAGCGGGGGTGCCGGTGGACATGGCAGACTGAGAGACGGTGGGAGATGGTATTGTTGCCACCGGTGCCCTAGATGCAGTGTTTCCTACTACGAAACTGGTGATTCCCTGACCCTGACTGCTTTGGCCTGGCAAAGAAACCTGCACAGATACTGCAGGTGGTGCGGAAAATGGTGGCCCTACACTGCCGGAAGGGATGTTGCGTTGCTGACTAGCTTCATTGGCCGAGGGTGCTACAACCTTAAGGAACGTTTGGTAGTTAGTCCAGGCTTGCAAATGCATGGTGGTTAAATGTCTATGCATGCAACTTGTATTGAGACTTTTCAGATTCTGTCCTCTGCTTAAGGTAGTTGAACATTTTTGACAGATGACTTTGCGCTGATCAATTGGATGTTGTTTAAAAAAATGCCAGACTGCACTCTTTCTAGCATCGGATACCTTTTCAGGCATTGCAGACTGAGCTTTAACCGGATGGCCACGCTGTCCTCCAACAGGTTTTGGCTTTGCCACGCGTTTTGGGCAAGATACGGGCCCGGCAGATGGAACCTGTTGCGATGTTGATGCCTGCTGCGGCCCCTCCTCCTCCGCTTCAGAACTGCTGCCGCCTGCACCCTGTTCCCCCAATGGCTGCCAATCGGGGTCAAGAACTGGGTCATCTATTACCTCTTCTTGTAGCTCGTGTGCAACTTCGTCTGTGTCACCGTGTCGGTCGGTGGTATAGCGTTCGTGATGGGGCAACATAGTCTCATCAGGGTCTGATTCTTGATCAGCACCCTGCGAGGGCAATGTTGTGGTCTGAGTCAAAGGACCAGCATAGTAGTCTGGCTGTGGCTGTGCATCAGTGCACTCCATGTCAGATTCAACTTGTAATGGGCATGGACTGTTAACTGCTTCACTTTCTAAGCCAGGGACGGTATGTGTAAAGAGCTCCATGGAGTAACCCGTTGTGTCGCCTGCTGCATTCTTCTCTGTTGTTGTTTTTGCTGAAGAGGACAAGGAAGCGACTTGTCCCTGACCGTGAACATCCACTAACGACGCGCTGCTTTGACATTTACCAGTTTCACGAGAGGAGGCAAAAGAGCTAGAGGCTGAGTCAGCAAGATAAGCCAAAACTTGCTCTTGCTGCTCCGGCTTTAAAAGCGGTTTTCCTACTCCCAGAAAAGGGAGCGTTCGAGGCCTTGTGTAGCCAGACGACGAACCTGGCTCCACAGCTCCAGACTTAGGTGCAATATTTTTTTTCCCACGACCAGCTGATGCTCCACCACTACCACTACCCTCATTACCAGCTGACAATGAACGCCCCCGGCCACGACCTCTTCCACCATACTTCCTCATTGTTTTAAAAACGTAAACAAACTAACGGTATTTGTTGCTGTCACACAAATTACACGGTGAGCTATAACTTCAGTATGATTTAGCTACCCCTTTACAGGTGAGTGAGACCACAACGAAAATCAGGCACAATGTTACACACTCTGTTGTTGGTGGCAACAAATGAGAGAGATGCCACACACGCAGGACTGTCACTGAAGCACAAATGTAAATATTAATCTCCCACTGATTTGATTTTTTTTTTTTTTAAGGGAGACTTTAGGAAAAAAAAATAATAGAATAAAATGATTTTTTCAGGAAGAATTTAGAAACCAAATAAAATAAAATGATTTTTTCAGGGAGAATTTAGAAAACAAATAAAACAAAAAAAGGCTTTCTATGGCCCACTGAGTGAGAGATGACGCACACAGGAGTCAGGAGTGGCACACAAGCCCAGAGGCCAATATTTATCTCCCACTGATTGATGTAGTGATTTTTTCAGGTAGATTTTGGAACCCAAATCAAGCTAAAAAAAATAATAGGCTTTCTATGGCCCACAATTGGAGAGAGAGAGAGAGATGGCACACCCAGAAGTCAAGACTGGCACACAAGCAGAAAGGGCAATATTAACCCCTTTACCCCCAAGGGTGGTTTGCACGTTAATGACCGGGCCAATTTTTACAATTCTGACCACTGTCCCTTTATGAGGTTATAACTCTGGAACGCTTCAATGGATCCTGGTGATTCTGACACTGTTTTCTCGTGACATATTGTACTTCATGACAATGGTAAAAATTATTTGATAGTACCTGCGTTTATTTGTGAAAAAAACGGAAATTTGGCGAAAATTATGAAAATTTCGCAATTTTCCAACTGTGAATTTTTATGCAATTAAATCACAGAGATATGTCACACAAAATACTTAATATGTAACATTTCCCACATGTCTACTTTACATCAGCACAATTTTGGAACCAAAATTTTTTTTTGTTAGGGAGTTATAAGGGTTAAAAGTTGACCAGCAATTTCTCATTTCTACAACACCATTTTATTTTAGGGACCACATCTCATTTGAAGTCATTTTGAGGGGTCTATATGATAGAAAATACCCAAGTGTGACACCATTCTAAAAACTACACCCCTCAAGGTGCTCAAAACCATATTCAAGAAGTTTATTAACCCTTCTGGTGCTTCACAGGAATTTTTTGAATGTTTAAATAAAAATGAACATTTAACTTTTTTTCACAAAAAATTTAATTCAGCTCCAATTTGTTTTATTTTACCAAGGGTAACAGGAGAAAATGGACCCCAAACATTGTTGTACAATTTGTCCTGAGTATGCCAATACCCCACATGTGGGGGTAAACCACTGTTTGGGCGCATGGCAGAGCTCGGAAGCGAAGGAGTGCCATTTGACTTTTCAATGCAAAATTGACTGGAATTGAGATGGGACGCCATGTTTCGTTTGGAGAGCCCCTGATGTGGCTAAACATTGAAACCCCCCACAAGTGACACCATTTTGGAAAGTAGACCCCTAAGGAACTTATCTAGAGGTGTGGTGAGCACTTTGACCCAACAAGTGCTTCACAGAAGTTTATAATGTAGAACCGTAAAAATAAAAAATCATATTTTTTCACAAAAATTATCTTTTCGCCCCCAATTTTTTATTTTCCCAAGGGTAAGAGAAGAAATTGGACCCCAAAAGTTGTTGTACAATTTGTCCTGAGTACGCTGATAGCCCATATGTGGGGGTAAACCACTGTTTGGGCGGATGGGAGAGCTCGGAAGGGAAGGAGCGCCGTTTGACTTTTCAATGCAAAATTGACAGGAATTGAGATGGGACGTCATGTTGCGTTTGAAGAGCCACTGATGTGCCTAAACATTGAAACCCCCCACAAGTGACACCATTTTGGAAAGTAGACCCCCTAAGGAACTTATCTAGAGGTGTGGTGAGCACTTTGACCCACCAAGTGCTTCACAGAAGTTTATAATGTAGAACCGTAAAAATAAAAAATCATATTTTTTCACAAAAATTATATTTTTGCCCCCAATTTTTTATTTTCCCAAGGGTAAGAGAAGAAATTGGACCCCAAAAGTTGTTGTACAATTTGTCCTGAGTACGCTGATACCCCATATGTGGGGGTAAACCACTGTTTGGGTGGATGGGAGAGCTCGGAAGGGAAGGAGCGCCGTTTGACTTTTCAAAGCAAAATTGACAGGAATTGAGATAGGACGCCATGTTGCGTTTGAAGAGCCACTGATGTGCCTAAACATTGAAACCCCCCACAAGTGACACCATTTTGGAAAGTAGACCCCCTAAGGAACTTATCTAGAGGTGTGGTGAGCACTTTGACCCACCAAGTGCTTCACAGAAGTTTATAATGCAGAGCCGTAAAAATAAAACAAAATTTTTTTCCCACAAAAATTATTTTTTTAGCCCCCAGTTTTGTATTTTCCTGAGGGTAACAGGAGAAATTGGACCCCAAAATTTGTTGCCCAATTTGTCCTGAGTGCGATGATACACCATATGTGGGGGGAACCACTGTTTGGGCACATGGGAGGGCTCAGAAGGGAAGGAGTGCCATTTGAATGCAGACTTAGATGGAATGGTCTGCAGGTGTCACATTGCGTTTGCAGAGCCCCTAATGTACCTAAACAGTAGAAACCCCCCACAAGTGACACCATTTTGGAAAGTAGACCCCCTTAGGAACTTATCTAGATGTGTGCTGAGCGCTTTGACCCACCAAGGGCTTCACAGAAGTTTATAATGGAGAGCCGTAAAAATAAAACAAAAATTTTTTCCCACAAAAATTATTTTTTAGCCCCCAGTTTTGTATTTTCCCGAGGGTAACAGGAGAAATTCGACCCCACAATTTGTTGTCCAATTTGTCCTGAGTGCGCTGATACCCTATATGTGGGGGGGAACCACTGTTTGGGCGCATGGGAGGGCTCGGAAGGGAAGGAGCTCCATTTGGAATGAGGACTTAGATGGAATGGTCTGCAGGTGTCACATTGCATTTGCAGAGCCCCTAATGTACCTAAACAGTAGAAACCTCCCACAAGTGACACCATTTTGGAAACTAGACCCCCTAAGGAACTCATCTAGATGTGTTGTGATAGCTTTGAACCCCCAAGTGTTTCACTACAGTTTGTAACGCAGAGCCGTGAAAATTAAAAAAAAAAATCTTTCCCCCCAAAATTATTTTTTAGCCCCCAGTTTTGTATTTTCCCGAGGGTAAGAGGAGAAATTCGACCCCAAAAGTTGTTGTCCAATTTGTCCTGAGTACGCTGATACCCCGTATGTTGGGGGAAACCAACGTTTGAGCGCATGGCAGAGCTCGGAAGGGAAGGAGCGCCATTTGGAATGCAGACTTAGATGGAATGGTCTGCAGACGTCACATTGCGTTTGCAGAACCCCTAATGTACCTAAACAGTAGAAACCCCCCACAAGTGACCCCATATTGGAAACTAGACCCCCCAGGGAACTAATCTAGATGTGTTGTGAGAACTTTGAACCCCCAAGTGTTTCACTACAGTTTATAACGCAGAGCCGTGAAAATAAAAAATCTTTTTTTTTCCCACAAAAAATATGTTTTAGCCCCGAGTTTTGTATTTTCCCAAGGGTAGCAGGAGAAATTGGACCCCAAAAGTTGTTGTCCTATTTGTCCTGAGTACGCTGATACCCCATATGTTGGGGTAAACCCCTGTTTGGGCACACGGGAGAGCTCGGAAGGGAAGAAGCACTGTTTTACTTTTTCAATGCAGAATTGGCTGGAATTGAGATCGGACGCCATGTCGCGTTTGGAGAGCCCCTGATGTGCCTAAACAGTGGAAACCCCCCAATTATAACTGAAACCCTAATCCAAACACATCCCTAACCCTAATCCCAACAGTAACCCTAACCACACCTCTAACCCTGACACACCCCTAACCCTAATCCCAACCCTATTCCCAACAGTAAATGTAATCTAAACCCTAACTGTAACTTTAGCCCCAACCCAAACTGTAGCCCTAGCCCTAACCCTAGCCCTAACCCTAATCCTAACCCTAGCCCTAACCCTAACCCCAACCCTGGCCCTAGCCCTAGCCCTAACCCTAGCCCTAACCCTAGCCCTAACCCTAACCCTAGCCCTAACCCTAGCCCTAACCCTAACCCTAGCCCTAACCCTAACCCTAACCCTAGCCCTAACCCTAGCCCTAACCCTAGCCCTAACCCTAACCCTAACCCTAGCCCTAACCCTAGCCCTAACCCTAGCCCTAACCCTAACTCTAACCCTAGCCCTAATGGGAAAATGGAAATAAATACATTTTTTTAATTTTTCCCTAACTAAGGGGGTGATGAAGGGGGGTTTGATTTACTTTTATAGCGGGTTTTTTAGCGGATTTTTATGATTGGCAGCCGTCACACACTGAAAGACGCTTTTTATTGCAAAAAATATTTTTTGCGTTACCACATTTTGAGAGCTATAATTTTTCTATATTTTGGTCCACAGAGTCATGTGAGGTCTTGTTTTTTGCGGGACGAGTTGATGTTTTTATTGGTAACATTTTCGGGCACGTGACATTTTTTGATCGCTTTTTATTCCGATTTTTGTGAGGCAGAATGACCAAAAACCAGCTATTCATGAATTTCTTTTGGGGGAGGCGTTTATACCGTTCCGCGTTTGGTAAAATTGATGAAGCAGTTTTATTCTTCGGGTCAGTACGATTACAGCGACACCTCATTTATATCATTTTTTTATGTTTTGGCGCTTTTATACGATAAAAACTATTTTATAGAAAAAATAATTATTTTTGCATCGCTTTATTCTCAGGACTATAACTTTTTTATTTTTTTGCTGATGATGCTGTATGGCGGCTCGTTTTTTGCGGGACAAGATGACGTTTTCAGCGGTACCATGGTTAGTTATATCAGTCTTTTTGATCGCGTGTTATTCCACTTTTTGTTCGGCGGTATGATAATAAAGCGTTGTTTTTTGCCTCGTTTTTTTTTTTTTTTCTTACGGTGTTTACTGAAGGGGTTAACTAGTGGGCCAGTTTTATAGGTCGGGCCGTTACGGATGCGGCGATACTAAATATGTGTACTTTTATTGTTTTTTTTTTTATTTAGATAAAGAAATGTATTTATGGGAATAATATTTTTATTTTTTTTTTCATTATTTTGGAATATTTTTTTTTATTTTTTTTTACACATTTGAAATTTTTTTTTTTTACTTTTTTACTTTGTCCCAGGGGGGGACATCACAGATCAGTGATCTGACAGTTTGCACAGCACTCTGTCAGATCACTGATCTGACATGCAGCGCTGCAGCCTTCACAGTGCCTGCTCTAAGCAGGCTCTGTGAAGCCACCTCCCTCCCTGCAGGACCCGGATCCGCGGCCATCTTGGATCCGGGGCTGGAGGGAGCAGGGAGGGAGGTGAGACCCTCGCAGCAACGCGATCACATCGCGTTGCTGCGGGGGGCTCAGGGAAGCCCGCAGGGAGCCCCCTCCCTGCGCGGTGCTTCCCTGTACCGCCGGCACATCGCGATCATCTTTGATCACGGTGTGCCGGGGGTTAATGTGCCGGGGGCGGTCCGTGACCGCTCCTGGCACATACTGCCGGATGTCAGCTGCGATAAACAGCTGACACCCGGCCGCGATAGGCGGCGCTCCCCCCGTGAGCGCTGCCGATCGCATATGACGTACTATTGCGTCCTTGGGAAGTAAAGCCCACCCCACATGGACGCAATAGTACGTCTAATGGCAGAAAGGGGTTAATCTCCCACTGATTTGTTTTTTTTTTTTTTTTTTTTCAGGGAGACTTTAGGAAAAAAAAAAAAATAGAATAAAATGATTTTTTCAGGAAGAATTTAGAAACCAAAGAAAATAAAATTATTTTTTCAGGGAGAATTTAGAAAACAAATAAAACAAAAAAAGGCTTTCTATGGCCCACTGAGTGAGAGATGACGCACACAGGAGTCAGGAGTGGCACACAAGCCCAGAGGCCAATATTTATCTCCCACTTTTTTTTTTTTGTTCCAGGGAAAATTTATAAACCCAATAAAAAAAATAATAAATAGGCTTTCTATGGCCCACTATCTGAGAGACAGAGAGAGATGGCACGCTTAGGACTGGCACACAAGCCCAAAGGCCAATATTAATCTCCCTTTTTTCTTTAAGGGAGAATTTATAAAACCAAAAAAAAATAAATAAATAGGCTTTCTATGGCCCACTATTTGTGAGAGAGATGGCACGCTCAGGACTGGCACACAAGCCCAGAGGCCAATATTAATCTCCCACTTTTTTTTTTTTTTCCAGGGAAAATTTATAAACCCAATAAAAAAAAAATAAAAATAAATAGGCTTTCTATGGCCCACTATCTGAGAGAGAGAGATGGCACGCTTAGGACTGGCACACAAGCCCAAAGGCCAATATTAATCTCCCACTGATTGATTTATTGATTTTTTCAGGTAGAATTTAGAACCCAAATAAAGCAAAAAAAAAAAAAAAAAAAGGGCTTTCTATGGCCCACTGAGTGAGTGATGATGCACACAGGAGTCAGGAGTGGCACACAAGCCCTGAGGCCAATATTTTTCTCCCACTGATTGATGTAGTGATTTTTTCAGGTAGATTTTAGAACCAAAATCAAGCAAAAAAATAAATAGGCTTTCTATGGCCCACTGAGTGAGTGATGATGCACACAGGAGTCAAGAGTGGCACACAAGCCCTGAGGCCAATATTTTTCTCCCACTGATTGATGTAGTGATTTTTTCAGGTAGATTTTATAACCCAAATCAAGCAAAAAAATAAATAGGCTTTCTATGGCCCACTGAGTGAGAGATGACACAGACAGGGATGGCACTCTAGCAGAAATGTCAATCTTAATCTCCCACAAAAAAAAACAAAAAACAGGGAGTGTCCTTCAATTACTATCTCCCTGCAGTAATCTCAGCCAGGTATGGCAGGCAGCAATAAGGAGTGGACTGATGCACAAATTAAATAAAAAGTGTGGACAAACCAAAAAGATAGCTGTGCAGAAAGGAAGGAACAAGAGGATTTGTGCTTTGAAAAAAGCAGTTGGTTTGCACAGCGGCGTACACACAGCAATGCAGCTATCAGGGAGCCTTCTAGGGCAGCCCAATGAGCTACAGCGCTGAGGGGGGAAAAAAAAATGTAGCTTCCACTGTCCCTGCACACCGAAGGTGGTGTTGGGCAGTGGAAATCGCTACAGCACAAGCGGTTTGGTGGTTAATGGACCCTGCCTAACGCTATCCCTGCTTCTGACGAAGCGGCAGCAACCTCTCCCTAAGCTCAGATCAGCAGCAGTAACATGGCGGTCGGCGGGAACTCCCCTTTATAGCCCCTGTGACGCCGCAGACAGCAAGCCAATCACTGCAATGCCCTTCTCTAAGATGGTGGAGACCAGGACCTATGTCATCACGCTGCCCACACTCTGCGTTTACCTTCATTGGCTGAGAAATGGCGCTTTTCGCGTCATTGAAACGCGACTTTGGCGCGAAAGTCGTGTACCGCATGGCCGACCCCGCACAGGGGTCGGATCGGGTTTCATGAAACCCGACTTTGCCAAAAGTCGGCGACTTTTGAAAATGAACGACCCGTTTCGCTCAACCCTACCTGGAACACCATTCTGACCTGCTTCACATGAGACTCCTGTTGTGAATTCTGTGATCAAGCTCCCTCCTGTGGTCACGAGTGGTACTGCGGCTTCTGAGTTTCCTTCCTCAGGTGATGAGGTTAAGTCGTTAGGTGCTGCTCTATTTAACTCCACCTAGTGCTTTGATCCTGGCCTCCAGTCAATGTTCTAGTATTGGTCTTGCTTTCTCCTGGATCGTTCCTGTGGCCTGTCTGCTCAGCATAAGCTAAGTTCTGCTTGTGTTACTTTTGTTGCTATATTTTCTGTCCAGCTGGCTTTTTTGGTTTTGCTTGCTTGCTGGAAGCTCTGAGACGCAGAGGGAGCACCTCCGTACCGTTAGTCGGTGCGGAGGGTCTTTTTGCCCCTCTGCGTGGTTGTTTGTAGGTTTTTGTGTTGACCGCAAAGCTATCTTTCCTATCCTCGGTCTATTCAGTAAGTCGGGCCTCACTTTGCTAAATCTATTTCATCTCTGTGTTTGTGTTTTCATCTTACTCACAGTCATTATATGTGGGGGGCTGCCTTTTCCTTTGGGGAATTTCTCTGAGGCAAGGTAGGCTTATTTTTCTATCTTCAGGTCTAGCTAGTTTCTCAGGCTGTGCCGAGTTGCATAGGGAGCGTTAGGCGCAATCCACGGCTACCTCTAGTGTGGTTTGATAGGTTTAGGGATTGCGGTCAGCAGAGTTCCCACGTCTCAGAGCTCGCCCTATGTTTTCTGGTTTTTGTCAGGTCACTTGTGTGCTCTGAACTTCAAGGTCCATTGTGGTTCTGAATTACCTATTCATAACAGACTCCCAATCATCCGAAAAGACCAAAATGTCAACCAAATATACAATCATGAATCTATCCAGGTACTCTCGGAAGATGTCATGCATAAAGGACTGAAACACAGATGGAGCATTAGAAAGCCCGAATGGCATAACCAGGTACTCAAAATGGCCCTCAGGCGTATTAAATGCCGTTTTCCATTCATCACCCTGTTTAATTCGCACAAGATTATATGCACCACGAAGATCTATCTTGGTGAACCAACTAGCCCCCTTAATCCGAGCAAATAAATCAGACAGCAGCGGCAAAGGATACTGAAATTTGACTGTGATCTTATTAAGAAGGCGGTAATCAATACAAGGTCTCAAAGAACCATCCTTCTTGGCCACAAAAAAGAACCCTGCTCCCAATGGTGACGACGACGGACGAATATGACCCTTCTCCAAAGATTCCTTTATATAACTCCGCATAGCGGCATGCTCTGGCACAGATAAATTAAACAGACGGCCCTTAGGAAACTTATTACCAGGAATCAAATTAATAGCACAGTCGCAATCCCTATGAGGAGGTAGGGCACCAGATTTGGGCTCTTCAAATACATCCCGGTAATCTGATAAAAACTCAGGGACTTCAGAAGGAGTGGATGGCGAAATTGACAGCAATGGAACATCACCATGTACCCCCTGACAACCCCAGCTGGACACAGACATAGATTTCCAATCCAACACTGGATTATGGACCTGTAGCCATGGCAACCCCAAAACGACCACATCATGCAGATTATGCAACACCAAAAAGCGAATATCCTCCTGATGTGCAGGAGCCATGCACATGGTCAATTGAGTCCAGTACTGAGGCTTATTTTTGGCCAAAGGCGTAGCATCAATTCCTCTCAATGGAATAGGATACTGCAAGGGCTCCAAGAAAAAACCACAGCGCCTGGCAAACTCCAAGTCCATCAAATTCAGGGAAGCGCCTGAATCCACAAATGCCATTACAGAATAGGACGACAGAGAGCAAATCAGAGTAACGGACAAAAGAAATTTCGACTGTACCGTACCAATGGTGGCAGACCTAGCGAACCGCTTAGTGCGCTTAGGACAATCGGAGATAGCATGAGTGGATTCACCACAGTAAAAACACAGCCTATTCCGACGTCTGTGTTCTTGCCGTTCAGCTCTGGTCAAAGTCCTATCACACTGCATAGGCTCAGGCCTATGCTCAGAGAATACCGCCATATGGTGCACAGCTTTGCGCTCACGCATGCACCGATCGATCTGAATGGCCAAAGACATAGACTCATTCAGACCAGCAGGCGTGGGAAATCCCACCATGACATCCTTAAGGGCTTCAGAAAGACCCTTTCTGAAAATTGCCGCCAGGGCACATTCATTCCACTGAGTAAGCACAGACCACTTTCTAAACTTCTGACAGTACACCTCCGCTTCATCCTGACCCTGACACAAAGCCAGCAAGATTTTCTCTGCCTGATCCACTGAATTTGGTTCATCATAAAGCAATCCAAGCGCCAGACAAAACGCATCAACATCACGCAATGCAGGATCTCCTGGCGCAAGGGAAAATGCCCAGTCTTGAGGGTCACCACGTAACAAAGAAATAATGATTTTTACCTGTTGAACGGGGTCACCAGAGGAGCGGGGTTTCAAAGCTAGAAACAGTTTACAATTATTTTTGAAATTCAAGAACCTAGATCTATCCCCAGTCAGGAATAGGAATTCTAGGCTCTAACATAGGATTCTGAACCACAAAATCTTGAATGTTTTGTACCCTTGTAGTGAGATGATCCACACAAGAGGACAAACCTTGAATGTCCATAACTACACCTGTGTCCTGAACCACCCAAAGGTCTAGGGGAAAAGAAAGACAAAACACAGTGCAAAGAAAAAAAAATGGTCTCAGAAGTTCTCTTATCCCTCTATTGAGATGCATTAATACTTTGGGCCAGCTGTACTGTTATGACCTGGTGGTTAGGAGCACCCGGAATGACCTGATAATTAAACCTCATACAGGACGAGCTCTGGTATGTGGGAGCTCTGCTGACCGCAAGCCCTAATCCTATCACACACACTAGAAATAGCCGTGGAGCGCTCCTGACCAGACCTAGGCGCCTCGTCACAGCGTAAGAACTATCTAGCCCTAGAGATAGAAAATAAAGCCTAACTTGCCTCATAGAAATTCCCCAAAGGTAAAGGAAGCCCCCCACATATATTGACTGGGAGTAAAGATGAAAGTCACAAACGCAGAAATGAAACAGGTTTCAGCAAAGGGAGGCCAGACTTACTAAATAGACAGAGGATAGGAAAGGTAACTTTGTGATCAGTACAAAAACCTACAAAAGACCACGCAGAGAGTGCAAAAAAGACCTCCGCACCGACTAACGGTGCGGAGGAGCCACACTGCATCCCAGAGCTTCCAGCTAGCAAGACAAAATCATGAAAACCAACTGGACAAGAAAACAGAGAACAAAATAAGACAATAAGGAACTTAGCTTCTGCAGGAGAAGGCAGGTCACCAGAGAGATCCAGGAGCGAACTGAACTAATGCAAAAACATTGACAGCTGGCATGGAGTAACGATCTGAGAGGAGTTAAATAGAGCAGCCAACCAAAGGATAAACCACGTCACCTGTGTAAGGAACCTCAGAAGCAGCAGCTTCACTCATAGCCACCAGAGGGAGCCCATAGACGGAACTCGCCGAAGTACCATTCATGACCACAGGAGGGAGTTCGACAACAGAATTCACAACACTTCCCCCATTCAAAATAAAACAATAATAACAAATATATCAAATATACACATATTTGATATTGTCACATTCAGAATTGCCTGATCTATCAATATACACTAAACGTTATCAATCAATCTATCAATATACGTTAAACGACGTAATTAGAAAAAAATTAAAAACTCCAGAATAATGTTTTTTTTTACGCCGCTACATTGCAATAACGGGCAATCAAAGCATTGTATCTGCACCAAAATGATTTAAAAAAATACATCAGCTCGGTGTACAAAAAAATAAGCTCTCACCCAGCCCCAGATCATAAAAAACGAAGAAGCTGTGGGTCTCGGAAAATGGAGCCATTTTTTTTTTAACAAATTTAGAATTTTTTTTCACCACTTAAATGAAAAAGAACCTAGGCATGTTTGGTGTCTATGAACTCATAATGACCTGGAAAATCATAATTAGGTCATTTTTAGCATTTAGAGAACATTGTAAAAACAACAACTTTGGAATTGCTTTTATTTCGCAATTTCACCGCACTTGGATTTTTTTTTTCCCCTTTTCCAGTACACCATATGTTAAAGCCAATGGTGTCGTTCAAAAAGTACAACTTGTCTTGCAAAAAACAAGCCCTCACATGGCCATATTTACCAAAAAATAAAAAAGCTCAAACAACCTAATAGAAGAATAGTAATAAAAAATTATTATTTCACTCTGTCGTTACAAGACATATTTTCCTCCAGCAGAGACATACATTCATCTTTACATATTGTTTTATATTTGTTTCCATTTTCAAATCAGTTCAGATCAGTTAACCAAAACAAATGAAATCCTGGACTTGCCTTCCACTGTTCTGCAGCCCTGATCCTAGAAAGTATTCTTGTTTTTATTTGCACAGTCCTCTTCTAGTCTCAGGATTTCCCCTCCCCCATTTGTATTTTCTGCACACTGTTGTATAGCTGGAAACATAACACAGCACCGTACCTTCTGATCTACAATAGTTCTGTATGTGTTCAGCGGCCTCCTGATGCAGAGTGTGGTCTACGCACTGCACACCAACAGCTTGGCCCCCAGCATTGCCTTCTGTTGTCTTAGCCTCTCTCCCTTTTAGTCTTTCCCTTCCTGTCATGCTTGTTCTTGCTGCCAGTTTTTTCAGACCCTGTCATTGGATCCCAGTCACACAGATCCACCCTGTGCTTCTGGAAATGTGACACCTACTGCTTGTTATCTCTCCTTTCCATAATACTCTGCTGGAGGACTGGGAGGGAAACTGTTGTAAAAAAAAATTGTAGACAACTAAATTCCTTGGTCATGATTAAAAAATATTACGATTCGAGAGTTCTCGGTGGTTGATACCTTTTAATGGCTAACTGAAAAGATGGTAAGGCCTGGTTCACATTGTGTTTACAGCAGCCCGTTCAACACATACGATAACGGGCTGCTGTAAACGCAAGTGCCGGTATGGCAGCAGGCTAGCGCAGATAGAGCATCTGCTAGCTCTATCTGCGCTAGCAGTGACGGACCCGGAAATGCTGCAGCCCGCTTCTCCGGGTCCGTCACTCAATGACGGCACATCCCTAGCGCACGCCCATTGTGTGTCCGACATAGGAATTAATGGCGGCCTTAACGGACTACGTTACACCGCATTAATGCCGCGGTGTAACGTAGTCCGTCTAAAGCTGTGGGGTAGGTTGAAATATATACGTGGGATTGCGGGCTTGACCAGATTCTCCCCACTGTGGCATACCAATAATTTACAGGAGTTTGGGGCATTGGGGGTACTAACAGAATGGCAGGTCAAATGGATTCAGTACGTGTATCAGATAATTGAGCGAGATGAGTTGAAATCATTTTCCCAATTGCAGGCGGAGTTTGGTCTCGGGCCTGCGGGGGAGTACCAGTATTTGCGGATGAGGCATGCTTTTGGAGCTCAGAGTAGAGACGGAGGTATTAGAGTTCAAAGGGATATAGTACTAGAGTATGTGTGTAATGAAGGGACTACTGGAGGGGTTATTTCTACTCTGTATAAAGACCTGCTGCATACTTTCCTCTTAGGGTTTCCAATAATGGCGAGAGCTAAGTGGTAGAGGGATCTAGGCCCAATGGAGAATGAGACTTGGGAGTCGGTGTTAGAATGGGTCCCACGATTGTCACTGAGCGAACCGTATAGGCTGTCACAGCTTTATGTAATACACAGGGTTTATAGGTCTCCGAAAGTGTTATATAAGGCATGTTTGCGTGATGATTCTGAGTGCCCGAGGTGTAATTCTACAGATGCTGATATTTTGCATATGATGTGGACATGTCCGAGACTGGCTGCTTTTTGGTTGGTAGTTTTGAGTCGTATGGAATGAGCGTATGGATGCACGGTGCCAAGGGATCCAGGAGTGTGCTTGTTGGGGTATGTGGATGAGATTGGAGTGGATAACAACCTGAAGATAGCAATTGCAAGATTGCTGCACATGGCCAGGAAAGTAATAGCGCGAAATTGGATCAGGGAAGAACCGCCTTCAAGAAGAGAATTCCTCCAGTATGTGAAGCAAGGCCTGACACTGGAAAAGGGGTTTTATAAGAAAAGAGGGAAAACTGAAACGTTCAATAAATTATGGTCTCCGTGGATTGCCATGCGATAGGGGTATTATAGAAATTGAGTGAATTAAAGTCCCAAATTGATGAAAATGTGACATGTGGTTTACAATCTTAACTGAGGGATTAGTCATTCTATAGTTTTAACGATGGAGTTGTTACGCAAGGTGAGCTGTCTTGTTGGGAGGGGGCGGGGAGCGTTGGGACTGAGGGGGGTTGTCTGAAGGGAAAAATTTTATATTGAAAAGAAGAATGTAACATGTCAATTATAATGTTATTCTTAATAAAAATGTATTTGAATAAAAAAAAAAACGTAGTCCGTCTAATGGACGCGCCCAACGCAATGTGAACCCAGCCTTACAAATTGCAAGCTTTCGAGACTACTCAGGTCTCTACATCAGACACAGACTAACACAAAATCTGAAGATGAAGAAGGGATGGGGGCAGTGTTCTGGAATCACTGCGTTGAGAAACACGTGATGGTGTCTCCGCAGTGTTGGATGTTTTGGTCTCCCCGAGGCCAATCATCTGTGCCTTTATAGCCTTTTTACTAGGCACTGCTCCTAATAGCCAGATTCCTACTCCACACTGATGAGGGGCAAAAACCCCGAAACAGCTGTCTGTGGATGGATACCATGCTTGGCATAGGTGGCTTTCCTTCATAGGATGCTGCCCTTCCCGTGGTTGTTCCTTCCCGGGGAAAGGCCTGGCTATTCCTTGCTTGCGTCGAGAAACACGTGATGGTGTCTCCGCAGCTTCTTTACATGCATCTACAAAATCTGAAGAGGCACATATTTATACACAACAGTGCACAGGAATAATGCAATAGATAAGACAGGTGACGTGAAGCGGAACTATCAATATGGGAGAGGGATAAACAGTTGTGGCTGTAAATATTGGATAAATTCATAGATAAGGAATGTGAAAGTTTTATTGTCCTGTGAGTGAGTTCTGGTCCATGGTTGTGATGCCCTCAAATGGTCTGAGGAGCAATTTCTTTAGTTGATATAGAAAGACATAAATCCATGTGACACATTCATTCCTGCACCGAGTGTGTCAAAGGTTGGTCAGGATTGACTTTCCAGACAAGAAAATAAGAAACATGTGAAAAAATGTGAACATTAACCCCTTAACGACCACCAATACGCCTTTTAACGGCGGTAGTTAAGGGTACTTAAACCACAGCAATGTTAATTAACGGCGCTGTGGAAAAAGTGTATAGCTCCCCCCAGAGTCGGATTTTCTCCAGGGTCTCGGCTGCCGGGGGTAGATGAGACCCCAGAGAACACGATTTGGGTTTTTACTGATCCCCAGGTTGCAATCACTATTATTACCCGTATAACGGTGACCGCAAAAAAAACTCGATTTGCCATTTAATTTCTCTGTCCTCCGATGTGATCGCACATGAGAGGACAGGGAAATAGGGTCTCCGATCGCTCCCGATACTTACCAGTGTCTCCCGGTGTCCCTGGGTCCTCCAGCTTCCCCACGCAGCTGCTGGCATTTTCTTCCGGTAAGAAAATGGTGGGCACATGCGCAGGGCGCCCGTTGAGATCTGCCGGCTGGCACCAGGCAACTATAGGAAGATTTTTCCTATTGGTTAATTTTGGTCACTGTGATAGACCCTATCACAGTGATCAAAATAAAAAAGAATTAGTAAATAACCCTCCCTTTATGACCCCCTTAGTTAAGGAAAAATAATAAAATCAAGAAAATGCATTTATTTCCATTTTGCCATTAGGGTTAGAGTTGGGCTAAAGTAAGTTGGCATAAAGTTAGGGTTAGAGTTGGGGCTAAAACTAGGGTTAGGATTGGGGCTAAAGTTAGGGTTAGAGTTTGGATTAGGGTTAGGGTTGGGATTAGAGTTAGGGTTGGGATTAGAGTTAGGGTTGAGATTAGGGTTTGGATTAGGGTTAGGGTTGGGATTACGGTTAGGGTTGGGACTACGGTTAGGGTTGGGATTAGGGTTAGGGTTGGGATTAGGGTTTGGATTAGGGTTAGGGTTGGGATTAGGCTTAGGGTTGGGATTAGGTTTAGGTTTGTGATAAGGGTTATGGTTGGGATTAGGGTTATGGGTGTGTTGGGGTTATGCTTGTCATTAGGGTTCTGGTTAGGGTTGATATTAGGGTTAGGTGTGCTGGGGTTAGGGTTGGAGTCAAAATTGGGGGTTTTCACTGTTTAGGTACATCAGGGGGTCTCCAAACGCGACATGACGCCAGTATTGATTCCAGCCAAATATGAGTTCAAAAAGTCAAAAGGTGCTCCCTCCATTCTGACCTCTGCCGTGCTCCCAAACAGTGGTTTACCCCCACATATGGGCATCATCATACTCCGGACAAATTGGCAACAACATTTGGGGTCCAATATCTCCGGTTACCCTTGGGAAAATAAACAAATTGGGGGTTAAAAATCATTTTTGTGGAAAATTTTTTTTTTTATATATTTGCGGCCCTGAGTTATAAACTTCTGTGAAGCACTTGGGCCTTCAAAGTGCTCACTACACACCTAGATAAGCTCCTTGGTGGGGTCTAGCTTCCAAAATGGGGTCACTTGTGGGGGGTTTCTACTGTTTAGGCACATCAAGGGCTCTGCAAACGCAACATGGCGTCCGCAGACCATTCCTTCAAAGTCTGCATTCCAAAACATCACTACTTCCCTTCCAAGCCCACTACTTCCCTTCCAAGCTTGTCATTTTTCTGCCTATGCACAATGCACTCAGAAAGCTGCCAATCACTGGTGTGGGTGGAGTTATACTGAGCACAGCATGCGGAGAACTTGTAGATCTTCAACAGATAAAACAGTGATTTAATCAAAAGCTCATCAAACAGCCCAGTATATGGCATATCGCTGGAATTAGGGTCTCTGCCCATACATCATGCTGCTATAAGATGGTGCTACAAAAATTTGCTGACAGATTCTCTTTAAAATATTAGAAACAGATCTCTATTTAGTCTGTATGGTGTTTTTGGTAACATAATCTACAAAAGAACATGTATTCACTCCTACATTAATAGGCATTTCATCCACAGTGACACAAATAGTAATACTGGAGCAGCAGAGGTGAATAGCAGCTATTCTCTGACTTTTCATACTACATGATTGTGTGGTGGAAAAAAATGTTTTGAAAGGTCAACGTTCCTAATGCTTCTCCTGTAACGGGCAGGGATACGCATAAAAATCCCAAATTAATGTCCACATGGAAAATAGAGGTCTGCTGTCCTAACAGAGCCCATAGTATTGTAGCCACAATGCCCACCATAAACAGGCAGTGAAGGTCTTACATATGGTAGCTGGCAGTTTACAGCATTTATAATAGATTAACCAAAACACCCACAGGCCTGTTAACCTCCAAGCTGCTAAATGGGATATTAAAAAAGGCACTATGGGAGATATTTATGCTCAAGAAGTCTGTTTAAAATTAGGCCAGAATTCTAGTGCACATGTCATTTTCAACATTTATTAAAGGTTTTACACTATTTGAACCTCACTAGATTTGGCTCTTGTTCCTGGGTTATAACCCTATAGCATTGTAAATCCATAGTGACTTCTGTCACTATAGGAAACTGTTTTCCCCTGTTACTGGGGCTCCTATAGATGCCCCAGGTGACAGGTGAAAAAATTGAACATTATTGAGCAAAAAAAATGTTCCCTAGATATATTTTATGTTATATTGGGGGGGAGGAAATTGTGTAATATACAATGATTTGCAAAATTATTTACCGCCTTAGCTTTTTACCTAATTTGTTATATTACAACCCGTGTTTAAATATTTTTGTAATCTGATTTGTGTGTGATGCATCAGCACTAAATAGTCTAAGTTGGTGAAGTAAAGTGAAAAAAAATATTTTCTTAACTTAAATTTATGTGATCATGTAACTAAATGTTAACATGTGCATATGTATTCACACCTTTTGCGATGAAGCCCGTAAAAAATTTTGGTGCAAGCAATTACATAGTAACATAGTAACATAGTAACATAGTTATTAAGGTTGAAGGAAGACTTTAAGTCCATCTAGTTCAACCCATAGCCTAACCAAACATGCCCTAACATATTGATCCAGAGGAAGACAAAAAAAAACCTTGTGGCAAATAGTAAGCTCCACTTTGGGGAAAAAAATTCCTTCCTGACTCCACATACAGCAATCAGACTAGCTCCCTGGATCAACGCCCTATCAAGGATCTAGTGTATATACCCTGCAACATTATAATTTTCAAGAAAGGTATCCAATCCCCTCTTAAATTTAAGTAATGAATCACTCATTACAACATCATACGGCAGAGAGTTCCATAGTCTCACTGCTCTTACAGTAAAGAACCCGCGTCTGTTATTATGCCGAAACCTTCTTTCCTCCAGATGTAGAGGATGCCCCCTTATGTTCATAAATCACATGCTTAGTGTCAGGAAGTCCATCTGTGTGCAATCTAAGTGTCACATGGATCGTCAGTATACACACACCTTCATTAAAGGCCACAAAGGCTGCAAAACCATTAACCAAGAGGCACCACTAACCAAACATCACCATGAAGACCAAGGAGATTTCCAAACCAGTCAGGGACAGAGTTGTTGATAAGTACAAGTCAGGGTTGGGTTATAAAAAAATATCCTAATCTCTGATGATCTCCGGGAGCACCATCATATCCATTAACATCAAATGAAGAGAACATGGTATGACAACAAACCTGCCTGGAGAGGGCGGCCCACCAAACCTCTCAGCCTGGGCAAGGAGGGCATTAATCAGAGAGGCAGCAAAGAGACCAAAAGTAACCCGTAAGGAGCTGCAGAGTTCTCAAGCAGAGACAGGAGTATCTGTCCATACAATCACAAGAGTGAAATAAGCCTTTACTTGCACACAAAAATTGTAAGGCTCAATTTGAGTTTACAAAAGGACATGTGGAAGACCCCCCAAATGTACGGAGGAAAGTGCTGTTGGTCAGATGAGAACAAAATTTAATTTTTTGGCGACAAAGGTAAACCTTATGTCTGGCACCAAACCAACACAGCTCCTCACCCCAAGAACACCATCCTCTCAGTGAAACACGGTGGAGACAACATCATGCTTTGGGGATGTTTTTTGGCAGCAGGGACAGTGACAATGATCCAAGTCAAGGGGAATATGGTCGATGATAAATGCAGTGATTTTCTTTAGCAAAACCTATTTCAGTCTGCCAATGATTTGAGACTGGAACAGAGGTTCAACTTCCAACAAGACAATGAACCAAAGCATACTCTAAAGGAACAATCGAGTGGATTAAGGGGAAATGTCTAAAAGTTTTGGAGTAGCCTAGTCAAAGCCCAGATGGTAATCCAATTGAGAATCTGTCATCAGACTTGAAGATTGCTTTTAACCAGAGGAAACCATCTAACTTAAATGAGTTGTAGCAGTTTTGCCATGAGGAATGAGCAAAAATTACCATGGTAATATGTGTAAAGCTCATAGAGACTTGTCCAAAGCAATTTTGCAGTTGTAATTGACTCAAAATGAGGCTTTACAATGAACTGGCTTTAGGGGTGGTGAATAGTTATGTACACTGAAGTTTTCAAACAAAACAAATTGTTCACAGTTGTAGGCATGTTCTTTACATGAACTGATGAAAACCCTCAAATAAAAATTGTGAAATTCTAGTTTGTGAGATAGCAAACCACAAATAATGGCACGGGATGGTGAATACATTTGCAAGCCACTATATATATATACACATTATCGTATTTTCCGGCGTATATGACAACTTTTTAACCCCTGAAAATCTTCTTAAAAGTCGGGGGGCGTCTTATACGCCGAGTGTCATCTTGTACGCCGGGTGCAGACCAATGTGTATATGGTGGGTGGGGGGAGTGGTCCAGTTGACGAAGAGAGGGGGCATCTCACAGGAAAGTGTGAGTGGAGTATCCCCTTACTACCTCATTGTGGCAGCGTGGGGTTTCTGTGCTGGCAAGCGGCAGCGGCAGCTCCACTTTGTGCAGCATCAGGGCTGTGGGGCGGCGGCGGCGTATCTTCGTGCAGAGTCGGGGCTCCTGCAGCATTTCCTCAAAGCCCGGAGGCACTGGCAGCTCCATTGCTGTGATGGGAAGACGAGATCTGAATCTGAGCATGGGCCACCCCCAGCGGCCATTTTCCCAGAGGCCACCGCATCACAGCAATGGAGCTGCCGGTGCCTTCGGCACAAAGAGCACCCACGCGGCAGAAAGAGGAGCAGCCACCGCCGCTCCCCAGCACAGAGACCCCATGCTGCTACAATGAGGTAATAGGGGGATACTCCACTCACACTTTCCTGTGAGACGCCCCCTCTCTTCGTCATCGGGACCACTCCCCCCCAAAAGGCACATTAGTCACCGGCCCTATAAGAAGACACATGGCATATAAGAAGACCTCCGACTTTTAAGAAGATTTTATATTTTAACTGGAAAAGTTGGGGGGTCGTCTTATATGCCCAGTCGTCTTATACGCTGGAAAATACGGTATATATATATATATATATATATACCGCTCATTACAGTAATGAATATGTGGCTCCACCTCCCATAGGGGTGGAGCTGCATATTCATTACTGTAATGAGCGGCAACAGTGACCGCTCAATACAGGAAGAAGCTGTGGTTGCGGGGAACCAGGGACTGCACAGCGCCAGGACCAGGTGAGTATAATGGGGAGGGGGAGCGCTGCGCAATATTCACCTCTTCTCATTTCGGGTGCCGCTCCGTCTTCACTGGGCATATAGCCATCCATTTCCTGCATCCACTGAACAGATGGAGTGCAGCATTAGGAGGCGTTGTTCGTGTTATGCCTATACAGCTTGCATTGTGGACTATCAGACAGGTGATGGGCCACAGGCATGTACCATGATAATAAAAGGTGTACTGGTGTCTGGACTCTTGGACTCTGGGTGTTTCTTGATCCTGATAAGGGCAAACATTCCCTCATCAGTTGATTGCCGAAAAACTTGTGGGCATCCACTGTATTCATGGGGGTGCCAAGTACTACCTCGCTGCCAGAGTGACACCAAATGAACTGTGACACTGAGTCACATGAAGTTGGAGTAGCAACAGATCTGTTATACCCAGTAATATTCGGGCAGGACTTTATTTTGTTCTGGGACTGATGGCAAAAGTGGAGGCGCCAAGTTACCTAGATAGGAGTCGGTTCAACCATGAAGGATCACCATCGCAGTTAGAGCAGATGAGTTCCCCCTGTATCTCCTTGCTGATGAGGAGGACAAGACTGTGACCCAAAAGTCAGAGATTACTGGTTGAGGGTTTCTGGGAGGAATTTTGGGACTGCTCAAATAGAGGATCTTACGTTAAAAGGGGCATGGGATTAGGTTACTGTGATAAATGGGGTTGCCCATGAGCCAGGGTTCGACAAACAAGTTTCCATATTTTCTGTCATAGAGGAGTCAAAGAGCAGCAGGTCCAGCCCCATTGTCTTTGTTCTGAAGATTGATGTAGACTGGCGTTTCTATAATGACTACAGTAAACTTAATGAGGTGTCCAAATTCTACACATATTTGATGCCCCATGTCGATGAACTCATTTAGAGGCTAGGGAATTGTAGGATATTATTGGCAGTTTATCCCAAATTTCGCCATGATAGCCACACCCCTGATTGACCTTAAGGGAATGAAGATGTTAAAGGTCAAATGCTAAGTATGGCCTCATAAGATGCTCCATATAGACACTTGCCCCATATAGTGCTGCACAAACGTTAATTATGGCCCCATAGATGCTCCATACAGACACTTGCCCCATTTGCTGTTGCTGCGATAAAAAAAAAAAAATCACATATCACCTCTCGTCGCTCAGGCCCCCGGCACTTGCAATATTCACCTTTCCTCATTCCGGTGCTTACCCTGCTTTTCCTCATTCCCCTGGCATGGTGGCAATTGGGGTAATATTTTTTGGGGTTGATGTCAGCTGTGCAGTGTCATCTGTCATCAAGCCTTTGCAGTTAGTAATGGAGAGGTGTCTATCAGACGCTTCCAATACTAACCCAGTAAGTTAATAGGAAAGAAAAACACAAAAAAATATTTTCAAATATTTAAAAATAAACCTCCTGATTCCCTTTTTCACTAATTTAATAAAAAAGAAAAAAAGACAAGGTGGTCCAAAGTAGTCCAAGGATTCCAGCATATTCCACTAATGGCAACCTAAAAGACATAAAAAGAGAGAATTAAATAAAGACAAGAGAAAGTCCCTCATTCACCAATTCATCTATGGCGACATAATCCATGTTGCCATATGTGGACTACGTCGGAATCCTTGGACTACTTCGAGCCAGCATAGCTTTTTTAAATTAATAAATTGGTAACCAGGGGAAAACTAAGTTTATTTTAAAATGAAATTTTTGTGAGTGTTATTTTTCTTTCTTTTAACTTACTGGGTTAGTAATGGGGGTGTCTAATATACGCATCTCCATTACTAACCCCTGGGCTTGATGCAAGCTGAAAATACACGGCTGACTCCAACCCCAAAAAATATTACCCCAATTGACAACGCACCAGGGCAATTGCGAAGAGTCAGGCAAAGTGCCAGAATTGGAACATCTAATGCAATGCACCAGTTCTGGGGTAGCTGTGGGCTGTTTTTTTTTTAGACTGGGAAGGGACCAATATCTATGGACCTTTCCAGCCTGACAACATCAGCCCCAAGCTGTTTGCTTTACCTTGGCTGGTTAACAAAAATGTTGGGGACCCCACGTCATTTTTTAAAATTAATTATTTATTTAATATGCTTATAAAAGGTTAAGAACACCCTTTAGTGCCACATGAAAGGCACTAAAGGGTGAAACATTATGATATTTAGGGGGGGCGGACATTGATCTAAGCTCTTCCTCCTATATCAACTCTTTCTGAACTGCTTCCAGAGGACAGCATGCCGAACATCGTGTCACTGGGTCCTATATAAGACCCTATGAAATGATACAACCAGCCAATCACAGTAATGCTAGTAGCCAACATGACTACAGCATTACCATGTATAGGGGGCAATCCCTGAATGTTTATTGTCTGTATAACGGCTGCAAAACATGCGGGCCGGGAACTTGAGCATGGCGCTCAGACACCCCAATGCTCGATCATGTATCGAGCAGTGCCAAGCATGCTCGTTCATCACTAGTTGTTGCCTGTAGTGAGGATCCTGGATATATAATTATTTAACGCTGATTTACAGCCCCTGCCGGAGTTGTAATATAGGTTGCTGAGGAAGGAAACATTTTTTTTTTTTTTAAGCAAAATGCAGATTTTTTTTCACACACTGGAGGCAGATTTATTCTTATTGAGGAACATGTTTTTCTTTTTTTTGCCAAGTTAGCCTCTAACAAATTCAGATTATTTATTACCCTTAGTTTGTAAGCACCTTTCACCTAGTGATAATCACATGGCAATAAACACTTTTCACCCAGTAACCTTTGGACAGCAACATCACTTCTGCGCTTACTGGTTGTGTAGAAAACTGTATCTGTATAATTACGATGTATTTCAGCAAATAAACAGTTGTTAATATTAAAGGGGGATAAGAGGCAACAGAACAGTTCAGGACGTGACCTTCTTTAATTCTTAGAAAATCCAGAATTTAATAAAACACTGATGATGTTTAAAGGGACCAAAAAATGAAACTTTCAAAATCTTAACCTTTAGGTTCCGAAAGAAAGCAAAAAAAAGTATCCTCTTACTCAAGAGCACCAGGGATGTTACCATTATTTGTTCCACTAGTGTAGACCATAAGGGATGCTATCATGCCTTCAAAACTCTAGACCTCTCCACCGCTTCACCAGAGTACCATAGATGTTTTTGCAGACCATTAAGGATATTATCATCAACCCATTCACTACCCGAGATCACACCATTTTGCAAAAACCCTTTGCCTGCTAATCTCTATCATGAACTGTTATCACAAAAAAAATATGTTCAGGAAAACTTAAAAAAAAAATTTCCAAGCCAGACAATTATTTAAAAACTATTAGTTAGAGTACAGCTCGGTTCCCTGTGCGTTGGCCGTTGCTGAGAATTGTAGCTTTGCTCTCAATTATTTCAAGAGGAACATCAGAAAATACAGGTGCAAATGAGTAAGTAAAATCAAACAATGATCCACGGTACCTTCATGTCTCCCAAAAGCAATATTAGCAGCACCAAAGGTTTTGGGGGAGGTTAAAGGCTACTTAACTAGACACAGGAGAAGCACTGATATGTAGAAAGTTTCCAGACTGTGCAGTCATGGAATCCCAAAGTGGGTTTCGCTAGGCTTAGTCAGGGGACTCATTAAAAAAAGAGCAAAGTTAATTGAACCCACTATTGAACTCCATCATAATGATATCTTTGGATCAAGTTCACATGCATTCTCATAAAGCGAGCGTGCATGTGTGTGGAGGAAAATGTCTAAAGGAATAGCTATCAAGCATAAGAGCATTCAATCAACAGCTATTAAAATTGTATATCTGCACCTTTAAATGAGGTATTTAGCTCAACGAAGGAATCACACAATTCAGAGTCAAGTTTAAAATAAGAATGTTAATGTTGTGTAGTAACAACCATTAATATCACAGCATCAATGTTTCATTGACAACATGATTGGCGACAAGCTACTAATCCTTGACGGTAGTACCAATGTCATTGTCTATGAGACTGATGGAGATAGTGAACTGTTGTACATAGCTGATTCCACCAGTTTTATAGACAATGGAGCGTTAGCACACATGCATCATCAGCTCTGCCTACAAACAGGATGCAGGACCCTTCTTCCCATGTTTGCTTAGAGACCCTCAACCTGTAAATAGATGATACGTTTTGATTATAAAAAAAAATGGGAATATGACCAGATTGTCCTATTTTGACTATGTTTACCCTTTTGTTGGATGGAACAGAGATACTATAAAACTATCAACGTCTAATAATAATATCCAATTCTTCTCAGAATCTTATGTGTAGAGCTTGAACATATTCCACAGTGCAATGTAAACTAGAGGGAACATGTACACTCAAAATCATACTTTACAGAGTTAAAAACGAATCAACAATTCTAAAAAGAGGAGCAATGGCACTGCTCACTAGAGCTTGTACTGTAATTTGTGAGAATATGGGGTGATGGAAGGCGTACAAGAGTGTGTTGTAGAGTGGGTCATTTAGAAAAAAACATAAACAGGGAAGTAAAAAGTAAGCAATGTGCTACACAGAGTCTGTGCATACACAGATTCAGGGGCTTCTCTCAAAATTAGAATATCATCAAAAAGTTAATTTATGTCAGTTCTTCAATACAAAAAGTGAAACATATATTATATAGAGATGTTACAAAGAGAGTGACCTATTTCACATGTTTATTTCTGTTTATGTTGATGGTTATGGCTTACAGCCAATGAAAACCCAAAAGTCATTATCTCAGTAAATTAGAATACTTTATAACACCAGTTTGAAAAATTATTTTAAAATCTGAAATGTTGGCCTGCTGAAATGTATGTTCAGTAAACGCACTTAATACTTGATCGGGGTTCCTTTTACATCAATTACTGGATCAATGCGGTGTGGCATGGAGAGGATCAGCCTGTGGCAATGCTGAGGTGTTATGGAAGCCCAGGTTGCTTTGATAGCAGCATTCAGCTCATCTGCATTGTTGAGTCTGGAGTCTCTCATCTTCCTCTTAACAATACCCCATAGATTCTCTATGAGTTTAAGGTCAGGCGAGTTTGCTGATAAATCCAGCACAGTGATACTATTGTTTTTAAACCAGGTATTGGTACTTTTGGCAGTGTGGAAAGGTGCAAATACAGCACAAAAAGAGGACTTAGAGATCCTCCAAAAATTAATAAAATACTAGCAAAAATGCAGAGATGCTTACCTGCCCAGTAGGGTTGAGCGAAACGGGTCGAACATTTTCAAAAGTCGCCGACTTTTGGCGAAGTCGAGTTTCATGAAACCCGATCCGACCCCTGTGCGTGGTGGGCCATGCGGTACGCGACTTTCGCGCCAAAGTCGCGTTTCAATGACACGAAAAGCACCATTTCTCAGCCAATGAAGGTAAACGCAGAGTGTGGGCAGCGTGATGACATAGGTCCTGGTCCCCACCATCTTAGAGAAGGGCATTGCAGTGATTGGCTTGCTGTCTGCGGCGTCACAGGGGCTATAAAGGGGAGTTCCCGCCGACCGCCATGTTACTGCTGCTGATCTGAGCTTAGGGAGAGGTTGCTGCCGCTTCGTCAGAAGCAGGGATAGCGTTAGGCAGGGTCCATTAACCACCAAACCGCTTGTGCTGTAGCGATTTCCACTGCCCAACACCACCTTCGGTGTGCAGGGACAGTGGAAGCTCCTTTTTTTTTTTTTTTCCTCAGCGCTGTAGCTCATTGGGCTGCCCTAGAAGGCTCCCTGATAGCTGCATTGCTGTGTGTACGCCGCTGTGCAAACCAACTGCTTTTTTCAAAGCACAAATCCTCTCGTTCCTTCCTTTCTGCACAGCTATCTTGTTTGTTTGTCCACACTTTTTATTTAATTTGTGCATCAGTCCACTCCTTATTGCTGCCTGCCATACCTGGCTGAGATTACTGCAGGGAGATAGTAATTGAAGGACAGTTCCTTTTTTTTTTTTTTTATTTTTGTGGGAGATTAAGATTGACATTTCTGCTAGAGTGCCATCTCTGTCTGTGTCATCTCTCACTCAGTGGGCCATAGAAAGCCTATTTATTTTTTTGCTTGATTTGGGTTCCAAAATCTACCAGAAAAAATCACAACATCAATCAGTGGGAGAAAAATATTGGCCTCAGGGCTTGTGTGCCACTCCTTACTACTGTGTGTGCCATCTCTCACTCAGTGGGCCATAGAAAGCCTATTAATTTTTTTGCTTGATTTGGGTTCTAAATTCTACCTGAAAAAATCAATAAATCAATCAGTGGGAGATTAATATTGGCCTTTGGGCTTGTGTGCCAGTCCTAAGCGTGCCATCTCTCTCTCTCTCTCAGATAGTGGGCCATAGAAAGCCTATTTTTTTATTATTTTATTGGGTTTATAAATTTTCCCTGGAAAAAAAAAAAAAGTGGGAGATTAATATTGGCCTCTGGGCTTGTGTGCCAGTCCTGAGCGTGCCATCTCTCTCACAAATAGTGGGCCATAGAAAGCCTATTTATTTTTTTGGTTGATTTGGGTTCATAATTCTACCTGAAAAAATCAATCAATCAATCAGTGGGAGATTAATATTGGCCTTTGGGCTTGTGTGCCAGTCCTAAGCGTGCCATCTCTCTCTCTCAGATAGTGGGCCATAGAAAGCCTATTTATTATTATTTTTTTTATTGGGTTTATAAATTTTCCCTGGAAAAAAAAAAATGGGAGATTAATATTGGCCTCTGGGCTTGTGTGCCAGTCCTGAACGTGCCATCTCTCTCACAAATAGTGGGCCATAGAAAGCCTATTTGTTTTTTTGGTTGATTTGGGTTCCTAATTCTACCTGAAAAAATCAATCAATCATTCAGTGGGAGAAAAATATTGGCCTCAGGGCTTGTGTGCCACTCCTTACTCCTGTGTGTGCCATCTCTCACTCAGTGGGCCATAGAAAGCCTATTAATTTTTTTGCTTGATTTGGGTTCTAAATTCTACCTGAAAAAATCATTAAATCAATCAGTGGGAGATTAATATTGGCCTTTGGGCTTGTGTGCCAGTCCTAAGCGTGCCATCTCTCTCTCTCTCAGATAGTGGGCCATAGAAAGCCTATTTTTTTATTATTTTATTGGGTTTATAAATTTTCCCTGGAAAAAAAAAAAGTGGGAGATTAATATTGGCCTCTGGGCTTGTGTGCCAGTCCTGAGCGTGCCATCTCTCTCACAAATAGTGGGCCATAGAAAGCCTATTTATTTTTTTGGTTGATTTGGGTTCATAATTCTACCTGAAAAAATCAATCAATCAATCAGTGGGAGATTAATATTGGCCTTTGGGCTTGTGTGCCAGTCCTAAGCGTGCCATCTCTCTCTCTCAGATAGTGGGCCATAGAAAGCCTATTTATTATTATTTTTTTTATTGGGTTTATAAATTTTCCCTGGAAAAAAAAAAATGGAAGATTAATATTGGCCTCTGGGCTTGTGTGCCAGTCCTGAGCGTGCCATCTCTCTCACAAATAGTGGGCCATAGAAAGCCTATTATTTTTTTTGCTTGATTTGGGTTCCAAAATCTACCAAAAAAAATCACTAAATCAATCAGTGGGAGATTAATATTGGCCTCTGGGCTTGTGTGCCACTCCTGACTCCTGTGTGCGTCATCTGTCACTCAGTGGGCCCTAGAAAGCCTATTTTTTGTTTTATTTGTTTTCTAAATTCTCCCTGAAACAATCATTTTATTTTCTTTGGTTTCTAAATTATTCCTGAAAAAAATCATTTTTTTTGTATTTTTTTTTCTCTCAAGTCTCCCTGAAAAAAAAAAAAAAAAAAAAAATCTGTGGGAGATTCATATTGCCCCTTCTGCTTGTGTGCCAGTCTTGACTCCTGGGTGTGCCATCTCTCTCTCTCTCCCCAATTGTGGGCCATAGAAAGCCTATTAATTTTTTTGCTTGATTTGGGTTCCAAAATCTACCAAAAAAAATCACTAAATCAATCAGTGGGAGATTAATATTGGCCTCTGGGCTTGTGTGCCACTCCTGACTCCTGTGTGCGTCATCTGTCACTCAGTGGGCCCTAGAAAGCCTATTTTTTGTTTTATTTGTTTTCTAAATTCTCCCTGAAACAATCATTTTATTTTCTTTGGTTTCTAAATTATTCCTGAAAAAAATCATTTTTTTTGTATTTTTTTTTCTCTCAAGTCTCCCTGAAAAAAAAAAAATAAATCTGTGGGAGATTCATATTGCCCCTTCTGCTTGTGTGCCAGTCTTGACTCCTGGGTGTGCCATCTCTCTCTCTCTCCCCAATTGTGGGCCATAGAAAGCCTATTAATTTTTTTGCTTGATTTGGGTTCCAAAATCTACCAAAAAAAATCACTAAATCAATCAGTGGGAGATTAATATTGGCCTCTGGACTTGTGTGCCACTCCTGACTCCTGTGTGCGTCATCTGTCACTCAGTGGGCCCTAGAAAGCCTATTTTTTGTTTTATTTGTTTTCTAAATTCTCCCTGAAACAATCATTTTATTTTCTTTGGTTTCTAAATTATTCCTGAAAAAAATCATTTTTTTTGTATTTTTTTTTCTCTCAAGTCTCCCTGAAAAAAAAAAAAAAAAAAAAAATCTGTGGGAGATTCATATTGCCCCTTCTGCTTGTGTGCCAGTCTTGACTCCTGGGTGTGCCATCTCTCTCTCCCCAATTGTGGGCCATAGAAAGCCTATTAATTTTTTTGCTTGATTTGGGTTTCAAAATCTACCCAAAAAAATAACTAAATCAATCGGTGGGAGATTAATATTGGCCTCTGGGCTTGTGTGCCACTCCTGACTCCTGTGTGCGTCCTCTCTCACTCAGTGGGCCCTACAAAGCCTTTTTTTTTTTTTTTCCTAAATTCTCCCTGAAACAATCATTTCATTTTATTTGTTTTATAAATTCTTCTGTAAAAAATAATTTTTTTTAAATTTTTTTTTTCTGAAGTCTCCCTTTTAAAAAAAACAAACACAAATCAGTGGGAGATAAATATTTACATTTGCGCTTCAGTGACAGTCCTGCGTGTGTGCCATCTCATTTGTTGCCAACAACAACAGAGTGTGTAACATTGTGGCTGATTTTCGTTGTGGTCTCACCCACCTGTAAAGGGGTAGCTAAATCATACTGAAGTTATAGCTCACCGTGTAAGTTGTGTGACAGCAACAAATACCGTTCGTTTGGTAACGTTTTTAAAACAATGAGGAAGTCTGGTGGAAGAGGTCGTGGCCGGGGGCGTTCATTGTCAGCTGGTAATGAGGGTAGTGGTAGTGGTGGAGCATCAGGTGGTCGTGGGAAAAAAAATATTGCACCTAAGTCTGGAGCTGTGGAGCCAGGTTCGTCGTCTGGCTACACAAGGCCTCGAACCCTCCCTTTTCTGGGAGTAGGAAAACCGCTTTTAAAGCCGGAGCATCAAGAGCAAGTTTTGGCTTATCTTGCTGACTCAGCCTCTAGCTCTTTTGCCTCCTCTCGTGAAACTGGTAAAAGTAAAAGCAGCGCGTCGTTAGTGGATGTTCACGGTCAGGGACAAGTCGCTTCCTTGTCCTCTTCAGCAAAAACAACAACAGAGAAGAATGCAGCAGGCGACACAACGGGTTACTCCATGGAGCTCTTTACACATACCGTCCCTGGCTTAGAAAGTGAAGCAGTTAACAGTCCATGCCCATTACAAGTTGAATCTGACATGGAGTGCACTGATGCACAGCCACAGCCACAGCACTACTATGCTGGTCCTTTGACTCAGACCACAACATTGCCCTCGCAGGGTGCTGATCAAAAATCAGACCCTGATGAGACTATGTTGCCCCATCACGAACGCTATACCACCGACCGACATGGTGACACGAAGTTGCACACGAGCTACAAGAAGAGGTAATAGATGACCCAGTTCTTGACCCCGATTGGCAGCCATTGGGGGAACAGGGTGCAGGCGGCAGCAGTTCTGAAGCGGAGGAGGAGGGGCCGCAGCATGCATCAACATCGCAACAGGTTCCATCTGCCGGGCCCGTATCTTGCCCAAAACGCGTGGCAAAGCTAAAACCTGTTGGAGGACAGCGTGGCCATCCGGTTAAAGCTCAGTCTGCAATGCCTGAAAAGGTATCCGATGCTAGAAAGAGTGCAGTCTGGCATTTTTTTAAACAACATCCAATTGATCAGCGCAAAGTCATCTGTCAAAAATGTTCAACTACCTTAAGCAGAGGACAGAATCTGAAAAGTCTCAATACAAGTTGCATGCATAGACATTTAACCACCATGCATTTGCAAGCCTGGACTAACTACCAAACGTCCCTTAAGGTTGTAGCACCCTCGGCCAATGAAGCTAGTCAGCAACGCAACATCCCTTCCGGCAGTGTAGGGCCACCATTTTCCGCACCACCTGCAGTATCTGTGCAGGTTTCTTTGCCAGGCCAAAGCCGTCAGGGTCAGGGAATCACCAGTTTCGTAGTAGGAAACACTGCATCTAGGGCACCGGTGGCAACAATACCATCTCCCACCGTCTCTCAGTCTGCCATGTCCACCGGCACCCCCGCTAGTTCCACGATCTCCAGCTCTCCAGTCCAGCTCACCCTACATGAGACTATGGTTAGAAAAAGGAAGTACTTAGCCTCGCATCCGCGTACACAGGGTTTGAACGCACACATAGCTAGACTAATCTCGTTAGAGATGATGCCCTACCGGTTAGTTGAAAGCGAAGCTTTCAAAGCCCTGATGGACTACGCTGTACCACGCTACGAGCTACCCAGTCGACACTTTTTTTCCAGAAAAGCCATCCCAGCCCTCCACCAGCATGTTAAAGAGCGCATCGTCCATGCACTCAGGCAATCTGTGAGCACAAAGGTGCACCTGACAACAGATGCATGGACCAGTAGGCATGGCCAGGGACGTTACGTGTCCATCACGGCACACTGGGTAAATGTGGTGGATGCAGGGTCCACAGGGGACAGCAAGTTTGGGACAGTTCTGCCTAGCCCACGGTCTAGGAAACAATTGGCTGTAGCCGTTCGCACCCTCTCCTCCTCCTCTTCGTCCTCCTGCAGAAGCGAGAGCTCGTCCACAGACTGCAGTCGCACAACCACTCCATCCGCAGCTGCCACTGTTGCACACCAGGTCTCCCATTATGGGGCAGCTACTGGCAAACGTCAGCAGGCTGTATTGGCTATGAAGTGTTTGGGCGACAACAGACACACCGCGGAAGTTCTGTCCGAGTTCTTGCAGAAAGAAACGCAGTCGTGGCTGGGCACTGTAGATCTTGAGGCAGGCAAGGTAGTGAGTGATAAAGGAAGGAATTTCATGGCTGCCATCTCCCTTTCCCAACTGAAACACATTCCTTGCCTGGCTCACACCTTAAACCTGGTGGTGCAGTGCTTCCTGAAAAGTTATCCGGGGTTATCCGACCTGCTCCTCAAAGTGCGTGGACTTTGCTCACATATCCGCCGTTCGCCCGTACACTCCAGCCGTATGCAGACCTATCAGCGTTCTTTGAACCTTCCCCAGCATCGCCTAATCATAGACGTTGCAACAAGGTGGAACTCAACACTGCACATGCTTCAGAGACTGTGTGAACAGAGGCGGGCTGTTATGTTTTTGTGGGAGGATACACATACACGGGCAGGCAGTAGGATGGCAGACATGGAGTTGTCAGGTGTGCAGTGGTCGAAGATTCAAGACATGTGTCAAGTCCTTCAGTGTTTTGAGGAATGCACACGGCTGGTTAGTGCAGACAACGCCATAATAAGCATGAGCATCCCCCTAATGCGTCTGCTGATGCAAAGTTTGACGCACATAAAGGATCAGGCGTCTGCAGCTGAGGAAGAGGAAAGCCTTGATGACAGTCAGCCATTGTCTGGCCAGGGCAGTGTACAGGACGAGGTAGCGGGCGAAGAGGAGGAGGAGGACGAGGAGGATGATGGGGATGATTATATTTTTAATGAGGAAGCTTTTCCGGGGCCACTGGAAATTGGTGGCGCGGCAAGGCCGGGTTCTGGTTTTTTGAGGGACACAAGTGACGTTGATTTGCCTGAAACGGCCCCTCAACCAAGCACAACCGCAGATTTGAGAACTGGAACTTTGGCCCACATGGCGGATTATGCCTTACGTATCCTCAAAAGGGACACACGCATAACTAAAATGATGAATGATGACGATTACTGGTTGGCCTGCCTCATTGATCCTCGCTATAAAGGCAAATTGCAAAATATAATGCCACATGAGAACTTGGAACTAATATTAGCAACCAAACAATCAACTCTTGTTGACGTTTGCTTCTGGCATTCCCTGCACACAGCGCCGTGATCGTTCTCACACGAGCTGCAGGGGCCAGCAGACCAGAGGAGTTAGAGGGGCAGAAATCAGAAGTGGCGTTGGCCAGAGGGGTTTTCTGACCAGGTTGTGGAGTGATTTTGCTATGACCGCAGACAGGACAGGTACTGCAGCATCAATTCAAAGTGACAGGAGACAACATTTGTCCAGTATGGTTACAAACTATTTTTCATCCCTTATCGATGTTCTCCCTCAACCGTCATTCCCATTTGATTACTGGGCATCAAAATTAGACACCTGGCCAGAATTGGCAGAATATGGATTGCAGGAGCTTGCTTGCCCGGCAGCTAGTGTCCTATCAGAAAGAGTATTCAGTGCTGCAGGTTCAATACTAACAGAAAAAAGGACTCGTCTGGCTACCCAAAATGTAGATGATCTAACCTTCATTAAAATTAACCACAACTGGATTTCGAAATCTTTTGCCCCACCTTGCCCGGCTGACACCTAGCTTTCCTATGAAAAGGTCTTGCCTGTGGACTATTCTGAATGCCTTTTCCAATCTCGTAATTTTCAGCACCTGATTGTCCAGCATACGACATGTTTACACCTCACTAAATGGCCAAACTCCCCACACGGGGCCGTGGTATCGACACTTGGCGACAGCACCCGTGAGAGTGCAGTTTGTCTGAAGAGGTGGGTGAGCCCGCTTTTGGTCGACGGCACTGCCACTGGGTCCCTCCTAGTACAATAAAGTGTCTCTGGCGGTGGTGGTGCGCACCCAACGTCAGACACACCGTTGTAATATGAGGGGCCCTGGGCCTGTACCGCCGGCCACAAGACAGTTTCCCCCCACCCCAGCTCAAACAGTGCTCTACCACTTGCAAAATTATCTCACAGCTCCACCAATGTTTAGTCTATGCGCTGACATCCTTCAATGCCTGCCACTGACAATACCATTGTATTGACATTTTTGTTATGTTAGGCCTTCGATGCCTGTCTGTGGTCACTCCTTCCACTAGGCCTCCACTGACCACACCACTGCTGCCCATGTACCCCTGGAACCAATTTAAAATTGCCTACAGCCATGTGTTATTATTTTAGGCCTTCGATGCCTGTCTGCGGTCACTCCTTCCACTAGGCCTCTACTGACCACACCACTGCTGCCAGTGTACCCCTGGAACCAATTTAAAATTGCCTACAGCCAGCCCAATTTTTTTATTTTAGGCCTTCGATGCCTGTCTGCGGTCCATTCTTTCAACTACTACTACACTGACCAGGGCACTGCTGCCCGTGTACCCCTGGAACCAATTTAAAATTGCCTACAGCCATGTGTTATTATTTTAGGCCTTCGATGCCTGTCTGCGGTCACTCCTTCCACTAGGCGTCCACTGACTACACCACTGCTGCCCGTGTACCCCTGGAACCAATTTAAAATTGCCTACAGCCAGCCCAATTTTTTTATTTTAGGCCTTCGATGCCTGTCTGCGGTCCATTCTTTCAACTACTACTACACTGACCAGGGCACTGCTGTCCGTGTACCCCTGGAACCAATTTAAAATTGCCTACAGCCATGTGTTATTATTTTAGGCCTTCGATGCCTGTCTGCGGTCACTCCTTCCACTAGGCCTCCACTGACCACACCACTGCTGCCCGTGTACCCCTGGAACCAATTTAAAATTGCCTACAGCCATGTGTTATTATTTTAGGCCTTCGATGCCTGTCTGCGGTCACTCCTTCCACTAGGCCTCCACTGACCACACCACTGCTGCCCGTGTACCCCTGGAACCAATTTAAAATTGCCTACAGCCAGCCCAATTTTTTTATTTTAGGCCTTCGATGCCTGTCTGCGGTCCATTCTTTCAACTACTACTACACTGACCAGGGCACTGCTGCCCGTGTACCCCTGGAACCAATTTAAAATTGCCTACAGCCATGTGTTATTATTTTAGGCCTTCGATGCCTGTCTGTGGTCACTCCTTCCACTAGGCCTCCACTGACCACACCACTGCTGCCCGTGTACCCCTGGAACCAATTTAAAATTGCCTACAGCCAGCCCAATTTTTTTATTTTAGGCCTTCGATGCCTGTCTGCGGTCCTTTCTTTCAACTACTACTACACTGACCAGGGCACTGCTGCCCGTGTACCCCTGGAACCAATTTAAAATTGCCTACAGCCATGTGTTATTATTTTAGGCCTTCGATGCCTGTCTGTGGTCACTCCTTCCACTAGGCCTCCACTGACCACACCACTGCTGCCCGTGTACCCCTGGAACCAATTTAAAATTGCCTACAGCCATGTGTTATTATTTTAGGCCTTCGATGCCTGTCTGCGGTCACTCCTTCCACTAGGCCTCCACTGACCACACCACTGCTGCCCGTGTACCCCTGGAACCAACATCAGAAAATATAAAAATAAGTATTTTGCTTATAAAAAAGAAAATACTGGAGAGATATCAAATGCAGACATTTTAACATTAAAAACAAACACACAACTAAAATCTGGTACAGTACTAAAAATGGCCACCAGCTACAATTACTTTCTCCTGCAAGTAGTTAACTGAAAGGTTTTTTAAATTGAAAACACAGATATGGCATCCACCGAGTGTTGTCCTGTCGCGTCTTCTTTATATTATTGCCGAGAAGATGCAAAACAATGAAAATAATAAAATCATTAATTACCAAAATAATAGAGAAAGTCAACACCACATTGCAAATAAACATTCATTCCAAATAAAGAAGCAGGGCGCGTCCGAGGGTGAGTATATACCTAATAAGAATATAATCACCCTCGGACGCGCAATGCTTATTTCCAACAGCCTTCCTTCCTAAGAATCAGCCCTTCCGTGGTGTAGAGAGACGTTGTGTTACACTCCAAGGTGTTCCCCAGGTTGCCTTTCCTGAGCTTCGATCTTCATGCTCTCGTTTAGTAGTTGTCGGAAACTACGCTGCATTAGGCCTACAAATTGGGTATGGGGTGTAGAGAGAGGGTTTGTTACACTCCAAGGTGTTCCCCAGGTTGCCTTTCCTGAGCTTCGATCTTCCGGCTCTCGTTTAGTAGTTGTTGGAAACTACGCTGCATTAGGCCTTCAAATTGGGTATGGGGTGTAGAGAGAGGGTGTGTTACACTCCAAGGTGTTCCCCAGGTTGCCTTTCCTGAGCTTCGATCTTCCGGCTCTCGTTTAGTAGTTCTTGGAAACTACACTGCATTAGGCCTTCAAATTGGGTATGGGGTGTAGAGAGAGGGTGTGTTACACTCCAAGGTGTTCCCCAGGTTGCCTTTCCTGAGCTTCGATCTTCCGGCTCTCGTTTAGTAGTTCTTGGAAACTACACTGCATTAGGCCTACAAATTGGGTATGGGGTGGAGAGAGATGGTGTGTTCCACTCCAAGGTGTTCCCCAGGTTGCCTTTCCTGAGCTTCGATCTTCCGGCTCTCGTTTAGTAGTTCTTGGAAACTACACTGCATTAGGCCTTCAAATTGGGTATGGGGTGTAGAGAGAGGGTGTGTTACACTCCAAGGTGTTCCCCAGGTTGCCTTTCCTGAGCTTCGATCTTCCGGCTCTCGTCTAGTAGTTCTTGGAAACTACACTGCATTAGGCCTACAAATTGGGTATGGGGTGGAGAGAGATGGTGTGTTACACTCCAAGGTGTTCCCCAGGTTTCCTTGCCATTGCTTCGGTCTTCCGACTCTCGTTTAGTAGTTGTAGAAAAGTACACTGCATTAGGCCTACAAAATGGGTATGGGGTGGAGAGAGATGGTGTGTTACACTCCAAGGTGTTCCCCAGGTTGCCTTTCCTGAGCTTCTATCTTCAGGCTCTCATTAAATTGTGGTTAAATGGAACAACTGCATTTGGCGTACTAGTTGGTTTGGGGCCTACTATCGGTGTCTGCCACTCCTTGCTGTTCTCCTGGTTTCCTGTCCTGAAATTCCATTTTCAGGCTCTCGTTAAGTAGTTGTTAATGTTAGACTGCATTTGGCCTACTAGTTGGGTTGGGGCCTACTATCGGTGTCTGCCACTCCTTGCTGTTCTCCTCCACTGAACAAAGCTGTGCCGCCTGTTTACTACGGTTGCCAATTTTGAACTGCATTTCGACTACTTACTGATTTGGCCCTACTCTCTGTGTCAGCCTCTCATTCCAGTTGTCCTCCACTGCAATGCCCCCTGGTTATTCCTGTGTTACCAATTTTGAACTGCATTTAGCCCACTTTATTCTTTGGGCCTATATCTGTGTTTCCACTTCATCGTGCCCATTGCCCAGCCAGTGATAGATGAGTCTGCTGGTACATTGACCCATAACGCAACATTCCCCGTGCATGCTACACAACAACATTGTGACCCTGCTGAAAGTCAGGTTGCTCTTCCCGCATACCATACCACCTTACACGGGGACAAAGAGGAAGGTGCAGATGAAAGTGCAGGTTCCTTCATCAGGTGGGGGGAGGAATACTAGTTGGCGACGTCACTGGCACAGGGCCTCTCATAGTACGCAAAAGTGTTGCTGCCGGTGGGAGGCGCCCCCGCCGTGCAAACACACCGCTGTACTTTGAGGGGCCCTGTGCCAGTGCCAATGCCAACAAGTGGGCCCCCCCTGCTTGCTCAGGATCACAGCACTTGCAAAGTTGAAATACTTACCTCTCCCTGCTCCACTGCCGTGACGTGGTCCAGATTTCCTGGGCCCACTAATTACTTGAACCAGCCCTACCCCACACAACTTTAGCCAAATGACCCCCAATTTCAAATGCCTTCCAATTATTATAAGGTAAATTACGCTTGACAAGCTTCATTAAGAAGAATGGATGGTTTTGACATTAAAATGGGCACTCTAGGTGTTTTCCTGGCCCCCACTTACTGCCGACTATGCTGCCCCATTAACTTGCATTGGGTTTCGTGTTTCGGTCGATCCCGACTTTACGTCATAATCGGCCGATTTCACTCGACCCGACTTTTGAGATAGTCGGGTTTCGCGAAACCCGGCTCGACTCTAAAAAGGTCAAGGTCGCTCAACTCTACTGCCCAGGCCTCCAAACAAATGCACTATCAGGATGCAGTGGACCCATCTAGTGTGGACAGGTGCCAAGTCCTGCTAGAGAATTAAATTTCCTTCTTAAAAAAGCTTGTCGGCATGAAGTGCTCTAAATTTTCCTGGTAGACGGTGGCACTGACTTTGGTCTTGATATAACACAACTGAATCACCAATAAACCTTTATATACTTATGATGACACAGATAAAATATAACTATTTATTTATATACCAATTAAAACCATGCCACAAATACAACCAGATAATCACATAAAACACACAACCGTGCACTCTAGATAGCCCTGCCAAACAAATCCTATTTGTACTGCCTACCTATCAGTGGAGGTTGGCACCCTAAACACAGATACGAGAATGGCGCCCCCACTCACCGTCGGCTGACCCTATATCTCCTAGTATGGATCCTAGTACTGGTGTCACATATGGAGCAGCACATATACTAGACAGGAAAAGATAGGCAGACTTAATGGCTGATTGTATATACTGTATATATATGTATATATATTCATATATATAAGCTAGGTTTGTGGCAGGGTGAGATACACGGACAAAAGACCAACAATGTGCATAACATAAAAATTGCTCGTGTATTAAAAATGGTCCTCACTACCTCTGTACCCTACTGCTGTGCAGCCTACCTGGCTGTGGAGATTGGCACCTTACTGGTCAGCGGAAATGGCGCCCCCACTCGGCGACGACTGGCCCTGGGAAGCCCTAATATTGAATCCCAGACTGATGGTGATCAGAATCAAATGTGTAAATACACAATACTGGCAAGACACAAAAATTACCACTGCAGAAAAAAATGTGCTTATCTTCAGCCAAAGATAGCCTAATGCTTAGATGATATGCATGATACACAGAGGGTGAGACCGATACTTATCAGTATTGATGTTTCATACGCCTCTACGCGTTTCACCCCAGCGGATCATCAGGATATCCCGGTTATCCCGGGTGCTTGTGCACCTTTTTCTACCACATTTTTTCCTTCCACACAACTTTCCATTAATATGCTTGGATACCGCATGCTGTGAACAGCCAGCTTATTTAGCAATGACAATTTGTGGCTTACCCTCCTTGTGGAGTGTGTCATTGACTGCCTTCTGGACATTTGTCAAGTCTGCAGTTTTCCCCATGATTGTGGAGCCTAGTGAAACAGACTTATGGACCTTTTCAAATGCTTAGGAAGCCTTTGCAGGTGTTTTATTCTAATTTACTGAGATAACGACTTTTGGGTTCTCATTGCCTGTAAGCCATAATCATCAACATTAACAGAAATAAAAACTTGAAATAGATCACTCTGTTTGTAATGACTCTATATAATATATGAATTTCAGGTTTTGTATTGAAGAACTGAAATAAATTAACTTTTTGATGATATTCTAATTGAGAAGCATCTGTATAAAGTGAATTTGAGTCCCATGAGTGTGAGGTATTGTGATTAGTGAAGGGATCAGGTGCTGATGAGCACGGTATAAGGAGGTAAACAAAAAGTGCCAAATGTGTCTTAGGTCACACGCACCACTGTGGATATTGGGAATTTAACTGATTTTCTGGGATTGAACATTTTAGAGAACCAATTCAGCTTGAGCAAAGTGTTGGAGATGCGAGAAGGAAGACTAGATTATGGAGGAGGCTTGCCAAAAGTAGTGCCAGGGTAGGGTAAGAAACAGATGTACAGCAGTGCATCACTATGAGTGAGGTTGATGCATTCAAGATAGGTGCTAGAAGTACGGAAACGAATCCCACAGGGTAGTGTGACTGCCGCACAGATATTGCATGTCCTGGGTGAAAGTGGCGGCAGGAGCAAAATCTGACAACACATAGGAGTTGATAAAGCAACTTGTGCAGGCTAATCTCCAGCAGCAACTGATGGAAACATCATCATCAACAGCAGCAGTCGCAACAGCAGCAGCAGCACCGGCAGCAGATGGAACTCCGAGCCGAGGCGATCTGTGGCAGGGCAACCGCCCCATTCCAAATCCAGTTGATGATGCTCACGTGAGGAAGACGGTAAGAAGAGTATTGCAAAAGATGTCCCGGGTGATGACGTTGAAGCGTTTTTTGGCGGTATTTGAAAGGGTGGAGGAGCAGGAGAAATTGCCTCCAGAGCAGTGGGCAGAGGTTCTGGTGCCATATTTAACAGGTGAACCGCAGAAGGCGTATTATGACTTGGTGTAGCAGGACACAAAAGAGTATGCCAAGATAAAAGCTGGGATCTTGGCATGCTTAGGAGTGACTCAGACTTTCAGGGCGCAACGGGTGCACCAGTGGGCTTATCACTCTGACAAACCTCCCCGGTCCCAAATGTTTGACCTCCTACACATGGTCCAAAAATGGTTGCAACCTGAATCCTCCTTTCCAGCACAGATGGTGGAGAAGGTTGACATGGACAGGTTAATACTCTCCCTCCTAAAAGTTAATAAGAGTTAATACTCTCCTGCCGGTGCAATCCTGGGTTTTCCAGGTAGATCCCTCTAATGTCGATGACCTAGAGAGCCTGGTGGAGAGGTACCATGCGGTCGAGAGTACCTTGGGAAATCAAGGGGGTTGAGCATCCCCATACTGGGATTCCCAAAGGGGGATGGACACCACAAACAGGGTGGAATGTCCACAAGCCCAGGAGGTGTCTGAGTGAAAGGTCCCTCCCAATAGTATTATTTGTTGGAGGTGTCAAACCCCAGGTCACATAGTCACCCATTTCCCCATGACCATTAAGACAATGTACTGTAGCTTAGAACAGTGCTGCTCATATTTTGCATATCCCGCCTGCAGTGCTGTCCCTCAACCAGGCGAGGAACCACAGGCATGCCCCATAACAGTAAATGTGGTACAAATGATTGATCTGTTGAACTTGGGGAGTTTGGTAACCCTAATGAGGGCCACAATTCCCCACCAGCTGATTCCTGGAAAGAGGGTGGGCATCCACTGCATCCATGGCGACGCTAAGGACTACCCTGTGGCCCCAGTGGTCATAAACACAAACTGTGGCACCGAGTCCCATGAGATTGATGTGGTCAAGGACCTTTTGCACCCTATTATAATAGGCCGGGATTTTGCATTATTTTGGGACTTGTGGGGGAAAGGAGGAACATCTGGTTCTCCGGACAGCAGACAGGTTGCTCCCAAAGAAACTGCGTAGCAGGCTGCCTATGAAAGTTTTCCGTTTTGTGTGCTGATTGGCGATGAGGATGAGGCAGCATTCACAGAGGCCAACGTCCCTAAGCTGGAGGAAACTTTGGAACCGCCAAACTGAGGGATTTAACACCCCGGCTCTTGAGCAGACGACTGTATAAATTGGAATGAGATCTGAACGTAGTGCACCGACTAGCTGGCAGCTCTCCCTGTTATGCTAGTGAAGCTACTCACTCGGGATAATAGGTAAAGATGAATACTGCAACTGACCATGCCAGTTTTTGTACTGACTAGAGATCTTGTCCCTGTGGTCCCTAGAGGTTTATGCATAAGCAGAGATAGCTCTAACTACAGACTAGAGGATGGCAACTCGGGCCTATGCAGCCTAAAAAGCAGACAAGCGTTTCACGTTTCTTCTAAAGAAACTGAGGGCAGAGCAGAGTGTGAATTATCTACACAACGGAAAGTGTGCTGAAAGAAAGGAAAGATCCCAAAGAGAGGAAAATAAACCACAAAATACAAAATAAAGTATAAAGTACGTTCTGTTAGAAAATATGCTGCCTACTTCCTAAAAAGTAAAAGAAGCCAGATGCAGAGAAAAGAATAGAATTAGCAAAGGAGTAAACCATAGCTGGAAATATAGCAGAACATCATAATATCCACATGAAACTATCACCAGCAGGTATTCGAACAAGGGAACAGAATATAAAGCAGCATCCGGAAGGTGATAAAGTAGACAAATTTAAAACACCTGTGTTATGCTAATTGCTAAACAGATTGCAGCCAGAATAGTAAAACCTAAACATCCAGAAAAAGGTGTGTTTGCTGTGGATTGGTGGACAGAGAAGCTAATCATAGAACACAGGCTCAAGGGTTCGAACCCAGGAGCATAGCAGTACCCCACTTTTCTACGAGAGGCCACTGGACCAACAGAAATTCCCAATCACTGATGCCACTGAGAGAGCTCCTTCACTAGCAGACCTGCATGATAACCCATCCACCATTCCATTTATCACGATGCTGCTGTCGATGACTGACACGTCTGGAACCCAAGACTCGTTTCACCTCTAATTCCTTGTCTTACTCAAAGTCAACATTAGGAAAAAATAAACAATTTCAGGGTCTGATGAGAGGCTTTAGACCTGGCAAAATGAACATAGTAATCAACATCATTTCGGTCACTCTCTCACCAAAAGAATCTGGAAACAGCAATCCAGGTAGCAGAGGAACCAGGATGTTCAGCAAACACAGATTCATGCACTTTGCTAAGATCAGTGTGAAGCGAGGACGGCACAAAAAATTGCCAGTTGGGAAGTCGTACGGTACACCAACCTGAGTTTCCATAACACGATGTCTGAGATCAATCTCCAGAGCTCCACCACTACCCCTTCACTAAGAATTTTGACTGGATTTTTGTCTATCAACTCTGGAACAAAACTGCATGATAAAGCATCAGTCTTAATATTCTTAGTATTAGGGAGATACAGTATGTCACAGAGAAATCAAACTAATCCAAAAAGATGGCCCATCGGGCTTGTCTAGTACTCAAGCATTTAGCGGTGTCAACATAAAGTACATTTTTGTGATCAGTAAAGACTGTTACTCTATGTTTACCCCTCTTCAACCAATGCCCCCATTCCTCGAAAGCCCACTTAACAGCCAATTGTCATTATTATAGTTGGACTCTGCTTGTGAGAATTTGAGAAATAAAGCATAAGGATGAAAGTAACCATCCTTCTGTTAAAGCATTGCACCCATCCCCACAGAAGAGCTGTCTACTTCAACCACAAAAGCCCAATCTACATCGTGTTGACTGAGAACAGGAGCTTTAGGAAAAGCTGTCTTGAGGGTAGTAAAAGCATCAACAACCTCAGTGGAGGAAAAGTCAGCATGCTCCTTTGTCATATCAGTAAGAGGTTTGACTATAACTTAGAAGTTCTTTATGAACTTATGATAATAATTAGCAAAACCTAAGAACCTCTGTAAAGCTTTAAGAATAGTAGGTTGTACCCACTCATGGACAGCTTGTACATTCAGTGTTAGGAAAAGCATCCTCAAAATCATGAATAAAACCTGGAAGATGAGATCTCATAGATGACAGGGATTTAGATAAACAGCTGGAAAAAAGTTCCCCCAAAACATAAAGGGGTTGTCCACTACTAAGACAACCCCTTCTTGATCTAAATGTTTGGCCCCAATAGAATAAGAAATCTTATACTCACCATCTGTGGCTGTACCACAGTGAACGCTGCATCCAGTGGTGTCAGCACTCACAGTCCTGAGGCTCTCATGCACTTGTTGTGACACGTGACACCGGCATCCAATCAGTACAGGCGTCATTGTCCTTCCTTTTGTTGAATTAAACATGAAGAGTAAGTCCAGGCTGCTAATCTGTGACTTTCTCTTCATGTTCAATTTGACAGAAGATGAGGACAGTGATGCAAGCACTGATTTGGCTCACAACAGCTGCATGGGAGCCCCGGGGGAGAGCGAGTGCCGACACCGAGGGAGTGGCATCGGCACCGGAGGAAAGTATTTTTTTATTTTATTCAGACCAAGCGTGGGGTATGAGAAGGGGTTGTCCAAGTAGTTGTAATAAGATTATGCTAAGGTTCTATGGAGACCGATGACGTGGGTCAGAATGACGACAAACACGGTATATCACAGTTCAGTATATATATATATAATAGAAAGATGAACTTCAGGTGACTGATGTAAACTGCGGATTTACAGATAAGCAAGTAATAAACAGTCTCAAGAATATGTTGATGTTAGTAGTAGTAGTACAGACCGAGGGTGCGAGTACAAGTCCAGCAATGCAGAATCCAGAGCCCAGGCTGGTTGCTAGTAGGGAGCAGACCGTAGCAGAGGTGGGTGCAGAGCAGGTGTAGAGTAACAGTCTTTCCGGTGGTACGTAGATCCAGAAGCAAGCGGGGTATCCCGAGGAATAGAAGAAGCAAGCAGGTTGCAAGTCCTTGATCTTGGCAGCAAGAGTGGTACAAGATACAGAAGCAAGGTATAGTGTGCAGAGTTCCTTTACATATGCAGCAGACAGGAAGCAAGGAGTATCAGACAGGAAACAAGATGGCCCCCTTGAAGCCAACCACTCCATTTTGGGTAAGGGCAGAAGCCAAAAGAACTAAGGGCAAGAACAGACAAAATCATGTACGCAGTCCCAGTCCTTACACTAGTAGACAACTTCTTTAATCTTGAGAATCTCTCAATTGGTGGTGGAATTGTGTTTTAGCAACTAGGACATATCTAAGATAACGTTAGCTGGCAAATGAGGGAAGAACCATCAATAAATGATTCCTGTGCCGGAGATCTTCAATTTCTATTTGCACATATGTGGTAGTCAGCCACTGATCTCCAGGCATGGACGGTCTCAGGTATATTTTGGTGAGCGAAGTTTTCTTATCCCTTTTCCCCTTTGCTATGTAGTTGAATTAATAAAGGCAGTGGGTTATGCCTTTCTGTTCTAAGTGGTCTGAAATGTGTTGACCCTGATGCTCATTGCTTGCTGTCTGGTCCTCTCTTCTGATGCACTGCATATCTGACCCAAATTTTGGGGCTTTCTAACAGCCAAAGGCCCTGGCCAAGAGGGAACGCTTGGCTAGAGATGTGATGAGGGCATTGAGGACTGGAAAGCGATAAGGAAAAGTGAGGCCATCTGGAGAGGTGAGTGGTGATGTGAAAAAGTTGTTTTTGCTGTTTTTACCCTTTTGCAAGCCTTCTACGATTCAGCTGGTGGCTGCATTAACCCACCATTTTGCTGAATCTGTTAGCTGCAAATTCCCCAAAAAACCTGTAAACTCTAGAATGTGGATTTTTGTAAAATTCATGTAGAATTCAATTTCATTCAAATAAATTCACCTATCTCTAATCACTACCTTGAGAGTAATTAAAGTATGAGGTGGTGACAGTAAAAAGACCTTTTGTTTGGCCATTAGTGTGTCAAATAATGTCTTAGCTGGCTACTCTGTTTTATGAGAAAATGCATTTTATGGAAAACCTGACTGACATGTGATTCCACATAAAACGGGACAATGTTCTTCAAAGCTTTCTCTGATGAGCTGGCGGAAATCTCACACTTTTATACAAAAAGTTGTAGTTGAGTCAATAGTCGGAATATAGCTTTGAAGAACTGTAATTAACATCTTCTTGTCAAATTTTAACATCTTCCAACTAAGTTTCCAAGAACTGGAATGAAGATGTGATAACCAGACTGATTAAAAAAGCAAACAAATCTGAAGTCTTGTTTTTCATCTCTGTAGTGAGCTGTATGAAAATCAATCTGCCCAAGATATATTACCTTCTTGGTATTACAATTTCAATGCTGATTAGCCTAAAAGTTGATATAGAGTAAATGCAATGTTTCGGTATGCAATTGTAAAATGGTGCACAGAGGACTATAACTTGACTTGCACAAAAACAAGACCTCACATAGCGAAGTTCACATAAAAATAAAAATGTATTGGTTGATATGATTATAACCAAGGGAAAGAGAAAACAAAAAAAAATCTTTGAGCAGTCTAAACAAGTACATCGCTAAAAACTAAACTCCATCAGCAAAGGCTAAAATTACAAACTTTGATGTACAGGTGCCATTCTACTTTTTAGGCCAGGGTCACACTTGCGCGTGAAATGCAAGAAACTCGCATGAGTTTGTTGTATCAATACCCAACCCTGCTGCTGGTGGTTCAGACAGATGTGACCCCGGCCTTAGGCTTGGGCTACATAGTAACACATGTTACGCAACCAAAATTTGCTAGGTGTTGCTACTACATCGCAGTGCAAAACAAGAGAATGGGGTCGCAATCTGACCCTAAAGGTACTAAAACCACAACAATAAAGCAGCAATAAGTCCAACTGCGTCAGATATTTATGACTTGCTTGTCGGTCACATTGCCACACCATCGACTTATGCTCCACTATGATGTAACAGCGAGACGTAGCAAACATTGGTCACACACCAGGTGTCGCGTACAAAGTCATTGTGTAGTCCCAGCCTTAGGGTATCATACACTGGATACTTTTGGTGTTCTTTGGTAAAACATATATGTATATTTTCCTGTATTTTTATGACTATGAAAACTGTACATTCACAATGAAGGCATCAAAACTATGAATTAACACATGTGGAATTATATGCTTAACAAAAAAGTGTGAAACAACTTAAATTATGTCTTATATTCTAGGTTCTTCAAAGTGGACACCTTTTGCTTTGATGACTGCTTTGCACACTCTTGGCATTCTCTTGATGAGCTTCAAGAGGTAGTCACCGGGATTGGTTTTCCAACAATCTTGAAAGAGTTCCCAGAGATGCTTAGCACTTGTTGGCCCTTTTGCCTTCACTCTGCGGTCCAGCTCACCCCAAACCATCTCGATTGGGTTCAGGTCTGGTGACTGTGGAGACCAGGTCATCTGGCATAACACCCCATCACTCTCCTTCTTGGTCAAATAGCCCTTACACAGCCCGGAGGTGTGTTTGGGGTCATTATCCTGTTGAAAAATAAATGATGGTCCAACTAAACGCAAACCGGATGGAATAGCATGCCGCTGCAAGATGCTATGGTAGCCATGCTGGTTCAGTATGCCATCAATTATGAATAAATCCCAGTGTCACCAGCAAAGCACCCCCACACCATCACACCTCCTGCATCATGCTTCACAGTGGGAACCAGGCATGTAGAGTCCATCCGTTCACCTTTTCTGCGTCGCACAAAGACACGGTGGTTGGAACCAAAGATCTCAAATTTGGACTCATCAGACCAAAGCACAGATTTCCACTGGTCTAATGTCAATTCCTTGTGTTCTTTAGCCCAAATAAGCCTCTTCTGCTTGTTGCCTGTCCTTAGCAGTGGTTTCCTAGCAGCTATTTTACCATGAAGGCCCGCTGCACAAAGTCTCCTCTTAACAGTTGTTGTAGAGATGTGTCTGCTGCTAGAACTCTGTGTGGCATTGACCTGGTCTCTAATCAGTGCTGCTGTTAACCTGCGATTTCTGAGACTGGTGACTCGGATAAACTTATCCTCAGTAGCAGAGGTGACTCTTGGTCTTCCTTTCCTGGGGCGGTCCTCATGTGAGCCAGTTTCTTTGTAGCGCTTGATGGTTTTTCCCACTGCACTTGGGGATACTTTCAAAGTTTTCCCAATTTTTCAGACTGACAGACCTTCATTTCTTAAAGTAATGATGGCCACTCGTTTTTCTTTAGTTAGCTGCTTTTTTCACGGGATTAACACACAAGACCGTATTTTCTTCTAAAAGTTCAACTGGGTTTATTACTCCATAAACCCCAGTGGTAGAAAACACAAAACAACAATCTTCATAGCATGGCAAAATACGGTAACAATGTTCACAGCATGACTCTATTCCATTAGGACTGTGACCATACACTCTTGGTCGAGTCCAAAGTTCAAGTTCGCTCTGGAGCCAAACACACAGTCTGGTATTACCTGCTTGTCAGTGCTGCAGGCTTTCCACTGGCAGTACCACACGGGACCTGTTTCTGGCTCTGCAGATCCCTGTCCTCACCTTGTGCTGTTCAGGGATCCATTCCTCCTCCCAGGACCTCCCAACACCCAGGTTACTTGGGATCACACAGGTGGCCTGTCCGGGTACAAGCCAGGACGTCCAACCCCAGCTGGGACCGTTCAATACCCAGGTCACCAGAAGCAAAGTCCCACCACGTGCTCTTCAGGGCTTAGCACACCCAACACCGAGGTATCTGCCAGGACCTTGCACGTGGACCATTCAGGTCCCCTCACTCAGACCCTTGTGACCCACACCCTGGTCACATTACATACCGTAAACCACTCCCCTGGGTGGGAGTGTGGGTGTGTGTCTAGTTTGTCCCGCCCATCTCACATAACTAGCCAAGTAAGTCTCCCTTACAACTACACAAACTCTTGAGGGACTACAGGTCCCAAAACAACAACATTGCATCAGACTTACCATGCAGACTCCCTCTGCGACACATATCGGCCACTCACAATTCTGCCAGTCACTGTTTTACCACCTTTATAACAACAGATACGCCTCCATGCATATCCCGAGGAGCACACACTGCGCCCCCTAGCTGCCACAGGGGTCACTGCATCACACAGTCTACTCAGTGGGACTATCAGCTGTGTATCCACCATACGTCTGCACAACACAACTGATGGTCCCAACCCCGTTTATAAGGCAAGAAATCCCACTTATTAAACCTGACAGGGCACACCTGTGTAGTGAAAACCATTTCCAGTGACTACCTCTTGAAGCTCATCAAGAGAATGCCAAGAGTGTACAAAACAGTGATCAAAGCAAAAGGTGGCTACTTTGAAGAACATAGAATATAAGACTTAATTTTAGTTGTTTTTTGCTAAATATATAATTCTGCATGTGTTAATTCATAGTTTTGATGCCTTCAGTGTGAATGTACAATTTTCATAGTCATGAAAATACAGAAAAATCTTTAAATGAGAAGGTGTGTCCAAACTTTTGGTCTGTACTGTAATTGTTAAATGTATTGACATTTTGATAACTTTGTCCTGTGTTCATGATGACTTGCAATTATGTTTGCGTTTATATGTCCGGCATAACCTTTAGCATTATGTAAAGTTACTAATTTGAAAGTCTAATATTAGAGGTGTCCACATATTGTACATAACTCTGCACAGAGTCAGTCTGAAATATAAATCTTCTCTTATATTATTCACCTTTTTTCCATTTCAATAACATTTCAAGTAATGCAAATGTCTAGCAGATGACAAATAAAGGGCTGTTAAAAAAATTCCTCTTCAATAAAGCCAAAAACTTTAGCAAACGTTGGCACCACTCTGGATGACATGTTCTACAAAGGCATAAAAGCCATATTGCAATTTGTACTTTAGAAGAATATATTTCTTATAAAGACATCATCCCTGTGCACCTTCTAGGGTCTTGTATTTCTTCACTTCAGGACCGTTATGGATGAAATATTGTCTTTTAGTTGCAAAAGAAACCATCACAATGGATCATTTGTTATATCAGTACTGATTCTGGGGCTTGTATAATGAGGTGTTTGTTGTAAATGGTCTCAGCAATAGTCTTGATTAAAACCTACAAGACAGTCAAGCTTTACTTGTGCAGTTCAATAATTAAATTCAGGATTTCAGATATTGGCTAGCTGGGGAGTTAGTAACTCCACCTGATGAATAATGGACTCTTGAGAGTGCATGGAAAAGTGATGTTAGTGTAAAAATGGTGCCATGCAAATTTCAAGGGATGTCTGACTGCAGACTATGCGTTGCACGCTGTGAGGATTCTCCAGTGGCAGCACTAGGAGCGGCGGCTGCATGTCCGCAAATATGTGATTTGCATTTATGCAGTCATGTGCCGACTAGACGTGCACTTTCTCGCTCAATTCAAGTATATTGAGCGAAGTCTGACACATCTAGTCGGAAAGTGGCCAGAAGTATGCAAATCGCATAACTGCAGTCACATTACCACCCGCTCCCAGCGTCGACTCAGAGAATACTCACAGTGCGCAGTGCTCATGATGTGAGGATTCGCAGGTCTACAGTCACATAAACTAACTGCACACTTGTACCCCAAGGCGGACAACCCCTTTATTAAAAAGTAATGCTATTGTTTAGCTAGGCTATGATATTTGCATTTGTGCTTTTTCTTACTGGTGTCTCACTATGTAAGTATTCAATTATGACAAAGTTGTGACTAGAGTTGCTATGACTCAATTCTGGGGACCACTTCAATAATCTGTGGCCACTAGATGGGTGCCCTGTGAACCAACTCTTACCTATTGGTATCCACAGCTCTTCTTTGGATTAGCAGGCCTGACCTGATGGTACATACAGTATGCGCCCTGATGCAATCAAGACATCGCACCAGGCCAGCTAATTGGGTAACTGTCAGGTATTAAGCAATTCTCTGAACTCCCATCCGGTGTCTACAAATCACTGAAGTGGCTGATGGAGAGGGTCCTGTGAATCGATTCAACCATGTCTAATTTAGTCAAATTTATTTTTTAATGTTTTTATTTTTAACAGATCTTGATAGACCCCACGATAGTGTATTTTAATGAATTTCAGCTGCAGTTAGGTACTGAACCACCAGTAAGTTTTCTTCTATTAACATTCACATTGCACTACTGATCACTAGGGTTGAGCGACCTTGACCTTTTTAGAGTCGAGCCGTGTTTCGCGAAACCCGACTATCTTAGAAGTCGAGTCGAGTGGAAACGGCCGATTATCGCGAAAAGTCGGGTATCGCCCGAAACACGAAACCCAATGCAAGTCAATGGGGGAGCATAGTCGGCAGTGAGTGGAGGCCAGGAAAACACCTACACTGCCCATTTTAATGGCAAAAACATCCATTCTTGTTAAAGAAGCTTGTCAATCGTAATTTACCTTATAATAATTGGAAGGCATTTGAAATTGGGGGTCATTTGGCTAAAGTTGTGGGGGGTAGGGCTGGTTCAAGTAATTAGTGGGCCCAGTAAATCTGGACCACATCACGGCAGTGGAGCAGGGAGAGGTAAGTATTTCAACTTTGCAAATGCTGTGATCCTGAGCAAGCAGGGGGGGCCCACTCGTTGGCATTGGCACTGGCACAGGGCCCCTCAAAGTACAGCGGTGTGTTTGCACGGCGGGGGCGCCTCCCACCGGCAGCAACACTTTTGCGTACTATGAGAGGCCCTGTGCCAGTGACGTCGCCAACTAGTATTCCTCCCCCCACCTGATGAAGGAACCTGCAATTTCATCTGCACCTTCCTCTTTGTCCCCGTGTAAGGTGGTATGGTATGCGGGAAGAGCAACCTGACTTTCAGCAGGGTCACAATGTTGCTGTGTAGCATGCACGGGGAATTTTGCGTTATGGGTCAATGTACCAGCAGACTCATCTATCACTGGCTGGGCAATGGGCAGGATGAGGAGGAAACACAGATATAGGCCCAAAGAATAAAGTGGGCTAAATGCAGTTCAAAATTGGTAACACAGGACTAACCAGGGGGCATTGCAGTGGAGGACAACTGGAATGAGAGGCTGACACAGAGAGTAGGCCCAAATCAGTAAGTAGTCGACATGCAGTTCAAAATTGGCAACCGTAGTAAACAGGCGGCCCAGCTTTGTTCAGTTGAAGAGAACAGCAAGGAGTGGCAGACACCGATAGTAGGCCCCAACCCAACCAGTAGGCCAAATGCAGTCTAACATTAACAACTACTTAACAAGAGCCTGAAAATGGAATTTCAGGACAGGAAACCAGGAGAACAGCAAGGAGTGGCAGACACCGATAGTAGGCCCCAAACCAACTAGTACGCCAAATGCAGTTGTTCCATTTAACTACAATTTAATGAGAGCCTGAAGATAGAAGTTCAGGAAAGGCAACCTGGAGAACACCTTGGAGTGTAACACACCATCTCTCTACACCCCATACCCAATTTGTAGGCCTAATGCAGTGTAGTTTTCTACAACTACTAAACGAGAGTCGGAAGACCGAAGCAATGTGGACGAAACCTGGGGAACACCTTGGAGTGGAACACACCATCTCTCTACACCCCATACCCAATTTGTAGGCCTAATGCAGTGTAGTTTTCTACAACTACTAAACGAGAGCATGAAGATCGAAGCAATGGAGAGGAAAACTGTGGAACACCTTGGAGTGGAACACACCATCTCTCTACACCCCATACCCAATTTGTAGGCCTAATGCAGCGTAGTTTCCAACAACTACTAAACGAGAGCATGAAGATCGAAGCAATGGCGATGAAACCTGGGGAACACCTTGGAGTGGAACACACCATCTCTCTACACCCCATACCCAATTTGTAGGCCTAATGCAGCGTAGTTTCCAACAACTACTAAACGAGAGCATGAAGATTGAAGCTCAGGAAAGGCAACCTGGAGAACACCTTGGAGTGGAACACACCATCTCTCTACACCCCATACCCAATTTGTAGGCCTAATGCAGCGTAGTTTCCAACAACTACTAAACGAGAGCATGAAGATTGAAGCAATGGAGAGGAAACCTGGGGAACACCTTGGAGTGTAACACACCATCTCTCTACACCCCATACCCAATTTGTAAGCCTAATGCAGCGTAGTTTCCAACAACTACTAAACGAGAGCATGAAGATTGAAGCTCAGGAAAGGCAACCTGGAGAACACCTTGGAGTGGAACACACCATCTCTCTACACCCCATACCCAATTTGTAGGCCTAATGCAGCGTAGTTTCCAACAACTACTAAACGAGAGCATGAAGATTGAAGCTCAGGAAAGGCAACCTGGAGAACACCTTGGAGTGGAACACACCATCTCTCTACACCCCATACCCAATTTGTAGGCCTAATGCAGCGTAGTTTCCAACAACTACTAAACGAGAGCATGAAGATTGAAGCAATGGAGAGGGAACCTGGGGAACACCTTGGAGTGTAACACACCATCTCTCTACACCCCATACCCAATTTGTAGGCCTAATGCAGCATAGTTTCCAACAACTACTAAACGAGAGCATGAAGATTGAAGCTCAGGAAAGGCAACCTGGAGAACACCTTGGAGTGGAACACACCATCTCTCTACACCCCATACCCAATTTGTAGGCCTAATGCAGCGTAGTTTCCAACAACTACTAAAGGAGAGCATGAAGATTGAAGCAATGGAGAGGAAACCTGGGGAACACCTTGGGGAGGCAGACACCGTTAGTAGGCCCTACCAAAGTTGTACACCCAATGCAGTTTTAAAATTCCTAGAGGCTGAAAACAAGACTATTGACGCTCAGCTTTTTTTCAAAGGAACACAGCTGAATTGAGTGGCACAGACAGACACAGGTAGTAGGACTCAAACCAAAAATGTGGCTCACTGCAGCAGAAAAAAGTTACAGGGGTACACAAGCTGCAGTGCTCTGGGCAGTGGAGGACAATTTCAATAGTGAACCGCAGACAGACTTTGTACGCCTACTATTAAAAAAAGGATGCTCTATGCAATTATAAATAGGTTCCAGGGGTACACGGGCAGCAGTGGTGTGGTCAGTGGAGGCCTAGTGGAAGGAGTGACCGCAGACAGGCATCGAAGGCCTAAAATAATAACACATGGCTGTAGGCAATTTTAAATTGGTTCCAGGGGAACACGGGCAGCAGTGGCCTGGTCAGTGTAGTAGTAGTAGAAAGAACGGACCGCAGACAGGCATCGAAGGCCTAAAATAAAAAAATTGGGCTGGCGGTAGGCAATTTTAAATTGGTTCCAGGGGTACACGGGCAGCAGTGGTGTGGTCAGTGGAGGCCTAGTGGAAGGAGTGACCGCAGACAGGCAACGAAGGCCTAAAATAATAACACATGGCTGTAGGCAATTTTAAATTGGTTCCAGGGGAACACGGGCAGCAGTGGCCTGGTCAGTGTAGTAGTAGTAGAAAGAACGGACCGCAGACAGGCATCGAAGGCCTAAAATAAAAAAATTGGGCTGGCTGTAGGCAATTTTAAATTGGTTCCAGGGGTACACGGGCAGCAGTGGTGTGGTCAGTGGAGGCATATTGTAAGGAGTGACCGCAGACAGGCATCGAAGGCCTAAAATAATAACACATGGCTGTAGGCAATTTTAAATTGGTTCCAGGGGTACACGGGCAGCAGTGGCCTGGTCAGTGTAGTAGTAGTAGAAAGAACGGACCGCAGACAGGCATCGAAGGCCTAAAATAAAAAAATTGGGCTGGCTGTAGGCAATTTTAAATTGGTTCCAGGGGTACACGGGCAGCAGTGGTGTGGTCAGTGGAGGCCTAGTGGAAGGAGTGACCGCGGACAGGCATCGAAGGCCTAAAATAATAACACATGGCTGTAGGCAATTTTAAATTGGTTCCAGGGGAACACGGGCAGCAGTGGCCTGGTCAGTGTAGTAGTAGTAGAAAGAACGGACCGCAGACAGGCATCGAAGGCCTAAAATAAAAAAATTGGGCTGGCTGTAGGCAATTTTAAATTGGTTCCAGGGGTACACGGGCAGCAGTGGTGTGGTCAGTGGAGGCATATTGTAAGGAGTGACCGCAGACAGGCATCGAAGGCCTAAAATAATAACACATGGCTGTAGGCAATTTTAAATTGGTTCCAGGGGTACACGGGCAGCAGTGGTGTGGTCAGTGGAGGCATAGTGGAAGGAGTGACCGCAGACAGGCTTCGAAGGCCTAACATAACAAAAATGTCAATACAATGGTATTGTCAGTGGCAGGCATTGAAGGATGTCAGCGCATAGACTAAACATTGGTGGAGCTGTGAGATAATTTTGCAAGTGGTAGAGCACTGTTTGAGCTGGGGTGGGGGGAAACTGTCTTGTGGCCGGCGGTACAGGCCCAGGGCCCCTCATATTACAACGGTGTGTCTGACGTTGGGTGCGCACCACCACCGCCAGAGACACTTTATTGTACTAGGAGGGACCCAGTGGCAGTGCCGTCGACCAAAAGCGGGCACACCCACCTCTTCAGACAAACAGCACTCTCACGGGTGCTGGTGCCAAGTGTCGATACCACGGCCCCGTGTGGGGAGTTTGGCCATTTAGTGAGGTGTAAACATGTCGTATGCTGGACAATCAGGTGCAGAAAATTACGAGATTGGAAAAGTCATTCAGAATAGTCCACAGGCAAGACCTTTTCATAGGAAAGCTAGGTGTCAGCCGGGCAAGGTGGGGCAAAAGATTTCGAAATCCAGTTGTGGTTCATTTTAATGAAGGTTAGATCATCTACATTTTGGGTAGCCAGACGAGTCCTTTTTTCTGTTAGTATTGAACCTGCAGCACTGAATACTCTTTCTGATAGGACACTAGCTGCCGGGCAAGCAAGCTCCTGCAATGCATATTCTGCCAATTCTGGCCAGGTGTCTAATTTTGATGCCCAGTAATCAAATGGGAATGACGGTTGAGGGAGAACATCGATAAGGGATGAAAAATAGTTTGTAACCATACTGGACAAATGTTGTCTCCTGTCACTTTGAATTGATGCTGCAGTACCTGTCCTGTCTGCGGTCATAGCAAAATCACTCCACAACCTGGACAGAAAACCCCTCTGGCCAACGCCACTTCTGATTTCTGCCCCTCTAACTCCTCTGGTCTGCTGGCCCCTGCAGCTCGTGTGAGAACGATCACGGGCGCTGTGTGCAGGGAATGCCAGAAGCAAACGGTCAACAAGAGTTGATTGTTTGGTTGCTAATATTAGTTCCAAGTTCTCATGTGGCATTATATTTTGCAATTTGCCTTTATAGCGAGGATCAAGGAGGCAGGCTAACCAGTAATCGTCATCGTTCATCATTTTAGTAATGCGTGTGTCCCTTTTGAGGATACGTAAGGCATAATCCGCCATGTGGGCCAAAGTTCCAGTTCTCAAATCTGCGGTTGTGCTTGGTTGAGGGGCAGTTTCAGGCAAATCCACGTCACTTGTGTCCCTCCAAAAACCAGAACCCGGCCTTGCCGCGCCACCAATTTCCAGTGGCCCCGGAAAAGCTTCCTCATTAAAAATATAATCATCACCATCATCCTCCTCGTCCTCCTCCTCCTCTTCGCCCGCTAACTCGTCCTGTACACTGCCCTGGCCAGACAATGGCTGACTGTCATCAAGGCTTTCCTCTTCCTCAGCTGCAGACGCCTGATCCTTTATGTGCGTCAAACTTTGCATCAGCAGACGCATTAGGGGGATGCTCATGCTTATTATGGCGTTGTCTGCACTAACCAGCCGTGTGCATTCCTCAAAACACTGAAGGACTTGACACATGTCTTGAATCTTCGACCACTGCACACCTGACAACTCCATGTCTGCCATCCTACTGCCTGCCCGTGTATGTGTATCCTCCCACAAAAACATAACAGCCCGCCTCTGTTCGCACAGTCTCTGAAGCATGTGCAGTGTTGAGTTCCACCTTGTTGCAACGTCTATGATTAGGCGATGCTGGGGAAGGTTCAAAGAACGCTGATAGGTCTGCATACGGCTGGAGTGTACGGGCGAACGGCGGATATGTGAGCAAAGTCCACGCACTTTGAGGAGCAGGTCGGATAACCCTGGATAACTTTTCAGGAAGCACTGCACCACCAGGTTTAAGGTGTGAGCCAGGCAAGGAATGTGTTTCAGTTGGGAAAGGGAGATGGCAGCCATGAAATTCCTTCCGTTATCACTCACTACCTTGCCTGCCTCAAGATCTACATTGCCCAGCCACGACTGCGTTTCTTTCTGCAAGAACTCGGACAGAACTTCCGCGGTGTGTCTGTTGTCGCCCAAACACTTCATAGCCAATACAGCCTGCTGACGTTTGCCAGTAGCTGCCCCATAATGGGAGACCTGGTGTGCAACAGTGGCAGCTGCGGATGGAGTGGTTGTGCGACTGCGGTCTGTGGACGAGCTCTCGCTTCTGCAGGAGGACGAAGAGGAGGAGGAGGGGATGCGAACGGCTACAGCCAACTGTTTCCTAGACCGTGGTCTAGGCAGAACTGTCCCAAACTTGCTGTCCCCTGTGGACCCTGCATCCACAACATTCACCCAGTGTGCCGTGATGGACACGTAACGTCACTGGCCATGCCTACTGGTCCATGCATCTGTTGTCAGGTGCACCTTTGTGCTCACAGATTGCCTGAGTGCATGGACGATGCGCTCTTTAACATGCTGGTGGAGGGCTGGGATGGCTTTTCTGGAAAAAAAGTGTCGACTGGGTAGCTCGTAGCGTGGTACAGCGTAGTCCATCAGGGCTTTGAAAGCTTCGCTTTCAACTAACCGGTAGGGCATCATCTCTAACGAGATTAGTCTAGCTATGTGGGCGTTCAAACCCTGTGTACGCGGATGCGAGGCTAAGTACTTCCTTTTTCTAACCATAGTCTCATGTAGGGTGAGCTGGACTGGAGAGCTGGAGATCGTGGAACTAGCGGGGGTGCCAGTGGACATGGCAGACTGAGAGACGGTGGGAGATGGTATTGTTGCCTCCGGTGCCCTAGATGCAGTGTTTCCTACTACGAAACTGGTGATTCCCTGACCCTGACTGCTTTGGCCTGGCAAAGAAACCTGCACAGATACTGCAGGTGGTGCGGAAAATGGTGGCCCTACACTGCCGGAAGGGATGTTGCGTTGCTGACTAGCTTCATTGGCCGAGGGTGCTACAACCTTAAGGGACGTTTGGTAGTTAGTCCAGGCTTGCAAATGCATGGTGGTTAAATGTCTATGCATGCAACTTGTATTGAGACTTTTCAGATTCTGTCCTCTGCTTAAGGTAGTTGAACATTTTTGACAGATGACTTTGCGCTGATCAATTGGATGTTGTTTAAAAAAATGCCAGACTGCACTCTTTCTAGCATCGGATACCTTTTCAGGCATTGCAGACTGAGCTTTAACCGGATGGCCACGCTGTCCTCCAACAGGTTTTGGCTTTGCCACGCGTTTTGGGCAAGATACGGGCCCGGCAGATGGAACCTGTTGCGATGTTGATGCCTGCTGCGGCCCCTCCTCCTCCGCTTCAGAACTGCTGCCGCCTGCACCCTGTTCCCCCAATGGCTGCCAATCGGGGTCAAGAACTGGGTCATCTATTACCTCTTCTTGTAGCTCACGTGCAACTTCGTCTGTGTCACCGTGTCGGTCGGTGGTATAGCGTTCGTGATGGGGCAACATAGTCTCATCAGGGTCTGATTCTTGATCATTACCCTGCGAGGGCAATTTTGTGTCCTGAGTCAAAGGACCAGCATAGTAGTCTGGCTGTGGCTGTGCATCAGTGCACTCCATGTCAGATTCAACTTGTAATGGGCATGGACTGTTAACTGCTTCACTTTCTAAGCCAGGGACGGGATGTGTAAAGAGCTCCATGGAGTAACCCGTTGTGTCGCCTGCTGCATTCTTCTCTGTTGTTGTTTTTGCTGAAGAGGACAAGGAAGCGACTTGTCCCTGACCGTGAACATCCACTAACGACGCGCTGCTTTGACATTTACCAGTTTCACGAGAGGAGGCAAAAGAGCTAGAGGCTGAGTCAGCAAGATAAGCCAAAACTTGCTCTTGCTGCTCCGGCTTTAAAAGCGGTTTTCCTACTCCCAGAAAAGGGAGCGTTCGAGGCCTTGTGTAGCCAGACGACGAACCTGGCTCCACAGCTCCAGACTTAGGTGCAATATTTTTTTTCCCACGACCAGCTGATGCTCCACCACTACCACTACCCTCATTACCAGCTGACAATGAACGCCCCCGGCCACGACCTCTTCCACCAGACTTCCTCATTGTTTTGAAAACGTAACCAAACTAACGGTATTTGTTGCTGTCACACAACTTACAGGGTGAGCTATAACTTCAGTATGATTTAGCTACCCCTTTACAGGTGAGTGAGACCACAACGAAAATCATGCACAATGTTACACACTCTGTTGTTGGTGGCAACAAATGAGAGAGATGCCACACACGCAGGACTGTCACTGAAGCACAAATGTAAATATTAATCTCCCACTGATTTGATTTTTTTTTTTTCCCAGGGAGACTTTAGAAAAAAATAATTATAAAAAAAAAGATTTTTTCAGGAAGAATTTAGAAACCAAATAAAATAAAATGATTTTTTCAGGGAGAATTTAGAAAACAAATAAAACAAAAAAAGGCTTTCTATGGCCCACTGAGTGAGAGATGACGCACACAGGAGTCAGGAGTGGCACACAAGCCCAGAGGCCAATATTTATCTCCCACTGATTGATGTAGTGATTTTTTCAGGTAGATTTTGGAACCCAAATCAAGCTAAAAAAATAATAGGCTTTCTATGGCCCACAATTGGAGAGAGAGAGAGAGAGATGGCACACCCAGGAGTCAAGACTGGCACACAAGCAGAAAGGGCAATATTAATCTCCCACAGATTGGATTTTTTTTTTTTTCCCAGGGAGACTTTAGAAAAAAAAAAATAATAAAAAAAAATGATTTTTTTCAGGAAGAATTTAGAAACCAAATAAAATAAAATGATTTTTTCAGGGAGAATTTAGAAAACAAATAAAAGAAAAAATATGCTTTCTATGGCCCACTGAGTGAGAGATGACGCACACAGGAGTCAGGAGTGGCACACAAGCCCAGAGGCCAATATTGTTCTCCCAATGATTAATGTAGTGATTTTTTCAGGTAGATTTTGGAACCCAAATCAAGCTAAAAAAAAAATAGGCTTTCTATGGCCCACAATTGGAGAGAGAGAGAGAGATGGCACACCCAGGAGTCAAGACTGGCACACAAGCAGAAGGGGCAATATTAATCTCCCACTGATTTGATTTTTTTTTTTTCCCCAGGGAGACTTTAGAAAAAAAAAATTATAAAAAAAAAGATTTTTTCAGGAAGAATTTAGAAACCAAATAAAATAAAATGATTTTTTCAGGGAGAATTTAGAAAACAAATAAAACAAAAAAAGGCTTTCTATGGCCCACTGAGTGAGAGATGATGCACACAGGAGTCAGGAGTGGCACACAAGCCCAGAGGCCAATATTTATCTCCCACTGATTGATGTAGTGATTTTTTCAGGTAGATTTTGGAACCCAAATCAAGCTAAAAAAATAATAGGCTTTCTATGGCCCACAATTGGAGAGAGAGAGAGAGAGATGGCACACCCAGGAGTCAAGACTGGCACACAAGCAGAAAGGGCAATATTAATCTCCCACAGATTGGATTTTTTTTTTTTCCCAGGGAGACTTTAGAAAAAAAAAATAATAAAAAAAAATGATTTTTTTTCAGGAAGAATTTAGAAACCAAATAAAATAAAATGATTTTTTCAGGGAGAATTAAGAAAACAAATAAAAGAAAAAATATGCTTTCTATGGCCCACTGAGTGAGAGATGACGCACACAGGAGTCAGGAGTGGCACACAAGCCCAGAGGCCAATATTGTTCTCCCAATGATTAATGTAGTGATTTTTTCAGGTAGATTTTGGAACCCAAATCAAGCTAAAAAAATAATAGGCTTTCTATGGCCCACAATTGGAGAGAGAGAGAGATGGCACACCCAGGAGTCAAGACTGGCACACAAGCAGAAGGGGCAATATTAATCTCCCACTGATTTGATTTTTTTTTTTTTCCAGGGAGACTTTAGAAAAAAAAATTATAAAAAAAAAAGATTTTTTCAGGAAGAATTTAGAAACCAAATAAAATAAAATGATTTTTTCAGGGAGAATTTAGAAAACAAATAAAAGAAAAAATAGGCTTTCTATGGCCCACTGAGTGACAGATGACGCACACAGGAGTCAGGAGTGGCACACAAGCCCAGAGGCCAATATTGTTCTCCCACTGATTGATGTAGTGATTTTTTCAGGTAGATTTTGGAACCCAAATCAAGCTAAAAAAATAATTAGCTTTCTATGGCCCACAATTGGAGAGAGAGAGAGAGATGGCACACCCAGGAGTCAAGACTGGCACACAAGCATAAATGGCAATATTAATCTCCCACTGATTTGATTTTTTTTTATTTCCAGGGAGACTTTAGAAAAAAAAATTATAAAAAAAAAAGATTTTTTCAGGAAGAATTTAGAAACCAAATAAAATAAAATGATTTTTTCAGGGAGAATTTAGAAAACAAATAAAAGAAAAAATAGGCTTTCTATGGCCCACTGAGTGACAGATGACGCACACAGGAGTCAGGAGTGGCACACAAGCCCAGAGGCCAATATTGTTCTCCCACTGATTGATGTAGTGATTTTTTCAGGTAGATTTTGGAACCCAAATCAAGCTAAAAAAATAATAGGCTTTCTATGGCCCACAATTGGAGAGAGAGAGAGAGAGATGGCACACCCAGGAGTCAAGACTGGCACACAAGCAGAAAGGGAAATATTAATCTCCCACTGATTTGATTTTTTTTTTTTCCAGGGAGACTTTAGAAAAAAAAATAATAAAAAAAAATGATTTTTTCAGGAAGAATTTAGAAACCAAATAAAATAAAATGATTTTTTCAGGGAGAATTTAGAAAACAAATAAAAGAAAAAATATGCTTTCTATGGCCCACTGAGTGAGAGATGACGCACACAGGAGTCAGGAGTGGCACACAAGCCCAGAGGCCAATATTGTTCTCCCACTGATTGATGTAGTGATTTTTTCAGGTAGATTTTGGAACCCAAATCAAGCTAAAAAAAAAATAGGCTTTCTATGGCCCACAATTGGAGAGAGAGAGATGGCACACCCAGGAGTCAAGACTGGCACACAAGCAGAAAGGGCAATATTAATCTCCCACTGATTTGATTTTTTTTTTTTTCCAGGGAGAGTTTATAAAAAAAAAATTATAAAAAAAAAAGATTTTTTCAGGAAGAATTTAGAAACCAAATAAAATAAAATGATTTTTTCAGGGAGAATTTAGAAAACAAATAAAAGAAAAAATAGGCTTTCTATGGCCCACTGAGTGACAGATGACACACACAGGAGTCAGGAGTGGCACACAAGCCCAGAGGCCAATACTGTTCTCCCACTGATTGATGTAGTGATTTTTTCAGGTAGATTTTGGAACCCAAATCAAGCTAAAAAAATAATAGGCTTTCTATGGTCCACAATTGGAGAGAGAGAGAGAGAGATGGCACACCCAGGAGTCAAGACTGGCACACAAGCATAAAGGGCAATATTAATCTCCCACTGATTTGATTTATTTTTTTTTTCAGGGAGACTTTAGAAAAAAAAAATTATAAAAAAAAAAGATTTTTTCAGGAAGAATTTAGAAACCAAATAAAATAAAATGATTTTTTCAGGGAGAATTTAGAAAACAAATAAAACAAAAAATAGGCTTTCTATGGCCCACTGAGTGAGAGATGACGCACACAGGAGTCAGGAGTGGCACACAAGCCCAGAGGCCAATATTTATCTCCCACTGATTGATTTATTGATTTTTTCAGGTAGAATTTAGAACCCAAATCAACCAAAAAAATAAATAGGCTTTCCATGGCCCACTATTTGTGAGAGAGATGGCACGCTCAGGACTGGCACACAAGCCCAGAGGCCAATATTAATCTCCCACTTTTTTTTTTTTTTCAGGGAAAATTTATAAACCCAATAAAAAAAATAATAAATAGGCTTTCTATGGCCCACTATCTGAGAGAGAGAGATGGCACGCTTAGGACTGGCACACAAGCCCAAAGGCCAATATTAATCTCCCTTTTTTTTTCAGGGAGAATTTATAAAACAAATAAAACAAAAAATAGGCTTTCTATGGCCCACTGAGTGAGAGATGACACACACAGGAGTCAGGAGTGGCACACAAGCCCAGAGGCCAATATTTATCTCCCACTGATTGATTTATTGATTTTTTCAGGTAGAATTTAGAACCCAAATCAACCAAAAAAATAAATAGGCTTTCTATGGCCCACTATTTGTGAGAGAGATGGCACGCTCAGGACTGGCACACAAGCCCAGAGGCCAATATTAATCTCCCACTTTTTTTTTTTTTCCAGGGAAAATTTATAAACCCAATAAAAAAAATAATAAATAGGCTTTCTATGGCTCACTATCTGAGAGAGAGAGATGGCACGCTTAGGACTGGCACACAAGCCCAAAGGCCAATATTAATCTCCCACTGATTGATTTATTGATTTTTTCAGGTAGATTTTAGAACCCAAATCAAGCAAAAAAATAAGTAGGCTTTCTATGGCCCACTGACTGAGAGATGGCACACACAGGAGTCAAGAGTGGCACACAAGCCCTGAGGCCAATATTTTTCTCCCACTGATTGATGTAGTGATTTTTTCAGGTAGATTTTATAACCCAAATCAAGCAAAAAAATAAATTGGCTTTCTATGGCCCACTGAGTGAGAGATGGCACACACAGGGATGGCACTCTAGCAGAAATGTCAATCTTAATCTCCCACAAAAAAAAAAAAAAAAAAAAAAAAAAAAACAACAGGGAGTGTCCAACAATTACTATCTCCCTGCAGTAATCTCAGCCAGGTATGGCAGGCAGCAATAAGGAGTGGACTGATGCACAAATTAAATAAAAAGTGTGGACAAACAAAAAAGATAGCTGTGCAGAAAGGAAGGAACAAGAGGATTTGTGCTTTGAAAAAAGCAGTTGGTTTGCACAGCGGCGTACACACAGCAATGCAGCTATCAGGGAGCCTTCTAGGGCAGCCCAATGAGCTACAGCGCTGAGGGGAAAAAAAAAAAAATGTAGCTTCCACTGTCCCTGCACACCGAAGGTGGTGTTGGGCAGTGGAAATCGCTACAGCACAAGCGGTTTGGTGGTTAATGGACCCTGCCTAACGCTATCCCTGCTTCTGACGAAGCGGCAGCAACCTCTCCCTAAGCTCAGATCAGCAGCAGTAACATGGCGGTCGGCGGGAACGCCCCTTTATAGCCCCTGTGACGCCGCAGACAGCAAGCCAATCACTGCAATGCCCTTCTCTAAGATGGTGGGGACCAGGACCTATGTCATCACGCTGCCCACACTCTGCGTTTACCTTCATTGGCTGAGAAATGGCGCTTTTCGCGTCATTGAAACGCGACTTTGGCGCGAAAGTCGCGTACCGCATGGCCGACCCCGCACAGGGATCGGATCGGGTTTCATGAAACCCGACTTTGCCAAAAGTCGGCGACTTTTGAAAATGAACGACCCATTTCGCTCAACCCTACTGATCACCATACTTACCTGCTCTGTGTATCTGTGGGCAAGAACTGAGTTCTCTTTGCCTCTTTACCCCTCTTCTAAACATGAATCAGAGTTGGGTGGGGTGTGGGGTGTTTTTCTGCTCAATTGTACTTCGGAAGTCCTTGTTACCTCCCCGTCTATGGAATCGGCTACAGCTACAGAAAGGTAACCATGGGTCAAGTTTAACAGGTTTGATTTTAGAAAAACAAAAACGAAAACAAAATAACCCCTAAAAAGTAACTTTTACTAGAAAGTTATCTAAAAATATCACCTAATAGGCCAGGATACTTTACATTAAAATGTCAGAAACAAATGAAAAATATCTCGATCAGAATAAATAGGGGCAATAGGGAAACAATAAAGGAAAAATATAACGGTGTTTGGGCTATTAGACCCTATGAATCCCTGGTGGATGCCAAACCTTGCAGTGTAGGTTGACACCCTAATGTGAAGAAACCAGAGTATATCTTAATTACCCATACGACTATCTTTTTGTCAACCAAGAAGAATTGACTTTTTATCTGTATATTGGCTTGTGGATTTAAGTGTTTATTTCTGGTGGGTCAAGAAGATAGACTTACAAACTGATATACCAATTTACATACTGTGTAAGTCTGTAATAGTGGCTTGTACATAGGGTATGTTTCTCTTTGTCTATTGAGGTGTGCTAATATTCTAATTGTGCATTGTATTCTGGAACCAGCTTGTTGACTTCAAAAGTAGATAGGAAAAGGTTATCAGGGTGGACTGAAAGACTCTGGGTAATTCTAAAAATAGCTTACCGTACGTTTCAGACTACAAGATGCACTTCTTTCCTCCCACAATGTGGAGGAAAATAGGGGTGCGTCTTATAGTCAGGATGTATGGGCTCTGGCTGTGGTAGGGAGGAGGGGGAGCAGTTTCGGTGGAGCCTCGGGTCACAGGAGGCAGGAGCTGGTGGATTTGGCTAACTCCTATGACCGCTGCTAAAGAGAAATGAATATGCACTGCATTCCACGCCCCCATGGGCGTGGAGGGCAATGTATATTCATTTTTCTGACATCCCTGGTATAAATGGCCCCATCCTGTTCCTAGAATGTTGGTCCCATCCTTTTTCTTTAATAATTGACCCCATCCTGTTCCTGGTATCCATGTTCCCATCAGGAAAGATTAAAGAAAACCCTTGCACTCACCTACACGGCGCTCCCTCGCAGCGTCCTGCTCCGGTGCCAGCACCTGCTTAATGCTTGTAAGCAGCACATGGCAGGGATGTCATGCGCTACTAACAAGTGCAGCGAGCACAGCTGCCGGAATACTCACTGGGATCAGTCATCGCAGAGAGCAGTGAGTATCCATTCCTCTTCAGTATAGCGCAGCGTCAGCCACAGCCTTCCTGCTGCTGCCGGCAGTCACGTGTGCCAATACTTAAGCATCGGCACACGTGACCACCAGCAGCAGGAAGCAGGCGGCTGACAGTGTGTGCTACTGAAGAGGAATGGATACTCACCGCGATCTCCAATGAATGGTTCCGGTGAGTATTTTGGCAGCTGTGCTCGCTCTGCTTGTGAGAAGCTCATGACGTCCCTGCCATGCACTGCTTACAAGCATTAAGCAGCTGCTGGAACCGAAGCAGGATGCTGTGAGGGAGCGCCGTGTAGGTGAGTGTAATTTTTTTAAAATCTTTCCTGATGGGGCCATGCATACCAGGAGTTGGATGGGGCCAATTATAAAATAAAAAGAATGGGGCCAATCATACCAGGAACAGGATTTGGCCAATTAAAAAAGAAAAAGGATGGGGACAATCATACCAGGAATGGGATGGAGCCAATTATAAAAGAATAAGGATGGGGACAATCATACCAGGAACAGGATGGGGCCAATTATAAAAAAAAAGGATGGAGCCAATCATACCAGGAACGGGATGGGGACACTTATAAAACAAAAAGGATGGGGCCAATCATACCAGAATAAGGATAGGACCAATCAAACCAGGACTGTGATGGGACCAATCATACCAGGATTGGGATGGAGTCGTGCATACAAAGTCCAAGATGGTGCCAATCATACCAGGGGAAGGATGGGGCCAATCATACCAGGATAAAGATGGGGCCATGCACACCAGGATAATGATGAGGGAGCCATGCATAACTGGATAGGGGATATTACAGTACAGAATTGACCATTTTTTTGCTTCAATTTTTTTTCCTATTTTCCTCCTCTAAAACCTAGGTGCGTCTTATGGTCCGGTGCATCTTATAGTCTGAAAAATACGGTACATGCCTCAGGTATAAATATTCTCAGAGATCTCATCACTACATCTGGAGTAATTAATTAAGTAAATAGGGCAGCACACTGCAGCGCCAAAACATGCAAACTTGAAAACACAAAATTTGAACTGCATTACTGCACTGAAAATATGAAAAAATGAGAGCTTTTAGCGCATAAAAATGGCCAATTTTATGTGTACCTCGTAGCCACGATAAGGCATCTCTCTTATACGAGGCCCTACGCTTGACCTACCTCTCTGAGAATAAACGTCTCCATCTGAATGGGTACATGTGAAACCTCTCCTTGGACTCAAATTCTCTCTCACTGTGGAGGGGTATTGGACCTATTATAATTAAAACACCTGAAGCTAGGAGGCGGGGAGTGCACGATCAGAAGGCTAGAGAATACATTTCAAAAAACCTGATCTGCACATCCAAACATAGACACAGTGTGAACAGGTGCTGAACCCAGAGTCGCCAACTCGTATATATTTAAGTAAATAGGGCAGCACACTGCAGCGCCAAAACATGCAAACTTGAAAACACAAAATTTGAACTGCATTACTGCACTGAAAATATGAAAAAATGAGAGCTTTTAGCGCATAAAAATGGCCAATTTTATGTGTACCTCGTAGCCACGATAAGGCATCTCTCTTATACGAGGCCCTACGCTTGACCTACCTCTCTGAGAATAAACGTCTCCATCTGAATGGGTACATGTGAAACCTCTCCTTGGACTCAAATTCTCTCTCACTGTGGAGGGGTATTGGACCTATTATAATTAAAACACCTGAAGCTAGGAGGCGGGGAGTACACGATCAGAAGGCTAGAGAATACATTTCAAAAAACCTGATCTGCACATCCAAACATAGACACAGTGTGAACAGGTGCTGAACCCAGAGTCGCCAACTCGTATATATTTAAGTAAATAGGGCAGCACACTGCAGCGCCAAAACATGCAAACTTGAATACACAAAATTTGAACTGCATTACTGCACTGAAAATATGAAAAAATGAGAGCTTTTAGCGCATAAAAATGGCCAATTTTATGTGTACCTCGTAGCCACGATAAGGCATCTCTCTTATACGAGGCCCTACGCTTGACCTACCTCTCTGAGAATAAACGTCTCCATCTGAATGGGTACATGTGAAACCTCTCCTTGGACTCAAATTCTCTCTCACTGTGGAGGGGTATTGGACCTATTATAATTAAAACACCTGAAGCTAGGAGGCGGGGAGTGCACGATCAGAAGGCTAGAGAATACATTTCAAAAAACCTGATCTGCACATCCAAACATAGACACAGTGTGAACAGGTGCTGAACCCAGAGTCGCCAACTCGTATATATTTAAGTAAATAGGGCAGCACACTGCAGCGCCAAAACATGCAAACTTGAAAACACAAAATTTGAACTGCATTACTGCACTGAAAATATGAAAAAATGAGAGCTTTTAGCGCATAAAAATGGCCAATTTTATGTGTACCTCGTAGCCACGATAAGGCATCTCTCTTATACGAGGCCCTACGCTTGACCTACCTCTCTGAGAATAAACGTCTCCATCTGAATGGGTACATGTGAAACCTCTCCTTGGACTCAAATTCTCTCTCACTGTGGAGGGGTATTGGACCTATTATAATTAAAACACCTGAAGCTAGGAGGCGGGGAGTGCACGATCAGAAGGCTAGAGAATACATTTCAAAAAACCTGATCTGCACATCCAAACATAGACACAGTGTGAACAGGTGCTGAACCCAGAGTCGCCAACTCGTATATATTTAAGTAAATAGGGCAGCACACTGCAGCGCCAAAACATGCAAACTTGAAAACACAAAATTTGAACTGCATTACTGCACTGAAAATATGAAAAAATGAGAGCTTTTAGCGCATAAAAATGGCCAATTTTATGTGTACCTCGTAGCCACGATAAGGCATCTCTCTTATACGAGGCCCTACGCTTGACCTACCTCTCTGAGAATAAACGTCTCCATCTGAATGGGTACATGTGAAACCTCTCCTTGGACTCAAATTCTCTCTCACTGTGGAGGGGTATTGGACCTATTATAATTAAAACACCTGAAGCTAGGAGGCGGGGAGTGCACGATCAGAAGGCTAGAGAATACATTTCAAAAAACCTGATCTGCACATCCAAACATAGACACAGTGTGAACAGGTGCTGAACCCAGAGTCGCCAACTCGTATATATTTAAGTAAATAGGGCAGCACACTGCAGCGCCAAAACATGCAAACTTGAAAACACAAAATTTGAACTGCATTACTGCACTGAAAATATGAAAAAATGAGAGCTTTTAGCGCATAAAAATGGCCAATTTTATGTGTACCTCGTAGCCACGATAAGGCATCTCTCTTATACGAGGCCCTACGCTTGACCTACCTCTCTGAGAATAAACGTCTCCATCTGAATGGGTACATGTGAAACCTCTCCTTGGACTCAAATTCTCTCTCACTGTGGAGGGGTATTGGACCTATTATAATTAAAACACCTGAAGCTAGGAGGCGGGGAGTGCACGATCAGAAGGCTAGAGAATACATTTCAAAAAACCTGATCTGCACATCCAAACATAGACACAGTGTGAACAGGTGCCTAACCCAGAGTCGCCAACTCGTATATATTTAAGTAAATAGGGCAGCACACTGCAGCGCCAAAACATGCAAACTTGAAAACACAAAATTTGAACTGCATTACTGCACTGAAAATATGAAAAAATGAGAGCTTTTAGCGCATAAAAATGGCCAATTTTATGTGTACCTCGTAGCCACGATAAGGCATCTCTCTTATACGAGGCCCTACGCTTGACCTACCTCTCTGAGAATAAACGTCTCCATCTGAATGGGTACATGTGAAACCTCTCCTTGGACTCAAATTCTCTCTCACTGTGGAGGGGTATTGGACCTATTATAATTAAAACACCTGAAGCTAGGAGGCGGGGAGTGCACGATCAGAAGGCTAGAGAATACATTTCAAAAAACCTGATCTGCACATCCAAACATAGACACAGTGTGAACAGGTGCTGAACCCAGAGTCGCCAACTCGTATATATTTAAGTAAATAGGGCAGCACACTGCAGCGCCAAAACATGCAAACTTGAAAACACAAAATTTGAACTGCATTACTGCACTGAAAATATGAAAAAATGAGAGCTTTTAGCGCATAAAAATGGCCAATTTTATGTGTACCTCGTAGCCACGATAAGGCATCTCTCTTATACGAGGCCCTACGCTTGACCTACCTCTCTGAGAATAAACGTCTCCATCTGAATGGGTACATGTGAAACCTCTCCTTGGACTCAAATTCTCTCTCACTGTGGAGGGGTATTGGACCTATTATAATTAAAACACCTGAAGCTAGGAGGCGGGGAGTGCACGATCAGAAGGCTAGAGAATACATTTCAAAAAACCTGATCTGCACATCCAAACATAGACACAGTGTGAACAGGTGCTGAACCCAGAGTCGCCAACTCGTATATATTTAAGTAAATAGGGCAGCACACTGCAGCGCCAAAACATGCAAACTTGAAAACACAAAATTTGAACTGCATTACTGCACTGAAAATATGAAAAAATGAGAGCTTTTAGCGCATAAAAATGGCCAATTTTATGTGTACCTCGTAGCCACGATAAGGCATCTCTCTTATACGAGGCCCTACGCTTGACCTACCTCTCTGAGAATAAACGTCTCCATCTGAATGGGTACATGTGAAACCTCTCCTTGGACTCAAATTCTCTCTCACTGTGGAGGGGTATTGGACCTATTATAATTAAAACACCTGAAGCTAGGAGGCGGGGAGTGCACGATCAGAAGGCTAGAGAATACATTTCAAAAATTTTCTCAGTTTATTCTCAGAGAGGTAGGTCAAGCGTAGGGCCTCGTATAAGAGAGATGCCTTATCGTGGCTACGAGGTACACATAAAATTGGCCATTTTTATGCGCTAAAAGCTCTCATTTTTTCATATTTTCAGTGCAGTAATGCAGTTCAAATTTTGTGTTTTCAAGTTTGCATGTTTTGGCGCTGCAGTGTGCTGCCCTATTTACTTAAATATATACGAGTTGGCGACTCTGGGTTCAGCACCTGTTCACACTGTGTCTATGTTTGGATGTGCAGATCAGGTTTTTTGAAATGTATTCTCTAGCCTTCTGATCGTGCACTCCCCGCCTCCTAGCTTCAGGTGTTTTAATTATAATAGGTCCAATACCCCTCCACAGTGAGAGAGAATTTGAGTCCAAGGAGAGGTTTCACATGTACCCATTCAGATGGAGACGTTTATTCTCAGAGAGGTAGGTCAAGCGTAGGGCCTCGTATAAGAGAGATGCCTTATCGTGGCTACGAGGTACACATAAAATTGGCCATTTTTATGCGCTAAAAGCTCTCATTTTTTCATATTTTCAGTGCAGTAATGCAGTTCAAATTTTGTGTTTTCAAGTTTGCATGTTTTGGCGCTGCAGTGTGCTGCCCTATTTACTTAAATATATACGAGTTGGCGACTCTGGGTTCAGCACCTGTTCACACTGTGTCTATGTTTGGATGTGCAGATCAGGTTTTTTGAAATGTATTCTCTAGCCTTCTGATCGTGCACTCTCCGCCTCCTAGCTTCAGGTGTTTTAATTATAATAGGTCCAATACCCCTCCACAGTGAGAGAGAATTTGAGTCCAAGGAGAGGTTTCACATGTACCCATTCAGATGGAGACGTTTATTCTCAGAGAGGTAGGTCAAGCGTAGGGCCTCGTATAAGAGAGATGCCTTATCGTGGCTACGAGGTACACATAAAATTGGCCATTTTTATGCGCTAAAAGCTCTCATTTTTTCATATTTTCAGTGCAGTAATGCAGTTCAAATTTTGTGTTTTCAAGTTTGCATGTTTTGGCGCTGCAGTGTGCTGCCCTATTTACTTAAATATATACGAGTTGGCGACTCTGGGTTCAGCACCTGTTCACACTGTGTCTATGTTTGGATGTGCAGATCAGGTTTTTTGAAATGTATTCTCTAGCCTTCTGATCGTGCACTCCCCGCCTCCTAGCTTCAGGTGTTTTAATTATAATAGGTCCAATACCCCTCCACAGTGAGAGAGAATTTGAGTCCAAGGAGAGGTTTCACATGTACCCATTCAGATGGAGACGTTTATTCTCAGAGAGGTAGGTCAAGCGTAGGGCCTCGTATAAGAGAGATGCCTTATCGTGGCTACGAGGTACACATAAAATTGGCCATTTTTATGCGCTAAAAGCTCTCATTTTTTCATATTTTCAGTGCAGTAATGCAGTTCAAATTTTGTGTTTTCAAGTTTGCATGTTTTGGCGCTGCAGTGTGCTGCCCTATTTACTTAAATATATACGAGTTGGCGACTCTGGGTTCAGCACCTGTTCACACTGTGTCTATGTTTGGATGTGCAGATCAGGTTTTTTGAAATGTATTCTCTAGCCTTCTGATCGTGCACTCCCCGCCTCCTAGCTTCAGGTGTTTTAATTATAATAGGTCCAATACCCCTCCACAGTGAGAGAGAATTTGAGTCCAAGGAGAGGTTTCACATGTACCCATTCAGATGGAGACGTTTATTCTCAGAGAGGTAGGTCAAGCGTAGGGCCTCGTATAAGAGAGATGCCTTATCGTGGCTACGAGGTACACATAAAATTGGCCATTTTTATGCGCTAAAAGCTCTCATTTTTTCATATTTTCAGTGCAGTAATGCAGTTCAAATTTTGTGTTTTCAAGTTTGCATGTTTTGGCGCTGCAGTGTGCTGCCCTATTTACTTAAATATATACGAGTTGGCGACTCTGGGTTCAGCACCTGTTCACACTGTGTCTATGTTTGGATGTGCAGATCAGGTTTTTTTGAAATGTATTCTCTAGCCTTCTGATCGTGCACTCCCCGCCTCCTAGCTTCAGGTGTTTTAATTATAATAGGTCCAATACCCCTCCACAGTGAGAGAGAATTTGAGTCCAAGGAGAGGTTTCACATGTACCCATTCAGATGGAGACGTTTATTCTCAGAGAGGTAGGTCAAGCGTAGGGCCTCGTATAAGAGAGATGCCTTATCGTGGCTACGAGGTACACATAAAATTGGCCATTTTTATGCGCTAAAAGCTCTCATTTTTTCATATTTTCAGTGCAGGAATGCAGTTCAAATTTTGTGTTTTCAAGTTTGCATGTTTTGGCGCTGCAGTGTGCTGCCCTATTTACTTAAATATATACGAGTTGGCGACTCTGGGTTCAGCACCTGTTCACACTGTGTCTATGTTTGGATGTGCAGATCAGGTTTTTTGAAATGTATTCTCTAGCCTTCTGATCGTGCACTCCCCGCCTCCTAGCTTCAGGTGTTTTAATTATAATAGGTCCAATACCCCTCCACAGTGAGAGAGAATTTGAGTCCAAGGAGAGGTTTCACATGTACCCATTCAGATGGAGACGTTTATTCTCAGAGAGGTAGGTCAAGCGTAGGGCCTCGTATAAGAGAGATGCCTTATCGTGGCTACGAGGTACACATAAAATTGGCCATTTTTATGCGCTAAAAGCTCTCATTTTTTCATATTTTCAGTGCAGTAATGCAGTTCAAATTTTGTGTTTTCAAGTTTGCATGTTTTGGCGCTGCAGTGTGCTGCCCTATTTACTTAAATATATACGAGTTGGCGACTCTGGGTTCAGCACCTGTTCACACTGTGTCTATGTTTGGATGTGCAGATCAGGTTTTTTGAAATGTATTCTCTAGCCTTCTGATCGTGCACTCCCCGCCTCCTAGCTTCAGGTGTTTTAATTATAATAGGTCCAATACCCCTCCACAGTGAGAGAGAATTTGAGTCCAAGGAGAGGTTTCACATGTACCCATTCAGATGGAGACGTTTATTCTCAGAGAGGTAGGTCAAGCGTAGGGCCTCGTATAAGAGAGATGCCTTATCGTGGCTACGAGGTACACATAAAATTGGCCATTTTTATGCGCTAAAAGCTCTCATTTTTTCATATTTTCAGTGCAGTAATGCAGTTCAAATTTTGTGTTTTCAAGTTTGCATGTTTTGGCGCTGCAGTGTGCTGCCCTATTTACTTAAATATATACGAGTTGGCGACTCTGGGTTCAGCACCTGTTCACACTGTGTCTATGTTTGGATGTGCAGATCAGGTTTTTTGAAATACATCTGGAGTAAGACAGAGCTACCAGCCGGACATTCTGCAAAACACGGACGAGAGACGGGACTACAGCCAGTTTATCATGGCACCATCACGAGGGACACAGATCTATGATTCTATAGGAAACAACCTAGAGGTTTTTTGACTCTGGTTGCTGAACACAGATCTGATCCAGTGACCATTTCTGAACCATGGATATGTTTGGAGATAGCCAGGTTTTGGGACCAGCTGGTCACCTGGTTCCGTGGAGATGGTCGGATAAGCCATGTGGCGACTCTCGTGTCAACTGGCTTTGGACCTTGTATGAACTCTAGGGTCTGTTCTCTGTCATCTCCTATGCTTGTCATTACCTCTTCTGTGTATATCACAGTTAGAATAGTGACCCTGGGAGCTCTGACATTGTGTCAATTGTCTTTGGACCTTGTATGGACTCTATGGACTGTTCTCAGTCATCTACCTATGCTTGTCGATATCTCTTCTCTGTGTGTATCACAGGTGGAATAGCAACCCTGGGAACTCTGACGTAACATCTGCCATTATTCCGGAGGGTCAGCGGAGGAGTGAGGCTCTGTAATGTGCACCATCTTGGGTATTTGTTGGGACTGTTCTGTTTGCTATTATGTTGTGGTTCAATAAAGTATTGCCTCACTGTTTTACTCTCACCCTGTGTTGTCTGAGTAGTATTTTGCCCACGGGGAGAGAGCACGGGAGTTCAGTGGTATGAGCCCTGGTCCATGCAGTCTTGCTAAAGACAGCTGGGCCAGCGGACGAAAGCACCCACTGACCTTGCGTCTCTACACCTAAGTTTCTACAGTATGGTGCCCCCCACTCCATGGCAGCTGACCCTAAAAAACCTAATGTACCCTTGGCCTAATGTTTAGTAAAAGAATATTATAGAAGAGTGGAATAAGTAACCAATATTTCAAAAGTCACTTTGACCAGATGGCATATCTCATGTAGATGTTCAGAGTGATTTCACAAAAGTGGATGCAATGGACTATCCACTAAACACACACTACTACCTGTGGCTGTGTAATCCCCTAATGCAGAGTCGGGGCACCATACCGTAGAAACTTAGGGTAACAGGAAAAATTGCCCCATACAATTTTTTGTGCAATTTCTCCTGAGTACGCCGACACCCCATATGAGGGAGAAAACCACTGTTTGGGTGCACAGCAGAGCTCGGAAGGGAAGGAGCATTTTCACACAAGAAGCAGGTAAAAATGGCACCAAAATGTGTCCCACAATTTCTGCTGAACGTGGCAATGCCCCATATGTGGCGGTAGAGTACTACTTGGCCATACAGAGAGACTCATGAGGAACGGAGTGCTATTTGCCTCCCGGAGCACATATTTCCCTAGAACAGTTTGCGGAATCCATATACAGAGCCCCTAATTGATAGAAGAGCAGAATCCCTCCTCTAGTGACCCCATTTGGGAAACTATACCACTTGTGGAATTTATCTACAGGTGTAGTGACGATTTTGACTCCATTGGGTATTTTTCACAAACAAGCAGCAATGAATGTTGCTGAGTGAAAATTGCAAACTGCCGTTGAAGTCACCAGTATGCTGTAGTGACCAGTACGTTGCAGTCACCAGTACGTTATGCTCAGCCCGTGCTTCTGGAGGCATGCACCCGTAAGTTACGCTGGATCTCATCACTACAGAAATGCCAAAGGTGGATGCAATTTTTGGTTTAGGTACACTGTGGGGTTCAGAAGGGAAGGGGCATTTGGATTTGAAAGCACTGAATTTCTTCTGGCGGGTAAGGAACAATTTCGCTTTTCCAGACCCTTTGTGCTACCAGTAACATGGACGCCCCCCTATATTTCCGTTAACAGATGATGGACCTGAATGAGTGTTTGCTTTTTTTGTGGATTGAGTTGAAGCTTTTATTGGGAACATTTTACATAACATTTGGGATCACATTTATCCGTTGCTCTACACTGACCATTTACTTTGGGGTTTCCAACTAAATCTACCAGAGCTAGTATGTCACTGTCCACAATGAGAAACCTTACCCTTTAGACTCCACTCGAGAGCCTCTCACCTAGCCAAATCAGATCTCATACTTTGCACTGATGAATGCCAATAGACTGAAACACCTTGTCTGCATATTAAGATTCTGATTTGGCTTTTATCCTAAGTCATATTGCAAATTCGTTAAAGGGTTGATTGTGACCTGTAGGATTGCTACTTCCAACAGGTGGCGCTATATAGAGTTCAAGTCCTCTTCCTCTCTCAAGAGGCAATTTGCATATAAAATTTTCCAGAAGAGCATTGCATGGCAAATAAGCCTCCTTACCTTGACAAGCCAGAGCTGGTATTCCACTCTTCACAAGAAGAAACCTTACCTCCCAGACCCCATTCCAGAGCCTCTCACCTAGCTAAATCAGATCTCATACTTTGCAAGACTCGTTAAAGGGTTGATTGTGACTTGTAGGATCGCTACTTCCAACAGGTGGCACTATATAGAGTTCAAGTCCTCTTTCTCTCTGAAGAGGCAATTTACATCTAAATATTTGAGTGGCAAGGTTCAGATGAAACCCCCAAGAGATCTATTCACTATAATGAGGCAGCAGAGTTACTCTGGACTCGTCTGGCCTCTATTCAGCCATGTCCTTCTTTTCAGAAGTGCACAAAACTGTGGCTAGGGTTGAGCGAAACGGGTCGAAAATATTCAAAAGTCGCCGACTTTTGGCAAAGTCGGGTTTCATGAAACCTGACCCGACCCCTGTGTGGGGTCGGCCATGAAGTCGGCGATCTTTTGAATCTAGAATCGGAATTCCGATACCGATTCCCGATATGTTTATACCTAATAGGAATATACTCACCCTCGGACGCGCCCTGCTTCTTTCCGACAGCCTTCCTTTCTAAGAATCAGCCCTTCGAGGACCTTCGGTGACGTCTCGGTGACGTCGCGGCTTGTGATTGGTCGCGCGAGCGGTCACATGGGCGGCCGCGCGGCCAATCACAAGCCGCGACGTCACCGCGAACGTCACCGCAAGGTCCTGGAAGGCTGTTTCTAAGGAAGGAAGGTTCCCGGTTGGTACCAGGGCGCGTCAGAGGGTAAGTATTGCGATATTTTTTATTTTAATTCTTTATTTTACACTAAAATATGGATCGCAGGGCCTGAAGGAGAGTTTCCGCTCCTTCAGACCCTGGGAACCATGGAAACCCAATGCACTGCATTGGGTTTCGGGTTTCGGGTTTCGTCCGACCCCGACCCCGACTTTTTTATAGGATCGGCCGATTTCACTCGACCCGACTTTTGAAAAAGTCGGGTTTCGTGAAACCCGACCCGATCCTATAAAAGTAAAGGTCGCTCAACCCTAACTGTGGCCAATGGCACTTTATGCAATCCTAAAAAGATGAACACTGCCAGGTCAGACGGCATCCACAGTGCCTTCTTCTGCCTCACTATAGGAAATCTCCTGTGTGGGGTTCCATCTGTTTCACATAGTTCAGAGATTTACACGGAAACCCCGTGAAAGCGCTCAGTGCAGAGCACAGGATAAATGTGCGCCGAGCCTTACTGCAATCTTTGGGAGGCAGAATAAAATTATCAACAGCATGTGAAGAATTGTTTTTATTTATTTTTTAAGCTATTCCTTGTGCAGTATAAGTGACTAAGTGACTTTATTCTTCGGGTCAGTGCGATTATCGCAATATCGGATTGATCAGGTTTTTATTGTAAAGAATAGCTTTTGCATCACCACATTTTGAGAGCTATAATTTTTCCTTATTTTGGTCCATAGAGGCATGTGAGGTCTTGTTTCTTGCAGGACGAGTTGACGTTTTTATTGGTACCATTTTCGGGCACATGACATTTTTTGATCGCTTTCTATGCTGATTTTTTGGAGGAGGGGGTTTATGCCATTCCGTGTGTGGGAAAACTGATAACGCATTTTTATTCTTTGGGTCAGTGCGATTATAGCGATACAACATTTATATTTTTTTTATGTCTTGGCGCTTTTATACAATAAAGACTATTTTATAGAAAAAATAAGTATTTTTTAATCGCTTTATTCTGAGAGCTACTTTTATTTTTCCACTGATGGAGCTGTATTGCAGCTTGTTTTCTGCAGGACAAGATGATGTTTTCAGTTGTACCATGTTTATTTATATCCTTCTTTTTGATTGTGTTTTATTCCACTTTTTGTTTGGCAGGATGAGGACAAAGCATTGATTTTTGCCTTGTTTTCTTTACAAAATTTGATGGTGTTCACTAAAGGGGTTAACTAGTGGCACAGTTTTATAGGTCTGGTCATTCCGGACTCGGTGATACTAAATATGTGTACTTTTATTGTTTAAATATACAGTGGGGCAAAAAAGTATTTAGTTAGTCAGCAATAGTGCAAGTTCCACCACTTAAAAAGATGAGAGGCGTCTGTAATTTACATCATAGGTAGACCTCAATTATGGGAGACAAACTGAGAAAAAAAAATCCAGAAAATCACATTGTCTGTTTTTTTAACATTTTATTTGCATATTATGGTGGAAAATAAGTATTTGGTCAGAAACAAAATTTCATCTCAATACTTTGTAATATATCCTTTGTTGGCAATGACAGAGGTCAAACGTATTCTGTAAGTCTTCACAAGGTTGCCACACACTGTTGTTGGTATGTTGGCCCATTCCTCCATGCAGATCTCCTCTAGAGCAGTGATGTTTTTGGCTTTTCGCTTGGCAACACGGACTTTCAACTCCCTCCAAAGGTTTTCTATAGGGTTGAGATCTGGAGACTGGCTAGGCCACTCCAGGACTTTGAAATGCTTCTTACGAAGCCTCTCCTTCGTTGCCCTGGCGGTGTGCTTTGGATCATTGTCATGTTGAAAGACCCAGCCACGTTTCATCTTCAATGCCCTTGCTGATGGAAGGAGGTTTGCACTCAAAATCTCACGATACATGGCCCCATTCATTCTTTCATGTACCCGGATCAGTCGTCCTGGCCCCTTTGCAGAGAAACAGCCCCAAAGCATGATGTTTCCACCACCATGCTTTACAGTAGGTATGGTGTTTGATGGATGCAACTCAGTATTCTTTTTCCTCCAAACACGACAAGTTGTGTTTCTACCAAACAGTTCCAGTTTGGTTTCATCAGACCATAGGACATTCTCCCAAAACTCCTCTGGATCATCCAAATACTCTCTAGCAAACTTCAGACGGGCCCGGACATGTACTGGCTTAAGCAGTGGGACACGTCTGGCACTGCAGGATCTGAGTCCATGGTGGCGTAGTGTGTTACTTATGGTAGGCCTTGTTACATTGGTCCCAGCTCTCTGCAGTTCATTCACTAGGTCCCCCCGTGTGGTTCTGGGATTTTTGCTCACCGTTCTTGTGATCATTCTGACCCCACGGGGTGGGATTTTGCGTGGAGCTCCAGATCGAGGGAGATTATCAGTGGTCTTGTATGTCTTCCATTTTCTAACTATTGCTCCCACTGTTGATTTCTTCACTCCAAGCTGGTTGGCTATTGCAGATTCAGTCTTCCCAGCCTGGTGCAGGGCTACAATTTTGTTTCTGGTGTCCTTTGACAGCTCTTTGGTCTTCACCATAGTGGAGTTTGGAGTCAGACTGTTTGAGGGTGTGCACAGGTGTCTTTTTATACTGATACCAAGTTTAAACAGGTGCCATTACTACAGGTAATGAGTGGAGGAAAGAGGAGACTCTTAAAGAAGAAGTTACAGGTCTGTGAGAGCCAGAAATCTTGATTGTTTGTTTCTGACCAAATACTTATTTTCCACCATAATATGCAAAAAAAATGATAAAAAAACAGACAATGTGATTTTCTGGATTTTTTTTTCTCAGTTTGTCTCCCATAGTTGAGGTCTACCTATGATGTAAATTACAGACGCCTCTCATCTTTTTAAGTGGTGGAACTTGCACTATTGCTGACTGACTAAATACTTTTTTGCCCCACTGTATATTTTTAATTCAAATATTTATTTAGAGAAACAATATCTTTTGATTTTTTAAATATTATTTTGGATTTTAAAAAAAATATATTTTTACAACTATTTTAATATAGTTTTTTTTTAACTTTTTTCTAACTTTTTACTTTGTACCACTATGGGACAATCATGTTTTGCAGGATGATCGCTTCTACAGCATCGGGGTGCAACAGCATCCCCATGCTGTAGAAACTGTCAGCTCTGCACTAACAGACAATCTTGCTCATCATGCACTGGGCATAATCAGCAAGTTTCCTAGGTCTGGTGGCCCGGATGTTGTCATGATGACATCGGGTCACTGTAGCAATGATTGGGACCATGTGTCACGTTGTGGGGTCCCTGATCTAAAGGCAGGGTGGCTGTCAGCCCTCTGCTGGCTCCTGGAATGCTGCGATCGGGTTCAATTGCAGCATTTTAGGGGTTAAAGTGCTGGGTGTCAGCTGACAGAATCAGCTGACATTCGCCGGCTATCGCCCGCACTCTCCTTGTGTGTGGGTGATTGCATGGACGCAATAATCCATCCCTGTTCAGATAGACCCAGGTCACATGGATGGATTATTACATCTGATGTCAGAAAGGGGTTAATGATACACTCCAATGTAAGTTTTTATTCTCTTAATATTATATAGCACTATGTACTTACAATTGCTCATTTTGCCTTTCTGCCAAGTAAATTATTTTCTTTTCTCCTCTCTGTGTATAATCACATTGTATCTTGTCCCTACATTTATCATTCTATTTTTAAATTTTTGACCCAGATGCTGCCTCCTCTGCCTGCCATTGACTTTTGCTGCGACTGATGAGTGATACTAGGAAAATTGATCTCCTGTTCCTATATAGAGTTTAGACGAATTTAGCTAGTCAGTTTTTAATTATAAAATGTCAGAGTCCTAAAGGAGAGAGAATAATTAACTGGATAGAAAGGCAAAAGGAGCAATTGTAAGTACACAGTGCTATATAATATGAAGACTGTAATACTGTATATTAAAAAGATAAAAATTTTGATGGAGCGCTTAATTAAATAAGGAAATAAACCAATATCACTACTGCGAGTGGTAAAAGTATGTGAACCTTTTAGGATTAGCAGAAAATTTGAATGCAAAATTAGACACTAGTGTTTTCAATGAATGCGATGACAATCAGGCGTGAGTGAACAACCTCTTTTATTTAAAGAACAGGGATTTAACAAAGTCTGATCTTCACAAAACATGTTGGTGGAAGTGTATCATTACAAGAAAAATAGATCTCAGAAGAAGAGTTGCTCATAATTCAAACATGGAAAAGAGACAAAGCCATCTCTAATGAGTTTTTCACTCCACCATTCACAGTTAGGCCAGGGTCACACTTGCGAGTGTGATGCGAGAAACTCGCACGAGTCTCTCGCATCAATTCCCAGCACATCTGCCAGCAATCGGGACCGCGTAACAAGTGGGAGTGTAGCAATCAAAGTCGCAGCGGTCGCCGCTGCGACTAGTCCCAGCGGGTGAGGGGCCTGCAGCTGCCAACTCATAGTTCAGCTGGATGTGCATTCTCAGATGCACATTCAGCTGAAGTATATTGCAGTGTACGAACCCATCAGGTCGGTGCTCCACAATACCCGCTGATGGTCAATAAGAGGCCAGCAGCTGACATGCATGTGAACATGACCAGTAATGCCACATGGGGTGGGAGCACTGGGAAGGTGAGTAGGAACATTTACTTTTTTTCTGTGTATGGAACAACAGCGGGGCCATATACCAGGATGGGTAACATATACCAGTATGAGTCCCATATACCAGGATGGGGTTCATATATCAGGATGAGGGCTATGAGCCAGGATGGAGACATATACTAGGATGAGACCCAGGATGAGGGCCATGTACTAGGACAGTGACATATACCAGGATAAGGTCTAGGATAGTGACATATACTAGAATGAGGAACAGGATGGGGGCATACAGTGGGGGAAATAATATTAAGAATAGTCTATAATTTTAAGGTACTGAATATACACTTGTATAGGCAGAGATTTTCAGCACATTTTTTTGCTGAAAATGCTCACCTCGGCTTATACACGAGTCACTGTACAGAAAGCCGGTGGAGGAAGGGGGTGGCGGAGCAGTGAGTGTCAGGAGCCGGTGCACACATCATACTCACCTACCTGCGTGCCCTCTTTGCTGGCACTGCATCTCGTTCTGGCCGCCGGCACCTGAAGCTATTCCTGCAGAGCAATCATGTGGTACCGCCCATTAAGTTAATGAATATGGACGCATCTCCACTCCCATAGGCATGGAGTGCATATTCATTGCCTTAATGAGCGGTACCACGTGACCACTGAGCAGAGGAAGAGATGCAGGCAGGCGCCAGTGGCCGGAACAAGATGCAGTGCCAGCACTAAGGGCGCGCAGGTAGATGAGTAAGATGTTTTTGTTTTTTCAGCAGGAAACATGCACACATGGATAGGGGATAAAGAGGCATACATACAGGGATGGAACTGGGAGGCATGCATACAGGGACGGAACGGTTAGGCATGCAGACAGGGGCAGGGACAGGGAGGCATTCATACCAGGACAGGTAAAGGGGAGGTAAACATACAATGACAGGGACAGGGGAGGCATGCAGACAGGGACTGGGATGGGAAGGCATTCATACCAAGACAGGGAAGGGGGACAATGCCCACCCGGCTTATACTCGAGTCAATAAGCTTACCCAGTTTTCCTTGGCAAAAGTAGGTGCCACAGCTTATACTCGGGTCAGCTTTTACTCGAGTATATACGGTAGGTTTATTTTAACATTGAGAGATAAGATATCAAAAATAAAATCCAGAAAATCACATTGTATAAAGTATATAAATTTATTTGCATTTTGCAGTGAAAAATAAGTATCTGATCCCCTACCAACCATTAAGGGTTCTGGCTCCTACAGACCAGTTAGATGCTCTAAATCAACTCGTTACCTGACCTTAATCCCATATAAGACTTATGGAGGGAGTTGAAACTCTGAGTTGCCAAGTGACAGCCATGAAATCTTAATGATTTAGAGATGATCTGCAAAGAGGAGTGGACCAAAATTCCTACTGACGTGTGCAAACCTCATCATCAACTCCAAAAACGTTTGACTACTATGCTTTTCAACAAGGGTTTTGCCACCAAGTATTAAGTCTTGCTTGCCAGAGAGATCAAATACTTATTTCACACTGAAAAATGCAAATACAATTATATAATTTACACAATGTGTTTTTCTGGATTTTATTTTTGATATTCTCTCTCTCCATGTTAAAATTAACCTACCCTAATAGACCGTTCATGTCTTTGTCAGTGAGTAAACTTACAAAATCAGCAAGGGATCAAATACTTATTTCCCCCTCTGTATACTAGGATGAAGCACAGGATGAGAGCCATATAACAGAAGGGGGTATACACCAGGATGAGGACATATACCAGGATGGGGAACATATACCAGGATAGGCTGTGCATTATACTGTATGGATGATTATGAGGGTGCATAATACTGTATGAAGTATTATGGAGGGTGCATTATATTATTTGGAGGGCTGTGAGAAGTGCATTATTCTATATGGAGGACTATGGCGAGTGCATTATACTATATGGAGGACTTTGAGGGATGCATTATACTATAGGGAGGACTATGAGGGGTGCATTATACTTCTGCTATCGGGCCTCATGACTTCTATGTTCATCTCTGGTGAGTATAATGGTTTACTTTTTTTCTATACACTAAAGAATGGGGGAACCATATACCAGGATTGGGCCAAAGATAAGGGACATGTACCAGGATGGAGGTCATATCCTTGTATATTATTTCAAAACACTTGTTTTCGGTGATTACTTTGTATCACCGTTCATACTGCATCCACACACAACTGATACACCATTTGAAAGGTAAACTTGCTCCCTTCAGCAAGAAAATAGCCAAACAAACCACACATCCACGATGTGATCACAAAATACAGTTTAAACATTAATTTTCATAAACCCGCAGTAAGGAAAAATGACCTGCAAGTGGCACCACACTACCCCAAAGCACACTATTACAAAACTGCTTACAGACATCACAAACTGCTTACAGACACCACAAACAAATCCTAACATTTGCCTTGGGGGCTTTCCAGCATGCCGAACTCTTTGCCCAGCCAATTTCAGGCACATTGGAGGATTGAACACTTCACTGCAGGTGAGTCACATATGCAAACACATTTGCAACCACGCACTGCTTTTTCAGTGATTACTTCGCCCCACACACACAAATAATACACCATTTGAAAGGTAAACTTGCCCCCTTCAGCAAGAAAAGACACAAACAAACCACACATTCACGATTTGACCAATAAATACAGTTTAAACATTCATTTTCAGAAACCTGCAGAAAAAAAATATGACCTGCAGGTGGCACCACAGCCTCAAGACATTTTTTAGCCTCTATTTATCAAACCAATTTATTATATTACCAATCTACATATCTAAATAACTCTCTGTGTTCATCATCTCCTTAAATACATTAACATTTGACCAGCTTGATTTTCCTAAAATTGCCTGCGCCCCCAACAACCAATGTGCAAAGATTTCGCACGGACCAACTAGTATATCCCATAATGAGTGACGTAAATACCAGGATGGAAGACATATATATCAGCGGAAGGGCCCTGGTCCCAAACTTACAGCGGGGCCAATTAGACCCTATTTATGCCACTTAGTGCGGGATAGTGAGAGGAACAGTATGGGTGGGTTTCATGTTGTAATCTCCTGGCCTCCACAGTCACCAGACCTGAACCCAATCGAGATGGTTTGGGGTGAGCTGGACCGCAGAATGAAGGGAAAAGGGCCAACAAGTGCTAAGCATCTCTGGGAACTCCTTCAAGATTGTTGGAAGACCATTCCGGGTGACTACCTCTTGAAGCTCATCAAGAGAATGCCAAGAGTGTGCAAAGCAGTCATCAAAGCAAAAGGTGGCTACTTTGAGGAACCTGGAATATAAGACATAATTTCAGTTGTTTCACACTTCTTTGTGAAGTATATAATTCCACACATGTGAATTCATAGTTTTGATGCCTTCAGTGTGAATGTACAATTTTCATAGTCATGAAAATACAGAAAAATCTTTAAATGAAAGGTGTGTCCAAACTTTTGGTCTGTACTGTCCATGTTGTAATAATAAAGTTATTAGACTTGAGACTAGATTATAGGGTTAATGTATTGTAGTGAAAATATAGGTCTTATATGTCATCCTAAAAATTATTTGACTTAAGCCCCAATACACTATAGATGTTTGTCTGATTCGTCTGGCTGCTATCTTGCCTGTCTCTCTCATACACAGGAGCTGTCACTTTGCTGAGTGGTTAAAGGAGTTCAACAGACTGAACATATGATCAGCAAGTTATTCCCACATTATAGTACATAAGTTCATTTTTTTAGCATCTATTTAGCGCTTTTCAGGTGGGTTATGGAACCTGAAATGGAAGTCTTTGTGCACATACCCTTGTTCTGACTTAGCAGCAGGGAGTGTGACCATTTAAAATACTTAGGGCAGCATGAGCAACTAATACAGCCATGTGCAATATAGTACATTATTTTCATTTTAAAAATACATTATATTTTGTATGTTTTGGAAAACTTTATACTGAAGGTGTACTTTAAAAATCTGGTTTACACACATTGGAAATGTATCATCAAAATTACTTACTTTACATGCCAAATCATTCATTAACATACTGTATATGACTTTGACTTCTTTTCATCCATTGTGTATGCAGAAGACAACTGCATTACCTAACTATGCTTTACTGGACAGCAGCATTCCATGTCTCAGCCTGTGGTTCACTCAGCCGAATGGGGATTGGGATTAGTGGAGGATTGTAGATGGAGCATGACATCTCCATCATGTTCCATTAAATCATCTGGAGAGGGAGAATCCTCAGCTGTCTACATGTCTGACACGCTCTTACCATGTGCATGACTGGTTTTTCGTTGAAACATCTCAGCAGGCCAACAGCTTCCATTAGCTGAAAATGAACAAGCTTCGGCAATGTCTTATGTAATCACACAATCTGGATACTTTCTTAGATGACATATTGTATTTCTGAAAGACTGTAGTATGGATAGTGTAAATCATGTGCCAGCTTTGCACCACCAATATGGGCAGACTCAGCACCAGAGTCATCAAGCACAATATAACACTGAGGCCAGGAGTAAACAATCATCACTCTCTCATCGTAAACACCAGAAGAAAATGACTGAAAAGGACTGCTCCCAGATATAATATACACAACAAAATGGAGCAGACATATCACATATCACATACATATCACATAAAAAACACATATCCCTGATATATATAATTAGTGCCTTGCGCATGTAGCTTCGTGTACATTGATTAAGCTAATAAATAAAAGAAAAAAACGATGTCCCCCACATTTTTGATAACCAGCAAAGGTAAAGCAGACAACTGTAAGCTGATACTATCAGGCTAGGAAGATCCCTGATTATTAAGCCTTTCTTAGCTTAAAATTTCCAGCACACAGCCAGAAAAGAATAAGCACATCACAATACAGTTGTGGCCAAAAGTATTGACACCCCTGCAATTCTGTCAGATAATACTCAGTTTCTTCCTGACAATGGTTGCAAACACAAAATCTTTGTTATTATTATCTTCATTTAATTTGTCTTAAATGAAAAAACACAAACAGAATTGTCCTAAAGCCAAATTGGATATAATTCCACACCAAACATAAAAAAGGGGGTGGACAAAAGTATTGGCACTGTTCGAAAAATCATGTGATGCTTCTCTAATTTGTGTAATTAACAGCACCTGTAACTTACATGTGGCACCTAACAGGTGTTGGCAATAACTAAATCACACTTGCAGCCAGTTGACATGGATTAAAGTTGACTCAACCTCTGTCCTGTGTCCTTGTGTGTACCACATTGTGCATGGAGAAAAGAAAGAAGACCAAAGAACTGTCTGAGGACTTGAGAAACCAAATTGTGAGGAAGCATGAGCAATCTCAAGGCTACAAGTCCATCTCCAAAGACCTGAATGTTCCTGTGTCTACCGTGCGCAGTGTCATCAAGAAGTTTAAAGCCCATGGCACTGTGGCTAACCTCCCTAGATGTGGACGGAAAAGAAAAATTGACAAGAGATTTCAATGCAAGATTGTGCGGATGTTAGATAAAGAACCTCAACTAACATCCAAACAATTTCAAGCTGCCCTGTAGTCCGAGGGTACAACAGTGTCAACCCGTACTATCCATCGGTGTATGAATGAAAAGGGGCTGTATGGTAGGAGACGCAGGAAGACCCCACTTCTTACCCCAAGACATAAAAAAGCCATGCTGGAGTTTGCCAAAACTTACCTGAAAAAGCCTAAAACGTTTTGGAAGAATGTTCTCTGGTCAGATGAGACAAAAGTAGAGCTTTTTGGGCAAAGGCATCAACATAGAGTTTACAGGAGAAAAAAAGAGGCATTGAAAGAAAAGAACACAGTCCCTACAGTCAAACATGGCAGGGGTTCCCTGATGTTTTGGGGTTGCTTTGCTGCCTCTGGCACTGGACTGCTTGACCATGTGCATGGCATTATGAAGTCTGAAGACTACCAACAAATTTTGCAGCATAATGTAGGGCCCAGTGTGAGAAAGCTGGGTCTCCCTCAGAGGTCATGGGTCTTCCAGCAGGACAATGACCCAAAACACACTTCAAAAAGCACTAGAAAATGGTTTGAGAGAAAGCACTGGAGACTTCTAAGGTGGCCAGCAATGAGTCGAGACCTGAATCCCATAGAACACCTGTGGAGAGATCTAAAATGGCAGTTTGGAGAAGGCACCCTTCAAATATCAGGGACCTGGAGCAGTTTGCCAAAGAAGAATGGTCTAAAATTTCAGCAGAGCATTGTAAGAAACTCATTGATGGTTACCGGAAGTGGTTGGTCGCAGTTATTTTGGCTAAAGGTTGTGCAACCAAGTATTAGGCTGAGGGTGCCAATACTTTCGTCTGGCCCATTTTTGGAGTTTTGTGCGAAATGATCAATGTTTTGCTTTTTGCTTCATTCTCTTTTGTGTTTTTTCATTTAAGACAAATTAAATGAAGATAATAATACCAAAGAATTTGTGTTTGCAATCATTTTCAGGAAGAAACCGAGTATTATCTGACAGAATGGCAGGGGTGTCAATACTTTTGGCCACCACTGTACTTATCGTTCTCTGTGGTGTACTGCAAATAAATTTTAGCACTGTTTTGCAAAAACAAAGAATCCTTTTGAGTACGGCTGTTACTTTTTTCCTGTTATGTTATCTGGACTCTGTCCAGGTTCAGCCTGCAACTAGTATCCCAACAGAGTGCGCGTCATTCATTTTTTCGAGATAAGAGGGAAGTCGAGAAGGAGATCTTGCGAGGATCGGAGGTTGTGTGCAGGTAAGTACTGGGACACTAGGTCACAGATGTATGGAGGACACACGTTGTGGTTTACTTAGTATGTCATGGTTAATGTTTTGAACTGGAGTTTTGGGTAATGTGGAGCCAGTGCAGGGATTGACAGAGGGGAGAGGCTGAGCAAAAGTGTGTGTGGTGGGGGGGGGGGGGGGGCAGGTGGATTAGTTGGGCAGAAGAGTTTAGAATAGATTGGAGAGGTGCGAGAGTGTTAGAGGGGAGACAACAGAGCAGGAGGTTGCAGCAGTCAAGGCGGGAGATGATGAGTGCCAGGACTAGGGTTTTTGTAGATTCTTGGTTGAAGAATATATGGATCCAAGTCGGTAGGAAGTGTTAAGGGCTTGGACATGTGGTTTGAAAGGGAGATCGGCGTCAATGATTACCCCAAAGCAGCGAGCTTGTTTGACTGGGGAGAGTGAGCAGCCATTTACTTTAATGGATAGGTCCGTTGGTGGTGGTGGGGGGGTCGGGTGAGATGGGAGAAAGATGATGAATTCCGTTTTGTCCATATTAAGTTTTAGAAATCTGGCTGAGAAGAAGGATGAAATAGTGGATAGACTTTGTGGGATTCTGGTTAGCAGTGAGGTGATATCTGGTCCAGAGATGTAGATCTGTGTGTCATCAGCATAGAGGTGATACTGAAATCTGTGAGATTCTATGAGCTGTCCCAGGCCAAAAGTGTAAAAGGAGAAGAGCAGGGGCCCTAGGACTGAACCTTGCGGGACTCCAAAAGATAGGAGGCGAGGTGAGAAGGTGGTGTATGAGTAAGGGTGCAATCTTGCCCTGTGCAGGCGTGTACTATGGAGAACAGAGAATGAACTTCAATCCAATATTGCAGCCAGCATGCAGCCAGCGGGTAAGAAAAGGGTGAATCAAACACCCGAAAACTCCGCCCATATGACCCAAAACCAGTCCCGCCAAATTCAGGTGACAGGTTCCCTTTAAGTAGTTATTTCTCTGATCTGTAAATGTGATATTCTTAATTTGACATATCCATATGCTGCTATGTGTAACACATGAATACTTTATGCTCTGTCTGTTGTGCATGAAGCATTTATATGGGTATTGTTTCATTGGGAAAGTGCAGTACCCAAGTTTTGCCACAAGATGGGGTACATTATAGTTTCAGATAGAGCACTGTAAATAGTTAATTTAGGAGGGGCCACTGTGGGATAAGACAGAGCTCAGGAGGACCTGAGTGCCCTGACAGTCCAGATGGGCTTAATGCCAGGACAACACAGTGGCCACGCAGTGTTAAGCAAGGTACCCAGGCATTCAGAGTCCGGATGGACAGAAATGCAGCTGAAGCAGCAGCGTTACTGCAGTTTGGGACAGGAGCTTGAGAAGCAGTCCATGACCAGTACATGGACACAGGTCGCTCACCATGTGGCAGATCATTGCTTGGGCTGATGCCTCTCATACTTGGGCAAAACGGATGGAGGAATATTCAGGTGCAGTGACATCATACAGGGAGTACGCTCAATTATCGCAGGTTGCGATACGATCCCGTAATGTACTGCAGGACGTAGAGGAAAGCGTAGGGAGAGCGGAGAATGTGATCTGTGTGGAACCTAATGCTGATTATGTAACTGACAAGAATATGCTGCGACAAGCAAATAGTACAGTTCATCATTTTAAGTATGAAAAGGACCTTCAGAGAGCCCAATGGGACCCAAATGGTGCAGAGGGTAAAGTGAAAGGTATTCTGCAGAAGGGACATTGTTTGCATGTAATTGAAGGCCAGGGCATGTGTAACCAGATAACCTCAGCCACAACTATGGCTCTGGCCCGGCATTTTACAGCTGGATGGGTCAATGGAAGGGTTTTTGAGGATGGGTGTGGTTGAGGCATGTTTAAAGCATAAGGGGAAAACACCAGTTGTTAGTGATAGGTTGAAGAGATGGGTTAGGGTTGGGATGAAGACTGTGGTTAGGTTTGGGATAAAGTGGAATGGAATCGGGTCAAGTGCACAGGTGGTGAGATGTGATCTTCAGAGTAGAGTGGAGAGTTGATCTTCTGTAATGGTGGAGAGGTTCGGTTTGGATGAGGAGGGCTGAGCTGTTAGGAGAATGGACTCTGGGGGTTCTAGATCAAAACTTTCTCTGATGTTATTAATCTTCTGCTTGAAGAATGAGGCAAAGTGTTCAGCTCAGATGAGTGGAGAGGGTGGAGGTGTTGGGGACAAAGGAGAGAATTGAAAGTGTTGAATAGCTGTTTAGGGTTGTGAGACAGGGAGGATTTGAGAGATGAGACATAGGTTTTGCTGCAGCAAGTATGGCCTTGCGAGTAGGAATGAGCGACTTTTACTTTTTTAGGGTCGTATCGGGTTTTGCGAAACCCGACTATCTCAAAAGTTGAGTCGAGTGAAATTGGCCGATTATCGCGAAAAGTCGGGAATCGACCGAAACACGAAACCCAATGCAAGTCAATGGGGGAGCATAGTAGGCAGTGAGTGGAGGCCAGGAAAACACCTACAGTGCCCATTTTAATGGCAAAAACATCCATTCTTCGTACTGAAGCTTGTCAATCTTAATTTACCTTATAATAATAGTTGGACATTGGGGGTCATTTGGCTAAAGTTGTGGGTGTATGGCTGGGTCAAGTATTTAGTGGGCCCAGGAAACGTGGACCACGTCACGGCAGTGGAGCAGGGAGAGGTAAGTATTTCAACTTTGCAAGTGCTGTGATCCTGAGCAAGCAAGGGTGGCTGTTATGATACGGTGGTCTAGGAGCAACATGGAACGAGCTTTGAAGGAAGTGGTAACTGTACTGACCGCAGTCCCTAAGCTCAACACAACACTAGAAGTAGCCGTGGGATGCTCCTAACTCTCCCTAGGCACCTCGTCACAGCCTAAGAGCTAACTACCCCTAAAGATAGAAGCAGGAAAACTATCTTGCCTCAGAGAAAATCCCCAAAGGATAGATAAGCCCCCCACAAATAATGACTGTGAGTGGAGAGGTAAAAGACATACACAGAATGAAACCAGGATGAGCACAGGAGGCCAGTCTAGCTAAATAGATAGGACAGGATGGAATACTGTGCGGTCAGTATAAAACACTACAAAAAATCCACGCAGAGTTTGCAAAAAATCTCCACACCTGACTAAAGGTGTGGAGGGTAAATCTGTTTCCCAGAGCTTCCAGCAAGACAGAATTAATTCATACTGATAAGCTGGACAAACATAGAAAGCACAGAACGGATAAGTCCACAATCCATGGACAGAAAAGAGCAAGCAAAAACCTAGCTTTGCTGAACTGGTCAGGATAACAGGGAAATCCAAAGAGATGTGAATCCAACCAGGAACCATTTACAAGTGGCACTGGCTGAAAGAAAGAGCCAGGCATAAATAGCCAAGCAGAAAAGACGATCAGTGGAAGCAGCTGAAGACAGCTAAATCCAAGGAGCAGCCATACCACTAGAAACCACAAGAGGGAGCCCAAGAGCAGAACTCACAAAAGTGCCACTTACAACCACCGTGAGGAGCCCAAGAGCGGAATTCACAACAGTACCCCCCCTTGAGGAGGGGTCACCGAACCCTCAACAGAGCCCCCAGGCCGATCAGGACGAGCCAAGTGAAAAGCACGAACCAAATTGGTTGCATGGACATCGGAGGCAACAACCCAAGAATTATCCTCCTGGCCATAACCCTTCCACTTGATACTGAAGCCTCCACCTCGAAAAACGAGAATCCAAAATCTTCTCAACCTCATATTCCAACTCTCCCTCAACCAACACTGGGGCAGGAGGGTCAACCGAGGGAACAACGGGCACCACATATCTCCGGAACAAAGATCTATGGAAAACATTATGAATGGCAAAAGAGGCTGGAAGAGCCAAACGAAAAGACACCGGATTAATAATTTCAGAAATTTTATAAGGACCAATAAACCGAGGCTTAAACTTAGGGGAAGAAACCTTCATAGGAACATGACGAGAAGACAACCAAACCAAATCCCCTACACGAAGCCGGGGACCAACACACCGACGGCAGTTAGCAAAACGTTGAGCCCTTTCCTGAGACAATGTCAAATTGTCCACCACATGAGTCCAAATCTGCTGCAGCCTGTCCACCACAGAATCAACACCAGGACAATCAGAAGGCTCAACCTGCCCAGAAGAAAAACGAGGATGAAAACCAAAATTACAAAAGAAAGGTGAAACCAAAGTAGCCGAACTAGCCCGATTATTAAGGGCAAACTCGGCCAACGGCAAAAAAGCCACCCAATCATCCAGATCAGCAGACACAAAGCATCTCAAATAGGTCTCCAAGGTCTGATTAGTTCGCTCAGTTTGGCCATTAGTCTGAGGATGAAACGCCGAAGAAAAAGACAAATCAATGCCCATCCTAGCCCAAAAGGCCCGCCAAAATCTAGAGACAAACTGAGAACCTCTGTCAGACAAAATTTTCTCCGGAATGCCATGCAAACGACCACATGCTGAAAAAACAATGGAACCAGATCTGAGGAGGAAGGCAACTTAGGCAAAGGTACCAGATGGACCATTTTAGAGAACCGGTCACAAGATCCGAAATAAAATCCATGGAAATATGCGTCCAGGGCCTCTCAGGGACCGGCAAAGGCAAAAGCAACCCACTAGAGCGGGAACAGCAAGGCTTGGCACGGGCGCAAGTCCCACAGGACTGCACAAAAGCACGGACATCGCGCGACAAGGAAGATGTTGTGAATTCTGTTGTCGGGCTCCCTCCTGTGGTCATGAATGGTACTTTGGCTGGTTCTGTCCATGGACTTTCTCTGGTGGCTGTGGGTGTTTCTGAGTTTCCTTCCACAGGTGACGAGGTTAATTCGTTAGCTGGCTCCTCTATTTAGCTCCACTTAGATCTTTGCTCCATGCCACCTGTCAATGTTCCAGTATTGGTCTAGTTCACTCCTGGATCGTTCTTGTGACCTGTCTTCCCAGCAGAAGCTAAGTGACTGCTTGTGTTTCTCTGGTTTGCTATTTTTTTGTCCAGCTTGCTATTTGGATTGTTGTCTTGCTTGCTGGAAGCTCTGGGACCCAGAGGGAGCGCCTCCGCACCGTGAGTTGGTGCGGAGGGTCTTTTTGCGCCCTCTGCGTGGTCTTTTTGTAGGTTTTTGTGCTGACCGCAAAGCTACCTTTCCTATCCTCAGTCTGTTCAGTAAGTCGGGCCTCACTTTGCTTAATCTATTTCATCTCTGTGTTTGTATTTTCATCTTTACTCACAGTCATTATATGTGGGGGCTGCCTTTTCCTTTTGGGAATTTCTCTGAGGCAAGGTAGGCTTTTTTTTCTATCTTTAGGGCTAGCTAGTTCCTTAGGCTGTGCCGAGTTGCATAGGGAGCGTTAGGAGCAATCCACGGCTATTTCTAGTGTGGTTGACAGGATTAGGGATTGCGGTCAGCAGAGCTCCCACGTCCCAGAGCTCGTCCTATATTATCAGTAACTATCAGGTCATTCCGTGTGCTCTTAACCTCCAGGTCCATTATTGTCCTGACCACCAGGTCATAACAGTACAGGTGGCCCAAAGTACTAATGCATTCCAATAGAGGGATAAGAGAAGTTCTGAGACCATTTTTTTTTCTTTGCAGTGTGTTTTGTCTCTCTTTTCCCCTTTACATCTGGGTGGTTCAGAACACAGGTGTAGACATGGACATTCAAGGTCTGTCCTCTTTGATGGATAATCTCACTACAAGGGTACAAAACATTCAAGATTTTGTGGTTCAGAATCCGATGTCAGAGCCTAGGATTCCAATTCCTGATTTGTTTTTTGGTGATAGATCTAAGTTCTTGAATTTCAAAAATAATTGTAAATTGTTTCTTGCCTTGAAACCTCGCTCCTCAGGTGACCCTGTTCAACAAGTAAAGATCATTATTTCTTTGTTACGTGGTGACCCTCAAGACTGGGCATTTTCCCTTGCGCCAGGAGATCCGGCATTGCGTGATGTTGATGCGTTTTTCCTGGTGCTTGGATTGCTTTATGACGAACCTAATTCAGTGGATCAGGCAGAGAAAATCTTGCTGGCTCTGTGTCAGGGTCAGAATGAAGCGGAGATATATTGTCAGAAGTTTAGAAAGTGGTCTGTGCTCACTCAGTGGAATGAATGTGCCTTGGCAGCAATCTTCAGAAAGGGTCTCTCTGAAGCCCTTAAGGATGTCATGGTGGGATTTCCCATGCCTGCTGATCTGAATGAGTCTATGTCTTTGGCCATTCAGATCGATCGACGCTTGCGTGAGCGTAAAGCTGTGCTCCATTTGGCGGTACTATCTGAGCATGGGCCTGAGCCTATGCAATGTGATAGGACTTTGACCAGAGTTGAACGGCAAGAACACAGACGTCGGAATGGGCTATGTTTTTACTGTGGTGATTCCACTCATGCTATCTCCGATTGTCCTAAGCGCACTAAGCGGTTCGCTAGGTCTGACACCATTGGTACGGTACAGTCTAAATTTCTATTGTCCGTTACTCTGATTTGTTCTTTGTCATCCTATTCTGTTATGGCATTTGTGGATTCAGGCGCTGCCCTGAATTTGATGGACTTGGAGTATGCTAGGCACTGTGGTTTTTTCTTGGAGCCCTTGCAGTATCCTATTCCATTGAGAGGAATTGATGCTACGCCTTTGGCCAAGAATAACATAGTAACATAGTAACATAGTTAGTAAGGCCGAAAAAAGACATTTGTCCATCCAGTTCAGCCTATATTCCATCATAATAAATCCCCAGATCTACGTCCTTCTAGAGAACCTAATAATTGTATGATACAATATTGTTCTGCTCCAGGAAGACATCCAGGCCTCTCTTGAACCCCTCGACTGAGTTCGCCATCACCACCTCCTCAGGCAAGCAATTCCAGATTCTCACTGCCCTAACAGTAAAGAATCCTCTTCTATGTTGGTGGAAAAACCTTCTCTCCTCCAGACGCAAAGAATGCCCCCTTGTGCCCGTCACCTTCCTTGGTATAAACAGATCCTCAGCGAGATATTTGTATTGTCCCCTTATATACTTATACATGGTTATTAGATCGCCCCTCAGTCGTCTTTTTTCTAGACTAAATAATCCTAATTTCGCTAATCTATCTGGGTATTGTAGTTCTCCCATCCCCTTTATTAATTTTGTTGCCCTCCTTTGTACTCTCTCTAGTTCCATTATATCCTTCCTGAGCACCGGTGCCCAAAACTGGACACAGTACTCCATGTGCGGTCTAACTAGGGATTTGTACAGAGGCAGTATAATGCTCTCATCATGTGTATCCAGACCTCTTTTAATGCACCCCATGATCCTGTTTGCCTTGGCAGCTGCTGCCTGGCATTGGCTGCTCCAGGTAAGTTTATCATTAACTAGGATCCCCAAGTCCTTCTCCCTGTCAGATTTACCCAGTGGTTTCCCGTTCAGTGTGTAATGGTGATATTGATTCCTTCTTCCCATGTGTATAACCTTACATTTATCATTGTTAAACCTCATCTGCCACCTTTCAGCCCAAGTTTCCAACTTATCCAGATCCATCTGTAGCAGAATACTATCTTCTCTTGTATTAACTGCTTTACATAGTTTTGTATCATCTGCAAATATCGATATTTTACTGTGTAAACCTTCTACCAGATCATTAATGAATATGTTGAAGAGAACAGGTCCCAATACTGACCCCTGCGGTACCCCACTGGTCACAGCGACCCAGTTAGAGACTATACCATTTATAACCACCCTCTGCTTTCTATCACTAAGCCAGTTACTAACCCATTTACACACATTTTCCCCCAGACCAAGCATTCTCATTTTGTGTACCAACCTCTTGTGCGGCACGGTATCAAACGCTTTAGAAAAATCGAGATATACCACGTCCAATGACTCACCGTGGTCCAGCCTATAGCTTACCTGTTCATAAAAACTGATTAGATTGGTTTGACAGGAGCGATTTCTCATAAACCCATGCTGATATGGAGTTAAACAGTTATTCTCATTGAGATAATCCAGAATAACATCCCTCAGAAACCCTTCAAATATTTTACCAACAATAGAGGTTAGACTTACTGGCCTATAATTTCCAGGTTCACTTTTAGAGCCCTTTTTGAATATTGGCACCACATTTGCTATGCGCCAGTCCTGCGGAACAGACCCTGTCGCTATAGAGTCCCTAAAAATAAGAAATAATGGTTTATCTATTACATTACTTAGTTCTCTTAGTACTCGTGGGTGTATGCCATCCGGACCCGGAGATTTATCTATTTTAATCTTATTTAGCCGGTTTCGCACCTCTTCTTGGGTTAGATTGGTGATAAGCCTCAGTACTGGACCCAATTGACCATGTGCATGGCGCCTGCACATCAGGAGGATATCCGCTTTCTGGTGTTGCATAATCTGCATGATGTGGTCGTTTTTTTTAGGGTTGCCATGGCTACAGGTTCATAATCCAGTATTGGACTGGAAATCTATGTCTGTGTCCAGCTGGGGTTGCCAGGGGGTACATGGTGATGTTCCATTTTTGTCTATTTCGTCTTCCACTCCTTCTGAAGTTCCAGAGTTTTTGTCGGATTATCGGGATGTATTTGATGAGACCAAAGCCAGTGCCCTTCCTCCTCATAGGGATTGCGATTGTGCAATTAATTTGATTCCTGGTAGTAAGTTTCCTAAGGGCCGATTGTTCAATTTATCTGTGCCAGAACACGCCGCTATGCGGAGTTATATAAAGGAATCCTTGGAGAAAGGCCATATTCGCCCGTCGTCATCACCGTTAGGAGCAGGGTTCTTTTTTGTGGCCAAGAAGGATGGTTCTTTGAGACCTTGTATTGATTACCGCCTTCTCAATAAAATTACAGTCAAATTTCAGTATCCTTTGCTGTTGCTGTCTGATTTGTTTGCTCGTATTAAAGGGGCTAGTTGGTTCACCAAGATAGATCTTCGAAGGGCGTATAATCTTGTGCGTATTAAACAGGGCGATGAATGGAAAACAGCATTTAATACGCCCGAGGGCCATTTTGAGTACCTGGTTATGCCATTCGGGCTTTCCAATGCTCCATCAGTATTTCAGTCCTTTATGCATGACATCTTCCGAGAGTACCTGGATAAATTCCTGATTGTGTATTTGGATAATATTTTGGTCTTTTCGGATGATTGGGAGTCTCATGTGAAGCAGGTCAGAATGGTGTTCCAGGTCCTTCGTGCGAATTCCTTGTCTGTGAAGGGGTCAAAGTGTCTCTTTGGAGTTCAGAAGGTTTCATTTTTGGGGTTCATTTTTTCCCCTTCTACTATCGTGATGGACCCTGTTAAAGTCCAAGCCATTTACGATTGGACTCAGCCGACATCTGTGAAGAGCCTGCAAAAGTTCCTGGGCTTTGCTAATTTTTATCGGCGCTTCATCGCTAATTTTTCTAGTGTTGCTAAACCGTTGACTGATTTGACCAAGAAGGATGCCCAGTCAAGGAGTTTTGTGCCTGACTCTCCGGGTGTTCCTGAGCCGGCGGGTATTCTCAAAGAGGGGGGTAATTTTGTCTGCCATCTCCCCTGATTTGCGGCGGGTGCTGCAAAAATTTCAGGCTGATAGACCTGACCGTTGCCCAGCAGAGAAACTGTTTGTCCCTGAAAGATGGACTAGTAGAGTTATCTCTGAGATTCATTGTTCAGTGTTGGCTGGGCATCCTGGAATCTTTGGTACCAGAGATTTGGTGGCTAGATCCTTTTGGTGGCCGTCTTTGTCACGGGATGTGCTTTCTTTTGTGCAGTCCTGTGGGACTTGTGCTCGGGCTAAGCCCTGCTGTTCTCGTGCCAGTGGACGCATATTTCTATGGATTTTATTTCGGATCTCCCTGTCTCTCAAAAGATGTCGGTCATTTGGGTGGTTTGTGATCGCTTTTCTAAGATGGTCCATTTGGTACCTTTGTCTAAATTGCCTTCCTCCTCTGATTTGGTGCCATTATTTTTCCAGCATGTGGTTCGTTTACATGGTATCCCGGAGAACATCGTTTCTGACAGAGGTTCCCAGTTTGTTTCGAGGTTTTGGCGATCTTTTTGTGCTAGGATGGGCATTGATTTGTCTTTTTCCTCGGCTTTCCATCCTCAGACAAATGGCCAAACCGAACGAACTAATCAGACTTTGGAAACATATCTGAGATGCTTTGTTTCTGCTGATCAGGATGATTGGGTGTCCTTTTTGCCGTTGGCTGAGATCGCCCTTAATAATCGGGCCAGCTCGGCTACTTTGGTTTCGCCGTTTTTCTGCAATTCTGGTTTCCATCCGCGTTTCTCTTCAGGGCAGGTTCAGTCTTCGGACTGTCCTGGTGTAGATACTGTGGTGGATAGGTTGCAGCAGATTTGGACTCATGTGGTGGACAATTTGACATTGTCCCAGGAGAAGGCTCAACGTTTCGCTAACCGCCGGCGTTGTGTGGGTCCCCGACTTCGTGTTGGGGATTTGGTTTGGTTGTCGTCTCGTTATGTTCTTATGAAGGTCTCCTCTCCTAAGTTTAAGCCTCGTTTCATTGGTCCGTATAAGATTTCTGAGGTTATCAATCTTGTGTCATTTCGTTTGGCCCTTCCTGCTTCTTTTGCCATCCATAATGTGTTCCATAGGTCGTTGTTGCGGAGATACGTGGCGCCTGTGGTTCCATCTGTTGATCCTCCTGCCCCGGTGTTGGTTGAGGGGGAGTTGGAGTATGTGGTGGAGAAGATTTTGGATTATCGTATTTCGAGACGGAAACTCCAGTACCTGGTCAAGTGGAAGGGTTATGGTCAGGAAGATAATTCCTGGGTTTTTGCCTCTGATGTTCATGCTGCCGATCTGGTTCGTGCCTTTCATTTGGCTCGTCCTGGTCGGCCTGGGGGCTCTGGTGAGGGTTCGGTGACCCCTCCTCAAGGGGGGGGTACTGTTGTGATTTCTGTTGTCGGGCTCCCTCCTGTGGTCATGAATGGTACTTCGGCTGGTTCTGTTCATGGACTTTCTCTGGTGGCTGTGGGTGTTTCTGAGTTTCCTTCCACAGGTGACGAGGTTAATTCGTTAGCTGGCTCCTCTATTTAACTCCACTTAGATCTTTGCTCCATGCCACCTGTCAATGTTCCAGTATTGGTCTAGTTCACTCCTGGATCGTTCTTGTGACATGTCTTCCCAGCAGAAGCTAAGTGACTGCTTGTGTTTCTCTGGTTTGCTATTTTTCTGTCCAGCTTGCTATTTGGATTGTTGTCTTGCTTGCTGGAAGCTCTGGGATGCAGAGGGAGCGCCTCCGCACCGTGAGTCGGTGCGGAGGGTCTTTTTGCGCCCTCTGCGTGGTCTTTTTGTAGGTTTTTGTGCTGACCGCAAAGCTACCTTTCCTATCCTCAGTCTGTTCAGTAAGTCGGGCCTCACTTTGCTTAATCTATTTTATCTCTGTGTTTGTATTTTCATCTTTACTCACAGTCATTATATGTGGGGGCTGCCTTTCCCTTTTGGGAATTTCTCTGAGGCAAGGTAGGCTTTTTTTTTCTATCTTTAGGGCTAGCTAGTTCCTTAGGCTGTGCCGAGTTGCATAGGGAGCGTTAGGAGCAATCCACGGCTATTTCTAGTGTGGTTGACAGGATTAGGGATTGCGGTCAGCAGAGTTCCCACGTCCCAGAGCTCGTCCTATATTATCAGTAACTATCAGGTCATTCCGTGTGCTCTTAACCTCCAGGTCCATTATTGTCCTGACCACCAGGTCATAACAGGAAGGCCACCAAAAGGACCTAGCAACCAAATCTCTGGTACCAAAAATCCCAGGATGACCAGCCAACACTGAACAATGAACCTCAGAAATCACCTTACTTGTCCATCCATCAGGAACAAACAGCTTCTCACAGGACAGCGGTCAGGCCTATCAGCCTGAAATTCCTGAAGCACCCGCCGCAAATCAGGGGAGATGGCAGAAAAAAATCACCCCTTCCTTAAGAAGGCCAACTGGCTCAAGGACTCCAGGAGAATCAGGCGAAAAACTCCTAGAGAGGGCATCAGCCTTAACATTCTTAGATCCCGGAAGATACGAGACCACAAAATCAAAACGGGAGAAAAACAGGGACCATCGAGCCTGTCTAGGATTCAGCCGCTTGGCCGACTCGAGGTAAATCAGATTCTTATGATCGGTCAGGACCACAACGCGGTGCTTAGCTCCCTCAAGCCAATGTCGCCACTCCTCAAACGCCCACTTCATAGCCAACAACTCCCGATTGCCGACATCATAATTGCGTTCCGCAGGCGAAAACTTTCTGGAAAAAAAAGCACACGGTTTCATCAAAGAACCATCAGACTCCCTCTGAGACAAAACGGCCCCTGCCCCAATCTCAGAAGCGTCGACCTCAACCTGAAAAGGAAGAGAAACATCCGGCTGACGCAACACAGGGGCAGAAGTAAATCGGCGTTTAAGCTCCTGAAAGGCCTCAACAGCCTCAGAGGACCAATTCGTTACATCAGCGCCTTTCTTCGTCAAATCAGTAAGGGGCTTAACCACACTGAAAAAGTTGGCAATGAAACGGCGATAGAAATTAGCAAAGCCCAAAAATTTTTGAAGGCAGATGTGGGTTGGATCCAGTCATGAATAGCTTGGACCTTAACAGGATCCATTACTATAGACGAGGGAGAAAAAATAAAACCCAAAAAAGAGACCTTCTGAACTCCGAATAGGCACTTAGACCCCTTCACAAACAAAGCATTATCACGAAGGATCTGGAACACCATCCTGACCTGCTTCACATGAGACTCCCAATCATCGGAAAAAATCAAAATATCATCCAAATATATGACCATGAATTTATCAAGATAATTGCGGAAAATATCATGCATGAAAGACTGGAACACAGATGGAGCATTAGAGAGCCCAAATGGCATCACAAGGTATTCAAAATGGCCTTCGGGCGTATTAAATGCAGTTTTCCATTCGTCACCCTCTTTAATACGAACAAGATAATATGCCCCTCGGAGGTCAATCTTAGTAAACCAACTAGCCCCCTTAATCTGAGCAAACAAATCAGTAAACAAAGGCAAGGGGTATTGGAATTTGACCGTGATCTTATTAAGAAGACGATAATCAATACAGGGTCTCAAGGAGCCATCCTTCTTAGCAACAAAAAAGAAACCCGCTCCCAATGGTGACGAAGAGGGCCGAATATGCCCCTTCTCCAAAGACTCCTTAACATAACTCCGCATTTCGGCATGCTCTGGCACAGACAGATTGAAAAGTCGGCCCTTAGGGAACTTGCAACCAGGAATCAAGTTAATAGCACAATCACAGTCCCTATGCGGTGGAAGGGAACTGGACTTGGGCTCATCAAATACATCCTGGAAATCCAACAAAAACTCAGGGACATCAGAAGAGGGGGAAGAGGAAATTGACATCAAAGGAACGTCATTATGTACCCCTTGACAACCCCAACTAGTCACTGACATAGTTTTCCAATCTAGCACCGGATTATGTTCCTGTAACCATGGAAAACCCAGTACGACAACATCATGCAGGTTATGCAACACCAGAAAACGGCAATCTTCCTAATGTGCTGGAGCCATGTACATAGTCATCTGCGTCCAGTACTGAGGTTTATCCTTGGCCAAGGGTGCAGCATCAATACCCCTCAAAGGAATAGGGCTCTGCAAAGGCTGCAAGAAAAAAACACAGCGCCTGGCGAATTCTAAGTCCATTAAGTTCAGGGCAGCGCCTGAATCCACAAATGCCATGACAGAAAAGGACGACAATGAGCAAATCAGGGTCACAGATAAGAGAAATTTAGGCTGTATAGTACTAATGGTAACAGACCTAGCGACTCTCTTAGTACGCTTAGGGCAATCAGAGATAACATGAGCAGAATCACCACAGAAAAAACACAGCCTATTCTGATGTCTGAATTCCTGCCGTTCTGTTCTAGTCAAAATCCTATCACATTGCATAGGTTCAGGACTCTGCGCAGAGGACACTGCCATATGGTGCACAGCTTTGCGCTCGCGCAAACGCCAATCAATCTGAATGGCTAGAGACATAGATTCGCTCAAACCGGCAGGCGTAGGAAAGCCCACCATAACATCTTTAAGGGCTTCAGAAAGACCTTTTCTGAAAATAGCAGCCAGAGCCTCCTCATTCCATTTAGTGAGCACAGACCATTTTCTAAATTTCTGGCAGTATAATTCTGCCACTTCCTGACCTTGACACAAGGCCAACAGGGTTTTTTCTGCATGATCCACAGAATTAGGTTCGTCATACAATAATCCGAGCGCTTGAAAAAATGCGTCTACATTCAATAATGCCGGATCCCCTGTTTCAAGAGAAAAAACCCAGTCTTGAGGGTCACCACGCAGTAAGGATATGATGATTTTTACTTGCTGAATGGGATCACCAGAAGAACGGGGTTTCAAAGCAAAAAACAATTTGCAGTTATTTTTAAAGTTCAAAAACTTGGATCTGTCCCCAAAAAACAAATCAGGAGTAGGAATTCTAGGCTCTAAAGCCGGAGTCTGGACAACATAATCCTGGATACTCTGTACTCTTGCAGCAAGTTGATCCACACGAGAAAACAAACCCTGAACATCCATGCCAAAGCATATATCCTGAACCACCCAGATATCAAGAGGAAAAAAGAGACAAACCAGAGCACAGAAAAAAATATGGTTCAGAACCTTCTTTTCCTTCTTTTGAGATGCATTTAATTCATTTTTGGCCACTTGTACTGTTATGATACGGTGGTCTAGGAGCAACATGGAACGAGCTTTGAAGGAAGTGGTAACTGTACTGACCGCAGTCCCTAAGCTCAACACAACACTAGAAGTAGCCATGGGATGCCCCTAACTCTCCCTAGGCACCTCGTCACAGCCTAAGAGCTAACTACCCCTAAAGATAGAAGCAGGAAAACTATCTTGCCTCAGAGAAAATCCCCAAAGGATAGATAAGACCCCCACAAATAATGACTGTGAGTGGAGAGGTAAAAGACATACACAGAATGAAACCAGGATGAGCACAGGAGGCCAGTCTAGCTAAATAGATAGGACAGGATGGAATACTGTGCGGTCAGTATAAAACACTACAAAAAATCCACGCAGAGTTTACAAAAAATCTCCACACCTGACTAAAGGTGTGGAGGGCAAATCTGTTTCCCAGAGCTTCCAGCAAGACAGAATTAATTCATACTGATAAGCTGGACAAACATAGAAAGCACAGAACGGATAAGTCCACAATCTATGGACAGAAAAGAGCAAGCAAAAACTTAGCTTTGCTGAACTGGTCAGGATAACAGGGAAATCCAAAGAGATGTGAATCCAACCAGGAACCATTTACAAGTGGCACTGGCTGAAAGAAAGAGCCAGGCATAAATAGCCGAGCAGAAAAGACGATCAGTGGAAGCAGCTGAAGACAGCTAAATCCAAGGAGCAGCCATACCACTAGAAACCACAAGAGGGAGCCCAAGAGCAGAACTCACAAAAATGCCACTAACAACCACCGGAGGGAGCCCAAGAGCGGAATTCACAACTGGTGGCCCACTCGTTCGCATTGGCACTGGCACAGGGCCCCTCAAAGTACGGCGGTGTGTTTGCACGGCGGGGGCGTGCTGCACACAATAGGACTGCTGCACACAAAAGTGTGGACAAATAAACAAGATAGCTGTGCAGAAAGGAAGGAACAACAGGATTTGTGCTTTGAAAAAAGCAGTTGGTTTGCACAGCGGCGTACAAACAGCAATGCAGCTATCAGGAAGCCTTATAAGGCAGTCTAATAAGCTACAGAGTTGATGCACTGAAATCTAGCCTCCACTGTCCCTGCAAGGAAAAGGTGGTGTTGGACAGTGGAAATCGCTACAGCACAAGCGGTTTGGGGGTTTATATTCCCTGCCTAACGCTATCCCTGCTTCTGACAAAGCGGCAGCAACCTCTCCCTATGCTCAGATCAGCAGCAGTAAGATGGTGGTCGGCGTGCATGCCCCTTCATAGCCCCTGTGATGCCACAGAAAGCAAGCCAATCACTGTAATGCCATTCTCTAAGATGGTGGGGACCGAGAACTATGTCATCACGCTGCCCACACTCTGCGTCCTCCTTCATTGGCTGAGAAATGGCGCTGAACGCGTCATATGAAAATTGAAAAAAGCTACGAGGGAACAGCACGGTCAGTGGGATCACACCGAGACCTACATACGAGCCAATCATATAAAGCATGAAAAACAGAAACGGTCTCATAAAAGGGGATCACCACACATATGGATAAGGCACTAGTAAAGTCACAACTTTTGTTTTTCTTGCTTTATATGAACGCGTCATATGAAACGCGATTTTGGTGCGAAGGTCGCGTACCGCATGGCCGACCCCACACAGGGATCGGGTCAGGTTTCATGAAACCCGACTTTGCCAAAAGTCGGCGACTTATGAAAATGACCGATCCGTTTCGCTCAACCCTACTTGCGAGTAATGAGGGACTGTTTGAATGATGCACATTTACTCCCGGACAAGGATAACACTTGTACTGGTTTTTCCAATACCGTAAAAATTAGGACACGTGAAGGGCCTAATAGAATGTCTTAATTGCAGCTTTTCCCCGTAGTGCTGAATAGTGGTGAGCTGCAATACCAATGAATAAATCTTGACATCATTCACCAGGGGTTGCAAAATAATCAAAAGGTTTTATCTCTTCATACAGAAAGTGACATTCGACCTTTGTCACTTTGTGTATATAGAAATGAAAAAACATTATTGATTAGTTTGCAACCCCCATTGAATACTGTCCAGATTTTATTCATTGGATTGTTTTGAGACTAGTGGATTCTGCGTTTTTTTGTACGTTGGCTCGCAACTGCGAGTGTGCAGCAGAGATTTTTGCTGTTGTTCACCAACAATACCAGACTCAGCAAATTGACAAAATGGGGCTGTCTTGGGGCTTAACTATGTTAATGTATGCAATATCTGGCCTCATACTCAAATAATTTGAACAAGAGTCTTTGCATACTGTAGGAAAACAAATAATATAATTTTCTTTGTTCAAACTGGATCTCTTTTAGTTTACTCAAAATTTTCACTGACATAAACAAAATTATGTGAGTTTAGCTGATAGATTAACTAAATCAGAATCTCAGATGAGCAAAAGGACATCTTTTTAAAACTCTGTGTTGTGCTTTCTGCAGTAATATGGATTTTTTTTTCAAATATTAGAATTTCATATACAAGTTCGGTAGAGATACAATAAACTATGAAAATGTGGACAGGGAAATTACTTAAACGGGTTCTGTCACAATAGCAATCATGGTAAAATAGGAAGCAAATGAATATCATAAAAATTGTAACAGTGCCGTCACAGAGACAGACTCGCTACTGCCAGTCCTGTTAAAAATTTCACCCACTGAGCATATTTTCACATTCCACCCACAGAACCTGATAACAAATTTCACCCACGGACCATGTTTTCACATTCCACATTCAAGATCTAGTAACTAGGGATGGGCGAAACCAAACTGTAAAGTTTGGGACCGTACCGAACACTAAGTGTTCGGTTACAAGGTTCAGAACGCGGGTTTCCATGGGAATCCCGTGTTACAATTCGGGTCCAGTTTGGGTCCAGGGCTGCTGTAAAAGAAAGAATAAAATTAATAATAAACATTATAAATATTATACTTATCTGTCCAGCGATGCATTCTCCTGTGACGTTACCGCACAAACACTGATGGAAAAAGCCGAAGACTGCCTAGTGCAGTGAATACCACCAGAAGGTAATGAGTGGCCCTGGAAGCAGATGCGGCCGTGAAACTGCGTGATGGGAGGATGTTACGCTGGACAGGTAAGTGTAATTATAATGTTTATTATTAATTTTATGCTTTCTTTTACAGGCCTCCTGCTCCATCCCATATTTGTAAAGTCCAAGTTCGGGGTTCGGAATCAAGTTCGCGTCATCTCCGGCCCCGAACTCAAACTTTATAGAAAACTTGGGTGAACCCGCCGATCCCAATCATAGGGGGTTCACCCATCACTAAGAGTAGCCTGCCAGGGCCATAGGGTACTCGGTACCGGGTCCAGTACTTAAAGGGGGATGTCACGGTGGCAGCGACCAGGTCTGTGGCCCTGGGCACCCATGTTGAAAGGGAATGTCTTTAAAGGGGTTTGAAATTAAGTTTGTGTTTGTGACGCCACCTGTGGTATTCGGTCAGTAGCGTCTGACGCTGCTTAAAGGGGTCCTCTGAGGTGATGTTATGGCAGCTAAGATGGTATAACTTCCCACAGGTGAAGTAAGTCCCCAGGGCTCCAGGTGTAGATGAGAATGGTGAGTGGTGCAGTAAAGAACGGAGGAAACAGGTTTGCAGTCTCTTTATCTGGTTTACTGGATACTCTAGGTATCCACAGTCCAGGGCACCTGATCACTGGTACAGACAGATTTCAGCCGGCTTGGAAGTAAGTTCAGAGTCCCCTTTACCAGGTGGAGAAGAAAGCCTTCCTACCAGCGCTTTGGTGTAGTCCCTTGCTGCCTGTTGCTTCTATTAAGGTCCTCACAGATCTCTCTGTCCTCCATTAAGGTGGGACACAAACCCATATGACAGGTGGCTTGAGCCTTTTTTCAGGAAACTCTCCTTCAGGCCCTGGGATCCATATTAATGTAAAAAATAAAGAATACAAATAAAAAATATGGCTATATTCACCCCCTCGGAAGAACCCTGGCTGTTACCGCTGCTAGCGTCCGCCTCCATTCCTGAGAATGTAGTGAGTGAAGGACCTTCGATGATGTCGTGGTCAGGTGAGCGGTCACGTGAGCGGTCAGGTGACTGATCACCTGATCGCGACATCATCGAAGTTCCTTCACTCACTACATTCTTAAGGATGGAGCCGGACGCTTGCAGCGGTGACAGCCAGGGTCCTTCGGAGGGGTGAGTATAGCCATATTTTTTATTTTTATTCTTTATTTTTTACATTAATATGGATCCCAGGGCCTGAATGAGAGTTTCCTCTCCTCCAGACCCTGGGAACCATCGAGGATACATTCCGATATTTGTGTCCCATTGACTTGTATTGGTATCGGAACTCGGTATCGGCGAGATCCAATATTTTGCCGGTATCGGCCAATACCATCCGATACCGATACTTGCAAATATCGGAAGGTATCGCTCAACACTACTCTTCAGGTCTCAGGAAAAATATAAAGTGCACAAAGACTGTTGTGAATTCTGTGGCAGAGCTCCCTCCTGTAGTCACAAGTGGTACTTTGGCTGATTCTCTCTGTGAGCTTCCGTTGGTGGAGGAAAGTGTTACTGCGGCTTCTGAGTTTCCTTTCTCAGGTGATGTGGTGAAGTCGTTAGGTGCTGCTCCATTTAACTCCACCTAGTGCTTTGATCCTGGCTTCCAGTCAATGTTCTAGTATTGGACCTGTTTCCTCCTGGATCGTTCCTGTGGCCTGCTGCTCTGCATAGCTAAGATCTGCTTTGCTATTTTGTTTGCTGTTTTTTTTCTGTCCAGCTTGTCTATTTGTTTTTTCCTGCTTGCTGGAAGCTCTGGGACGCAGAGGGTGTACCTCCATGCCGTTAGTTCGGTACGGAGGGTCTTTTTGCCCCCTTTGCGTGGTTTTTGTAGGGTTTTGTGTTGACCGCAAAGTTACCTTTCCTATCCTCGCTCTGTTCAGAAAGTCGGGCCTCACTTTGCTAAATCTATTTCATCTCTACGTTTGTCTTTTCATCTTTACTCACAGTCATTATATGTGGGGGCTGCCTTTTCCTTTGGGGTATTTCTCTGAGGCAAGGTAGGCTTATTTTCTATCTTCAGGCTAGCTAGTTTCTCAGGCTGTGCCGAGTTGCATAGGGAGCGTTAGGCGCAATCCACGGCTGCCTCTAGTGTGTTGGAGAGGATTAGGGATTGCGGTCAGCAGAGTTCCCACGTCTCAGAGCTCGTTCTATGTTTTTGGGTTATTGTCAGGTCACTGTATGTGCTCTGACCTCTATGTCCATTGTGGTACTGAATTACCTTATCATAACAAAAGACATAACAATGTGTATGCAAGGTATTGGTTCATAATATGGCCACAATACTTAAGCTGGCAACCCACGTCAAGGGCCGTTACATTTTGCCAGTCCTACTCTAACAAAAACACCATAAGAGGAATAAAACCTCCAGTATCTTTAAACAGATAAATCAGTACACAGGCAAAGGTGCTTACTTACCTGTTGCGGCCTCCAAACAATTGCACTATCATTTTGTTAGAGTAGGACTGGCAAAATGCAAGGACTCTTGAAGTGGGCTGCAAGCTTAAGTATTGTGGCCATAATGTGAACCAATACCTTGCATACATTGTTATGTCTTTGTGCACTTTAATTTTTTTGGGGTGCGGTTGGACCCTAGATGGCTCTGTACACTGTGGCCTCTGTTCACACAGGATGCATTAGTTAGCACTGGTTAGCTTGCCATGTAGCATCACTAAGAGGCTCTGAGCCAAATACTCTGCATTTTCTGTGTGAACACGCCACATACAGATCATTTGTTTGCACTGGTATACCAAGCGGCCAATTCCTGATTGTAGGCTGGCTGCCTCATCGGTATTACTGCACCTGTGTAGCTGCCATCTTAACCTGGGTCCGCTGCACCTTGATAGTGCAATTGTTTGGAGGCCGCAACAGGAAAGCACCTTTGCCTGTGTACTGGTTTTTCTGTTTAAGGATAGTGGAAGTTTTTTTCCTCTTATGGTGTGTCACGGATCCCTTCTCCGAGGTGTCACTTATTCATCACGTGCCCACTCTCACACATGATTTGGGGTTGTGCCTGCAAGCATTAATCTATCTCCCCACTCTGAGTCCAGCATTCAACCTCTGTCCTATGCTGTAATGGGAGCATAAATCACACACCGACCCAGGCCACACACCCACTCATACACGCTGCCACCACTCATCAAATATACGGGCGATGAGTCCCGGAACTAACAATACTAATAAAAATATGTCTATCACTCAGAAGGCTCACACACCTTAGGCTATGGATTCTTTTAGAACATTCAAGGTTCAACTTGTTAAAGTTTTATACTTTAATAACAAAAGGTTCAATGCTTACAATAAGAAAAGGTATAAAAATATAATAAAAAGACATACAACTTATGCAAACAGTATCAAAATAAACAGGAGAAACTTACAGAAATTATCTAACTGGTAGTTGCTTTCTGCTCCCTGAGGGTAGGAAGAATGTAGATTGGATCACACCAGCTTCTCAGGCTGCCCCCATCATGTGAACACAATTCTCTGTCTGCAGCCTAAATTTATAACTTTGATCTGAGGTCAGGTTTCTAAACCTGCCCCCCAGGTTAATATCATAATTGCAGTCTGTTTGATTGGGCATGGCCGCTCTACTAATGAATATATATTATTTTCCTCTGGAGACACGTGTGAGATGGTTCCCAGGAATAGCTAACCCTCAGGCCACAATTAGCATCTCTGGTCCAAGCACTAGGGGGTGTCAAGTGTTCCTTTCTTTTTGCCTTAGCCAGACCTCCTGGTGAGATATGGAGACACAATTTCTACTAGTCCCAAGGAAGTACCTATTAACACCTAGGTGCGACTTGCCTTCAGGAGAGATGTTACATTATCACTAGTCACACACATAACCCTAGACATATATCACTACACACATATAGATATATATACACATATTTCACCACATGGTGTTTTAATAGTGTGAATTGACCTTGCTCCTTTTCCTCCGGTGCCAACACCTTATCTATCATGGCCTGAATTGTTTTTATTCCAGCATAGATAGAATTGGTATAGTAACACTGACGATGGTGTCATCATTGCTAGCCATATTGGTAGAATATTCAAAGCAGCGCAACACAGCACACATGTACCACGTGGAGGCCCACTCATTGGTGTTCAAATAGTGTTGTTCTGCAGAGCAACTCATCCGTGCATGCTGCAGCTGAAACTCCACTATTGCCTGCTGCTACTCACACAATCGATCCAGCATATGCAAGGTGGAGTTCAACTTTGTTGGTATGTTGTATATCAGCCGGTGAGTGAGGAGGAAGAAGTGATGCTACAGCGCAGGCGAGCAGCAGCGAAGTGAAAACGTTAAAAGTGCACACACTGTGCCCGCGTTTTCAGCAGCAACTCCAACATGTGAGGGTAGTTGTGTACAACCAAATTTAGCACAAGGGTCAGGCAAGGGATGTGCATCAAACCTGCTAGGACCAGAGCTGCTATGAGATGTTGCTTGTTTGATCCCAGTCCACAGCTCTTAAGGTACCTTCACACTAAACGATATTGCTAGCGATCCGTGATGTTGCAGCGTCCTCGCTAGTGATATCGTTCAGTTTGACACGCAGCAGCGATCAGAATCCTGCTGTGATGTCATTGGTCGGGGCTAGAAGGCCAGAACTTTATTTGGTCGCTGGCTCTCCCGCTGACATCGCTGAATCGGCGTGTGTGACACCGATTCAGCGATGTCTTCGCTGGTAACCAGGGTAAACATTGGGTTACTAAGCGCAGGGCCGCGCTTAGTAACCCGATGTTTACCCTGGTTACCATCCTAAAAGTAAAAAAAAACAAACGCTTCATACTTACCTTCCGCTGTCTGTCCTCCGGCGCTGTGCTTTCCTGCACTCACTGTGAGCACAGCGGCCGGAAAGAAGAGCGGTGACGTCACCGCTCTGCTTTCCGGCCGCGGTGCTCACAGCCAGTACAGAGAAGCAGAGCGCCGGGGACAGACAGCGGAAGGTAAGTATGAAGCGTTTGGTTTTTTTTACTTTTAGGATGGTAACCAGGGTAAACATCGGGTTACTAAGCGCGGCCCTACGCTTAGTAACCCGATGTTTACCCTGGTTACCGGCATCGTTGGTCGCTGGAGAGCTGTCTGTGTGACAGCTCTCCAGCGACCAAACAGCGACGCTGCAGCGATCCGGATCGTTGTCTGGATCGCTGCAGCGTCGTTTAGTGTGAAGGTACCTTTACACGTTGTGGGATTTGTTCCCTAAACAGAGGAGATTAAGATCAGCCTGCTGTTGTTTCCCCCGGGCTGTGCTTAAGTTGGTGTTGCAGGTCTTGCTGTGACCTAATGAGAAGGTGGTGGAGGAAGCGGAATAGGAAGAGTAGGCAGCCTGGACAGATAAACATCCAGCAATCTTAGGATCGTGGTAGAACATGTCGCTTGATGGCAGCATATTCCCTGAAGAAATGCCACACCAGGGAGCTATTTTGATCTATCTTTGTTGTGCTGATTTCAGTGGCTCGGTGGGCATTAACAGCCAACGTACTGTGCCGTTGCAACTTACTCCCTTTTGCTATGCTGCTGTGGCAAAATGGCCCACCTCCTCTTCTTACGAACCTAACATGTCACTAAGATGGTGTCCGCTCCATGTGGGGTCTAGGACTTCTTCATTCCCCAATCATCTTTCACGACTCCACAACCCTGCCTTCCTTGCCAGTCTGCACACTGCAGAAATACGCTGCAGTTGGCAACTAAGTATAATCATCATCTAACATGTCCTGTGGTGGTCCACTGACCGTGTGTACTAGCCCTCCCATATACTCATTCTTCAACCTAACAAGTGATTGTGCTTTAGTGCACTCAGTGTCTTCCACTTTTGAGACTAGGCCAAATGGATAGGCCACATAACAACAGCTAGGAGAGTTCTCAAAAAGCAGAAGAGACTGCTGCATGACTTGGGGCTCAAACTGCTTGGCTGAACTGCAAGGGGGTGAGGTAGAAGCTTGATGACCATGGTCCTCAGGCGCCAACTGTGCACTTTCTGCAGTGGACCAGCTGGAAGGGAATGCAAAGGAACTGTAGTCACTCTCATCTATCCAATCTAACACCTTTTCAACATCTTGTGGCCTCACCATTCGTGAAGCTGTATTCGGGCCTGCAAAAGGATGCATAGTGTCCTGTCACTTGCGTGCAACAGAGGAAGGTGCTGTGTTTGGGAACATAGTAGGCACAAAATGACCATGTCTTCTCCCTGTATCAGCTAACCCCCCATCACTATCAGCAGCTACACCATGGCCACATCAACAATTTGATGCTCTCCTCATTTTTGGAAGAGGTTCTTCTGCAGGATACCCTCAAAAGAAATGGCAGAAGAGTAGTTTTATTTATTTGCAACAGTAGTACAAAGCACACAGCAGCCCTGAAAATTTTTTTGTTTGACCTACTAATGCCAAAGAGATTGCTGATGTCAATTATGTATTTCCAGACTACTATAAAACACTCACCGGTTTAGGAAAATTATTTTTTTAGCCTATAAATGGCAAAGAGATGGTTGATGTCAATTGCTTATATGCAACACTATTAGGAAACACACAGCAGTCCTGAAAAATAATTTATTTGGCCTATAAATGACAACGAGATAGCTAATTCCAATTATTTATTTCCCAGACTACTAAAAAACACACATGGGGCCAGAAAAATTATTTCTTTGGCATAGAAATTGCAACTAGATGATTGATGCCAATTATTTATTTCCCAGACCACTAAAAAACAGACCCCGGTCCAGAAACATTATTTCTTTGGCCTAGAAATGGCAACAAGACAGCTGATGACAATTATTTCTTTCTGAGACTACTAAAAAATATACACTAGTCTAGAATAATTATTTATTTTGCCTAAAAATGGCAACTAAACATCTATTGTCAATTATATATGTTCCAGACTACTAAAAAACATACACCGGTCTAGAAAAATAATTTATTTGGCCTACAAGTGACAACAGGATGGCTGATGCCAATTATTTATTTCCCAGGCTGCTAAGAAACAGACTGCTAAAAAATACTCAGATATGCTTCATTTACATATACTGTCTCTGAACAAAAGGTGACTTTTACACAAGCGTAGGGACTTATTAGAAGGTCTGATACATTCCAACAAGCCCTATAGCTCTGCGAGTGCCACATTGTTAGGACAAAAATGTTTCCAGTCATTGAAAAGTTCCACTGTTTCAAATCAAATTTATATGTAATCCATGCTAACAATGCCCTAGTACAATTTGTAAGAAGGAGACGTTCTGTCTTCTCTGTGGTTCATACAGCCATATACAAAAAAAATCGTCTGATATTCATGCCTAAAAAATGGACCATTTTTCAACTGTATTGTCATCCAAATTCAATCCTTGTAATGTCATCCATTCAGCGTTCCTTTTAATACATCAGCATTTCATAAAACCACATGGTCCAACTATTCTTATGTTTTAGGCTGAATCATGCTTATCTCTCGCATTGATATACTTACTGATGATTTTCCAACTACATCTCATGAAGGTTTATTCCAATCAACCACTTACTCTTTCAGTTAAATAGTATTTTTACATTGATTCTGATAATTTTTTAAGTAATTTTAGATTGTGTCCTCATAAAACATTATTACCACGCCCCCTGATGAAGATAGGCAAAACATGCGTTGGGGCGCTTGCATGACAGGTCTGCATTGAGCTAAGCATGTCTTCTAAACCACTATATAATATGGTTTAATTCCTTCATTTTTCATCTTGTTAGGAAACAGGTGCTTTTCTCAAAGCATGGTCTATGTGCTGGTAAGATAATATATATATATATATATATATATATATATATATATATATTCGGTATATACTGTATATATATATATATATATATATATATATATATATATATATATATACCCATTAGAGCCATTTCTTGCAGTGATATGTTTCCCTGCATGTAGAGACATGCTTGTATACATATAGGTGCAAATGAGATTTATTATAATGCTAGCTATTGAACCCGTTCTACGTCTGGGTGGCGAGCATTTATATTGGTATATGGTCTCCATCCTGTCATGTGCTGCTCCATCCTGCGTCCCCATCCTGTCATGTGCTGCTCCATCCTGCGTCCCCATCCTGTCATGAGCTGCTCCATCCTGCGCCCCCATCCTGTCATGTGCTGCTCCATACTGCGTCCCCATCCTGTCATGAGCTGCTCCATCCTGCGCCCCATCCTGTCATGTGCTGCTCCATCCTGCGTCCCCATCCTGTCATGTGCTGCACCCATCCTGTGCCCCCATTCTGTCATGTGCTGCTCCCATCCTGTGCCCCCATTCTGACATGCGCTGCTCCCATCCTGCGCCCCCATTCTGACATGTGCTGCTCCCATCCTGCGCCCCCATTCTGACATGTGCTGCACCCATCCTGCGCCTCCATTCTGACATGTGCTGCACCCATCCTGCGCCTCCATTCTGACATGTGCTGCACCCATCCTGCGCCTCTATTCTGACATGTGCTGCACCCATCCTGCGCCCCCATCCTGTGCCCCCGTTCTGTAATGTGCTGCTGCCATCCTGCACCCCCGTTCTGTCATGTGCTGCCCTATTCTGTCATGTGCTGCTCACATCCTGCGCCCCCATTCTGTCATGTGCTGCTCCCATCCTGTGCCCCCGTTCTGTCATGTGCTGCTCCCATTCTGCGCCCCCGTTCTGTCATGTGCTCCCATCCTGTGCCACTGTTCTGTAATTTGCTGCTCCCATCCATATGCCCCGTACACTGCTCCATAAAGGTTGATGGCCCCATAAGATGCTCCATACTATATGTCCCGTATACTGCTCCATAAATGTTGATGGCCCCATAACATGCTCCATAGTATATGCCCCTGTACACTGCTCCATTATGGTTGATGGCCCCCATAAGATGCTCCATAGTATTATATGCCCCGTATGCTGCTGCGATATATAAAAAAAAATAGCATACTCACCTATCGTCGCTGGGCACCGAGTGCTGGGGGGCCTGAGCATGCGGGGACACCGGCACGCTGTGGGGGTCAGGTGCCGGAGTCGCCGCTAGCTCAGGCCCCGACACTTGCTATATTCACTTATCTGGCCCTGATCCAGCGCTGCGTGCCGCTTCTTCCGGGTCCTCTGGCTGTGACTGTTCAGTCAGAGGGCGGCGCGCATTAAGCGCGTCATCGCGCCCTCTGAACTGTGAACGTCACAGGCAGAGGACCCGGAACATGGAGCCGCAGGCAGCGATGGAATGGGGGACAGGTGAATATAGCTTATACTCACCCTCCTGGCGGGTCCCTGCCTCTCCGTTGGAGATTGCGGTGTGCGTTCAGTGCTTACGCATACCGCGATCTCCTGGGAGCGTCACTCTGTGGGGTCCAGACTGCGCCGGCGCTTGCGCTTGCGCAGTCTATAAAGGCTTCGGACAGAGTGACGCTCCCAGCATTATATTATAGATGTTATTACTTACACCACTTGGTGTTCTTAATTCTTATGTATCTTGTAGCAAATTTCTCTTGAGCTCATGTAAATTTTGTTGACTTCTCATACACATTTGTTTTTGGAGATATCTTGCTTATTCATGTATTTTGCATTTATGTATTTTAATATATTTCAAAAAAATTTAATTTTTACTTTTTGGGGCAGGAGTGAAATATATCTTGGTACCGTTAAAAGGTATCAACCACTGAGCCATTAAAAGGCATCAACCACTGAGGACTCTCAATTCTAAATATTTTTCTACTTTTTGGGGGAATTTTTTCTTTACTCTATTTAGCCCAAAGTCATTCTTTGTACTTTATTTTGTAAAGTTTTCCAACATAAGGATTTAGCAAAGACGCGATATATAAAACCATTTACACAGCATATGGAGCATACTGTATACAATGTATTCAGAAAGTGGAAATACGTTTCTATATCCTTTAAGTTGACAGTAAAAGTTGCTTTTGGGCCACATTTTTAATCAATTTAAAAATTTTTTTTTTGTCAAATAATAAATGTAATGCCCTTTTTTATAAACAGTATTTTTTTGCTACTCAAAGTCTCCTTCTTTCCAGACGTGTTATTACTAATCAGATTTATTTAATCTAAATTGCTGCCATCCCAAAACCGTGACAATCGAAGAGTTCTGCAGATCAAAGAGCAGAGGAAATGAATTCCCACAAGAAACAGCCAATTATATTCTTCATATATTACGAGCACACTGGTTTCTTTATGACAGACTCATTCCTGTTACTAGCACTATAACTTGCTTCTGAAATTGTAGTGTTGGTGTTTTTGTAATGATGGGGTGCACTTATATTGTGATCAGCAAACTTGAACTAACAGTATGGGGATTACCAATAGGCTGTAAGCGCTCATTATGCACCACACATCTGTATGAATGGCGAAAAGGCAAGCCGACAAACCTAGGTTTTCCTGCAAAAATACAGTCTACCGCCCCCCCCCCCCTATATACAGCTCATGTGGTTTGAGCAGTCATCATGTACAGCTCATATGTGATTTGCATACATACAGTCAAGTGCCAACTAGCTTCTCTTAAATAATTCTCTTAATGCTCAATGAAAACCTGCAGCCCATGCTTCATTGGGAGAAGCAGGAGACGAGACGAGACGCTACTCAGCACGTGAAGGTAAGTATTAAAATTGCATATGAGTGGTCACATGATGATTCTGAAACCGGGAAGCAGAGTTGAATCATGACAGTGCGTATATTTAGTATTTAGCATGCTACAGTGCCTAATTTTAACATTAAAGGGAACCTGTAACCCACCCCTGGCGTTTTTAACTAAAAGAGCCAACTTGTGCAGCACTAATGCTGCATTCTGTCAAGGTGGCTCTTTTAGTTGGGGTCCCTTCCAACGCTGCAATATTCGTTTTTTTAATTTGCCTGCCATACCTGTAGTCTGTTCGGGGGGCATGCCTTTTCCCCAGGACACAAACGCCTCCCAGCCACATACATACAACATTCATACATACTACATACAACATTCATACATACTACATACATACTACATACATACTACATACTTACTACATACACACTACATACATACTGCATACATACAACATGCACACTACATACATACAATATACAGTTAAGTCCATATATATTTGAACAGAGACAACATAGTTCAGACTTTCAGCTTTCATTTCAGGGTATCCACATTAACATAGGATGAAGGGTTTAGGAGTTTCAGCTCCTTAACATGTGCCACCCTGTTTTTAAAGGGATCAAAAATAATTGGACGGATTAAATAATTTTAAATAAAATGTTCATTTCTAGTACTTAGTTGAAAACCCTTTGTTGGCAATGACTGTCTGAAGTCTTGAACTCATGGACATCACCAGATGCTGTGTTTCCTCCTTTTTGATGCTCTGCCAGGCCTTCACTGCAGTGTACATACTACATACATACAACATACATACATACTACATACATACTACATACATATAACATACATACTACCTACATACAACATACATACTATATACATACAACATACATACAACATACATACACACTTCATACATACATACTACATACATACTATATACATACTACATACATACAACATACATGCTAAATACATACATACAACATACTACATACAGTTAGGGCCAGAAATATTTGGACAGTGACACAAGTTTTGTTATTTTAGCTGTTTACAAAAACATGTTCAGAAATACAATTATATATGTAATATGGGGTGAAAGTGCACACTCCCAACTGCAATATGATAGTTTCCACATCCAAATCGGAGAAAGGGTTTAGGAATCATAGCTCTGTAATGCATAGCGTCCTCTTTTTCAAGGGACCAAAAGTAATTGGACAATGGACTCTAAGGGCTGCAATTAACTCTGAAGGCGTCTCCCTCGTTAACCTGTAAGCAATGAAGTAGTTAAAAGGTCAGGGGTGGATTCCAGGTGTGTGGTTTTGCATTTGGAAGCTGTTGCTGTGAGCAGACAACATGCGGTCAAAGGAACTCTCAATTGAGGTGAAGCAGAACATCCTGAGGCTGAAAAAAAAGAAAAAATCCATCAGAGAGATAGCAGACATGCTTGGAGTAGCAAAATCAACAGTTGGGTACATTCTGAGAAAAAAGGAATTGACTGGTGAGCTTGGGAACTCAAAAAGGCCTGGGCGTCCACGGATGACAACAGTGGTGGATGATCGCCGCATACTTAATTTGGTGAAGAAGAACCCGTTCACAACATCAACTGAAGTCCAGAAGACTCTCAGTGAAGTAGGTGTATCTGTCTCTAAGTCAACAGTAAAGAGAAGACTCCATGACAGTAAATACAAAGGGTTCACATCTAGATGCAAACCATTCATCAATACCAAAAATAGACAGGCCAGAGTTAAATTTGCAGAAAAACACCTCAAGAAGCCAGCTCAGTTCTGGAAAAGTATTCTATGGACAGATGAGACAAAGATCAACCTGTACCAGAATGATGGGAAGAAAAAAGTTTGGAGAAGAAAGGGAACGGCACATGATCCAAGGCACACCACATCCTCTGTAAAACATGGTGGAGGCAACGTGATGGCATGGGCATGCATGGCTTTCAATGGCACTGGGTCACTTGTGTTTATTGATGACATAAGAGCAGACAAGAGTAGCCGGATGAATTCTGAAGTGTACCGGGATATACTTTCAGCCCAGATTCAGCCAAATGCTGCAAAGTTGATTGGACGGCGCTTCATAGTACAGATGGACAATGACCCCAAGCATACAGCCAAAGCTACCCAGGAGTTCATGAGTGCCAAAAAGTGGAACATTCTGCAATGGCCAAGTCAATCTCCAGATCTAAACCCAATTGAGCATGCATTTCACTTGCTCAAATCCAGACTTAAGACGGAAAGACCCACAAACAAGCAAGACCTGAAGGCTGCGGCTGTAAAGGCCTGGCAAAGCATTAACCCCTTAATCCCATATGACGTACTATCCCGTCCAGGTGACCTGGGACTTAATTCCCATGGACGGGATAGTACGTCATATGCGATCGGCCGCGCTCACGGGGGGAGCGCGGCCGATCGCGGCCGGGTGTCAGCTGCCTATCGCAGCTGACATCCGGCACTATGTGCCAGGAGCGGTCACGGACCGCTCCCGGCACATTAACCCCCGGCACACCGCGATCAAAGATGATCGCGGTGTGCCGGCGGTGCAGGGAAGCATCGCGCAGGGAGGGGGCTCCCTGCGGGCTTCCCTGAGACGATCGGTACACGGTGATGTGCTCACCGTGTACCGAGCGTCTTCTCCCTGCAGTCCCCGGATCCAAAATGGCCGCCGGGCTGCATCCGGGTCCTGCAGGGAGCACTTCCGGGTCAGGATCAGGCTGCAGCTGCAGCTCTAATCCTGCCCGGCTGTATGTCAGATCACCGATCTGATAGAGTGCTGTGCACACTGTCAGATCGGTGATCTGTGATGTCCCCCCCTGGGACAAAGTGAAAAAGTAAAAAAAAAAATTTCCACACTTGTAAAAAAAAAAATAAAAAAAAAATTCCTAAATAAAGCAGAAAAAAAAAATATTATTCCCATAAATACATTTCTTTACATAAAAAAAAAACAAAAAAACAATAAAAGTACACATATTTAGTATCGCCGCGTCCGTAACGACCCGACCTATAAAACTGGCCCACTAGTTAACCCCTTCAGTGAACACCGTAAGAAAAAAAAAAAAAAAACGAGCCAAAAAACAACGCTTTATTATCATAACGCTGAACAAAGAGTGGAATAACACGCGATCAAAAAGACGGATATAAATAACCATGTTACCACTGAAAACGTCATCTTGTCCCGCAAAAAACGAGCCGCCATATAGCATCATAACCAAAAAAATAAAAAAGTTATAGTCCTCTGAATAAAGCGATGCCAAAATAATTATTTTTTCTATAAAATAGCTTTTATCGTATAAAAGCGCCAAAACATAAAAAAAATGATATAAATGAGGTGTCGCTGTAATCGTACTGACCCGAAGAATAAAACTGCTTCATCAATTTTACCAAATGCGGAACGGTATAAACGCCTCCCCCAAAAGAAATTCATGAATAGCTGGTTTTTGGTCATTCTGCCTCACAAAAAAATCGGAATAAAAAGCGATCAAAAACTGTCACGTGTCCGAAAATGTAACCGATAAAAACGTCAACTCGTCCCGCAAAAAACAAGACCTCACATGACTCTGTGGACCAAAATATGGAAAAATTATAGGTCTCAAAATGTGGAGACGCAAAAACTTTTTTGCTATAAAAAGCGTCTTTTAGTGTGTGACGGCTGCCAATCATAAAAATCCGCTAAAAAACTCGCTATAAAAGTAAATCAAACCCCCCTTCATCACCCCCTTAGTTAGGCTAGGTTCACATTGCGTTAATGGGTTAACGCTAACGGACAGCGTTGCACGGCGAAAATGTCACAATTAACGCCGTGCAACGGGTCCGTTAGCACAACCATTGACAGCAATGTGATTTTCAGGTGTAGCGCATCGCTAGAGCGTGCCATTTTCGGCTCGCGCTAGCAAGGTGCCATTCTTTTGTGGCGCGCCTCAGACGCTGCTTGCAGCGTCCGCGGCGCGCCCGAGGTCCGATCCCCGATCTTCCAGAGCGGGGACGTTAACGCGACCACTAAACACGACACCTAAAAAGACATTGCGTTAGCGCAATCCGCTAGTGCTAAACGGATTTCCCTAACGCAATGTGAACCTAGCCTTAGGGAAAAATAATAAAATTAAAAAAAATGTATTTATTTCCATTTTCCGGTTAGGGTTAGGGTTAGGGTTAGGGCTAGGGTTGGGGCTAGGGTTAGGGTTTGGATTACATTTACGGTTGGGATTAGGGTTGGAATTAGAATTAGGGGTGTGTCTGGGTTAGGTGTGTGGTTAGGGTTACAGTTGGGATTAGGGTTAGTGGTGCGTTTGGATTAGGGTTTCATTTATAATTGGGGGGTTTCCACTGTTTAGACACATCAGGGGCTCTCCAAACGCGACATGGCGTCCGATCTCAATTCCAGCCAATTCTGCATTGAAAAAGTAAAACAGTGCTCCTTCACTTCCGAGCTCTCCCGTGCGCCCAAACAGGGGTTTACCCCAACATATGGGGTATCAGCGTACTCGAGACAAATTGGACAACAACTTTTTGGGTCCAAGTTCTCTTGTTATCCTTGGGAAAATAAAAATTTGGGGGGCTAAAAATCATTTTTGTGGGAAAAAAAAGGATTTTTATTTTCACGGCTCTGCGTTGTAAACTGTAGTGAAACACTTGGGGGTTCAAAGTTTTCACAACACATCTAGATAAGTTCCATGGGAGGTCTAGTTTCCAATATGGGGTCACTTGTGGGTGGTTTCTACTGTTTGGGTACATCAGGGGCTCTGCAAATGCAACGTGACGCCTGCAGACCAATCCATCTAAGTCTGCATTCCAAATGGCGCTCCTTCCCTTCCGAGCTCTGCCATGAGCCCAAACAGTGGTTCCCCCCCACATATGGGGTATCAGCGTACTCAGGACAAATTGAACAACAACTTTTGGGGTCCAATTTATTCTGTTACCCTTGTAAAAATACAAAGCTGGGGGCTAAAAAATCATTTTTGTGAAAAAAAAAAGAATTTTTATTTTCACGGGTCTGCGTTATAAACTGTAGTGAAACACTTAGGGGTTCAAAGTTCTCACAACACATCTAGATAAGTTCCATGGGAGGTCTAGTTTCTAATATGGGGTCACTTGTGGGGGGTTTGTACTGTTTGGGTACATCAGGGGCTCTGCAAATGCAACGTGACTCCTGCAGACCAATCCATCTAAGTCTGCATTCCAAATGGCGCTCCTTCCCTTCCGAGCTCTGCCATGCGCCCAAACAGTGGTTCCCCCCCACATATGGGGTATCAGCGTACTCAGGACAAATTGGACAACAACTTTTGGGGTCCAATTTATTATGTTACCCTTGTGAAAATACAAAACTGGGGGCTAAAAAATTTTTGCGAAAAAAAAATAAATTTATTTTAACGGCTCTGCGTTATAAACTGTAGTGAAACACTTGGGGGTTCAAAGCTCTCAAAACACATCTAGATAAGTTCCTTAGAGGGTCTAGTTTCCAAAATGGTGTCACTTGTGGGGGTTTTTAATGTTTAGGCACATCAGGGGCTCTCCAAACCAACATGGCGTCCCATCTTAATTCCAGTCAATTTTGCATTGAAAAGTCAAATGGCGCTCCTTCCCTTCCGAGCTCTGCTATGCACCCAAAAAGTGGTTTACCCCCACATATGGGGTATCGTCGCACTCAGGACAAATTGCACAACAACTTTTGTGGTCTAATTTCTTCTCTTACCCTTGGGAAAATAAAAAATTGGGGGCGAAAAGATCATTTTTGTGAAAAAATAAGATTTTTTATTTTTACGGCTCTGCATTATAAACTTCTGTGAAGCACTTGTTGGGTCAAAGTGCTCACCACACATCTAGATAAGTTCCTTAAGGGGTCTACTTTTCAAAATGGTGTCACTTGTGAGGGGTTCCAATGTTTAGGCACATCAGGGGCTCTCCAAACGCAACATGGCGTCCCATCTCAATTCCAGTCAATTTTGCATTGAAAAGTCAAATGGCGCTCCTTTCCTTCCGAGCTCTGCCATGCGCCCAAACAGTGGTTTACCCCCACATATGGGGTATCGTCGCACTCAGGACAAATTGCACAACAACTTTTGTGGTCTAATTTCTTCTCTTACCCTTGGGAAAATAAAAAATTGGTGGCGAAAAGATTATTTTTGTGAAAAAATATGATTTTTTATTTTTACGGCTCTGCATTATAAACTTCTGTGAAGCACTTGTTGGGTCAAAGTGCTCACCACACCTCTAGATAAGTTCCTTAAGGGGTCTACTTTCCAAAATGGTGTCACTTGTGGGGATTTCAATGTTTAGGCACATCAGGGGCTCTCCAAACGCAACATGGCATCCCATCTCAATTCCAGTCAATTTTGCATTGAAAAGTAAAATGGCGCTCCTTCCCTTCCGAGCTCTGCCATACGCCCAAACAATGGTTTACACCCATATACGGGGTATCAGCGTACTCAGGACAAATTGGCCAACAATTTTTGAGGTTCAATTTCTTCTCTTACTCTTGGGAAAATAAAAAATTGGGGGCGAAAAGATCATTTTTGTGAAAAAATATGATTTTTTATTTTTACGGCTCTGCATTATAAACTTCTGTGAAGCAATTGGTGGGTCAAAGTGGTCACCACACATCTAGATAAGTTCCTTAGGGTGTCTACTTTCCAAAATGGTGTCACTTGTGGGGGGTTTCAATGTTTAGGCACATCAGTGGCTCTCCAAACGCAACATGGTGTCCCATCTCAATTCCTGTCAATTTTGCATTTAAAAGTCAAATGGCGCTCCTTCCCTTCCGAGCTCTGCCATGCGCCCAAACAGTGGTTTACCCCCACATATGGGGTATCAGCGTACTCAGTACAGATTGTACAACAATGTTTGGCATCCATTTTATCCTGTTACCCTTGGTAAAATAAAACAAATTGGAGCTGAAATAAATTTTGTGTGAAAAAAAGTTAAATATTCATTTTTATTTAAACATTCCAAAAATTCCTGTGAAACCCCTGAAGGGTTAATAAACTTCTTGAATGTGGTTTTGAGCACCTTGAGGGGTGCAGTTTTTAGAATGGTGTCACACTTGGGTATTTTCTATCATATAGACCCCTCAAAATGACATCAAATGAGATGTGGTCCCTAAAAAAAAATGGTGTTGTAAAAATGAGAAATTGCTGGTCAACTTTGAACCCTTATAACTCCCTAACAAAAAAAAATTTTGGTTCCAAAATTGTGCTGATGTAAAGGAGACATGTGGGAAATGTTACTTATTAAGTATTTTGCGTGACATATCTCTGTGATTTAAGGGCATAAAAATTTAAAGTTGGAAAATTGCAAAATTTTCAAAATTTTCGCCAAATTTCCGTTTTTTTCACAAATAAACGCAAGTTATATCGAATAAATGTTACTACTAAAATGAAGTACAATATGTCACGAGAAAACAATGTCAGAATCGCCAAGATCCGTTGAAGCGTTCCAGAGTTATAACCTCATAAAGGGACAGTGGTCAGAATTGTAAAAATTGGCCCGGTCATTAACGTGCAAACCACCCTCGGGGCTTAAGGGGTTAAGAAGGAGGAAACCCAGAGTTTGGTGATGTCCATGGGTTCCAGACTTAAGGCAGTGATTGCCTCCAAAGGATTTGCAACAAAATATTGAAAATAAAAATATTTTGTTTGGGTTATGTTTATTTGTCCAATTACTTTTGACCTCCTAAAATGTGGAGTGTTTGTAAAGAAATGTGTACAATTCCTACATTTTCTATCAGATATTTTTGTTCAACCCTTCAAATTAAACGTTACAATCTGCACTTGAATTCTGTTGTAGAGGTTTCATTTCAAATCCAATGTGGTGGCATGCAGAGCCCAACTCGCGAAAATTGTGTCACTGTCCAAATATTTCTGGCCCTAACTGTACATACTACATATATAAAACATACTACATACATACTACATACATACATACATACTACATACAATACATTCTTACATTACATACAATACATACAAATAGACATACAGTACATAGAACATAGATTACATACTCACCATCACTTGTCACTTTGATCCCTGAAACCAGTGTCATCTGTAAAAAATATTAAAATAACAAAGAACCAATATACTCCCTGATCCGCTGAAATCCACGAGTGTCCCACGACGATCTCCTGTGGAGAACAGCAGCATCAGCTGATGCGACCTCTCTCTAGGGGCTCCAGGAATAGAATGACGGGAGGAAGGTATCCTTCCACACTGTATTCCACCGCCACTGTAAAAAAATAGTCCCTAGTTTCACTTTTGGCATTGCTGTCTGAGAAAGTGAAGTGAAGACAGTAGGTAATCAAGTGATATGATTACGCTGCTGTACATCCTTGATCTTTGCAGTGTTGGGGTCAGAGATTAAATTGTATTTATACCTAAAAGACACAAGCACAATTTAGAGCATGAGGCTGGCCTTCCTGTTCTCTAAGCAGGCTGTCAGTTTGACAACTGGCTTGGAGAATGACCAAACTGACAATTTTTCCATTATTGTAACCCTTTTTTGTGGGCTTATCGAGTACATAAAAAAGGACATAAAAAAACCAACCATTTTTTGCCCCAAACATGTTTTTTCAATGCATTTTTGGCACCTCCATGTTTACAGGTGAAACACCCTTAAAAAAACACCTATAACACCATAATTTTTTTTCTTTTTCCTCCCCTTTTTAAAGAGCCAGAAGTTTTCTTATTTTTCCATCCACATAGCTGTGTGAGGGCTTGTTTTTGGTGGAACGAGTTGTACTTTTGAATGACATCATTCATTCTACCGCGTAGTGTACTGGCAAATGGGGAAAAAATTCCAAGTGCATTGCAATTGGAAAAAAATGCAATTCCATAATTGTTTTTTTTTTTTTTTAATTACCATGCTCGCTGTATAGTAAAATTGACTTGCCATTGTGATTCTCCAGGTCAGTACCAGTACGCAGATACCAAATATATAGTTTTTTTATTGAAGTCATGAAACAAAATTAGGAAATTTGCAAAAAAAAAAAAAAAGTTGCATTTGTTGACACTCGTAACGCTTTTTTTTTGGATATGGGGTGGGTGAGGCCTTCTTTTTTACACTCTGAGCTGATGTTTTTATTAATACCATTTTGGGTACATATGATAATTCAATCACCTTATTGCTTTTGCTGGGGGCAAAATCCTGTAAATCTGGCATTTTGATTTTTTTTTTCTCGTTGCACCATTTACCGAACAGATTAATTTACCTTACATTTTGATATATCGGCCTTTTACGAATGCAGCGATACCAAAAGGGGGATGATTTGAACTTTTTTTATATTTTTAAAAACTTATATTTTTACTTTTTACTGTATTTAATAATCTTGGTGGACTTGAGGTTGTGATTGTCTGATGGCTTGTGCTGTACACAGAAGTGCATCAGATGTTCTCTTAGGCTGGTTTCACACTTGCATTTTAAAACGCATGCGTTTAAAAAAAAACGTATGGTGAAAAAACGCATGTAAACGCGTGCAAACGCTGCATTTTTTAGACGCATGCGTTTTTGCATGTGGTGAAAAATACGCAGCGTTTTGACGCGTTTACATGCGTTTTTTCATGCGTTTCCATTTTTTAAACGTATGATGAGAAGTGTGTGACAGCTGCCAATCATCAAAATCAAGTAAAAAACCCACTATAAACAGAAATAGCTAGGGTTAGGGTTAGGGTTAGGGATAGGGATCCTAACCCTAACCCTACCCCTAACCCTACCCCTAACCCTAACCCTAACCCTACCCCTAACCCTAACCCTTGGGATCCTAACCCTAACCCTACCCCTAACCCTAAAGGGATCCTAACCCTAACCCTTAGGGTTATGGTTAAGGTTAGGGTTAGGGGTAGGGTTAAGGTTAGGGTTAGGGTTAGGGTTAGGATCCCTAGGGTTAGGGTTAGGGGTAGGGTTAGGGTTAGGTGTAGGGTTAGGGTTAGGGTTAGGGTTAGGGTTAGGATGCCAAGGGTTAGGGTTAGGATCCCTTTAGGGTTAGGGTTAGGGTGGGGGGTGGCATATCAGTGTGTTTTCTGTTTTTTTTCTATAAAAACGCATGCATTTTTAACGCAACCAAACGCATGTGCTTAAAAACGCATGCATTTACATAGACAGCAATAGGTTTTTTGCCGCAATAAAACGCATGCGGTTTTTTTGCGGCAAAAAAAGCCGCTAAAAATTACTATATGTTGCATTTCTGCAACACAACGCATGCATAGAAAAGACGCATTCAGCTGCAAAAAGGGGTAAAAACGCATGCAAAAAACGCATGCGTTTTTAATGTTAAGTATATGGAAAAAAATGCATGCTTTTTTTGCGCAAAAGCGCAGCGGCAAAAAACGCAAATGTGAAACCAGCCTTAAGTGCATATTGTTGCTTGCTCTCTTAATTGCACTATTGGGGTATTTCACGATGTTGGCTTTGTAATACTGACAACTTCAATTGGTGTAATAGCTCTTCCACTGTTCAGCATCCTCTTCTCATTCACACCTGTCCTTCTGCCTTGGAGTGTGCAGGAGGACCTGTAGTGCCCTTTACCTGTGCCATCCTGGAGTTTTACAAGAGCCAACACTCTGGCCGGACCTCAGCCAAAAAGTCTGTTAGGTTTCTTGTTCCTGCCACCTGTCTGATGCCTGTCCTTCACCAGTCTACCATTTATGACCAAACTCCACATGCCTTCACCCATGCTCTGCCTGTTTCCTGCTTGTCACTTTGGTATCACGTACTGGTGTATATTTCCTAACTGCATGAAACCCGTTGCGTACACTTTTCTGGGGTAAAGAGACTTGGAACCTGGGTAACCTGGGTAAAGAGACTTGGAATCCCTCCGGGAAAGGCGGCTCATTGGTTAAGCCTACATCAAATCTTCTAGTGACCCTATGGGTCTCCTTATCACCATTAGGCCTCTGTCACATAGGCAGATCAGCTGCTATGGGGCCCAGCAACTAAGAAGGGAGATCTCCACACAGATGTGATATACACATAATAATGGAATGAACTGTGAGGAAAGGAGAAGGATATGGAAGATGAAATGGGGCCCAAGTTCCATAATTACATTCTATAACTAAATGTTACGCCCTGCTGTGTGCATTATCACTTTTCTGTCACGTCATTTTTTGCATTATTATTGAGCAATGGTATTACTGTACTATCACTGTACTATAACATGATTGCACACATTATACCTGAACAGTGACATCATTATTAGTATTTATTCGCACTCTGTGATGTCACTGTGTGCATGACACTCTTGACATCATTATTAGTATGTATACCCGCTGTGATCTCACTGTGTGCATGATGACATTCCTGACATCATTATTAGTATGTGTTCCCACTCTGTGATGTCACTGTGTGCATGGTGACTCTCATGGCATCATTATTAGTATGTATGCCCACTCAGTGATGTCACTGTGTGCATGATGACATCCTTGACATCATTATTAGTATATATGCCTGCTCAGTGATCTCACCGTGTGCACGAAGACATTCCTGACATCATTATTAGTATGTATTCCCACTCTGTGATGTCACTGTGTGCATGGTGACTCTCATGGCATCATTATTAGTATGTATGCCCGCTCAGTGATGTCACTGTGTGCATGATGATATTCCTGACATCATTATTAGTGTGCATGCCCGCTCAGTGATGTCACTGTATGCATGATGACATTCCTGACATCATTATTAGTATTTTTGCCCGCTCAGTGATCTCACTGTGCGTATGATGACATCCCTGACATCATTGTGTAAGTGGGTAAGAGCTGGCTCAGGGATAGGAAACAAAGGCTAAACCGTCAATGAAAAACACCTGGGTGTATGGGTGGACAACAATCGCACATTTAGTGGCCAGTGTCAGGCAGCTGCTACAAAGGCAAATAAAACAATGGGATGCATTAACCCCTTCATGACCCACCCTATTTTGACCTTAAAGACCTTGCCGTTTTTTGCAATTCTGACCAGTGTCCCTTTATGAGGTAATAACTCAGGAACGCTTCAATGGATCCTAGCGGTTCTGAGATTGTTTTTTCGTGACATATTGGGCTTCATGGTAGTGGTAAATTTAGGTCAATAAATTCTGTGTTTATTTGTGATAAAAACGGAAATTTGGCGAAAATTTCGAAAATTTCGCAATTTTCACATTTTGAATTTTTATTCTGTTAAACCAGAGAGTTATGTGACACAAAATAGTTAATAAATAACATTTCCCACATGTATACTTTACATCAGCACAATTTTGGAAACAACATTTTTTTTTGCAAGGAAGTTATAAGGGTTAAAATTTGACCAGCGATTTCTCATTTTTACAACGAAATTTACAAAACCATTTTTTTTAGGGACCACCTCACATTTGAAGTCAGATTGAGGGGTCTATATGGCTGAAAATACCCAAAAGTGACACCATTCTAAAAACTGCACCCCTCAAGGTGCACAAAACCACATTCAAGAAGTTTATTAACCCTTCAGGTACTTCACAGCAGCAGAAGCAACATGGAAGGAAAAAATGAACATTTAACTTTTTAGTCACAAAAATGATCTTTCAGCAACAATTTTTTTTATTTTACCAATGGTAAAAGGAGAAACTGAACCACGAAAGTTGTTGTCCAATTTGTCCTGAGTACACTGATACCTCATATGTTGGGGTAAACCACTGTTTGGGCGCACAGCAGGGCTTGGAAGGGAAGGAGCGCCATTTGACTTTTTGAATGAAAAATTGGCTGCACTCTTTAGCGGACATCATGTCACGTTTGGAGAGCCCCCGTGTGCCTAAAAATTGGAGCTCCCCCACAATTGACCCCATTTTGGAAACTAGACGCCCCAAGGAACTTATCTAGATGCATAGTGAGCACTTTAAACCCTCAGGTGCTTCACAAATTGATCCGTAAAAATGAAAAAATACTTTTTTTTCACAAAAAATTTCTTTTCGCCTCAATTTTTTCATTTTCACATGGGCAATAGGATAAAGTGGATCCTAAAATTTGTTGGGCAATTTCTCCCGAGTACGCCGATACCTCATATGTGGGGGTAAACCACTGTTTGGGCACACGGCAGGGCTCGGAAGGGAAGGCGCGCCTTTTGACTTTTTGAATGGAAAATTAGCTCCCATTGTTAGCGGACACCATGTCGCGTTTGGAGAGCCCCTGTGTGCCTAAACATTGGAGCTCCCCCACAATTGACCCCATTTTGGAAACTAGACCCCCCAAGGAACTTATCTAGATGCATATTGAGCACTTTAAACCCCCAGGTGCTTCACAGAAGTTTATAACGCAGAGCCATGAAAATAAAAAAAAATTTTTCTTTCCTCAAAAATTATTTTTTAGCCTGGAATTTCCTATTTTGCCAATGGTAATAGGAGAAATTGGACCATAAATGTTGTTGTCCAGTTTGTCTTGAGTACGCAGATACCCCATATGTGGGGGTAAACCACTGTTTGGGCGCATGGCAGGGCTCGGAAGGGAAGGCACGCCATTTGGCTTTTTAAATGGAAAATTAGCTCCAATCATTAGCGGACACCATGTCGCGTTTGGAGAGCCCCTGTGTGCCTAAACATTGGAGATCCCCCACAAATGACCCCATTTTGGAAACTAGACCCCCAAAGGAACTAATCTAGATGTGTGGTGAGGACTTTGAACCCTCAAGTGCTTCACAGAAGTTTATAACGCAGAGCCATGAAAAAAAAAAAAAAAATTATTTTCTCAAAAATGATTTTTAGCCCGCAATTTTTTATTTTCCCAAGGGTAACAGGAGAAATTTGACCCCAATATTTGTTGTCCAGTTTCTCCTGAGTACGGTGATACCCCATATGTGGGGGTAAACTACTGTTTGGACACATGCCGGGGCTCGGAAGTGAAGTAGTGAAGTTTTGAAATGCAGACTTTGATGGAATGCTCTACGGGCGTCACGTTGCGTTTGCAGAGCCCCTGATGTGGCTAAACAATAGAAACCCCCCACAAGTGACCCCATTTTGGAAACTAGACCCCGAAAGGAACTTATCTAGATGTGAGGTGAGCACTTTGAACCCCCAAATGCTTCACAGAAGTTTATAACACAGAGCAGTGAAAATAAAAAATCATTTTTCTTTCCTCAAAAATGATGTTTTAGCAAGCAATTTTTTATTTTCTCAATGGTAACAGGAGAAATTGGACCCCAGTAATTGTTGCGCAGTTTGTCCTGACTATGCTGGTACCCCATATGTGGGGGTAAACCACTGTTTGGGCACACATCGGGGCTCGGAAGGGAGGGAGCACCATTTGACTTTTTGAATAAAAGATTGGCTGGAATCAATGGTGGCGCCATGTTGCGTTTGGAGACCCCCTGATGTGCCTAAACAGTGGAAACCCCTCAATTCTAACGCCAACACACCCCTAACCCTTATCCCAACTGTAGCCGTAACCATAACCACACCCCTAACCACAACCCTAACCCCAACACACCCCTAACCCTAACCACAACCCTAATTCCAACCCTAACCCTAAGGCTATGTGCCCACGTTGCGGATTCGTGTGAGATTTTTCCGCACCATTTTTGAAAAATCCGCGTGTAAAAGACACTACGTTTTACCTGCGGATTTACCGCGATTTCCAATGTTTTTTGTGTGGATTTCACCTGCGGATTCCTATTGAGGATCAGGTGTAAAACGCTGCGGAATCCGCACAAAGAATTGACATGCTGCGGAAAATAGAACACAGCGTTTCCGCGCGGTATTTTCCGCACCATGGGCACAGCGGATTTGGTTTTCCATATGTTTACATGGTACTGTAAACCTGATGGAACACTGCTGCGGATCCGCAGCGGCCAATCCGCTGCGGATCCGCAGCCAAATTCGCACCGTGTGCACATAGCCTAATTCTAAAGGTATGTGCACACGCTGCGGAAAACGCTGCGGATCCGCAGCAGTTTCCCATGAGTTTGCATTTCAATGTAAACCTATGGGAAACAAAAATCGCAGTGCACATGCTGCAGAAAAACTGCACGGAAACGCAGCGGTTTACATTCCGCAGCATGTCACTTCTTTCTGCGGATTCCACAGCGGTTTTACAACTGCTCCAATAGAAAATCGCAGTTGTAAAACCGCAGTGAAATGCGCAGAAAAACCGCGGTAAATCCGCAATAAATCCACAGCGGTTTAGCACTGCGGATTTATCAAATCCGCTGCGGAAAAATCCGCAGAGGACCAGAATACGTGTGCACATACCGAAACCCTAACCCTACCCCTACCTCTAACCCTACCCCTAACCCTACCCCTAACCCTACCCTAACCCTACCCCTAACCCTACCCCTACCCCTACCCCTAACCATAGTTCTAACTCCAACCTTAGTGGAAAAAAAAAATCTTTATTTTTTTATTGTCCCTACCTATGGGGGACAAAGGGGGGGGTCATTTACTGTTTTTTTTATTTTGATCACTGTGATAGGTTTTATCACAGAGATCAAAATTCACATTGGAACGAATCTGCCGGCCGGCAGATTCGGCGGGTGCACTGCGCATGCGCCCGCCATTTTGGAACATGGCGGCGCCCAGGAAAGAAGAAGGACGGACCCCGGGAGGCTAGTTAAGTATAAGGGGGGGAGATCAGGGCACGGGGGGGGGCGTCGGAGCACGGGGGGGTGGATCGGAGCATGGGGGGGTGGATCGGTGTGCGGGCGGGTGGATCGGTGTGCGGGCGGGTGGATCGGTGTGCGGGCGGGTGGATCGGTGTGTGGGGGGGTGGATCGGTGTGCAGGGGGGGTGGATTGGAGCACGGGGGTGGGATTGGAGCACGGGGGGAGCGGACAGGAGGACGGGGGAGTGGAGCACAGGACGGAGGGGAGCGGACCACAGATCGGAGGGCTGGGGGGGCGATCGGTGGGGTGGGGTGGGGGCACAAAAGTGTTTCCAGCCATGGCCGATGATATTGCAGCATCGGCCATGGCTGGATTGTAATATTTCACCAGTTTTTTAGGTGAAATATTACAAATCGCTCTGATTGGCAGTTTCACTTTCAACAGCCAATCAGAGCGATCGTAGCCACGGGGGGGGGGAAGCCACCCCCCCTGGGCTAAACTACCACTCCCCCCGTCCCTGCAGGCCGGGTGAAAATGGAGTTAACCCTTTCACCCAGCCTGCAGGAGCCCAATCCGGCCATGACAGATATGCTGCGTCACAGGTCGGATTGGCACGGGTTTTCATGACGCATACGCTGCGTCAAAGGTCGGGAAGGGGTTAAAAGAGGCATAGATGCTCATGAGGAGAACATAATTTTACCTCTATACAAGTCACTAGTGCGACCACACTTAGAATACTGTGCACAGTTCTGGTCTCTGGTGTATAAGAAAGACATAGCTGAACTAGAGCGGGTGCAGAGGAGAGCGACCAAGGTTATTAGAGGACTGGGGGGTCTGCAATACCAAGATAGGTTACTACACTTGGGGCTATTTAGTTTGGAAAAACGAAGACTAAGGGGTGATCTTATGTTAATGTATAAATATATGAGGGGACAGTACAAAGACCTTTCTGATGATCTTTTTAATCATAGACCTGAAACAGGGACAAGGGGGCATCCTCTATGTCTGGAGGAAGAAGGTTTAAGCATAATCACAGATGCGGATTCTTTACTGTAAGAGCAGTGAGACTATGGAACTCTCTGCCGTATGATGGTGTAATGAGTGATTCATTACTTAAATTTAAGAGGGGACTGGATACCTTTCTGGAAAAGTATAATGTTGCAGGTTATATATACTAGATTCCTTGATAGGGCGTTGTTCCAGGGAACTAGTCTGATTGCCGCATGGAGTCAGAAAGGAATTTTTTCCCCAATGTGGAGCTTACTCTGCCACGTGGTTTTCTTTGCCTTCCTCTGGATCAACATGTTAGGGCATGTTAGGTTAGGCTATGGGTTGAACTAGATGGACTTAAAGTTTTCCTTCAACCTTAATAACTATGTTACTAAGTTACTATTATTAGTACGTATGCCCGCTCAGTGATGTCACTGTATGCATGATGACACTCCTGACATCATTATTAGTATGTATGCACACTCTGTGATGTCACTGTGTTCATGATGACACTCCTGACATCACTATTAGTATGTATGCACACTCTGTGATGTCACTGTGTGCATGATGACACTCCTGACATCAGTATTAGTATGTATGCACACTCTGTGATGTCACTGTGTGCATGATGACACTCCTGACATCATTATTAGTAAGTACAGCATGGCCACTCTGTGATGTCGCTGTGTGCATGGTGACACTCCTGACATCATTATTAGTATGTATGCACACTCTGTGATGTCACTGTGTTCATGATGACACTCCTGACATCACTATTAGTATGTATGCACACTCTGTGATGTCACTGTGTGCATGTTGACACTCCTGACATCATTATTAGTAAGTACAGCATGGCCACTCTGTGATGTCGCTGTGTGCATGGTGACACTCCTGACATCATTATTAATATGTATGCCCAATTTGTCATGTCACTGTGTGCATGATAACAATCATTTTATGACATAATAGTATGCATTACTTGCTATAATGCTATTATATCATTTTATGGCTTCTTCAACCTATTTTGCTATTTGCAATAATTATTTGATAGTGGCACTGAAATAAAATCATTCTTTTTATTACAGCCTTACACTATGGCTGGTCCGGATAACTATAGCAATTGTTACCATCCACCTCTCGTGTCTCCCCTTTTCCCCATAGTTTGTAAGCTTGCGAGCAGGGCCCTCACTCCTCCTGGTATCTGTTTTGAACTGTATTTCTGTTATGCTGTAATGTCTATTGTCTGTACAAGTCCCCTCTATAATTTGTAAAGCGCTGCGGAATATGTTGGCGCTATATAAATAAAAATTATTATTATTATTATTATTTTATTGCAAATGTCTCAGAGTTGTATTGTACAAGAATTAATAGCTGTTCTTATTTTCTTCTTCAAGTCTTCAAACATTTTATAACATTTTTACCTTTTCCTTGTCGAACAAAGTGGACATTTTAGTATACAAAAAAACGAAGCCAAAAGTAATGTTAGCAACACAAGGTGATATCTGATCTGTTACAAAGGTAAAGCAAAGAGCACAATCCAACTCTCACTGCCAGAATCATTGCGTGTTCTGGTTTGTTACACAATCTTAGTTCCAAGAACAATGGTAATGATGATGTGAATGAAAACTGAGGAACACATGTAGATTAGCAACATTCACATGACTCCACAGTGTAGAAACTGTCAACAAGTAGGTTTATTAAAAGCATGTCACAGGCTGGCTGTGGATACAAGCCAGATCCCCCGAGTGACAAAATATATATATTATTTTTTTTGTAAAGCAAAATGACTGTTTTCATAGTCAGTGCCATGATACGTCTAGGCTACCACACAGAGCAGTATATTAGACAAAATATATTTTTATTACATCACAGGCTGCTTCCTTCCCCCTAACAAGAACCTAAACTCCTAGAGTAACTGCAATAGTAACACAACCCTAAGGATAGAGAGAACAGAGTCAGAAAAATGGGCGCAGTGGTGTAGAGGCGGTATCCACCGCTGGGGAGAGTAGAACGTCGTTCTTAGGGAAATCCCTGTTACTGATGAAGGTCACATGTGTGGACCGAAACATTTCACTTGTAGATTGTGAGCCTTCGCGGGCAGGGTCCTCACTCCTCTTGTACCAGTTATGACTTCTATTGTTTAAGATTATTGTACTTGTTTTTATTATGTATACCCCTCCTCACATGTAAAGCGCCATGGAATAAATGGCACTATAACAATAAATAATAATAATAATTTTGGATTGCAATCGCTACAAATCAATCATTCTGAGCGCAAAGCTTCACATCTGCTACAGTACGAGATAGCATCCTACTTGGCACCAGCGCTCCAGAGGTTCTTTTGTTATTTGTAAATTGCTAACGACATAGAAGGTAGTGAAACCCATCTCCTTCTATCTCCTTGGCAGTGAGCGGATCACATTCTGCCGATTCACGAGCTTGTATAAAATTTATGGTCAATTAGCCTATTTCACTGCCAATAAAATAGTAATATATGAGCACGTTGGGCAGTTAAACATGGGATGCGGTGAAGTGCGACCCATGGGAGTCGCATTCCTTTGAGGAGCCTAGTTGTGCAACCAGGGATCTCCAACCTGTAACACTCCAGCTCCTACAGAACTACAACTCCTACCAAGCCCTGACAGCCCAGGGAAATTGGGAATTGGTAGTGTGCGAATAGTGGAGATCCGCTAGCTAGAGATCACTGTTGTATGGAACAAGTGTGAGATTATCTATTATCTACTGGTTAGGACCGATTCCGAAATAAAGCACCAGTTATATGAACCCTTCATTCCTGCCTTTGGGCTGCTACGTGCTTTCATCAGGATGGATTTCTTTACATGCTCTTACCAAGGGCTGGTGACAGCACCAAGCAAACTTGGCCAAATACCAGGGTCCACTGGGCTGAGGGCCCATGGAGACCAGGGTCAATGTTCTCTACGTTTGTCACGATGAGATTGGGTTTGACGGGCGACAACGTGCAGTAAGTTTATCATGTATTTGTCCTGCTCCTATCTGTCTAAATCTATCACAATATAAAGGGGTCTACCCTCACATGTGGCATCACTACAGTAGGTGCAGGGCTTGCAGTCATACCGGGCCCCTGCCGCTTAGGGGGGCTAAGGACCTGTGATAGTTGGAAGCCTTGGTAGAAATTTTGCACTGGGGTCAACCGACTTCAAATTACGCCACTGACCATCACCATATTTTATTATACATCATTCTTGCACAGACCAAATCAATTAGTGTATCCAAACTTAGCAGAAGTATGAGGAGTGGAGACATATGCACAAATATATCAAGACAAAAGATTAGGTAATATTTCTGCAGGAATCTTCACATAGCTTCCATAGTCTTGGTAGCCCAACTACAGGCTGCAAATGAGGCACAGACTGTAGACTGTTGTAGCTGACATGTAGGCAGGGAAGGAGCAGGGAATGCCTCAGCATAGAAGGAATGTTTGACTCTTCTGCTGTTTCCCACCTACGGCACCACTTTTGCACATGGTTTGTGTCTTCTATTTCAGTTCAGTGCCATTCAAGTCAGCAAAGCTGGGCTGCACTTCCAGACAAATCCCATGGGCAAGAGTGGAGCTGTTTTGTGGAAATAAAATAAACTCTTTTTAATTCGAGTTTTTTGAACAGACATGTATGATACATAATGATGTGCATTACTAATTACAAACAACTTAAGGAATTCAATATACAGAATAAAGCTTTAAGGTTCTGTAATACAATGCTTCTTATATACAGCATATTCATTTACACCGATGCAGCTATACTGATAAAATAAATAAACTATACTGGTGTAAGTAGTATCTATAATAATACTGATCATGTTTAGGTTCCGTCCATATAGTTCTTCTATATAAGTTAACTAAATAAATGCTTGGAGGACAACAGGTCCCGGGATGCCACAGCTCTGCCAGCATTTGTAAGGATCAACCAAAATGTTGACATAGAAGGCGACTATTTAAATATTAAAAAGAATGCATAGAAGGATTTACGATGCATTTTATTACTTCCCCCATAAGCTACTCAGATGATATAATTGCTTTCTGTAACCGCTTCTTTACCCGGAGGGTCTGTAGTTTACTGCACAGCAGCTCTTACGGTAACTTAATGAGTTAGTTGGCTGGTCATCCGTGATTGCGGCATGGTGTCACTTCTATAAAGGGGAAGGCATTTTTTTTTAATCGAGAGTCATACTGGACTTTACAGGATAATTTAGTATCCAGCATTTGCCATAGCTAGGTTTATTCTTTTAAAAAATAATATTTTAGAGGATTGGAACTTGCATAAATTAGTGACCATGAATTCCAGATTTTCAAACCTTCAGGTAGTCGTTTTTCAGTCTGCTTAGTCTAGCACCATGACTCCGAATAGTTAAGGAGAGAAGTTCGTGTTTATCCCTTAGCCCCAGGGAAACGTCTAAAGTTTCCTTGAGAACAGCTCTTGTGTGGATCATCATATCCACAAAGTCGTCATTTAACCCCTTCAACTCGCTCTTCTCACTCTCCTGGCTCTGCCTAAACTTTAACTCAAGTTCTGTTAAAGACTTGTCTGAGTTGGAGAAGGCTTCGCTTATCTGTGACGACTCCCTTCCCAGATACTTTCCGTAACTTTCTTCGCCATCCAAGTCGTAAGATATGCTTTTGCCAATGCTTTCAAGCACTCTTTCCGCATCTTCAATCTGTCTTTTTATGACAATGAACTCTTCTTTTAAGGAGAGAGATTGTCCATCCCCTGGACAGGATCTTTCATCCGTCACTCTGAAGAGCATCTGACACTTCTCAGGGTCATCATTCTCCTCATAGTCCCCATCAGGAACAAAGTAATGGTGCAAAGTCCCATTAGACATTTCTGGCTGAAGGGGTCCATTGTAAAAACCGTAGCACAGGTTGCCCAAAATTCCAAAGCAGAGAAGATGAAATCCAGTCATTATCACTTGCACGTCTCTGCAGCACCAGAAGCAAGGTATGAAATTTGTGAATCTATGACAGTTGGGTGTCACCGGAGTAAAACGTCTATAACTCCCATGCAATGCTCAAGCATAAATATTCCCTCTAGACGTCTGGATCCACCCTTTACATTCCACAAGCAGATGATATTTGCAAGCCAAATGAAATATTGTCCCGTGGTCTCCAGATCTACAGCACCTTCAAAGTCCAAATCTGCTTGAATTCAATCCTTTTTGGTTTTCAGGCAAAATGTTGTCAGTATTCCGTCTGTATGGCAAAGGAGAGTTCATATATAAGTATTACCAGATCAAGAAAAGCCTTCTTATGGAGCAGTAGGAGTAACACCCGGCTTGTCTGTGGTGAGCAAGATTTGTCTCTTCTGCTGGATGCTACTACACTATTTCAACATCTGGGCTGCTGTTAGTGAGTTTTTTTTTTTTTTTTTGGCTAATGACATGCCTTAGCAGAGGTATCTGCTCTCAAATTACAGCATGATTTCGTCATTGTAGGAGCTAAGAAAAAAAAAGTTCTGCAGAAGAATCCTTTCGGTAGGTCCCAGTCATTAAAGCTCTTTAAGCATTTCTTCCTTCCAGCTACACAAAAAAAAAAAAAAATACGGCAAACAAAGCATATCACATCCACCAATGGATTTGGACACCGTCGAAGCATTACGTCAGCAACGAAAGAGTTACCAAGGGAAGCACGTGGGGAACTATAAATAAGCACGAGCCATTTCGGGTGTGGAGCTCCAAGATGGAATTTCAAAGCTGTTTTCCAGTTCTTTGCTGGGACAAAAACAATATTTATATTACCAGACAATATTACCCAGTGTTTTTCTCCCGAACATCATCAGAGAAAAGAAATATGGGAAACCAAGAAGTGTCATTTAGGTCAACTATTAGGTGTTCTTGAAGGACACATGGTCACGGTAGAGAGCCGATCCTTAGGGCACCAAAAGGCATAGAAGGTACAGGTGGCAGGTTACACTGCAGGGCTCAGAACACTACTATGTGCCAATAAACTTGGCATTTCCTGGAGACATTAAACTACTGTAACATTCTCTCCACCTCCAGTCGAAGCTGCAACTCTGCCTGTGGGCTTGGACTGGCCTCTTAGTGGCATGGCCCATCCTAAGCTTGATTCTCATGTAGCATTCACATCTGACTGAATTATGACTACTAACAATCCTTTTCTTAAATTTCACAGCCTCTTTTTGCTGTATCATTAGAAATTAGTCACATATGGTATACATAAAAGAAACCTGAAAGCTGATATATGATTCATGCACCACAAGCATCATGTAACAGACACTGTCTGTATCACTTCCACCAGGTATGTTTTACTTTTTAACACTAGGACTACTGGACTCGTGACCCCGGCTAGAACTACTGAATGTAGTCATTCTAACTACTGACTTGTTTTCGTTTATTTTTAGAGTTCCATTTGTGGTTATTTATTAATAATTATTTTTTTAATGTACTATTATTGTGAGATCCAACAGTAATGCTTTGGAATGTTTTCTTTCTGATTTTTCATATTTTTCTACAAGGAAATAACGAAAGTAAACTAAGTAAATCAATAATAATAGATGTTTTACTATCATTTATTATTAAAGTGCACACATATCAACAACAACTCAAGAACAACAATCAGAGAAAATGACTACTAGGTCAGTCAGTGCTCCTTCTCCTCAGTACCTGAAGAAGGCCGTTGGGTCGATACCGGTTGTACTTCATAATAACGTTTTGTTGAGATTCAGCTCCAATTCAACATTTTCCTTCTCCTCCTAAAAAGTACGGCATAATTGACCTTCTAAACATTTGTCCCTGCATGCTTCTGCAATTGTACAGTTCTTTATGTGAGTCAAGATAAATGAATCAAAAAATAATCGCCATGCACTCAAAGGACTATCACTAGGGTTGAGGGAAACGGATCGGACAATTTCAAAAATCGCCGTGAAACCCGACCCAATCCTAGTGTGGGATCGGTCATGAGGTCGGCGATCTTCGCGCCAAAGTTGCATTTCGTATTACGCTTTCAGCACCATTTCTCATCCAATGAAGGCGGACGCAGAGTGTGGGCAGCGTGATGACACAGGTCTCAGTCCCCACAATCTTAGAGAAGGGCATGACAGTGATTGGCTTGCTTTCTGCGGCATCACAGGTGCTATAAAGGGGCGTGCACGCCGACCACCATCTTACTTCTGCCGATCTTAGCATAGGGAGAGGTTGCTGCAGCTTCATCAGAAGAAGGGATATAGTTAGGGAGGGAAGATTAACCCCGAAACTGCTTGTGCTGTAGCGATTTCCACTGTCCAACACCACCTTTTTCTTTGCAGGGCAGGGACACTGGAGTTTTTTTTTTTTGTGCATCAGCTCTGTAGCTTATTGGGCTGCCCTATAAGGCTCAATGACAGCTGCATTGCTGTTTGTACACCGCTGTGCAAACAAACTGCTTTTTTAAAAGCAAAAATCCTGTTGCTCCTTTCTGCACAGTTATCTTGTTTCTTTGTCCAAACTTTTGTGTGCAGCAGTCCTTTTTATTGCTGCCATATTTTTTTTATATATCTGCTAGCCACGTTGTGCCATTTACATTGTGTAGTGTAATACACAGGGCCTGTTTTTTCCGCAGTCTCCCCCCCAAAAAAGTGAGATTTAAATTGACAACAAGTTTCTATACATCAGTTCTGTTTGTCGTATATCTGCCAGCCACGTTGTGCCACTTACATTGTGTAGTGTAATACACACGGCCTGTTTTTTTCCGCAGTCTCCCCCCAAAAAAAGTGACATTTAAATTGCCAACAAGTTGATATACACCTTCTACCTTGTTTTACAGTAACATATAATGGTTGCTATTTTGGTTAGATTTTCCCAAAAAATGGGGAAGTCTGGTGTAAGAGGCCGTGGGCGGTCGTTGCCAGCTGGTACTGATGGTGGTGGTGGTGGTGGAGCATCTGGTGGTAGCGGGAAAAGCAAAATAGCAGTTTAGGCTGGAGGTGTTGAGCCAGCGTCATCGTCTGGCTACACAAGGACTCGAAGGCTCCCTTATCTGGGAGTGGGAAAACAGCTTTTAAAGCCGGAGCAGCAGGAAAAAGTTTTGGCTTTCCTTGCTGACTCAGCCTCTAGCTCTTTCGCCTCCTCTTCCGAAAGTTCAAAATATAAAAGCAGCGAGTCGTCAGTGGATGGTCCCGGTCAGGACCAAGTCGCTTCCTTGTGTCCTTCACCCAAAGCAAAAGTGAAGGATGTGTCAAGTGACACTACAGGTTACTCCATGGAGCTCTTTACACATACCGTTCCAGGGTTAGAAAGGGAAATAGTTAACAGCCCATTACAAGATGAATCGGACATGGAGTGCACAGATGCACAGCCACAGCTAGATTATTATGCTGTTCCATTGACTCAGATCACTGCATTGCCCTCACAGTGTACTGAGCCAGAATCTGACCCTGATGAGACTATGGTGCCCCGTCCCGAACGCTATAGCACCATACACAGTGACACAGAGGAAGGTGCACATGACATTGAAGAGGAGGTGATAGATGACCCAGTTGTTGACCCAGATTGGCAGCCATTAGGGGAACAGGGTGACGCTGGCAGTAGTTTTGAAGCGGAGGAGGATGATCCGCAGCAGGCATCTACATCGCAACAGCTTTCATCTGGCAGGCCCGTATCTGGCCAAAAACGTTTGACAAAAACACTTTTAGGACAACGTGGCCATCCGGTGAAAGGAGAACAGCATGCAATGCCTGAAAAGGTATTTTATAGTAGGAAGAGTGCAGTGTGGGAATTTTTTAACCAAGATCCAAATAATCATTGCAACATTATCTGTAAGAAATGCTCAAAGACCTTTAGCAGAGGGAAGAATGTCTAAAATTTTAATACAACGTGCATGCGTAGACATTTAACCAAGATGCACTTGCAAGCCTGGACTAACCACCAAACGTCCCGTACCGTTGGTGCACCCGCTCAGAATGAAGGTAGTCAGCAACGCTACATTGCTTCCTTCACTGTAAGCCCACCGGTTAGGACACCACCAACAGCAAATGTGGAGGTATCGTCGCAAGGCCAAAGCAGTCAGGGAACCACAAGGTTCTTGATAGGAAACACTGTAGGTAGGCCAACATCAAGAATACTATCACCAACCCTCTCTCAATCTGCCATGTCCACCACCACCCCCGCTAGCTCCACCATATGCAGCTCTCCAGTCTAGCTCACCCTACAAGACTCTTGTTAGGAAAAGGAAGTACTCATCCTCTCATCCATGTACACAGAGTTTGAACGCCCACATTGCTAGACTAATCTCGTAAGAGATGATGCCCTACCGGTTATATGAAAGCAAAGCTTTCAAAGCGCTGATTGCCTACACAGTACCACGCTATGACCTACCCAGTCGACACTTCTTTGCGAGAATAGCCATCCCAGCCCTACACCAGCTTGTCAAAGACCGCATTGTCCATGCACTCAGGCAATTAGTCAGTAGAAAGGTGCACCTCACAACTGATGCTTGGACCACTAGGTATGGCCAGGGATGTTATGTGTCCATCACGGCGCACTGGGTTGATGTGGTGGATGCAGGGTCCACAGGGGACAGCCATAGTGGGACAGTTCTGCCTAGCCCACGGTCTAGGAAACAGTTGGCAGTAGGCGTTCGACACCCCTCCTCATCCTCCTCCTCCTCCACCAGAAGCAAAAGCTCGTCCACAGAGCGCAGTTGCCCCGACCACTCCATCCGCAGCTGCCAGTGTTACACACGAGGTGTCACATTATGGAACAGCTAGTGGTAAGTGTCAGCAGGCTGTGTTGGAAATTAAGTGTTTGGGCGACAACAGACACACCGCGGAAGTACTGGCCGAGTACTTGCGGCAAGAAACTCAATCATGGCTGGGCAGTGTACATCTTGAGGCAGGCAAGGTAGTCAGTGATAATGGAAGGAATTTTATGGCTGCCATTGCCCTTTCAGAACTGAAACACATTCCTTGCCTTGCTCACACCTTGAACCTGGTGGTGCAGTGCTTCCTGAAAAGTTATCCGGGGTTACCAGCCCTGCTTCTGAAGGTGCGAAGACTTTGCTCGCACATCCGCCGGTCGCCCATACATTCCAGCCGTATGCTGAACCATCAGCGATCGCTGAATCTTCCCCAGCACCGCCTAGTAATCGACGTTGCAACAAGGTGGAACTCCACACTGCACATGCTTCAGAGGCTGTGCAAACAGAGGCATGCTGTAATGTATTTGTGGGAGAATACACATACACGGGCAGGCAGTTGGATGGCAGACATGGAGTGGTCTAGTGTGCAGTGGTCGAAGCTCCAAGACCTCTGTCAAGTCCTTCAGTGTTTTGAGGAATTCACACGGCTGGTAAGTGCAGACAACGCCATTATGAGCATGAGCATCCCACTAATGCGTCTGCTGATGCAATGTTTGATGCACATTAAGGAGCAGGCGTCTGCGGCCGAGGAGGAGGGAAGCCTTGATGACAGTCAGCCATTGTCTGCTCAGGGAACTCTCCTGGATGAGGTGGCGGACGAAGAAGAGGAGGAGGAGGAGGATGATGGGGATGAATATTTATGGGAGGAGGATGCTTCTCAGGGAGCAATAGAAACTGGTGGCGTTGCAAGGTCAGGTACAGGGTTTTTGCGGGAGACAAGTGATGTTGATTTGCAAGAAAGTGCTCCTCAACCCAGCACAAGCAGTGAATTGACACCTGGAACATTGGCCCACATGGCTGATTATGCCTTGCGTATCCTAAGAAGGGACCCCCGTATTATAAAAATGATGACCGATGACGATTACTGGTTGGCCTGCCTCCTGGATCCACGATACAAAAGGGAAATTACAAAATATCATGCCACATGAGAACCTTGAGCAAATATTGGCTACCAAACAAGCAACTCTTGTAGACCGTTTGGTTCAGGCATTCCCAGCACACAGCGGATAGGTCTCACATAAGCTGTAGGGGGCAACATGGCAGAGGTGTTAGAGGTGCACAAATTAGAAGTGGCGTTGGATAGAAGGGTTTTATGACCTGGTTGTGGAGTGATTTCGCAATGACTGCAGACACGACAGGTACTGCTGCATCGATTCAAAGTGACAGGAGACAGCATTTGTCCAGTATGGTTACAAACTATTTTTCCTCCCTTATCGATGTTCTCCCTCACAGGACATTCCCATTTGATTACTGGGCATCAAAAATAGACACCTGGCCTGAATTGGCAGAATATGCATTACAGGAGCTCGCTTGCCCAGCTTCTAGTGTGCTATCAGAAAGAGTCTTTAGTGCTGCTGGTTCAATACTGACCGAAAAAAGGACTCGTCTGGCTACCTGAAATGTTGATGATCTAACCTTCATTAAAATGAACCAATCATGGATTTGTAATTATTTTGCCCCACCTTCCCCTGCTGACACATAGCTTGCCTGAAAAATGTCTTGCTTTTGGCCTCCTCTTACTGACTGCTCCAATTCCTCCATTTGCAGCTGCTGAATGTCCACCATAGACCATTTTTATACCTCCCTAAATGGGCTGACTCCCCCCCCAGGGCCGTAGTCACCACTTGGCGCAAGCACCCGTGCGAGTGCCGTTTGCCTGGACAGGTGGGTGTGCCCATTTTTGGGCGACGGCACTGGCACAGGGTCCCTCATAGTACAATGAAGTGTCTCTGACGGTGGTGGTGCACACCCAACGTCAGACACACCGTCGTAATATGAGGGGCCCTGTGCCAGTACCACCACCCACGAGAGAGTGTTCCCCCCCAGCTCGAACAGTGCTCCACCACTGTATAGTCTGTGCTGTTAAATCCTTCAATGGCATTGCCAATACAAATTTGTTGAAATGATAGATGATAGTTCAAATATACAGGGGCCCTGGCCTCCATTGAGCCTACTTGTTTGGTTTGGCCTTCTAACGGTGTTTGCCGCTCCTTGTTGTTCTCCTCCACTGAACAAAGCTGAGCCTCAATTTTCTCCATTTCAGATATTAAACTGCATTTGGCCTACTTGTTTGGTTAGGCCTACTAACGGTGTCTGCCGCTCCTGTTGTGATTTGGTAATTCAGTACCACAATGGACATAGAAGTCAGAGCACATACAGTGACCTGACAAAACCCAAAAACATAGAACGAGCTCTGAGACGTGGAAACTCTGCTGACCGTAATCCCTAATCCTCTCCAACCACACTAGAGGCAGCCGTGGATTGCGCCTAACGCTCCCTATGCAACTCGGCACAGCCTGAGAAACTAGCTAGCCTGAAGATAGAAAATAAGCCTACCTTGCCTCAGAGAAATACCCCAAAGGAAAAGCAGCCCCCCACATATAATGACTGTGAGTTAAGATGAAAAGACAAACGTAGAGATGAAATAGATTTAGCAAAGTGAGGCCCAACTTTCTGAACAGAGCGAGGATAGGAAAGGTAACTTTGCGGTCAACACAAAACCCTACAAACAACCACGCAAAGGGGGCAAAAAGACCCTCCGTACCGACTAACAGCACGGAGGTACACCCTCTGCGTCCCAGAGCTTCCAGCAGGCAAGAAAAACCAAATAAGCAAGCTGGACAGAAAAAACAGATAACAAAAATAACACAAGCGAAACTTAGCTATGCAGAGCAGCAGGCCACAGGAACGATCCAGGAGGAAGCAAGTCCAATACTAGAACATTGACTGGAGGCCAGGATCAAAGCACTAGGTGGAGTTAAATAGAGCAGCACCTAACGACTTCACCACATGACCTGAGGAAGGAAACTCAGAAGCCGCAGTACCACTTTCCTCCACCAACGGAAGCTCATAGAGAGAATCAGCCGAAGTACCACTTGTGACCACAGGAGGGAGCTCTGCCACAGAATTCACAACAGTACCCCCCCTTGAGGAGCGGTCACCGAACCCTCACCAGAGCCCCCAGGACGACCAGGATGAGCCATATGAAAGGCACGAACAAGATCGGGAGCATGGACATCAGAGGCAAAGACCCAGGAATTATCTTCCTGAGCATAACCCTTCCACTTAACCAGGTACTGGAGTTTCCGTCTTGAAACACGAGAATCCAAAATCTTCTCCACAATATACTCCAACTCCCCCTCCACCAAAACCGGGGCAGGAGGATCAACAGATGGAACCATAGGTGCCACGTATCTCCGCAACAATGACCTATGGAATACGTTATGGATGGAAAAAGAATCTGGAAGGGTCAAACGAAAAGACACAGGATTAAGAACCTCAGAAATCCTATACGGACCAATGAAACGAGGTTTAAACTTAGGAGAGGAAACCTTCATAGGAATATGACGAGAAGACAACCAAACCAAATCCCCAACACGAAGTCGGGGACCCACACAGCGTCTGCGATTAGCAAAACGTTGAGCCTTCTCCTGGGACAAGGTCAAATTGTCCACTACATGAGTCCAAATCTGCTGCAACCTGTCCACCACAGTATCCACACCAGGACAGTCCGAAGACTCAACCTGCCCTGAAGAGAAACGAGGATGGAACCCAGAGTTGCAGAAAAACGGCGAAACCAAGGTAGCCGAGCTGGCCCGATTATTAAGGGCGAACTCAGCCAAAGGCAAAAAGGACACCCAGTCATCCTGATCAGCAGAAACAAAGCATCTCAGATATGTTTCCAAAGTCTGATTGGTTCGTTCGGTCTGGCCATTAGTCTGAGGATGGAAAGCCGAGGAAAAAGACAAGTCAATGCCCATCCTTGCACAAAAGGCTCGCGAAAACCTCGAAACAAACTGGGAACCTCTGTCAGAAACGATATTATCTGGAATGCCATGTAAACGAACCACATGCTGGAAGAACAATGGCACCAAATCCGAGGAGGAAGGTAATTTAGACAAGGGTACCAAATGGACCATCTTAGAGAAGCGATCACAAACTACCCAAATGACTGACATCTTTTGAGAGACGGGAAGATCTGAAATAAAATCCATAGAGATATGTGTCCAAGGCCTCTTTGGGACCGGCAAGGGCAAAAGCAACCCACTGGCACGAGAACAGCAGGGCTTAGCCCGAGCACAAATCCCACAGGACTGCACAAAAGAACGCACATCCCGCGACAGAGATGGCCACCAAAAGGATCTAGCCACCAACTCTCTGGTACCAAAGATTCCAGGATGACCAGCCAACACCGAACAATGAACCTCAGAGATAACTTTATTCGTCCACCTATCAGGGACAAACAGTTTCTCCGCTGGGCAATGATCAGGTTTATTAGCCTGAAATTTTTGCAGCACCCGCCGCAAATCAGGGGAGATGGCAGACACAATTACTCCCTCTTTGAGAATACCCGCCGGCTCAGACAAACCCGGAGAGTCGGGCACAAAACTCCTAGACAGGGCATCCGCCTTCACATTTTTAGAGCCCGGAAGGTACGAAATCACAAAGTCAAAACGGGCGAAAAACAGCGACCAACGAGCCTGTCTAGGATTCAACCGCTTGGCAGACTCGAGATAAGTCAAGTTCTTATGATCAGTCAAGACCACCACGCGATGCTTAGCTCCCTCAAGCCAATGACGCCACTCCTCAAATGCCCACTTCATGGCCAGCAACTCTCGATTGCCAACATCATAATTTCGCTCAGCAGGCGAAAACTTCCTGGAAAAGAAGGCACATGGTTTCATCACCGAGCAATCAGAACTTCTCTGCGACAAAACAGCCCCCGCTCCAATCTCAGAAGCATCAACCTCGACCTGGAACGGAAGAGAAACATCTGGTTGACACAACACAGGGGCAGAAGAAAAACGACGCTTCAACTCTTGAAAAGCTTCCACAGCAGCAGAAGACCAATTGACCTCATCAGCACCCTTCTTGGTCAAATCGGTCAATGGTTTAGTAATACTAGAAAAATTGCAGATGAAGCGACGATAAAAATTAGCAAAGCCAAGGAACTTTTGCAGACTTTTCAGAGATGTCGGCTGAGTCCAATCATGGATGGCCTGGACCTTAACAGGGTCCATTTCGATAGTAGAAGGGGAAAAAATGAACCCCAAAAATGAAACCTTCTGAACACCAAAGAGACACTTTGATCCCTTCACAAACAAAGAATTAGCACGCAGGACCTGAAACACAGTTCTGACCTGCTTCACATGAGACTCCCAATCATCCGAGAAGACCAAAATATCATCAAAGTATACAATCAGGAATTTATCCAGGTACTCTCGGAAGATGTCATGCATAAAGGACTGAAACACTGATGGAGCATTGGCAAGTCCGAATGGCATTACTAGGTACTCAAAATGGCCCTCGGGCGTATTAAATGCAGTTTTCCATTCATCGCCTCGCTTAATACGCACAAGATTATATGCACCACGAAGATCTATCTTGGTGAACCAACTAGCCCCCTAAATCCGAGCAAACAAATCAGATAACAGCGGCAAGGGGGTACTGAAATTTAACCTTGATCTTATTTAGAAGGCGGTAATCTATACAAGGTCTCAGCGAACCATCCTTCTTGGCCACAAAAAAGAAACCCGCTCCCAATGGCGACGATGACGGGCGAATATGCCCCTTCTCCAAGGACTCCTTCACATAACTCCGCATAGCGGCGTGCTCAGGCACAGATAAATTAAACAGTCGACCTTTTGGGAATTTACTACCAGGAATCAAATCGATAGCACAATCACAATCCCTATGCGGAGGTAGGGTATCGGACTTGGGCTCATCAAATACATCCCGGTAATCCGACAAGAACTCTGGGACCTGAGAAGGGGTGGATGACGAAATAGACAGAAATGGGACATCACCATGTACCCCCTGACAACCCCAGCTGGACACAGACATGGATTTCCAATCTAATACTGGATTATGGACTTGTAGCCATGGCAACCCCAACACGACCACATCATGCAGATTATGCAACACCAGAAAGCGAATAATCTCCTGATGTGCAGGAGCCATGCACATGGTCAGCTGGGCCCAATACTGAGGCTTATTCTTGGCCAAAGGCGTAGCATCAATTCCTCTCAATGGAATAGGACACTGCAAGGGCTCCAAGAAAAACCCACAACGCCTAGCATACTCCAAGTCCATCAAATTCAGGGCAGCGCCCGAATCCACAAATGCCATGACAGAATAAGATGACAAAGAGCAGATCAAGGTAACGGACAAAAGAAATTTTGACTGTACCATACCAATGGTGGCAGACCTAGCGAACCGCTTAGTTTGCTTAGGACAATCAGAGATAGCATGAGTGGAATCACCACAGTAGAAACACAGCCCATTCTGACGTCTGTGTTCTTGCCGTTCAACTCTGGTCAAAGTCCTATCGCACTGCATAGGCTCAGGTTTATGCTCAGATAATACCGCCAAATGGTGCACAGATTTACGCTCACGCAAGCGTCGACCGATCTGAATGGCCAAAGACATAGAAATCCCACCATGACATCCTTAAGGGCTTCAGAGAGACCCTTTCTGAAGATAGCTGCGAGCGCACCTTCATTCCACTGAGTGAGCACGGACCACTTTCTAAATTTCTGACAATATACCTCTATCTCATCCTGACCCTGACACAGAGAAAGTAAATTTTTCTCTGCCTGATCCACCGAATTAGGTTCATCGTACAGCAATCCGAGCGCCAGGAAAAACGCATCAATATTACACAAGGCAGGATCTCCTGGCGCAAGAGAAAATGCCCAGTCCTGAGGGTCGCCACGTAAAAAAGAAATAATGATCCTAACTTGTTGAACTGGGTCACCAGAGGAGCGAGGTTTCAAAGCCAGGAATAGTTTACAATTATTTTTGAAACTCAGAAATTTAGTTCTATCTCCAAAAAACAAATCAGGAATAGGAATTCTTTGTTCTAACATAGAATTCTGAACCACAAAGTCTTGAATATTTTGTACTCTTGCCGTGAGCTGATCCACACATGAAGACAGACCTTTAATGTCCATCGCTACACCTGTGTCCTGAACCACCCAAATGTCTAGGGGAAAAAAAAGGCAAAACACAGTGCAGAGAAAAAAAAATGGTCTCAGAACTTCTTTTTTCTCTCTATTGAGAATCATTAGTACTTTGGGCCTCCAGTACTGTTGTGATTTGGTAATTCAGTACCACAATGGACATAGAAGTCAGAGCACATACAGTGACCTGACAAAACCCAAAAACATAGAACGAGCTCTGAGACGTGGAAACTCTGCTGACCGCAATCCCTAATCCTCTCCAACCACACTAGAGGCAGCCGTGGATTGCGCCTAACGCTCCCTATGCAACTCGGCACAGCCTGAGAAACTAGCTAGCCTGAAGATAGAAAATAAGCCTACCTTGCCTCAGAGAAATACCCCAAAGGAAAAGGCAGCCCCCCACATATAATGACTGTGAGTTAAGATGAAAAGACAAACGTAGAGATGAAATAGATTTAGCAAAGTGAGGCCCAACTTTCTGAACAGAGCGAGGATAGGAAAGGTAACTTTGCGGTCAACACAAAACCCTACAAACAACCACGCAAAGGGGGCAAAAAGACCCTCCGTACCGACTAACGGCACGGAGGTACACCCTCTGCGTCCCAGAGCTTCCAGCAGGCAAGAAAAACCAAATAAGCAAGCTGGACAGAAAAAACAGATAACAAAAATAACACAAGCGAAACTTAGCTATGCAGAGCAGCAGGCCACAGGAACGATCCAGGAGGAAGCAAGTCCAATACTAGAACATTGACTGGAGGCCAGGATCAAAGCACTAGGTGGAGTTAAATAGAGCAGCACCTAACGACTTCACCACATGACCTGAGGAAGGAAACTCAGAAGCCGCAGTACCACTTTCCTCCACCAACGGAAGCTCATAGAGAGAATCAGCCGAAGTACCACTTGTGACCACAGGAGGGAGCTCTGCCACAGAATTCACAACACGCTCCTTGCTTTTCTCTTCCACTGAACAAAGCTGAGCCTCAATTTTCACTATTTCAGATATTAAACTGCATTTGGCCTACTTGTTTGGTTTGGCCTTCTAACGATGTCTGCCGCTGCTTGTTGTTCTCCTTACTAAACAAAGCTTAGCCTTAATTTTCACCGTTTCAGATATTAAACTGCATTTGGCCTACTTGTTTGGTTGGGCCTACAAACGGTGTCTGCCGCTCCTTTCTTTTCTCCTCCACCGAACAAAGCTGAGCCACAATTTTCACAGTTTCAGATATTAAACTGCAATGGCCTACTTGTTTGGTTTGGCCTTCTAACTGTGTCTGCCGCTGCTTGTTGTTCTCCTCCACTGAACAAAGCTGAGCCTCAATTTTCACCGTTTCAGATATTAAACTGCATTTGGCCTACTTGTTTGGTTTGGCCTTCTAACGGTGTCTGCCGCTGCTTGTTGTTCTCCTCCACTGAACAAACCTGAGCCTCAATTTTCACCATTTCAGATATTAAACTGCATTTGGCCTACTTGTTTGGCTTGGCCTTCTAACGGTATCTGCCGCTGCTTGTTGTACTCCTCCACTGAACAAAGCTGAGCCTCAATTTTCACCGTTTCAGATATTAAACTGCATTTGGCGTACTTGTTTGGTTTGGCCTTCTAACGGTGACTGACGCTAATTGTTGTTCTCCTCCACTGAACAAAGTTGAGCCTCAATTTTCACCGTTTCAGATATTAAACTGCATTTGGCCTACTTGTTTGGTTGGGCCTTCTAACGGTGTCTGCCGCTGCTTGTTGTTCTCCTCCACTGAACAAAGCTGAACCTCAATTTTCACAGTTTCAGATATTAAACTGCATTTGGCCTACTTGTTTGGTTGGGCCTACTAACGGTGTCTGCTGCTCCTTGCTTTTCTCCTCCATTGAACAAAGCTGAGCCTCAATTTTCACCGTTTCAGATATTAAACTGCATTTGACCTACTTGTTTGGTTTGGCCTTCTAACGGTGTCTGCCGCTGCTTGTTATTCTCCACTGGACAAAGCTGAGCCTCAATTTTCACTGTTTCAGATATTAAACTGCATTTGGCCTACTTGTTTGGTTGGGTATACTAACGGTGTCTGCTGCTGCTTTTTGTTCTCCTCCACTGTACAAAGCTGAGCCTCAATTTTCATCCCGCTCTGGATATTAAACTGCATTTGGCCTTCTTGTTTGATTGGGCCTACTAATGATGTCTGCCGCTTCTTGCTTTTCTCCTCCACTGAACAAAGCTGAGCCTCAATTTTCACCGTTTCAGATATTAAACTGCATTTGGCCTACTTGTTTGGTTGGGCCTACTAACGGTGTCTGCCGCTCCTTGCTTTTCTCCTCCACTGATCAAAGCTGAGCCTCAATTTTCACCTTTTCAGATATTAAACTGCATTTGGCCTACTTGTTTGGTTGAGCATACTAACGGTTTCTGCCGCTCCTTGCTTTTCTCCTCCACTGAAAAAAGCTGATGTCATGCCATTCTGTCTGTTCCTGGTTTTTGGCATGACAATGCATATGTTTGCTTTAACCCTTTACTCTTTTCCCCCTAATTTGAGCTGGGATACTGCTGGCTGTTACCTTAATGGAGCCTTCTCAGTTCCCTTCTCTGCTGCGCAGTTGTACATGGGCATTTAGGTATTTGCCCTGCTGCATACTTTCCTCCTGTGCGGTCCCTGGTTGTTGCTGTGAAGCTGTCCGCGGGTTGTGAGGTAATTTGGGGCCAGTGCATGACTTTCCATGTGGCTCAGTGCATGCAGTCTCAGCCAGGTGCCCTGAGCCTTAGATCCTGCACTGTGTGCTTAGGGCGTGCGTGGCCACACCTCCCCTGCTTTTATCAGGGTTAGGGTGTGTACTTCAAATGCTGTCCCCAGCCAATTGCTGAGGGGCAGCTCATATATAAAGCTCCCCTGCCCTATGGGCGGGGCCTGAACTACACTCACAAAGCTCCTGAATTTTGCTGTGTGTGTTTATGTTCCTGGGTCTCTCCTGTCTATGTTTTGGTACCTGTTTTGTCCTGTTCTGGCACCTGTCCTGCAGGCGGTATATCCAGGCCCGAATACTTGATCCTGTACCTGTCCTGTACCTGAACCTGTCTGAACTGTGTCTGCTGTGATTATGTTCCTGGAATCCCTCTGCATCTGGAGCATCACTCCCAGTGACTTTGAGTCTTTTGAATTCGCTGTTTCTGCTGAGCATCTACTACTCTGTGCTCTGACAACCATGCGGAGTTAACCTCGTCTGGCTTATGTCCAGTACATTGGTGTCTGCACCATCACGCTTGAGTTCCTTCCTAGATCCTATGCCCGGAGACTGACGACCGCAGTCTGGAACCTGATGACCGCTGTCTGGAGCTTGGAGCCTGAAGTCTCTGGTGGTGCCTGTAGGTCATGTCGGATGTCCGGAACCGAACGACTCCTGTCTGATGTCTGCCGGTGACCCTGGGTCCAGATGTCCTGATGTCCTGTCTGTACCCTGATGTCCTGCCTGTGTCTTGATGACCTCATGGACCCTGATGTTCTGATATCCTGTCTGTTCCCTGATGTCCTGATGTCCTCCCTGTGTCATATCCTGATGTACCTGATTTCCTGGGTTGCCATGTCAGTGTCCCAGCTGATGACCTGGGCTGCCACGCCAGTGTCCCAGATTTCTGTCCAATACGCCTGTGTCCTGATGCCCTGCCTGTGTCCTGATACCCTGCCTGTGTCCTGATGTCATGTGGTCTTTCCTGGGTCCAGATGTCCTGATGTCCTGTTTGTATCCTGATGTCTTGCCTGTACCCTGATGTCCTCATGTACCCTGATGTCCAGCATGGGTCCTGATGTACCGCCTATCTGTGCCTCGGTAATCAGTTGGTGCTTTGGGGTTCACTGGGTGGTACCCATCTGAGGTGTGGAATCGGGTGCCTGACATCGTCATGTTTTGTTTATGTACTGTGTGACTTTGCTTTAGTAAACTTTACTTTCTCTATACCTGAAGTATCGGTGTAATCATGTTCTACGTGTTTCTTTCCTTGTCCACATGCTCAGCTGCCACAGAACCCCGGTCGCTGCCCTCCCCTAGTTCGGGTAGGCCGGGTCCCCCTCTGCGGTTTAAAGGGTCCGTATTTCGTCCCTGGGGGACGCACGCCCCATGCCTTCTGAGGTTGGTCGGCTTGGGAGCGTCTATGGGCTGGGCCGCATTTGCAGCTTCAGCTGACCGTGACAGGTGAGGCTCAGTTTCCACCGTTTCAGATATTAAACTGCATTTGGCCTACTTGTTTGGTTTGGCCTTCTAACAGTGTCTGCCGCTGCTTGTTGTTCTCCTCCACTGAACAAAGCTGAGCCTCAATTTTCACCCTGTTTCAGATATTAAACTCCATTTGGCCTACTTGTTTCGTTGGGCCTAACGGTGTCTGCCGCTCCTTTCTTTTCTCCTCCACTGAACAAAGCAATGCCGCCTGTCTACTCCTGTTACCAATTTTGAACTGCATATAGCCTCCTTACTTATTTGGACCTAGTAACTGTGTCAGCCACTCCTTACAGTTGTCCTCCACTGAACAAAGCAATGCCGCCTGTGTACTCCTGTTACCAATTTTGATCTGATTTTAGCCTACTTTTTTATTTTGGGCCTATATCTGTGTTTCCTCCTCATCCTGTCCATTGCCCAGCCACTGCTAGATGAGTCTGCTGGTACATTGACCCAGACCACTACATTCCCCTTGCACTCTACACCGCCAGAATATGACCCTGCTGAAAGTCAGGTTCCCCTTCCCGCATACTATACCACCTTACACGGGGACAAAGAGGAAGGTGCAGATGAAAGTGCAGGTTCCTTCATCAGGTGGGGGGGGGGTATACTCGTTGGCACAGGCACAGGGCCCCTCATAGTATGCAGAAGTGTCTCTGGCAGTGGGAGGCGCCGCCCGCTGTCAAACACACCGCTTTAATATGAGGGGCCCTGTGCCAGTGCCAACTAGTGGGCCCCCCTGCTTGCTCAGCTTCGCGGCACTTGCAAAGTTGAAATACTTACCTTTCCCTGCTCCACCGCGGTGACGTGTTCTGCGTTTCCCGAGCCCACAAAAATTTTGAGCCAGCCCTACGCCCCCACAACTTTAGCCAAATGAGCCCCAAATGAGCCCCTGTTTTCAATGCCTAACTATTATTATAAAGTAAATTAAGATTGACAAGCTTCAGTAATACGAATTGATGTTTTTGGCATTAAAATGGACACTGTAGGTGTTTTCCTGTCCTCCACTCACTGCCGACTTTGATTCCCCATTGACTTGCATTGGGTTTCGTGTTTCGGCCGAACCCCGACTTTTTGCAATAATCGGCCGATTTCACCTGACCCGACTTTTGAAAAAGTTCTGTTTCGCGAAACCCGACTCGATCCTAAAAAAGTAAAAGTAGCTCTACTCTAACTATCAATAATTATATTCCTTCTGGCTTATTCTGTAGGGCCAGGTGCTTCTCTAAGAATGTTTTGGTTTGCATGCCTACCAGGTAAGTTTTCTCCAATCTCAAGAGGTTTCCATTGAATACCATCAGCTGAAACAAGTATTCCTGGAGATTCGCCTTCTGTGGTGTTGGTTGCTGCATCGCCTTCACCGCCATCGTTATCTGTTGTGGATACATTTCTGGGACGTTTTGCAGATTTTTTTTGTCCACGACTGGGAGGATGGTCGAAAGGCAACATCACCGCATGAGCCTGATCCCCTGTTGATGAGCTTGCAACATCTGGAAGAAAGTTGATGAATATTTAGAATTTTTGTTTTGTAACTCAGTGTGTGGAAGAACAAATAAATACACACACCGTAACTACTTACCTTCCGGATTTGATCCTTCTGAGTCTTCATATTCACTAGAAATGTTTTGAGGATTGAAATCTTCATCACTGTCAGTATCAATTTGATTTTCCTGAGATTCGGATTCAGAATCATCCTCCGGTATGGAATGCAAAATAGCCCGAATATCTTGAGGCTTTAGCGCACGTCTTCTAGCCATATTAGCAATTGGAGAAACTGCAGCCGTATTCTTCACAAATTCCACTCGAGAGTTCACTGGTTCACTGCTGAAAAATAGAAATGAAATGAAAACTAAAAGAAATAATAACTGTTCTGCCACCTTCAAACGTAGGTGGGCTGAATCAGTTGACAGACAGCTAAACTCTTTCCTAACAATTAATTGAGGTAGATGCAGGGGGTCCTTTACAACATTTTTTGCTAGGATCATTGTAAAACTACAACAGAAAATAGCAGTACTGGACATATATACAGTATATATTCATATAACACAGCATACAATGAGAATCACCAGTAACATATCCCTGCTGTTCTGTTCGCTACCACCATACAAATATAATGTTCGTTCATTTTTGACTAGACCTATAAAAGTCTTGATGTTTTAGCTAATTTATACATTTTTTCGCAGAATTATACTGCATGTGAACATGGTTGGTCATAAACAAAAGAAAAATGAAAAAAAAAAAAAAGTAATTTTAATAATTTTCGCGTCTTACACCATTACATTGAATTATTGCTATATTCATGCATATTGCCTATTTGCAGATAAAAAAATATTCTTTCTAGCTGTAAACTATAATAACATCAAGCTGTATGCAAATATAGTTTTTTGCCCCCAAAAAATTGCTGCTTCACACTATACAGTACAAAATAATCGAATAATATGACAATAAAATGTTGTATCTGCTATATACTTGTATGAGATTTTTAAGCTCTTATGTCTGCATATGTACTCTTTGGGCCCCGTCACACTTAGCGACGCTAAAGCGATCCCGACAACGATACGACCTGTCAGGGATCGTTGCTGCGTCGCTATGTGGTCGCTGGTGAGATGTCAAACAGTGAGATCTTCCCAACGACGCAGCAGCGATGCGGCGACCTGTAGCGACCTGTACAACGATGTCGTTGGTCGTTGTGACCCTGTCACATGGCAGCTATTATGACGATTCAGAACTCGATGAGGGACGTCCTGTGTGACGTTGTAGTCACACAGGCGTGCATTTGCGTTGCCTTTTCCGCACCCCTTCAGTTCCGATTGGTGGTCGCTGCTGCGTTCTGATTGGTGGCGGCCTTGCCAAATAAATTAAGGAAAAATGAAAACGCATTTGAGACCTCAAACGATACCTACCATGCACAAAATATAGGTGTCAGAAGAACCGTTGAAGAATAGATAAATCGAAGAGGAGTCGTAGGCCGGAGAACTCTACAACGATCTGCAAACCACCACGCGGTCAGGAACAAAGGATGGAAGCGCTACTATGTCGCCTTCTGTTGAAGGCATGACCACCAATCAGAACGCAGTAGCGACCACCAATCGGAGTGGAGGGGTGCGGAAAAGGCAACACAAATACACGCCTATGTGTCGGTGTCTGAGTCGTCAACGAGGTCGTTGGTAAGGTGTCAAACACAGCGATGTGTGCTACCCAGTGGGACCTCAACGATCAAAAAAAGGTCCAGGCCATTCCGACATGACCAGCGATCTCACAGCAGGGGCCTGGTCGCTGCTACGTGTCAAATATAGCGAGATCGCTACTGAGGTCGCTGTTGCGTCACAAAACTTGTGACTCAGCAGCGATCTCGCTAGCGACCTCCCTTAGTGTGAAGGTACCTTTTGTCTCTTCAGCTGAACTGAAAGTAAACTTACTATCCAGACTACTGTCTACTGATAGGACCAGAGAAAAACAACACCCTTCTTTAGCATAAGATAAGAGCCTAAAGTATTACAAACAAGCTCTTTTCAGTTCAGCATTACATAGTAATAGAACCAGGTAACACAAGAAAAATGTGAAAAGTTGACATCTGAACTACATCTATATGAACATCAGGGTAAATAAGATACAGTGAAAAAATTATGCACAAAACTTTACAGCAACATTTAGTGACAAAAGGACAGCAAAATATAGTAGGTAGTCAAATGACTACCTTTAGTAGTTAAAGGTAAATTTTGAAAAAAACGCGCAATTTTTTCACCAAAATTATTTATTGTCACAAAATCTTTTTTCACATGCTATTTGAGGAAATGTCACCGAGTCTCAAGCCGGAATTCCGAAAAATGTAGTCACAGAAGAGAAATAAAAAGTGCAAGTAGTCAAAATTACTATACCAGTAGTCCTAGTGTTAAAGGGAATCTGTCACCTCATTTTGCCGCTATAAACTGCGGCCACTGCCATCAGGGGCTTATCTACAGCATTCTGTAATGCTGTAGATAAGCCCCTGATGTAACCTGAAAGATAAGAAAAACAAGTTAGATTTTGCTAACCCAGGGGCGGTCCCAGTGCGGTCCGGTCTGATGGGCGTCGCAGGTCCAGGTCCAGGTCCGGCACCTCCCATTTTCATGCGATAACGTCCTCTTTGTTGCTTCTGTCACGGCTCCTGTGCAAGCGTAATTCTCTGCCCTGTTGAAGGCAGAGCAAAGTGCTGCAGTGCGTAGGCGTCGGGAAAGGTCAGAGAGGCCCAGCGCCTGCACACTGCAGTATTTTACGCTGCCCTCAACAGGGCAAATGACTACACCTGCGCAGGTGCCACAATGGAAGCAAGGAGGATGACGACATCATACGAAGACCTGGACCTGCGACGCCCATCGGACCCGAACTGGGACAGCCCCTGGGTGAGTATAATCTAACTTGTTTTTCTTTCAGGTTACATCGGGGGCTTATCTACAGCATTACAGAATGCTGTGGAATACCCCCTGATGGCAGTGGCCGCAATTTATAGTGGCACAATGAGGTGACAGATTCCCTTGAAATTCTGGCTGGGGACCATACAACTTGAGTGACCAGTCAAGAGGCCAGTCCCCTTAAGGGACAAACTTGTTGGACTAGTCACCTGAGAAACATGGGCCATCATGAAACATGGGCCATCAGCTTGTAAAAGTGTGATTTACTCTGAAACACTGCAGGTATATTATATAGAGTTATTACAAACAGAGTGATCTATTTCAAGTGTTTGTTTCTGTTAATGTTGATGACTGTGGCTTACAGCCTATGAAAACCCAAAAGTCATTATCTCGGTAAATTAGTACACTTTATAACAGCAGCTTGAAAAATGATTTTAACCCCTTCAAGACCCAGCCTATTTTGACCTTAAAGACCTTGCCGTTTTTTGCAATTCTGACCAGTGTCCCTTTATGAGGTAATAACTCAGGAACGCTTCAACGGATCCTAGCGGTTCTGAGATTGTTTTTTCGTGACATATTGGGCTTCATGTTAGTGGTAAATTTAGGTCAATAAATTCTGCATTTATTTGTGATAAACACGGAAATTTGGCGAAAATTTTGAAAATTTCGCAATTTTCACATTTTGAATTTTTATTCTGTTAAACCAGAGAGATATGTGACACAAAATAGTTAATAAATAACATTTCCCACATGTTTACTTTACATCAGCACAATTTTGGAAACAAAATTTTTTTTTGTTAGGAAGTTATAAGGGTTAAAATTCGACCAGCGATTTGTCATTTTTACAACGAAATTTACAAAACCATTTTTTTTAGGGACCACCTCACATTTGAAGTCAGTTTGAGGGGTCTATATGGCTGAAAATACCCAAAAGTGACACCATTCTAAAAACTGCACCCCTCAAGGTACTCAAAACCACATTCAAGAAGTTTATTAACCCTTCAGGTGCTTCACAGCAGCAGAAGCAACATGGAAGGAAAAAATGAACATTTAACTTTTTAGTCACAAAAATTATCTTTTAGCAACAATTTTTTTATTTTCCCAATGGTAAAAGGAGAAACTGAACAAAGAAAGTTGTTGTCCAATTTGTCCTGAGTATGCTGATACCTCATATGTGGGGGTAAACCACTGTTTTGGCGCACGGCAGGGCTTGGAAGGGAAGGAGCGCCATTTGACTTTTTGAATCAAAAATTGGCTCCACTCTTTAGCGGACACCATGTCACGTTTGGAGAGCCCCCGTGTGCCTAAAAATTGGAGCTCCCCCACAAGTGACCCCATTTTGGAAACTAGACGCCCCAAGGAACTTATCTAGATGCATAGTGAGCACTTTGAACCCCCAGGTGCTTCACAAATTGATCCGTAAAAATGAAAAAGTACTTTTTTTTCACAAAAAAATTCTTTTAGCCTCAATTTTTTCATTTTCACATGGGCAACAGGATAAAATGGATCCTAAAATGTGTTGGGCAATTTCTCCTGAGTACACCAATACCTCACATGTGGAGGTAAACCACTGTTTGGGCACATGGTAAGGCTCGGAAGGGAAGGAGCGCCATTTGACTTTTTGAATGAAAAATTATTTCCATCGTTAGCGGACACCATGTCGCGTTTGGATAGCTCCTGTGTGCCTAAACATTGGCGCTCCCCCACAAGTGACCCCATTTTGGAAACTAGACCCCCCAAGGAACTAATTTAGATGCCTAGTGAGCACTTTAAACCCTCAGGTGCTTCACAAATTGATCTGTAAAAATGAAAAAGTAATTTTTTTTCACAAAAAAATTATTTTCGCCTCAATTTTTTCATTTTCACATGGGCAGTAGGATAAAATGGATCATAAAATTTGTTGGGCAATTTCTCCCGAGTACGCCGATACCTCATATGTGGGGGTAAACCACTGTTTGGGCACTCGGCAGGGCTCGGAAGAGAAGGCGCGCCATTTGACTTTTTGAATGGAAAATTAGCTCCAATTGTTAGCGGACACCATGTCGCGTTTGGAGAGCCCCTGTGTGCCTAAACATTGGAGCTCCCCCACAAGTGACCCCATTTTGGAAACTAGACCCCCCAAGGAACTTATCTAGATGCATATTGAGCACTTTAAACCCCCAGGTGCTTCACAGAAGTTTATAACGCAGAGCCATGAAAATAAAAAATAATTTTTCTTTCCTCAAAAATGATTTTTTAGCCTGGAATTTCCTATTTTGCCAAGGATAATAGGAGAAATTGGACCCCAAATATTGTTGTCCAGTTTGTCCTGAGTACGCTGATATCCCATATGTGGGGGTAAACCACTGTTTGGGCGCACGGCAGGGCTCGGAAGGGATGGCACGCCATTTGGCTTTTTAAATGGAAAATTAGCTCCAATCATTAGCGGACACCATGTCACGTTTGGAGAGCCCCTGTGTGCCTAAACATTGGAGATCCCCCAGAAATGACACCATTTTAGAAACTAGACCCCCAAAGGAACTAATCTAGATGTGTGGTGAGGACTTTGAACCCCCAAGTGCTTCACAGAAGTTTATAACGCAGAGCCATGAAAATACAAAAAAAAATTATTTTCTCAAAAATGATCTTTTAGCCTGCAATTTTTTATTTTCCCAAGGGTAACAGGAGAAATTTGACCCCAAAAGTTGTTGTCCAGTTTCTCCTAAGTACGCTGATACCCCATATGTGGGGGTAAATCACTGTTTGGGCACATGCCGGGGCTCGGAAGTGAAGTAGTGACGTTTTGAAATGCAGACTTTGATGGAATGCTCTGTGGGCGTCACGTTGCGTTTGCAGAGCCCCTGATGTGGCTTAACAGTAGAAACCCCCCACAAGTGACCCCATTTTGGAAACTAGACCCCCAAAGGAACTTATCTAGATGTGTGGTGAGCACTTTGAACCCCCAAGTGCTTCATAGAAGTTTATAATGCAGAGCCGTGAAAATAATAAATACGTTTTCTTTCCTCAAAAATAATTATTTAGCCCAGAATTTTTTAATTTTCCCAAGGGTAACAGGAGAAATTTGACCCCAATATTTGTTGTCCAGTTTCTCCTGAGTACGGTGATACCCCATATGTGGGGGTAAACTACTGTTTGGGCACATGCCGGGGTTTGGAATTGAAGTAGTGACGTTTTGAAATGCAGACTTTGATGGAATGCTCTGCGGGCGTCACGTTGCGTTTGCAGAGCCCCTGATGTGCCTAAACAGTAGAAACCCCCCACAAGTGACCCCATTTTGGAAACTAGACCCTGAAAGGAACTTATCTAGATGTGTGGTGAGCACTTTGAACCCCCAAGTGCTTCATAGAAGTTTATAATGCAGAGCCGTGAAAATAATAAATACGTTTTCTTTCCTCAAAAATAATTATTTAGCCCAGAATTTTTTATTTTCCCAAGGGTTACAGGAGAAATTGGACCCCAAAAGTTGTTGTCCAGTTTCTCCTGAGTACGCTGATACCCCATATGTGGGGGTAAACCACTGTTTGGGCACACGTCGGGGCTCAGAAGGGAAGTAGTGACTTTTGAAATGCAGACTTTGATGGAATGGTCTGCGGGTGTCACGTTGCGTTTGCAGAGCCCCTGGTGTGCCTAAACAGTAGAAACCCCCCACAAGTGACCCCATTTTAGAAACTAGACCCCCCAAGGAACTTATCTAGATATGTGGTGAGCACTTTGAACCCCCAAGTGCTTCACAGACGTTTACAACGCAGAGCCGTGAAAATAAAAAATCATTTTTCTTTCCTCAAAAATTATGTTTTAGCAAGCATTTTTTTAGATTCACAAGGGTAACAGGAGAAATTGGACCCCAGTAATTGTTGCGCAGTTTGTCCTGAGTATGCTGGTACCCCATATGTGGGGGTAAACCACTGTTTGGGCACACGTCAGGGCTCGGAAGTGAGGGAGCACCATTTGACTTTTTGAATACGAGATTGGCTGGAATCAATGGTGGCGCCATGTTGCGTTTGGATACCCCTGATGTGCCTAAACAGTGGTAACCCCTCAATTCTAACTCCAACACTAACCCCAACACACCCCTAACCCTAATCCCAACTGTAGCCATAATCCTAATCACAACCCTAACCCCAACACACCCCTAACCACAACACTAACCCCAACACACCCCTAACCCTAACCACAACCCTAATTCCAACCCTAACCCTAAGGCTATGTGCCCACGTTGCGGATTCGTGTGAGATATTTCCGCACCATTTTTGAAAAATCTGCGGGTAAAAGGCACTGTGTTTTACCTGCGGATTTTCCGCGGATTTCCAGTGTTTTTTGTGCTGATTTCACCTGCGGATTCCTATTGAGGAACAGGTGTAAAACGCTGCGGAATCCGCACAAAGAATTGACATGCTGCGGAAAATACAACGCAGCGTTCCCGCGCGGTATTTTCCGCACCATGGGCACAGCGGATTTGGTTTTTCATATGTTTACATGGTACTGTAAACCTGATGGAACACTGCTGCGAATCCGCAGCCAAATCCGCACCGTGTGCACATAGCCTAATTCTAAAGGTATGTGCACACGCTGCGGAAAACGCTGCGGATCCGCAGCAGTTTCCCATGAGTTTACAGTTCAATGTGAACCTATGGGAAACAAAAATCGCTGTACACATGCTGCGGAAAAACTGCATGGAAACGCAGCGGTTTACATTCCGCAGCATGTCACTTCTTTGTGCGGATTCCGCAGCGGTTTTACAACTGCTCCAATAGAAAATCGCAATTGTAAAACCGCAGTGAAATGCGCAGAAAAAAACGCGGTAAATCCGCCATAAATCCGCAGCGGTTTAGCACTGCGGATTTATCAAATCCGCAGCGGAAAAATCCGCAGAGGACCAGAATACGTGTGCACATTCCTAACCCTAACCCTAGCCCTAACCCTAGCCCTAACCCTAGCCCTAACCCTACCCCTAACCCTACCCCTAACCCTACCCCTAACCCTAACCCTACCCCTAGCCCTACCCCTAACCCTACCCCTAACCCTACCCCTAACCCTACCCCTAACCCTAACCCTATTCTAACATTAGTGGAAAAAAAAAAATTTCTTTATTTTTTTATTGTCCCTACCTATGGGGGTGACAAAGGGGGGGGGGGTCATTTATTATTTTTTTTATTTTGATCACTGAGATAGATTATATCTCAGTGATCAAAATGCACTTTGGAACGAATCTGCCGGCCGGCAGATTCGGTGGGCGCACTGCGCATGCGCCCGCCATTTTGGAAGATGGCGGCGCCCGGGAGAAGACGGACGGGACCACGGCTGGATCGGTAAGTATGATAGGGTGGGGGGGGACCAAGGGGGGGGGATCGGAGCACGGGGGGGGGAATCGGAGCGCGGGAGGGGTGGAACGGAGCGCGGGGGGGCGTGGAACGGAGCACGGGGGGCTGGAATGGAGCACGGGGGGGTGGAACGGAGCACGGGGGGGTGGATCGGAGTGCAGAGGGGGTGATTGGAGCACGGGGGGGGTGATTGGAGCACGGGGGGAGCGGACACGAGCACGGGGGGGAGCGGAGCACAGGGCGGAGGGGAGCCGGAGCAGTGTACCGGCCAGATCGGGGGGGTGGGGGGGCGATCGGAGGGGTGGGGTGGGGGCACACTAGTATTTCCAGCCATGGCCGATGATATTTCAGCATCGGCCATGGCTGGATTGCAATATTTCACCCGTTATAATGGGTGAAATATTACAAATCGCTCTGATTGGCAGTTTCACTTTCAACAGCCAATCAGAGCGATCGTAGCCACGAGGGGGTGAAGCCACCCCCCCTGGGCTAAACTACCACTCCCCCTGTCCCTGCAGATCGGGTGAAATGGGAGTTAACCCTTTCACCCGATCTGCAGGGACGCGATCTTTCCATGACGCCGCATAGGCGTCATGGGTCGGAATGGCACCGACTTTCATGACGCCTACGTGGCGTCATGGGTCGGGAAGGGGTTAAAATCTGAAATGTTGGCCTACTAAATCTATGCTCAGTAAATGCACTCAATACTTGGTAGGGGATCTTTTTGCATTAATTACTGCATTAATGCGGCGTGGCATGGAAGTGATCAGCCTGTGGCACTGCTGAGGTGTTATTGAAGCCAAGGTTGACCCTGTGGCAGCTAGGGGGCACTGTGTGTGCTCCTCAGGATATGCATGGAGGCGCATCTGTTGTTATAACAGTGGTGAAACAGTGACTGGCAAAATTGTAAGTGGCTGATATGTGTCACAGAGGGAGTCTGCATGGTAAGTCCCTTGTAGATTGTGAGCCCTCGCGGGCAGGGTCCTCATTCCTCCTGTACCAGTTATGACTTGTATTGTTTAAGATTATTGTACTTGTTTTCATTATGTATACCCCTCCTCACATGTAAAGCGCCATGGAATAAATGGCGCTATAACAATAAATAATAATAATAATAATAATAAGTCTGATGTAATGTTGTTGTAGTCTTTGTATAGTTGTGAAGGGAGACTTACTAGGCTAGTTATGAGAGATGGGCGTGTTGAACTAGCCACACACACACTCTCACCTGTGGGAGTGGTTACAGCTTCATAATGTGACCAGGGTGTGGGTCACATGGTCGCTGAGAGTAGACCTGAATGGTCTATGCTGGAAGGTCCTGTGTTGGGAGTGTCATCCCCCTGCTGAAGAGCACTTGGTGGGGCTTTGGACCTGGTGGCCTGGGGTCTTGGACAGACGTCCTGAATAGCACCCAGACAGGTCACATGCCTGTGTGTTGGACGGTCCCTGGTAGGGACGGAGGTCCTGAATAGTGCACTGAGTAACCTGTGTTGGAAGACCTGGGAGTAGGCTTCCTGAAGAGCACAACCTGTGTTGATGTCCTGGGAATAGGAATCCTGAAGAGCACATGTCAGTGTGTTGGACAGTCCCATGTGGGATTGGACGTCTTGAATAGCTCACTGAGTAACCTGTGCTGGAAGTCCTGAGAGTAGGCTTCCTGAAGAGCACAACCCGTGTTGGATGTCCTGGAAGTAGGAATCCTGAAGAGCACATGCTAGTGTGTTGGACAGTCCCAGGTGGGATGGATGTCCTGAATAGCACACAGTGAAACTGGGGTCCTGGATGGTCTGTGTTGGAAGCTCCTGTAAGTGGAGTTTTCCTGGAGCACCTGAGAGACTGTGGACCTGGATGGTCTGTGTTGGGGAAGCTACCGTCCTTTGGTGGCTCTGGACTGACTGATATGTGCTGGCCAGGCAAGTTGGTGAGCCCCGTAAGGCAGTTTCTCCAGGAGAGAGGACTGTTGAGGAGTCAGCAGGTGGAGCAGGAGCTCCCATAAGGTACCATTGACTGTTGGTGCTTGTGATATTCTATGAACTGTGTGGTCTCCCACGGTAACTGAACGAAGTGAGAGGTCCAGCATGTTTAGTGTCTGTGAGATAAAGCCGTATATGAAGTGTCTAAGATAAAGCTGCAAGTTAATGTCACCGGTTGGTGCCTATTGTGTTTTATGAAATGTATATAATGAACTGTGCATAACCCGGTTTATGACACTTTAATAAACCGCATAGACTGTGTTTAAACGAAAAACCGTGCCCGTGTGCTTGAATCCTGTGCCAAGCCAATGTCCCCCAACACATGCGGTAAGCACAATCTTACCCATCCTTCAGCTCGTCTGCATTGTTAGGTCTTGTGTCTCTCATCTTCTTCTTGACAATACCCCATAGATTCTCTTTGGGGTGAAGGTCAGGCGAGTTTGCTGGCCAATCAAACTCAGGCTACGTTCACATTAGCGTTAAGCTAATGTGCGTCGGGTTTGCATCGGCGACGCAGCGGCGACGCATGAGTCATGCGCCCCTATACTTAACATGGGGGACGCATGCGTTTTTGTTTGTTGCGTTGTGAGACGCATGCGTCTTTTTTGCCACAAGCGTCGGACCAAGAAAACGCAACAAGTTGCATTTTTCTTGCGTCCGATTTTCGGCAAAAACCGACGCATGCGTCGCAAAACGCAGCGTTTTTGCGTGCATTGTGCGTTGCGTCGCCGACGCAGCGGCGCACAACGCTAGTGTGAACGTAGCCTTAGTTATACTGTTGGCAGTGTGGACAGGTGCCAAGTCTTGCTGGAGGATGAAATTTCCATCTCCAAAAAGCTTGTCGGCAGAGGGAAGCATGAAGTGCTCTAAGATATCCTGGTACACGGCTGTGCTGACTTTGGTCTTGATAAAACACAGTAGACCTACAAAAGCAGATGACATGGCTCCCCAAACCATCACTGATTGTGGAAACTTCACACTAGACCTCAAGCAGCTTGGATTGTGGCCTCTCCACTCTTCTTCCAGACTTTGGGACTTTGATTTCCAAATGAAATGCAAAATTTACTTTCATCTGAAAACATCACATTGGACCACTATGCAATAGTCCAGTTCTTGTTCTCCTTGGCCCAGGTAAGAGGCTTCTGTCGTTGTCTATTGGTCATGAGTGGCTTGATACAAGGAATGTGACACTTGTAGCCCATGTCCTGGATACATCTGTGTGTGTTGGCTCTTGAATCAATGACTACAGCAGCAGTCCACTCCTTGTGAATCTCCTCCAAATTTTTGAATGGCGTCTTCATAACAATCCTTTCAAGGCTGCCATTATCTAGGTTGCTTGTGCACCTTTTTCTACTGCACTTTTTCCTTCCAATCAAATGTTGATGTATTGTTCCCGATGACACTGAAGCACATTGAGCCTGCAGGACAGCTTGAATTTCTTTGGAACTTGATTAGGGCTGATTATCCACCATCCGGACTTTTCTGCTTTGCAATCTTTCATTAATTTTTCTCTGCCTTCCACTTCGAGGGAGATTAGTTACAGTAGGTTGTAAACTTCTTGACTATGCTGTGAACCTTGTAGAAAGGAACATCAAGATCTCTGGAGATGGATTTATAAAACAGAGATTATTGACATTGTTCAACAATTTTGGTTCTCTAATCCTCAGACAGTTCTCTGCCCCTCTTTCTGTTCTCAATGCTTAGTTTGGCATACAGAAACACACAATGCAAAATATGAGTTAACATCTCTGCTTTTTATCTAGTTTCAGGTGCGATTTTCACATCAACCCTACCTGTTAGTCGCCACATGTGATTTTAAACGAGCATCACATGCTTGAAATAAAAAGTGTGCCAACAATTTTTGAAAGACGCAAACAATTTTGTCCTACTTATTTTTTTTTCAGTTTTTTTGTATTGCTCCAATGCACACAAAATAAATAAACATGTGTATAATAAAACATGTGTAACTGCAATAAATTTCTGGGAGAAATACTTCATTTTTCAGAAAAATTTCAAGGGTGTCAACACTGTTGGCTCTGAATATATACCGTTGAAACCAGAAGTTTAGATACACTATATAAAAAGACATGCAGATGTTTTTTCTCAATATCTGAAATAAAAACGGAATATACCTTATTCGTCTTAGGTCGATTAGAATTACCATAATTAATATTTGCCAAACACCAGAATAATGAGATAGATTGTTTTAAGGCATTTTTATTACTTACTGCAAAGTCAAAAGTTTACATTCATTTCATTAGTATTTGACACCATTGCCCTTATACTGAATGATTTGGGACAAACGTTTGGGATCTCCTTCCTCAAGCTTCTCTCAATAGTTGGTCGGAATTTGGGCCCATTTCTCCTCACAAAACTGGTGTAACTGATCCAGGTTTGTGGGACGCCTTGCTCGCACCTGCCTTTTCAGATTTGCCCATAAATTTTCTGTAGGATTGAGATCAGGGCTTTGTGATGGCCTCTCCAGAACATTGACTTAGTTATCCTTAAGCCTCTTTGCTACCATTTTGGCAGTATGCTTCGGGTCATTGCCCATTTGGAAGACCCATTTCCACCCAAGCTTAAACTTCCTGGCTGATGTCTTGAGATGTTGTTTCAGTATTGCACCATAATCTTCTTTTCTCCTGATGCCATTTATTTAGTGAAGTTCACCAGTCCCTCCTGCAGCGAAACAACCCCACAGCATGATGCTTCCACCCCATTGTTTCACAGTTGGGATGGTTTCCTTAGGTTTCCAAGCCTCTCCCTTTTTCCTCCAAGCGTAACGATTGTCATTATGCCCAAAAAGTTCAATTTTAGTTTCACCAGACCACAGTACATCTCCAAAAATTAAAGGGAACCTGTCAGCAGAATTATGCACAGTAACCTACAGACATTGTCAAATTGACACAGTTGTACTAATTAAAATGATACCTTACTTGATGAAAGCCATCTTGTGGTTGTTTAATCATTATTTTCATTTTTTAGTTAATTATATGCTCGTGCTCTGGCTCGTGCAGGACCTTTGATGACGTCGCGGTCACATGACCGTGACGTCATGGCAGGTCCTTGTCGCATACCATCCTTAGCACCGGAACCTGCAGCTTGCATGGAGCGGTCACCAGAGCGTCGCGAAATGGTGAGTATATAATGATTTTTATTTTTTTTTATTATTTTTAACATTAGATCTTTTTACCATTGACGCTGCAAAGGCAGCTCGCATTAACCCTGTGTGAGCGGTGACTGCGGGGAGTATGGAGCGGGCTAATCGGACTGTGGCCGTCGCTGATTGGTTGCGGCAGCCATGACAGGCAGCTGGCAAGACCAATCAGCGACTTGGATTCCATGACAGACAGAGGTCGCGACCAATGAATATCCATGACAGACAGAAGGACAGAAAGATGGAAGTGACCCTTAGACAATTATATATATAGATGCCGTATAATATGCATACAACTCATTTCTTTGATGTTATTCTTAAATTCCTAAAAAAATCTGTTAGTAAGTAGTAATCACATTAAGCTTGTCATCATTGTAAATAATAGGTGCACTATAATCCCTCTTTTAATATAGCCTTCAATAACACAGCTTTAATTAATTGTACTATTATGAAAACCAGCCATAGCAGAGTGCTAAAATTATAATACTCTGCAAAATAGAAGTGTCAATTGTCACTACACAAGTGATTAACTGAACCATAAGGTGGCTAAAAACATGTAGAAATAGTATAAAAAAATATTAACCCCTTAGCGACCGCCGATACGCCTTTTAACGGCGACCGCTAAGGGTACTTAAACCACAGCGCCGTTAACTAACGGCGCTGTGAAATAAGTGAATAGCGCCCCTCAGAATCGGATTTTCTCCGGGGTCTCGGCTGCCGGGGGTAGCCGAGACCCCAGAGAACATGATTCGGGGGGGGTTGTACCGACCCCGCATTTGCGATCGCCGGTAATTAACCGTTTACCGGCGATCGCAAAAAAAAAAAAGCGATTTCTTTTTAATTTCTCTGTCCTCCAATGTGATCGCACATCAGAGGACAGAGAAAAGGGGTCCCCGATCACCCCCCAATACTCACCTGTCTCCCCCGGTGCTCCTCGTGGCTCCCGATGGGCGCCGCCATCTTCAAAATGGTGGGCACATGCGCAGTGCGCCCGCCGGCCGGCCCCGGGAGAATCTTTGGGGTCTCGGCTACCGGGGTAGCCGAGACCCCAAAGACCATGATCGGGGTCAGTTTTACCGACCCCTGTTTTGCGATCGCCGCTAATTAACTGTTTACCGGCGACCGCAAAAAAAAAAAGCAAAGTGTAATTCTTTGTCCTCTGATGTGATCGCACATCAGAGGACAGAGGAATAGGGGGATTCTGGGACCCTATCATACTCACCAGTGTCCCTGGGTGTTCCTGCTGCTCCTCCTGGCCGCCGGGGAAAAGAAAATGGCAGGCGCATGCGCAGTGTGCCCGCCATCTGTCTCCATCTGCCGGCCGACAGGAGAAGATCGGTTGGGGCTAAAGTTAGGGTTAGGGCTAGGGTTAGGGTTAGGGCTAGGGCTAGGGCTAGGGTTAGGGCTAGGGTTAGGGTTAGGGCTAGGGTTAGGGCTAGGGCTAGGGCTAGGGTTAGGGTTAGGGCTAGGATTAGGGTTAGGGCTAGGGTTAGGGCTAGGGTTAGGGCTAAATTTAGGGTTAGGGTTGGGGCTAAATATAGGGTTAGGGTTGGGGCTAAATTTAGGGTTAGGGTTGGCGCTAAATTTAGGGTTAGGCTTCTTTCACACTTACGTCGGTACGGGGCCGTCACAATGCATCGGCCCGACATACCGACGCACGTTGTGAAAATTGTGCACAACGTGGGCAGCGGATGTAGTTTTTCAACGCATCCGCTGCCCAATCTATGTCCTGGGGAGGAGGGGGCGGAGTTACGGCCACGCATGTGCGGTCAGAAATGGCGGATGCGACGTACAAAAAAACGTTACATTGAACGTTTTTTGGTGCTGACGGTCCGCCAAAACACTGATCCAGTGCACGACGGACGCGACGTGTGGCCATCCGTCACAATCCGTCGGCAATACTAGTCTATGGGCAAAAAACTCATCCTGCGGGTACATTTGCAGGCTCCGTTTCTTGTCTAAAATGACAGATTGCGACGGATGCCAAACGACGCAAGTGTGAAAGTAGCCTTAGGGCTAGGGTTAGGGTTGGGGCTAAAGTTAGGGTTAAAGTTGGGATTAGGGTTAGGGTTTGGATTAGGGTTAGGGTTGGCATTAGGGTTACGCTTGGGATTAGGGTTAGGTTTGGGATTAGGGTTAAGGTTAGGGTTGTGATTAGAGGTGTATTGGGATTAGTGTTAGGTTTGAGGTTAGGGTTGAGATTAGGATTAGGGGTGTGTTGGATTTAGTGTTTTGATTAGGGTTATGGTTAGGGTTGACATTAGGGTTGTTTTGGGGTAAGGGTTGTGATTATCGTTAGGGTTAGTGATTAGGATTATGGATCAGGTTGGGATTAGGGTTAAGGGTGTGTTGGGGTTAGGGTTGGAGCTAGAATTGGGGGGTTTCCACTGTTTAGGTACATCAGGGGGTCTCCAAACACGACAGCCAAATTTTGCGCTCAAAAAGTCAAATGGTGCTCCCTCCCTTCTGAGCTCTGCCATGCGCCCAAACAGTGGGTTACCCCCACATATGGGGCATCAGCGTACTCGGGATAAATTGGACAACAACTTTTGGGGTCCAATTTCTCCTGTTACCCTTGTGAAAATAAAAACTTGGGGACTACAAAATCTTTTTTGTGGAAAAAAAAAATATTTTTTTATTTTTATGACTCTGCATTCTAAACTTCTGTGAAGCACTTGGGCATTCAAAGTTCTCACCACACATCTAGATAAGTTCCTTGGGGGGTCTAGTTTCCAAAATGGGGTCACTTGTGGAGGGTTTCTACTGGTTAGGTACATCAGGGGCTCTGCAAACGCAACATAACGCCCGCAGACCATTCTATCAAAGTCTGCATTCCAAAATGGAGCTCCTTCCTTCCGAGCTCTGCCGTGCGCCCAAACAGTGGTTTACCCCCACATATGGGGTACCAGCATACTCGGGACAAATTGTACAACAACTTTTGCGGTCCAATTTCTCTTGTTACCCTTGTGAAAATAAAAACTTGAGGGCTAAAAAATCTTTTTTGTGGAAAAAAAAATATTTTTTATTTTCACGACTCTGCATTCTAAACTTCTGTGAAGCACTTGGGCATTCAAAGTTCTCACCACACATCTAGATAAGTTGCATGGGGGGTCTAGTTTCCAAAATGGGGTCACTTGTGGGGGATTTCTACTGTTTAGGCACATCAGGGGCTCTCCAAACGCGACATGGCGTCCAATCTCAATTCCAGCCAATTTTACATTGAAAAGGTAAAACGGCGTTCCTTCACTTCCAAGCTCTGCGGTGCGCCCAAACAGTGGTTTACCCCCACATATGGGGTATTGGCGTATTCAGGAGAAATTGCATAACAAAATTTATGGTTACATTTCTGTTTTTACACATGTAAAAATAAAAAAAATGGTTCTGAATTAAGATGTTTGCAAAAAAAAGTTAAATGATCATTTTTTCCTTCCACATTGTTTCAGTTCCTGTGAAGCACGTAAAGGGTTAATAAACTTCTTGAATGTGGTTTTGAGAACCTTGAGGGGTGTAGTTTTTAGAATGGTGTCACACTTCGTTATTTTCTATCAAATAGACCCCTCAAAATTACTTCAAATGTGATGTGGTCCCTAAAAAAATATGGTGTTGTAAAAATGAGAAATTGCTGATCAACTTTTAACCCTTATTACTCCCTAACAAAAAAAAATTTTTGTTTCCAAAATTGTGCTAATGTAAAGTAGACATGTGGGAAATGTTATTTATTAACTATTTTTTGTGACATATCTCTCTGATTTAAGGGCATAAAAATACAAAGTTTGAAAATTGGAAAATTTTAAAAATTTTCGCCATATTTCCATTTTTTTCATAAATAATCGCAAGTAATATCGAAGAAATGTTACCACTATCATGAAGTACAATATGTCACGAAAAAACAATCTCAGAATCAGCGGGATCCGTTAAAGCGTTCCAGAGTTATAACCTCATAAAGTGACAGTGGTCAGAATTGTAAAAATTGGCTCGGTCATTAAGTACCAAATTGGCTCTGTCACTAAGGGGTTAAAAGAGAGAAAATAACATTTGAAATTGATTCACCTCCTTTCCTATTATTTAATTTTGAAAACATATATATTTGGTATTGGCACATCAAAAATTTTAAAATGTGACATTATTTATCCTGCACAATGAATGTGTTCAGTACAAATTCCAGGATGTATGTTATTTTGGTCTTCTTGCCTCCCCTTCCAAAATAAAAAGAAAATAATAAAAATTGAACAAAAAGGCAAAAAAAACAAAATTGTACCAATACATTTTACAGCTTGTTCTGCAAGTAGGGACAAATCTGAGTTGAGAGACAAATAAAAAATAATTTCTAAATGTGTCTAATTCCTGGCTACGAAGCAAGCTAGCAGTACTGCGTCACACAACAAATTATCTGTTATTTTGGAGAAAAATGGAGCAAACGCACTGATAAATATCGGCCAATTATTCTGTCTCTAACTTATTCTATAGAAACACAGTGCTCCCTTCAGATTCACCTTGAGTAGTATTTTCTGTTCATGAAATAGAAAGCCTGTCTGATGTGTAAGATCCAGATATACATGATGCCTTTTCCAAGCAAGCAGAACCCTGTTTTTACTGTAACTGCTGTAAATCCCTTGTTATGTGCTTTGGATTTCAGAAATCTGTGACTATAAATTTCAAATCTTTTCAGGAAAGCTTTTCACCTACTAGCTCATATGTCATCATACAGTAAATGATAAAATCTTTCCCCCAAATCAGACTATGCTGTATCTGCTAATGACATCAAGCCCCGGCAACAGAGGCGTAGCTAGAGCTTTTGCCGCCCGGGGCTGTTCCCGAGTTTGGCGCCCCCCCCCCCCCCCCGGCTCAATACACACAAAGGTTACCAAAGATGGTTTTCCTGTTTTGTAGAACTTAAACTGGGCCTAATGGTGTCACCCCCACATGCCAAACCTGTGACTTAATACCACCACACCATGACCAGACCACATAGTGACCGAATAATACTACATACAAGGGACAAATACCACAACACCATTTCCAGACCACATATTACCACCACATAGTGACTGAATACTACAATACTGATCAGTAATAAAAAAAAAAACACAATACTATCACCATAAGTGCCAGTATTCACAGGAGATCTGTACTTAGTATGCAGTGTCTGTGTAGAGGTAATACAGAGATCACTGGTGGTATTATACACAGGAACTCTGTATATAATGTATAGGTAATACAGTGATCACTGGTGACATTGTACACAGGACCGCTGTATATAGTATACAGTGTATAGTGTCAGTGTATAGGTAACACTGACTCACCAGTGACGTCTCTAGGTGAAGTCCTTCATCTTTCATCCAGCACAGACCGCCATCATTCCTTCCAGCCAGGACTCGTCTCTGCAGGAAATAACACAGTTATCTCGAGCTCCGCTTGCAGAACACATTACTTAATTTTTCACAACTTCTACATTACACCACATGAAGACAAAAAGGCGATATAGTGTCACTCTGCACAATAACAGTACCGCCCCCCCATTTAAAACAGTATACTCAAAAAATAAAATAAATACATCACTGCAGTAATAATATCCCTTAATTAGCCCCTATGGTAACACTATTCCCCACCCTGGCCCCGTTTATCTCATTCCTGGCTCCAGCCATATGTTCTCGTATCCTGTACTCATGACTATCCATTCTACCCCATATGATCTCCCCATCCTGCCCCACCAGCCTCCATCGTATCCGTCCTGCCCCATGATCCAATCCTGCCCCATGTCTCCAATCATGCCCCAAGTCCTGCCCCCAGTGTGTCCAGCAATCTGCCCCAGTGTGTCCAGCATATTACCCCCATGTTGTCCAGCAATCTGCCCCAGTGTGTCCAGCATATTACCCCCAGTGTGTCCAGCAATCTGCCCCAGTGTCCAGCATTGCCCCAGTGTGTCCAGCAATCTGCCCCAGTGTCCAGCATTGCCCCAGTGTGTCCAGCAGTCTGCCCCAGTGTGTCCAGCATATTACCCCCAGTGTCCAGCATATTACCCCCAGTGTGTCCAGCATATTACCCCCAGTGTGTCCAGCATATTACCCCCAGTGTGTCCAGCATATTACCCCCAGTGTGTCCAGCAATCTGCCCCAGTGTGTCCAGCAATCTGCCCCATGGTCTCCTGTATTGCCCCAGTGTGTCCAGCATTCTGCCCCATGGTCTCCAGTATTGCCCCATTGTGTCCAGCATTCTGCCCCATGGTCTTCAGTATTGCCCCAGTGTGTCCAGCAATCTGCCCCATGGTCTCCAGTATTGCCCCGGTGTGTCCAGCATTCTGCCCCATGGTCTCCAGTATTGCCCCAGTGTGTCCAGCAATCTGCCCCATGGTCTCCAGTATTGCCCCGGTGTGTCCAGCATTCTGCCCCATGGTCTCCAGTATTGCCCCAGTGTGTCCAGCATTCTGCCCCATGGTCTCCAGTATTGCCCCAGTGTGTCCAGCAATCTGCCCCATGGTCTCCAGTATTTCCCCAGTGTGTCCAGCAATCTGCCCCATGGTCTCCAGTATTGCCCCGGTGTGTTCAGCAATCTGCCCCATGGTCTCCAGTATTGCCCCGGTGTGTCCAGCAATCTGCCCAATGGTCTCCAGCATTGCCCCCAGAGTCAGACATAAAGAAAAAAAAAAAAAAGTAAAATCCTCACCTCTCCCGTTCCTAGCGCAGGTCCGGTGCAGTCAGCGTCTCTCCGGCTCTGCGACGCTCAGGACAGAGAGGCTGAGCGGCGCGCACAGTAGTGACGTCATCGCGCCCTCTGCTCTGAGACGTCGCAGAGTCAGAGGACGCTGCAGCTGCCGGCGCCGCTTGAACCAGGAGAGGTGAGTATAGAGCGGGGGGCGGGGGCCCAGGGGCGGGGGGAGCCTGGTCGTGGCAGCGGACGGCGCCGCCCGAAGATTTAAAGGGGCGTCTTTTTTTTTTTCTTTCTCCTGCAGCGCCAGCCGCCCCCCGCATTGTGCCGCCCGGGGCGGACCGCCCCCCCCCCCGCACCCCCTTTCCTACGCCACTGCCCGGCAATATCGGTTCACAAAGCAGAGGTTTTTCCATTTAATGGGAAGGCACATAGCTAAAGCTACACCTTCATGCTGTTTTAAGAACGATATTAACTTGTCTTCTAAAAATGATACTCAGTGATAAGCTGCTACACAACTGTGAACTAGAGATGAGCGAGCACTAAAATGGTCGGCTGCTCGTTGCGCAATCCGAGTAATACCTAATACTCGCATACTCGTTTTGAGTAATGAGTATAATATGAGTTAATGGGAAAGCCGAGCTTTTTTTCCAGCAGACCCTACAAAGAGATCTGGGGGCAGTGAAAATGTTCAAATAGATTAAAAAAGTGCTGAATGGAAAAATGTACCCCCATGGGGAAATGTTTGTCAGCACATGCACTTCGTGTATGGGCATTCCAAATCTAGGAGACCCGCTCCTTTACATTGGGCCAAATTATTAATGAGGCCTTCATCAATGTCTCCTCATTCTCTGTCACTAGATCACCAGGCTTTACGTGTTCTGTGCTGCAACAATCTTCGGTTTGCAGGCATACGTTGCACTGTTCTGTCTGCTAGCCTTGGTCTACTCATTATTTTTTCTCTAAAAAATATATTAAAAAAAAATTTAACTTTGTGGTATCTCCGTCAGATGCTCGGTGTATCAGTGGTCTCCAACTACTTGCTTTTCAGGCATACTGATCGCATATCATTTTTCTCCAAATAAATCCATTAGTATTGAGCTTTTAACCCCTTCATGACCCAGCCTATTTTGACCTTAAAGACCTTGCCGTTTTTTGCAATTCTGACCAGTGTCCCTTTATGAGGTAATAACTCAGGGACGCTTCAACGGATCCTAGCGGTTCTGAGATTGTTTTTTCGTGACATATTGGGCTTCATGTTAGTGGTAAATTTAGGTCAATAAATTCTGCGTTTATTTGTGATAAAAACGGAAATTTGGCGAAAATTTTGAAAATATCGCAATTTTCACATTTTGAATTTTTATTCTGTTAAACCAGAGAGTTATGTGACACAAAATAGTTAATAAATAACATTTCCCACATGTATACTTTACAACAGCACAATTTTGGAAACAAAATTTTTTTTTGCTAGGAAGTTATAAGGGTTAAAATTTGACCAGCGATTTCTCATTTTTACAACGAAATTTACAAAACCATTTTTTTTAGGGACCACCTCACATTTGAAGTCAGTTTGAGGGGTCTATATGGCTGAAAATAGCCAAAAGTGACACCATTCTAAAAACTGCACCCCTCAAGGTACTCAAAACCACATTCAAGAAGTTTATTAACCCTTCAGGTACTTCACAGCAGCAGAAGCAACATGGAAGGAAAAAATGAACATTTAACTTTTTAGTCACAAAAATTATTTTTAGCAACAATTTTTTTATTTTCCCAATGGTAAAAGGAGAAAATGAACCACGAAAGTTGTTGTCCAATTTGTCCTGAGTACGCTGATACCTCATATGTGGGGGTAAACCACTGTTTGGGCGCACGGCAGGGCTTGGAAGGGAAGGAGCGCCATTTGACTTTTTGAATGAAAAATTGGCTCCACTCTTTAGCGGACACCATGTCACGTTTGGAGAGCCCCCGTGTGGCTAAAAATTGGAGCTCCCCCACAAATGACCCCATTTTGGAAACTAGACGCCCCAAGGAACTTATCTAGATGCATAGTGAGCACTTTGAACCCCCAGGTGCTTCACAAATTGATCCGTAAAAATGAAAAAGTACTTTTTTTTCACAAAAAAATCCTTTTAGCCTCAATTTTTTCATTTTCACATGGGCAATAGGATAAAATCGATCCTAAAATTTGTTGGGCAATTACTCCCGAGTACGCCGATTCCTCATATGTGGGGGTAAACCACTGTTTGGGCACACGGCAGGGCTCGGAAGGGAAGGCGCGCCATTTGACTTTTTGAATGGAAAATTAGCTCCAATTGTTAGCGGACACCATGTCGCATTTGGAGAGCCCCTGTGTGCCTAAACATTGGAGCTCCCCCACAAGTGACCCCATTTTGGAAACTAGACCCCAAGAAACTTATCTAGATGCATATTGAGCACTTTAAACCCCCAGGTGCTTCACAGAAGTTTATAATGCAGAGCCATGAAAATAAAAAATATTTTTTCTTTCCTCAAAAATGATTTTTTAACCTGGAATTTCCTATTTTGCCAAGGGTAACAGGAGAAATTGGACCCCTAATGTTGTTGTCCAGTTTGTCCTGAGTACGCTGATACCCCATATGTGGGGGTAAACCACTGTTTGGGCGCACGGCAGGACTCGGAAGGGAAGGCACGCCATTTGGCTTTTCAAATGGAAAATTAGCTCCAATCATTAGCGGACACCATGTCACGTTTGGAGAGCCCCTGTGTGCCTAATCATTGGAGATCCCCCACAAATGACCCAATTTTGGAAACTAGACCCCCAAAGGAACTAATCTAGATGTGTGGTGAGGACTTTGAACCCCCAAGTGCTTCACAGAAGTTTATAACGCAGAGCCATGAAAATAAAATAAAAAAATTATTTTCTCAAAAATGATATTTTAGCCTGAAATTTTTTATTTTCTCAAGGGTAACAGGAGAAATTTGACCCCATAAGTTGTTGTCCAGTTTCTCCTGAGTACGCTGATACCCCATATGTGGGGGTAAACCACTGTTTGGGCACATGCCGGGGCTCGGAAGTGAAGTAGTGACATTTTGAAATGCAGACTTTGATGGAATGATCTGCGGGCGTCACGTTGCGTTTGCAGAGCCCCTGATGTGGCTAAGCAGTAGAAACCCCCCACAAGTGACCCCATTTTAGAAACTAGACCCCCCAAGGAACTTATCTAGATATGTGGTGAGCACTTTGAACCCCCAAGTGCTTCACAGACGTTTACAACGCAGAGCCGTGAAAATAAAAAATCAATTTTCTTTCCTCAAAAATGATGTTTTAGCAAGCATTTTTTTATTTTCACAAGGGTAACAGGAGAAATTGGACCCCAGTAATTGTTGCGCAGTTTGTCCTGGGTATGCTGGTACCCCATATGTGGGGGTAAACCACTGTTTGGGCGCACGTCGGGGCTCGGAAGTGAGGGAGCACCTTTTGACTTTTTGAATACAAGATTGGCTGGAATCAATGGTGGCGCCATGTTGCGTTTGGAGACCCCTGATGTGCCTAAACAGCGGAAACCCCTCAATTCTACTTCCAACACTAACCCCAACACACCCCTAACTCTAATCCCAACTGTAGCCATTACCCTAATCACAACCCTAACCACAACACACCCCTAACCCTAATCACAACCCTAATTCCAACCCTAACCCTAAGGCTATGTGCCCACGTTGCGGATTCGTGTGAGATTTTTCAGCATCAGTTTTGAAAAATCCGCGGGTAAAAGGCACTGCGTTTTACCTGCGGATTTACCGCGGATTTCCAGCGTTTTTTGTCTGGATTTCACCTGTGGATTCCTATTGAGGAACAGGTGTAAAACGCTGCGGAATCCGCACAAAGAATTGACATGCTGCGGAAAATACAACGCAGCGTTTCCGCGCTGTATTTTCTGCACCATGGGCACAGCGAATTTGGTTTTCCATAGGTTTACATGGTATTGTAAACCTGATGGAACACTGCTGCGAATCCGCAGCGGCCAATCCACTGCGGATCCGCAGCCAAATCCACACCGTGTGCACATAGCCTAATTCTAAAGGTATGTGCACACGCTGCGGAAAACGCTGCGGATCCGCAGCAGTTTCCCATGAGTTTACAGCTCAATGTAAACCTATGGGAAACAAAAATTGCTGTACACATGCTGCAGAAAAACTGAACGGAAACGCAGGGGTTTACATTCTGCAGCATGTCACTTCTTTCTGCGGATTCCGCAGCGGTTTTACAACTGCTCCAATAGAAAATCGCAGTTGTAAAACCGCAGTGAAATGCGCAGAAAAACCACGGTAAATCCGCCATAAATCCACAGCGGTTTAGCACTGCGGATTTATCAAATCCGCAGCGGAAAAATCCGCAGAGGAACAGAATACGTGTGCACATACCGAAACCCTAACCCTAACCCTAGCTCTAGCCCTAACCCTAACCCTAGCCCTAGCCCTAGCCATAACCCTAACCCTAACCCTATTCTAACCTTATTGGAAATTTTTTTTTTTTAATTTTTTTAATGTCCCTACCTATAGGGGTGACAAAGGGGGGGGTGTGTTAGGAGTCGAGTTTCCTCTGCTGCACAGGGGGAATCTCGATCCGTGTCTGCTGAGGTCTCCCATTCTGCTTCGGCCGCAGTGGGCTCTGCTCAGCGGAGGCGTCGCTCCCAGCGTCTTGCTGGGACTGATTCTGTTGTGCAGGGGTTTACTGCTGCCTTTTCTGGCTCTCCTGTTGTACCCTGCACTGATCTGCGGCGAGCGGGCTTCTCTGGGACTAAGTCCTTATTTGCACACACTGAGCATGCCCAGGGCAAGATCTCCCATTGGAGATCGAGGGTCACATGCTCAGGCACTGCAGCACATCCCATTGGTCCTCTTGGCAGGTCCTGAAAGGGCAAAACTTCTGTAGCTGCTTCCTGTGCTGCAACTATATAAACTGTGCATGACCGCACGGCCATGCGCTAGTATTGTCTTGTTATAATGTGTGTGTGTAGATGGATGTATGTCGATGGATGAAAGCTCCTAAGTATCCCTCCCTAGTGTTGTTGACTGCTCGCGGATGATGGTAGCTATCTAGCGTCCGACTAGCCATCTGCACGTAACACACATCACAGCGTCCAGTTGCTGTGTCTGCCAGTACGGCGCCGTGCGCTTCCGCTGCGCTTTCCTTACCCAAGCCTGGGTGGTTAGTGGCGTTCGTCAGTGCGGCACCGCATGCACTCTCGTGCCTCTATACACTATTTAATAGTTTCCTTACACACCCAGTTGCGGTGTTGTGCCAGCAAGTGGTCTAATCGGACTTCAATCCTGAGTTGGGGTTGTGTTCGCTGACTTCTTGCTCGCGCTCTATGTGCGGTACCGCGGTCCTTCGCGCAGAGTGAAGTTAACCCGTGCGTGTATACTTATAGTACCGCCATATAGTCCGTCTTACTAGCAGCAGGGTTTATACCTGCACGGTGGAACTCGGACTGCGAACGCACCTAGTTTCATATCATCTATACTTGGTGCGTTCCGCCAGTCCCTAACATAATACTAGCGCGCAGGTCTGGCTAGTAAATGGCGGACATTCAGCAATCTTTGCGGTATATCCAGCAGCTGGAGGGTAGGTTGACGGCTCTCGAGAGCTCAACCTCAGCTGTGGATGTTACCGCAGTTGCTGTACAGGCTGCTAGCGTGGCTGCAGCAACCTTGTCCACTGCCACCCCTGTTCCGACATTTTCTCGCCTCCCATTGCCAGAAAAATTTTCTGGAGATTGCAAAACTTGTAGGGGATTCGTGAGTCAGTGCTCTATCCACCTCGAGCTCCTGGCTGCACGTTTTCCTACAGAGCAGCCTAAGGTGGGATTTATTGTCTCTCTCTTGTTGGACAGGGCGTTTGAGTGGGCTACGCCACTGTGGGAGCGTGGTGATCATGTGGTGCAGAGTGCTCCGTTGTTTCTGAGCACTCTGAAAAAGGTCTTTTTAGGACCTCAAGTCACCCATGACACAGCGCTCCAACTACTGGCATTAACTCAGGGTGAGTCCTTGGTCAGCCATTTTTCCATCCGCTTCCGTACTTTAGCTTCTGAGCTGGAGTGGTCGGATAAAGCCCTTATCCCCAAATTTTGGAGGGCCCTGGCTGATCACGTTAAGGACGCTCTGGCCACTAGGGAGATTCCTGGCACAATGGAGGAGTTAATAACTGTCTCTACTCGTATTGACCTCCGTTTTAACGAGCGGAGGTTAGAGCGAGCCCAGTGTAGGCAGAGGTTTCGGCTGGCTCCCACCTTCGCCAAACCTTTGGAATCTCCAATCCAGGCATCTGAGTCACATGTTTGCCAGCAGTCAGGACATCTTGCCTCCAAGGGTCCTCAGCGGTCGGGGAAACGTCAGCGTCTAGTGGCAGTTGGAGGAGGTACACTAGACACGGCGACGTTTGCCTCAAAGTTGTCCTTCAACGGGACAATTACCATAGGCCCATCCACTCTTACGGTCGAGCTATGTGTGGATTCTGGGGCAGAGGGTAATTTTATGTCTTCCTCTTTTGCCCAGCGTCACGCAATACCCTTGGTGATGCTCGCCAAGCCTGTAACCGTTCGAGTGGTAAATTGGTCAACACTACCCTCACAGATTACCCACCAAACCATTCCTTTCACGCTTTCTGTGTCTCCATCACATCAGGAGATAATCTCCCTATTAGTCATTCCTGAGGGAATTGATGAGGTCCTGTTGGGGATACCATGGCTTCGCTACCATTCTCCTCATATTGAGTGGTCCTCTGGGAGAATTTTGGGATGGAGTAAATCCTGCGAGGGTAGATGTCAGAGGGAGTGCATTCAGGTTGCTACTACACAGGTACCCGCAGATCTTTCCTCTCTTCCCAAGCACTATTGGCCCTATGCAGACGTGTTCTCCAAGAGAGCTGCGGAGACCCTTCCGCCTCACCGCCCCTATGACTGTCCTATTGACCTCTTGCCTGGTGCTGAGCCTCCCCGGGGTCGAGTCTATCCGTTATCTCTCCCGGAGACGGAGGCAATGTCTCAGTACATCCAAGAGAATCTGGCAAGAGGATTCATTAGGAAGTCAGTGTCACTGGCAGGGGCTGGGTTCTTCTTCGTACAGAAGAAGACTGGAGACTTACGTCCATGTATAGACTACAGGGGTCTTAACGCCATTACCGTTAAGAACAAGTACCCATTACCCCTGATATCTGAGCTGTTTGATAGGCTACGGGGAGCGAGGATATTTACTAAGTTAGATCTGCGGGGTGCTTACAACCTGATTCGCATCTGTGAGGGGGATGAATGGAAGACGGCTTTTAACACCAGGGATGGGCACTATGAATATCTGGTGATGCCCTTCGGGCTCTGTAATGCCCCAGCCGTTTTCCAAGACTTTGTGAACGACATCTTCCGGGATATGCTCACCACCTCGGTCGTAGTCTATTATTATTATTATACATTTTTATAGCGCCATTTATTCCATGGCGCTTTACATGTGAATACGGGGCAAATATAGACAATTACATTAAACATGAGCAGATAACAAGACACACGAGTACATAAGGAGGGAGGACCCTGCCCGCGAGGGCTCACAGTCTGCAGGGGGTGGGTGAGGATACACTAGGAGAGGGAAGAGCTGGCTGTGCGGCTGTTCAGTAGGTTGAGGATCACTGCAGGCTGTAGGCTTGTCGGAAGAGATGAGTCTTCAGGTTCTTTTTGAAGGTTTCTATGGTAGGCGCAAGTCTGATGTGTTGGGGTAGAGAGTTCCAGAGTATGGGGGAAGCACGGGAGAAGTCTGGATGATATTCTCATCTTCTCTCCAGATATTGACTCCCATCAGAGAGATGTTCGCAAAGTCTTCGACCTCTTACGGGCAAACTCCCTCTACGCCAAGTTGGAGAAGTGTGTGTTTGAGCAGGAGTCCTTGCCTTTCCTTGGTTATATCATCTCTGCCCAGGGTTTGGCTATGGATCCTGCCAAGCTACAGGCTGTAATGGACTGGCAGGAACTCCATTCTCTTAAAGCGGTGCAGCGCTTTATGGAGTTCATTAATTACTATCGCCAGTTCATCCCACACTTATCAACTTTGGTAGCTCCCTTGGTTGCCCTCACCAAGAAGGGAGCAAATCCCAAGTTGTGGTCAGAGGAGGTCTCCAAAGCCTTTCTCTCGATCAAGTCACACTTCGCTAGCGCTCCCATCCTACATCGCCCCGATGTTGATAAACCATTTATCTTGGAGGTGGATGCCTCATCCGTTGGTGCTGGAGCAGTCCTTTTCCAAAAGGATGCTCAAGGTCGGAAGCATGCTTGCTTCTTCTTCTCCAAGACCTTCACACCAGCGGAGAGGAATTATTCCATTGGGGACAGGGAGTTGCTAGCCATGAAGTTGGCTTTTTCAGAGTGGAGACATCTCTTGGAGGGAGCTCGCTTTCCCTTCCAAGTCTTCACTGACCACAAGAACTTGGTATATCTACAAACGGCCCAGCGGCTGAATTCTCGCCAGGCTAGATGGTCCCTGTTCTTCTCCCGGTTCCATTTTACTCTCCATTTCCTCTCCGGGGAGAAGATCGTTCGTGCTGACGCTCTCTCCCGCTCCGTAGTGTCATCGGAGGAGGAGGAGGAGCCTCGGCTTATTGTCCCTTCTGAGAGCCTGAGAACTGTAGCTCCGGTTTCGCTAGAGTCTGTGCCCCCGGGCAAGACTTTCGTACCAGCTAACTTGCGACCGGAGGTTCTCTCTTGGGCTCACTCCTCCAGAGTGGGTGGGCATTTTGGGACCAAGAGGACATCTGAGCTTTTGGCGAGAACATACTGGTGGCCGCATATGGCCCGAGATGTCAGGGACTATATTCAGGCGTGCGTTTCTTGCGCCCAGAATCGGTCTCCTCGGCAACGGCCTGCTTGGTTGCTTTACCCTCTACCAGTGGCAGACAGGCCCTGGGAGATGGTCGGGATGGACTTTGTGGTGGGCTTACCCAAGTCGCGTGGCTGCTCCATTATTTGGGTTGTCACCGACCATTTCTCTAAGATGGTGCATTTGGTGCCGCTTCCTCAGTTACCCTCAGCACGGGCCTTAGCGGTGTTGTTCATTAAGCACGTTTTCCGATTGCATGGTATGCCTGATAAGACTGTCAGCGATCGGGGTCCCCAGTTCGCGTCTCGGTTTTGGAGAGAGCTCTGCCGTTTACTCAGCATAGAGTTAAACCTCTCCTCTGCATACCATCCCGAGATGAATGGGTTGGTGGAGAGAACCAACCAGACTCTGGTGATATATTTGCGACATTTCGTCTCTGCTAGGCAGGATGACTGGGCATCTTTGCTACCTTGGGCGGAATTTGCCTTGAACAACGCCGTAGCCGATTCCACTGGTCAATCTCCCTTTCTCCTTAATTACGGCCAGCATCCGCGTGTCCCTGTGCCCATGCCCGTGTCATTCACCGATTCTAGGGTGGCAGACTGGGCGGTGGAGGCATGTGACATCTGGGACCGCACACAGGATGCCATCCGGGCCTCCAAGGAGAGAATGAGGGTTTCGGCTGATACACACCGGTGCCCCGCTCCGGTCTTTGCTCCTACTTAGTGTGGCTCTCCGCCCGTAACATCAGGCTGCGAGTTGAGTACACTAAGTTTGCTCCTCGCTACATTGGCCCGTTTAAGGTTCTGGAACAGGTCAACCCTGTCGTCTACCATTTGGCTATTCCTCCACGCCTTGGTATCACCGATACTTTTCACGTTTCCCTCTTAAAGCCCGTTCATTTGTCCCGGTTTTCTGAGTCATCTGCTGGGACATCGGGTTCATCCACGGATGAGTTTGAGGTGAATGCTATTGTGGGGTGCAAGGTGGTACGTGGCAAGAAGTTTTATCTGGTGGACTGGAAGGGTCACGGCCCAGAGGATAGAACCTGGGAGCCTGTGGTGCACATTTGGGCTCCGCTGCTTATTGCAGCTTTTGAGCGTAGTGAGGCTCAAGGAGGGGGGGGCCCTAGGAGGGGGGGTGCTGTTAGGAGTCGAGTTTCCTCTGCTGCACAAGGGGGAATCTCGATCCGTGTCTGCTGCGGTCTCCCATTCTGCATCGGCCGCAGTGGGCTCTGCTCAGCGGAGGCGTCGCTCCCAGCATCTTGCTGGGACTGATTCTGTGCAGGGGGTTACTGCTGCCTTTTCTGGCTCTCCTGTTGTACCCTGCACTGATCTGCGGCGAGCGGGCTTCTCTGGGACTAAGTCCTTATTTGCACACACTGAGCATGCCCAGGGCAAGATCTCCCGTTGGAGATCGAGGGTCACATGCTCAGGCACTGCAGCACATCCCATTGGTCCTTTTGGCAGGTCCTGAAAGGGCAAAACTTCTGTAGCTGCTTCCTGTGCTGCAACTAAATAAACTGCGCATGACCGCACGGCCATGCGCTAGTATTGTCTTGTTATAATGTGTGTGTGTAGATGGATGTATGTCGATGGATGAAAGCTCCTAAGTATCCCTCCCTAGTGTTGTTGACTGCTCGCGGATGATGGTAGCTATCTAGCGCCCGACTAGCCATCTGCACGTAACACACATCACAGCGTCCAGTTGCTGTGTCTGCCAGTACGGCGCCGTGCGCTTCCTCTGCGCTTTCCTTACCCAAGCCTGGGTGGTTAGTGGCGTTCGTCAGTGCGGCACCGCATGCACTCTCGTGCCTCTATACACTATTTAATAGTTTCCTTACACACCCAGTTGCGGTGTTGTGCCAGCAAGTGGTCTAATCGGACTTCAATCCTGAGTTGGGGTTGTGTTCGCTGACTTCTTGCTCGCGCTCTATGTGCGGTACCGTGGTCCTGTGATGCAACAGGATCGCTTCCTTCACGCAGGGTGAAGTTAACCCATGCGTGTATACTTATAGTACCGCCATATAGTCCGTCTTACTAGCAGCAGGGTTTATACCTGCACGGTGGACCTCGGACTGCGAACACACCTAGTTTCATATCTTCTATACTTGGTGCGTTCCGCCAGTCCCTAACAGGGGGTCATTTTTTATTTTTTTATTTTGATCACTGTGATAGATTATATCTCAGTGATCAAAATGCACTTTGGAACGAATCTGCCGGCCAGCAGATTCGGCGGGCGCACTGCGCATGCGCCCGCCATTCTGGAAGATGGCGGCAGCCAGGGAGAAGACGGACGGACCCCGGGAAGATCGGTAAGTATGATGGGGTGAGGGGGGAGCACGGGGGGTGGATTCGGAGCATGGGGGGGAGATCGAAGCGCGGGGGGGTGGAACGGAGCACGGGGGTAGGTGGAACGGAGCACGGGGGGTGGATCGGAGCACGGGGGGGGTGGATCGGAGCACGGGGGGTGGATCGGAGTGCAGGGGGGTTGGATCAGAGCACGGGGGGGTGATTGGAGCACGGGGGGAGCGGACAAGAGCACGGGGGGGAGCGGAGCACAGGACGGAGCGGTGCATAGGACTGATCGGAGGACTGGGGCGGGGGGCGATCGGTGGGGTGGGGGCACATCAGTGTTTCCAGCCATGGCCGATGATATTGCAGCATCGGCCATGGCTGGATTGTAATATTTCACCAGTTTTAATAGGTGAAATATTACAAATCGCTCTGATTGGCAGTTTCACTTTCAACAGCCAATCAGAGCGATCGTAGCCACGAGGGGGTGAAGCCACCCCCCCTGGGCTAAACTACCACTCCCCCTGTCCCTGCAGATCGGGTGAAATGGGAGTTAACCCTTTCACCCGATCTGCAGGGACGCGATCTTTCCATGACGCCACATAGGCGTCATGGGTCGGATTGGCACCGACTTTCATGACGCCTATGTGGCGTCATGGGTCGGGAAGGGGTTAAAATATTTCAGTTGTCCATTTAAAATGGGCAAGGCAAAGGGCAAGGGATGGGAAGTGGATGTGATGCTGATGGTGCATGCAGATAAAAGTGGGCCACAACAAAGACCCACATGTTCGCGCTCGACCTTCCTGTCCCAGTTTCTAGGGGACCACAGCACACTACTATTGAAGCCAGAGCAGTATGAAAAGGTTTTTGTTAGATAGCGGATAATGCTTCCAGTCAATTAGCCACCACCAGCACCACCATGTATTCCACATGGTCTTTCCATTTTTCCGATCTCTGGACCATCCTCTTATAACCTACTGTATACCTATCCAATCTAAAAATATTGAAGTACTATTATATTATATTTTTATTAATATCCCTGTCTCTGAGCTGCTGCTAGGGACCAGCATATCTCGTTGGACACATTCTGGCTTCAAATGTATGAACCTGTGTTCGCCCCTCCTTTTTGTTATATTCTTTCATAGGTGGATTCACATCCTTTATTCATTTTTTGTATTTCAGTATGATTGATCATTCATTATGTCTTCTCATTCTCCGCCACTAGATCACCAGGGTTCTGTGCTGCTTCAGCCAGTCAAATTTTTGGCAAGAGTGTCTATGATGCCCATAAAATATTTGTAACAATTTTACTCCCCCATGGGGAAATGTTTGTCAGCCACTAGAACACCATGGTGAAAGTGTTCTGTTCTGCTACAGCCATTCAATTTTTGGGCAAGGATGTCTATGATCCCCATAAATCATTTGTTTTAAATGTACCCCATGGTGAAATGTTTGTCAGCCCATGGACTTAGTGTATGGGCATTACAAGTCTCGAAGATCTGCTCCTTAACATTGGGCCTTGTTTTTAACAAAGGCCTTCCTCCACATATCATCATTCTCCGCCACTACAACACCATGGTGAACGTGTTGTGTGCTGCTACAGCCATTAAATTTTTGGGCAAGGTTGTCTATGATCTCCGTAACTAATTTTTTAAAAATGTAACCTCCATGGGGAAATGTTTGTCAGCCCATGCAATTAGTGTATGGACATTAAAAGTTTAGAAGACCCGCTCCTTAACATTGGACCTTGTTTTGAATAAGGCCTTCCTCGACATATAATTCTCTACCACTAGAACACCATGGTGAACATGTTCTGTGATGTTACAGCCCCTCACTTTTCGGGCAAGGTTGTCTATGATCTCCATAAATAATTTTTTAAAAATGTACCCCCATGGGGAAATGTTTGTCAGCCCATACACTTAGTGTATGGGCATTACAAGTCTAGAAGAACGGCTCCTTACCATTGGGCCTAGTTTTAAATAAGGTCTTCCTTCACATATCGAGTTGCAAAATTGTTATGATCTGGTGGCCTTGGAGCAGTATGAGACGTACTCTGGAGAAGGTGGACCCTGTACTGACCGCAACCCTGAATCCAACAACGTGGTTTACGTTATTAAATGCCCCTGCGGGTTACTTTATGTCGGTGAGACCTGAGAACACATCCGTGACCGCATCTCCAGCCACAAGTCTACCATAAGATGTAAGAAAACATGGCTCCCTCTTCCTCACCATTTTGTGTCCGCCAACCACTCAGTCTTTCAGCTTCGCTTCCAGGTTTTAGAACAGGTAGAGCGCCCTAGGAGGGGTGGTGATCACACTAAACTACTTAGGCAACGTGAGTCCTATTGGATTTATACTTTGCAAACCCTCACACCCAAGGGTTTGAATAGGGAACTTGACCTGATTTAATTTAGTCTGATATCTATTCGTCATGGGACCACGTGTTGTCCTGCTTGCTCTGGGTTTTCTTGAATTACATTGTTGTTATGACAGTGCTTGTAGAACTTTAACGCTGCTATATATATTAACAAATTTAAGATCAGTGAAACTATATTAGTTATCAAATGTACCATTTTTCCCATTTTTATGTTCGTAGAGCATACTGACCTCTCGTTTTCTTTCCAAAATCACTAACCTATCTCCTACTTTCAGGCGGTATGATTCCTATATACTGTTACGTCCATTGGGGGTAAGTACTCGCCCTACCCCCCCTCCCATTTATGTTTATTTTTGAATTTTATTTTTTTATTTTATTATTCTCCTTTTTTTCATTTTTTTCATTTTTTTCATTGTTTCATTTTTTTTCATTTTTTCCTTTTTTTCATTTTTTTCATCTTTTCTTTTTGACCTTTTTCATTTGTTTATTTTTATACTTATTTTCTTCATTTTTTAATCCATCTTACGTATTGTTCTCTTTTCCATATTTACTCATTTTTTCCATATTTTTATTTTATATTTTTTTGATTTTCTCTTCCTTTTTTCATTATTTTATTTTTATTTATTTAGTCATTTTTTACTTTATTTCTTTACTTATTCTTTACTTATTTCTTTCCTTTTCTCCTTATTTTTCATCTTTCTATTTTTTGCTCTATACATCATTGCATTTAATTCATATATTACACTGGTCAACAGCATTTTTGGTGCCAAAGATATTTCATCGAATTTAGGGTAACTTTGGGCTGCTGATTCTGAATATGTCATCTGTTTTGCCAGATTGGCTCAAGTTTTTGAGATTTTTGGTATCTTATTTATAGCACTTGTTGGTAGTGTTGAGCATTCCGATACCGCAAGTATCGGGTATCGGCCGATATTTGCGGTATCGGAATTCCGATACTGAATTCCGATACTTCCCGCGTATCGGATACCGGAATCGGAAGTTCCCAGAATTCAAATTGAACGCAGCAGCCAATGAGGAATGAATGAAAGTGTGGGCACATCCTGTTTAGCATGGTGGGCATGTAAGTACTGGCAAGGCTTGGATTGGCTGCTGAAATGATGTCACTCTGCACTATAAAAAAGCGCTGCCGCCATTTTGCGCTCACTCTGCTGTGATTTCAGTTAGGGACAGGACGCTGTGTTCTAACTGAGGGCCAGTTGAGCTAGCTAATTGCTTTATTTTCCTTTCCAAAGGCTAATTTAGCAAAACGCTGTGTGTTCTTCACTGTTCACCTTGCTCTTGCCTTGCAGCGCTGTTTTAACAGCGTTCTGCAAGGTCTCTGTGTGTGTGTGTGTGTGTGTGCAGCTCACTCTGTAGTCTGTGTGCAGCCATATACCCGGTTGTATTCAGCTCAGGGGGGGTTCACACTGCCTCACACAGTTGTTCTTTTTTGCTCTTAGTGCAGCCTGCTGCACATTTTTTCTCAAATTTCCTATTAGTGTTTTTCCACCAGTCTCCAGCTCTATTGTGGAAAAACACTACATAGGATAACCTAGAGGGGGGTTTTTGGGCCTTGCAGCGCCGTTTACGGCTGTCTGCACGGTCTCCGTGTGAGCCCAGCTCGCCCTGTAGTCTGTGTGCAGCCATAGCCGGTTGGATTCAGCTCAGGGTTCGTTACTGGCTCATACCTTGAGAAAAATTTTCCTTTTTTTCAAATAGTGCAGCCTGTTTAAAATTTGAAAAAAAAAATTCCTATTAGTGTCTTTCCACTCGTATCCAGCTAAATAGTGGAAAAACACTATATAGGATAACCTAGAGGAGGGTTTTTTGGCCTTGCAGCGCCGTTTACGGCTGTCTGCACGGTCTCCGTGTGAGCCCAGCTCGCCCTGTAGTCTGTGTGCAGCCATAGCCGGTTGGATTCAGCTCAGGGTTCGTTACTGGCTCATACCTTGAGAAAAATTTTCCTTTTTTTCAAATAGTGCAGCCTGTTTAAAATTTGAAAAAAAAAAAAAATTCCTATTAGTGTCTTTCCACCAGTCTCCAGCTCAATTGTGGAAAAACACTACATAGGATAACCTAGAGGTTTTTTTGGGGGCCTTGCAGCGCCGTTTACGGCTGTCTGCACGGTCTCTGTGTGAGCGCAGCTCGCCCTGTAGTCTGTGTGCAGCCATAGCCGGTTGGATTCAGCTCAGGGTGCGTTACTGCCTCATACCTTGAAAAACAATTTCCTTTTTTTCAAATAGTGCAGCCAGTTTAAAATTTGAAAAAAAAAATTCCTATTAGTGTCTTTCCACTTGTATCCAGCTAAATAGTGGAAAAACACTATATAGGATAACCTAGAGGAGGGTTTCTTGGCCTTGCAGCGCCGTTTACGGCTGTCTGCACGGTCTCCGTGTGATTTAAACTAGCTCTGTAGCCCGATCTGCACCAAAAAAAAGGTTAAGTTCACCAAACACAACTTACACTTGTGTAGGCCACATTTGAAAAATAATAAAGTTTAGTCCACAATTTACAACATTAGTGTTTCTTACACCTGTTAGGAGGAGCATTACAGGAATAAGCACACTAAGGCCTTAGTACTTTTCTGCTTATCTTTATCTGTCAACCAAGATGAAGAGGGCAGGGAGTAAGGCACGTGGGCGTGGGCGCGGAGCAGGGAGAGGAGCAGGGAGAGGACGTGGTGATTCTGTGCCTGCTGCGGGCGCCGGTGACTCGTCGTCACTCAGTTTCAGCAGGGAACAGTCCTTCATGCGCAGCTTTGTCGGAGAGCGCCGTGCACCGCTGCTGCGTGAAGACCAAATTGAAGCCGTTGTCGGGTGGATGGCAGCTAACGCCTCGGCATCAACTTCAGTTAGTGCCACATCCTCTCAGGCACAGAGCACTGGAGAGCAGCCATCTGTCTCTTCACCACCTGCCAAATTGGCCAGGCAGTCAGAGAGCCCAGGACAGGAGCCGTCTCTACTTCTGTTCTCTGAATCTCTTGGCTTGGAAACAGGGGGCCAGCCAAGCAGCATTGGAGAAATGGAAGAAGAGGCAGTGTGCAGTGATGCCCAACACCTTTTTCTCTCTGACTCTGAAGAGGCAGGTGGGCCAGTGCCTCCGGTGACCACAGCGCAGTACGCATCTGATGATGAAACTCAGGTGCCGCTTTCTCGTGCGTACTGTGCTGCTGAGACTACCCAGGAGGAGCAGTTGGTGGCAGAGGGTAGTGGAGATGATGAGGTCCTTGACCCATCGTGGCGTGAGGAACAGGAAGGTGGTGGGAGCAGCTCAGAGGAAGAGCTTCCTCTTACGGGCCAAAGAGGGAGAGGGAGGGGGAAGACTGCGGAGCCTGTAGCCTCCACTTTGGCACCCGTTAGGAGCCTGTCTCTTTCCAAAGCCAAAAAGGGCGCTCCCAAGACTTGCAGTGCCTGGTCCTTTTTTGACACAGTTGCAGATGACATTTGTTTTGTCAAATGCAAGCTGTGTCATCATAAAGTAAAAAGAGGGAAAAATGTCAGCAACCTCAATACCACAAATATGTGGAAACATGTGCGGACCAGGCACGCGGTGGAGTTACAGAAACACACTGAAGATGTAGGCCAACCAACAGCGGCAGCTACCACCTCTTCAGCTCGTGTTGCCTCTTCCTCCAGCTCACGCACAGCTGGTTTGGCTTCCTCCCAGAGACCTTGTGTAATTCCACCCACAGCACCACCTTCCCAGTCATCCTCACACTCCCAGTCTACTCTACAGCCATCGGTAGTACAGGCATGGGAGAAAAGGCGGGCATTCTCGGCCAACCACCCCCGAGCACAGGCTCTGAATGCAGGCATTGCCAAACTGTTGTCCCTGGAAATGCTCTCGTTCAGGCTGGTGGAGACTGACAGCTTCCGTGACTTGATGGCATTGGCAGTCCCACAGTACAAGGTGCCCAGCCGCTTTTACTTCAGCAGGCAGGCTGTCCCTGCCCTGCACAGGCATGTTGAGGCAAACATAAAACATGCGCTACTGAACGCCGTCAGTAGCAAGGTCCACCTCACCACCGATGCGTGGACCAGTCAGCATGGACAGGGGCGATATGTTTCCCTCACTGCCCATTGGGTTAATGTTGTTGAGCCAGGTACAGATCGTGCGAGTGGCGCAGGACGTGTCCTGCCCACTCCAAGGATTGCAGGAATCCAGTCTGTACGCATCGACTCCTCCTCTTACACCAGTTCCTCTGATTCCTCTCTGCAGGATCCGTCACAGTCCACCCCCACATGGACCCGTGAACGTTTACCTATGACCGACATGAGCACAGCCGTGGCCAAACGTCAGCAGGCCGTCTTGAAACTAGTTTCATTGGGGCATCGAAGCCACACAGCGCAGGAGCTCTGGAATGCCATAAAGCAGGAGAGCGATGTGTGGTTACTGCCAGCGAATCTCCAGCCAGGCATGGTAGTGTGTGACAATGGCCGAAATCTGGTGGCAGCTTTGGCCCTTGGCAACCTCACTCACATCCCATGTCTGGCACATGTGCTCAATTTGGTTGTGCAGAGTTTTCTGAGGGACTATCCGGATCTTGATGCCCTGCTGCACAAGGTCCGCCTAGAGTGTGCTCACTTGCGGCGTTCCAGCTTGGCCAGATCCCGCATTGCTGCTCTGCAGCGCCGATTCCGCCTTCCGGAACACCGCATCATATGTGACCTACCTACCCGGTGGAATTCCACGTTACATATGTTGGAGCGGTTGTGTGAGCAGCAGCAAGCAGTTATGGAGTACCAGCTGCATCAGGCGCAAAGAAGTCGCAGTCAGCGCCGATCAGACTTCACAACCACAGAGTGGGCCACTATGAAGGACGTCTGCCAGGTTTTGCGTCCTTTTGATTATTCCACGCGGATGGCAAGTGCAGATGATGCACTAGTCAGCATGACTGTCCCCCTTATCTGCCTGCTTCAGCAAACTTTGCAAGGGTTAAGGGATGATGTGGTGGAAGAGGTGGAGGATGAGGAGTCACCTTTTCCATCAGCTTCTGGAGAGTCAGCGCCACGTGGTTCCTCACAAAGGGGTACGCAGGGGCCAATTTGTGAGGAGGATGAGGAGGAGTCAATGGAGGAGGAAGAGCTCCGTCCAGAGGAGGGAGCGACACAATTGTCCAGTGGTCAGTGTGTACAGCGAGGGTGGGGTGATGACGAGCGGGCAGAGATCATGTCTCAAGCAGGGGACAGCGTTTCTGGGCCGGTTGGCACTCTGCAGCACATGGTGGATTTCATGCTGCAGTGCCTGAGAAACGACCGCCGCATCGACCACATTCTCAACATGCCTGATTATTGGGTGTTCACCCTCCTCGATCCTCGCTACCGGGACAACGTCCAAAACCTCATCCCTGCGTTGACCCGGGAGCGTAAATTGCGGGAGTACCACGACACACTGGTGAATTCCATCATCTTCTCCTGTCCAACTGAGAGGAGTGCTGCTAGTGCTTTACAAAGCAGCTCAGTGCGTCGAGGCAGTGGGGGAGGCTCTGCCCAAAGAGGGAGCAGAAGCAGTGCCTCTGCCCAAGGCAAGCCCAGTATGGCACAACTCTGGCACACTTTTGTGTGCCCGCCCCAAATGTCTACACCATCACCGGCGGCTCCAGTCAGCAGGAGGCAACGGTTCCGTCAGATGGTGACAGACTACATGGCTTGCCCTCTTACTGTACTCCCAGACGGCTCTTCCCCGTTCAAGTTTTGGGTCTCTAAGCTGGATACATGGCCAGAGCTAAGCCAGTATGCATTGGAGGTGCTGGCTTGCCCTGCGGCTAGTGTCTTATCGGAACGTGTCTTTAGTGCCGCAGGTGGTGTACTAACAGACCGTCGCATGCGACTATCCTCCGATAACGTTGACCGGCTTACTTTCCTGAAAATGAACCAGGCCTGGATCTCGCAGGAATTTGCCACTCCTCTGCCTGATTAAGTAATTGGGTGTCATCCAGGTCTCCTGCTGTGTTCATCTTTCTACCACCTGAACTGCTATTCCTGGGCTCCAACACCGCCAGTTGCGGCTCAGAAGTGCAGGCTGCACAGTAAAAACATACGACCCAGTGTTATTGGGTTTCAGTAACGTCAGCTGATCCCCAGCTGTGTAGCCGGCAATGTGTCCTGCGACCGCCACGCTGGCACAACAACCTAAATGTAAGGGAACCTGTCCCCCCCCCCCCCGTCGTTTGTTACTGAAAGAGCCATCTTGTGCAGCAGTAATGCTGCACAAGGAAAAGGTAGCTCTTTTTTTTTAGCTCTTTGCACACGCAGAACTTAACACTTATAAAATGTGTTCACTGATACCGTTATACCGTCCCGGAGCTGGGACTTTCCTTCGTAATGTGACGCAGCACAGCCGTCATTCCTACCCCCTTGGTGCCATGCGCTGCCTCCTCAGCGTTGTTTTAAGCTGTCACGGAGCCTGCGCTGTTCTGTTATCCCTTGGGCATGCCCTATTTGCGCTGCCTGTCTTCTGACATAATTTGGTGTCAGGCTGGCTGCGCCTGTGCGCCCGCGGTGCCCGAGATCCCGCCTCGCAGTGTCTTCTGATTGAGTCACACTGCGGGCCTGGGATCCATGGGCATGCGCAGTGCATATCTTCCCCTCGGGCTCTCGCTCATTTCCCTCCGCCTTCTTTAGACTGTGCGCCGTCAGCTGATCCCTAGCATGCCACGGCCGTGACACCGCACAGTCTGAAGAAGAGGGAAGGAGGGGAGTGAGAGTCGAGGTTATGCACTGTGCATGCCCATGGTTCCAAGGCCCGCAGTGGGATTACGTTAGATGAGACTGCGAGGTGGGATCTGGAGCAGCGTGGACGCACAGGCACTGACAGCCTGACACCAAATTATGTCAGAAGACAGGCAGCGCTAATTGGGCATGGCCAAGGGCTAACAGAACAGCGCAGGCTCCGTGGCAGCTTAAAACAACGCTGAGGAGGCAGCGCACGGCATCAAGGGGATAGGAATGACAGCTGTGCTGTGTCCCATTACGAAGGAAATTCGCACCTCCGGAACGGTTTAACGGTATAAAGGGACACATTTTTAGTGTTTACTTCGGTGTTTGCAAGGAGCATAATTAAAAGAGCAACCTTTTCCTTTTGCATCCTTAGTGCTGCACAACATGGCTCTTTCAGCTACAAACGTCTTGGGGGGGGGGGTTAAAGGTTTCCTTTCAACTTGCTCCAATCAGGCTTCGGCCTACACTCTGTTCCTCTGCTCCTCCTGCTGTCCCTGGGCTCTAACACCGCCAGTTGGTGCCTGGAAGTGCTGTGTGCACAGTCAACAGTCGCTCCTCTGTTATTGGGGTTCAGTAACGTCAGCTGATCCCCAGCTGTGTGTGCGGCAATACCTCCAATCTGCTCCTCCTGCTGTCCCTGGGCTCTAACACCGCCAGTTGGTGCCTGGAAGTGCTGTGTGCACAGTCAACAGTCGCTCCTCTGTTATTGGGGTTCAGTAACGTCAGCTGATCCCCAGCTGTGTGTGCGGCAATACCTCCAATCTGCTCCTCCTGCTGTCCCTGGGCTCTAACACCGCCAGTTGGTGCCTGGAAGTGCTGTGTGCACAGTCAACAGTCGCTCCTCTGTTATTGGGGTTCAGTAACGTCAGCTGATCCCCAGCTGTGTGTGCAGCAATACCTCCAATCTGCTCCTCCTGCTGTCCCTGGGCTCTAACACCGCCAGTTGGTGCCTGGAAGTGCTGTGTGCACAGTCAACAGTCGCTCCTCTGTTATTGGGGTTCAGTAACGTCAGCTGATCCCCAGCTGTGTATCCGGCAACGTGTCATGCGACCGCCACGCTGGCACAACTAAAATGTAAGGGGACCTGTCCCCCCCCCCCCTAGGCGTTTGTTACTGAAAGAGCCACCATGTGCAGCACTAATACTGCACAAGGGAAAGGTCGCTCTTGAAATTATGCTCCTTGCAAACGCTGAACTACACACTCATGTAATGTGTCCCCTCACACCGTCCAACCGTCCCGGAGGTGGGACTTTCCTTTGTAATGTGACGCAGCACAGCCGTCATTGCTACCCCCTTGGCACCGTGCGCTGCCTCCTTAGCGTTGTTTGATTCCGTCATGGACCCTGCGCTGTTATGTTATCCCTTGGCCATGCACAGTTTGCGCTGCCCGTCCTCTGACATCATTTGTTGTCGTCCTGGCTGCGCCTGTGCGTCCACGCTGCCCGAAATCACACCTCGCAGTGTCGTCTAATGTGATCCCACAGTGGGCCTGGTATCCATGGCCATGCGCAGTGCATATACTAGCCTCTCACTCCCCTTCTTCACGCTTCTTCAGACTAGGCGGCGTCAGCTGATCCCTAATAGCATGCCACGGCCGTGACGCCGCACAGTCTGAAGAAGCAGGAAGGAGGTGAGTGAGAGGCGATGATATGCACTGCGCATGCCCATGGATCCCTGGCCCGCAGTGGGACTACATTAGATGACACTGCAAGGTTGGATCTCGGGCAGCTTGGACGCACAGGCACTGCCAGCCTGACACCTACATGATGTCAGAAGACGGGCACCGCTAACTGTGCATGGCCAAGGGATAACATTACAGTGCGGGCTCCGTGACAGAACCAAACAACGTTGAGGAGGTGGTGCCCGGCACCAAGGGGGTTGGAATGACGGCTGTGCTGTGTCACATTACAAAGGAAAGTCCCACTTCCGGGATGGTTTGACGGTGTGAGGGGACACATTATATGAGTGTGTACTTCAGCGTTTGCAAGGAGCATAATTTTCGGAGCCACCATTTTCCATGTGCAGTATTACTGCTGTACAAGATGGCTCTTTCAGCAACAAATGCCTGGGGGGGGGGGTTAAAGGTTCCCTTTCAACTTGCTCCACTGCAGGCTTCGGCCTACACTCTGCTCCTCTTTGATTCCCTGGGTTTCAACACTGTCAGTTGCCACCTGGAAGTGTTGTCTACACAGAAAAAAACACTAGGTGATGTGTCAGTGGGGTTCAGCACCGCCAGCTGTTCCCCTGCTGTGTAGTCGGCAACGTGTCCAGCACAAGCCACGCTGGCACAACAGAACAAAAGCTGCCACCAGTGCAGGCTTCGGCCTACACTCTGCTCCTCTCCTCCTCCTGCTGACCCTGGGCTCAAACACCGCTAGTTTTTGCCCGGAAGTGCTAGCTGCACAGAGAAAAACACCAGCCAATGTGTTAGTGGGGTTCAGCAACGCCAGCTGTTCCCCTGCTGTGTAGCCGGCAACGTGACCTGCAAACGCCATGCAGGCACAGGAACTGAAATTAAAAGGGAACCTGGCCCCACCCCCCCAGGTGTTTCTATGTATAACAGCCACCTAGTACAGCAGTACTGCTGCATTTGTACAAGGTGGCTGACTTTTTCTCCTTGCCCACGTGGAACTCAACACGTACAAAATGTGTCTCATTGAGACCATTCCACTGTCCCTGAGGTGTGACTTTCCTTTGTAATGATACGCAGCACCCCCCTTGGTAGCGTTTCCCGTCTTTTGTCATCATGGTTAGCTGGCTGCGCCTGTGCATCCGCCCTGCTAGAAACAACGCCCCTCGTTGTCATATTTATTTTGTCAGCGAGGGTGTGGTTTATGGGCACGAGCAGTGCATATGTTCGCCTGTCTTAACTCATCTCCTTCCGCCTTCTTCAGACTGTGCGGCCTCCTGGCCGTGGTAGGCGATAAGGGATCAGCTGAGGCCGCCCAGTCTGGAGCAGGTGTAAGGACATGTGTAAGCGGCAAACCTATTTACTGCACAAGGCCACGAATCCCAGCCACGCAGTGTGATTTTTTGAAAACACACTGTGGGTCTGGGATTCATGTCCATCGCTAACCGCAACGGCCGACATGAAATGAGGTCAGAAGACAGGAAGCGCTCACAGCGCATGGCCAAGGGATCACAATAGCGCAGACTCCTGTACAGCAAATAACAACGCTCAGGAATCTGCGCCCAGTACCTAGGTGCAAATTTTGACACCTGTGCTGCGTCTCGTTAAAAAGACAAGTCACGCCTCCACAACTGTTTGACAGTATAATGGGCTAAATAGTGTACGTGTTTTAGTCAGCGTGTGCAAGGAGCAAAACAAATAGAGCAACCTTTTACTTGTGCAGCATTAATGCTGCACAAGGTGTGGCTCTTGTACCTTGCAACACCTGAGGGGGGGGTTAAAGGTAACCTTTGAAATTGGTTCAACTAGGCTTCGGCCTACACTCTGCTCCTCTACTCCTCCTGCTGACCCTGGGCTCAAACACCGCTAGTTTTTGCCCGGAAATGCTAGCTGCACAGAGAAAAACACCAGCCAATGTGTTAGTGGGGTTCAGCACCGCCAGCTGTTCCCCTGCTGTGTAGTCGGCAACGTGTCCAGCACAAGCCACGCTGGCACAACAGAACAAAAGCTGCCACCAGTGCAGGCTTCGGCCTACACTTTGCTCCTCTCCTCCTCCTGCTGACCCTGGGCTCAAACAACGCCAGTTTCTGCCCGGACATGCTAGCTGCACAGAGAAAAACACCAGCCAATGTGTTAGTGGGGTTCAGCACCGCCTGCTGTTCCCCCGCTGTGTAGCCGGCATCGTGTCCAGCACAAGCCACGCTGGCACAACCGACCAAAAGCTGCCACCAGTGCAGGCTTCGGCCTACACTTTGCTCCTCTCCTCCTCCTCCTGCTGACCCTGGGCTCTAACACCGCTAGTTTTTGCCCGGACATGCAATCTGCACAGAGAAAAACACCAGTCAATGTGTCAGTGGGGTTCAGCAACGCCAGCTGTTCCCCTGCTGTGTAGCTTGCAACGTGACCTGCAAACGCCACGCAGGCACATGAACTGAAATTGAAGGGAGCCTGCCCCCCACCCACAGGTGTTTCTATGTATATCAGCCACCTTGTACAGCAGTACTGCTGCATTTGTACAAGGTGGCTGACTTTTTCTCCTTGCCCACGTGGAACTCAACACGTACAAAATGTGTCTCATTAGAGACCATTACAATGTCCCTGAGGTGTGACTTTCCTTTGTAATGACACGCAGCACCACCCTTGTTAGCGCTGCCCGTCTTTTGACATCATTGGTTAGCTGGCTGCGCCTGTGCATCTCCCCTGCTCGAAACAACGGCCCTCGGTGTCTTATTTTTTTGGACAGCGAGGGTGTGATTGATGGGCATGTGCAGTGCATATGTTTGCCTGTGTTCACTCATCTCCTTCCGCCTTCTTCAGACTGGGTGTCCTCATGGCCGCGGCAGGCGATAAGGGATCAGATGAGGCTTCCCAGTCTGAAGCAGGTGTAAGGACATGTGTGAGCGGCAAACATATTTAGTGCACCAGGGCACGAATCCCAGCACCGCAGTGTGATTTTTTAAAAACACACTGTGGGTCTGGGATTCATGTCCATCGCTAACCGCAACGGCCGACATGAAATGAGGTCAGAAGACAGGAAGCGCTCACAGCACATGGCCAAGGGATCACAATAGCGCAGACTCCTGTACAGCAAATAACAACGCTCAGGAATCTGCGCCCAGTACCTAGGTGCAAATTTTGACACCTGTGCTGCGTCTCGTTAAAAAGACAAGTCACGCCTCCACAACTGTTTGACAGTATAATGGGCTAAATAGTGTACGTGTTTTAGTCAGCGTGTGCAAGGAGCAAAACAAATAGAGCAACCTTTTACTTGTGCAGCATTAATGCTGCACAAGGTGTGGCTCTTGTACCTTGCAACACCTGAGGGGGGGGGTTAAAGGTAACCTTTGAAATTGGTTCAACTAGGCTTCGGCCTACACTCTGCTCCTCTACTCCTCCTGCTGACCCTGGGCTCAAACACCGCTAGTTTTTGCCCGGAAATGCTAGCTGCACAGAGAAAAACACCAGCCAATGTGTTAGTGGGGTTCAGCACCGCCAGCTGTTCCCCTGCTGTGTAGTCGGCAACGTGTCCAGCACAAGCCACGCTGGCACAACAGAACAAAAGCTGCCACCAGTGCAGGCTTCGGCCTACACTTTGCTCCTCTCCTCCTCCTGCTGACCCTGGGCTCAAACAACGCCAGTTTCTGCCCGGACATGCTAGCTGCACAGAGAAAAACACCAGCCAATGTGTTAGTGGGGTTCAGCACCGCCTGCTGTTCCCCCGCTGTGTAGCCGGCATCGTGTCCAGCACAAGCCACGCTGGCACAACCGACCAAAAGCTGCCACCAGTGCAGGCTTCGGCCTACACTTTGCTCCTCTCCTCCTCCTCCTGCTGACCCTGGGCTCTAACACCGCTAGTTTTTGCCCGGACATGCAATCTGCACAGAGAAAAACACCAGTCAATGTGTCAGTGGGGTTCAGCAACGCCAGCTGTTCCCCTGCTGTGTAGCTTGCAACGTGACCTGCAAACGCCACGCAGGCACATGAACTGAAATTGAAGGGAGCCTGCCCCCCACCCACAGGTGTTTCTATGTATATCAGCCACCTTGTACAGCAGTACTGCTGCATTTGTACAAGGTGGCTGACTTTTTCTCCTTGCCCACGTGGAACTCAACACGTACAAAATGTGTCTCATTAGAGACCATTACAATGTCCCTGAGGTGTGACTTTCCTTTGTAATGACACGCAGCACCACCCTTGTTAGCGCTGCCCGTCTTTTGACATCATTGGTTAGCTGGCTGCGCCTGTGCATCTCCCCTGCTCGAAACAACGGCCCTCGGTGTCTTATTTTTTTGGACAGCGAGGGTGTGATTGATGGGCATGTGCAGTGCATATGTTTGCCTGTGTTCACTCATCTCCTTCCGCCTTCTTCAGACTGGGTGTCCTCATGGCCGCGGCATGCGATAAGGGATCAGCTGAGGCCGCCCAGTCTGAAGCAGGTGTAAGGACATGTGTGAGCGGCGAACATATTTACTGCACAAGGCCACGAATCCCAGCACCGCAGTGTGACTTTAGGAAAAGCCACTGTGGGTCTGGGATTTATGGCCATCGTTAACCGCACCGGCCAACATGAAATGAGGTCATGAGACGGCCTGCACTAACAGGGTATTGCCAAGGGATAACACAAGAGCGCAGTTTCCTGTACTGCAAATAACAACGGTAAGGAATCTGCGCACAGCACCTAGGTGTAAATTTGTACACCTGTGCTGCGTCTCCTTAAAAAGACTAGTAGTCACGCCTCCACTACTGTTTGACAGTATAATGGGCTAAATAGTGTACGTGTTTAATTCAGCGTGTGCAAGGAGCAAAATTAAATAGAGCAACCTTTGACTTGTGCATCATTAATGCTGTTCAAGGTGTGGCTCTTGTACCTTGCAACACCTGAGGGGGGGGTTAAAGGTAACCTTTGAAATTGGTTCAACTAGGCTTCGGCCTACACTCTGCTCCTCTACTCCTCCTGCTGACCCTGGGCTCAAACACCGCTAGTTTTTGCCCGGAAATGCTAGCTGCACAGAGAAAAACACCAGCCAATGTGTTAGTGGGGTTCAGCACCGCCAGCTGTTCCCCTGCTGTGTAGTCGGCAACGTGTCCAGCACAAGCCACGCTGGCACAACAGAACAAAAGCTGCCACCAGTGCAGGCTTCGGCCTACACTTTGCTCCTCTCCTCCTCCTGCTGACCCTGGGCTCAAACAACGCCAGTTTCTGCCCGGACATGCTAGCTGCACAGAGAAAAACACCAGCCAATGTGTTAGTGGGGTTCAGCACCGCCTGCTGTTCCCCCGCTGTGTAGCCGGCATCGTGTCCAGCACAAGCCACGCTGGCACAACCGACCAAAAGCTGCCACCAGTGCAGGCTTCGTCCTACACTTTGCTCCTCTCCTCCTCCTCCTGCTGACCCTGTGCTCTAACACCGCTAGTTTTTGCCCGGACATGCAATCTGCACAGAGAAAAACACCAGTCAATGTGTCAGTGGGGTTCAGCAACGCCAGCTGTTCCCCTGCTGTGTAGCTTGCAACGTGACCTGCAAACGCCACGCAGGCACATGAACTGAAATTGAAGGGAGCCTGCCCCCCACCCCCCCAGGTGTTTCTATGTATAACAGCCACCTTGTACAGCAGTACTGCTGCATTTGTACAAGGTGGCTGACTTTTTCTCCTTGCACACGTGGAACTCAACAAGTACAAAATGTGTCTCATTACAGACCATTACAATGTCCCTGAGGTGTGACTTTCCTTTTTAATGACACGCAGCACCCCCATTGTTAGCGCTGCCCGTCTCCTGACATCATTGGTTGGCTGGCTGTGCCTGTGCGTCCCCCCTGCCCGACACAACGCCCCCCGTTGTCTCATATATTTTGACTGCGAGGGTGTGATTGATGGGCACGAGCAGTGCATATGTTCCCCTGTTTTCACTCCCCTCCTTCCGCCTTCTTCTGACTGTGCGGCCTCATGGCCGCGGCATGCGATAAGGGATCAGCTGAGGCCGCCCAGTCTGAAGCAGGTGTAAGGACATGTGTGAGCGGCGAACATATTTACTGCACAAGGCCACGAATCCCAGCACCGCAGTGTGACTTTAGGAAAAGCCACTGTGGGTCTGGGATTTATGGCCATCGTTAACCGCACCGGCCAACATGAAATGAGGTCATGAGACGGCCTGCACTAACAGGGTATTGCCAAGGGATAACACAAGAGCGCAGTTTCCTGTACTGCAAATAACAACGGTAAGGAATCTGCGCACAGCACCTAGGTGTAAATTTGTACACCTGTGCTGCGTCTCCTTAAAAAGACTAGTAGTCACGCCTCCACTACTGTTTGACAGTATAATGGGCTAAATAGTGTACGTGTTTAATTCAGCGTGTGCAAGGAGCAAAATTAAATAGAGCAACCTTTGACTTGTGCATCATTAATGCTGTTCAAGGTGTGGCTCTTGTACCTTGCAACACCTGAGGGGGGGGTTAAAGGTAACCTTTGAAATTGGTTCAACTAGGCTTCGGCCTACACTCTGCTCCTCTACTCCTCCTGCTGACCCTGGGCTCAAACACCGCTAGTTTTTGCCCGGAAATGCTAGCTGCACAGAGAAAAACACCAGCCAATGTGTTAGTGGGGTTCAGCACCGCCAGCTGTTCCCCTGCTGTGTAGTCGGCAACGTGTCCAGCACAAGCCACGCTGGCACAACAGAACAAAAGCTGCCACCAGTGCAGGCTTCGGCCTACACTTTGCTCCTCTCCTCCTCCTGCTGACCCTGGGCTCAAACAACGCCAGTTTCTGCCCGGACATGCTAGCTGCACAGAGAAAAACACCAGCCAATGTGTTAGTGGGGTTCAGCACCGCCTGCTGTTCCCCCGCTGTGTAGCCGGCATCGTGTCCAGCACAAGCCACGCTGGCACAACCGACCAAAAGCTGCCACCAGTGCAGGCTTCGTCCTACACTTTGCTCCTCTCCTCCTCCTCCTGTTGACCCTGGGCTCTAACACCGCTAGTTTTTGCCCGGACATGCAATCTGCACAGAGAAAAACACCAGTCAATGTGTCAGTGGGGTTCAGCAACGCCAGCTGTTCCCCTGCTGTGTAGCTTGCAACGTGACCTGCAAACGCCACGCAGGCACATGAACTGAAATTGAAGGGAGCCTGCCCCCCACCCCCCCAGGTGTTTCTATGTATAACAGCCACCTTGTACAGCAGTACTGCTGCATTTGTACAAGGTGGCTGACTTTTTCTCCTTGCACACGTGGAACTCAACAAGTACAAAATGTGTCTCATTACAGACCATTACAATGTCCCTGAGGTGTGACTTTCCTTTTTAATGACACGCAGCACCCCCATTGTTAGCGCTGCCCGTCTCCTGACATCATTGGTTGGCTGGCTGTGCCTGTGCGTCCCCCCTGCCCAACACAACGCCCCCCGTTGTCTCATATATTTTGACTGCGAGGGTGTGATTGATGGGCACGAGCAGTGCATATGTTCCCCTGTTTTCACTCCCCTCCTTCCGCCTTCTTCTGACTGTGCGGCCTCATGGCCGCGGCATGCGATAAGGGATCAGCTGAGGCCGCCCAGTCTGAAGCAGGTGTAAGGACATGTGTGAGCGGCGAACATATTTACTGCACAAGGCCACGAATCCCAGCACCGCAGTGTGACTTTAGGAAAAGCCACTGTGGGTCTGGGATTTATGGCCATCGTTAACCGCACCGGCCAACATGAAATGAGGTCATGAGACGGCCTGCACTAACAGGGTATTGCCAAGGGATAACACAAGAGCGCAGTTTCCTGTACTGCAAATAACAACGGTAAGGAATCTGCGCACAGCACCTAGGTGTAAATTTGTACACCTGTGCTGCGTCTCCTTAAAAAGACTAGTAGTCACGCCTCCACTACTGTTTGACAGTATAATGGGCTAAATAGTGTACGTGTTTAATTCAGCGTGTGCAAGGAGCAAAATTAAATAGAGCAACCTTTGACTTGTGCATCATTAATGCTGTTCAAGGTGTGGCTCTTGTACCTTGCAACACCTGAGGGGGGGGTTAAAGGTAACCTTTGAAATTGGTTCAACTAGGCTTCGGCCTACACTCTGCTCCTCTACTCCTCCTGCTGACCCTGGGCTCAAACACCGCTATTTTTTGCCCGGAAATGCTAGCTGCACAGAGAAAAACACCAGCCAATGTGTTAGTGGGGTTCAGCACCGCCAGCTGTTCCCCTGCTGTGTAGTCGGCAACGTGTCCAGCACAAGCCACGCTGGCACAACAGAACAAAAGCTGCCACCAGTGCAGGCTTCGGCCTACACTTTGCTCCTCTCCTCCTCCTGCTGACCCTGGGCTCAAACAACGCCAGTTTCTGCCCGGACATGCTAGCTGCACAGAGAAAAACACCAGCCAATGTGTTAGTGGGGTTCAGCACCGCCAGCTGTTCCCCTGCTGTGCAGCTTGCAACGTGACCTGCAAACGCCACGCAGGCACATGAACTGAAATTGAAGGGAGCCTGGCCCCCACCCCCAGGTGTTTCTATGTATAACAGCCACCTTGTACAGCAGTACTGCTGCATTTGTACAAGGTGGCTGATGTTTTCTCCTTGCCCACGTGGAACTCAACACGTACAAAATGTGTCTCTTTGAGACCATTCCACTGTCCCTGAGGTGTGACTTTCCTTTCTAATGATACGCAGCACCCCCCTTGGTAGCGCTTCCCGTCTTCTGACATCATTGGTTGGCTACTTGCGCCTGTTCGTCCGCCCTGCCTGAATAAAATGCTCCTCGTTGTCTTAATTATTTTGACTGCGAGGGTGTGATTGATGGGCACGAGCAGTGCATATCTTCGCCTGTCTTAACTCATCTCCTTCCGCCTTCTTCAGACTGTGCAGCCTCATCGCCGCGGCATGCGAGAAGGGATCAGCAGAGGCCGCCCAGTCTGAAGCAGGTGTAAGGACGTGTGTGAGCGGCCAAAATATTTACTGCTCAAGGCCACGAATCCCAGCACCGCAGTGTGGCTTTATGAAAAGACACTGTGGGTCTGGGATTTATGGCCATCGTTAACCGCACCGGCCAACATGAAATGAGGTCATAAGATGGGCAGCGCTAACAGGGCATTGCCAAGGGATAACACAAGAGCGCAGACTCCTGTACAGCAAATAACAACGCTCAGGAAGCTGCGCCAAGCACCAAGGCGTTATTTTGGACACCTGTGCTGCGTCTCATCAAAAAACCAAGTCACGCATCCACTACAGTTTGACTGTAGAATGGGGTAAATTGTGTATGTCTTTCATTCAGCGTGTGCAAGTAGACAAATTAATAGAGCAACCTTTCACTTGTGCAGCATTAATACTGCACAAGGTGTGTCTCTTGTACTTTGTAACACCTGAGGGGGGGGGTTAAAGGTTTCCTTTGAAATTGGTTCAACTAGGCTTCGGCCTACACTCTGCTCCTCTCCTCCTCCTCCTGCTTCAACACGGGCTCTAACATCGCTAGTTTTTGCCCGCAAGTGCTAGCTGCACAGATAAAAACACACGCCATTGTGTTAGTGGGGTTCAGCAACGCCAGCTGTTCCCCCAGTGTGTAGCCGGCAAAGTGTCCTGCAAACGCAACGCAGACACAAAGCTGCCTCCAGTGCAGGCTTCGGCCTACACTCATCTCCCCCTGCTTACCCTTTGCTCCAACACCGCTAGTTGGGGCTCTAGGAAGACAATCTTTAATAGGCAAGGCAACGCATCCGGGTTCCAGCACCGCCAGCTGGTTCTCGGCAGTGTTCTTGTCACAGGTACTCCCTCGTGCCAAGCCTGGTTTCAGCACCGTCAGCTGTTTCCGGGTTGTGTCAACTTCACTGAGACGCCTATGCTTGCCCCGTCGTGGGGCGGTCGAGTTAGCCAACTCCAGGGTGCCTCCAGTTTAGGAGCTTCCTATGTGGGCTGCGTGAACTGGTAGTCAAGGCTGGTTCTGTAGTGCCAGTAGGCCCAGCTCCCCCTGTAGGACTGTTGGGGTTCGGTAACTGCGGCTGCCTCGCGGCCTAGCTGTTCTCTCCTCTCCTGTGGGCCTTGGGGTCCACCACCTGGTTCCAGCACCGTCAGCTGGTTCCGGGCCGAGCCTTTGGCTTAGGTGCCTCCTCCTGGGTATCCGAGTTCCGCCAACGCCAGGCGGTCCTTGGTAGTGCTTTTAAGCGCGGGCACCTACAGCTTAGCAACCGGGTTCCAGCACCGTCAGCTGGTCCTCGGTCGTGCCATTGGCTCTTGCACACTGGGGCAACGCATCCGGGTTCCAGCACCGCCAGCTGGTTCTCGGCAGTGTTCTTGTCACAGGTACTCCCTCGTACCAAGCCTGGTTTCAGCACCGTCAGCTGTTTCCGGGTTGTGTCAACTTCACTGAGACGCCTATGCTTGCCCCGTCGTGGGGCGGTCGAGTTAGCCAACTCCAGGGTGCCTCCAGTTTAGGAGCTTCCTATGTGGGCTGCGTGAACTGGTAGTCAAGGCTGGTTCTGTAGTGCCAGTAGGCCCAGCTCCCCCTGTAGGACTGTTGGGGTTCGGTAACTGCGGCTGCCTCGCGGCCTAGCTGTTCTCTCCTCTCCTGTGGGCCTTGGGGTCCACCACCTGGTTCCAGCACCGTCAGCTGGTTCCGGGCCGAGCCTTTGGCTTAGGTGCCTCCTCCTGGGTATCCGAGTTCCGCCAACGCCAGGCGGTCCTTGGTAGTGCTTTTTAGCGCGGGCACCTACAGCTTAGCAACCGGGTTCCAGCACCGTCAGCTGGTCCTCGGTCGTGCCATTGGCTCTTGCACACTGGGGCAACGCATCCGGGTTCCAGCACCGCCAGCTGGTTCTCGGCAGTGTTCTTGTCACAGGTACTCCCTCGTGCCAAGCCTGGTTTCAGCACCGTCAGCTGTTTCCGGGTTGTGTCAACTTCACTGAGACGCCTATGCTTGCCCCGTCGTGGGGCGGTCGAGTTAGCCAACTCCAGGGTGCCTCCAGTTTAGGAGCTTCCTATGTGGGCTGCGTGAACTGGTAGTCAAGGCTGGTTCTGTAGTGCCAGTAGGCCCAGCTCCCCCTGTAGGACTGTTGGGGTTCGGTAACTGCGGCTGCCTCGCGGCCTAGCTGTTCTCTCCTCTCCTGTGGGCCTTGGGGTCCACCACCTGGTTCCAGCACCGTCAGCTGGTTCCGGGCCGAGCCTTTGGCTTAGGTGCCTCCTCCTGGGTATCCGAGTTCCGCCAACGCCAGGCGGTCCTTGGTAGTGCTTTTAAGCGCGGGCACCTACAGCTTAGTAACCGGGTTCCAGCACCGTCAGCTGGTCCTCGGTCGTGCCATTGGCTCTTGCACACTGGGGCAACGCATCCGGGTTCCAGCACCGCCAGCTGGTTCTCGGCAGTGTTCTTGTCACAGGTACTCCCTCGTGCCAAGCCTGGTTTCAGCACCGTCAGCTGTTTCCGGGTTGTGTCAACTTCACTGAGACGCCTATGCTTGCCCCGTCGTGGGGCGGTCGAGTTAGCCAACTCCAGGGTGCCTCCAGTTTAGGAGCTTCCTATGTGGGCTGCGTGAACTGGTAGTCAAGGCTGGTTCTGTAGTGCCAGTAGGCCCAGCTCCCCCTGTAGGACTGTTGGGGTTCGGTAACTGCGGCTGCCTCGCGGCCTAGCTGTTCTCTCCTCTCCTGTGGGCCTTGGGGTCCACCACCTGGTTCCAGCACCGTCAGCTGGTTCCGGGCCGAGCCTTTGGCTTAGGTGCCTCCTCCTGGGTATCCGAGTTCCGCCAACGCCAGGCGGTCCTTGGTAGTGCTTTTAAGCGCGGGCACCTACAGCTTAGCAACCGGGTTCCAGCACCGTCAGCTGGTCCTCGGTCGTGCCATTGGCTCTTGCACACTGGGGCAACGCATCCGGGTTCCAGCACCGCCAGCTGGTTCTCGGCAGTGTTCTTGTCACAGGTACTCCCTCGTACCAAGCCTGGTTTCAGCACCGTCAGCTGTTTCCGGGTTGTGTCAACTTCACTGAGACGCCTATGCTTGCCCCGTCGTGGGGCGGTCGAGTTAGCCAACTCCAGGGTGCCTCCAGTTTAGGAGCTTCCTATGTGGGCTGCGTGAACTGGTAGTCAAGGCTGGTTCTGTAGTGCCAGTAGGCCCAGCTCCCCCTGTAGGACTGTTGGGGTTCGGTAACTGCGGCTGCCTCGCGGCCTAGCTGTTCTCTCCTCTCCTGTGGGCCTTGGGGTCCACCACCTGGTTCCAGCACCGTCAGCTGGTTCCGGGCCGAGCCTTTGGCTTAGGTGCCTCCTCCTGGGTATCCGAGTTCCGCCAACGCCAGGCGGTCCTTGGTAGTGCTTTTAAGCGCGGGCACCTACAGCTTAGCAACCGGGTTCCAGCACCGTCAGCTGGTCCTCGGTCGTGCCATTGGCTCTTGCACACTGGGGCAACGCATCCGGGTTCCAGCACCGCCAGCTGGTTCTCGGCAGTGTTCTTGTCACAGGTACTCCCTCGTGCCAAGCCTGGTTTCAGCACCGTCAGCTGTTTCCGGGTTGTGTCAACTTCACTGAGACGCCTATGCTTGCCCCGTCGTGGGGCGGTCGAGTTAGCCAACTCCAGGGTGCCTCCAGTTTAGGAGCTTCCTATGTGGGCTGCGTGAACTGGTAGTCAAGGCTGGTTCTGTAGTGCCAGTAGGCCCAGCTCCCCCTGTAGGACTGTTGGGGTTCGGTAACTGCGGCTGCCTCGCGGCCTAGCTGTTCTCTCCTCTCCTGTGGGCCTTGGGGTCCACCACCTGGTTCCAGCACCGTCAGCTGGTTCCGGGCCGAGCCTTTGGCTTAGGTGCCTCCTCCTGGGTATCCGAGTTCCGCCAACGCCAGGCGGTCCTTGGTAGTGCTTTTAAGCGCGGGCACCTACAGCTTAGTAACCGGGTTCCAGCACCGTCAGCTGGTCCTCGGTCGTGCCATTGGCTCTTGCACACTGGGGCAACGCATCCGGGTTCCAGCACCGCCAGCTGGTTCTCGGCAGTGTTCTTGTCACAGGTACTCCCTCGTGCCAAGCCTGGTTTCAGCACCGTCAGCTGTTTCCGGGTTGTGTCAACTTCACTGAGACGCCTATGCTTGCCCCGTCGTGGGGCGGTCGAGTTAGCCAACTCCAGGGTGCCTCCAGTTTAGGAGCTTCCTATGTGGGCTGCGTGAACTGGTAGTCAAGGCTGGTTCTGTAGTGCCAGTAGGCCCAGCTCCCCCTGTAGGACTGTTGGGGTTCGGTAACTGCGGCTGCCTCGCGGCCTAGCTGTTCTCTCCTCTCCTGTGGGCCTTGGGGTCCACCACCTGGTTCCAGCACCGTCAGCTGGTTCTCGGCAGTGTCTTTTGCTCTTGTACCTTCTGCTCCCCATCCTGGTTCCAGTACCGTCAGCTGGTTCCGGGCAGAGCCTTTGGCTTAGGTGCCTCCTTCTGGGTATCCAAGTTCCACCAATGTCAGGTGGTCCTTGGTAGTGCTTTCAGGCACGGGTACCTCCTGCTTAGTAACCGGGTTCCAGTAACGTCAGCTGGTCCTTGGTAGTTCCATTGGCTCTTGGACATTCGGCTACCCATCCGGGTTCCAGTACCGTCAGCTGGTTCTCGGCAGTGTCTTTTGCTCTTGTACCTTCTGCTCCCCATCCTGGTTCCAGTAACGTCATCTGGTTCCGGGCAGAGCCTTTGGCTTAGGTGCCTCCTTCTGGGTATCCGAGTTCCGCCAACGTCAGGCGGTCCTTGGTAGTGCTTTTTAGCACGGGTACCTCCTGCTTAGTAACCGGGTTCCAGTAACGTCAGCTGGTCCTCGGTAGTTCCATAGGCTCTTGAACCTTCGGGTAGCCATCCGAGTTCCAGTTCCATCAGCTGGTTCTTGGCATTTTCTCAGCCTTCTTGTACCTTCTGCTACATTTCCAAGTTGAAGACCCTAACGTCGACAACCCGGAAGACCACCCCGATGACGACGACCCGGAAGACCACCCCGATGACGACGACGACGACGACGGCGGAGACGACGACGGCTGAGACGACGACGGCGGAGATGACGACACTGGAGACGAAGACCCTGGAGACGACAACATGGAAGACCGAGAAGCAGAAGAACAAGAGGCTGCAGAACAAAGAGCAGAAGAACATTAAGCATAAGACTTAATATCAGAGCAAAAGATATTATCTAAATTATATGCAGAAGAAGACTAAGCAGTGTATGGGGGTGAGTCCGTTCCTCCTCGTGGTGCCCCTGGATAAAGCCTGATGCTGCAGGCCAAACTGAACGCGGACAAATGTAACTTTTGTGACTGGCAGAACGGAAGGTGTAATCTTCCAACTTTTATAGATAACAACTACGGGAATGCCTGTCACAAATGAGAATATGATGAAGAAGTAGAATAGGAAGAATAATAACAGTGGAATAAAAAGAATATGTAGAATAGGAAGAATAATAATAGTTGAAGAAAATGAATATGAAGAATGTAATAAAAAAAAAAAATAGGTAGAAGATGAAGAAGAAGATGAATAAGGTGAAGAAGTTGATGTCAAGGATGCTGATGATGATGAAGATGAAAGTGTGGGAAAAGAAAAAAAAAAAAGAAAAAAAAGAAGGGGAAGGGCGTGGAATAGTGAAACATCAATATCTGACAAAATAAAAAAAATTTACATACTCAATATCTTTTTCAATCCGAACGTCTTTAAAAAAAAAAAAAAAACATGCTATTCTATTTGATTGGACTAATCCTCATTGCCTTTAATGTCTCCGCCACCTCCCCCATACATCCTACATTATTCTTAGTTGTTTTCCTTCAGGTAGAATGAACCTACAAGGAAAGAAAGGGTTTATTTTAATTCCGATATTTTGGTCCCATTGACTTGCATTGGGATCGGGTATCGGTATCGGCGATATCCGATATTTTTTGAATATCGGCCGATCCAAACCGATACCGATACTTTCCGATATCGGAAGGTATCGCTCAACACTACTTGTTGGTAAATGCGACGCATCATCTCATTAATTTCTTTGGATTAGTACTTGAACTGAGCAGTTCTCAATATAGTTTTGTGTTAATTAGTGTTCTAAAAGTTTGTTCATAGCTTGATTTTTGCACTAACTTTATGTTGTTGTCTGTTTTCCAGTGAAAAGCATGAACTCATCAAGAAGAAGTTGTCTTAACGATCCAGACTCATTCTGTTACATTTCTTTTAGTTAATTAGTGTTCTTTTAGAACACTAATTAACACAAAACTATATTGAGAACTGCTCAGTTCAAGTACTAATCCAAAGAAATTAATGAGATGATGCGTCGCATTTACCAACAAGTGCTATAAATAAGATACCAAAAATCTCAAAAACTTGAGCCAATCTGGCAAAACTGATAGCATATTCAGAATCAGCACCCCAAAAATACCCCAAATTCATTAAAATATTTTGGACACCAGAAAAAAAATTTTTTTTTGTTGACCTGTGTTATCTTCTGGCTCTACACCGCCATCTCCACTTTCACTTTCTCTTTCTTTCAGCTCAACATGCCTGTTTCCTCTGATCCCCTTTCCCCCCCCCTTGCCATCAGCACAGAGCCCTATGTGTTGACACGCTCCTACTACGTCCGCACACTCTGCGCACGCGCCGACATAGCGCTTTGTCCTTAGTGCGCCTCTGCTCGTCCTTTGTCGGCCCTTGATTCCTTGACGCCTCCTGCTTCCTGCGCGTGCGCACTGTCTTCTGCGCTCCAGCGTGCGTTCCTGGCCTCTCTCTCGCACCTCCCCGTGCGCGCTTCTTTCAGCTCCCCAGCGTGCGTTCCTGGCCTCTCTTTCGCACATCCACGCCACCACACTTCCTGTCTGGCTGGTATTTTTCCCCAGACAGTTCACTATGCCGGACACTACCGACTCCTCCCTCCCTGCTGGACTCACAGGTACCTTTTCCCTCTGTTTTAGCTCCCTGCTTTTTTTTCACATTATCAGCATCCTCACTCCTGGTCTCTCATTCACAGTGCTTTTAGGGACACTTCGCCCTGTCCGTGCCGTTCCGGACCTTCGTCCTCCTGTTCTCTGGACCATTTGTGGTATGTGTTTATTTGGCTCTGCCTCTGGCCCCCACCATAGCATTTGTGCTTTGCCTCATTCTTTGTTATTCTCTGTAGGAGCCTCTGTCTCCATCTATCGGACAAATATCGTCCTCCTCCTCTTTCCTCCATCACTATTCACTAAGGTCAGTTTTGCTCTACCCCTTGCTCACAGTATGTATTTTTATATATATCTATATGTTTTCAGTTGTCTATGAAGCCTACCGCTCTCCGTTTGTCTGCCTGCCTGAACGCTGATCTAGTATTCTTATTACGTGTATACTCCTCTGGGCCTCGTTCACGTATTTTGTAAGATCTGTACATATGTAAATAATTTTCTCACATAATATGGTTATTTATTTTATTTTGTTTTGTCTGGTATTAGGCCTCCCCCACCCCTTTCCCCCCCCCCCCCCTTGTTTTACTCTTTAGGCATATACAGCATCCCTCCCTGTTTTTTACATCTTTTACTAGCACTTGCGGATTACTGCAACATTTTTTCAAACTGAGTGTTTTTGGTTTTACTATTCTCTTTTGTGTCTTCAGGTTTCTTGGTGGTGTGTGAACATGATCATACAGACTTGTTCACTGTGCAAGTAGCCCATGTGTTCCTGTTTCCATAATTGTTCTCTTGTGTCTACAAGACTGGGGAGTTCCACCACTCCTCTTGGGCTATCTGCACAAAAGCTGTTCTACCCTGTATGCACACATGGATTTTTCCTCTCTGAACCCTGTTCACACAGGTTATATACAGATGATCAGGTTTTTAAATACATCAGATAGGGATTGCATACATTAGTTAGGACTGCTCTGATAAGGGTATACCGTGAAGATTGGTAGAGCAGCTTAGTATACATTTTTTGCAAAAAACGTATCAACCAAATACCCTGTTTTTTACATCTTTTACTAGCACTTGCGGATTACTGCAACATTTTTTCAAACTGAGTGTTTTTGGTTTTACTATTCTCTTTTGTGTCTTCAGGTTTCTTGGTGGTGTGTGAACATGATCATACAGACTTGTTCACTGTGCAAGTAGCCCATGTGTTCCTGTTTCCATAATTGTTCTCTTGTGTCTACAAGACTGGGGAGTTCCACCACTCCTCTTGGGCTATCTGCACAAAAGCTGTTCTACCCTGTATGCACACATGGATTTTTCCTCTCTGAACCCTGTTCACACAGGTTATATACAGATGATCAGGTTTTTAAATACATCAGATAGGGATTGCATACATTAGTTAGGACTGCTCTGATAAGGGTATACCGTGAAGATTGGTAGAGCAGCTTAGTATACATTTTTTGCAAAAAACGTATCAACCAAATACCCTGTTTTTTACATCTTTTACTAGCACTTGCGGATTACTGCAACATTTTTTCAAACTGAGTGTTTTTGGTTTTACTATTCTCTTTTGTGTCTTCAGGTTTCTTGGTGGTGTGTGAACATGATCATACAGACTTGTTCACTGTGCAAGTAGCCCATGTGTTCCTGTTTCCATAATTGTTCTCTTGTGTCTACAAGACTGGGGAGTTCCACCACTCCTCTTGGGCTATCTGCACAAAAGCTGTTCTACCCTGTATGCACACATGGATTTTTCCTCTCTGAACCCTGTTCACACAGGTTATATACAGATGATCAGGTTTTTAAATACATCAGATAGGGATTGCATACATTAGTTAGGACTGCTCTGATAAGGGTATACCGTGAAGATTGGTAGAGCAGCTTAGTATACATTTTTTGCAAAAAACGTATCAACCAAATACCCTGTTTTTTACATCTTTTACTAGCACTTGCGGATTACTGCAACATTTTTTCAAACTGAGTGTTTTTGGTTTTACTATTCTCTTTTGTGTCTTCAGGTTTCTTGGTGGTGTGTGAACATGATCATACAGACTTGTTCACTGTGCAAGTAGCCCATGTGTTCCTGTTTCCAGCATCCCTCTATACATCTGGCGACACAGTGGCATCCATCATGTTTACCATACTATGCATGTATTGGCCCCTTCTAGCTGATGTTAACTGCATCCACTGTGTTTATTGCTTCCTGTGATACTCTATATGTTGCTATGCTGTATTTTGTCTTGATTGTTTTGGTTACACCATCTTTAATATAGTCTATTTCATGTTTTTACAGTGAGGTTTGAGAAAGACCTTACGGGTCGAAACGTTACCTCAGAACTCTATTGACCACTGTGGTGTTACTCAATAAATACTTCACATCTCTGATGCAAAAAAATTGTCTGAGTGCGGTTGTTTGCCCGAATTTATGATTGAACTGGATCCAGTCCAGGTTCAGCCAGCACAAGCTCCATTCTACAGAGTGCACGCCTTTTTCCCTCTAACCCTGAACCTAGCAGCGCAAATAGAAGTAGCCTTGGGGGGTACCTAACACTCCCTAGACCTCTCGGCACAGCCTAAGATCTAACTACCCCTAAAGACAGAAACAGGAAACCTATCTTGCCTCAGAGTAAATCCCCAAAGGATAGATAGCCCCCCACAAATATTGACTGTGAGAGGAGAGGGAAAAAACATACGCAGATATGAAATCAGATTTTAGCATAGGAGGCCATACTAGCTAAAAAGAAAGAATAGAACAGAGTACTATGCGGTCAGTATAAAAACACTAGAAAATATCCACCGCAGAAAATACGGATCACCACATCTGACTAAAGACATGGGGGGTATATCTGCATCTCCAGAGAAATAGCTAGGCTGCAAAAAATCCTTCACAGACCAAGCTGGAAAAAACATGAAAATGCACAAAACTATAAGGTCCACTGCAGGTGAACAGCAAAAACAAAGCCAGGACTTATCTTTGTAGAAAAACACAGCAAACTGGAGAGACCAGCAGGGAAGTGAATCCTTAAAGAACAATGGACAACTGGCACTGACTAAAAAATCCTGCAAAGGTCTATACCCCAGTCAGTCCTGCAATTAGTAGATACACATGTCCACTCCTGCAATCCAGGCACAACTGCATTACCCTCTACAACCACCGGAGGGAGCCCAAAAGCTGAATTCACAACACAAAATACTCCGGTCACATGGAAGCGCACAGGACACAGTTGAAAGGATTAAAAGTTTCTTTGTTTATTGAAATCGACAACACGTTTCGACGGCAGGTGGACAGCAAAAACAAAGCCAGGACTTATCTTTGTAGAAAAACACAGCAAACTGGAGAGACCAGCAGGGAAGTGAATCCTTAAAGAACAATGGACAACTGGCACTGACTAAAGGATCCTGCAAAGGTCTATACCCCAGTCAGTCCTGCAATTAGTAGATACACATGTCCACTCCTGCAATCCAAGCACAACTGCATTACCCTCTACAACCACCGGAGGGAGCCCAAAAGCTGAATTCACAACAGTACCCCCCCCTTGAGGAGGGGTCACCGAACCCTCACCAGAGCCCCCAGGCCGATCAGGATGAGCCCGATGAAAGGCACAAACCAAATCAACGGCATGGACATCAGAGGCAGAAACCCAAGAATTATCTTCCTGGCCATAACCCTTCCACTTGACAAGGTACTGAAGCTTCCGCCTTGAAAAACGAGAATCCAAAAACTTCTCAACAACATATTCCAACTCCCCATCGACCAATACAGGGGCCGGAGGATCAACAGAGGGAACAACGGGCTCCACATACAGTGGGGCAAAAAAGTATTTAGTCAGTCAGCAATAGTGCAAGTTCCACCACTTAAAAAGATGAGAGGCATCTGTAATTTACATCATAGGTAGACCTCAACTATGGGAGACAAACTGAGAAAAAAAAATCCAGAAAATCACATTGTCTGTTTTTTTAACATTTTATTTGCATATTATGGTGGAAAATAAGTATTTGGTCAGAAACAAAATTTCATCTCAATACTTTGTAATATATCCTTTGTTGGCAATGACAGAGGTCAAACGTTTTCTGTAAGTCTTCACAAGGTTGCCACACACTGTTGTTGGTATGTTGGCCCATTCCTCCATGCAGATCTCCTCTAGAGCAGTGATGTTTTTGGCTTTTCGCTTGGCAACACGGACTTTCAACTCCCTCCAAAGGTTTTCTTTAGGGTTGAGATCTGGAGACTGGCTAGGCCACTCCAGGACCTTCAAATGCTTCTTACGAAGCCACTCCTTCGTTGCCCTGGCGGTGTGCTTTGGATCATTGTCATGTTGAAAGACCCAGCCACGTTTCATGTTCAATGCCCTTGCTGATGGAAGGAGGTTTGCACTCAAAATCTCACGATACATGGCCCCATTCATTCTTTCATGTACCCGGATCAGTCGTCCTGGCCCCTTTGCAGAGAAAATGCCCCAAAGCATGATGTTTCCACCACCATGCTTTACAGTAGGTATGGTGTTTGATGGATGCAACTCAGTATTCTTTTTCCTCCAAACACGACAAGTTGTGTTTCTACCAAACAGTTCCAGTTTGGTTTCATCAGACCATAGGACATTCTCCCAAAACTCCTCTGGATCATCCAAATGCTCTCTAGCAAACTTCAGACGGGCCCGGACATGTACTGGCTTAAGCAGTGGGGCACGTCTGGCACTGCAGGATCTGAGTCCATGGTGGCGTAGTGTGTTACTTATGGTAGGCCTTGTTACATTGGTCCCAGCTCTCTGCAGTTCATTCACTAGGTCCCCCCGCGTGGTTCTGGGATTTTTGCTCACCGTTCTTGTGATCATTCTGACCCCACGGGGTGGGATTTTGCGTGGAGCCCCAGATCGAGGGAGATTATCAGTGGTCTTGTATGTCTTCCATTTTCTAATTATTGCACCCACTGTTGATTTCTTCACTCCAAGCTGGTTGGCTATTGCAGATTCAGTCTTCCCAGCCTGGTGCAGGGCTACAATTTTGTTTCTGGTGTCCTTTGACAGCTCTTTGGTCTTCACCATAGTGGAGTTTGGAGTCAGACTGTTTGAGGGTGTGCACAGGTGTCTATTTATACTGATAACAAGTTTAAACAGGTGCCATTACTACAGGTAATGAGTGGAGGAAAGAGGAGACTCTTAAAGAAGAAGTTACAGGTCTGTGAGAGCCAGAAATCTTGATTGTTTGTTTCTGACCAAATACTTATTTTCCACCATAATATGCAAAAAAAATGATAAAAAAACAGACAATGTGATTTTCTGGATTTTTTTTTCTCAGTTTGTCTCCCATAGTTGAGGTCTACCTATGATGTAAATTACAGACGCCTCTCATCTTTTTAAGTGGTGGAACTTGCACTATTGCTGACTGACTAAATACTTTTTTGCCCCACTGTATTTCCGCAACAAAGATTTATGGAAGACATTATGAATAACAAACAAGGCTGGAAGCGCCAGGCGAAAGGACACCGGATAAATAATCTCAGAAATCCTATTAGGACCAATAAATCGAGGCTTAAACTTAGGGGAAGAAACCTTCATAGGAACATGACGGGAAGATAACCAAACCAGATCCCCAATCCGAAGCCGGGAACCAACACACCGACGACGATTAGCAAAACGTTTAGCCTCCTCCTGAGACAGCACCAAATTGTCCACCACATAAGCCCAAATCTGCTGCAACCTGTCGACCACAGAATCCACACCAGGAAGGTCAGAAGGCTCAACCTGCCCAAAAGAAAAACGAGGATGAAAACCAAAATTACAAAAAAAAGGCGAAACCAAAGTAGCCGAACTAGCCCGATTATTAAGGGAAAACTCGGCCAATGGCAAAAAAGCCACCCAATCATCCTGATCAGCAGACACAAAGCATCTCAAATAGGTCTCCAAGGTCTGATTATTTTGCTCAGTCTGGCCATTTGTCTGAGGATGAAATGCAGAAGAAAAAGACAAATCAATGCCCAGCTTGGCACAAAAGGCCCGCCAAAACCTAGAAACAAATTGAGAACCTCTGTCGGGCACAATATTCTCCGGAATACCATGCAAACACACCACATGCTGAAAAAACAACGGAACCAAATCAGAAGAAGAAGGCAATTTAGGCAAAGGCACCAAATGAACCATCTTAGAAAATCGGTCACAGACAACCCAGATAACCGACATTCTTTGGGAAACAGGAAGATCGGAAATAAAATCCATAGAAATATGTGTCCAGGGCCTCTCGGGACCGGTAATGGCAAAAGCAACCCACTAGCGCGGGAACAGCAAGGCTTAGCCCGCGCACAAATCCCACAGGACTGCACAAAAGAACGCACATCCCGCAACAAAGAAGGCCACCAAAAGGACCTACTAACCAAATCTCTGGTACCAAAAATCCCAGGATGGCCAGCCAACACAGAACAATGAACCTCAGAAATCACTTTAGTAGTCCATCTATCAGGAACAAACAGTTTCCCCACAGGACAGCGGTCAGGCTTATCAGCCTGAAATTCCTGAAGAACCCATTGCAAATCAGGGGAGATGGCAGAAAAAATCACCCCTTCCTTCAAAATACCGACCGTCTCAAGAACCCCAGGGGAACCAGGAAAAAAACTCCTAGCGAGGGCATCCGCCTTAAAATTCTTAGTACCAGCAATGTACGAGACCACAAAATCAAAACGGGAGAAAAACAGGGACCATCGAGCCTGTCTAGGATTCAGCCGTTTGGCAGACTCGAGGTAAATCAGATTCTTATGATCGTCAGGACCACAATACGGTGCTTGGCCCCCTCAAGCCAATGTCGCCACTCCTCAAATGCCCACTTCATAGCCAACAACTCCCAATTGCCGACATCATAATTGTGTTCCGCAGGCGAAAACTTCAGAGAAAAGAAGGCACACGGTTTCATCAAGGAACCATCAGAATTCCTCTGAGACAAAACGGCCCCTGCCCCAATCTCAGACGCGTCAACCTCAACCTGAAATGGAAGAGAAACATCTGGCTGACGCAACACAGGGGCAGAAGTAAATCGGCGTTTAAGCTCCTGAAAGGCAGAAACAGCTGCGGAGGACCAATTCGTCACATCAGCGCCTTTCTTGGTCAAATCGGTCAGAGGTTTAACCACACTGGAGAAGTTGGCAATGAAACGACGATAAAAATTAGCAAAGCCCAAGAATTTCTGAAGGCTCTTCACAGATGTGGGCTGAATCCAATCATGAATAGCCTGAACCTTAACCGGATCCATTTCTATAGATGAGGGAGAAAAAATGAAACCCAAAAAAGAAACCTTCTGCACTCCAAAGAGGCACTTTGACCCCTTCACAAATAAAGCATTATTATGGAGGATCTGAAATACCATCCTGACCTGTTTCACATGAGACTCCCAATCATTGGAAAAAATCAAAATATCATCCAAATATACAACCATGAGTTTATCAAGATAATTCCGAAAGATATCATGCATGAAGGATTGGAACACAGATGGGGCATTAGAGAATCCGAATGGCATCACAAGGTATTCAAAATGGCCTTCAGGCGTATTAAATGCAGTTTTCCATTCGTCACCCTGCTTGATACGAATAAGATTATATGCCCCTCGAAGGTCAATCTTAGTGAACCAGCTAGCCCCCTTAATCCTAGCAAACAAATCAGTAAGCAAAGGCAAGGGGTATTGAAATTTGACCGTGATCTTATTCAAGAGGCGATAATCAATACAGGGTCTCAAGGAGCCATCCTTCTTGGCAACAAAAAAGAACCCCGCTCCCAACGGTGAAGAGGATGGCCGAATATGCCCTTTCTCCAAAGACTCCTTAATATAGCTCCGCATGGCGGTATGTTCAGGCACAGACAGGTTGAAAAGTCGGCCCTTAGGGAACTTACAACCTGGAATCAAATCAATAGCACAATCACAGTCCCTATGCGGTGGAAGGGAACTGGATTTGGGCTCATCGAATACATCCTGGAAGTCAGATAAAAACTCAGAAACTTCAGAAGAGGGGGAAGAGGAGATTGACATCAAAGGAACCTGATCATGAACCCCCTGACAACCCCAACTAGTCACAGACATGGATTTCCAATCTAACACCGGATTATGTAGCTGCAACCATGGAAAACCCAGCACAATATCATCATGCAAATTATGCAACACCAGAAAACGACAATCTTCCTGATAGGCTGGAGCCATGCGCATGGTCAGCTGTGTCCAAAACTGAGGTTTATTTTTAGCCAACGGTGTAGCATCAATGCCCCTCAAAGGAATAGGGTTCTGCAAAGGCTGCAAGGGAAAACCACAATGTCTGGCAAATTCTAAGTCCATTAAGTTCAGAGCGGCGCCTGAATCCACAAATGCCATGACAGAAAATGATGATAATGAGCAGATCAAGGTCACAGATAACAGAAATTTAGGTTGTATAGTACTGATGGCAACAGAACTAGCGATTCTCTTAGTACGCTTAGGACAATCAGAAATAACATGAGCAGAATCGCCACAGTAAAAACACAACCTATTCTGACGCCTGAATGTTTGAAGTTCAGCTCTAGACAAAATCCTATCACATTGCATAGGCTCAGAAATTTGCTCTGAGGATAACGCCACAGCGCGCAGTTCTGCGCTCCCGCAAGCGCCGATCAATCTGAATGGCCAGAGACATAGAATCACTCAGACCAGCAGGCGTGGGGAACCCCACCATAACATCTTTAACGGATTCAGAAAGACCCTTTCTGAAAATTGCCGCCAAGGCATCCTCATTCCATTTAGTCAGCACAGACCATTTTCTAAATTTCTGGCAATACGATTCTGCCGCTTCTTGACCTTGACACAGGGCTACCAAGATTTTCTCAGCCTGATCCACAGAATTAGGCTCATCATACAACAACCCCAATGCCTGAAAGAACGAATCAACATTAAGCAAAGCAGGATTGCCAGATTCCAGGGAAAATGCCCAATCCTGTGGGTCACCACGCAGCAGAGATAGGATGATTTTACCCTGCTGAATAGGATCACCAGAAGACCGGGGTCTTAATGCAAAAACAGTTTACAGTTATTTTTGAAACTCAAAAATTTGGATCTGTCACCAAAGAATAAATCAGGAGTGGGAATCTTAGGTTCTAAGGCAGGAGTCTGAACAATGAAATCTGAAATCCCCTGTACCCTAACAGCAAGCTGATCCACCCGAGAAACTAACTCCTGAACATTCATGTTAATACTAGACTCTGTAGCCACCCAGAGGTAAAGAGGGAGGAACAGACCAAACAGGCTAAGGAAAAAGAAAATGGCTCAAAATCTTTCCACCCTTCTTCTGAGATGCAATCAACTCATTGTGGGCCAGTTGTACTGTTGTGATCTGGAGGCCTTGGAGCAGCATGAGATGCACTCTGGAGAAGGTGGTCCCTGTACTGACTGCAACCCTGAACCTAGCAGCGCAAATAGAAGTAGCCGTGGGGGGTACGTAACACTCCCTAGGCCCCTTGGCACAGCCTAAGATCTAACTACCCCTAAAGACAGAAATAGGAAACCTATCTTGCCTCAGAGAAAATCCCCAAAGGATAGATAGCCCCCCACAAATATTGACTGTGAGAGGAGAGGGAAAAAACATACGCAGATATGAAATCAGATTTTAGCATAGGAGGCAATACTAGCTAAAAAGAAAGAATAGAACAGAGTACTATGCGGTCAGTATAAAAACACTAGAAAATATCCACCGCAGAAAATACGGATCACCACATCTGACTAAAGTCATGGGGGGTATATCTGCATCTCCAGAGAAATAGCTAGGCTGCAAAAAATCCTTCACAGACCAAGCTGGAAAAAACATGAAAATGCACAAAACTATAAGGGCCACTGCAGGTGGACAGCAAAAACAAAGCCAGGACTTATCTTTGTAGAAAAACACAGCAAACTGGAGAGACCTGCAGGGAAGTGAATCCTTAAAGAACAATGGACAACTGGCACTGACTAAAAAATCCTGCAAAGGTCTATACCCCAGTCAGTCCTGCAATTAGTAGATACACATGTCCACTCCTGCAATCCAGGCACAACTGCATTACCCTCTACAACCACCGGAGGGAGCCCAAAAGCTGAATTCACAACACAAAATACTCCGGTCACATGGAAGCGCACAGGACACAGTTGAAAGGATTAAAAGTTTCTTTGTTTATTGAAATCGACAACACGTTTCGACGGAACAGCTCTGTCTTCATCAGGTGGCAGTATACAGAGAGTGGGCCAGAGTGAGTATATAAAGGAGCACCAACCAATGAGATTTAAGGAGCAATTGTTCAGAACACATGATTAGATGGGATCACATGATTAATTAAGATACAAGTCGCAAACACAGTTTAAAAACATATATATCGAAAAAGATTAAAAAACCGGAAATAGCATAATAATATAAAATCAACTAAAATAAAACCAATAAAATGCATAAAAAGGCAAGAATGCAGCCATTATGTGACCTTTTCAATGATGAGTTTTAACCCCTCTGGTGCCAATGTGCCGAGTTTAAAAATCCAATAACTTTCTCTTCCTACTAAATTGGTAAAGCGATCAGGTATATCATTTGGTATCTGATCTATGATGGTGAGCTTTAGTGAATAGGTTCCTATTATGTACTGCGAGGAAGTGTTTTGACAGACTATGCATTAAATACCCATTCCGGATGTTCTGACGGTGTTTATTCATCCTTGCATGCATAGCCTGTATCGTATGCCCGACATATTGCAGCCCACAACCACATTCGATCAGATAAACTACATAACTAGAGCGGCAATTTACATAACAGTTAATATTAAAACTGATGCCCGTAGTGTATGACCGAAATTCTTTCGCTCCATTACTGATGGAACCACAACATAAACACTTAGCTGCCCTGCAAGCAAAGCAGCCCGGATTATGGTGTGTCCGGCAAGTAGATGTGGATGAACACTCACGAGTTACGTTGCTGGGAGCAACAATGTTACAAAGGGTGCGATTTTTTTCTGAAGATGGTTCTAGGTTGCGCAGGAATATGTGTTGATAAAACTGGATCCCCTTTCAAGATGAACCAATATTTTTTCAAAAGGTTTCGTACGACCCCATGTGATTGGTTAAAGGTAGTTATAAAACTCCATATAGTGAAATCAGAGGGTTTAACAGACCTATTATTCTTATTTTTAATCTGCTCAATGCATTATTTTTGTGTGAAGGCTCTGGCTCTTGTGAATGCATCAGAAACCAATTTTTTAGGGTACCCTTTACTCTTAAAACGGTGTTTCAGGATATCGGCTTCTTTGAAGAAATCACTGTCTTTAGTGCAGTTCTTCCTGATCCTCCAGTACTGCCCATAAGGGATTTTTAAAATCCAATTAGGGAGGTGACCACTGCTAAAATTTAGATAGCTATTTACGTCTACCCTTTTGAAATGCGTTTATGTTGAAAAGTGACCATGCGGGTCAACATGTACCAATAAATCTAGAAATTGGATAGCTGTACTAGATAAGTTGGCTGTGAATTTTAGTCCCCAAGAATTCATATTCAGGGACTGAACGAAATCCAGTGCTTCTAGTTCGGAACATTCTTTTGGAAGAGTGGCCCGGGGCTAGCCGAAAAAACGGTGTTATTTTGGTATTACCAGAGGTATCATTAGTGACTGTCCGTGTATGGCCTGGGAAAGGAGACTCAGGGGGTACTGGACTTAGTGGGGGGGGGATCTAAAAGTGGGGAAAACTTTTTTATACGGGATGAGACCACCAAATTGCTCCTCAGCATATCGGTGGACTCGATAGTTTCAATTATAGGAAATGAGGGGGTGACAGTGGAGGGAACAGCAAGAAATGAAATAGAATGTGTAGAAGATTGTGACGACAGGTGGTCGTCATGGATAGTAAACTGTGTAGAAGATTGTGACGACAAGTGGTCGTCATGAATAGTAAACTGTGAAAGGCCACCTGCACCATCAGCCTCACTGAGGGCTGGAAGCATTGGAACAGTGGGTAAGATCTCGAGTGATCCTTCCATAGGAGGGTCACAAGATGACTCACTAATCAAGATCCTAGTGGTAGGTGGGGCCAATACACTGGAGGGATCAGGACAAGTGAATTCGTCCTCACATGATGTCCCCAGGGCAGGCTCCAGTTTATTAGCACATGCCTTAAGGTTGCTCTTATGTTGCTGGTAATATAGTTCCTGCTGTTTATTTCCAAAGACACAGGTGGAGTCCTTACGTTTCTTTATAGTGGATGGTATCTTAGTGGAAGATTCAAGCATAAATGATGCTGGAGTGAGACTATTGGTGTCTCTATCTGGGGCAGTAGCTGTTAACTGATCAGTTCCTCTGTCCCTATGGAACTTGTTCGCTTTTTTCTTGATCAGATCCTCTTCAAACTTACTCAGCCTATTGAAGAGTTTCTGGTCAAGATCATGAAAGTCATTGAAGGTGGAATACTGTGATAACTTCTGTTTAAGATCAATTAATTGGGATAATGCATTATTAGCTAGAGATTTCCTCTTGGCGAATAATAGTTCCATCAGGGCTGAGGAGCATTTCAAGCGGATGGTATCCCATTGTTTAGTGAACTCAGGGTCATTCTGAAAGGATGACAGCTGAGCAATTACCAATCCTTTAGGGACTAGACCTTCCAGAATGTAATGCTGAAGGAAAAGTACATCAATGTGATTAGTAATTTTGGTTTTGCTATAATTCTCATAATCTAAAAAAAGCCTAATCATATTTTTCCTATCATCATTATTCAATTTAAGGACAGAGGATTGTGACAGAAAAAGGTCTGGATTGGAGCATGTCCCTAGGGCTTTTGCAACTTTTTTGCAAATTTTCCTATCCTAAGAGACTCAGGTTTAGACTCAAGGTAATCCATGGTGGGCAGAGAGAGAGAAAAGAGAAAAAAAAAAAGGAGTATACTATGATCAGACCCCAGAAATAACTATGATCAGACCCCAGAAATAAATACAACCGCAAGAGTGCCTTCCAATAGGATTGCCCTCTACCGATGTTTTATTGATGATCTTTTTATTATCTGGACGGGTTCCGAACTAGAAGCACTGGATTTTGTTCAGTCCCTGAATATGAATTCTTGGGGACTAAAATTCACAGCCAACTTATCTAGTACAGCAATCCAATTTCTAGATTTATTGGTACATGTTGACCCGCATGGTCACTTTTCAACATCCACGCATTTCAAAAGGGTAGACGTAAATAGCTATCTAAATTTTAGCAGTGGTCACTAGGGTTGAGCGAAACGGGTCGTTCATTTTCAAAAGTCGCCGACTTTTGGCAAAGTCAGGTTTCATGAAACCCGATCCGACCCCTTTGCGTGGTCGGCCATGCGGTACGCGACTTTCGCGCCAAAGTCGCGTTTCAATGATGCAAAAAGCGCCATTTCTCAGCCAATGAAGGTGAACGCAGAGTGTGGGCAGCGTGATGACATAGGTCCTGGTCCCCACCATCTTAGAGAAGGGCATTGCAGTGATTGGCTTGCTGTCTGCGGCGTCACAGGGGCTATAAAGAGGCGTTCCCGCCGACCGCCATCTTACTGCTGCTGATCTGAGCATAGGGAGAGGTTGCTGCCGCTTCGTCAGAAGCAGGGATAGCGTTAGGCAGGGTCCATTAACCACAAAACCGCTTGTGCTGTAGCGATTTCCACTGTCCAACACCACCTTCGGTTTGCAGGGACAGTGGAAGCTACATTTTTTTTTCTCAGCACTGTAGCTCATTGGGCTGCCCTAGAAGACTCCCTGATAGCTGCATTGCTGTGTGTACGCCGCTGTGCAAACCAACTGCTTTTTTCAAAGCACAAATCCTCTTGTTCCTTCCTTTCTGCACAGCTATCTTTTTTGTTTGTCCACACTTTTTATTTCATTTGTGCATCAGTCCACTCCTTATTGCTGCCTGCCATACCTGGCTGAGATTACTGCAGGCAGGGAGATAGTAGCTGCCTGCCATACCTGGCTGAGATTACTGCAGGCAGGGAGATAGTAATTGTAGGACAGTCCCTGTTTTTTTTTTTTTTTGGTGGGAGATTAAGATTGGCAATTTGGCATTTCTGCTAGAGTGCCATCCCTGTGTGTGCCATCTCTCTCACATAGTGGGCCATAGAAAGCCTTTTCATTTTTCTGTATTTTTTTTGTTGGGTTTATAAATTCTCCCTGATAAAAAAAATACAGTGGGAGATTAATATTGGCCTTTGGGCTTGTGTGCCAGTCCTGAGTGTGCCATCTCTCTCTCAAATAGTGGGCCATAGAAAGCCTATTAATTTTTTTTTATTGGGTTTCTAAATACTCCCAGAAAAAATAAAAAAAAATCAGTGGGAGATTAATATTGCCCTTTCTGCTTGTGTGCCACTCCTGACTCCTGGGTGTGCCATCTCTCTCTCTCAACTAGTGGGCAGTCACTGGGCCATAGAAAGGCTATTTTTTTTCTTTTTGTTGATTTGGTTTCTAAATTCTACCTGAAAAAATCAATAAATCAATCAGTGGGAGATAAATATTGGCCTCTGGGCTTGTGTGCCACTCCTGACTCCTGTGTGTGCCATCTCTCACTCAGTGGGCCATAGAAAGCCTTTTTTTTTTGTGTTGATTTGGTTTCTAAATTCTACCTGAAAAAATCAATAAATCAATCAATCAGTGGGAGATAAATATTGGCCTCTGGGCTTGTGTGCCACTCCTGACTCCTGTGTGTGCCATCTCTCACTCAGTGGGCCATAGAAAGCCTATTTTTTTTTTTGTTTCTAAATTCTTCCTGAATAAATCATTTTATTTAATTTTGTTTCTAAAGTCTCCCTGAAAAAAAAAAGTCAGTGGGAGAATAATATTGCCCTTTCTGCTTGTGTGCCACTCCTGACTCCAGGGTGTGCCATCTCTCTCTCTCAAATAGTGGGCACTGGGCCATAGAAAGGCTATTTTCTTTTTTTTTTGGTTTCTAAATTCTCCCTGAAAAAATCATTTTATTTTATTTTGTTTCTAAATTCTTCCTGAATAAATCATTTTATTTAATTTTGTTTCTAAAGTCTTCCTGAAAAAAAAAAGTCAGTGGGAGATTAATATTGCCCTTTCTGCTTGTGTGGCACTCCTGACTCCTGGGTGTGCCATCTCTCTCTCTCAAATAGTGGGCAGTCACTGGGCCATAGAAAGGCTATTTTTTTTCTTTTTGTTGATTTGGTTTCTAAATTCTACCTGAAAAAATCAATAAATCAATCAGTGGGAGATAAATATTGGCCTCTGGGCTTGTGTGCCACTCCTGACTCCTGTGTGTGCCATCTCTCACTCAGTGGGCCATAGAAAGCCTATTTTTTTTTTGTGTTGATTTGGTTTCTAAATTCTACCTGAAAAAATCAATCAATCAATCAGTGGGAGATAAATATTGGCCTCTGGGCTTGTGTGCCACTCCTGACTCCTGTGTGTGCCATCTCTCACTCAGTGGGCCATAGAAAGCCTATTTTTTTTTTGTTTCTAAATTCTTCCTGAATAAATCATTTTATTTAATTTTGTTTCTAAAGTCTCCCTGAAAAAAAAAAGTCAGTGGGAGATTAATATTGCCCTTTCTGCTTGTGTGCCACTCCTGACTCCTGGGTGTGCCATCTCTCTCTCTCAAATAGTGGGCACTGGGCCATAGAAAGGCTATTTTCTTTTTTTGGGGGTTCTAAATTCTAAACTAAACCAACCTACAATACTTATGAATCCCAGAAGAGAGTATAAACCAAAAAAAACAAGAATCCCTAAAAAATAACTTTTAATAATACATCTAAAAAGACCGTTTTTTCAAAGTATAAGATAAAATAGTATTAAATGTACCTATAAAGACCCTACGTCAAGCTACAATAAGCCCTGCCTGGCAGTGGAGGTTGGCACCCTAATTTACTGCGGTAGGCGCCCCCACTCCTCGACGGCTCACCCTACCAAGCCCTAAGAGATACCTATAATAAAGAAAAGCTGGTGGGCCCTATAAGAACCTATCAATAAACAACTACCTGACAGTGGAGGTTGGCACCCTAATTTACTGCGGTAGGCGCCCCCACTCAACGACGGCTGACCCTAGGGTCCCTAACCATCCCTAAATAAAGAGATAGACAAAAGATAATGTCCCACATATCACTCCAATACCCGTGAGAAAAAACAAAAAGCAGAACAAAATGCAAAAAAACTAAACACAAGAAACAACACAAAAAAAATTATATACATATGTATAATTTGTCAATGTATCAGAGGGGGCAATAAAAGATGCAATGTCTACAAAATAACGCCTCCCTCACTATAGAAATAGATAAATGTGGTTCACCTGAGTACAGGAACAAAGGCACTGTAAAGCATAATAACTAAACGAGCCATGCCCACCTAATAGAGTGCAGTCAGATGTTTAAACCCAACGGGTACATGGAGTGTAGAAAAGATATATGTTTTGTCCAAATAGGATAAAATAGCATATTAATGCCTATATTAAACAATAAGATATCATTACATACACTCCTACAGTAAATCTTGTTCAGTAACGTCCACATTAATCTCGTTTATATCTTGTTAAATATCGTCCACATTAATCTTATTAAATGTTGTCCACACTTGTACCACTGTCTTAGTGTGTCAGTGATAAGTGTAGAACACAGACTATAACATGTCCTCCAAAATAGACAAAATATGCTATGTCAATAGTCATGGAAAAACTGGACAACAAGCATATAAAGTAGCAGACAAATGTTCACACTAGCCACACTCCATAGATATAGCAGTGTTAGATCAAAACGTGGACTAAGGTAACAGACAATACACGGTAGCAAAAGAAATTGATAAAGATCACACCCAATACACATATGGAGAGACTCCTTCATGCAAACAAACGAATAAAAAGGACTCTATCATCCAATTGGTACAGTGAGATAAGTAGCAAGATATACAGCCACCAATGTACTTATCTATTCACTGGGGTCTCCCGAGGTGTAGATCACAAAGCTACCGGAATATCAGATGGTTCATCACAAGTCATCACATCACATCACATCACATCAGCTGTCATCATGTTGTCCCAAAACAGTGCCCGACGCGTTTCTCCCCCATAGGGAATGACGGGGGTTCATCAGGGGTAGGCAGCCACACACGAAATAGAGGAGCTGTAATGGTGTATGCCACTCACCATATCAATCTTTATATACACTGATAGATAGTGCCGATAACCGGCTCCACGTGGAGTGAGCCGGAAGTGACGTTCTAGCGTGCGGCGCCTGCATCCAGCATAACACAGTAGCGACTGCTACATAATAGAGCGGCGTTGTAATGGCCGTACCAGCCGCGCATGCGCATAGGCAGATAAATAGAAAATAAAGGCGCATTCATGTACGGCTACAAGAAAATGGCCGCTGCAGCCAAAGCACACTGGAGCGGCTTACCACATAGCCGCCGCGCATGCGCATAGGCAGATAGATAGAGGATAGGGGTGCAATTACGTACCGCTACAAGAAAACAGCTGCAGCCATACATACGTATTGCTTGCCTCATATGATGTTAGGCAATGCCTATTAAAATGCTACTACAGGCAAAAAATACCAGCGGTAAATAAAAATACACACACTAGAACATAATATACCGTATTAAAGCCACTACTAAAGTACCTATAATGGAAAGTGGCTATTTGAACAAAACGAAAATAAATACACGGTCATACAATAGTAAAATACAGAGAGAATCAACTAAATAGACCTCATTATGAACTATATAAATATATATGGCCATATGTTCATATACAGGAAAACCACGAAAAAGCAGCTAGATGAAACTAGCAAAGGATAACTGCTCATTCAGGCCAACAGGACTCATAGATCTGAGCAGGTAAATCCACCTAGACTCACGTTGTAGAATTCTCTTATCCAAATCCCCAAGTCTAGCCGAGGGAGTAATAACTTCAATGACTCTAAACGATACAGACCCAGTGTCACCCCCATGTTCAACATTGATGTGTCGTGCTATTGGTGTATCTCTCCCGTGTCTAATGTCTCCAAGGTGCTCACTAATGCGAACCCGAAATTCACGTTTGGTCTTTCCAACATAGTCCTTGGAACAGGAACACGTACACAGATACACCAAACCAACAGTTTTACAGTTCGCAAACTGCCTATTAGAAAAAATCCTTCCCGTAGCTGAACTACTAAATGTTTTAGACACCCCAATGTATTTACAGAAGGAACAGTGTCCACATTTAAAAGTACCAGTGGCTCTATTAGTTAACCACGTGCTTTGTTTTTTCGGGGGGACAAAATGACTATGGACAATACTATCCTTAATAGACCTCCCCCTCCTATTTGTGATAGACGGATGTGGGGACACAAAACTGCCCGTAACAGGGTCCGATTTAAGTATCTGCCAATGTCGCTTAAAAATCTTGAAAACCCTCCTAGACTGGTCATCAAAAGTACCAATTAGCCGTGTAATGGCTGAACCATCAGTTTTGGTCTTAGGTATCAGTAGCGACGTTCTATTTGACCTACGTGCTGCAAGATAAGCAGAGTCAATCACGTCCTGCGGATATCCCCTATCTCTGAAACGATTTTGCAGTTCAAGTGACTTATACTCAAAGTCACTAAGGGAGGAACAGTTCCTCCGAAGTCGCAGGAACAGTCCCTTAGGGATACCTCTCTTTAGCGGAAAGGGGTGGTGGCTTTCCCATCTCAGTAAGCTATTAGTAGCTGTTGGTTTACGAAAAATTGTAGTACTGAGAGAGCCATCCTTTTGTCTGCAAATTCTGACATCCAAGAAATTTATGCTCTGTCCCCCGATCTCGTAGGTGAAAAAAAGACCTTCAATGGAGGTATTGAGGTAATTAACGAAACCAGTAAAAGAACAGGCATCACCCTTCCACAAGACAAGAATATCATCTATGAAACGTCCCCAGAAAACAATCCTGGGGCTCCACGTTTCATCCTCGTCTTTGAAAACAAAATTATCCTCCCACCAGCCCAGGAGCAAATTAGCGTATGTGGGGGCACAAGGGCTCCCCATCGCTGTGCCCCTGAGCTGGTGGTAGTACTTCCCGCCAAAGAGAAAATAATTTCGCTGCAGAACGAACTCCAAAAGTTCAAGTAGAAATGCATTATGGCGTCCACAATGCACTCCTCTGGTGTTGAGGAAGTATCCAATAGCTCCCAGTCCATCTTTATGTCGAATGCTACTGTACAACGCCTCCACATCTATGGAGGCGATGATGGTGTCAGACTCAATTATGACCCCCTCTAGTTTGGTTAGAAGGTCACTAGTGTCCCTAATATACGAGGGGAGAGCTGTAACAAAAGATCTTAGTAACCTGTCCAGGTAAACACTCGAGTTTTGAGATAAGGCATCAACCCCCGACACTATAGGGCGTCCTTTAAGGGGACTCAAGCCCTTATGGATTTTGGGCAGGGCATAAAAGGTAGACACCACAGGAAATTTGGGTAACAAAAAATTTAATTCATTTTTAGAAATGAGTCTCAAATCAAAGGCCCGTGCCAAAATACGTGACAACTCAGCAGTATAATCCATCGTTGGATCATTTTTCAGTATCTCATAAGATGATCTATCGGAAAGAATGGAAACGCACATCTGAATGTAATTACCATGATCCATGACGACAATATTTCCGCCTTTGTCGGAAGGCTTCACAACTAAAGACGTATTATTCTTTAGATCATTGAGAGATTTCCTCTCTGTGTAGGTCAGATTCGGATGGGTCGAGTCAAGACTTGGAACGATGTTATTGATTTCATCCGTCACCAGCTTTTGACATACATCAATGCTGCCAAAGTCACTAGACGGTGGAATCCTTTTACTGATAAGTTTAAGATCCGTAAAGGGACCCTCACCCGCTACCCTACTCCCCTCTTCACTTAGCTCAGTAAGTATTTCAAGGTCCGTCAGATCCTCAACTGCGATACCCATTTGATGACACTTTTGTAAATCATTTTTATAAAAGAAGTGTCTCCATCTTAGCTTCCTAGTGAAGAGGTTAAGGTCTTTTATCCAAGTAAAAGGATCAAATCGCATCGTTGGAACAAATGTAAGGCCCTTCCTCAACACTTGTTTTTCAGTCATGGTCAGAATATGTGATGAAAGATTAATGATCTGATTATCATCTTGTACAGATGGCGTTACTACTTCTGATGGCTGGTGAGGTTCCGATTCCGTAGATGGTATATTAACCCCCCCCGGTCCTCTAAAAAAGAGGAGGATGAGGAGGTAGAGGGTTGATAGCCCCTGTCCGGACCATAGTTTTGCCATCTCCGTCCACCCCTTCTACCACGATTTTTAGGTCTCGAAAATTGTCTCGACACACCACCCCTCGGTGCTGAATCAATGTCTGAAGAGTCAATATCAGAAGAGGAGATGTCTCCCCCTGTTGTTGTGACCTGCAGGGAGGGATAGGCCCTCTTATCCTTAAATTCCGCACAATCTTTCACAAAGCGTTTATGCTTCCTTTCTTTAATTTCTAGATGGAATTTTTCTACGGAATTTTTAAGGGCTTCCTCCTTTATAGTAAATTCCGGGTCACTCTTAAATTTAAGAATGTTATCCACAAGCTCTTTTAATTTTACGGAGGAGTTCTCTAAGGTCTTCTTCTCCTCCTCTAAGAGTATGTGCATAAACCTTAATGATGAGGCAACCGATTCCTCCTCCCACTTCAATAACAATGTGGGAGACACATACCTAGGGGCTGGTAGCAGATGTATCCTAAGACCACGTGGTACAATTCTATGTTTAATATAATTGTCCAGAGACTGGGCCTCCCACCAGGACTTAATATTGTCCTTATAAGCTGCTAATAGATCTGAGAACTGTGACCTCAAAGTCGGGATAGATAAAGAGCCACTCTGACCATCAATGTCAGAAAACACCTCTCTAGCGTCATCGAGCCATCTCTTGTTGTCAAGTGGTCCTGAGAGAAAACTGGCCATCACAAGGCAAACACTAAACTAAACCAACCTACAATACTTATGAATCCCAGAAGAGAGTATAAACCAAAAAAAACAAGAATCCCTAAAAAATAACTTTTAATAATACATCTAAAAAGACCGTTTTTTCAAAGTATAAGATAAAATAGTATTAAATGTACCTATAAAGACCCTACGTCAAGCAACAATAAGCCCTGCCTGGCAGTGGAGGTTGGCACCCTAATTTACTGCGGTAGGCGCCCCCACTCCTCGACGGCTCACCCTACCAAGCCCTAAGAGATACCTATAATAAAGAAAAGCTGGTGGGCCCTATAAGAACCTATCAATAAACAACTACCTGACAGTGGAGGTTGGCACCCTAATTTACTGCGGTAGGCGCCCCCACTCAACGACGGCTGACCCTAGGGTCCCTAACCATCCCTAAATAAAGAGATAGACAAAAGATAATGTCCCACATATCACTCCAATACCCGTGAGAAAAAACAAAAATCAGAACAAAATGCAAAAAAACTAAACACAAGAAACAACACAAAAAAAATTATATACATATGTATAATTTGTCAATGTATCAGAGGGGGCAATAAAAGATGCAATGTCTACAAAATAACGCCTCCCTCACTATAGAAATAGATAAATGTAGTTCACCTGAGTACAGGAACAAAGGCACTGTAAAGCATAATAACTAAACGAGCCATGCCCACCTAATAGAGTGCAGTCAGATGTTTAAACCCAACGGGTACATGGAGTGTAGAAAAGATATATGTTTTGTCCAAATAGGATAAAATAGCATATTAATGCCTATATTAAACAATAAGATATCATTATATACACTCCTACAGTAAATCTTGTTCAGTAACGTCCACATTAATCTCGTTTATATCTTGTTAAATATTGTCCACATTAATCTTATTAAATGTTGTCCACACTTGTACCACTGTCTTAGTGTGTCAGTGATAAGTGTAGAACACAGACTATAACATGTCCTCCAAAATAGACAAAATATGCTATGTCAATAGTCATGGAAAAACTGGACAACAAGCATATAAAGTAGCAGACAAATGTTCACACTAGCCACACTCCATAGATATAGCAGTGTTAGATCAAAACGTGGACTAAGGTAACAGACAATACACGGTAGCAAAAGAAATTTGTACAGTAGCATTCGACATAAAGATGGACTGGGAGCTATTGGATACTTCCTCAACACCAGAGGAGTGCATTGTGGACGCCATAATGCATTTCTACTTGAACTTTTGGAGTTCGTTCTGCAGCGAAATTATTTTCTCCTTGGCGGGAAGTACTACCACCAGCTCAGGGGCACAGCGATGGGGAGCCCTTGTGCCCCCACATACGCTAATTTGCTCCTGGGCTGGTGGGAGGATAATTTTGTTTTCAAAGACAAGGATGATACGTGGAGCCCCAGGATTGTTTTCTGGGGACGTTTCATAGATGATATTCTTGTCTTGTGGAAGGGTGATGCCTGTTCTTTTACTGGTTTCGTTAATTACCTCAATACCACCATTGAAGGTCTTTTTTTCACCTACGAGATCGGGGGACAGAGCATAAATTTCTTGGATGTCAGAATTTGCAGACAAATGGATGGCTCTCTCAGTACTACAATTTTTCGTAAACCAACAGCTACTAATAGCTTACTGAGATGGGAAAGCCACCACCCCTTTCCGCTAAAGAGAGGTATCCCTAAGGGACAGTTCCTGCAACTTCGGAGGAACTGTTCCTCCCTTAGTGACTTTGAGTATAAGTCACTTGAACTGCAAAATCGTTTCAGAGATAGGGGATATCCGCAGGACGTGATTGACTCTGCTTATCTTGCAGCACGTAGGTCAAATAGAACATCGCTACTGATACCTAAGACCAAAACTGATGGTTCAGCCATTACACGGCTAATTGGTACTTTTGATGACCAGTCTAGGAGGGTTTTCGAGATTTTTAAGCGACATTGGCAGATACTTAAATCGGACCCTGTTACGGGCAGTTTTGTGTCCCCACATCCGTCTATCACATATAGGAGGGGGAGGTCTATTAAGGATAGTATTGTCCATAGTCATTTTGTCCCCTCGAAAAAACAAAGCACGTGGTTAACTAATAGAGCCACTGGTACTTTTAAATGTGGACACTGTTCCTTCTGTAAATACATTGGGGTGTCTAAAACATTTAGTAGTTCAGCTACGGGAAGGATTTTTTCTAATAGGCAGTTTGCGAACTGTAAAACTGTTGGTTTGGTGTATCTGTGTACATGTTCCTGTCCCAAGGACTATGTTGGAAAGACCAAACGTGAATTTGCGGGTTCGCATTAGTGAGCACCTTGGAGACATTAGACACGGGAGAGATACACCAATAGCACGACACATCAATGTTGAACATGGGGGTGACACTGGGTCTGTATCGTTTAGAGTCATTGAAGTTATTACTCCCTCGGCTAGACTTGGGGATTTGGATAAGAGAATTCTACAACGTGAGTCTAGGTGGATTTACCTGCTCAGATCTATGAGTCCTGTTGGCCTGAATGAGCAGTTATCCTTTGCTAGTTTCATCTAGCTGCTTTTTCGTGGTTTTCCTGTATATGAACATATGGCCATATATATTTATATAGTTCATAATGAGGTCTATTTAGTTGATTCTCTCTGTATTTTACTATTGTATGACCGTGTATTTATTTTCGTTTTGTTCAAATAGCCACTTTCCATTATAGGTACTTTAGTAGTGGCTTTAATACGGTATATTATGTTCTAGTGTGTGTATTTTTATTTACCGCTGGTATTTTTTGCCTGTAGTAGCATTTTAATAGGCATTGCTTAACATCATATGAGGCAAGCAATACGTATGTATGGCTGCAGCTGTTTTCTTGTAGCGGTACGTAATTGCACCCCTATCCTCTATCTATTTGCCTATGCGCATGCGCGGCGGCTATGTGGTAAGCCGCTCCAGTGTGCTTTGGCTGCAGCGGCCATTTTCTTGTAGCCGTACATGGATGCGCCTTTATTTTCTATTTATCTGCCTATGCGCATGCGCGGCTGGTACGGCCATTACAACGCCGCTCTATTATGTAGCAGTCGCTACTGTGTTATGCTGGATGCAGGCGCCGCACGCTAGAACGTCACTTCTGGCTCACTCCACGTGGAGCCGGTTATCGGCACTATCTATCAGTGTATATAAAGATTGATATGGTGAGTGGCATACACCATTACAGCTCCTCTATTTCGTGTGTGGCTGCCTACCCCTGATGAACCCCCGTCATTCCCTATGGGGGAGAAACGTGTCGGGCACTGTTTTGGGACAACATGATGACAGCTGATTTCGGCAACTTGTGATGAACCATCTGATATTCCGGTAGCTTTGTGATCTACACCTCGAGAGACCCCAGTGAATAGATAAGTACATTGGTGGCTGTATATCTTGCTACTTATCTCACTGTACCAATTGGATGATAGAGTCCTTTTTATTCGTTTGTTTGCATGAAGGAGTCTCTCCATATGTGTATTGGGTGTGATCTTTATCAATTTCTTTTGCTACCGTGTATTGTCTGTTACCTTAGTCCACGTTTTGATCTAACACTGCTATATCTATGGAGTGTGGCTAGTGTGAACATTTGTCTGCTACTTTATATGCTTGTTGTCCAGTTTTTCCATGACTATTGACATAGCATATTTTGTCTATTTTGGAGGACATGTTATAGTCTGTGTTCTACACTTATCACTGACACACTAAGACAGTGGTACAAGTGTGGACAACATTTAATAAGATTAATGTGGACGATATTTAACAAGATATAAACGAGATTAATGTGGACGTTACTGAACAAGATTTACTGTAGGAGTGTATATAATGATATCTTATTGTTTAATATAGGCATTAATATGCTATTTTATCCTATTTGGACAAAACATATATCTTTTCTACACTCCATGTACCCGTTGGGTTTAAACATCTGACTGCACTCTATTAGGTGGGCATGGCTCGTTTAGTTATTATGCTTTACAGTGCCTTTGTTCCTGTACTCAGGTGAACTACATTTATCTATTTCTATAGTGAGGGAGGCGTTATTTTGTAGACATTGCATCTTTTATTGCGCCCTCTGATACATTGACAAATTATACATATGTATATAATTTTTTTTGTGTTGTTTCTTGTGTTTAGTTTTTTTGCATTTTGTTCTGCTTTTTGTTTTTTCTCACGGGTATTGGAGTGATATATGGGACATTATCTTTTGTCTATCTCTTTATTTAGGGATGGTTAGGGACCCTAGGGTCAGCCGTCGTTGAGTGGGGGCGCCTACCGCAGTAAATTAGGGTGCCAACCTCCACTGTCAGGTAGTTGTTTATTGATAGGTTCTTATAGGGCCCACCAGCTTTTCTTTATTATAGGTATCTCTTAGGGCTTGGTAGGGTGAGCCGTCGAGGAGTGGGGGCGCCTACGGCAGTAAATTAGGGTGCCAACCTCCACTACCAGGCAGGGCTTATTGTAGCTTGACGTAGGGTCTTTATAGGTACATTTAATACTATTTTATCTTATACTTTGAAAAAACGGTCTTTTTAGATGTATTATTAAAAGTTATTTTTTAGGGATTCTTGTTTTTTTTGGTTTATACTGGGTTCTAAATTCTCCCTGAAAAAATCATTTTATTTTATTTTGTTTCTAAATTCTTCCTGAATAAATCATTTTATTTAATTTTGTTTCTAAAGTTTCCTTAAAAAAAAGAAAAAAAAACAGTGGGAGATTAATATTGACATTTGTGCTTGAGTGACAGTCCTGCGTGTGTGGCATCTCTCTGATTTAGTGCCACAGAAAACAGAGTGTGTAACATTGTGCCTGATTTTCCTTGCGGTTTCACCAACCTGTAAAGGGATATCGAAATCATACAGAAGTTATAGCTCACCGTGTAAGTTGTTTGACAGCAACAAATAAAGTTACTTTGGTTAAGTTTTTAAAACAATGAGGAAGTCTGGTGGAAGAGGTCGTGGCCGTGGGCGTTCATTGTCAGCTGGTAATGATGGTAGTGGTAGTGGAGCATCAGGTGGTCGTGGGAAAAAAAAATTTCCACCTAAGTCTGGAGCTGTGGAGCCAGGTTCGTCGTCTGGCTACACAAGGCCTCGAACGCTCCCTTTTCTGGGAGTGGGAAAACCGCTTTTAAAGCCGGAGCAGCAACAGCAAGTTTTGGCTTACCTTGCTGACTCAGCCTCTAGCTCTTTTGCCTCCTCTTCTGAAACTGGCAAATCTAAAAGCAGCGCGTCGTTAGTGGATGTTCACGGTCAGGGACAAGTCGCTTCCTTGTCCTCTTCAGCAAAAACAACAACAAGAGAGAAGGATGCAGCAGGCGACACAACGGGTTACTCCATGGAGCTCTTTACACATACCGTCCCTGGCTTAGAAAGTGAAACAGTTAACAGGCCATGCCCATTACAAGTAGATTCTGACATGGAGTGCACTGATGCACAGCCACTGCCAGACTACTATGCTGGTCCTTTGACTCAGACCACAACATTGCCCTCGCAGGGTACTGATCCAGAATCAGACCCTGATGAGACTATGTTGCCCCGTCACGAACGCTATACCACCGACCTACACGGTGACACAGACGAAGTTGCACACGAGCTAGAACAGGAGGTTATAGATGACCCAGTTGTTGACCCCGATTGGCAGCCATTGGGGGAACAGGGTGCAGGCGGCAGTAGTTCTGAAGCGGAGGAGGAGGGGCCGCAGCAGGCATCAACATCGCAACAGGTTCCATCTGCCGGGCCCGTATCTGGCCCAAAACGCGTGGCAAAGCAAAAAACTGTTGGAGGACAGCGTGTCCATCCGGTTAAAGCTCAGTCTGCAATTCCTGAAAAGGGATCCGATGCTAGAAAGAGTGCAGTCTGGCATTTTTTTAAACAACATCCAATTGATCAGCGCAAAGTCATCTGTCAAAAATGTTCAACTAGCTTAAAGGGACACTGTCACCTGGATTTGGAGGGAACAATCTTCAGCCATGGAGGCGGGGTTTTGGGGTTTTTGATTCACCCTTTCCTTACCCACTGGCTGCATGCTGGCTGTAATATTGGATTGAAGTTCATTCTCTGTCCTCCGTAGTACACACCTGCACAAGGCAATCTTGCACAGCGCAGGCGTGTACTATGGAGGACAGAGAATGAACTTCAATCCAATATTGCAGCCAGCATGCAGCCAGCGGGTAAGGAAAGGGTGAATCAAAAACCCAAAAACCCCGCCTCCATGGCTGAAGATTGTTCCCTCCAAATCCAGGTGACAGTGTCCCTTTAAGCAGAGGTCAGAATCTGAAAAGTCTCAATACAAGTTGCATGCATAGACATTTAACCACCATGCATTTGCAAGCCTGGACTAACTACCAAACAACCCTTAAGGTTGTAGCACACTCGCCAATGAAGCTACTCAGCAATGCAACATCCCTTCCGTCACTGTAAGGCCACCATTTTCTTCACCACCGGCAGTATCTGTGCAGGTTTCTTTGCCAGCCCAAAGCAGTCAGGGTCAGGGAATCACCAGTTTCGTTGGAGGAAACACTGCATCTAGGGCACCGGCGGAAACAATACCGTCTCCAACCGTCTCTCAGTCTGCCATGTCCACCGGCACACCCGCTAGTTCCACGATCTCCAGCTCTCAAGTCCAGCTCACCCTACATGAGACTCTAGTTAGAAAAAGGAAGTACTTATCCTCGCATCCGCGTACACAGGGTTTGAACGCCCACATAGCTAGACTAATCTCGTTAGAGATGATGCCCTACCGGTTAGTTGAAAGCGAAGCTTTCAAAGCCCTGATGGAGTACGCTAAACCACGCTACGAGCTACCCAGTCGACACTTTTTTCCAGAAAAGCCATCCCAGCCCTGCACCAGCATGTTAAACAGCGCATCGTCCATGCACTCAGGCAATCTGTGAGTACAAAGGTGCACCTGACTACAGATGCATGGACCAGTACGCATGGCCAGGGACGTTACGTGTCCATCACGGCACACTGGGTGAATGTGGTGGATGCAGGGTCCACAGGGGACATCAATTTCGGGACAGTTGTGCCTAGCCCACGGTCTAGGAAACAGTTGGCTGTAGGCGTTCGCACCCCCTCCTCCTCCTCCTCCTCGTCCTCCTGCAGAAGCGACAGCTCTTCCACTGACCGCAGTCATCAAACCACTCCATCGTCACCTGTCACTGTTGCACACCAGTTGTCCCATTATGGGGAAGCTACTGGCAAGCGTCAGCAGGCTGTATTGGCTATGAAGTGTTTGGGCGACAACAGACACACCGCGGAAGTTCTGTCCGAGTTCTTGCAGGAAGAAACGCAGTCGTGGCTGGGCACAGTAGATCTTGAGGAAGGCAAGGTAGTGAGTGATAATGGAAGGAATTTCATGGCTGCCATCTCCCTTTCCCAACTGAAACACATTCCTTGCCTGGCTCACACCTTAAACCTGGTGGTGCAGTGCTTATTGAAAACTTATCCTGGTTTCTCCGACCTGCTCCTCAAAGTGCGTGGACTTTGCTCACATATCCGCCGTTCGCCTGTACACTCCAGCCGTATGCAGACCTATCAGCGGTCTTTGAACCTTCCCCAGCATCGCCTAATCATAGACGTTGCAACAAGGTGGAACTCAACACTGCACATGCTTCAGAGACTGTGCGAACAGAGGCGGGCTGTTATGTTTTTGTGGGAGGATACACATACATGGGCAGGCAGTAGGATGGCAGACATGGAGTTGTCGGGTGTGCAGTGGTCGAAGATACAAGACATGTGTCAAGTCCTTCAGTGTTTTGAGGAATGCACACGGCTGGTTAGTGCAGACAACGCCATAATAAGCATGAGCATCCCCCTAATGCGTCTGCTGATGCAAAGTTTGACGCACATAAAGGATAAGGCGTCTGCACCAGAGGAAGAGGAAAGCCTTGATGACAGTCAGCCATTGTCTGGTCAGGGCAGTGTACAGGACGAGGTAGCGGGCGAAGAGGAGGTGGAGGACGAGGAGGATGATGAGGATGAGTATATTTTTAATGAGGAAGCTTTCCCGGGGGCACTGGAAATTGGTGGCGTGGCAAGGCCGGGTTCTGTTTTTTTGAGGGACACAAGTGACGTAGATTTGCCTGCAACTGCCCCTCAACCAAGCACAACCGCAGATTTGACAACTGGAACTTTGGCCCACATGGCGGATTATGCCTTGCGTATCCTCAAAAGGGACACACGCATTACTAAAATGATGAACGATGACGATTACTGGTTGGCCTGCCTCCTTGATCCTCGCTATAAAGGCAAATTGCAAAATATTATGCCACATGAGAACTTGGAACTAATATTAGCAACTAGGGCAGCACGGTGGTTCAGTGGTTAGCACTGCAGCCTTGCAGCGCTGGGGTCCTGGGTTCTAATCCCACCCAGGACAACATCTGCAAAGAGTTTGTATGTTCTCTCCGTGTTTGCGTGGGTTTCCTCCGGGTACTCCGGTTTCCTCCCACATTCCAAAGACATACTGATAGGGATTCTAGATTGTGAGCCTCATTGGGGACAGTGATGTTAATGTGTGCAAAACTGTAAAGCGCTGCGGAATATGTTAGCGCTATATAAAAATAAAGATTATTATAGATTATTATTATTATAACTCTTGTTGACCGTTTGCTTCAGGCATTCCCAGCACACAGCGCCCGTGATCGTTCTCACACGAGCTCCAGGGGGCAGCAGACCAGGAGTGTTAGGGGTGCACACATCAGAAGTGGCGTTGGACAGAGGGGTTTTCTGACCAGGTTGTGGAGTGATTTTGCTATGACCGCAGACAGGACAGGTACTGCTGCATCAATTGAAAGTGACAGGAGACAACATTTGTCCAGTATGGTAACAAACTATTTTTCATCCCTTATCGACGTTCTCCCTCAACCGTCATTCCCATTTGATTACTGGGCATCAAAATTAGACACCTGGCCAGAATTGGCTGAATATGCATTGCAGGAGCTTGCTTGCCCGGCAGCTAGTGTCCTATCAGAAAGAGTATTCAGTGCTGCAGGTTCAATATTAACCGAAAAAAGGACTCGTCTGGCTACACAAAATGTTGATGATCTAACATTCATTAAAATGAACCACAACTGGATTTCGAATTATTTTGCCCCACCTTGCCCGGGCGACACCTAGCTTTCCTATGAAAAGCTCTTGCCTGTGGACTACTGTGAATGACTTTTCAAATGTCTTAATTTGCAGCAGCTGATTGTCCAGCATACAACATGTTTACACCTCCCTAAATGGCCAAACTCCCCACACGGGGCCGTGGTATCGTGACTTGGCGCAAGCACCCGTGAGAGTGCTGTTTGTCTGAAGAGGTGGGTGTGCCCGCTTTTGGTCGACAGCACTGCCACTGGGTCCCTCATAGTACAATAAACTGTCTCTGGCGGTGGTGGTGCGCACCCAACGTCAGACACACTGTTGTAACATGAGGGGCCCTGGGCCTGTACCGCCGTCCACAAGAGAGTTCACCCACCCCCAGGTCAAACATTGCTCTGCCACTTCCACAATTATCTCTCACACTTCCACCAGTGTTTAGACTATGCGCTGACATCCTTCCATTCCTGCCACTGACAATACCATTGTGTTGACATGTATAATGGTAATTAACATAGTCAGGGGCAGTGTCCTCTATTTACCCAAGTAAAAACTTTGCGCCAAATTAGTAGGTCAGAAACAACGCAGAGGATCCCACCCCTGTACCTAAAGATTGCACCCTTTAGTGTTTTTGCTGGATTTTAATGTGAGACATTCACATTTATGTATTGTTTTGGACTACTAACTGGCAGACACTCATTACAATCATCCTCCGCTGACCAGGCCACTGCTGGCCGTGTTCACCTGGAACCAATTTAAAATTGCCTACAGCCATATGTTATTATGTTAGGCCTTTGATGCCTGTCTGCGGTCACTCCTTCCACTAGGCCTCCACTGACCACACCACTGCTGCCCGTGTACCCCTGGAACCAATTTAAAATTGCCTACAGCCAGCCCAATTTTTTTATGTTAGGCCTTCAATGCCTGTCTGCGGTCCGTTCTTTCTACTACTACTACACTGACCAGGCCACTGCTGCCCGTGTTCCCCTGGAACCAATTTAAAATTGCCTACAGCCATCTGTTATTATGTTAGGCCTTCGATGCCTGTCTGCGGTCACTCCTTCCACTAGGCCTCCACTGACCAGACCACTGCTGCCTGTGTTCCCCTGGAACCAATTTAAAATTGCCTACAGCCAGCCCAATTTTTTTTATGTTAGGCCTTCGAAGCCTGTCTGCGGTCCGTTCTTTCTACTACTACTACACTGACCAGGCCACTGCTGCCCGTATTCCCCTGGAACCAATTTAAAATTGCCTACAGCCATCTGTTATTATGTTAGGCCTTCGATGCCTGTCTGCGGTCACTCCTTCCACTAGGCCTCCACTGACCAGGTTACTGCTGCCCGTGTTCCCCTGGAACTAATTTAAAATTGCCTACAGCCATATGTTATTATGTTAGGCCTTCGATGCCTGTCTGCGGTCACTCCTTCCACTAGGCCTCCACTGACCAGACCACTGCTGCCCGTGTTCCCCTGGAACCAATTTAAAATTGCCTACAGCCAGCCCAATTTTTTTTATGTTAGGCCTTCGAAGCCTGTCTGCGGTCCGTTCTTTCTACTACTACTACACTGACCAGGCCACTGCTGCCCGTGTTCCCCTGGAACCAATTTAAAATTGCCTACAGCCATCTGTTATTATGTTAGGCCTTCGATGCCTGTCTGCGGTCACTCCTTCCACTAGGCCTCCACTGACCAGACCACTGCTGCCCGTGTTCCCCTGGAACCAATTTTAAATTGCCTACAGCCAGCCCAATTTTTTTATGTTAGGCCTTCAAAGCCTGTCTGCGGTCCGTTCTTTCTACTACTACTACACTGACCAGGCCACTGCTGCCCGTGTTCCCCTGGAACCAATTTAAAATTGCCTACAGCCATCTGTTATTATGTTAGGCCTTCGATGCCTGTCTGCGGTCACTCCTTCCACTAGGCCTCCACTGACCAGACCACTGCTGCCCGTGTTCCCCTGGAACCAATTTTAAATTGCCTACAGCCAGCCCAATTTTTTTATGTTAGGCCTTCGAAGCCTGTCTGCGGTCCGTTCTTTCTACTACTACTACACTGACCAGGCCACTGCTGCCGTGTTCCCCTGGAACCAATTTAAAATTGCCTACAGCCATCTGTTATTATGTTAGGCCTTCGATGCCTGTCTGCTGTCACTCCTTCCACTAGGCCTCCACTGACCAGACCACTGCTGCCTGTGTTCCCCTGGAACCAATTTAAAATTGCCTACAGCCAGCCCAATTTTTTTTATGTTAGGCCTTCGAAGCCTGTCTGCGGTCCGTTCTTTCTACTACTACTACACTGACCAGGCCACTGCTGCCCGTATTCCCCTGGAACCAATTTAAAATTGCCTACAGCCATCTGTTTTTATGTTAGGCCTTCGATGCCTGTCTGCGGTCACTCCTTCCACTAGGCCTCCACTGAACAGGTTACTGCTGCCCGTGTTCCCCTGGAACCAATTTAAAATTGCCTACAGCCATATGTTATTATGTTAGGCCTTCGATGCCTGTCTGCGGTCACTCCTTCCACTAGGCCTCCACTGACCAGACCACTGCTGCCCGTGTTCCCCTGGAACCAATTTAAAATTGCCTACAGCCAGCCCAATTTTTTTTATGTTAGGCCTTCGAAGCCTGTCTGCGGTCCGTTCTTTCTACTACTACTACACTGACCAGGCCACTGCTGTTGTGAATTCTGTGGCTGAATTCACTCCTGTGGTCACAAGTGGTACTGCAGCTTCTGAGCTTCCTCCCTCAGGTGTTCTGGTGAGCTCGTTAACTGCTTCGTTACTTAACTCCGCCTGATGCTGCTATCCTTGCTCCTTGTCAATGTTTCAGTGTTGGATCTGAGCTTCTCCTGATTGTTCCTGTGACCTGCTGCTCTGTATAGCTAAGTGCCTTTTGCTTTTTTGTTGCTTTTTTTCTGTCCAGCTTGTCTTTTGTTTTGCTGGAAGCTCTGAGACGCAAAGGGTGTACCGCCGTGCCGTTAGTTCGGCACGGTGGGTTTTTTTTGCCCCCTTTGCGTGGTTTTGCTTTAGGGTTTTTTGTAGACTGCAAAGTTCGCTTTACTGTCCTCGCTCTGTCCTAGAATATCGGGCCCCACTTTGCTGAATCTATTTCATCCCTACGTTTTGTCTTTTCATCTTACTCACAGTCATTATATGTGGGGGGCTGCCTTTTCCTTTGGGGAATTTCTCTGGGGCAAGTCAGGCCTATTTTTCTATCTTCAGGCTAGCTAGTTTCTTAGGCTGTGCCGAGTTGCCTAGGTAGTTGTTAGGCGCAATCCACAGCCGCTTTTAGTTGTGTTTAGGATAGGATCAGGTGTGCAGTCTACAGAGTTTCCACGTCTCAGAGCTCATTCTTGTATTTTTGGGTATTTGTCAGATCACTGTGTGCGCTCTGATCGCTAAGCACACTGTGTTTCTGGATTGCCTTCATAACACCTGTCATTAGCAAACATAACAGTACAAGGAGCCATGCACATGGTCAGCTGGGCCCAGTATTGAGGTTTATTCTTGGCCAAAAGTGTAGCATCAATTCCTCTCAATGGAATAGGACACCGCAAAGGCTCCAAGAAAAACCCACAACGTTTAGCATAATCCAAATCCATCAGATTCAGGGCAGCGCCCGAATCCACAAACGCCATGACAGAAAACGACGACAAAGAGCATATCAAGGTAATGGACAGAAGGAATTTGGACTGTACAGTACCAATGACGGCAGACCTAGCGGACCGCTTAGTGCGCTTAGGACAATCAGAAATAGCATGAGTGGAATCACCACAGTAGAAACACAGACCATTCAGACGTCTGTATTCCTGCCGTTCAACTCTAGTCATAGTCCTATCGCACTGCATAGGCTCAGGTTTAACCTCAGGCAGTACCGCCAAATGGTGCACAGATTTACGCTCGCGCAAGCGTCGACCGATCTGAATGGCCAAAGACAAAGACTCATTCAAACCAGCAGGCATAGGAAATCCCACCATGACATCCTTAAGAGCCTCAGAGAGACCCTTTCTGAACAAAGCTGCCAGCGCAGATTCATTCCACTGAGTGAGTACTGACCATTTCCTAAATTTCTGACAATATACTTCTATATCATCCTGACCCTGGCACAAAGCCAGCAAATTTCTCTCAGCCTGATCCACTGAATTAGGCTCATCGTACAGCAATCCGAGCGCCAGGAAAAACGCATCGACACTACTCAATGCAGGGTCTCCTGGCGCAAGAGAAAATGCCCAGTCTTGAGGGTCGCCGCGCAAAAAAGAAATAACAATCAAAACCTGTTGAATAGGATTACCAGAAGAATGAGGTTTCAAGGCCAGAAATAGCTTACAATTATTTTTGAAACTTAGAAACTTAGTTCTATCTCCAAAAAACAAATCAGGAATAGGAATTCTTGGTTCTAACATAGATTTCTGATCAATAGTATCTTGAATTTTTTGTACATTTATAACGAGATTATCCATTGAAGAGCACAGACCCTGAATATCCATGTCCACTGTTATGTTTGCTAATGACAGGTGTTATGAAGGCAATCCAGAAACACAGTGTGCTTAGCGATCAGAGCGCACACAGTGATCTGACAAATACCCAAAAATACAAGAACGAGCTCTGAGACGTGGAAACTCTGTAGACTGCACACCTGATCCTATCCTAAACACAACTAAAAGCGGCTGTGGATTGCGCCTAACAACTACCTAGGCAACTCGGCACAGCCTAAGAAACTAGCTAGCCTGAAGATAGAAAAATAGGCCTGACTTGCCCCAGAGAAATTCCCCAAAGGAAAAGGCAGCCCCCCACATATAATGACTGTGAGTAAGATGAAAAGACAAAACGTAGGGATGAAATAGATTCAGCAAAGTGGGGCCCGATATTCTAGGACAGAGCGAGGACAGTAAAGCGAACTTTGCAGTCTACAAAAAACCCTAAAGCAAAACCACGCAAAGGGGGCAAAAAAAACCCACCGTGCCGAACTAACGGCACGGCGGTACACCCTTTGCGTCTCAGAGCTTCCAGCAAAACAAAAGACAAGCTGGACAGAAAAAAAGCAACAAAAAAAGCAAAAGGCACTTAGCTATACAGAGCAGCAGGTCACAGGAACAATCAGGAGAAGCTCAGATCCAACACTGAAACATTTACAAGGAGCAAGGATAGCAGCATCAGGCGGAGTTAAGTAACGAAGCAGTTAACGAGCTCACCAGAACACCTGAGGGAGGAAGCTCAGAAGCTGCAGTACCACTTGTGACCACAGGAGTGAATTCAGCCACAGAATTCACAACACACTGCTGCCCGTGTTCCCCTGGAACCAATTTAAAATTGCCTACTGCCATCTGTTATTATGTTAGGCCTTCGATGCCTGTCTGCGGTCACTCCTTCCACTAGGCCTCCACTGACCAGACCACTGCTGCCCGTGTTCCCCTGGAACCAATTTTAAATTGCCTACAGCCAGCCCAATTTTTTTATGTTAGACCTTCGAAGCCTGTCTGCGGTCCGTTCTTTCTACTACTACTACACTGACCAGGCCACTGCTGCCCGTGTTCCCCTGGAACCAATTTAAAATTGCCTACAGCCAGCCCAATTTTTTTATGTTAGGCCTTCGAAGCCTGTCTGCGGTCCGTTCTTTCTACTACTACTACACTGACCAGGCCACTGCTGCCCGTGTTCCCCTGGAACCAATTTAAAATTGCCTACAGCCATCTGTTATTATGTTAGGCCTTCGATGCCTGTCTGCGGTCACTCCTTCCACTAGGCCTCCACTGACCAGACCACTGCTGCCCGTGTTCCCCTGGAACCAATTTAAAGTTGCCTACAGCCAGCCCAATTTTTTTATGTTAGGCCTTCGAAGCCTGTCTGCGGTCCGTTCTTTCTACTACTACTACACTGACCAGGCCACTGCTGCCTGTGTACCCCTGGAACCAATTATAAAGTGCCTACAGCCCAATTTTTTTATGTTAGGCCTTCGAAGCCTGTCTGCGGTCCTTCCTTCCAATAGTTCTCCACTGACCAGACCAATGCTGGCCGTGTACCCCTGGAACCCAGCTGAAAGTGCATGGAGCCTCCTTTTTTTCTTTGTTTTATATTTAGAAAGCCCAGATGAACTACGCTGTACCACGGTTCAAGCTACCCAGTCGACATTTCTTTTGCGAGAAAAGCCATCCCAGTCCTCCACCGGCATGAAAAAGTCTGCATTGTCATAGCACTCAGGCAATCAAACAGTAGAAAGGTGCACCTGACAAGAGACGCATGGACAAGTAGGCATGTCCACAAAAAGTTACGTGTCCATTATGGCGCACTGGGTTAATGTGTTGGATGCATGGTCCACAGGGGACAGCCTACAAAGTCTGTCTGCAGTCCCTAATTCAAATTTTCCTCCGCTGACCACATCACTGCTGCCCGTGTACCCCTGGAACCATTTTTAAAGTGCCTACAGCCTAATTTTGTTATGTTAGGCCTACTACGCCTGTCTGCGGTCCCTCCTTCCAATACTCGTCCACTGACCACACCACTGCTGCCCGTGGACCCCTGGAACCTATTTTTAATTGCATAGAGCATCCTTTTTTTAATAGTAGGCGTACAAAGTCTGTCTGCGGTCAACTATTGAAATTGTCCTCCACTGCCCAGAGCAATGCTGCCTGTGTACCCCTGTAACTTTTTTAAGCTGCAGTGAGCCACATTTTTGGTTGAAGGCCTACTACCTGTGTCTGTCTGCGCCACTCAATTCAGCTGTGTTCCTTTGAAAAAAGCTGAGCGTCAATAGTCTTGTTTTCAGCCTCTAGGAATTTTAAAACTGTATTGGGGGTACAACTTTGGTAGGGCCTACTAAGGGTGTCTGCCGCCCCAAGGTGTGCCCCAGGTTTTGTCCACATTGCTTCGGTCTTCCGACTCTCGTTTAGTAGTTGTAGAAAACTACACTGCATTAGGCCTACAAATTGGGTATGGAGTGTAGAGAGATGGTGTGTTCCACTCCAAGGTGTTCCCCAGGTTACCTCTCCATTGCTTCGATCTTCAGGCTCTCGTTTAGTAGTTGTTGGAAACTACGCTGCATTAGGCCTACAAATTGGGTATGGGGTGTAGAGAGATGGTGTGTTACACTCCAAGGTGTTCTCCAGGTTGCCTTTCCTGAGCTTCTATCTTCAGGCTCTCGTTTAGTAGTTGTTAGGAACTACACTGCAGTAGGCCTACAAAATGGGTATGGGGTGTAGAGAGATGGTGTGTTGCACTCCAAGGTGTTCCCCAGGTTTCCTCTCCATTGCTTCGATCTTCATGCTCTCGTTTAGTAGTTGTTGGAAACTACGCTGCATTAGGCCTACAAATTGGGTATGGGGTGTAGAGAGATGGTGTGTTGCACTCCAAGGTGTTCCCCAGGTTTCCTCTCCATTGCTTCGATCTTCAGGCTCTCGTTTAGTAGTTGTTGGGAACTACACTGCATTAGGCCTACAAAATGGGTATGGGGTGTAGAGAGATGGTGTGTTCCACTCCAAGGTGTTCCCCAGGTTTCCTCTCCATTGCTTCGATCTTCATGCTCTCGTTTAGTAGTTGTTGGAAACTACGCTGCATTAGGCCTACAAATTGGGTATGGGGTGTAGAGAGATGGTGTGTTGCACTCCAAGGTGTTAACCAGGTTTCCTCTCCATTGCTTCGATCTTCAGGCTCTCGTTTAGTAGTTGTTGGGAACTACACTGCATTAGGCCTACAAAATGGGTATGGGGTGTAGAGAGATGGTGTGTTACACTCCAAGGTGTTTCCCAGGTTTCGTCCACATTGCTTCGGTCTTCCGACTCTCGTTTAGTAGTTGTAGAAAACTACACTGCATTAGGCCTACAAATTGGGTATGGGGTGTAGAGAGATGGTGTGTTCCACTCCAAGGTGTTCCCCAGGTTACCTCGCCATTGCTTCGATCTTAATGCTCTCGTTTAGTAGTTGTTGGAAACTACGCTGCATTAGGCCTACAAATTGGGTATGGGGTGTAGAGAGATGGGAAAGAGAAGGAGATCCAGCTCAACGAAATAGTGAAAAATCCATAATTTATTTCACTCAAAATACAATGAAAGGACAAAACATCAGCATACAGAAAAAATTATAAAAACAAGGTCAACGCGTTTCCGGTGACTAAGCACCCTTAATCATGATACCTGGTACAAGACATGTCTATACTTTTATACTAGTATCCGGTTATCACTCCAGTGTTGCAATTGGTAGAATTGTCTAATCAAGCAAAAATAGGCACACATGGTAATGAAAGCAAGACAAGCTTGATGGAAAGACAAATACAAATGTTTTGGCTAAACATAAATGCAGAAAAAACAGAAATAACACAAAATACAGGAACTATATAAAAAAACAAAATGACATTACAATAATCATTAAATAAATCCAAGAATATGATAGAAAAATAATATAATAGTATGTACAGTGTCCTATGTCATGAACCCACATAACAATATAGAAAAAAAAACTAATATTAGCAGGAATCTCCCAAACAGGGAGCTGTAACAGCCAAAATAGGTTGGAGCAAATAGGTGAAAGCACAGCTGCAGATGCCGTGACAATGTCACAGCGGCCAGCAAGCAAGGGAAAAAAAAAAAAAAAAAAAAGGCTATCCTTAAGTAGACACAAACTCATATGAGTTCTGGAAAAAATGAGACATACATGTAAATCTTATAATAAATAAAACTACAAAATTCCCTAGTACCTTAAAAAATAGTGAGCTCACAGACAACCATGGATGGAAAAACAAAAAAATCAATGGCAGGAATCTCCCAATCAGGGAGCTGTAACAGCCAAAATAGGTTGGAGCAAGTAAGTGAAAGCACAGCTGCAGACGCCGTGACAATGTGACAGCGGCCAGCAAGCAAGGGGAAACAAGGGGAAACAGAAGGACAAATTGATAGCTATTAGCCTCACAAAAATTAATTATACGAGAAATATAAACTACAAATTTAGTTACTAGATGTCAGAAAAGCAACTTCATTGTTTGTAAACCCTCAGAATACTAATAGAAGAGCATGAGATCTTTCCTTTTGTTTAAACCATGTGGAATTCTTGTTCCGAGTTTAAAGATCCACCATGATTCCCTGTTTCTCAGGGTCACCTCGATGTCTCCTCCTCTAAATGGTTTATGAATTTTTTCAATCGCATAAATTTTGAGTGACTCAAGGTTAGATTGATGATAATTAATAAAATGTTGTGAAGCTTGTGAAGTATTCCCATTAGCACTAATATTTTCAACATCGTAAATATGTTCACGAATACGTGTTTTTAAAGACCGTATGGTACTCCCCACGTATTTAAGATGGCATGCCACGCATTCCATAATGTATACCACATTTTTGGTGTTACAGTTCATGAAAGTCTTGATGGGATAAACATTTTGATTACTGGCATCAGTGAAATTGTAGCATTTGCTCGAAAATTTGCAAGTTTTACAAGCCATCACACCACATTTGAAAAAGCCTTTTGTGCTGAGCCAATGAGAAGGTTGTGCAGGGTGGGCATGAAGAGAACTCGGAGATAAACTAGAGCCTAAAGAGGGGGCTCTTCTAGACACAATTCTGTATCCATTACTCAAAATTTGAGCTATATCAGCATCTTCCTTAAGAATAGTCAAATTATTAGTCAATATTTTCCTGATTGCATTAAATTGATTACTGTACTGGAAGACCACAGTGATTGGATTTTGAGGAGATAAACTTTGGTTTTGTTTACTATGAAAACGAGGTCGTCGAGCGACAATTTTTTCTGCTCTTTTTAAATGCCAGTCACTGTAGCCTCTCTGCACAAGTCTGCCTTTTATGCCCTCAATCTCTTGGGAGTAATCTTCTAGTGTGCTACAATTACGTTTAGCTCTTACCATCTCCCCTATAGGAATACTTTTGATAGTATGTTTGGGATGGTGACTATTTGCACGCAATATTGTATTCCCTGCTGTGGTTTTCCGGAAAGTGGAGGTAACAATCGGGGTATTAGGTATCCCCTTTAATTTTAAATCTAGAAACTCTATACACGTGTGGTCTTGACGTGAAATAAATTTGAGATTGAATGGATTGTAATTTAAATAGTTTGTTAAATCCTGTACGGTAGATACATCAGAACTCCAGATAAATATCAGGTCATCAATGTATCTACCGTACCATCGTATACAGTCTTTAAATGGATTCTCATCATTATATATGTAAGATTCTTCCCACCAACTCATAACCAGATTAGCAATGGAGGGTGAATATTTGGCACCCATTGAGACACCACTGGTTTGCATGAAATATACTTGGTTGAAGCAGAAAAAATTTGTAGTCATGAGAAAAGAAGTGACCTCTATGACATAAGACTGTAAATCTACGGAAAAATCACTATACTTCTGCATGTGAAATTTAAGAGCAAATATCGCCACTTCATGTGGTATAGAGGTATATAACGAGGTGACATCTGAAGTGATCCAAGAGAAATTAGACTGCCATATAAACCCCTCCATGAAATTCAGGACATCAGTACTATCCCTAAGGTGCCCAGGTGTTCTCTGGACGAGAGGCTGGAGGAGCAGATCTAACCACTCTCCCAGCCTCTCACCCAGAGACCCAATGCCCGACACGATCGGCCTCATGGGTGGTGGATATAAGTTTTTGTGGGTCTTAGGTAAGGCATACAGAATTGGAGTTACTGGATTAGCTACCCTGAGATAGTCACATTCTTTTTTGTTAAAAAAACCCAAACTGAACCCTTCATCTATAAGATTGGGGTGTAGAGAGATGGTGTGTTGCACTCCAAGGTGTTCCCCAGGTTTCCTCTTCATTGCTTCGATCTTCAGGCTCTCGTTTAGTAGTTGTTGGAAACTACACTGCTTTAGGCCTACAAATTGGGTATGGGGTGTAGAGACGGTGTGTTCCACTCCAAGGTGTTCCCCAGGTTACCTCTCCATTGCTTTGATCCTCAGGCTCTCGTTTAGTAGTTGTTGGAAACTACGCTGCATTAGGCCTACAAATTGGGTATGGGGTGTAGAGAGATGGTGTGTTACACTCCAAGGTATTCTCCAGGTTGCCTTTCCTGAGCTTCTATCTTCAGGCTCTCGTTTAGTAGTTGTTGGAAACTACGCTGCATTAGGCCTGCAAATTGGGTATGGGGTGTAGAGAGATGGTGTGTTGCACTCCAAGGTGTTAACCAGGTTTCCTCTCCATTGCTTCGATCTTCAGGCTCTCGTTTAGTAGTTGTTGGGAACTACACTGCATTAGGCCTACAAAATGGGTATGGGGTGTAGAGAGATGGTGTGTTACACTCCAAGGTGTTCCCCAGGTTTCGTCCACATTGCTTCGGTCTTCCGACTCTCGTTTAGTAGTTGTAGAAAACTACACTGCATTAGGCCTACAAATTGGTTATGGGGTGTAGAGAGATGGTGTGTTCCACTCCAAGGTGTTCCCCAGGTTTCCTCTCCATTGCTTCGATCTTCATGCTCTCGTTTAGTAGTTGTTGGAAACTACGCTGCATTAGGCCTACAAATTGGGTATGGGGTGTAGAGAGATGGTGTGTTACACTCCAAGGTGTTCTCCAGGTTGCCTTTCCTGAGCTTCTATCTTCAGGCTCTCGTTTAGTAGTTGTTGGGAACTACACTGCATTAGGCCTACAAAATGGGTATGGGGTGTAGAGAGATGGTGTGTTCCACTCCAAGGTGTTCCCCAGGTTTCCTCGCCATTGCTTCGATCTTAATGCTCTCGTTTAGTAGTTGTTGGAAACTACGCTGCATTAGGCCTACAAATTGGGTATGGGGTGTAGAGAGGTGGTGTGTTGCACTCCAAGGTGTTCCCCAGGTTTCCTCTCCATTGCTTTGATCTTCAGGCTCTCGTTTAGTAGTTGTTGGAAACTACACTGCTTTAGGCCTACAAATTGGGTATGGGGTGTAGAGACGGTGTGTTCCACTCCAAGGTGTTCTCCAGGTTGCCTTTCCTGAGCTTCTATCTTCAGGCTCTTGTTAAATAGTGGTTAAATGGAACAACTGCATTTGGCGTACTAGTTGGTTTGGGGCCTACTAACAGTGTCTGCCGCTCCTTGCTGTTCTCCTGGTTTCCTGTCCTGAAATTCCATTTTCAGGCTCTCGTTAAGTAGTTGTTAATGTTAGACTGCATTTGGCCTACTAGTTGGGTTGGGGCCTACTATCGGTGTCTGCCACTCCTTGCTGTTCTCCTCCACTGAACAAAGCTGTGCCGCCTGTTTACTACGGTTGCCAATTTTGAACTGCATTTCGACTACTTACTGATTTGGGCCTACTCTCTGTGTCATCCTCTCATTCCACTTGTCCTCCACTGCAATGCCCCCTGGTTAGTCCTGTGTTACCAATTTTGAACTGCATTTAGCCAACTTTATTCTTTGGGCCTATATCTGTGTTTCCTCCTCATCCTGCCCATTGCCCAGCCAGTGATAGATGAGTCTGCTGGTACATTGACCCAGAACGCAAAATTCACCGTGCACGCTACACAGCAAGATTGTGACCCTGCTGAAAGTCAGGTTCCTCTTCCCGCATACCATACCACCTTACACGGGGACAAAGAGGAAGGTGCAGATGAAAGTGCAGGTTCCTTCATCAGGTAGGGGGAGGAATACTAGTTGGCGACGTCACTGGCACAGGGCCTCTCATAGTACGCAAAAGTGTTGCTGCCGGTGGGAGGCGCCCCCGCCGTGCAAACACACCGCTGTACTTTGAGGGGCCCTGTGCCAGTGCCAATGCCAACTAGTGGCCCCCCCCTGCTTGCTCAGGATCACAGCACTTGCAAAGTTTAAATACTTACCTCTCCCTGCTCCACTGCCGTGACGTGTTCCAGATTTCCTGGGCCCACTAATTACTTGAACCAGCCCTACCCCCCACAACTTTAGCCAAATGACCCACAATTTCCAATGCCTTACTATTATTATAAGCTAAATTACGATTGACAAGCTTCAGTAACAAGAATGGATGTTTTTGCCATTAAAATGGGCAGTGTAGGTGTTTTCCTGGCCTCCACTCACTGCCGACTATGCTCCCCCATTGACTTGCATTGGGTTTCGTGTTTCGGGCGATACCCGACTTTTCGCGATAATCGGCCGATTCCACTCGACTCGACTTCTAAGATAGTCGGGTTTCGCGAAACTCGACTCGACTCTAAAAAGGTCTAGGTCGCTCAACCCTAGTGGTCACCTCCCTAATTGGATTTTAAATATCCCTTATGGGCAGTACTGGAGGATCAGGAAGAACTGCACTAAAGACAGTGATTTCTTCAAAGAAGCCGATATCCGGAAACATCGTTTTAAGAGTAAAGGGTACCCTAAAAAATTGGTTTCTGATGCATTCACAAGAGCCAGAGCCTTCACACAAAAATAATGCATTGAGCAGATTAAAAATAAGAATAATAGGTCTGTTAAACCCTCTGATTTCACTATATGGAGTTTTATAACTACCTTTAACCAATCACATGGGGTCGTACGAAACCTTTTGAAAAAATATTGGTTCATCTTGAAAGGGGATCGAGTTTTATCAACACATATTCCTGCGCAACCTAGAACCATCTTCAGAAAAAATCGCACCCTTTGTAACATCGTTGCTCCCAGCAACGTAACTCGTGAGTGTTCATCCACAGCTACTTGCCGGACACACATAATCCGGGCTGTTTTGCTTGCAGGGCAGCTAAGTGTTTATGTTGTGGTTCCATCAGTAATGGAGCGAAAGAATTTCAGTCATACACTACGGGCATCAGTTTTAACCCCTTCATGACCCAGCCTATTTTGACCTTAAAGACCATGCCGTTTTTTGCAATTCTGACCAGTGTCCCTTTATGAGGTAATAACTCAGGAACGCTTCAACGGATCCTAGCGGTTCTGAGATTGTTTTTTCGTGACATATTGGGCTTCATGTTAGTGGTAAATTTAGGTCAATAAATTCTGCGTTTATTTGTGATAAAAACGGAAATTTGGCGAAAATTTTGAAAATTTCGCAATTTTCACATTTTGAATTTTTATTCTGTTAAACCAGAGAGATATGTGACACAAAATAGTTAATAAATAACATTTCCCACATGTTTACTTTACATCAGCATAATTTTGGAAACAAAATTTTTTTTTGTTAGGAAGTTATAAGGGTTAAAATTTGACCAGCGATTTGTCATTTTTACAACGAAATTTACAAAACCATTTTTTTTAGGGACCACCTCACATTTGAAGTCAGTTTGAGGGGTCTATATGGCTGAAAATACCCAAAAGTGACACCATTCTAAAAACTGCACCCCTCAAGGTACTCAAAACCACATTCAAGAAGTTTATTAACCCTTCAGGTGCTTCACAGCAGCAGAAGCAACATGGAAGGAAAAAATGAACATTTAACTTTTTAGTCACAAAAATTATCTTTTAGCAACAATTTTTTTATTTTCCCAATGGTAAAAGGAAAAACTGAACCACGAAATTTGTTGTCCAATTTGTCCTGAGTACGCTGATACCTTATATGTGGGGGTAAACCACTGTTTGGGCGCACGGCAGGGCTTGGAAGGGAAGGAGCGCCATTTGACTTTTTGAATCAAAAATTGGCTCCACTCTTTAGCGGACACCATGTCCCGTTTGGAGAGCCCCCGTGGGCCTAAAAATTGGAGCTCCCCCACAAGTGACCCCATTTTGGAAACTAGACGCCCCAAGGAACTTATCTAGATGCATAGTGAGCACTTTGAACCCCCAGGTGCTTCACAAATTGATCCGTAAAAATGAAAAAGTACTTTTTTTTCACAAAAAAATTCTTTTCGCCTCAATTTTTTCATTTTCACATGGGCAGTAGGATAAAATGGATCATAAAGTTTGTTGGGCAATTTCTCCCGAGTACGTCGATACCTCATATGTGGGGGTAAACCACTGTTTGGGCACTCGGCAGGGCTCGGAAGGGAAGGCGCGCCATTTGACTTTTTGAATGGAAAATTAGCTCCAATTGTTAGCGGACACCATATCGTGTTTGGAGAGCCCCTGTGTGCCTATGCATTGGAGCTCCCCCACAAGTGACCCCATTTTGGAAACTAGACCCCCCAAGGAACTTATTTAGATGCATATTGAGCACTTTAAACCCCCAGATGCTTCACAGAAGTTTATAACGCAGAGCCATGAAAATAAAAAATAATTTTTCTTTCCTCAAAAATGATTTTAAAGGCTGGAATTTCCTATTTTGCCAAGGATAATAGGAGAAATTGGACCCCAAATATTGTTGTCCAGTTTGTCCTGAGTACGCTGATACCCCATATGTGGGGGTAAACCACTGTTTGGGCACACGGCAGGGCTCGGAAGGGATGGCACGCCATTTGGCTTTTTAAATGGAAAATTAGCTCCAATCATTAGCGGACACCATGTCACGTTTGGAGAGCCCCTGTGTGCCTAAACATTGGAGATCCCCCAGAAATGACACTATTTTGGAAACTAGACCCCCAAAGCAACTAATCTAGATGTGTGGTGAGGACTTTGAACCCCCAAGTGCTTCACAGAAGTTTATAACGCAGAGCCATGAAAATAAAAAAAAAAAAATATTTTCTCAAAAATGATCTTTTAGCCTGCAATTTTTTATTTTCCCAAGGGTAACAGGAGAAATTTGACCCCAAAAGTTGTTGTCCAGTTTCTCCTGAGTACGCTGATACCCCATATGTGGGGGTAAATCACTGTTTGGGCACATGCCGGGGCTCGGAAGTGAAGTAGTGATGTTTTGAAATGCAGACTTTGATGGAATGCTCTGTGGGCGTCACGTTGCGTTTGCAGAGCCCCTGATGTGGCTTAACAGTAGAAACCCCCCACAAGTGACCCCATTTTGGAAACTAGACCCCCAAAGGAACTTATCTAGATGTGTGGTGAGCACTTTGAACCCCCAAGTGCTTCATAGAAGTTTATAATGCAGAGCCGTGAAAATAATTAATACGTTTTCTTTCCTCAAAAATAATTATTTAGCCCAGAATTTTTTATTTTCCCAAGGGTTACAGAAGAAATTGGACCCCAAAAGTTGTTGTCCAGTTTCTCCTGAGTACGCTGATACCCCATATGTGGGGGTAAACCACTGTTTGGGCACATGCCGAGGCTCGGAAGTGAAGTAGTGACGTTTTGAAATGCAGACTTTGATGGAATGCTCTGTGGGCGTCACGTTGCGTTTGCAGAGCCCCTGATGTGGCTTAACAGTAGAAACCCCCCACAAGTGACCCCATTTTGGAAACTAGACCCCGAAAGGAACTTATCTAGATGTGTGGTGAGCACTTTGAACCCCCAAGCGCTTCATAGAAGTTTATAATGCAGAGCCGTGAAAATAATAAATACATTTTCTTTCCTCAAAAATAATTATTTAGCCCAGAATTTTTTATTTTCCCAAGGGTAACAGGAGAAATTTGACCCAAATATTTGTTGTCCAGTTTCTCCTGAGTACGGTGATACCCCATATGTGGGGGTAAACTACTGTTTGGGCACATGCCGGGGCTTGGAATTGAAGTAGTGACGTTTTGAAATGCAGACTTTGATGGAATGCTCTGCGGGCGTCACGTTGCGTTTGCAGAGTCCCTGATGTGCCTAAACAGTAGAAACCCCCCACAAGTGACCCCATTTTGGAAACTAGACCCCGAAAGGAACTTATCTAGATGTGTGGTGAGCACTTTGAACCCCCAAGTGCTTCATAGAAGTTTATAATGCAGAGCCGTGAAAATAATAAATACGTTTTCTTTCCTCAAAAATAATTATTTAGCCCAGAATTTTTTATTTTCCCAAGGGTTACAGGAGAAATTGGACCCCAAAAGTTGTTGTCCAGTTTCTCCTGAGTACGCTGATACCCCATGAGTGGGGGTAAACCACTGTTTGGGCACACGTTGGGGCTCAGAAGGGAAGTAGTGACTTTTGAAATGCAGACTTTGATGGAATGGTCTGCGGGCGTCACGTTGCGTTTGCAGAGCCCCTGGTGTGCCTAAACAGTAGAAACCCCCACAAGTGACCCCATTTTAGAAACTAGACCCCCCCAAGGAACTTATCTAGATATGTGGTGAGCACTATGAACCCCCAAGTGCTTCACAGACGTTTACAACGCAGAGCCGTGAAAATAAAAAATCATTTTTCTTTCCTCAAAAATTATGTTTTAGCAAGCATTTTTTTAGATTCACAAGGGTAACAGGAGAAATTTGACGTCAGGGCTCGGAAGTGAGGGAGCACCATTTGACTTTTTGAATACGAGATTGGCTGGAATCAATGGTGGCGCCATGTTGCGTTTGGAGACCCCTGATGTGCCTAAACAGTGGTAACCCCTCAATTCTAACTCCAACACTAACCCCCCCACACCCCTAACCCTAATCCCAACTGTAGCCATAACCCTAATCACAACCCTAACCACAACCCTAATTCCAACCCTAACCCTAAGGCTATGTGCCCACGTTGCGGATTCGTGTGAGATATTTCCGCACCATTTTTGAAAAATCCGCGGGTAAAAGGCTCTGCGTTTTACCTGCGGATTTCCAGTGTTTTTTGTGCGGATTTCACCTGCGGATTCCTATTGAAGAACAGGTGTAAAACGCTGCGGAATCCGCACAAAGAATTGACATGCTGCGGAAAATACAACACAGCGTTTCTGCTCGGTATTTTCCGCACCATGGGCACAGCGGATTTGGTTTTTCATATGTTTACATGGTACTGTAAACCTGATGGAACACTGCTGCGAATCCGCAGCCAAATCCGCACCGTGTGCACATAGCCTAATTCTAAAGGTATGTGCACACCCTGCGGAAAACACTGCGGATCCGCAGCAGTTTCCCATGAGTTTACAGTTCAATGTAAACCTACGGGAAACAAAAATCGCTGTACACATGCTGTGGAAAAACTGCACGGAAACGCAGCGGTTTAAATTCCGCAGCATCTCACTTCTTTGCGCGGATTCCGCAGCGGTTTTACAACTGCTCCAATAGAAAATCGCAGTTGTAAAACCGCAGTGAAATGCGCAGAAAAAAACGCGGTAAATCCGCCATAAATCCGCAGCGGTTTAGCACTGCGGATTTATCAAATCCGTAGCGGAAAAATCCGCAGAGAACCAGAATACGTGTGCACATACCGAAACCCTAACCCTAGCCCTAACCCTAACCCTACCCCTAACCCTACCCCTAGCCCTAGCCCTAGCCCTACCCCTAGCCCTAGCCCTAGCCCTAACCCTACCCCTAACCCTACCCCTAACCCTACCCCTAACCCTACCCCTAACCCTACCCCTAACCCTAACCCTATTCTAACATTAGTGGAAAAAAAAAAAATTTCTTTATTTTTTTATTGTCCCTACCTATGGGGGTGACAAAGGGGGGGGGTCATTTATTATTTTTTTTATTTTGATCACTGAGATATAATCTATCTCAGTGATCAAAATGCACTTTGGAACGAATCTGCCGGCCGGCAGATTCGGCGGGCGCACTGCGCATGCGCCCGCCATTTTGGAAGATGGCGGCGCCCAGGGAGAAGACGGACGGGACCCCGGCTGGATCGGTAAGTATGATGGGGTGGGGGGGGACCACGGGGGGGGGATCGGAGCACGGGGGGGGAATCGGAGCGCGGGAGGGGTGGAACGGAGCACGGGGGGCGTGGAACGGAGCACGGGGGGGCTGGAATGGAGCACGGGGGGTGGAACGGAGCACCTGGGGGGGTGGATCGAAGTGCAGGGGGGGTGATTGGAGCACGGGGGGGTGATTGGTGCACGGGGGGAGCAGACAAGAGCACGGGGGGGAGCGGAGCACTGGACGGAGGGGAGCCGGAGCAGTGTACCGGCCAGATCGGGGGGCTGGGGGGGCGATCGGTGGGGTGGGGTGGGGGCACATTAGTATTTTCAGCCATGGCCGATGATATTTCAGCATCGGCCATGTATGGATTGTAATATTTCACCAGTTATAATAGGTGAAATATTACAAATCGCTCTGATTGGCAGTTTCACTTTCAACAGCCAATCAGAGCGATCGTAGCCACGAGGGGGTGAAGCCACCCCCCCTGGGCTAAACTACCACTCCCCCTGTCCCTGCAGATCGGGTGAAATGGGAGTTAACCCTTTCACCCGATCTGCAGGGACGCGATCTTTCCATGACGCCGCATAGGCGTCATGGGTCGGATTGGCACCGACTTTCATGACGCCTACGTGGCGTCATGGGTCGGGAAGGGGTTAATATTAACTGTCATGTAAATTGCCGCTCTAGTTATGTAGTTTATCTGATCGAATGTGGTTGTGGGCTGCAATATGTCGGGCATACGATACAGGCTATGCATGCAAGGATGAATAAACACCGTCAGAACATCCGGAATGGGTATTTAATGCATAGTCTGTCAAAACACTTCCTTGCAGTACATAATAGAAACCTAAAGGCCCCTTCACATTAAGCGACGCTGCAGCGATACCGACAACGATCCGGATCGCTGCAGCGTCGCTGTTTGGTCGCTGGAGAGCTGTCACACAGACCGCTCTCCAGCGACCAACGATGCCGGTAACCAGGGTAAACATCGGGTAACTAAGCGCAGGGCCGCGCTTAGTAACCCGATGTTTACCCTGGTTACCATCCTAAAAGTAAAAAAAAACAAACACTACTTACTTACCTACCGCTGTCTGTCCTCCAGTGCTGTGCTCTGCACTCCTCCTGTACTGTCTGTGTGAGCACAGCGGCCGGAAAGCAGAGCGGTGACGTCACCACTCTGCTTTCCGGCTGACCGACGCTCACAGCCAGTACAGGAGGAGTGCAGAGCACAGCGCTGGAGGACAGACGGCTGTAGGTAAGTATGTACTTTTTGTTTTTTTTTACTTTTAGGATGGTAACCAGGGTAAACATCGAGTTACTAAGCACGGCCCTGCGCTTAGTTACCCGATGTTTACCCTGGTTACCAGTGAAGACATTGCTGGATCGGTGTCACACACGCCGATCCAGCGATGTCAGCAGGAGTCCAGCGACCAAATAAAGTTCTGGACTTTATTCAGCGACCAACGATCTCCCAGCAGGGGCCTGATCGTTGGTCGCTGTCACACATAACGATTTCATTAACGATATCGTTGCTACGACACAAAAAGCAACGATATCGTTAACAATATCGTTATGTGTGAAGGTACCTTTAGTTCACTAAAGCTCACCTTCATAGATCAGATACCAAATGATATACCTGATCGCTTTACCAATTTAGTAAGAAGAGAAAGTTATTGGATTTTTAAACTCGGCACATTGGCACCAGAGGGGTTAAATCTCATCATTGAAAAGGTCACATAATGGCTGCATTCTTGCCCCGTTCTTTTATTATTTTTAAGCATTTTATTGGTTTTAATTTAGTTGATTTTATATTATTATGCTATTTCCGTTTTTTTAATCTTTTTCGATATACATGTTTTTAAACTGTGTTTGCGACTTGTATCTTAATTAATCATGTGATCCCATCTAATCATGTGTTCCGAACAATTGCTCCTTATATCTCATTGGTTGGTGCTCCTTTATATACTCACTCTGGCCCACTCTCTGTATACTGCCACCTGATGAAGATGGAGCTGTTCCGTCGAAACGCGTTGTGGATTTCAATAAACAAAAAAACTTTTAATCCTTTCATCTGTGTCCTGTGCGCTTCCATGTGACCGGAGTATTTTGCAACTCACTGTTTATTCCTCTCCTGAGGCACCTGGCAGGAGCTGCATCAGACCTTTCTCAATCAACATCTCCCCTGACCGCCAGCCTGGCACTCCATTAGCCTGTCTTTTCTGTAGCTATTTCCTTCACATATCATCATTCTCCGCCCCTAGAACGCCAAGGTGTACATGTTCTGTGCTGCTACAGCCGTTCAATTTTTAGACCGTCTATGATCCCCTTAAATAATTTTTTTTAAATGTACCCCCCATAAGAAAATGTTTGTCAGCCCATGCACTTAGTGTATGGGCATTATGAGTCTAGGAGACCCACTCCTTCGTAATGGGAATTTTTTTTTTATGAGGCCCTCCTCCATAATTCTTCCAAGGGGGGATTGTGTTGCGTGCAAATTTGGGTCAAGGCTGCCCTTACATTCAATGCATAAGGAAACAGTATGGCAGGACCAACTGAAGAATGTAAAGTGGGTTTTCATGTGGCCACTGCACAGCACATTGGGAATTGGACACGGTTTTCCTGAAAAGTGCTGCAGTGAAGTGAAGCAGCAGCTTGGTCATGGCTACAACTTGACACTTTCATTATAATTGTTCTTCTCAAATGTGAATTTGTAGTAGATTATTTTCAGCAGTCCCCAGGAAATTATTCACAGAAATAGATGGGAAGAAGGGGGATACGCTGAAATTATATATTCTCTGCATCTATAAGACTTCATGCTGCGAGTGGAGAAAGGGAGCATAAAAGAGGAGACTGGATCAGATTGTGAAGCACAATACTAAGGTTACTTCAGGAAGAGTGCACTCATAGAATGATTGCCTCGTATACAGAGATGCACTCCATCCAGAGATCTGGAAGAGGCCAAGGTAACACAGACAAGACAAAAACGTGACAATTCTAGTGAAGTTCTACTTTTTGACATTAAAAAAAAACTTCTTAGAAAAATGATTAAACAGTAAGGTGAGCGAGCCTAAACTTTTCAGCGGAAGTCCGGTTTACTGTTCGGGTTCAGATGCTGTATAAAGATTGTTGAAAGGCTGCAGTGAAGCCAATAAACAAGCTTTCAGAGTATTGGCATGGCTGTGATTGAGCGGCACCCCACATGACCCGTATAAGCGCAGGATCACGGCTGCTGCCACCATCCTGCTCTGCTTAGCATAGGGACAGGACGCAGCTGTGAGGGACAGTATTAGGATTTCTGTGTGTTTAGTTTTCCAAAAAGCCTTTCTGTGTGTACTCTGCACCCATGTCTATGGGAGTAGTTTGCCTGCAGCCATTTTTTTCTACTCTACCCCCGTGTCTGTGGAAGTAGTTTGTATAAAAACAAATTGTTCTACTCTACACTTGTGTCTGTGGGAATAGTGAGCCTAAAAAAATTCTTTCTACTCTGCACCCATGTCTGTGTGAGTATTATGCCTAAAAACAAATTGTTCTACGCTGCACGTGTGTCTTTGAGGAAATTTAGAACCAAGAGGCAGAGGTACAAGAGGAGGAGGTGAAGTAGGTGGAGGAAGTGGAGATGCACATGGCGGTGTAGGTGGAAGAGTCAGGGGATGAGGAATCCAATATTGTTTTTGTGTTTTGTTTTCTTGGGAGGGAGGGTCTCTTTTTGTTAGGGAACTGACTTAATAGAACATAGAATTACACAAACAAACAAAACAAACACCAACCCCCTAAAATAACAGAAAACATAGAAATGGTGTTGGATTGGTCCTCTTTTGCCTCTTCCACCTACACCGCCACATCCACCTCCACCTATTCCGGCACTTGGACCTCCGCCCTCTGGTTCTTGATTGTATTTTTTTTTTTTAATTATGTGTTCTGTTAAGTCAGTTCTCTAAAAAAAAAATCAAAATCAATAAAGATAGGAGATGCTAATTGCTGCACATAAGATTCTGTGGAGACAGAGGAAGGAGGAGCTAGAGACATACACAGACATTGTGCTGCAAGCTCCATGGAAATGACAGTCACAGTTTTCTATAGAAATGCATGAGCACTGTCATCTCCTATCTCCGTAATAGGAAAGTCTACATTCCCTGAAGACAGATGTTGTCTTGAAATGAGAAATGTGAGAATGAAAGCTCAATCCAGAAGTAAAAAGAAGGGGTTTACCTAATAAGATCTATTGCAGAGTAATAAAAGAAGAATTTTCACTACTGATTAATAAAAAATTAAATAAAACACTGGACGGTTACTCTTTAATGTAGAGTTACAATATACAGACAACAGTAGTTATTTTTATTTGTAAAGCTTTCCAACAAATTAATGGACAAATTCCTCTGAAGGCAACACATTTAATCTTCACTATGTACACAATATATTACAAGCTGGCTATTATATGCGTCTTCATGGTTATAAACTATCAGGGAACCATGTCTGGTCTGATCTTGCAGTCATCTGTGACTCCTTTAAATCCTTCTCTTTTCCCACTGCTTGTAGCATGAAGAGGGGACCAACAGTTCAATCAAAACTATTTACAAAGTTCCATATTTTATTTATTTTTGGTTCACTGAGTGGAGTGAGAAAAAGACTGCAATCAGGGCTGGTTCTAGCTTTTCTGCTGCCTGAGGCAAAAATTGAAATGGTGCCCTTCCCTGCCGTGCACTATAAACCTGCAGTGAATAAATGCAATTCCATCCTTGTTTTTCTGGTTATGCCTCTACAGTATTTACTGTATGATAAAAATTACCTTTAAACATGATTCTCCAGGCCAATGCGATTACAGAAATAACAAATTGTATCTGATTTTTTATTTTGTAAAATGAAATAAAACATTTGTGATTTGTTTTGCCTTTTTTGAGACTTTATTTTTTTGTCAATGAAGCAGCATAAGGTCAAGTTTTTTGCATTGTGACTAGTGTTGAGCGATACCTTCCGATATCAAGAAGTATCGGTATCGGATTGGATCGGCCGATATCCAAAAAATGTAGGATATCACCGATACCGATACCAATGCAAGTCAGTGGGACACAAATATCAGAATATAAATAATCTCTTTCTGTCCTTACATCCTGTTCCGGAGGGGGGAAGAGCGTGGGTGGTGCGTGGGCGGACACTGTGCGTGTCTGTGTGTGCGGGGTCTGTATGGGCCTACCGGGGATCTGTATAGGTGTCTCGGGGGTTTGTGCGGCCTGCTGGGGCTCTGTGCGTGCCTGCCAGGTCTCTGTGCTTGCCTGCTGGGGCTCTGTGCGTGCCTGCCAGGGCTCCGTGCGGCCTGCCGTGGCTCTGTGTGGCCTGCCGGGGCTCTAGGCGGGCCTGCCTGGGCTCTGTGCGGCCTGCCAGGGCTCTCTGTGGCCTGCCGGGGCTCTGTGCGAGCTTGCTGGGGCTCCTGGGGCTCTATGTGGGCATGCCGGGGCTCTGTGCGGCCTGCTGGGGCTCTGTGCAGCCTGCCGGGGCTCTGTGCGGGCCTGCTGGGGCTCTGTGTGGCCTGTCAGGGCTCTGTGTGGGCTGCCGGGGCTCTGTGTGGGCTGCCGGGTCTCTGTGCGGGCTTGCTGGGGCTCTGTGCGGGCTTCCGGGGGTCTGTGCCGGCATCGTCCGATGGGAATACAAGTCCCATCGGACGATGCCTGCAGCAGTGACATTGTTTGACACATTAGCCAATGATGGGACAGAAGTAGTCCCATCATCCGACTAATGTGTTGAATGTAAAAAAAAAACAAAAAAAAACCATACATACAACATACATACTACATACATTACATTCATACATTACATACAATACATACATACAAACATGCAGTACATATTACATATAGTACATTCTCACCATTACTTGTCATTTTGATCCCCGAAGCCAGTGTCACCTGTAAAAAATATTAAAATAACAAACAACCAATATACTCCCTGTCCGCACAAATCCACGAGTATCCCACGACGATCTCCCGAGGAGAACGGCAGCATCAGCTGATGCGACCGCTCTCCATGGGCTTCAGGAACACAATGACGGAGGAAGGTATCCTTCTGCACTGTATTCCTCCACCTAATGTGTGCGTGTTTTAATAACCCTTTATTACTATTGGATTAATATGGATGGGCGTCTTATTGACGCCTCTCCGTTATTATTCCGGCTTAATGTCACCTCACAATAGCAAGGTGACATTAACCCCTTATTACCCCATATCCCACCGCTACACGGGAGTGGGAGGAGAGGGGCTAAGTGCCAGAATCGGCGCATCTTACAGATGCACCATTTCTGGGTGCGGTTGCGGATTGGTATTTGTAGCCTTGGGGCATGCGCGGCCGAAACTCCGCCCCCCCCTCCCCGGGCTTCAGAATGGGCAGCGGATGCGTTGAAAAACTGCATCCGCTGCCACGTCGTGCACAAATTTCACAACGTGCATCGGTACGTCGGCCCGACGCATAGCGACAGACCCAAACCAACGCAAGTGTGAAAGAGGCCTTAATGAGCGTTGAATAAAAAAAAGCAGAAAAAAACGGCGTGGGCTACCGCGCAATTTTCTGCACCAGAGTGGGAAAGCCGACAGCCGGGGGCCAATATTTGTAGCCTGCTATGAATATCAGCCCACAGCTGTCTGCGTAGCCTATACTGGCTATTAAAATAGGGGGACCCCCCAAAAAATGACATGGGGTCCCCCTATATTTTATAGCCAGAAAGGCTACGCTGACAGCTGCGGGCTGATATTCAAAGTCTAGAGAGGGGCCATGGATATTGCCCAACCCCCCTGGCTAAAAATACCAGTCCGCAACCACCCCATAAATGACGCGTCTGTAAGATGCGCCAATTCCGGCACTTAGCCCCTCTCTTACCACTCCCGTGTAGTGGTGGGATATGGGGTAATAAGGGGTTAATGTCACCTTGCTATTGTAAGGTGACATTAAGCCAGGTTAATAACGGAGAGGCATCAATAAGATGCCTATCCATTATTAATCCAATAGTAATAAAGGGTTAATAAAACACACACATTAGGAAAAAAGTATTTTAATATTCTTCATTTAACCTTACTTACTATACTTCAGAGCTTGCAAAAAACGTAAAATAATAAACCGCATACTACCTGTCCGTCGTAGTCCAATTAATAACGAGTGTCCCACAACGATCTCCCCTATAGAACAGTGACATCGGGTGATGTCACTGCTCAATTGGACCCTCAGTGACACACTGACAGGAGACAATGGCTCCTGCAGTGCATCACTGAGGCTACCTTAGGACAAAGTCTCACTTTATGACAATTGCTGCGTGGGAAAATTTCTCACACAGCAATGCCAAAAGTGAGACTAGGGACTATTTTTTTTACAGCGGCGGAGGAATAGAGTGCGGAAGGATACCTTCCTCCCGTCATTGTGTTCCTGGAGCCCCTAGAGAGCGGTCGCAATCTCTGATGCTGCCGTTCTCCACGGGAGATCGTCATGGGACACTCGTGGATTTCTGTGGACAGGGAGTATATTGGCTGTTTGTTATTTTCATATTTTTTTACAGATGACACTGGCTTCGGGGAACAAAGTGACAAGTAATGGTGAGTATGAACTCTATGTTTAATGTACTGTATGTCTGTATGTATGTATTGTGTGTAATGTATGAATGTATTGTATGTAGCATGAATGTAGTATGTATGTAGCATGTATGTAGCATGTATGTAGTATGTATGTTTTTTTTTTTTCATTCAAAACATTAGCCGGATGATGGGACTACTACTGTCCAATCATTGGCTAATGTGTCACTCACTGTCACTGTAGTAGGCATCGTCTGATGGGACTTGTAGTGCCATCGGACGATGCCTGCACACACGCACAGAGCCCCGAACGCTGCACAGAGCCCCGCACGCCGCACAGAGCCACGGCAGGCCCGCACGGAGCCCAGCATGCTGCACAGAGCCCTGACACACACGCACAGAGCCCCGGCACACATGCACAGAGCCCTGGCACACACGAACAGAGCCCTGGTACGCCACACAGAGCCCCGGGAAGGCCCGCACAGACCCCCTGCAGTCCCGCACAGACCCCCAGCAGGCCTGCACAGACCCCCAGCAGGCCCACACAGACCCCCGGCAGGCCCACACAGACCCCCGAGAGGCCCGCACAGACCCCCCGCAGGCACGCACAGACCCCCAGCAGGCACGCACAGACCCCCGAGAGGCCAGTACAGATCCCTGGCAGGCCAGCACAGACCCCGCCCACACACACAGACACGCACAGTGTCCACCCACGCACCGCCCACACTCTTCCCTCCTCTGGAACAGGATGCAGAAGGACAGAAAGGGTTTATTTACATTCCAATATTTTTGTCCCATTGACTTGCATTGGTATCGGGTATCGGTATCGGTGATATCCGATATTTTTTGGATATCGGCCGATCCAATCCGATACCGATACTTTTGGATATCGGAAGGTATCTCTCAACACTAATCTTATCATTTCAATCAGAGTTCTGTTTTTTCGTTCTGCTACCCCGTTCTGTTCAGGTGTGCATGGAACAGTGTTTTGATGCTCTGTTGCATTCTGTCTTAAGTAGTTTTTGTATTTAGTGTCCCGTAAATTCACCTCATTATAACTTCTGATGATGATTGGCTTCCTCTGAAACTTGTTATTTGATTTTGTCACATAGTCTTCTAATTTTTCAAAAACTTCACTTTTGTTCTTGACTGTGTATCTTGATTAGTCGTTTATGAAGGTCACCATATATTTATTACCTCCTCATGTGGTCACTTTCATGGGTCCACATACTGTACATCAGTTGTGTACCAAATCAAGCGCTCTTGTGCTTTTCGTCTCACTCTTTTTAGGTATAGATAGTCTTGCAGCTTTAGATTTTATACAACACTCACATTTTACAGTAATTAAACAATCAGATATCAATAGGTCTTTTGTCAAATTTTTCTTTCGTAACTCCATTATATTCTCAGGATTTCTGGACATATATGCCACATGTGAATACAATTCTTGTGATCATGTGTAAATAACTTCATCTGTTCCTTTAACCCCTTAACGACCGCCGATACGCCTTTTAACGTTAATTAACGGCGCTGTGGAAAAAGTGAATAGCGCCCCACAGAGTCGAATTTTCTCTGGGGTCTTGGTTGACGGGGGTAGCCGAGACCCCAGAGAACATGATTCGGGGGAGTTTTACCGACCCCCGGGTTGCGATTGCAAAAAAAAAAAAACTCGATTTCCCAATTAATTTCTCTGTCCTCCAATGTGATCGCACATCAGAGGACAGAGAAATGGGGTCCCCAATAGCCCCCCAATACTCACCTGTCTCCCCGGTGCTCCTCGTGGCTCCCAATGGGCACCGCCATCTTGCTCCGGCCAAAAAATAGCGGGCGCATGCGCAGTGTGCCTGCCGGCACCCGGAAAATCTTTGGGGTCTCGGCTGCCGGGGGTAGCCGAGACCCCAAAGAACATAGTCGGGGACGGTTTTTACCGACCCCTGTTTTGCGATCGCCGGTAATTAACTCTTTACCGGCGATCGCAAAAAAAGAAATCGTACATCAGAGGACAGAGAAATAGTGGGATTCAGGGACCCTGATATACTTACCGGTGTCCCTGGGTCCTCCTTCTTCTTCCCCTGGCCGCCAGCTTCTTCATCCAGAAAGAAAATGGCGGGCGCACGCGCAGTGCGCCCGCCATATTCTGCCGGCCAGCAGGTGGAGTAGTTGGGGCTAAATTTAGGGTTAGGGTTGGAGCTAAATTTAGGGTTAGGGTTGAGGCTAAATTTAGGGTTAGGCTTCTTTCACACATGCGTCGGTACGGGACCGTCGCAATGCGTCGGCCGACGTACCAACGCACGTTGTGAAAATTGTGCACAACGTGGGCAGTGGATGCAGTTTTTCAATGCATCCGCTGCCCAGTCTATGTCCTGGGGAGGATGGGGTGGAGTTCTGGCCACGCATGCGCGGTCGAAAATGGCGGACGTGACGTACAAAAAAATGTTACATTTAACATTTTTTTGTTCCGACGGTCCACCAAAACACAACTGATCCAGTGCATGACGGACGCGATGTGTGGCCATCCATCGCGATCCGTCGGCAATACAAGTCTATGGGCAAAAAACGCATCCTGCGGGCACATTTGCAGGATCCGTTTTTTATCCAAAATGACGGATTGCGATCGATGCCACACGACGAAAGTGTGAAAGTAGCCTTAGGGCTAGGGTTAGGGTTGGGGCTAAAGTTGGGGCTAGGGTTAGGGTTGGGGCTAAAGTTAGGGCTAGGGTTAGGGTTGGGGCTAAATTTAGGGTTAGGGTTAGGGCTACGGTAGGGGCTAAAGTTAGGGCTAGGGTTGCGGCTAAAGTTAGGGTTAGAGTTGGGATTAGGGTTAGGGTTTGGATTAGGGTTGGTATTAGGGTAGGGTTGGCATTAGGGTTATGCTTGGGATTAGGGTTAGGTTTTGGATTAGGGTTAAGGTTAGGGTTGGGATTAGGGGTGCATTGGGATTAGGGTTAGGTTTGAGTTTAGGGTTGAGTTTAAGATTAGGGGTGTGTTGAATTTAGGGTTTTGATTAGAGTTATGTTAGGGTTGACATTAGGGTTGTTTTGGGGTTAGGGTTGTGATTATCGTTTGGGTTGTGATTAGGATTATGGATCAGGTTGGGATTAGGGTTAGGGGTGTGTTGTGGTAAGGGTTGGAGTTAGAATTGGGGGGTTTCCACTGTTTAGGTACATCAGGGGGTTTCCAAACATGACAGCCAATTTTGCGCTTAAAAAGTCAAATGGTGCTCCTTCCCTTCTGAGCTCTGCCGTGCGCCCAAACAGTGGTTTACCCCACATATGGGGCACCAGCGTACTCGGGATAAATTGGACAACAACTTTTGGTGTCCAATTTCTCCTGTTACCCTTGTGAAAATAAAAACTTGTGGGCTAGAAAATCTTTTTTGTGGAAAAAAAATATTTTTTATTTTTACGACTCTGCATTATAAACTTCTGTGAAGCACTTGGGCATTCAACGTTCTCACCACACATCTATATAAGTTTCTTGTGGGGTCTAGTTTCCAAAATGGGGTCACTTGTGGGGGGTTACTACTGTTTAGGTACATCAGGGGCTCTGCAAACGCAACATAATGCCCTCAGACCATTCTATCAAAGTCTGCATTCCAAAACGGCGCTCCTTCCCTTCCGCACTCTGCCATGCGCCCAAACAGTGGTTTACCCCACATATGGGGCTTCAGCGTACTCAGGATAAATTGGACAACTTTTGGGGTCCAGTTTCTCTTGTTACCCTTGTGAAAATAAAAACTTGGGGGCTAAACATCTTTTTTGTGGAATAACAAAATATTTTTTATTTTCACGACTCTGCATTATAAACTTCTGTGAAGCACTTGGGCATTCAAAGTTCTCACCACACATCTAGATAAGTTCCATGGGGGGTCTAGTGTACAAAATAGGGTCACTTGTGGGGAGTTTCTACTGTTTAGGCACATCAGGGGCTCTCCAAACGCGACATGGCGTCCGATACCAATTCCAGACAATTCTACATTGAAAAAGTAAAACAGCACTCCTTCTCTTCCAAGCTCTGCGGTGCGCCCAAACAGTGGTTTACCCCCACATATGGGGTATTTACGTACTCAGAAGAAATTGCACAACAACTTTTGTGGTCTAATTTCTCCTGTTACCCTTGTGAAAATAAAAATTTGGGGGCAAAAAGATCATTTTTGTCGGAAAAATGTGATTTTTTATTTTCACGGCTCTACGTTATAAACTTCTGTGAAGCACTTGGGGGTTCAAAGTGCTCAACACACATCTAGATAAGTTCCATAAGGGGTCTAGTTTCCAAAATGGTGTCAATTGTGGGGGGTTTCCACTGTTTAGGCACATCAGGGGCTCTCTAAACGTGACATAGCATCCAATTTCAATTCCAGCCAATTCTGCATTGAAAAAGTCAAACGGCGCTCCTTCACTTCCAAGCTCTGCAGTGCACCCAAACAGTGGTTTACCCCCACATATGTGGTATCGGCGTATTCAGAAGAAATTGCACAACAAAATTTATGGTTTAATTTCTGTTTTTACACTTGTAAAAATAAAAAAATGGTTCTGAAGTAAAATGTTTGCAAAAAAAGTTAAATGTTCATTTTTTCCTTCCACATTATTTCAGTTCCTGTGAAGCACATAAAGGGTTAATAAACTTCTTGAATGTGGTTTTGAGAACCTTGAGGGGTACAGTTTTTAGAATGGTGTCACACTTGGTTATTTTCTATCATATAGACCCCTCAAAATTACTTCAAATGTGATGTGGTCCCTAAAAAAAATTGGTGTTGTAAAAATGAGAAATTGCTGGTCAACTTTTAACCCTTATAACTCCCTAACTAAAAAAAATGTTGTTTCCAAAATTGTGCTGATGTAAAGTAGACATGTGGGAAATGTTATTTAATAACTATTCTTTGTGACATATCTCTCTGATTTAACCCCTTTCTGCCATTAGACGTACTATTGCGTCCATGTGGGGTGGGCTTTACTTCCCAAGGACGCAATAGTACGTCATATGCGATCGGCAGCGCTCACGGGGGGAGCGCCGCCGATCGCGGCCGGGTGTCAGCTGTTTATCGCAGCTGACATCCGGCACTATGTGCCAGGAGCGGTCACGGACCGCCCCCGGCACATTAACCCCCGGCACACCGCGATCAAAGATGATCGCGATGTGCCGGCGGTACAGGGAAGCACCGCGCAGGGAGGGGGCTCCCTGCGGGCTTCCCTGAGCCCCCCGCAGCAACGCGATGTGATCGCGTTGCTGCGAGGGTCTCACCTCCCTCCCTGCTCCCTCCAGCCCCGGATCCAAGATGGCCGCGGATCCGGGTCCTGCAGGGAGGGAGGTGGCTTCACAGAGCCTGCTCAGAGCAGGCACTGTGAAGCAGCCTGCACTCCTATCAGATCAGTGATCTGACAGAGTGCTGTGCAAACTGTCAGATCACTGATCTGTGATGTCCCCCCCTTTGACAAAGTAAAAAAGTAAAAAAAAAAAATTTCAAATGTGTAAAAAAAAATAAAAAAAAATATTCCAAAATAATGAAAAAAAAAATAAAAATATTATGCCCATAAATACATTTCTTTATCTAAATAAAAAAAAAAAACAATAAAAGTACACATATTTAGTATCGCCGCGTCCGTAACGGCCCGACCTATAAAACTGGCCCACTAGTTAACCCCTTCAGTAAACACCGTAAGAAAAAAAAAAAAAAAACGAGGCAAAAAACAACGCTTGATAATCATACCGCCGAACAAAAAGTGGAATAACACGCGATCAAAAAGACAGATATAACTAACCATGGTACCGCTGAAAACGTCATCTTGTCCCGCAAAAAACGAGCCGCCACACAGCATCATCAGCAAAAAAATAAAAAAGTTATAGTCCTGAGAATAAAGCGATGCAAAAATAATTATTTTTTCTATAAAATAGTTTTTATCGTATAAAAGCGCCAAAACATAAAAAAATGATATAAATGAGATGTCGCTGTAATCGTACTGACCCGAAGAATAAAACTGCTTCATCAATTTTACCAAACGCGGAACGGTATAAACGCCTCCCCCAAAAGAAATTCATGAATAGCTGGTTTTTGGTCATTCTGCCTCACAAAAATCGGAATAAAAAGCGATCAAAAAATGTCACGTGCCCGAAAATGTTACCAATAAAAACATCAACTCGTCCCGCAAAAACCAAGACCTCACATGACTCTGTGGACCAGAATATAGAAAAATTATAGCTCTCAAAATGTGGTAACGCAAAAAATATTTTTTGCAATAAAAAGCGTCTTTCAGTGTGTGACGGCTGCCAATCATAAAAATCCGCTAAAAAACCCGCTATAAAAGTAAATCAAACCCCCCTTCATCACCCCCTTAGTTAGGGAAAAATTAAAAAAATGTATTTATTTCCATTTTCCCATTAGGGCTAGGGTTAGAGTTAGGGCTAGGGTTAGGGCTAGGGTTAGGGCTAGGGCTAGGGCTAGGATTAGGGCTAGGGTTAGGGCTAGGGTTAGGGCTAGGGCTAGGGTTAGGGTTAGGGCTAGGGTTAGGGCTAGGGTTAGGGCTAGGGTTAGGGTTAGGGCTAGGGTTAGGGCTAGGGTTAGGGCTAGGGTTAGGGCTAGGGCTACAGTTTGGGTTGGGGCTAAAGTTACAGTTAGGGTTTAGATTACATTTACGGTTGGGAATAGGGTTGGGATTAGGGTTAGGGGTGTGTCAGGGTTAGAGGTGTGGTTAGGGTTACTGTTGGGATTAGGGTTAGGGATGTGTTTGGATTAGGGTTTCAGTTATAATTGGGGGGTTTCCACTGTTTAGGCACATCAGGGGCTCTCCAAACGCGACATGGCGTCCGATCTCAATTCCAGCCAATTCTGCGTTGAAAAAGTAAAACAGTGCTTCTTCCCTTCCGAGCTCTCCCGTGTGCCCAAACAGGGGTTTACCCCAACATATGGGGTATCAGCGTACTCAGGACAAATAGGACAACAACTTTTGGGGTCCAATTTCTCCTGCTACCCTTGGGAAAATACAAAACTCGGGGCTAAAACATATTTTTTGTGGGAAAAAAAAAGATTTTTTATTTTCACGGCTCTGCGTTATAAACTGTAGTGAAACACTTGGGGGTTCAAAGTTCTCACAACACATCTAGATTAGTTCCCTGGGGGGTCTAGTTTCCAATATGGGGTCACTTGTGGGGGGTTTCTACTGTTTAGGTACATTAGGGGTTCTGCAAACGCAATGTGACGTCTGCAGACCATTCCATCTAAGTCTGCATTCCAAATGGCGCTCCTTCCCTTCCGAGCTCTGCCATGCGCTCAAACGTTGGTTTCCCCCAACATACGGGGTATCAGCGTACTCAGGACAAATTGGACAACAACTTTTGGGGTCGAATTTCTCCTCTTACCCTCGGGAAAATACAAAACTGGGGGCTAAAAAATAATTTTGGGGGGAAAGATTTTTTTTTTTAATTTTCACGGCTCTGCGTTACAAACTGTAGTGAAACACTTGGGGGTTCAAAGCTATCACAACACATCTAGATGAGTTCCTTAGGGGGTCTAGTTTCCAAAATGGTGTCACTTGTGGGAGGTTTATACTGTTTAGGTACATTAGGGGCTCTGCAAATGCAATGTGACACCTGCAGACCATTCCATCTAAGTCCTCATTCCAAATGGAGCTCCTTCCCTTCCGAGCCCTCCCATGCGCCCAAACAGTGGTTCCCCCCCACATATGGGGTATCAGCGCACTCAGGACAAATTGGACAACAAATTGTGGGGTCGAATTTCTCCTTTTACCCTCGGAAAAATACAAAACTGGGGGCTAAAAAATAATTTTTGTGGGAAAAAATTTTTGTTTTATTTTTACGGCTCTCCATTATAAACTTCTGTGAAGCCCTTGGTGGGTCAAAGCGCTCAGCACACATCTAGATAAGTTCCTAAGGGGGTCTACTTTCCAAAATGGTGTCACTTGTGGGGGGTTTCTACTGTTTAGGTACATTAGGGGCTCTGCAAACGCAATGTGACACCTGCAGACCATTCCATCTAAGTCTGCATTCAAATGGCACTCCTTCCCTTCTGAGCCCTCCCATGTGCCCAAACAGTGGTTCCCCCCACATATGGTGTATCATCGCACTCAGGACAAATTGGGCAACAAATTTTGGGGTCCAATTTCTCCTGTTACCCTCAGGAAAATACAAAACTGGGGGCTAAAAAAATAATTTTTGTGGGAAAAAAATGTTGTTTTATTTTTACGGCTCTGCATTATAAACTTCTGTGAAGCACTTGGTGGGTCAAAGTGCTCACCACACCTCTAGATAAGTTCCTTAGGGGGTCTACTTTCCAAAATGGTGTCATTTGTGGGGGGTTTCAATGTTTAGGCACATCAGTGGCTCTTCAAACGCAACATGGCGTCCCATCTCAATTCCTGTCAATTTTGCTTTGAAAAGTCAAACGGCGCTCCTTCCCTTCCGAGCTCTCCCATCCACCCAAACAGTGGTTTACCCCCACATATGGGGTATCCGCGTACTCAGGACAAATTGTACAACAACTTTTGGGGTCCAATTTCTTCTCTTACCCATGGGAAAATAAAAAATTGGGGGCAAAAAGATAATTTTTGTGAAAAAATATGATTTTTTATTTTTACGGTTCTACATTATAAACTTCTGTGAAGCACTTGGTGGGTCAAAGTGCTCACCACACCTCTAGATAAGTTCCTTAGGGGGTCTACTTTCCAAAATGGTGTCACTTGTGGGGGGTTTCAATGTTTAGGCACATCAGTGGCTCTTCAAACGCAACATGACGTCCCATCTCAATTCCTGTCAATTTTGCATTGAAAAGTCAAACGGCGCTCCTTCCCTTCCGAGCTCTCCCATCCGCCCAAACAGTGGTTTACCCCCACATATGGGCTATCAGCGTACTCAGGACAAATTGTACAACAACTTTTGGGGTCCAATTTCTTCTCTTACCCTTGGGAAAATAAAAAATTGGGGGCGAAAAGATAATTTTTGTGAAAAAATATGATTTTTTATTTTTACGGTTCTACATTATAAACTTCTGTGAAGCACTTGTTGGGTCAAAGTGCTCACCACACCTCTAGATAAGTTCCTTAGGGGGTCTACTTTCCAAAATGGTGTCACTTGTGCGGGGTTTCAATGTTTAGCCACATCAGGGGCTCTCCAAACGAAACATGGCGTCCCATCTCAATTCCAGTCAATTTTGCATTGAAAAGTCAAATGGCACTCCTTCGCTTCCGAGCTCTGCCATGCGCCCAAACAGTGGTTTACCCCCACATGTGGGGTATTGGCATACTCAGGACAAATTGTACAACAATGTTTGGGGTCTATTTTCTCCTGTTACCCTTGGTAAAATAAAACAAATTGGAGCTGAATTACATTTTTTGTGAAAAAAAGTTAAATGTTCATTTTTATTTAAACATTCAAAAAATTCCTGTGAAGCACCAGAAGGGTTAATAAACTTCTTGAATATGGTTTTGAGCACCTTGAGGGGTGTAGTTTTTAGAATGGTGTCACACTTGGGTATTTTCTATCATATAGACCCCTCAAAATGACTTCAAATGAGATGTGGTCCCTAAAATAAAATGGTGTTGTAGAAATGAGAAATTGCTGGTCAACTTTTAACCCTTATAACTCCCTAACAAAAAAAAATTTTGGTTCCAAAATTGTGCTGATGTAAAGTAGACATGTGGGAAATGTTACTTATTAAGTATTTTGTGTGACATATCTCTGTGATTTAATTGCATAAAAATTCAAAGTTGGAAAATTGCGAAATTTTCATAATTTTCGCCAAATTTCCGTTTTTTTCACAAATAAACGCAGGTACTATCAAATAATTTTTACCATTGTCATGAAGTACAATATGTCACGAGAAAACAATGTCAGAATCACCAGGATCCATTGAAGCGTTCCAGAGTTATAACCTCATAAAGGGACAGTGGTCAGAATTGTAAAAATTGGCCCGGTCATTAACGTGCAAACCACCCTTGGGGGTAAAGGGGTTAAGGGCATAAAAATACAAATTTTAAAAATTGCAAATTTTTTTAAATTTTCGCCATATTTCCATTTGTTTCATAAATAATCGCAAGTAACATCGAAGAAATGTTACCACTAACATGAAGTACAATATGTCACGAAAAAACAATCTCAGAATCAGCAGGATCCGTTAAAGCGTTCCAGAGTTATAACCCATAAAGTGACAGTGGTCAGAATTGTAAAAATTGGCTCGGTCATTAAGTACCAAATTGGCTCTGTCACTAAGGGGTTAATGTTTCTAGATGACATAATTGTTCACATGCTTTGATAATAATTATTACCTTATCTCTGGTAATAATTATTTCCGTCTTCAGATTGCTTAACTTTTCACAATAACAGTAATTTTGATCAGGAGTGCCCAAACTTTTACATGCCACTGTACATCGTAGAGATATTCAAGTTGAATTGCGTTCTTCTTGAATCTTACAAAAATACAGTTTTTTGTAATTCAGATCTGGCCAGATTCAGCAAGCCTCCATTTTTCTTAACCATAAAGGGTTAACAAAAGGATAAGAAATTAAAAAGAATCCTTATACTCACATAACCCTTCACCTCCCCTCCGCTTCTCACTGCTACCTGGTCATTGTTGCATTGTCTGGTCACCACTGCTCTCGCTGAAATCTTTGGGCCACTGATCCTAGGCCAGGACTTCTGGCTCTTATGATGAACATGACAGTTCTGCACATGCACCATTAGGGTCACGGCACATGTCATGACAACATGGCATCATGACCTTTTGTGAGCATAAGGATTTTTTTTATATTTTACATCTTACGTTTATTATGCACTAGGTTTGGAGACATTCTAGAGCATTATAAAGGAAATTAAATTCTTGGAGATTACTTTCTTTGCATTTGAAAAATTCCCAGGAACATCAGGTGAATTCGAAATTTGCTGATCCGCTCATTTCATTAATATTTCTATCAAGGTGGACGTCCAATGGCTAATCGCTAAAGTGACATCATCAATATCACAAGATCTCTGGGGAACACAGAGTAGAGAAGAGGGCCTGTTCCAGGAGGTAAGTATAGTTTTATTTAATTTAGTAGGTTGGAGAAATTGAAGTGTGGTTTTCCAGTATTGTACAACCCCTTTAAGTAGAACTTGCAAGATCAAAAATTAAAATTCTACTATCTATACTAAAATGTTTCATCCTTTTCGGAAAGTTACCAGTTATACCTCTATCTCCTTGCTTGCCTTACATATTTCATGTTGTCCTTCTGCAGCACATAATTTATGTCATTGTGGGTTTATAAATTGTTAAGTCATGTGACCCCTGCACTTACTTGGAGCTGCCAGGAATTTGACTTGACAGACAGCTTTATTTTGAGATGGAAAATTTACATTCACCAGAGCCAAACCGGTAGCATAAGTTTGGAAAATTAATGTTACTAGTCTTGATAAAACACCAGAGGCCGGAGACCACTAATGCTGGAAAGTATTTCAGATCTGCTAGAGTGCCTGGGGCATCATTTGTCTTCTGAGAAAATCAATCAAGCTTTGAAAGAGGAGAAGAAAAATGTATCAGTCAGCAAAAAAAGTGCAGTGCCGATTGTTCTGTGGTCAAAAATAAGCACGTTATTACTAGAGATAGACTTATTAACACAAAACTCGTGAGAAAAACAAAACCAGAGCATTACATAGACAAGCAAGTGGTTTATCAGTTTTAAGGTTGAAAGATGAAATAAGTCCATAGAGTTCAACCTATACCCTAAAATGTTGACCCAGAGGAAGGCAAAAACCAAAAAGGCAGATGATAATTGCCCCTCATTAGGGGAAAAATTCCTTCCCTCCATGCTCCACGTACAGCAATCAGATAAGTTCCCTTGACAGGGGTAAAGACAGATAGCTATGGGCCCCTCTGCATGAAATTTTTGGCAGGAAAGCTACAATTTAATTTAAATAGCCACACACATATACATATTGCTCAGACACTCATATTTAAGTCATACGCTGTCCATTTCCTTGTGAACCTCCTTGAGATGGTTCTACTACTTCATTGGAGTCCAGCTGTGTTCAATTAAACTGATAGGACTTGATTTAGAAAAGCACACACCTGTCTATATAAGACCTCACAGCTCACAGTGCATGTCAGACCAAATGAGAATCATGAGGTCAAAGGAACTGGCTTAGGAGCTCAGAGAAAAAATTGTGGCAAGGCACAGATCTGGCCAAGGATACAACAGAATTTCTGCAATACTCAAGGTTCCCAAAAGCACAGTGACCTCGATAATCCTTAAATGGAAGAAGTTTGGGACCACCAGAAGTCTTCCTAGACCTGGCCGTCCAGTCAAACTGAGCAATCGTGGGAGAAGAGCCTTGGTGAGAAAGGTAAAGAAGAATGCCGAGATCACTGTGGCAGAGCTCCAGAGATGCAGTAGGGAGATGGGAGAAAGTTCCACAAAGTCAACTATCACTGCAGCCCTTCATCAGTCAGGGCTTTATGGCAGACTTTGCCTCTCCTCAGTGCAAGACATATGAAAGCCCTTATAAAGTTTGCTAAAAAACTTGAACCAATGTGCTCGCCGCTGCTCGTTACTCACCCAAGTATCAATGTGCTCGGTGTACTCGGCGAGCAGCGAGCATTTCCGGGATTATTCAGTGGTAACTGGTGTCTCCACCCAACGTTTTTGGCTGACTTTAGAGACCCAATCAATGTGCAGGGATTGTCTGCCAGGCCATGAAGCGCCACAGCCATCTTTGTTGTGGTCGTGCAGTGATTGACTTGGCTGTACAGCATCATCCCGAGTATAAGAGACCTGGCGCCACCCTGCTCGCCGCCCTCTGTTACTGTTTCAGCGAGAGTAGGGAGAGCTGGTGCCGAAATAGGGTCAGAATCGTGGTTTTTAGAGTTAGTGTACGTCTGCAACTCTTACATCCAAAACTCCAGAGAAACCAACAGTCCTTTTTAGGGCTAATTCGTGGGTCCTGATATTGCAGCGCTAGGTAGGCAGGGCACAGCATAATCACATCAGTACAAGGCCTGCAGGCACTGTATGTGCGTCCATTGCTCCCACTGCATCCCTCCCAAAGCTCTATAACTGTCTGCTGCTGCAGCTTCTTTACTATATACCTAGTTGGATTTTTTTTTTCAAAAAATTCAGCCCCCCCCAAAAAAAAATATACAGTCTGTTCTATCAGACTGATGCCTGTTGAAAAATCATAGTTTGTCAGGCATACGTAGCATAGTGGTGTGTGCTAGCCTTGTGCCACTTTTTTTGTGTGTTTTAAATTGACCAAAAAAGGCCTCATATATCTGCGTGCTCCATCTTTGGGCATTGTAGGCCGGTGGACCCTTTTTTTGCTGACTGTTACTGAAATTATATATGGCACTATTTAGCAAAAAAAAAATTAAAAGGGCACATATTTGCCAGTGTGGTATTTCCGTGAGAGCCCCCATATATCTCTGTGCTCAAAGTTTGGACATTGTAGGCCGGAGGACCACTTTTTTTGCTGTCTGTTACTGAAATTATATACAGCATTATTTAGCATAAAAAAAATTAAAAGGCCACATATTTGCCAGTGTGGTATTTCCGTGACAGCCCTCATATATCTCCATGATCCAAGTTTGCTCATTGTAGGCCCGTGGACCACTTTGTTTGGTCAACTTGATGTGGGGACAGATGAGATCACATGTATCCGTACCAAAAGCTTTGACCAGCCCTGCTCACACGAAGGCAATGGTGGGTAAGTGTCAGAAGAGGTGGACGATGATAAGACACAATTGTCATAAAGTCAAGAGGAGGAGCAGGGTGTAGATGTGGAAGACGAGATGGTGGATGACTATGTGACTGATCCAACCTGGCAGGAGGACATGCAGGGCAAGGGCAGCAGCACACACATAGGGATGGAGGCATATCACCCCAACAGGCAGGAAGAAGCAGTGTGGTGTCAACAGACAGAAGGCATGTATCCATTCCCCATAACACCAGCATAAGGGAAGTAGGCACTCTTACTGTTAGATCTTCCCGAGTCTGGTTATTTTTTAAAGACTCTGCCGATAACCCCAAGCAGGCCATTTGCAGCACCCGCCATGCCCACATCAGCAGGGGTAGCAAAACAACCAGTCTGACCACCACCAGCATGATCAGGCGCATGGCAGCAAAGCACCCGACTTTGTGGGCCCCACCCCAGGCTCCAGGACTCCTGCCTGCTGGTCACACCTCTGCTTCTTCCACTGTTTTGTGTAGAAGCCAATCCCCAGTACACCGTGCATGTAAAGATGCCTCTAGCCCTGCACCTGTTGTGGCCCACAGTCAAGCAGCACCATCAGCAAACCCGTCCACATCCTTGTCCCAGCACAGTGTTCAGTTATCTATAACCCAGTCTTTGGAACGCAAGCGGAAATACCCAGCCAATGCCCCACAGGCCACAATCCTCAATTCTAATATTTCCCTTCTGCTTGCACTAGAAACGCTGCCTTTTAGGCTTGTTAAGACAGAAGCTTTTCGCAAACTGATGGCGGCGGCCGTCCCAAGGTACTCTGTTATGTTTGCTAATGACAGGTGTTATGAAGGCAATCCAGAAACACAGTGTGCTTAGCGATCAGAGCGCACACAGTGATCTGACAAATACCCAAAAATACAAGAACGAGCTCTGAGACGTGGAAACTCTGTAGACTGCACACCTGATCCTATCCTAAACACAACTAAAAGCGGCTGTGGATTGCGCCTAACAACTACCTAGGCAACTCGGCACAGCCTAAGAAACTAGCTAGCCTGAAGATAGAAAAATAGGCCTGACTTGCCCCAGAGAAATTCCCCAAAGGAAAAGGCAGCCCCCCACATATAATGACTGTGAGTAAGATGAAAAGACAAAACGTAGGGATGAAATAGATTCAGCAAAGTGGGGCCCGATATTCTAGGACAGAGCGAGGACAGTAAAGCGAACTTTGCAGTCTACAAAAAACCCTAAAGCAAAACCACGCAAAGGGGGCAAAAAAACCCACCGTGCCGAACTAACGGCACGGCGGTACACCCTTTGCGTCTCAGAGCTTCCAGCAAAACAAAAGACAAGCTGGACAGAAAAAAAGCAACAAAAAAGCAAAAAGCACTTAGCTATACAGAGCAGCAGGTCACAGGAACAATCAGGAGAAGCTCAGATCCAACACTGAAACATTGACAAGGAGCAAGGATAGCAGCATCAGGCGGAGTTAAGTAATGAAGCAGTTAACGAGCTCACCAGAACACCTGAGGGAGGAAGCTCAGAAGCTGCAGTACCACTTGTGACCACAGGAGTGAATTCAGCCACAGAATTCACAACAGTACCCCCCCCTTGAGGAGGGGTCACCGAACCCTCACCAGAGCCCCCAGGCCGACCAGGATGAGCCGCATGAAAGGCACGAACAAGATCGGAAGCATGAACATCAGAGGCAAAAACCCAGGAATTATCTTCCTGAGCATAACCCTTCCATTTAACCAGATACTGGAGTTTCCGTCTAGAAACACGAGAATCCAAAATCTTCTCCACAATATACTCCAATTCCCCCTCCACCAAAACCGGGGCAGGAGGCTCAACAGATGGAACCATAGGTGCCACGTATCTCCGCAACAACGACCTATGGAATACATTATGTATGGAAAAGGAGTCTGGGAGGGTCAAACGAAAAGACACAGGATTGAGAACCTCAGAAATCCTATATGGACCAATAAAACGAGGTTTAAATTTAGGAGAGGAAACCTTCATAGGAATATGACGAGAAGATAACCAAACCAGATCCCCAACACGAAGTCGGGGACCCACACGGCGTCTGCGATTAGCGAAAAGTTGAGCTTTCTCCTGGGACAAGATCAAATTGTCCACTACCTGAGTCCAGATCTGCTGCAACCTATCCACCACAGAATCCACACCAGGACAGTCCGAAGACTCAACCTGTCCTGAAGAGAAACGAGGATGGAACCCAGAATTGCAAAAAAATGGAGAAACCAAGGTAGCCGAGCTGGCCCGATTATTAAGGGCGAACTCAGCCAACGGCAAAAAGGACACCCAATCATCCTGGTCTGCAGAAACAAAACATCTCGGATATGTTTCCAAGGTCTGATTGGTTCGTTCGGTCTGGCCATTAGTCTGAGGATGGAAAGCCGAGGAAAAGGATAGGTCAATGCCCATCCTACCACAAAAGGCTCGCCAAAACCTTGAAACAAACTGGGAACCTCTGTCAGAAACAATATTCTCAGGAATGCCATGCAACCGAACCACATGCTGAAAGAACAAAGGTACCAAATCAGAGGAGGAAGGCAATTTAGCCAAGGGCACCAGATGGACCATTTTAGAAAAGCGATCACAGACCACCCAAATGACTGACATCTTTTGAGAAACGGGAAGGTCAGAAATGAAATCCATCGAAATATGTGTCCAAGGCCTCTTTGGGACCGGCAAGGGCAAAAGCAACCCACTGGCACGAGAACAGCAGGGCTTAGCCCTAGCACAAATCCCACAGGACTGCACAAAAGTACGTACATCCCGTGACAGAGATGGCCACCAGAAGGATCTAGCCACTAACTCTCTGGTACCAAAGATTCCAGGATGACCAGCCAACACCGAACAATGAAGTTCAGAGATAAGTTTATTAGTCCACCTATCAGGGACGAACAGTTTCTCTGCTGGACAACGATCAGGTTTATTCGCCTGAAATTTTTGCAGCACCCGCCGCAAATCAGGGGAGATGGCAGACACAATGACTCCTTCCTTGAGGATACCCGCTGGCTCAGATAAACCCGGAGAGTCGGGCACAAAACTCCTAGACAGAGCATCCGCCTTCACATTTTTAGAGCCCGGAAGGTACGAAATCACAAAGTCGGGCCTGTCTAGGATTCAAGCGCTTGGCAGACTCGAGATAAGTCAAGTTCTTATGATCAGTCAATACCACCACGCGATGCTTAGCTCCTTCAAGCCAATGACGCCACTCCTCGAATGCCCACTTCATGGCCAGCATCTCTCGATTGCCCACATCATAATTACGCTCAGCGGGCGAAAACTTCCTGGAAAAGAAAGCACATGGTTTCATCACTGAGCAATCAGAACCTCTCTGTGACAAAACCGCCCCTGCTCCAATCTCAGAAGCATCAACCTCGACCTGGAACGGAAGAGAAACATCTGGCTGACACAACACAGGGGCAGAACAAAAACGACGCTTCAACTCCTGAAAAGCTTCCACAGCAGCAGAAGACCAATTAACCAAATCAGCACCCTTCTTGGTCAAATCGGTCAATGGTTTGGCAATGCTAGAAAAATTACGGATGAAGCGACGATAAAAATTAGCAAAGCCCAGGAACTTTTGCAGACTTTTCAGAGATGTCGGCTGAATCCAATCCTGGATGGCTTGGACCTTAACTGGATCCATCTCGATAGTAGAAGGGGTAAAGATGAACCCCAAAAATGAAACTTTCTGCACACCGAAGAGACACTTTGATCCCTTCACAAACAAAGAGTTAGCACGCAGGACCTGAAAAACCATTCTGACCTGCTTCACATGAGACTCCCAATCATCTGAGAAGATCAAAATGTCATCCAAGTAAACAATCAGGAATTTATCCAGATACTCACGGAAGATGTCATGCATAAAAGACTGAAACACAGATGGAGCATTGGCAAGTCCGAACGGCATCACTAGATACTCAAAATGACCCTCGGGCGTATTGAATGCAGTTTTCCATTCATCTCCTTGCCTGATTCTCACCAGATTATACGTACCACGAAGATCTATCTTAGTGAACCAACTAGCCCCCTTAATCCGAGCAAACAAGTCAGATAACAATGGCAAGGGATACTGAAATTTAACAGTGATCTTATTAAGAAGGCGGTAATCAATACACGGTCTCAGCGAACCATCCTTCTTGGCTACAAAGAAGAACCCTGCTCCCAGTGGTGATGACGATGGGCGAATATGTCCCTTCTCCAGGGATTCCTTCACATAACTGCGCATAGCGGCGTGTTCGGGCACGGATAAATTAAATAATCGACCTTTAGGGAATTTACTACCAGGAATCAAATTGATAGCACAATCACAATCCCTATGCGGAGGTAGAGCATCGGACTTGGGCTCTTCAAATACATCCTGATAATCAGACAAGAACTCTGGGACCTCAGAAGGGGTGGATGACGAAATCGACAAAAATGGAACATCACCATGTACCCCCTGACAACCCCAGCTGGATACCGACATAGAGTTCCAATCCAATACTGGATTATGGGTTTGTAGCCATGGCAACCCCAACACGACCACATCATGCAGATTATGTAGCACCAGAAAGCGAATAACTTCCTGATGTGCAGGAGCCATGCACATGGTCAGCTGGGCCCAGTATTGAGGTTTATTCTTGGCCAAAGGTGTAGCATCAATTCCTCTCAATGGAATAGGACACCGCAAAGGCTCCAAGAAAAACCCACAACGTTTAGCATAATCCAAATCCATCAGATTCAGGGCAGCGCCCGAATCCACAAACGCCATGACAGAAAACGACGACAAAGAGCATATCAAGGTAATGGACAGAAGGAATTTGGACTGTACAGTACCAATGACGGCAGACCTAGCGGACCGCTTAGTGCGGTTAAGACAATCAGAAATAGCATGAGTGGAATCACCACAGTAGAAACACAGACCATTCAGACGTCTGTATTCCTGCCGTTCAACTCTAGTCATAGTCCTATCGCACTGCATAGGCTCAGGTTTAACCTCAGGCAGTACCGCCAAATGGTGCACAGATTTACGCTCGCGCAAGCGGCGACCGATCTGAATGGCCAAAGACAAAGACTCATTCAAACCAGCAGGCATAGGAAATCCCACCATGACATCCTTAAGAGCCTCAGAGAGACCCTTTCTGAACAAAGCTGCCAGCGCAGATTCATTCCACTGAGTGAGTACTGACCATTTCCTAAATTTCTGACAATATACTTCTATATCATCCTGACCCTGGCACAAAGCCAGCAAATTTTTCTCAGCCTGATCCACTGAATTAGGCTCATCGTACAGCAATCCGAGCGCCAGGAAAAACGCATCGACACTACTCAATGCAGGGTCTCCTGGCGCAAGAGAAAATGCCCAGTCTTGAGGGTCGCCGCGCAAAAAAGAAATAATAATCAAAACCTGTTGAATAGGATTACCAGAAGAATGAGGTTTCAAGGCTAGAAATAGCTTACAATTATTTTTGAAACTTAGAAACTTAGTTCTATCTCCAAAAAACAAATCAGGAATAGGAATTCTTGGTTCTAACATAGATTTCTGATCAATAGTATCTTGAATTTTTTGTACATTTATAACGAGATTATCCATTGAAGAGCACAGACCCTGAATATCCATGTCCACACCTGTGTCCAGAATCACCCAAATGTCTAGGGTAAAAAAAAAAAAAGTGAACACAGAGCAGAAAAAAAAAAAAAAAATGATGTCAGAACTTTTTCTTTCCCTCTATTGAGAATCATTAGTTCGGCTCCTTGTACTGTTATGTTTGCTAATGACAGGTGTTATGAAGGCAATCCAGAAACACAGTGTGCTTAGCGATCAGAGCGCACACAGTGATCTGACAAATACCCAAAAATACAAGAACGAGCTCTGAGACGTGGAAACTCTGTAGACTGCACACCTGATCCTATCCTAAACACAACTAAAAGCGGCTGTGGATTGCGCCTAACAACTACCTAGGCAACTCGGCACAGCCTAAGAAACTAGCTAGCCTAAAGATAGAAAAATAGGCCTGACTTGCCCCAGAGAAATTCCCCAAAGGAAAAGGCAGCCCCCCACATATAATGACTGTGAGTAAGATGAAAAGACAAAACGTAGGGATGAAATAGATTCAGCAAAGTGGGGCCCGATATTCTAGGACAGAGCGAGGACAGTAAAGCGAACTTTGCAGTCTACAAAAAACCCTAAAGCAAAACCACGCAAAGGGGGCAAAAAAACCCACCGTGCCGAACTAACGGCACGGCGGTACACCCTTTGCGTCTCAGAGCTTCCAGCAAAACAAAAGACAAGCTGGACAGAAAAAAAGCAACAAAAAAGCAAAAAGCACTTAGCTATACAGAGCAGCAGGTCACAGGAACAATCAGGAGAAGCTCAGATCCAACACTGAAACATTGACAAGGAGCAAGGATAGCAGCATCAGGCGGAGTTAAGTAATGAAGCAGTTAACGAGCTCACCAGAACACCTGAGGGAGGAAGCTCAGAAGCTGCAGTACCACTTGTGACCACAGGAGTGAATTCAGCCACAGAATTCACAACAGTACTCGTTCCCCAGTCGCCACTATTTCTCCCTGTGTGCCATAACGGCATGACACCAGCATGTGTCCCACACCATTACCCATGCCCTCAACAATGCTGTTACAGGTAAAGTGCACCGGACCACCGACACGTGGACAAGTGCTTGTGGGCAGGGACAGTACATCTCTCTGATGGCACACTGGGTTAACATAATGGAAGGCGGGATACAGTTGGACCTTGGGATGAAACACATCCTCCCTACGCCGAGGATTGCTTGCCCTATGTCAATCAGGGTTGACCCCACAGTCTACAGGTCCTGCACCTCCTCCTCTTCAACCTCCTCCTCCTCTCTGAACTCAACACAACATTCAGAAGCTGAAAGCACTGCAGCACTGCCTCAGCCAAGTGGCAACAGGCTGTGCAGAAGCTAATCTGCATAGGTGACAAACCGCACAATGCAGAAGAGTTGTGGATAGTGCTGAAAGAGCAGTCAGATGTTTGGATGACAGCGCTGAACCTATAGCCTGGCATGGTCGTGTGTGACAATGGCCGTAACATGCAATGTATGTAATCTCCCAGGGGTTCTCTGTCTTAGTGTTGCTTCTTTGATATTCCAGATGGATGATGTTTAAAAACCTATTGGTGATGATCTAAGTATACTGTATGTAGTTAATCTTCATATATACGTAATCACGATATTTATTTAACCCTTATATGTAGTTATTAGTCTGTATATGTTAACTTATTCAAAAGTGTACGCATTCACAATATACAATCATGCTATTTCTTGAATTTTATAGTTAGTAATAAAATTGCCTTGTATTGCAAGTATTAGGGTGGGTTCAAACGCGTGTGTTTTTTTCCTATATTTAACATTGAAAACGCATGCGTTTTTGTGTGTACGCGTTTGGTCGCGTTTTTTTACTGCATGCGTTCATTTTCAGAAATGCAACTTTTAGTATTTTTGAGAGGCGTTTTTTGGACCAAAAAAAACGCATGCGTTTTCATGCGTTTTTTTGGGTCAAAAAATACATTGGAGTCAATGGGGACGCATGCATTTTTTTGTGCATGCGTTTTTTTGCGTTAAAAACGCATGCGTTTTTCTATTAAAAACCCAGAAAACACACTGCTATGCCACCCCCCAACATAAAGGTGATAATGGGATCCTAACCCTAACCCTAACCCTACCCCTAACCCTAACCCTACCCCTAACCCTAAGGAACCCTAACCATAAACCTACCCCTAACCCTAACCCTACCCCTAACCCTAAGGGATCCTAACCCTACCCCTAACCCTACCCCTACCCCTAACCCTAATCCCTTTAGGGTTAGGGGTAGGGTTAGGGTTAGGGGTAGGATCCCTTAGGGTTAGAGGTAGGGTTAGGGGTAGGGGTAGGGTTAGGGTTAGGATCCCTTAGGGTTAGGGTTAGCGGTAGGGTTAGGGTTAGGATCCCTTTAGGGTTAGGGTTAGGGTTATGATCCCTAACCCTACCCCTAACCCTAACCCTAACTATTTCTGTTTATAGTAGGTTTTTTACTTTATTTTGATGATTGGCAGCTGTCACACATTTCTCAGCATGCGTTTAAAAAACACAAACGCATGAAAAAACGCATGTAAACGCGTCAAAACGCCGCGTTTTTTTCACCACATGCAAAAACGCATGCGTCAAAAAAACGCAGCGTTTGCACGAGTTTACATGCGTTTTTTCACCATGCGTTTTTTTGCGTTTTTTACCGCAAAAACGCACCCAAAAAAACGCAAATGTGAAACCAGCCTTAACCTTTCTTAATGCCGTATCTGAAGCTTAGTGTTAAAAACATGTCAAATAAAATTGCCAAATTCTCCTGTAAATAATTGTGCAAAGAGGGTTCCAAGGCCTAATGGCGTGCATATGACTGACTATGCAGCAGGGCTCGCCTTGCTGCCAATGTGTAAAACAACGGAGTACTGAGAACAAAATGCATATTGTGAAGTGGATTTCCATGGGCCCATCCAGTATGTGGGTTCAAAGGCCTAAAGGGGTGCATATGACTGACTATGCAGCAGGGCTGGCCTTGCTGCCAATGTATAAAACGAAGGAGTATGGGAGTACAAAATGCACATTGTGAAGAGTGGATTTTCATGGGCCTATCCAGTATGTGGGTTCCAAGGCCCAATATGGTGCATATGACTGACTATGCAGCAGGGCTGGCCTTGCTGCCAATGTGTAAAACAAAGGAGTACCGGAGTACAAAATGCATATTTTGAAGTGGATTTTCATGGGCCCATCCAGTATGTGGGTTCAAAGGCTTATTGGGGTGCATATGAATTGGTAGCAGGGCAGGCCTTGAATTCAATGCAACACTTTTTGAGGAGTCCCCCCTGGACATCTTATGACAGGGGTATTGTGGTGCGTCATAATTCTTGGCAGCCCATCCACTCATAGCATAGGCTACAACAGGTTAGGAGACCCACTGTTCCATAATGCATACCTCCAAACTTTTGAAGATGGGAAAGAGGGACAAAGTTTGCGGCGCGCAACATGTGCCGCAGCAGATTTTAGGCCATGCCTCTGACCACACCCATTCATAACTAGCCACACCCATATCCACGTCCCAACCACACCCATTTAGCACTGCTGATCACACTGTTTCATTAAGAATAATTATAAACAAAAAAATATGGCCACACAGTGCTCCATACTGTATAATGGCCACACATGATGCTCAATACTGTATAATGGCCACACATGATGCTCCATACTGTATAATGACTGCACATGATGCTCCATACTGTATACTGACTGCACATGATGCTCCATACTGTATAATGGCCACACATGATGCTCCATAGTGTATAATGGCTGCACATGATGCTCCATACTGTATAATGACTGTACATGATGCTCCATACTGTATAATGGCCACACATGATGCTCCATACTGTATAATGACCGCACATGATGCTCCATACTGTATAATGGCCACACATGATGCTCCATACTGTATAATGGCCACACATGATGCTCCATACTGTATAATGACTGCACATGATGCTCCATACTGTATAATGACTGCACATGATGCTCCATACTGTATAATGACCACACATGATGCTCCATACTGTATAATTGCCACACATGATGCTCCATACTGTATAATGGCCACACATGATGCTCCATACTGTATAATGACTGCACATGATGCTCCATACTGTATAATGACCACACATGATGCTCCATACTGTATATTGTCCGCACATGATACTTCGTACCATATAATGGCCACACATAGCTACTCCTACACATGCGGCTGCACTCCGTACACTTTGCACACACGGCTCCGCTCCATATATCTCGTACACACGCGGCTCCACTCCATACACCTCATACACATTCAGCTCCGCTCCATACACCTTGTACACATTCAGCTCCGCTCCATACACCTCGTACACATTTAGCTTCGCTCCATACACCTCATACACACACGGCTCCGCTCCATACACCTCATAGACATTCAGCTCCATTCCATACACCTTGTACACATTCAGCTCCGCTCCATACACCTCATACACATTTAGCTATGCTCCATACACCTCATACACACACTGCTCCGCTCCGTACACCTCGTACACATTCAGCTCCGCTGCATACACCTCATACACATTCAGCTCCGCTCCATACACCTCATACACATTCAGCTCCGCTCCGTACACCTCGTACACACATGGCTCTGCTACATCCACACTGTAAACACCTCCTGACCCCACACAAAAGGCAGCTTAGGCAACCTTAGGCAACCAGCACAGCCGAGTCCTGCAATCCACGGAGATCCCGATCATGTGACCCCTGACTCCTCCCCCCTGCAACCTCATCACAGGTCCTGTGCGCACGGAGCAGCCAATATGTGGTGTGCTGTGCTCAGGCTGCTCTGCGGGTGCAGGGATGAGGCTGACCACCTGATATTGTAGCACACCTCCCAACCACTGTGGGACAACTAATGTCCCGCCCAGGATCACAGGGCTGACTGTCAAAATTGGGACAGTCCCGCTGGATCAGGGACGGTTGGGAGGTATGATAATGCCCTTTAAGAAGATTAACGCCGCCTAATGCACCAGTAAAAATAGGCTCTGTGACTTTAAGAGTCCCTCCTTCATAAATGGAACAAGATGTGTCTGCGTATGTGTTACACACCGCAAGGCCAGTTAGGGTTGTTAAATGTTACAATGACATTTCCCAGTGAATGCATTTGTAGTGGTTGAAAGCAATGTTACAGTTGAAAAATGATTCTAAAATGCTGCGTCTAAACTAAGCCTAAGTGGGGGAGGAAATTTTCTGTCTGGGGTTAAATATTTGGCCTTACAGGCAAGTCATTAACCTGCAAAGGATGTACCTTGACATATTTCCCTGGAAAAACCATTTTGGTTTCATTTTAATGTGTTTTTTGAAGCACCGGGAAAAATGGCATGAATCTCAGAAAAAATTGATTAAAGCTGTGAACTAGGAGTCAGGAATGCTTCCAGGGGCGATCTCCATGATGTCTCTGTGTCATTTGAGCAGTGTTTCCATCATTTTCAAACATTTTTAGACCTTAAAAACACCCCCGGGGGGATCGCAGTAAAAATACTCAGGTCTCCCATAGACTTACATTGGGATCGTTGTTCTGGTCGAGTACCTGAGTTTTCTAATCTGCTCGACCCGAGCAACGAGCACCCAAGGATTTTAGTGCTCGCTCATCACTAATGCTGCTCCATCAACAGTCATTTTATATCTAACAAGAGATAACTGTGCAATAAAGAGAGGATAAATAAAAAATGAACACTGTGTTTTGTTTTATTTCTAATAAAGGACTTTATTCTGGCTGTGTCTTTATTTACCATGTAATTATAGGATTAGTAATTGATAGGTGTGTTATAGATGCCTCTCCATTTCCAAGCTTTGGGCTTGATGTCAACTGACAATACAAAGATGACATCGACCCCTCAAATATTAACGACACTTGCCACTTTATACCTCTGATCACAACTGAGTGCTCACACTTTCTTTTGACAGTGTGGCAACTGTGGTTATCTGACCGGCGGGGATGATTTCACAACCGATCAGAAGTGGTATGTGCCACGCTGCCATGCACATGACAGCGCAACAAGCACCCGGTGTTTGGGCAGCCAAACCTGAACAGTAACACGGATTTCCTGGTGAAGTCCATGTTCAGTGTTCGGTACGGATACCGAACTTCACTGTTTGGGTTCGCCCTTCTCTAGTGAGTACGCTATATACCGTATTTTTTGGACTATAAGGTGCACTTTTTTCAAAAAATTTTTGGAGGAAATTGGAGGTGCGTCTTATAGTCGGAATATACTTACAAATTCTGCGGCGATCTGTGCTGGGGCACCAGCGTTGTGTGCTGGGGCGGCGGCACCTCTCTGTGCTGCTTGGTGAGTTCCGCGGACATTTTGTCAAAGCCCAGAGGCCCCCCGCAGCTCCATTGAAGCGATGCAGTGGCCTCTGGGAGAATGGCCACCGGGGTGGTGCATGCTCAGATTCAGATCTCGGCGACGAGATCTCATCTCCCGAGATTTCGAGATGAGAACTCGATGCTGAGATGTCAAAATGAGCATGAGCTGCCCTGAGCGCCATTTTCCCAGAGGCCACCACATCGCAGCAATGGAGCTGCGAGGGCCTCTGAACTTTAATAAAATGCCAGTGGAGCCACTGCCACCCCAGAACAGAGAGCTGCTGCCACCCCAGCACAGAGAGCCGCTGCCGCCCCAGCACAGAGAGCCACTGCCACCACAGCACAGAGCACTACCGCCACAGCAAAGAGCACTGCTGCCACAGCACAGAACACCACCGCCACAGCACAGAGCATCACTGCCGCACCGGCCTGGGATGGGATTTCCCAGAGGCCATCGCACCAGCCTGGACCACCGAACAACCTCTGTGACCACTCCTGCACCTCTTCTGATCACCCCCAGGTAAGCTGAAATCGGACTGTAAGACGGATCCCCATTTGACACATTATTTTTTTCCACTATTTTCTTTTTGAAAATTTGGGGTGCGTCTTATGGTCCTGTGTGTTTTATAGTCTGAAAAATATGGTACTAAGGGACTGTGCTATGCATAATAATTCTACATTCCTGAATCTGTGTGCAATGTCAAATCAGAATAGGACATTCTCTCACCCTCACAGATCTTATTCTCAGATCCGTGATTGATGTGTCAATGGATCTATAAAACTCTATGACTCTGTGTGCCATCTGATCAAAAATATTTTGCAGCACATGGACAGTTCACATGAATGTGAGAATGCAGTCTAAGGGATTGTACAAATAACATGATCACTCTAAGTTCTACAGTACAGATACAGAATAATATGTACATCCAAGCACTTACTGCTGATGTCTCATCTGATTTGAGTAGTTTTCTGCTGTTTCTTCTCCATCTGGTCAGACCTTCATATCAACATCTTCCAACCATGACTCGTCTTATCACTATGATCACTACAGTCCTGAAAATAACAAGGTCACATACATTGTATAGATACCTGGCTTCCTCACATTGCTCCCCTGACTACACATATGTACCCCACCATTAATATATTAGTAATGCACCAATTAAAATATGGAGCGATAAGCAGCACTGTGCCCTCATTACCTATCATCTTCACCACCCAATAAACATAAATGATTCAGTCTCTGTGATTCTCCCCAATTTATTTTAAGACTATGTGCATACAATACGTTTTTGATAGAAAATATGCAAGGTTTTACAGTACAAGCAAAGTAAATGAGATCCCTTACGTCTCATGCAAACATTGCTTATTTTTTCCTTGCAGATTTGCAGCAGATTTAAATCTCCAGAACATCGATTCTTGTAGCACATTTCACCCATATAAATGTGGGGGAAAATTTGCAACAAATGCATATCCAAAATGTAACAAAAAATGTATTTTATACAGCGTTCTTCCTGCCGACACATTAGGATATGCAGCAGAATTTTCTGTTGCAAATCCTGAATGTGTGCACATAGCCTTAGACCCTGTCATATGTCCCCCTCATTCATTATAAGTCCTTGATAGCTTCCTAATGAATTTGGGGGTGGGTGAAGACATTATTGGTTACTTAACATCCTCTGCCAACATTAAATTCATTACATGTCCCTGATAGCATCGTTCCCACCTTTCAATTAATTACAAGGTGTCCTATCCACCTTACCCCCTCTTCTCCCACTTACCAAAAAATTTTAAGTCCCTGTGATAGAGTGAATGGATTGTGCAATGGGGAAGGATGCTATCAGGGACTTAGCACCCTCCTCCACTACCCAATTCATTTTACATCCATATCTAACATCTTCCTTCCCCTCCCCTGTCCATAAGTCCAAAATAAGTCCCCCTTACTCTCATCCCAATCTCCCTTGCTGTCCTTTCCCCATCCCCCTTATTGTCCTCTCCCCCACATCCATCATTGTCATCTCTCCACCCCTCTCATTGTCCCTCCACCACCCCCCTCATTGTCCTCTCCCTCACCCCTTATTGTTCTCTCACCCACATCCCTTTTTGTCCTCTCCCACACATCCCTCATCGTTCTTTCCCCCACATCCCTCATTGTTCTCTCCCCTACCCACTCAATGTTCTCTCCCCCACCCATCAATGTCCTCTCCCCCACCCATCAATGTCCTCTCCCCACCCTCCTCATTGTCCTCTTCCATACATCCATCATTGCTCTATCTCTCACGCCCTTCATTGTTCTCTCCCCCACAACCCTCATTGTCATCTCTCCCACCCTAGTCATTGTCCTCTCTCCCACATCCATCATTGACCCTCCCCAACCTCAATCATTGTCCTCTCCTAAACATCTGCCATTGCCCTCTTCCCACATCCCTCACTGTCCTCTCCCCCACAACCATCATTGTTCTCTCAGCAACACTTTTCATTGTCATTTCACCTCCTCATTGTCCTCTCTCCCACTCCCTCATTGTCCTATCATCCACCTGCCTCATTGTCCTCTCTCTCGCATTCCTCATTTTCCTTTCCCCAATGTTCATCATTGTCCTTTCCCACACCTCCCTCAATGTACTTTCATCATCCCCCTCATTGTCCTTTACCCATCCACATCATTGTCCCCTCTCTCACTCCAATATTATCCTCTCCCCTACCCTCCTCATTGTCCCCTCCGCCACATTTCTCATTGTCCTCTCCCACATCCATCATTTTCCTCTTCCCCACATCCCTTATTGTCCTCTCCCCCACATTCCTCATTTTCCTCTCCTCCACATTCATCATTGTCCTCTCCCCAGCTCCTAATTGTACTCTCCTCACCCCCTCACGGTCCTTTCCCTGCCCCCTCTGTTATGATTAGGTAATTCAGAACCACAATGGACCTTGAAGTTCAGAGCACACAAAGTGACCTGATAATAACCAAAAGACATAGGACAAGCTCTGAGACGTGGGAACTCTGCTGACCGCAATCCCTAATCCTATCCAACCACACTAGAGGCAGCCGTGGATTGCGCCTAACGCTCCCTATGCAACTCAGCACAGCCTGAGAAACTAGCTAGGCCTAAGATAGAAAAATAAGCCTACCTTGCCTCAGAGAAATACCCCAAAGGAAAAGGCAGCCCCCCACATATAATGACTGTGAGTAGAGATGAAAATACAAACGCAGAGATGAAATAGATTTAGCAAAGTGAGGCCCAACTTACTGAACAGACCGAAGATAGGAAAGATAACTTTTCGGTCAACACAAAACCCTACAAACAACCACGCAGAGGGGCAAAAAGACCCTCCGCACCGACTAACGGTACGGAGGTGCTCCCTCTGCGTCCCAGAGCTTCCAGCAAGCAAGAAAAACCAATTAAGCAAGCTGGACAGAAAAAATAGCAAACAAAAATAACACAAGCAAACTTAGCTTATGAAGAGCAGACATGCCACAGGAACGATCCAGGAGGAAGCAAGACCAACACTAGAACATTGACTGGAGGCCAGGAGCAAAGCACTAGGTGGAGTTAAATAGAGCAGCACCTAACGACTTCACCACATCACCTGAGGAAGGAAACTCAGAAGCCGCAGTACCACTTGTGACCACAGGAGGGAGCTCTGCCACAGAATTCACAACACCCCTCATTGTCCTCTCCACCAGATCCCTCATTGTCCTCTCCCTCACATCCATCAATGTCCTCTTCCCACATCCCTCCTTGTCCTCTTCCCCATAACCATCATTGTTTTCTCCCTCAACACCCCTCATTGTCATTTCCCCACCCTCCTCATTGTCTTATCTCCCACCCACCTCATTGTCCTCTCTCCCAGCCCTCATTTTCCTTTCCCAACATCCCTCATTGTCCTCTCCCTGACATTCCTCATTGTACTCTCCTCAACATTCCTCATTGTTCTCTCTCCCACAATTCATCATTTTCCACTCCCCCACCCCCTCATTGTTTCTTCCCCAGCTCCTTCATTGTCCACTCCCTCGCGTCCATCATTGTCCTCTTCCCACATCTCTCATTGTTCTCTCCCCCACAACCATCATTTTTCTCTCCCCTAACACCCCTCATTGTTATTTCCCCACCCTCCTCATTGTCCTATCTCCTGTTATGACCTGGTGGTAAGGACAATAATGGACCTGGTGGTTAAGAGCACACGGAATGACCTGATAGTTACTAATAATATAGGACGAGCTCTGAGACGTGGGAACTCTGCTGAGCGCAATCCCTAATCCTATCACACACACTAGAAATAGCCGTGGATTGCTCCTAACGCTCCCTATGCAACTCGACACAGCCTAAGAAACTAGCTAGCCCTAGAGATAGAAAAATAAAGCCTACCTTGCCTCAGAGAAATTCCCCAAAGGAAAAGGCAGCCCCCCACATATAATGACTGTGAGTAAAGATGAAAATTACAAACACAGAGATGAAATAGATTTAGCAAAGTGAGGCCCGACTTACTGAACAGACAGAGGATAGGAAAGGTAACTTTGCGGTCAGCACAAAAAACTACAAAAAGACCACGCAGAGGGCGCAAAAAGACCCTCCGCACCGACTCACGGTGCGGAGGCGCTCCCTCTGCGTCCCAGAGCTTCCAGCAAGCAAGACAAAAATCAAAATAGCAAGCTGGACAGAAAAATATCAAACCAGAGAAAAACAAGCAGGAACTTAGCTTCTGCTGGGAAGACAGGTCACAAGAACGATCCAGGAGAGAACTAGACCAATACTGGAACATTGACAGGTGGCATGGAGCAATGATCTAAGTGGAGTTAAATAGAGCAGCCAGCTAACGAATTAACCTCGTCACCTGTGGAAGGAAACTCAGAAGCCGTAGCTCCACTCACAACCACCAGAGGAAGCCCATGGACAGAACCAGCCGAAGTACCATTCATGACCACAGGAGGGAGCTTGACAACAGAATTTACAACAGTACCCCCCCCCTTGAGGAGGGGTCACCGAACCCTCACCAGAGCCCCCCGGCCGACCAGGACCAGCCAAATGAAGGGCACGAACCAGATCGGCAGCATGAACATCGGAGGCAAAGACCCAGGAATTATCTTCCTGACCATAACCCTTCCACTTGACCAGGTACTGGAGTTTCCGTCTCGAAATACGAGAATCCAAAATCTTCTCCACCACATACTCCAACTCCCCCTCAACCAACACCGGGGCAGGAGGATCAACGGATGGAACCACAGGCGCCACGTATCTCCGCAACAATGACCTATGGAATACATTATGGATGGCAAAAGAAGCTGGAAGGGTCAAACGAAACGACACAGGATTGAGAACCTCAGAAATCTTATACGGACCAATGAAACGAGGCTTAAACTTAGGAGAGGAAACCTTCATAGGAACATAACGAGACGACAACCAAACCAAATCCCCAACACGAAGTCGGGGACCCACACAGCGCCGGCGGTTAGCGAAACGTTGAGCCTTCTCCTGGGACAATGTCAAATTGTCCACCACATGAGTCCAAATCTGCTGCAACCTATCCACCAGAATTGCAGAAAAACGGTGAAACCAAAGTAGCCGAGCTAGCCCGTTTATTAAGGGCGAACTCAGCCAAAGGCAAAAAGGACACCCAATCATCCTGATCAGCAGAAACAAAGCATCTCAGATATGTTTCCAAAGTCTGATTAGTTCGTTCGGTTTGGCCATTTGTCTGAGGATGGAAAGCCGAGGAAAAAGACAAATCAATGCCCATCCTAGCACAAAAGGCTCGCCAAAACCTTGAAACAAACTGGAACCTCTGTCCGAAACGATGTTCTCCGGAATGCTATGTAAACGAACCACATGCTGGAAAAACAATGGCACCAAATCAGAGGAGGAAGGCAATTTAGACAAGGGTATCAAATGGACCATCTTAGAGAAGCGATCACAAACCACCCAAATGACCGACATCTTTTGAGAGACAGGGAGATCCGAAATAAAATCCATAGAGATATGCGTCCAGGGCCTCTTCGGGACCGGCAAGGGCAAAAGCAACCCACTGGCATGATAACAGCAGGGCTTAGCCCGAGCACAAGTCCCACAGGACTGCACAAAAGAACGCACATCCCGCGACAAAGACGGCCACCAAAAGAATCTAGCCACCAAATCTCTGGTACCAAAGATTCCAGGATGACCAGCCAACACCGAACAATGAACCTCAGAGATAACTCTACTAGTCCATTTATCAGGGACAAACAGTTTCTCCGCTGGGCAACGGTCAGGTCTATCAGCCTGAAATTCTTGCAGCACCCGCCGCAAATCAGGGGAGATGGCAGCCAAAATTACCCCCTCTTTGAGAATACCCGCCGGCTCAGGAACACCCGGAGAGTCGGGCACAAAACTCCTTGACAGGGCATCAGCCTTCACATTCTTAGAACCTGGAAGGTACGAAACCACAAAATCAAAACGGGAGAAAAATAGCAACCAACGAGCCTGTCTAGGATTCAACCGTTTGGCAGACTCGAGATAAGTCAAATTTTTGTGATCCGTCAAGACCACCACGCGATGCTTGGCTCCTTCAAGCCAATGACGCCACTCCTCGAATGCCCACTTCATGGCCAACAACTCTCGATTGCCAACATCATAATTGCGCTCAGCAGGCGAAAACTTTCTAGAAAAGAAGGCACATGGATTCATCACCGAGCCATCAGAACTTCTTTGCGACAAAACAGCCCCTGCTCCAATCTCAGAAGCATCAACCTCGACCTGAAATGGAAGCGAAACATCTGGCTGGCACAACACAGGGGCAGAAGAAAAACGACGCTTCAACTCCTGAAAAGCTTCCACAGCCGCAGAAGACCAATTGACCACATCAGCACCCTTCTTGGTCAAATCAGTCAACGGTTTAGCAACACTAGAAAAATTACTGATGAAGCGACGATAAAAAGTAGCAAAGCCCAGGAACTTTTGCAGACTCTTCACAGATGTCGGCTGAGTCCAATCATAAATGGCCTGGACTTTAACAGGGTCCATCTCGATAGTAGAAGGGGAAAAATGAAACCCAAAAATGAAACCTTCTGAACTCCAAAGAGACACTTTGACCCCTTCACAAACAAAGAATTCGCATGAAGGACCTGGAACACCATTCTGACCTGCTTCACGTGAGACTCCCAATCATCCGAGAAGACCAAAATATCATCCAAATATACAATCAGGAATTTATCCAGGTACTCTCGGAAGATGTCATGCATAAAGGACGGAAATTCTGATGGAGCATTGGAAAGCCCGAATGGCATAACCAGGTACTCAAAATGGCCCTCGGGCGTATTAAATGCTGTTTCCCATTCAACGCCCTGTTTATTACGCACAAGATTATACGCACCACGAAGATCTATCTTGGTGAACTAACTAGCCCTCTTAATCCGAGCAAATAAATCCGACAGCAGAGGCAAAGGGTACTGAAATTTGACTGTGATCTTATTAAGAAGGCGGTAATCAATACAAAGTCTCAAAGAGCCATCCTTCTTGGCCACAAAAAAGAACCCTGCTCCCAATGGTGACGACGACGGGCGAATATGACCCTTCTCCAAGGATTCCTTTACATAACTCCGCATAGCGGCGTGCTCTGGCACAGATAAATTGAACAGTCGGCCCTTAGGAAACTTACTACCAGGAATCAAATTAATAGCACAATTGCAATCCCTATGAGGAGGTAGGGCACTGGATTTGGGCTCATAAAATACAACCCGGTAATCCGACAAAAACTCCGGGACTTCAGAAGGGGTGGATGACGAAATAGACAAAAATGGAACATCACCATGTACCCACTGACAACCCCAGCTGGACACAGACATAGATTTCCAATCCAATACTGGATTATGGACCTGTAGCCATGGCAGCCCCAAAACGGCCACATCATGCAGATTATGCAACGCCAAAAAGCGAATATCCTCCTGATGTGCAGGAGCCATGCACATGGTCAATTGGGTCCAGTACTGAGGCTTATTCTTGGCCAAAGGCGTAGCATCAATTCCTCTCAATGGAATAGGATACTGCAAGGGCTCCAAGAAAAAACCACAGCACCTAGCAAACTCCAAGTCCATCAAATTCAGGGCAGCGCCTGAATCCACAAATGCCATAACAGAATAGGATGACAAAGAGCAAATCAGAGTAACGGACAAAAGAAATTTCGACTGTACCGTACCAATGGTAGCAGACCTAGCGAAACGCTTAGTGCGCTTAGGACAATCGGAAATAGCATGAGTGGAATCACCACAGTAAAAACACAGCCCATTCCGACGTCTGTGTTCTTGCCGTTCAGCTCTGGTCAAAGTCCTACCACATTGCATAGGCTCAGGTCTATGCTCAGATAATACCGCCAAATGGTGCACAGCTTTACGCTCACGCAAGCGTCGATCGATCTGAATGGCCAAAGGCATAGACTCATTCAAACCAGCAGGCATGGGAAATCCCACCATGACATCCTTAAGGGCTTCAGAGAGACCCTTTCTGAAAATTGCTGCCAGGGCACATTCATTCCACTGAGTGAATACAGACCACTTCCTAAACTTCTGACAATATATTTCTACCTCATCCTGACCCTGACACAGAGCCAGCAAGATTTTCTCTGCCTGATCCACTGAATTAGGTTCATCATAAAGCAATCCGAGCGCAGGAAAAAAGGAATCAACATCACGCAATGCCGGATCTCCTGGCGCAAGGGAAAATGCCCAGTCTTGAGGGTCGCCACGTAACAAAGAAATAATGATTTTCACTTGTTGAACAGGGTCACCTGAGGAACGAGGTTTCAAAGCAAGAAACAATTTACAATTATTTTTGAAATTCAGAAACTTAGATCTATCCCTAAAAAACAAATCAGGAATTGGAATCCTAGGCTCTAACATCGGATTCTGAACCACAAAATCTTGAATGTTTTGTACCCTTGCAGTGAGATTATCCATACAAGAGAACAGACCTTGAATGTCCATATCTACACCTGTATCCTGAACCACCCAGAGGTAAAGGGGAAAAGACAGACAAAACACACTGCAAAGAAAAAAAAATGGTCTCAGAACTTCTCTTATCCCTCTATTGAGATGCATTAATACTTTGGGCCACCTGTACTGTTATGACCTGGTGGTAAGGACAATAATGGACCTGGTGGTTAAGAGCACACGGAATGACCTGATAGTTACTAATAATATAGGATGAGCTCTGAGACGTGGGAACTCTGCTGACCGCAATCCCTAATCCTATCACACACACACTAGAAATAGCCGTGGATTGCTCCTAACGCTCCCTATGCAACTCGACACAGCCTAAGAAACTAGCTAGCCCTAGAGATAGAAAAATGAAGCCTACCTTGCCTCAGAGAAATTCCCCAAAGGAAAAGGCAGCCCCCCACATATAATGACTGTGAGTAAAGATGAAAATTACAAACACAGAGATGAAATAGATTTAGCAAAGTGAGGCCCGACTTACTGAACAGACAGAGGATAGGAAAGGTAACTTTGCGGTCAGCACAAAAAACTACAAAAAGGCCACGCAGAGGGCGCAAAAAGACCCTCCGCACCGACTCACGGTGCGGAGGCGCTCCCTCTGCGTCCCAGAGCTTCCAGCAAGCAAGACAAAAATCAAAATAGCAAGCTGGACAGAAAAATATCAAACCAGAGAAAAACAAGCAGGAACTTAGCTTCTGCTGGGAAGACAGGTCACAAGAACGATCCAGGAGAGAACTAGACCAATACTGGAACATTGACAGGTGGCATGGAGCAATGATCTAAGTGGAGTTAAATAGAGCAGCCAGCTAACGAATTAACCTCGTCACCTGTGGAAGGAAACTCAGAAGCCGCAGCTCCACTCACAACCACCAGAGGAAGCCCATGGACAGAACCAGCCGAAGTACCATTCATGACCACAGGAGGGAGCTTGACAACAGAATTCACAACAATCTCCCACCCGCCTTGCTGTCCTCTCTCCCACAGCCCTCATTTTCTTTTCCCCTACAACCGATAATTGTGCACACCTCCCTCATTGTGCTTTCCCCATCCCCCTCATTTTCTTTTTCCCATCCCCCTCATTGTCATTTCCCAATGCCCCTCATTGTCCTTTCCCCACATCCCTCATTGTCCTCCTCCCCACATCCATCAGCGTCTCCTCCCTCACCCCCATATTGTCCTTTCACCCACATCCATTATTGTCCTCTCCCCCCATCCTTCATTGTTCTTTCACTCCAGCCTGCGCATTGTGTTCTGCAGATATACTATATTACTACTGGGAACACTCGTATGCACAGAATGGAAACTGAACTAACGGCACGGCGGTACACCCTTTGCGTCTCAGAGCTTCCAGCAAAACAAAAGACAAGCTGGACAGAAAAAAAGCAACAAAAAAGCAAAAAGCACTTAGCTATACAGAGCAGCAGGTCACAGGAACAATCAGGAGAAGCTCAGATCCAACACTGAAACATTGACAAGGAGCAAGGATAGCAGCATCAGGCGGAGTTAAGTAATGAAGCAGTTAACGAGCTCACCAGAACACCTGAGGGAGGAAGCTCAGAAGCTGCAGTACCACTTGTGACCACAGGAGTGAATTCAGCCACAGAATTCACAACAGTACTCGTTCCCCAGTCGCCACTATTTCTCCCTGTGTGCCATAACGGCATGACACCAGCATGTGTCCCACACCATTACCCATGCCCTCAACAATGCTGTTACAGGTAAAGTGCACCGGACCACCGACACGTGGACAAGTGCTTGTGGGCAGGGACAGTACATCTCTCTGATGGCACACTGGGTTAACATAATGGAAGGCGGGATACAGTTGGACCTTGGGATGAAACACATCCTCCCTACGCCGAGGATTGCTTGCCCTATGTCAATCAGGGTTGACCCCACAGTCTACAGGTCCTGCACCTCCTCCTCTTCAACCTCCTCCTCCTCTCTGAACTCAACACAACATTCAGAAGCTGAAAGCACTGCAGCACTGCCTCAGCCAAGTGGCAACAGGCTGTGCAGAAGCTAATCTGCATAGGTGACAAACCGCACAATGCAGAAGAGTTGTGGATAGTGCTGAAAGAGCAGTCAGATGTTTGGATGACAGCGCTGAACCTATAGCCTGGCATGGTCGTGTGTGACAATGGCCGTAACATGCAATGTATGTAATCTCCCAGGGGTTCTCTGTCTTAGTGTTGCTTCTTTGATATTCCAGATGGATGATGTTTAAAAACCTATTGGTGATGATCTAAGTATACTGTATGTAGTTAATCTTCATATATACGTAATCACGATATTTATTTAACCCTTATATGTAGTTATTAGTCTGTATATGTTAACTTATTCAAAAGTGTACGCATTCACAATATACAATCATGCTATTTCTTGAATTTTATAGTTAGTAATAAAATTGCCTTGTATTGCAAGTATTAGGGTGGGTTCAAACGCGTGTGTTTTTTTCCTATATTTAACATTGAAAACGCATGCGTTTTTGTGTGTACGCGTTTGGTCGCGTTTTTTTACTGCATGCGTTCATTTTCAGAAATGCAACTTTTAGTATTTTTGAGAGGCGTTTTTTGGACCAAAAAAAACGCATGCGTTTTCATGCGTTTTTTTGGGTCAAAAAATACATTGGAGTCAATGGGGACGCATGCATTTTTTTGTGCATGCGTTTTTTTGCGTTAAAAACGCATGCGTTTTTCTATTAAAAACCCAGAAAACACACTGCTATGCCACCCCCCAACATAAAGGTGATAATGGGATCCTAACCCTAACCCTAACCCTACCCCTAACCCTAACCCTACCCCTAACCCTAAGGAACCCTAACCATAAACCTACCCCTAACCCTAACCCTACCCCTAACCCTAAGGGATCCTAACCCTACCCCTAACCCTACCCCTACCCCTAACCCTAATCCCTTTAGGGTTAGGGGTAGGGTTAGGGTTAGGGGTAGGATCCCTTAGGGTTAGAGGTAGGGTTAGGGGTAGGGGTAGGGTTAGGGTTAGGATCCCTTAGGGTTAGGGTTAGCGGTAGGGTTAGGGTTAGGATCCCTTTAGGGTTAGGGTTAGGGTTATGATCCCTAACCCTACCCCTAACCCTAACCCTAACTATTTCTGTTTATAGTAGGTTTTTTACTTTATTTTGATGATTGGCAGCTGTCACACATTTCTCAGCATGCGTTTAAAAAACACAAACGCATGAAAAAACGCATGTAAACGCGTCAAAACGCCGCGTTTTTTTCACCACATGCAAAAACGCATGCGTCAAAAAAACGCAGCGTTTGCACGAGTTTACATGCGTTTTTTCACCATGCGTTTTTTTGCGTTTTTTACCGCAAAAACGCACCCAAAAAAACGCAAATGTGAAACCAGCCTTAACCTTTCTTAATGCCGTATCTGAAGCTTAGTGTTAAAAACATGTCAAATAAAATTGCCAAATTCTCCTGTAAATAATTGTGCAAAGAGGGTTCCAAGGCCTAATGGCGTGCATATGACTGACTATGCAGCAGGGCTCGCCTTGCTGCCAATGTGTAAAACAACGGAGTACTGAGAACAAAATGCATATTGTGAAGTGGATTTCCATGGGCCCATCCAGTATGTGGGTTCAAAGGCCTAAAGGGGTGCATATGACTGACTATGCAGCAGGGCTGGCCTTGCTGCCAATGTATAAAACGAAGGAGTATGGGAGTACAAAATGCACATTGTGAAGAGTGGATTTTCATGGGCCTATCCAGTATGTGGGTTCCAAGGCCCAATATGGTGCATATGACTGACTATGCAGCAGGGCTGGCCTTGCTGCCAATGTGTAAAACAAAGGAGTACCGGAGTACAAAATGCATATTTTGAAGTGGATTTTCATGGGCCCATCCAGTATGTGGGTTCAAAGGCTTATTGGGGTGCATATGAATTGGTAGCAGGGCAGGCCTTGAATTCAATGCAACACTTTTTGAGGAGTCCCCCCTGGACATCTTATGACAGGGGTATTGTGGTGCGTCATAATTCTTGGCAGCCCATCCACTCATAGCATAGGCTACAACAGGTTAGGAGACCCACTGTTCCATAATGCATACCTCCAAACTTTTGAAGATGGGAAAGAGGGACAAAGTTTGCGGCGCGCAACATGTGCCGCAGCAGATTTTAGGCCATGCCTCTGACCACACCCATTCATAACTAGCCACACCCATATCCACGTCCCAACCACACCCATTTAGCACTGCTGATCACACTGTTTCATTAAGAATAATTATAAACAAAAAAATATGGCCACACAGTGCTCCATACTGTATAATGGCCACACATGATGCTCAATACTGTATAATGGCCACACATGATGCTCCATACTGTATAATGACTGCACATGATGCTCCATACTGTATACTGACTGCACATGATGCTCCATACTGTATAATGGCCACACATGATGCTCCATAGTGTATAATGGCTGCACATGATGCTCCATACTGTATAATGACTGTACATGATGCTCCATACTGTATAATGGCCACACATGATGCTCCATACTGTATAATGACCGCACATGATGCTCCATACTGTATAATGGCCACACATGATGCTCCATACTGTATAATGGCCACACATGATGCTCCATACTGTATAATGACTGCACATGATGCTCCATACTGTATAATGACTGCACATGATGCTCCATACTGTATAATGACCACACATGATGCTCCATACTGTATAATTGCCACACATGATGCTCCATACTGTATAATGGCCACACATGATGCTCCATACTGTATAATGACTGCACATGATGCTCCATACTGTATAATGACCACACATGATGCTCCATACTGTATATTGTCCGCACATGATACTTCGTACCATATAATGGCCACACATAGCTACTCCTACACATGCGGCTGCACTCCGTACACTTTGCACACACGGCTCCGCTCCATATATCTCGTACACACGCGGCTCCACTCCATACACCTCATACACATTCAGCTCCGCTCCATACACCTTGTACACATTCAGCTCCGCTCCATACACCTCGTACACATTTAGCTTCGCTCCATACACCTCATACACACACGGCTCCGCTCCATACACCTCATAGACATTCAGCTCCATTCCATACACCTTGTACACATTCAGCTCCGCTCCATACACCTCATACACATTTAGCTATGCTCCATACACCTCATACACACACTGCTCCGCTCCGTACACCTCGTACACATTCAGCTCCGCTGCATACACCTCATACACATTCAGCTCCGCTCCATACACCTCATACACATTCAGCTCCGCTCCGTACACCTCGTACACACATGGCTCTGCTACATCCACACTGTAAACACCTCCTGACCCCACACAAAAGGCAGCTTAGGCAACCTTAGGCAACCAGCACAGCCGAGTCCTGCAATCCACGGAGATCCCGATCATGTGACCCCTGACTCCTCCCCCCTGCAACCTCATCACAGGTCCTGTGCGCACGGAGCAGCCAATATGTGGTGTGCTGTGCTCAGGCTGCTCTGCGGGTGCAGGGATGAGGCTGACCACCTGATATTGTAGCACACCTCCCAACCACTGTGGGACAACTAATGTCCCGCCCAGGATCACAGGGCTGACTGTCAAAATTGGGACAGTCCCGCTGGATCAGGGACGGTTGGGAGGTATGATAATGCCCTTTAAGAAGATTAACGCCGCCTAATGCACCAGTAAAAATAGGCTCTGTGACTTTAAGAGTCCCTCCTTCATAAATGGAACAAGATGTGTCTGCGTATGTGTTACACACCGCAAGGCCAGTTAGGGTTGTTAAATGTTACAATGACATTTCCCAGTGAATGCATTTGTAGTGGTTGAAAGCAATGTTACAGTTGAAAAATGATTCTAAAATGCTGCGTCTAAACTAAGCCTAAGTGGGGGAGGAAATTTTCTGTCTGGGGTTAAATATTTGGCCTTACAGGCAAGTCATTAACCTGCAAAGGATGTACCTTGACATATTTCCCTGGAAAAACCATTTTGGTTTCATTTTAATGTGTTTTTTGAAGCACCGGGAAAAATGGCATGAATCTCAGAAAAAATTGATTAAAGCTGTGAACTAGGAGTCAGGAATGCTTCCAGGGGCGATCTCCATGATGTCTCTGTGTCATTTGAGCAGTGTTTCCATCATTTTCAAACATTTTTAGACCTTAAAAACACCCCCGGGGGGATCGCAGTAAAAATACTCAGGTCTCCCATAGACTTACATTGGGATCGTTGTTCTGGTCGAGTACCTGAGTTTTCTAATCTGCTCGACCCGAGCAACGAGCACCCAAGGATTTTAGTGCTCGCTCATCACTAATGCTGCTCCATCAACAGTCATTTTATATCTAACAAGAGATAACTGTGCAATAAAGAGAGGATAAATAAAAAATGAACACTGTGTTTTGTTTTATTTCTAATAAAGGACTTTATTCTGGCTGTGTCTTTATTTACCATGTAATTATAGGATTAGTAATTGATAGGTGTGTTATAGATGCCTCTCCATTTCCAAGCTTTGGGCTTGATGTCAACTGACAATACAAAGATGACATCGACCCCTCAAATATTAACGACACTTGCCACTTTATACCTCTGATCACAACTGAGTGCTCACACTTTCTTTTGACAGTGTGGCAACTGTGGTTATCTGACCGGCGGGGATGATTTCACAACCGATCAGAAGTGGTATGTGCCACGCTGCCATGCACATGACAGCGCAACAAGCACCCGGTGTTTGGGCAGCCAAACCTGAACAGTAACACGGATTTCCTGGTGAAGTCCATGTTCAGTGTTCGGTACGGATACCGAACTTCACTGTTTGGGTTCGCCCTTCTCTAGTGAGTACGCTATATACCGTATTTTTTGGACTATAAGGTGCACTTTTTTCAAAAAATTTTTGGAGGAAATTGGAGGTGCGTCTTATAGTCGGAATATACTTACAAATTCTGCGGCGATCTGTGCTGGGGCACCAGCGTTGTGTGCTGGGGCGGCGGCACCTCTCTGTGCTGCTTGGTGAGTTCCGCGGACATTTTGTCAAAGCCCAGAGGCCCCCCGCAGCTCCATTGAAGCGATGCAGTGGCCTCTGGGAGAATGGCCACCGGGGTGGTGCATGCTCAGATTCAGATCTCGGCGACGAGATCTCATCTCCCGAGATTTCGAGATGAGAACTCGATGCTGAGATGTCAAAATGAGCATGAGCTGCCCTGAGCGCCATTTTCCCAGAGGCCACCACATCGCAGCAATGGAGCTGCGAGGGCCTCTGAACTTTAATAAAATGCCAGTGGAGCCACTGCCACCCCAGAACAGAGAGCTGCTGCCACCCCAGCACAGAGAGCCGCTGCCGCCCCAGCACAGAGAGCCACTGCCACCACAGCACAGAGCACTACCGCCACAGCAAAGAGCACTGCTGCCACAGCACAGAACACCACCGCCACAGCACAGAGCATCACTGCCGCACCGGCCTGGGATGGGATTTCCCAGAGGCCATCGCACCAGCCTGGACCACCGAACAACCTCTGTGACCACTCCTGCACCTCTTCTGATCACCCCCAGGTAAGCTGAAATCGGACTGTAAGACGGATCCCCATTTGACACATTATTTTTTTCCACTATTTTCTTTTTGAAAATTTGGGGTGCGTCTTATGGTCCTGTGTGTTTTATAGTCTGAAAAATATGGTACTAAGGGACTGTGCTATGCATAATAATTCTACATTCCTGAATCTGTGTGCAATGTCAAATCAGAATAGGACATTCTCTCACCCTCACAGATCTTATTCTCAGATCCGTGATTGATGTGTCAATGGATCTATAAAACTCTATGACTCTGTGTGCCATCTGATCAAAAATATTTTGCAGCACATGGACAGTTCACATGAATGTGAGAATGCAGTCTAAGGGATTGTACAAATAACATGATCACTCTAAGTTCTACAGTACAGATACAGAATAATATGTACATCCAAGCACTTACTGCTGATGTCTCATCTGATTTGAGTAGTTTTCTGCTGTTTCTTCTCCATCTGGTCAGACCTTCATATCAACATCTTCCAACCATGACTCGTCTTATCACTATGATCACTACAGTCCTGAAAATAACAAGGTCACATACATTGTATAGATACCTGGCTTCCTCACATTGCTCCCCTGACTACACATATGTACCCCACCATTAATATATTAGTAATGCACCAATTAAAATATGGAGCGATAAGCAGCACTGTGCCCTCATTACCTATCATCTTCACCACCCAATAAACATAAATGATTCAGTCTCTGTGATTCTCCCCAATTTATTTTAAGACTATGTGCATACAATACGTTTTTGATAGAAAATATGCAAGGTTTTACAGTACAAGCAAAGTAAATGAGATCCCTTACGTCTCATGCAAACATTGCTTATTTTTTCCTTGCAGATTTGCAGCAGATTTAAATCTCCAGAACATCGATTCTTGTAGCACATTTCACCCATATAAATGTGGGGGAAAATTTGCAACAAATGCATATCCAAAATGTAACAAAAAATGTATTTTATACAGCGTTCTTCCTGCCGACACATTAGGATATGCAGCAGAATTTTCTGTTGCAAATCCTGAATGTGTGCACATAGCCTTAGACCCTGTCATATGTCCCCCTCATTCATTATAAGTCCTTGATAGCTTCCTAATGAATTTGGGGGTGGGTGAAGACATTATTGGTTACTTAACATCCTCTGCCAACATTAAATTCATTACATGTCCCTGATAGCATCGTTCCCACCTTTCAATTAATTACAAGGTGTCCTATCCACCTTACCCCCTCTTCTCCCACTTACCAAAAAATTTTAAGTCCCTGTGATAGAGTGAATGGATTGTGCAATGGGGAAGGATGCTATCAGGGACTTAGCACCCTCCTCCACTACCCAATTCATTTTACATCCATATCTAACATCTTCCTTCCCCTCCCCTGTCCATAAGTCCAAAATAAGTCCCCCTTACTCTCATCCCAATCTCCCTTGCTGTCCTTTCCCCATCCCCCTTATTGTCCTCTCCCCCACATCCATCATTGTCATCTCTCCACCCCTCTCATTGTCCCTCCACCACCCCCCTCATTGTCCTCTCCCTCACCCCTTATTGTTCTCTCACCCACATCCCTTTTTGTCCTCTCCCACACATCCCTCATCGTTCTTTCCCCCACATCCCTCATTGTTCTCTCCCCTACCCACTCAATGTTCTCTCCCCCACCCATCAATGTCCTCTCCCCCACCCATCAATGTCCTCTCCCCACCCTCCTCATTGTCCTCTTCCATACATCCATCATTGCTCTATCTCTCACGCCCTTCATTGTTCTCTCCCCCACAACCCTCATTGTCATCTCTCCCACCCTAGTCATTGTCCTCTCTCCCACATCCATCATTGACCCTCCCCAACCTCAATCATTGTCCTCTCCTAAACATCTGCCATTGCCCTCTTCCCACATCCCTCACTGTCCTCTCCCCCACAACCATCATTGTTCTCTCAGCAACACTTTTCATTGTCATTTCACCTCCTCATTGTCCTCTCTCCCACTCCCTCATTGTCCTATCATCCACCTGCCTCATTGTCCTCTCTCTCGCATTCCTCATTTTCCTTTCCCCAATGTTCATCATTGTCCTTTCCCACACCTCCCTCAATGTACTTTCATCATCCCCCTCATTGTCCTTTACCCATCCACATCATTGTCCCCTCTCTCACTCCAATATTATCCTCTCCCCTACCCTCCTCATTGTCCCCTCCGCCACATTTCTCATTGTCCTCTCCCACATCCATCATTTTCCTCTTCCCCACATCCCTTATTGTCCTCTCCCCCACATTCCTCATTTTCCTCTCCTCCACATTCATCATTGTCCTCTCCCCAGCTCCTAATTGTACTCTCCTCACCCCCTCACGGTCCTTTCCCTGCCCCCTCTGTTATGATTAGGTAATTCAGAACCACAATGGACCTTGAAGTTCAGAGCACACAAAGTGACCTGATAATAACCAAAAGACATAGGACAAGCTCTGAGACGTGGGAACTCTGCTGACCGCAATCCCTAATCCTATCCAACCACACTAGAGGCAGCCGTGGATTGCGCCTAACGCTCCCTATGCAACTCAGCACAGCCTGAGAAACTAGCTAGGCCTAAGATAGAAAAATAAGCCTACCTTGCCTCAGAGAAATACCCCAAAGGAAAAGGCAGCCCCCCACATATAATGACTGTGAGTAGAGATGAAAATACAAACGCAGAGATGAAATAGATTTAGCAAAGTGAGGCCCAACTTACTGAACAGACCGAAGATAGGAAAGATAACTTTTCGGTCAACACAAAACCCTACAAACAACCACGCAGAGGGGCAAAAAGACCCTCCGCACCGACTAACGGTACGGAGGTGCTCCCTCTGCGTCCCAGAGCTTCCAGCAAGCAAGAAAAACCAATTAAGCAAGCTGGACAGAAAAAATAGCAAACAAAAATAACACAAGCAAACTTAGCTTATGAAGAGCAGACATGCCACAGGAACGATCCAGGAGGAAGCAAGACCAACACTAGAACATTGACTGGAGGCCAGGAGCAAAGCACTAGGTGGAGTTAAATAGAGCAGCACCTAACGACTTCACCACATCACCTGAGGAAGGAAACTCAGAAGCCGCAGTACCACTTGTGACCACAGGAGGGAGCTCTGCCACAGAATTCACAACACCCCTCATTGTCCTCTCCACCAGATCCCTCATTGTCCTCTCCCTCACATCCATCAATGTCCTCTTCCCACATCCCTCCTTGTCCTCTTCCCCATAACCATCATTGTTTTCTCCCTCAACACCCCTCATTGTCATTTCCCCACCCTCCTCATTGTCTTATCTCCCACCCACCTCATTGTCCTCTCTCCCAGCCCTCATTTTCCTTTCCCAACATCCCTCATTGTCCTCTCCCTGACATTCCTCATTGTACTCTCCTCAACATTCCTCATTGTTCTCTCTCCCACAATTCATCATTTTCCACTCCCCCACCCCCTCATTGTTTCTTCCCCAGCTCCTTCATTGTCCACTCCCTCGCGTCCATCATTGTCCTCTTCCCACATCTCTCATTGTTCTCTCCCCCACAACCATCATTTTTCTCTCCCCTAACACCCCTCATTGTTATTTCCCCACCCTCCTCATTGTCCTATCTCCTGTTATGACCTGGTGGTAAGGACAATAATGGACCTGGTGGTTAAGAGCACACGGAATGACCTGATAGTTACTAATAATATAGGACGAGCTCTGAGACGTGGGAACTCTGCTGAGCGCAATCCCTAATCCTATCACACACACTAGAAATAGCCGTGGATTGCTCCTAACGCTCCCTATGCAACTCGACACAGCCTAAGAAACTAGCTAGCCCTAGAGATAGAAAAATAAAGCCTACCTTGCCTCAGAGAAATTCCCCAAAGGAAAAGGCAGCCCCCCACATATAATGACTGTGAGTAAAGATGAAAATTACAAACACAGAGATGAAATAGATTTAGCAAAGTGAGGCCCGACTTACTGAACAGACAGAGGATAGGAAAGGTAACTTTGCGGTCAGCACAAAAAACTACAAAAAGACCACGCAGAGGGCGCAAAAAGACCCTCCGCACCGACTCACGGTGCGGAGGCGCTCCCTCTGCGTCCCAGAGCTTCCAGCAAGCAAGACAAAAATCAAAATAGCAAGCTGGACAGAAAAATATCAAACCAGAGAAAAACAAGCAGGAACTTAGCTTCTGCTGGGAAGACAGGTCACAAGAACGATCCAGGAGAGAACTAGACCAATACTGGAACATTGACAGGTGGCATGGAGCAATGATCTAAGTGGAGTTAAATAGAGCAGCCAGCTAACGAATTAACCTCGTCACCTGTGGAAGGAAACTCAGAAGCCGTAGCTCCACTCACAACCACCAGAGGAAGCCCATGGACAGAACCAGCCGAAGTACCATTCATGACCACAGGAGGGAGCTTGACAACAGAATTTACAACAGTACCCCCCCCCTTGAGGAGGGGTCACCGAACCCTCACCAGAGCCCCCCGGCCGACCAGGACCAGCCAAATGAAGGGCACGAACCAGATCGGCAGCATGAACATCGGAGGCAAAGACCCAGGAATTATCTTCCTGACCATAACCCTTCCACTTGACCAGGTACTGGAGTTTCCGTCTCGAAATACGAGAATCCAAAATCTTCTCCACCACATACTCCAACTCCCCCTCAACCAACACCGGGGCAGGAGGATCAACGGATGGAACCACAGGCGCCACGTATCTCCGCAACAATGACCTATGGAATACATTATGGATGGCAAAAGAAGCTGGAAGGGTCAAACGAAACGACACAGGATTGAGAACCTCAGAAATCTTATACGGACCAATGAAACGAGGCTTAAACTTAGGAGAGGAAACCTTCATAGGAACATAACGAGACGACAACCAAACCAAATCCCCAACACGAAGTCGGGGACCCACACAGCGCCGGCGGTTAGCGAAACGTTGAGCCTTCTCCTGGGACAATGTCAAATTGTCCACCACATGAGTCCAAATCTGCTGCAACCTATCCACCAGAATTGCAGAAAAACGGTGAAACCAAAGTAGCCGAGCTAGCCCGTTTATTAAGGGCGAACTCAGCCAAAGGCAAAAAGGACACCCAATCATCCTGATCAGCAGAAACAAAGCATCTCAGATATGTTTCCAAAGTCTGATTAGTTCGTTCGGTTTGGCCATTTGTCTGAGGATGGAAAGCCGAGGAAAAAGACAAATCAATGCCCATCCTAGCACAAAAGGCTCGCCAAAACCTTGAAACAAACTGGAACCTCTGTCCGAAACGATGTTCTCCGGAATGCTATGTAAACGAACCACATGCTGGAAAAACAATGGCACCAAATCAGAGGAGGAAGGCAATTTAGACAAGGGTATCAAATGGACCATCTTAGAGAAGCGATCACAAACCACCCAAATGACCGACATCTTTTGAGAGACAGGGAGATCCGAAATAAAATCCATAGAGATATGCGTCCAGGGCCTCTTCGGGACCGGCAAGGGCAAAAGCAACCCACTGGCATGATAACAGCAGGGCTTAGCCCGAGCACAAGTCCCACAGGACTGCACAAAAGAACGCACATCCCGCGACAAAGACGGCCACCAAAAGAATCTAGCCACCAAATCTCTGGTACCAAAGATTCCAGGATGACCAGCCAACACCGAACAATGAACCTCAGAGATAACTCTACTAGTCCATTTATCAGGGACAAACAGTTTCTCCGCTGGGCAACGGTCAGGTCTATCAGCCTGAAATTCTTGCAGCACCCGCCGCAAATCAGGGGAGATGGCAGCCAAAATTACCCCCTCTTTGAGAATACCCGCCGGCTCAGGAACACCCGGAGAGTCGGGCACAAAACTCCTTGACAGGGCATCAGCCTTCACATTCTTAGAACCTGGAAGGTACGAAACCACAAAATCAAAACGGGAGAAAAATAGCAACCAACGAGCCTGTCTAGGATTCAACCGTTTGGCAGACTCGAGATAAGTCAAATTTTTGTGATCCGTCAAGACCACCACGCGATGCTTGGCTCCTTCAAGCCAATGACGCCACTCCTCGAATGCCCACTTCATGGCCAACAACTCTCGATTGCCAACATCATAATTGCGCTCAGCAGGCGAAAACTTTCTAGAAAAGAAGGCACATGGATTCATCACCGAGCCATCAGAACTTCTTTGCGACAAAACAGCCCCTGCTCCAATCTCAGAAGCATCAACCTCGACCTGAAATGGAAGCGAAACATCTGGCTGGCACAACACAGGGGCAGAAGAAAAACGACGCTTCAACTCCTGAAAAGCTTCCACAGCCGCAGAAGACCAATTGACCACATCAGCACCCTTCTTGGTCAAATCAGTCAACGGTTTAGCAACACTAGAAAAATTACTGATGAAGCGACGATAAAAAGTAGCAAAGCCCAGGAACTTTTGCAGACTCTTCACAGATGTCGGCTGAGTCCAATCATAAATGGCCTGGACTTTAACAGGGTCCATCTCGATAGTAGAAGGGGAAAAATGAAACCCAAAAATGAAACCTTCTGAACTCCAAAGAGACACTTTGACCCCTTCACAAACAAAGAATTCGCATGAAGGACCTGGAACACCATTCTGACCTGCTTCACGTGAGACTCCCAATCATCCGAGAAGACCAAAATATCATCCAAATATACAATCAGGAATTTATCCAGGTACTCTCGGAAGATGTCATGCATAAAGGACGGAAATTCTGATGGAGCATTGGAAAGCCCGAATGGCATAACCAGGTACTCAAAATGGCCCTCGGGCGTATTAAATGCTGTTTCCCATTCAACGCCCTGTTTATTACGCACAAGATTATACGCACCACGAAGATCTATCTTGGTGAACTAACTAGCCCTCTTAATCCGAGCAAATAAATCCGACAGCAGAGGCAAAGGGTACTGAAATTTGACTGTGATCTTATTAAGAAGGCGGTAATCAATACAAAGTCTCAAAGAGCCATCCTTCTTGGCCACAAAAAAGAACCCTGCTCCCAATGGTGACGACGACGGGCGAATATGACCCTTCTCCAAGGATTCCTTTACATAACTCCGCATAGCGGCGTGCTCTGGCACAGATAAATTGAACAGTCGGCCCTTAGGAAACTTACTACCAGGAATCAAATTAATAGCACAATTGCAATCCCTATGAGGAGGTAGGGCACTGGATTTGGGCTCATAAAATACAACCCGGTAATCCGACAAAAACTCCGGGACTTCAGAAGGGGTGGATGACGAAATAGACAAAAATGGAACATCACCATGTACCCACTGACAACCCCAGCTGGACACAGACATAGATTTCCAATCCAATACTGGATTATGGACCTGTAGCCATGGCAGCCCCAAAACGGCCACATCATGCAGATTATGCAACGCCAAAAAGCGAATATCCTCCTGATGTGCAGGAGCCATGCACATGGTCAATTGGGTCCAGTACTGAGGCTTATTCTTGGCCAAAGGCGTAGCATCAATTCCTCTCAATGGAATAGGATACTGCAAGGGCTCCAAGAAAAAACCACAGCACCTAGCAAACTCCAAGTCCATCAAATTCAGGGCAGCGCCTGAATCCACAAATGCCATAACAGAATAGGATGACAAAGAGCAAATCAGAGTAACGGACAAAAGAAATTTCGACTGTACCGTACCAATGGTAGCAGACCTAGCGAAACGCTTAGTGCGCTTAGGACAATCGGAAATAGCATGAGTGGAATCACCACAGTAAAAACACAGCCCATTCCGACGTCTGTGTTCTTGCCGTTCAGCTCTGGTCAAAGTCCTACCACATTGCATAGGCTCAGGTCTATGCTCAGATAATACCGCCAAATGGTGCACAGCTTTACGCTCACGCAAGCGTCGATCGATCTGAATGGCCAAAGGCATAGACTCATTCAAACCAGCAGGCATGGGAAATCCCACCATGACATCCTTAAGGGCTTCAGAGAGACCCTTTCTGAAAATTGCTGCCAGGGCACATTCATTCCACTGAGTGAATACAGACCACTTCCTAAACTTCTGACAATATATTTCTACCTCATCCTGACCCTGACACAGAGCCAGCAAGATTTTCTCTGCCTGATCCACTGAATTAGGTTCATCATAAAGCAATCCGAGCGCAGGAAAAAAGGAATCAACATCACGCAATGCCGGATCTCCTGGCGCAAGGGAAAATGCCCAGTCTTGAGGGTCGCCACGTAACAAAGAAATAATGATTTTCACTTGTTGAACAGGGTCACCTGAGGAACGAGGTTTCAAAGCAAGAAACAATTTACAATTATTTTTGAAATTCAGAAACTTAGATCTATCCCTAAAAAACAAATCAGGAATTGGAATCCTAGGCTCTAACATCGGATTCTGAACCACAAAATCTTGAATGTTTTGTACCCTTGCAGTGAGATTATCCATACAAGAGAACAGACCTTGAATGTCCATATCTACACCTGTATCCTGAACCACCCAGAGGTAAAGGGGAAAAGACAGACAAAACACACTGCAAAGAAAAAAAAATGGTCTCAGAACTTCTCTTATCCCTCTATTGAGATGCATTAATACTTTGGGCCACCTGTACTGTTATGACCTGGTGGTAAGGACAATAATGGACCTGGTGGTTAAGAGCACACGGAATGACCTGATAGTTACTAATAATATAGGATGAGCTCTGAGACGTGGGAACTCTGCTGACCGCAATCCCTAATCCTATCACACACACACTAGAAATAGCCGTGGATTGCTCCTAACGCTCCCTATGCAACTCGACACAGCCTAAGAAACTAGCTAGCCCTAGAGATAGAAAAATGAAGCCTACCTTGCCTCAGAGAAATTCCCCAAAGGAAAAGGCAGCCCCCCACATATAATGACTGTGAGTAAAGATGAAAATTACAAACACAGAGATGAAATAGATTTAGCAAAGTGAGGCCCGACTTACTGAACAGACAGAGGATAGGAAAGGTAACTTTGCGGTCAGCACAAAAAACTACAAAAAGGCCACGCAGAGGGCGCAAAAAGACCCTCCGCACCGACTCACGGTGCGGAGGCGCTCCCTCTGCGTCCCAGAGCTTCCAGCAAGCAAGACAAAAATCAAAATAGCAAGCTGGACAGAAAAATATCAAACCAGAGAAAAACAAGCAGGAACTTAGCTTCTGCTGGGAAGACAGGTCACAAGAACGATCCAGGAGAGAACTAGACCAATACTGGAACATTGACAGGTGGCATGGAGCAATGATCTAAGTGGAGTTAAATAGAGCAGCCAGCTAACGAATTAACCTCGTCACCTGTGGAAGGAAACTCAGAAGCCGCAGCTCCACTCACAACCACCAGAGGAAGCCCATGGACAGAACCAGCCGAAGTACCATTCATGACCACAGGAGGGAGCTTGACAACAGAATTCACAACAATCTCCCACCCGCCTTGCTGTCCTCTCTCCCACAGCCCTCATTTTCTTTTCCCCTACAACCGATAATTGTGCACACCTCCCTCATTGTGCTTTCCCCATCCCCCTCATTTTCTTTTTCCCATCCCCCTCATTGTCATTTCCCAATGCCCCTCATTGTCCTTTCCCCACATCCCTCATTGTCCTCCTCCCCACATCCATCAGCGTCTCCTCCCTCACCCCCATATTGTCCTTTCACCCACATCCATTATTGTCCTCTCCCCCCATCCTTCATTGTTCTTTCACTCCAGCCTGCGCATTGTGTTCTGCAGATATACTATATTACTACTGGGAACACTCGTATGCACAGAATGGAAACTGCTTGTAAAAAAGGAAAAATTTTGCTCAGCTTTTTAAAAAGCCATTTTGTCTTCACTTTCCAAAAAGTAAACCTATTGCTGCTTTCAAAAAAGGATAATTTTTTAAAAGCTTGCGTGAGATAGCACTTACTAATGGGTTGGGGAATACTTGCTTCTATCCGGTTTATTGAGGTATCATAAACCGAAACTACGAACAGTTTAGTACATCACTTCATATACAGCTTCATCTCACGGATACTAAACATGCCAGACTTCTCACTGCATCCAGTTATCATGGGTGACCGTACGCTGAACAGTGTATCATTATATCCTCTGGAGAAGCTTCCTTATTGGGATCACCAACTTGCCTGACAGGCATGCACCAGTCGGTTTCAGACCCACCGAAGGACGGTAGCTTCCCCAACACAGTAGCAGTCACTGGCTCTGCAGATCCGTGGCCTCACCTCGTGCTCTTCAAGGATCTAGTCCACACACAGGACCTCCAAACACAGAGGCCACTCAGGATCATGGCCTCACCTCGTGCTCTTCAGGGATCGGGTCCACACACAGGACCTCCCAATACAGAGGCCACTCAGGATCATGGCCTCACCAGGTGCTCTTCAGCACCACTCTGGACCTCCCAAAAACCAGGCCTTTCCTCTCACAGGACCTTACAGCCAAGAACCATTCAGGTCCACACACGCAGAACCATGTGACCCACACCCTGGTCACATTGCATACTTGTAACCACTCCCATAGGTGGGAGGTGTATGTGGTTAGCCAGACCCACCCAGCTCTCCAACTAACCCTGCAAGCCTCCCTTTAAAATTACACAAATATTTGCAGGACTACAGGTCCTTGAAGGCTTACAGCACAGAGTATCTTCCTCTGCGACACATATAGCCATTCACAATAATGCCGGACTTTGTCTCATCACCACAGTTATGACTGCAACTGCCATTCATTCCCATGGCCTCAATACGCCTCCGTGCGTATTCTAAGGAGACCATGCAGCACCCCCTACTTGTAACAGGGGTCACTGCATTACGCTTGTTAGAAAACTATTGCTTCTTCATTTTTAAAACAACAATATAGCTACTACTCTCCTAAAAGGATTACATTTTGGACTACTACTTGTCTAAAAAAATTTTTACATTTTAAAAAGATTAAAAAGTCTGTCAGTTGAGACTGCATTACAGAGATTTAAAAGGGTTGTCTAAAGTCCCAGGAGATCTCAGACAGTTATACTCATCTGTTCAGGGCAATTGGAAGCACATGAGTAGTTGCGATTCGTGGCAAATTGCTTTGCCATAAATCATATTGTTTTGAAAACTTCATCAAGATGGTGAATTCGAATTTCAAAATATTTGTTTTTCTCTAGAAAGCAGCAATTGCTGGTTATCCATGAACCCTATATTCTGTTTAACGCCAGCAATGGCAAATTGACCGTGGGAAAGAAAACATCATGCTTTTGGACCTTGCACAATTAGAGCAATGTTACTGAATTAAGCCTGCTTGTGTCCTAAAAACCCATCGTATGTAGTAATGATGACTATCCCAAATTGTATGTGCTTAACAGCTACTGGTGAGACTGTTCATTGCCATAGGAAGTAATGATGCTGAGTCTTGTGATTGCAAATCATTGTTCTTAATTTAGCATTTACTTCTGTATTTTACTCCAGGGACTTTTATTCTTAAATTAAAACCAGAAAATGTCTATAATTACATCATTCTTTCATACTAAAACAAGTCTGAAGCTAATTAGCCAGGGCAGTTTTTGTACTTGTCCTACTACTAATACTGCAAATTAGGGCAGGATATAATGGCCTTATTTTGCCACAAGGGTTATGTAATGAAACGGGTTATCTTATCAGGAAGCAATGAAGAACAAACAAGTTCCAGTTCAAGATGACCTTCAAAAAATAGTTGTATCATTATTTATACATACTAGTCCCCACTGTCTAACATAGTAGAAAATATTGCCTTTTAGGTAAGGATTTATGTTATTGTTATGTTTCTTAAAGTTTATTTTGATCCTTTTTTTATTACACAGCAGTTCTGTGAGCACATAAGACTCATAAAAGGATTTGTTTGCTGCCATGTTAAAGTAATGTAGAGGGCATGGTTCCTAAAGTGTAGACAGGTAAAGGGGTCACTAAATGAGGGTCCATGCAAAGTGCCTTTCGCATTCCACGGCATACAAAGTGTTAGTGAGATTACACTCCTTCGATGAGGATTTTCAAGCTTAAGGAATAGTTAAAAAGCTGGGATCAGACATTTCTTACTATGATTACACAGGCACAACGTCTGTGCAGTATGATCATGCTATGTACGCATGGTACCTAGAAGGATTATTTTCAAGTTGTCATTTACGTAGCACACAGCTTTCCAGTCTCTCTTTATATCCTGATTTCTGGGTAAGTTGGTGAACTCTCCTTGAGTGACTGTTCTGGTGAGCAGCAGAGCTGTAATATTAATAGAACGATTAAGCTCAGAACAAGTTCTGCTGTAACATATTAGATAACATAAAGTTTATAGAGTGTTTGAACAAGCAGAAGGCTCAGGAAAGTGAGAGCTGCAATTAAAAGAACTGCTATGAAAGCCGCAGGGCTAGTAATGTTGCAAGATTTATAACAGCAGTTTGTCAGGAGCTGAGAGGGAGAGATAGGAGCAGCTAACTGCAGGATGGAAATCAATGGACTGCAGAGAGGTGGTTGGTAGGGTTGAGCGAAACGGGTCGTTCATTTTCAAAAGTCGCCGACTTTTAGCAAAGTCGGGTTTCATGAAACCCGACCCGACCCCTGTGTGCGGTCGGCCATGCGGTACGCGACTTTCGCGCCAAAGTCGAGTTTCAATGACGCGAAAAGCGCCATTTCTCAGCCAATGAAGGTGAACGCAGACTGTGGGCAGCGTGATGACATAGGTCCTGGTCCCCACCATCTTAGAGAAGGGCATTGCAGTGATTGGCTTGCTGTCTGCGGCGTCACAGGGGCTATAAAGAGGCGTTCCCGCCGACCGCCATCTTACTGCTGCTGATCTGAGCTTAGGGAGAGGTTGCTGCCGCTTCGTCAGAAGCAGGAATAGCGTTAGGCAGGGTCCATTAACCCCCAAACCGCTTGTGCTTTAGCGATTTCCACTGTCCAACACCACCTTCGGTGTGCAGGGATAGTGGAAGCTACATTTTTTTTTTTCCTCAGCGCTGTAGCTCATTGGGCTGCCCTAGAAGGCTCCCTGATAGCTGCATTGCTGTGTGTACGCCGCTGTGCAAACCAACTGCTTTTTTCAAAGCACAAATCCTCTTGTTCCTTCCTTTCTGCACAGCTATCTTTTTTGTTTGTCCACACTTTTTATTTAATTTGTGCAGCAGTCCACTCCTTATTGCTGCCTGCCATACCTGGCTGAGATTACTGCAGAGAGATAGTAATTGTAGGACAGTCCCTTTTATTTTTTTATTTTTTTTAATTCTCCCTACAAAAAATAAGTTGTGGGAGATTAAGATTGGCATTTCTGCTAGAGTGCCATCCCTGTGTGTGCCATCTCTCTCACATAGTGGGCCATAGAAAGCCTATTTATTTTTTTTGTTGATTTGGTTTCTAAATTCTACCTGAAAAAAATCAATAAATCAATCAGTGGGAGATAAATATTGGCCTCTGGGCTTGTGTGCCACTCCTGACTCCTGTGTGTGCCATCTCTCACTCAGTGGGCCATAGAAAGCCTATTAATTTTTTTTGTTGATTTGGTTTCTAAATTCTACCTGGAAAAATCAATAAATCAATCAGTGGGAGATAAATATTTGCCTCTGGGCTTGTGTGCCACTCCTGACCCCTGTGTGTGCCATCTCTCACTCAGTGGGCCATAGAAAGCCTATTTATTTTTTTTGTTGATTTGGTTTCTAAATTCTACCTGAAAAAATCAATAAATCAATCAGTGTGTTAGGGCTAGCGGAACGCACCGAGTAGAAATAGATATTTATTATAAATGGTGCGTTTGCAGCCCGGGGTCCACCGTGCAGGGAGAACCTGCTGCTAGTGAATGGTGGCACTGTTTGGCGGTATAGACTAGCTCTGTTACCTCACAGAGCAACCGCGAGAGGAAAGCACTGTGCCCTGTTAGCCTCACAGGAGCACAAGCTTACTGCCAAGCTGATAGCAGTCTGTGGTTATACAACATGCAATCTCCTCACCGGAGAAGCCGGTATTCTAGGGGCTTATTTCAGCCGGGTCCCTGAAAACTCTCATACAATCTCCTCACCGGAGGTGCCGGTATTCTAGGGGCTTATTTCAGCCGGGTCCCTGAACACACTTATGCATAACCACACTGGCGCAAAGCACATATGACTTGATACTAGCGCATGGCCGTGCGGCCATGCGAGCCTTAAATAGTTGCAGCATGTTTAGGACCTTACAAAGAAGGACCAATGGAATGCTGCAGCACCTGAGCATGTGACCCTGGATCTCCACTGAGAGATCTCGCCCTGGGCATGCTCAGAGTGCAAAGCAGGATTTAGTCCTAGCAGCTACAAGGACCTTAGCTGCAGTATCTGATCATGTGACCCTCGATCTCCACTGAGAGATCTTACTCAGGGCATGCTCAGAATGTGAAAAGCAGAACTTAGCCCCAGAAGCGTCCGCTCGCTGCTGCCCAGCACTGACTTCAATGGGAGAAGCAGGAAACGCAGCAGTAACTCTTAGCACAAAGTCAGACTGAGCGAGACGCTGGGATCGACATCTCCGCTGAGCAGGCTCCACTGCGGCAGGAGAAGAATGGGAGACCGCAGCGGAGATGGCCCGAGATTCCCCCTGTGCAGAGGCAGGAACTCGACCCCTAACACAGTGGGAGATAAATATTGGCCTCTGGGCTTGTGTGCCACTCCTGACTCCTGTGTGTGCCATCTCTCACTCAGTGGGCCATAGAAAGCCTATTTATTTTTTTGTTGATTTGGTTTCTAAATTCTACCTGAAAAAATCAATAAATCAATCAGTGGGAGATAAATATTGGCCTCTGGGCTTGTGTGCCACTCCTGACTCCTGTGTGTGCCATCTCTCACTCAGTGGGCCATAGAAAGCCTATTAATTTTTTTTGTTGATTTGGTTTCTAAATTCTACCTGAAAAAATCAATAAATCAATCAGTGGGAGATAAATATTGGCCTCTGGGCTTGTGTGCCACTCCTGACTCCTGTGTGTGCCATCTCTCACTCAGTGGGCCATAGAAAGCCTATATTTTTTTTTTTTTGGTTTCTAAATTCTCCCGGTAAAAATCCTTTTATTTTATTTTGTTTCTAAAGTCTCCCTGAAAAAAAAAAAAAATCAGTGGGAGATTAATATTGCCCTTTCTGCTTGTGTGCCAGTCTTGACTCCTGGGTGTGCCATCTCTCTCTCTCAAATAGTGGGCACTGGGCCATAGAAAGGCAATTTTTTTTTTATTTGGTTTCTAAATTCTCCCGGAAAAAAATCATTTTATTGTATTTGGTTTCTAAATTCTTCCTTAAAAAATCATTTTATTTTATTTTGTTTCTAAAGTCTCCCTGAAAAAAAAAAAAATCAGTGGGAGATTAATATTGCCCTTTCTGCTTGTGTGCCAGTCTTGACTCCTGGGTGTGCCATCTCTCTCTCTAAAATAGTGGGCACTGGGCCATAGAAAGGCAATTTTTTTAAATTTGGTTTCTAAATTCTCCCGGAAAAAATCATTTTACTTTTTTTTGGTTTCTAAATTCTTCCTGAAAAAATCATTTTATTTTATTTTGTTTCTAAAGTCTCCCTGAAAAAAAAAAAAAAAATCAGTGGGAGATTAATATTGCCCTTTCTGCTTGTGTGCCAGTCTTGACTCCTGGGTGTGCCAGCTCTCTCTCTCAAATAGTGGGCACTGGGCCATAGAAAGGCATTTTTTTTTTATTTGGTTTCTAAATTCTCCCGGAAAAAATCATTTTACTTTTTTTTGGTTTCTAAATTCTTCCTGAAAAAATCATTTTATTTTATTTTGTTTCTAAAGTCTCCCTGAAAAAAAAATAAAATCAGTGGGAGATTAATATTGCCCTTTCTGCTTGTGTGCCAGTCTTGACTCCTGGGTGTGCCATCTCTCTCTCTCAAATAGTGGGCACTGGGCCATAGAAAGGCAATTTTTTATTTTTTTTTTGCTTTCTAAATTCTCCCTGAAATAAAAAAAAAAATACAGTGGGAGATTAATATTTACATTTGTGCTTGAGTGACAGTCCTGCGTGTGTGGCATCTCTCTGATTTGGTGCCACAGAAAACAGAGTGTGTAACATTGTGCCTGATTTTCCTTGCGGTCTCACCAACCTGTAAAGGGATATCGAAATCATACTGAAGTTATAGCTCACCGTGTAAGTTGTTTGACAGCAACAAATACCGTTACTTTGGTTACGTTTTCAAAACAATGAGGAAGTCTGGTGGAAGAGGTCGTGGCCGTGGGCGTTCATTGTCAGCTGGTAATGATGGTAGTGGTAGTGGAGCATCAGGTGGTCGTGGGAAAAGAAATATTGCACTGGAGCTGTGGAGCCAGGTTCGTCGTCTGGCTACAGAAGGCCTCGAACGCTCCCTTTTCTGGGAGTAGGAAAACCGCTTTTAAAGCCGGAGCAGCAAGAGCAAGTTTTGGCTTACCTTGCAGACTCAGCCTCTAGCTATTTTGCCTCCTCTTTTGAAACTGGTAAATGTAAAAGCAGCGCGTCGTTAGTGGATGTTCACGGTCAGGGACAAGTCGCTTCCTTGTCCTCTTCAGCAAAAACAATAACAGAGAAGGATGCAGCAGGCGACACAACGGGATACTCCATGGAGCTTTTTACACATACCATCCCTGGCTTAGAAAGTGAAGCAGTTAACAGGCCATGCCCATTACAAGTTGAATCTGACATGGAGTGCACTGATGCACAGCCACAGCCAGATTACTATGCTGGTCCTTTGACTCAGACCACAACATTGCCCTCGCAGGGTACTGATCCAGAATCAGACCCTGATGAGACTATGTTGCCCCATCACGAACGCTCTACCACCGACTTACACAGTGACACAGACGAAGTTGGGCACGAGCTAGAAGAGGAGGTTATAGATGACCCAGTTGTCGACCCCGATTGGCAGCCATTGGGGGAACAGAGTGCAGGCGGCAGTAGTTCTGAAGCGGAGGAGGAGGGGCCGCAGCAGGCATCAACATCGCAACAGGTTCCATCTGCCGGGCCCGTATCTGGCCCAAAACGTGTGGCAAAGCCAAAAACTGTTGGAGAACAGCGTGTCCATCCGGTTAAAGCTCAGTCTGCAATGGCTGAAAAGGGATCCGAGGCTCGAAAGAGTGCAGTCTGGCATTTTTTTAAACAACATCCAATTGATCCGCACAAAGTCATCTGTCAAAAATGTTCAACTAGCTTAAGCAGAGGTCAGAATCTGAAAAGTCTCAATACAAGTTGCATGCATAGACATTTAACCACCATGCATTTGCAAGCCTGGACTAACTACCAAACGTCCCTTAAGGTTGTAGCACCCTCGGCCAATGAAGCTAGTCAGCAACGCTACATCCCTTCCGTCACTGTAAGGCCACCATTTTCCGCACCACCAGCATTATCTGTGCAGGTTTCTTTGCCAGCCCAAAGCAGTCAGGGTCAGGGAATCACCAGTTTCGTAGGAGGAAATACTGCATCTAGGGCACCGGCGGAAACAATACCGTTTCCAACCGTCTCTCAGTCTGCCATGTCCACCGGCACATCCGCTAGTTCCACGATCTCCAGCTCTCCAGTCCAGCTCACCCTACATGAGACTCTGGTTAGAAAAAGGAAGTACTTATCCTCGCATCCGCGTACACAGGGTTTTAACGCCCACATAGCTAGACTAATCTCGTTAGAGATGATGCCCTACCGGTTAGATGAAAGCAAAGCTTTCAAAGCCCTGATGGAGTACGCTGAACCATGCTACAAGCTACCCAGTCGACACTTCTTTTCGAGAAAAGCCATCCCAGCCCTGCACCAGCATGTTAAACAGCGCATCGTTCATGCACTCAGGCAATCTGTGAGTACAAAGGTGCACCTGACTACAGATGCATGGTCCAGTAGGCATGGCTAGGGACGTTACGTGTCCATCACGGCACACTGGGTGAATGTGGTGGATGCAGGGTCCACAGGGGACATCAATTTCGGGACAGTAGTGCCTAGCCCACGGTCTAGGAAACAGTTGGCTGTAGGCATTTGCACCCCCTCCTCCTCCTCGTCCTCCTGCAGAAGCGAGAGCTCTTCCACAGACCGCAGTCGCCCAACCACTCCATCGGCAGCTGTCACTGTTGCACACCAGTTGTCCCATTAAGGCCCAGCTACTGGTAAGCGTCAGCAGGCTGTAAAGTTTGACGCACATAAAGGATCAGGCGTCTGCACCAGAGGAAGAGGAAAGCCTTGTTGACAGTCAGCCATTGTCTGGTCAGGGCAGTGTACAGGACGAGGTAGCGGGCGAAGAGGAGGTGGAGGACGAAGAGGATGATGGGGATGAGTATATTTTTAATGAGGAAGCTTTCCCGGGGGCACTGGAAATTGGTGGCGTGGCAAGGCCGGGTTCTGTTTTTTTGAGGGACACAAGTGACGTAGATTTGCCTGAAACTGCCCCTCAACCAATCACAACCGCAGATTTGACAACTGGAACTTTGGCCAACATGGCAGATTATGCCTTACGTATCCTCAAAAGGGACACACGCATTACTAAAATGATGAACGATGACGATTACTGGTTGGCCTGCCTCCTTGATCCTCGCTATAAAGGCAAATTGCAAAATATTATGCCACATGAGAACTTGGAACTAATATTAGCAACCAAACAATCAACTCTTGTTGACCGTTTGCTTCAGGCATTCCCAGCACACAGCGCCCGTGATCGTTCTCACACGAGCTGCAGGGGGCAGCAGACCAGGAGTGTTAGGGGTGCACACATCAGAAGTGGCGTTGGACAGAGGGGTTTTCTGACCAGGTTGTGGAGTGATTTTGCTATGACCGCAGACAGAACAGGTAGTGCTGCATCAATTCAAAGTGACAGGAGACAACATTTGTCCAGTATGGTTACAAACTATTTTTCATCCCTTATCAATGTTCTCCCTCAACTGTCTGTTAGGACTGGCGGAACGCACCAAGAAAGGTGATATAGATGCGTTCGCAGTCCGGGGTCCACCATGCAGGTGAAAACCTGCTGCTAGTACATACAGACTATATGGCGGTACACTAAAGTATATACACGTGGGTTCAACCTCACCCAGCGTGAAGGGAGCAATCCTGTTGCGTCACAGGACCGTGGTACCGCACCTAAAGCGCGAGCGAGTAGTCAGCGTACTTAACCCCAACTGGGATTGAAGTCCGATTAGACCCTCGCTGGCACTACACCACAACTGGGTGTGTAAGGAAACTAAGTTTAAATATATAAATGCACAGGAGTGCGAGCAATGCCGCACAGACGGACGCCACCAACCACACTGGCTTGGGTATGGAAAGCGCAAGGCAAGAGCACGGCGCCGTACAGGCGGACACAGCAAGAGGACGCTGTAATGTGTATATCGTGCAGATGATTAGTCGGGCGCTAGATAGCTACCGACATCCGCGAGCAGACAACAACTCTAGGGAGGGATATTTAGGAGCTTTCATCCATCGACATACATTCATCTACACACACACATATAACGTTATGAGACAATACTAGCGCATGGCCGTGCGGTCATGCGCAGTTTATATAGTTGCAGCACAGGAAGTGGCTACAGCACTTTTGCCCTTCCAAGACCTGCCAAGAGGACCAATGGAATGTGCTGCAGAGCCTGAACACATGACCCTCGATCTCCAACGGGAGATCTTACACTGGGCATGCTCAGTACGTACAGACAAGGACTTAGTCCCAGAGAAGTCCGCTCGCTGCTGACCAGCACTGACTTTAATAGCAGAGACTGGAGAAGCAGCAGCAACTCTTCGCACAGAGTCAGACTGAGCGAGACGCTGGGATCGACGTCCCTGCTGAGCAGACTCCACTGCGGCTGGAGGAGAATGGGAGACCGCAGCGGAGACGGATCGAGATTCCCCCTGTGCAGCAGAGGAAACTCGCTCCTAACATTACCCCCCTCCTAGGGCCCCCCCCTCCTTGGGCCTCGCTACGTTCGAAGGCAGCAATGAGCTGCGGAGCCCGAATGTGCTCAACAGGCTCCCAGGACCTGTCCTTGGGGCCATAACCCTTCCAGTCTACCAAATAAAATTTTTTACCACGCACCACCTTGCACCCCAAAATAGCGTTCACCTCATAATCGTCCGTAGACGAACCCGATGTCCCAGCAGATGACTCGGAAAACCGGGACATATACACGGGTTTCAAGAGGGACACATGAAAGGTGTCGGTGATACCCAGGCGTGGCCAAAGGGCCAAACGATAGACCACAGGATTAACCTGCTCGAGGACCTTGAATGGGCCCAAGTAGCGAGGAGCAAATTTAGTGGACTCAACTAGCAGCCTGATGTTACGGGCGGAGAGCCACACCAAGTCGCCAGGAGCAAAGGTCGGAGTGGGGCGCCGATGAGCATCGGCGGAGGACCTCATTCTCTCCTTAGAGGCCCGAATGGCATCCTGAGTGCGGTCCCAAATATCCCGTGCCTCCACAGCCCAGTCTGCCACCCTGGAGTCGGCGGAAGACACGGGCATAGGCACAGGTACCCGTGGATGCTGACCATAGTTGAGGAGGAATGGGGTTTGTCTAGTGGAGTCGGCTACGGCGTTGTTCAGTGCAAACTCTGCCCATGATAGCAAGGATGCCCAGTCATCCTGCCTGGCTGAAACAAAATGTCGCAGGTATGTGACCAAGGTCTGGTTGGCCCTCTCTACCAACCCATTCGTCTCGGGATGATAAGCGGAAGAGAGATTCAAATCAATACTGAGAAGACGACAGAGCTCTCTCCAGAACCGAGACGCAAACTGGGGACCCCGGTCACTGACAATTTTGTCTGGCATACCATGCAGGCGGAAGATATGTCTAATGAACAACGCTGCCAAGGCCCGTGCAGAAGGTAACCACGGCAGCGGCACCAAATGCACCATTTTTGAGAAATGATCGGTGATGACCTAAATGATGGTACAGCCGCGAGACTTGGGCAAACCCACAACAAAGTCCATCCCGACCATCTCCCAGGGCCTATCTGCCACCGGCAAGGGATAGAGCAAACCAGCTGGCCTTTGACGCGGAGATTTATTTTTGGCGCAGGAGACACACGCCAGAACATAATCCCTGACATCCCGGACCATATGCGGCCACCAGTACGTCCTCGCCAGTAGCTCAGATGTCCTCTTTGTCCCAAAGTGTCCACCCACCCTGGACGAAAGAGCCCAAGAGAGAAGCTCCGGTCGCAAATTAATGGGCACAAAAGTCTTGCCCGGAGGCACAGACTCTAGTGAAACCGGCGCCACGGTTCTCAGGCTCTCGGAAGGGACAATAAGCCGAGGCTCCTCTTCCTCCTCCTCAGTTGACATAAGGGAGCGAGAGAGAGCGTCAGCACGGATTTTCTTCTCCCCGGCGAGATAATGAAGGGAAAAGTGGAACCGGGAGAAGAACAGGGACCATCTGGCCTGGCGAGAATTTAGCCGCTGAGCTGTCTGCAAATAGACCAAATTTTTGTGGTCCGTGTAAACTTGGAAGGGAAACCGCGCACCTTCCAGAAGGTGTCTCCACTCTGAAAAGGCCAACTTCATTGCTAGCAACTCCCTGTCCCCGATGGAGTAGTTCCCCTCCGCTGGCGTGAAGGTCTTGGAGAAGAAGAAGCATGGATGCTTCCGACCTTGAGCATCCTTTTGGTAGAGGACTGCTCCAGCACCAACGGACGAGGCATCCACCTCCAGTAGGAATGGCTTATCCACATCGGGATGATGTAAGATGGGAGCGCTAGCAAAGTGGGACTTAATAGAAGTGAAGGCCTTGGAGACCTCTTCTGACCACAATTTGGGATTCGCTCCCTTCTTGGTGAGGGCTACCAAGGGAGCTACCAGAGTTGAGAAGTGGGGAATGAACTGGCGGTAATAGTTTATGAACCCCATAAAGTGCTGCACCGCTTTAAGAGAATGGGGCTCTTGCCAGTCCATCACAGCCTGTAGTTTGGCAGTATCCATAGCCAATCCCTGGGCGGAGATGATATAGCCCAGGAAAGGTAAGGACTCCTGCTCAAACACACACTTCTCCAACTTTGCGTAAAGAGAGTTTGCCTGTAGGAGGTCGAAGACTCTGCCAACATCTCTCCGGTGGGAGTCAATATCTGGAGAAAAGATGAGAATATCATCCAGATAGACTACTTCCCAGGTGGAAAGCATATCCCGGAAGATGTCGTTGACAAAGTCTTGGAAAACGGCAGGTGCATTACAGAGCCCGAAGGGCATCACCAGATACTCATAGTGCCCATCTCTGGTGTTAAATGCCGTTTTCCACTCGTCCCCCTCACGGATGCGAATCAGGTTATAAGCACCCCGCAGATCTAATTTAGTAAACACTCTAGCTCCCCGAAGCCTATCGAAAAGCTCAGATATCAACAGCAAAGGGTACTTGTTCTTAACTGTGATAGCATTAAGACCCCTGTAGTCTATGCATGGACGTAGTTCTCCATTCTTCTTCTGCACGAAAAAGAACCCTGCCCCAGCAGGTGACACTGACTTCCTGATGAACCCTCTTGCCAAATTCTCTTGTATGTACTGAGACATTGCCTCCATTTCCGGGAGAGATAATGGATAGACTCGACCCCGGGGAGGCTCAGCACCAGGCAAGAGATCAATAGGACAGTCATAGGGGCGATGGGGCGGAAGAGTCTCCGCTGCCTTTTTGGAGAATACGTCTGCATAAGACCAATATTGCTTGGGGAGAGAGGAGAGATCTGCGGGTACCTCTGTAGTAGTAACCTGAACGCACTCTCGATGACACCTGTTCCCACAAGATTCACCCCATCCCAGAATTCTGCCTGAGGACCACTCGATGTGAGGAGAGTGGTACCGTAACCAAGGTATCCCCAAGAGAACCTCATCAATTCCCTCAGGAATGACGAGTAGAGATATAATCTCCTGATGAGATGGTGACATGGACAGAGTAAAAGGGATAGTTTGATGTGTAATCTGTGTGGGCAGTGTCGACCCATTCACCACTCGTACCATTACTGGTTGAGATAGCATGACCAGAGGAATTGCGTGACGTTGGGCGAAGGCTGAAGACATAAAATTGCCCTCCGCCCCAGAATCCACGCAGAGTTCCACCGAGTGAGAGGATGAGCCCAATGTTATTGTCCCCTTAAAGGACAATTTGGAGGCAAACGTCGCCGTGTCTAGTGCACCTCCACCAACTACCACTAGACGCTGACGTTTCCTCGACCGCTGGAGACATCTGGAGGCAAGATGTCCAGACTGTTGGCAAAGATGACAAATCTGGAGTGCACGAGCGGTCCGGGACTTAGATCCTGCTCGAGACTCTACCACAGGCTCATGGGGCTCAGGAGCCTGGTCTGGAGATTCCAAAGGTTTGGCGAAGGTGGGAGCCAGCCGAAACCTCTGTCTACACTGGGCTCGCTCTAACCTCCGCTCGTGAAAACAGAGATCAATACGAGTGGACAGAGTAATTAATTCCTCCAGTGTGGCGGGAATCTCCCTAGTGGCCAGGGCGTCCTTAACGTGGTCAGCCAGCCCCCTCCAAAATATTGGAATGAGGGCTTTATCCGACCACTCCAGCTCAGATGCTAAGGTGCGGAAGTGGACGGCAAAATGACTGACCAAGGATGAGCCCTGAGTCAATGCCAACAATTGGAGCGCCGTATCATGGGTGACACGAGGTCCTAAAAAGACCTGTTTCAGAGTGCTCAGAAACAACGGAGCACTCTGCACCACATGATCGCTACGCTCCCATAGCGGCGTAGCCCACTGCAACGCTCTGTCCGACAGAAGAGACACTATAAATCCCACCTTAGCCCGCTCTGTAGGGAAACGAGAGGCCAGAAGCTCGAGATGGATAGAGCACTGACTCACGAAACCCCTACAAGACTTACTATCACCAGAGAATTTCTCTGGAAGCGGGAGGCGAGTTAGAGTCGGGACAGGAGCGGCAGTGGACAAGGTGGCTGCAGCAACACTAGCAGCCTGAACAGCGACAGCAGTGACATCCACAGCTGAAGTTGAACGCTCAAGAGCCGCCAACCTTCCCTCCAGCTGCTGGATGTACCGCTGTGAACGCTGATCGTCCATCATTTACTAGCCAGACCCGGGCGCTAGTATTCTGTCAGGACTGGCGGAACGCACCAAGAAAGGTGATATAGATGCGTTCGCAGTCCGGGGTCCACCGTGCAGGTGAAAACCTGCTGCTAGTAAATACAGACTATATGGCGATACACTAAAGTATATACATGTGGGTTCAACCTCACCCAGCGTGAAGGGAGCAATCCTGTTGCATCACAGGATCGCGGTACCGCACCTAAAGCGCGAGCGAGTAGTCAGCGTACTTAACCCCAACTGGGATTGAAGTCCGATTAGACCCTCGCTGGCACTACACCACAACTGGGTGTGTAAGGAAACTAAGTTTAAATATATAAATGCACAGGAGTGCGAGCAATGCCGCACAGACGGACGCCACCAACCACACTGGCTTGGGTATGGAAAGCGCAAGGCAAGAGCACGGCGCCGTACAGGCGAACACAGCAAGAGGACGCTGTAATGTGTGTATCGTGCAGATGATTAGTCGGGCGCTAGATAGCTACCAACATCCGCGAGCAGACAACAACTCTAGGGAGGGATATTTAGGAGCTTTCATCCATCGACATACATTCATCTACACACACACATATAACGTTATGAGACAATATTAGCGCATGGCCGTGCGGTCATGCGCAGTTTATATAGTTGCAGCACAGGAAGTGGCTACAGCACTTTTGCCCTTCCAAGACCTGCCAAGAGGACCAATGGAATGTGCTGCAGAGCCTGAACACATGACCCTCGATCTCCAATGGGAGATCTTACCCTGGGCATGCTCAGTACGTGCAGACAAGGACTTAGTCCCAGAGAAGTCCGCTCGCTGCTGACCAGCACTGACTTTAATGGCAGAGACTGGAGAAGCAGCAGCAACTCTTCGCACAGAGTCAGACTGAGCGAGACACTGGGATCGATGTCCCTGCTGAGCAGACTCCACTGCGGCTGGAGGAGAATGGGAGACTGCAGCGGAGACGGATCGAGATTCCCCCTGTGCAGCAGAGGAAACTCAACTCCTAACACCGTCATTCCCATTTGATTACTGGGCATCCAAATTAGACACCTGGGCAGAATATGCATTGCAGGAGCTTGCTTGCCCGGCAGCTAGTGTCCTATCAGAAAGAGTATTCAGTGCTGCAGGTTCAATATTAACCGAAAAAAGGACTCGTCTGGCTACCCAAAATGTTGATGATCTAACATTCATTAAAATGAACCACAACTGGATTTCGAATTCTTTTGCCCCACCTTGCCCGGCTGACACCTAGCTTTCCTATGAAAAGCTCTTGCCTGTGGACTACTGTGCATTACTTTTCTAATGTCTTAATTTGCTGCAGCTGATTGTCCAGCATATGACATGTTTAGACATCCCTAAATGGCCAAACTCCCCACACGGGGGCGTGGTATTGCGACTTGGCGCAAGCACTCATGAGAGTGCTGTTTGTCTGAAGAGGTGGGTGTGCCCGCTTTTGGTCGACAGCACTGCCACAGGGTCCCTCATAGTACAATAAAGTGTCTCTGGCGGTGGTGGTGCGCACCCAACGTCAGACACACTGTTGTAACATGAGGGGCCCTGGGCCTGTACCGCCGGCCACAAGAGAGTTCACCCACCCCCAGGTCAAACATTGCTCTACCACTTCCACAATTATCTCTCACACTTCCACCAATGTTTAGTCTATGCGCTGACATCCTTCCATTCCTGCCACTGACAATACCATTGTGTTGACATGTATGATGGTACTTAACACAGTCAGGGGCAGTGTCCTCTCTTTACCCAAGTAAATACTTTGCGCCAAATTAGTAGGTCTGAAACTACGCAGAGGATCCCACCCCTGTACCTAATGATTGCACCCTTTAGTGTTTTCGTTTTGTTTTAATGAGAGACATTCACATTTATGTATTGTTTTGGACTACTAATTGGCAGACACTCATTACAATCGGCCTCCGCTGACCGGACCACTGCTGCCCGTGTACCCCTGGAACCAATTGTAAAGTGCCTACAGCCAGCCCAATTTTATTACGTTAGGCCTTCGAAGCCTGTCTGCGGCCCGTTCTTTCTACTACTCCTACACTGACCAGACCACTGCTGCCCGTGTACCCCTGGAACCTATTTAACAGTGCCTACAGCCCAATTTTATTATGTTAGGCCTTCGAAGCCTGTCTGCGGCCCGTTCTTTCTACTACTCCTACACTGACCAGACCACTGCTGCCCATGTACCCCTGGAACCTATTTAAAAGTGCCTACAGCCCAATATTTTATTATGTTAGGCCTTCGATGCCTGTCTGCGGCCCGTTCTTTCTACTACTCCTCCACTGACCAGACCACTGCTGCCCGTGTACCCTTGGAACCTATTTAAAAGTGCCTACAGCCCAATTTTATTATGTTAGGCCTTCGAAGCCTGTCTGCAGCCCGTTCTTTCTACTACTCCTTCACTGACCAGACCACTGCTGCCCGTGTACCCCTGGAACCTATTTAAAAGTGCCTACAGCCCAATATTTTATTATGTTAGGCCTTCGAAGCCTGTCTGCGGCCCATTCTTTCTACTACTCCTACACTGACCAGACCACTGCTGCCCGTGTACCCCTGGAACCTATTCAAAAGTGCCTACAGCCCAATATTTTATAATGTTAGGCCTTCGAAGCCTGTCTGCGGCCCGTTCTTTCTACTACTCCTCCACTGACCAGACCACTGCTGCCCGTGTACCCCTGGAACCTATTTAAGAGTGCCTACAGCCCAATATTTTATAATGTTAGGCCTTCGAAGCCTGTCTGTGGCCCATTCTTTCTACTACTCCTACATTGACCAGACCACTGCTGCCCGTGTACCCCTGGAACCTATTTAAAAGTGCCTACAGCCCAATTTTATTATGTTAGGCCTTCAAAGCCTGTCTGCGGCCCATTCTTTCTACTACTCCTACACTGACCAGACCACTGCTGCCCGTGTACCCCTGGAACCTATTTAAAAGTGCCTACATCCCAATATTTTTTTATGTTAGGCCTTCGAAGCCTGTCTGCGGCCCGTTCTTTCTACTACTCCTCCACTGACCAGACCACTGCTGCCCGTGTACCCCTGGAACCTATTTAAAAGTGCCTACAGCCCAATATTTTATAATGTTAGGCATTCGAAGCCTGTCTGCGGCCCGTTCTTTCTACTACTCCTACACTGACCAGACCACTGCTGCCCGTGTACCCCTGAAACCTATTTAAAAGTGCCTACAGCCCAATATTTTTTTATGTTAGGCCTTCGAAGCCTGTCTGCGGCCTGTTCTTTCTACTACTCCTCCAATGACCACACCACTGCTGCCCGTGTACCCCTGGAACCTATTTAAAAGTGCCTACAGTCCAATTTTATTATGTTAGGCCTTCGAAGCCTGTCTGCGGCCCATTCTTTCTACTACTCCTACACTGACTAGACCACTGCTGCCCGAGTACCCCTGGAACCTATTTAAAAGTGCCTACAGCCCAATATTTTATTATGTTAGGCCTTCGAAGCCTGTCTGCGGCCCGTTCTTTCTACTACTCCTCCACTGACCAGACCACTGCTGCCCGTGTACCCCTGAAACCTATTTAAAAGTGCCTACAGCCCAATATTTTTTTATGTTAGGCCTTCGGAGCCTGTCTGCGGCCCGTTCTTTCTACTACTCCTCCACTGACCACACCACTGCTGCCCGTGTACCCCTGGAACCTATTTAAAAGTGCCTACAGTCCAATCTTATTATGTTAGGCCTTCGAAGCCTGTCTGCGGCCCGTTCTTTCTACTACTCCTACACTGACTAGACCACTGCTGCCCGTGTACCCCTGGAACCTATTTAAAAGTGCCTACAGCCCAATATTTTATTATGTTAGGCCTTCGAAGCCTGTCTGCGGCCCGTTCTTTCTACTACTCCTCCACTGACCAGACCACTGCTGCCCGTGTACCCCTGAAACCTATTCAAAAGTGCCTACAGCCCAATATTTTTTTATGTTAGGCCTTCAAAGCCTGTCTGCGGCCCGTTCTTTCTACTACTCTTCCACTGACCACACCACTGCTGCCCGTGTACCCCTGAAACCTATTTAAAAGTGCCTACAGTCCAATTTTATTATGTTAGGCCTTCGAAGCCTGTCTGCGGCCCGTTCTTTCTACTACTCCTACACTGACTAGACCACTGCTGCCCGTGTACCCCTGGAACCTATTTAAAAGTGCCTACAGCCAAATATTTTATTATGTTAGGCCTTCGAAGCCTGTCTGCGGCCCGTTCTTTCTACTACTCCTACACTGACCAGACCACTGCTGCCCGTGTACCCCTGGAACCTATTTAAAAGAGCCTACAGCCCAATTTTATTATGTTAGGCCTTCGAAGCCTGTCTGCGGCCCGTTCTTTCTACTACTCCTACACTGACCAGACCACTGCTGCCCGTGTACCCCTGGAACCTATTTAAAAGTGCCTACAGCCCAATATTTTTTTATGTTAGGCCTTCGAAGCCTGTCTGCGGCCCGTTCTTTCTACTACTCCTCCACTGACCACACAACTGCTGCCCATGTACCCCTGGAACCTATTTAAAAGTGCCTACAGCCCAATTTTATTATGTTAGGCCTTCGAAGCCTGTCTGCGGCCCGTTCTTTCTACTACTCCTACACTGACCAGACCACTGCTGCCCGTGGACCCCTGGAACCTATTTAAAAGTGCCTACAGCCCAATATTTTTTTATGTTAGGCCTTCGAAACCTGTCTGCGGCCCGTTCTTTCTACTACTCCTCCACTGACCAGACCACTGCTGCCCGTGTACCCCTGGAACCTATTTAAAAGTGCCTACAGCCCAGTTTTATTATGTTAGGCCTTCGAAGCCTGTCTGCGGCCCGTTCTTTCTACTACTCCTACACTGACCAGACCACTGCTGCCCGTGTACCCCTGGAACCTATTTAAAAGTGCCTACAGCCCAATATTTTTTTATGTTAGGCCTTCGAAGCCTGTCTGCGGCCTGTTCTTTCTACTACTCCTCCACTGACCACACCACTGCTGCCCGTGGACCCCTGGAACCTATTTTTAATTGCATAGAGCATCCTTTTTTTAAAAGTAGGCGTACAAAGTCTGTCTGCGGTCCACTATTGAAATTGTCCTCCACTGCCCAGAGCAATGCTGCCTGTGTACCCCTGTAACCTTTTTTAAACTGCAGTGAGCCACATTTTTGGTTTAAGGCCTACTACCTGTGTCTGTCTGCGCCACTCAATACAGCTGTGTTCCTTTGAAAAAAGCTGAGCGTCAATAGTCTTGTTTTCAGCCTCTAGGAATTTTAAAACTGCATTGGGGCTACAACTTTGGTAGGGCCTACTAACGGTGTCTGCCGCCCCAAGGTGTGCCCCAGGTTTCGTCCACATTGCTTGGAACTTCCTACTCTCGTTTAGTAGTTGGTGAAAACTACACTGCATTAGGCCTACAAATTTGGTATGGGGTGTAGAGACGGTGTGTTCCACTCCAAGGTGTTCCCCAGGTTTCCTCGCCATTGCTTCGGTCTTCCGACTCTCGTTTAGTAGTTGTTGGAAACTACACTGCATTAGGCCTACAAATTGGGTATGGGGTGTAGAGACGGTGTCTTCCGCTCCAAGGTGTTCTCCAGGTTGCCTTTCCTGAGCTTCTATCTTCAGGCTCTTGTTAAATAGTGGTTAAATGGAACAACTGCATTTGGCGTACTAGTTGGTTTGGGGCCTACTAACAGTGTCTGCCGCTCCTTGCTGTTCTCCTGGTTTCCTGTCCTGAAATTCCATTTTCAGGCTCTCGTTAAGTAGTTGTTAATGTTAGACTGCATTTGGCCTACTAGTTGGGTTGGGGCCTACTATTGGTGTCTGCCACTCCTTGCTGTTCTCCTCCACTGAACAAAGCTGTGCCGCCTGTTTACTACTGTTGCCAATTTTGAACTGCATTTCGACTACTTACTGATTTGGGCCTACTCTCTGTGTCAGCCTCTCATTCCAGTTGTCCTCCACTGCAATGCCCCCTGGTTAGTCCTGTGTTACCAATTTTGAACTGCATTTAGCCCACTTTATTCTTTGGGCCTATATCTGTGTTTCCTCCTCATCCTGCCCATTGCCCAGCCAGTGATAGATGAGTCTGCTGGTACATTGACCCATAACGCAACATTTACCGTGCACGCTACACTGCAAGATTGTGACCCTGCTGAAAGTCAGGTCCCCCTTCCCGCATACCATACCACCTTACACGGGGACAAAGAGGAAGGTGCAGATTAAAGTGCAGGTTCCTTCATCAGGTGGGGGGAGGAATACAAGTTGGTGACGTCACTGGCACAGGGCCTCTCATAGTACGCAAAAGTGTTGCTGCCGGTGGGAGGCGCCCCCGCCGTGCAAACACACCGCTGTACTTTGAGGGGCCCTGTGCCAGTGCCAATGCCAACGAGTGGGCCCCCCCTGCTTGCTCAATATCACAGCACTTGCAAAGTTGAAATACTTACCTCTCCCTGCTCCACTGCCGTGACGTGGTCCAGATTTACTGGGCCCACTAATTACTTGAACCAGCCCTACCCCCCACAACTTTAGCCAAATGACCCCCAATTTCAAATGCCTTCCAATTATTATAAGCTAAATTACGATTGACAAGCTTCTGTAACAAGAATGGATGTTTTTGCCATTAAAATGGGCAGTGTAGGTGTTTTCCTGGCCTCCACTCACTGCCGACTATGCTCCCCCATTGACTTGCATTGGGTTTCGTGTTTCGGTCGATAACTGACTTTTCGCGATAATCGGCCGATTCCACTCGACTCGACTTCTAAGATAGTCGGGTTTCGCGAAACACGGCTCGACTCTAAAAATGTCAAGGTCGCTCAACCCTAGTGGTTGGCATGTCAGAATGTAACTCCTCTTCTGCAATGTAACTACTGTGCACACTCAGCAAGGGTCTGGAAAGGCACTGGTGATCAAGCTACATATAATCCAGCTGTCCACTATGAAAAATATAAGCTCTCATTCCAAGAGAAAAAGAAAAGAAATGCAAATTTTCTTATTTTTTTGCTGTCTAACTAAAGCAAATTGATGCACATGCATGTCATCGTGCACCAAGGGATTAAAATTAGAATGTCCAAAAATTAGCATGATTTATTATGAACTATTCTTGATCTATCATCTTCCATTATGCATTTACAGAGGCTTGTAAAAATTTGGGCACCCCTGGTCAAAATTACTGTTATTGTGAACAGTTAAGCAAGGTGAAGATGAAATAATCTCTAAAAGGCCTAAAGTTAAAGATGACACATTTCCTTTGTATTTTAGTCATCTATATACTGTATATTAACATATTTTACATTTTAAAAATTACAAAAATGATAAAGTTGCAAAAAGCAAAAGTTTGGGAACCCTTGGAGATTTGTGTGATCAGATACTTTTGACCAAGGTTTTAGACCTTAATTAGGCTGCTACGGTTATGACTATCATCATTACGAAAGGCCAGGAAGAAGAAGGTTATGAGATCTATCTATCTATCTATCTATCTATCTATCTATCTATCTATCTATCTATCTATCTATCTATCTATCTATCTATCCACAAAAATACCAAACCTCAACTTATTATTTTCAAACAGATGAAGGCAGAACTCCAAATTCCAACTTTCAGTGAGTTATTGACCCATGGTAACAAGGCAATGTTTTGCTCCAAAGATTGAGGAAGTTCCACACTTTGAACAAAATACTGCCTTGCCACCATGGGTCAATAAAGCACTGAAAATTGGACTTTGGCGTGCCTTTATCGTTTTTTTTAAACATCTATCTACTATCTAGCTATGTAAAGTAATTATACAATTTTACAAAAATATAAAAAAAATTTACATGTGCATACTGAATATGCAATATGCAAACAATTGTCCATTGTCCATGTGCATATATGATACCAATTCCTCATAAGTAAAGCTGATACAGCATCAAAGTCCAAATAAAAAGCCCAACAGTGCTCACCCTATTTTGTAATGTTACACCTGTAAAACCGCTACGTTCAGCGTCCTCATTAATTTACTGTGTATACCAGAGAAATCAAGGAAGTGAATGAAACACTTTTGAACATAATTCCAAATTAACCCAAACAATCCCCCAATTAGCTGGGGTGGGTACACCTGTGATGTAAGGATGTAATATGAGAGCTATATCTAATTAAAGACACAGCACTCAACTCAACTTTTAATCCAAAAAATGTGCAAAATATCTAGAGGAGAAGCATAAAGGGAACTATTCCAAAAGCCAAGAGTAGAGAAAATAGTACATATCTCATATGAATAAATTGTTAGATTAAATAAGTCTTCAAGGAGTAATGTTCCCTGTATATGATGAGTGGTTGTGTATACATGTTATACATGTGATGTTCAGATTAAAATATGTATTTTCTAAAAAAAGGAAGAAAAAAGAATTTGTGGAAATTCTAACATATACAGTGCCTTGAGAAAGTATTCGCCCCCTGGAATTTTTTACCTTTTTCCCATATATCATGCTTCAAACATAAAGATACCAAATGTAAATTTTTGGTGAAGAATCAACAACAAGTGGAACACAATTGTGAAGGTGAAGAAAATTTATTGGTTATTTTACATTTTTGTGAAAATTGAAAAACTGAAAAGTGGGGAAAATATGTGGGAAAAGGTTGAAAAGTTCCAGGGGGCTGAATACTTTTGCAAGGCACTGTAGATAACATATTTTCAGTCCCAAGTAAGAAAATGATTAGGAATGAGCAGACCTGTGGATGTTCGGGTTCTTCAGGTTCAGTCGAGCTATTTTTCAGATTTCGGTTCGGTATCTGAATGCGACCCGAAACCCGAACCCAATAGAAGTCAATGGGGAGATGAAGTTTGATGCTTTAAAATGGCTGCAAAATGGTCATAGTAAAGGCTACAGGGCTTCAAAAAGAAGAAAAATGAGAGTAGGGGCTGGACAATTGTCCTGCAAACAAATGTGAATAGGGAAATGGCTTAAAATAACATAGAAGAAAAAATATTAAGCTTGACCCAGAAGGCTGAGGTCCAAGAGGAGGAGGAGGAGGAGGTGGACATGGACATGGCAGTATATTTGGAAGAGGCAAGGGAGGAGTAATCCAGTACTGGTTTTGAGGGGTTTTTGTTATAATTTTTTTTCTTTTTTTTTTCTTTTAATGGAGCTGACTTCAAAGAACATAGAAGTAACTAACCGAAAAATAACAACCTACGCCCAAAATGCGGAGGTCCAAATGGAGGAGGAGGTGTACATGGATGTGTAGGTGGAAGAGGCAAAACTGTTATTGTTTTGTTTTTTCTTAATTTTTTTTTATGTATTGGCACATGTGTTCCAGGCTGTCTAGAGGCAACAGCAAGCTGCCATTGGTGGGAGGTGTATGGTCTGGGTGCTCTTTTTCCCCCCCAGCCACACTTCTGTGATGCCCATTAGTGCCACCCTGTTATGAACATGGTTCCTCATCCTCCAAAACTGTTCCCTGGCTGAACAGTTGGAACAGGAAACGAAATTCCAAGCCATGTTTAGAAGACAGGCCTGATGATGGTGTGAATGGACCATTATCCACTTGTTCCAGTACCTCCCTTGCCACCACCTCATCCATCATCACCTGAAGTGTTTTTTCCAGAAGCATAGAAGCCACGCGCAAATGATGCCCGTGAGCTGATTTGAGTGCAACCCTGCTGTGAACACAGTTCCTCCTCCTCTTCAAAAACTGATCCCTGGGTGGACAGTTGTGTACCTGGCCACTGTTGGTACAGGAACCCACCCTCTGAGCCATGTGTGGACGACAGGCCTGATAATAGTGTGAACGGTCCCTTTTCGTTCTATTCCTTTTTCTCCAGAGCTACCACCTCATCCATCATCGCCTGAAATGATTTTTCCAGCAACAATAGAAGTAGGATACTAAGGGTCACGATGGCGTCATCAGAGCTGGCCATGTTGGTGGAGTATTCGAAGAAGGCCCACTGTTTGGTGGTGAAATGGTGTTGTTCTGCAGTATGATTCAGCCGGTCGTGCTGCAGCTAAAACTCTACTATTGCTTGCTGCTGCTCCTGCAGCCTCTCCATCATATGCAAAGTGGAGTTCCAATTTGTTGGTACGTTGCATAACAGCCAGTGAGCAGGAAGGCAGAAGTGATGCTGCAGTGCAGACAGGCGGACAGCAAAAGAATGAGAATGCCAAAATCGCGCAAACACTGCCCGTACTTTCAGCAGTAGCTCTGACATATGTGTGTAATTTTTAAGAAAGTTCTGCACCACCAAATTCAGCACATGCACAAGGCAAGGGATATGTATCAAACCAGGTAGGCACAGATTCATTATGAGATTTCGGCCATTATTACACACCACCAGGCCAGGCTTTAGGTTCACTGGTATCGACCACTCATCTATCTGCTGTTTGATCCCCGTGCACAGGTCCTGCGGGTTGTGGGATTTGCCCCCCAAACAGATGAGTTTAAAAACAGCCTGTCCCAAAGTTACATGCACCCCAATAAGCCTTTCAGCAGATGTACTTTACCGTCTCATGACAAAATTGTTCCCATTAGAAGTCTGTTTCCCATACTGTTTTCTTATGCACTGAATGCACCAATGTTACATGCACTCCAATAACTCTTTGAAATCACGTACTGCATGGCCACATGAAACAAAAGTTCACATTATTATTTTTTTGTTTACCATAAATTTTTGTCCATGCAGTGAATGCAAGGCCTGGCAGTAATTTGCATGCACCAAAATCCCACTTGGAAGAAATGTGGAGTAGGGTCTCATAAAACAATTGTCACATTAAAAAGGAGCGCTTCACCTATACTTGGAATGTACAAACATTTCCCCCTGGAAGTACACCATTATTTTTTTTATTATTTACGGGCATCATAAACACCCTTTCCAAAAATATGAGTGACTGTTGCATCACGGAATCCCTTCACCCTCGTGTTCTAGTGGTGGTGCCGGAAAAGACGTGAAGCATGTCCTCATATGTCTCTATTCCCAATTTAAAGGAACAGGTCTCCTACATTTTGGATACCAATCCACTAAGTGTATGGGCTGACAAACATTTCCCCCTGGTGGGTACAAAATTTTTATTTTTAGTAAGTATTTACAGGCATCATAACAACACCTTTGCCCAAAAATTAAGTGACTGTTGCATCATGTTTAGGCTGACAAACATTTCCCCCTGGGATATACAAAATTTTTATTTTTGGTAAGTATTTACTCCCAAAAATTAAGTGACTGTTGCATCACAGAATCCCTTCACCCTTGTGCTCTAGTGGTGGTGCCTGAGGAGACGTGGAGGATGTCCTCATATGTCTCTATTCCTAATTTAAAGGAGCGAGGCTCCTACATTTTGATTGCCCATACACTAAGTGTATGAGCTGACAAACCTTTCCCCCTGGGGAGTAAAATTCTTTTAGGTTTAAATTAGTAACGGCATCATAAAAACACCCTTGCACAAAAATTGAGTGACTTTTGCTTCACGGAATACATTCGCCCTGGTGTTCTAGTGGTTGTGGATGATGAGGATGCGGGTAAGGAGAACGATAACAACAAATAGACAAAATCAGGAAGCGTATACCCACATGTGGTTGTGAAGAGGTGCATGAGAATACAACTCTCCAAAAAAGACAATGCATTTGAGGTTATGTTTCACTGTTTTAATTCGGTGGTGTACAGAAGTCTTGCTCAAACCAGCCCTTGTTCATTTTTATAAGAGGTAGCCTGTCAGCATTTTCAGTTGACAGGTGGATGCACTTATCAGTTATAATTCCACCAGTGGCACTAAAAACCTGCTCTGACAGAATGCTAGCAGCAGGGCAGGTCAGGACCTCCAAGGCATAGAGAGCCAGTTCATGCCACATGTCCAGCTCGGATACCCAACAATTAAAAGGCACAGAGGAATCATGGAGGACATTTGTACGATCAGCAAGGTACTCCCTCAGCATCTTCCCAAACATTGCACTTCTTGTGTCAGCACCCCTTGCCTCTGTGGCTGCGGTATTACAGTGCATGGCAGACAATCCCTGCATGTTCATTGACGCTCTAAAAAGCACCAAAATTTAAAAGCGGAAACCCGAGCTCCCACCGAATAATCCCAGAAATTCTCGGTGCTCACCGAGTACACCGAGTAACGTGATACTTGAGCGAGTACCATGTAGTGGCGAGCATGCTTGCTCATCACTAATCACTACATTTACCTGGTGAGCAGTTAGGGAGATATAACATACCTGTCCAGGCTTACTGGTCCAAATATCGGTGGTTTTGCGGACCTTGCCATTGATGGCATTGTGCAGTGCACACCTGATTTGTTCCGAAACATGTGTGCATAGGGCAGGGATGGCCCAACTGGAAAAGTAGTAGTGGCTGTAAACAATGTACTGCGGGAAAGCCATCTCCATAATTTTTTAAAACTGTCCATCTTCACCAGCAGGAACGGCAGCATTTCAAGGGCCAGTCATTTTAAAATTCTCTCAATCAGGACCATGACTTGTGGTTGGGTAGAGGGGTATTTCATCTCTCTCTCGGTGACACAACTGGTGATGGTGCTGTCACATCCTTCCTTTGCGGGAAGGCAGATGGCTCTGTTGATCTTGATTGGGAGGAAGAATCTGAAGCCGCAGCGGAAGAAGAAGCAGGAGGAGGCTCAGATTTTTCCTGAATCTTTAGATGTGTACTCCACTGCACCTCGTGCTTGGAGTTCAGATGCCTTGTTTTGCCGGTGATTCTCTGTTTCATAAGATTTATGCCTCGCTTCAGGATCTGATGTCACAGCATGCAAACCACTCGTGTCTTGTTGTAAGCACATTGCATTAAGAAATGTCACATCAAGGAGGTCTTTTGAGGTGGCTTTGTCTTTCTCATTTCCTCAGCAAGGTGGCCAGTAGCATTTGACATACTGTCTAGGGGATGCCCGCTGTGCTTTTGCACACTGCTCATTTTTTTGCTGTGATGCTGGAGCAGCATCACCTCAACCATTTCTAACCCTAAGAATAAAGGCATTGTGTTGAAGATAGTGCAGTGAGAAGGCACTCCTGTGCCAGGTGCTTACATGAGGTCCAATTCCATGCTGTGTGGGTGGTGGGGTAACACTCAAGGTTGCCTCCTCTATCCCTTCATGCCAACCATGGACAACAGAGAGCATATAATTATCCTCTTCATCTCCCGACAGTTGAGCGTCCATCACCTTGTACTACTCAATTTGTTCCTCAGCTCCTGCATCTTCACTAACAGTTTGTCTGGTACTATAAGCACCCCTTGATCACTTTAAGCCACCCTCAAATGGCAACTGCCTGTGCAACGACAGTCCAAATTTAAGATATTGTTGTCCCTTCCGCATCCTCCTCTGCTTCCACCTCTTCCTCTGGGACCACCACCTCCTCACACAGACTATTCAAAGTGTGTTCCAGCATGTAGATGGCCTAAATAGTGATGCTGATGACGGCATCGGCAGCACTAACCATCTTAGTAGTCATTTTAAACTGTGTAGAAGGGTGCAGGGGTCCTTCATCTGTGCCCACTCCGCAAGTGTGATTTGCACCGTATCCATACTGCATTAGCCCAGGCTATGAAAAAGGACATACTGCACCAGGGCTTGTTGCTGCTGCAACAGTCAATACAACATGTGCAGAGTGGAATTCCACCATGTCAGAACATGGTAAACTAAACAGTTAACCGGAAGGCCCAAAAACTCCGTAGAGATGCAAGTCGATAACCTGCGGGGTGCGTTCGGAGGAAGTAAGCACACATCGACTATGTTTTCTGCAGCAGTGCATCCAGGCCAGAATAGTGGGGGAGAAATTGCTGTACCACCAGGTTGAGGATGTGAGCCATGCAAGGCACGTATTTGAGGATGACCCAGCATAGGGCCATCACCAGGTTAGTACTATTATCCACATGGAATTCACTGGCTCCAGGTTCAGTGGAGACAGCCATTGCATTAACTCAGCCTGGATAGCTGTCCACAACTCTTGAGATATATGACTGCGATCTCAAAGGCATATTATTATGAATACTGCTTGATCGCAGTGAGCCATGGCTGCGCAGTATGGAGGTGGGGAGGATTCTATCTACACTGTATCTACATCACTGACTTGTGGAACAGCCCCTTGACTGCCTCTTGACTGCCTACACCCACAGTGACCAGTGTGACCCTCTGCCCAGTCAGCGAGATGTAACGTCCCTTCACATATATGCTCATCCAGTTGTTAGTGGTGAAATGCACCCTTGCAGACATTGATTTTTTCATGGAATGGGTGATGTTGTCTGTGACATGCTGGTGTAGAGCAGATACAGCTTTCTCAAAGAAGTAATGGTGACTGGGCAGCTGGTTCTAGGGGATTGCAATGGCCACCAACTTTCTGTAACCATCTATATTCAAAATGCAGAAAGGCAGCATTTCCATGGCCAACAGATTGGACATGGTAGAGTCCAAGTTCTTAACTTTGGCATGTGTATGAGGAAAAAATCTTTTACGTGAACCACAACTGCGGGACTGAGCGCTGGCTGCTGTGCTGAGAGAAGGTGAAGTACGGAGAACAGGACAAATTGCTGGACTGTGAGTGAGGTGCAGGTGGAGATGTTATGGTGGATTGCGAAAGATGTGTTGTGCTAGGTGACACAAAAACAGCAGTCATGTTCACTACTGTAACAGCTGATGGGCTGCCATTCACTCTGATTGTGCGGGGTAACCAAGTGGAGTTTCTGAGGCCGGAGACCTGTTTGAAAAGACTTGGCAAGGTGAAGGAGGAGGAGGAAGCAGCAGATATGGTTGATGGAATTGACAGTGGTTGATGAGGCCCGCTAGTCGGCATTTCAGGGCAGTAAGATTTCTACACTAAGGCAAGTAGATCATGCATGTGCCAGTTCAGGCATGTAGTTATCAAATTATTGCAATTTTTGCCTCTGCAGAGTTTTTTTTAAATTTGACAGATGATGAGAGTTAGGTAATCCTTTGCAGTCTTCAAAAAAGGCCCAGGTTAGCCAACCCTGCCACCCCTGCGAACTACACACTCATGACCGGTACTGGCCACAGCCAGAGTTGGGACTGAGGATTCAGTGCTTGTCCTCCATTGCTTCCTCCTCCACCCTCTCTGCTGTTCTACTTAGATGAGTACCTCTGGATTCACACCAAGTGGGATCTACAACCTCATCATCATCCTCTCTGTTCTCACACTCTTCACCCTGAGTGTCACCTCCCTCCTCTTCCTTACACCACAGTACAGTCTGTGTGCACCTCTGGTTGCAGGATCACCTCCACCCCCAGTGGTAAACATTTGGTGATGAGGGTCTATATTCTGCTCAGATCCTACTTCATCCGACCCAGATCAACATGAAAACATTATGAGCATTAGTGCAGATGCTTTCCTCCTCTGGATTCTGTGAATTTTTGGAGCAGATCTATGATGCCTAAGGAATAGAATGCATGAACAGCTCTGCAGAATGGCCCATCTGTGGTTCCCCACAGTCAGTGGGGCATTTGGAAATGTGTGACACGGGGGAAGCAAGGGAGATTGGGGTGTCACCTCTGAGGATTGTACTGTGTGCGATGCTAAGGTGGAGGAAGTGGAGGAGAGGCCAACCACTGAAGCACATGCAGTTTCTGAGCCTCATCTACAAGACGTACCGCTGTGCGGCTGCCAAAGGAAGGGAGTCGAGTAGACTGTCCAGTAACAGATGTTGTCAGTGGTCTTTGGATAGTATGAAACAGTGTTTGTTCCATTGAGCACATTAACCCCTTAGTGACAGAGCCAATTTGGTACTTAATGACCGAGCCAATTTTTACAATTCTGACCACTGTCAATTTATGAGGTTATAACTCTGGAACGCTTCAACGGATCCCGCTGATTCTGAGATTGTTTTTTCGTGACATATTGTACTTCATGTCAGTGGTAACATTTTTTTGATATTACTTGCTTTTATTTATTAAAAAAACGGGAATATGGCGAAAATTTTGCAAATTTCGCAATTTTCAACATTTGAATTTTTATTCCCTTACATCAAAGAGATATGTCACACAAAATGGTCAATAAATAACATTTCCCATATGTCTACTTTACATCAGCACAATTTTTGAAAAAAAAAAAAATTATTATGGAGTTATAAGGGTTAAAATTTGACCAGCAATTTCTTATTTTTACAGCAAAATTTACAAAACCATTTTTTTTAGGGACCACCTCACATTTGAAGTCAGTTTGAGGGGTCTATGTAGCAGAAAATGCCCAAAATTGACACCATTCTAAAAACTGCACCCCTCAAGGTGCGCAAAACCACATTCAAGAAGTTTATTAACCCTTCAGTTGCTGCACAGGAACTGAAGCAATGTGGAAGGAAAAAATGAACATTTTACTTTTTTTCACAAATATTTTACTTCAGAACCAATTTTTTTTATTTTCACATGTGTAAAAAAAGAAAATGAACCACATAATTTGTTGTGCAATTTGTCCGGAGAATGCTGATACCCCATATGTGGGGAGGGACCACTGTTTGGGTGCACAGTAGAGCTCAGGAGGGAAGGAGCGCCATTTGGCTTTTTCAACATAGAATTCCCTGGAATTGAGATCGGACACCATGTCGCGTTTGGAGAGCCGCTGATGTGCCTAAACAGTGGAAACCCCCCACAAGTGACACCATTTTGGAAACTAGACCCCCTAAGGAACTTATCTAGGTGTGTGGTCAACACTTTGAACCCCCAAGTGCTTCACACAAGTTTATAACGTAGAGCCGAAAAAATTAAAAATCATTTTTTTTTCACAAAAATGATCTTTTCACCCCCAATTTTTTATTTTCCCAAGGGTAGCAAGACAAAATGGACCCCAAAAGTTGTTGTGCAATTTGTCCTGAGTATGTCGATACCCCGTATGTGGGGGTAAACCTCTGTTTGGGTGCACAGTAGAGCTCAGAAGGGAAGGAGCGCCATTTGACTTTTTCAACATAGAATTCTTTGGAATTGAGATCGGACACCATGTCGCGTTTGGAGAGCCCCTGATGTGCCTAAACAGTGGAAACCCCCCACAAGTGACACCATTTTGGAAACTAGACCCCCTAAGGAACTTATCTAGGTGTGTGGTCAACACTTTGAACCCCCAAGTGCTTCACACAAGTTTATAACGTAGAGCCGAAAAAATTAAAAATCATTTTTTTTTTCACAAAAATGATCTTTTCACCCACAATTTTTTATTTTCCCAAGGGTAGCAAGACAAAATGGACCCCAAAAATTGTTGTGCAATTTGTCCTGAGTATGTCGATACCCCGTATGTGGGGGTAAACCTCTGTTTGGGTGCACAGTAGAGCTCAGAAGGGAAGGAGCGCCATTTGACTTTTTCAACATAGAATTCTCTGGAATTGAGATCGGACACCATGTCGCGTTTGGAGAGCCCCTGATGTGCCTAAACAGTGGAAACCCCCCACAAGTGACACCATTTTGGAAACTAGACCCCCTAAGGAACTTATCTAGGTGTGTGGTCAACACTTTGAACCCCCAAGTGCTTCACACAAGTTTATAACGTAGAGCCGAAAAAATTAAAAATCATTTTTTTTTCACAAAAATGATCTTTTCACCCCCAATTTTTTATTTTCCCAAGGGTAGCAAGACAAAATGGACCCCAAAAGTTGTTGTACAATTTGTCCTGAGTATGTAGATACCCCGTATGTGGGGGTAAACCTCTGTTTGGGTGCACAGTAGAGCTCAGAAGAGAAGGAGCGCCATTTGACTTTTTCAACATACAGTTAGGGCCAGAAATATTTGGACAGTGACACAAGTTTTGTTATTTTAGCTGTTTACAAAAACATGTTCAGAAATAAAATTATATATGTAATATGGGCTGAAAGTGCACACTCCCAGCTGCAATATGATAGTTTCCACATCCAAATCGGAGAAAGGGTTTAGGAATCATAGCTCTGTAATGCATAGCGTCCTCTTTTTCAAGGGACCAAAAGTAATTGGACAATGGACTCTAAGGGTTGCAATTAACTCTGAAGGCGTCTCCCTCGTTAACCTGTAATCAATGAAGTAGTTAAAAGGTCAAGGGTGGATTCCAGGTGTGTGGTTTTGCATTTGGAAGCTGTTGCTGTGAGCAGACAACATGCGGTCAAAGGAACTCTCAATTGAGGTGAAGCAGAACATCCTGAGGCTGAAAAAAAAGAAAAAATCCATCAGAGAGATAGCAGACATGCTTGGAGTAGCAAAATCAACAGTTGGGTACATTCTGAGAAAAAAGGAATTGACTGGTGAGCTTGGGAACTCAAAAAGGCCTGGGCGTCCACGGATGACAACAGTGGTGGATGATCGCCGCATACTTAATTTGGTGAAGAAGAACCCGTTCACAACATCAACTGAAGTCCAGAACACTCTCAGTGAAGTAGGTGTATCTGTCTCTAAGTCAACAGTAAAGAGAAAACTCCATGACAGTAAATACAAAGGGTTCACATCTAGATGCAAACCATTCATCAATACCAAAAATAGACAGGCCAGAGTTAAATTTGCAGAAAAACACCTCAAGAAGCCAGCTCAGTTCTGGAAAAGTATTCTATGGACAGATGAGACAAAGATCAACCTGTATCAGAATGATGGGAAGAACAAAGTTTGGAGAAGAAAGGGAACGGCACATGATCCAAGGCACACCACATCCTCTGTAAAACATGGTGGAGGCAACGTGATGGCATGGGCATGATTGGCTTTCAATGGCACTGGGTCACTTGTGTTTATTGATGACATAAGAGCAGACAAGAGTAGCCGGATGAATTCTGAAGTGTACCGGGATATACTTTCAGCCCAGATTCAGCCAAATGCTGCAAAGTTGATTGGACGGCGCTTCATAGTACAGATGGACAATGACCCCAAGCATACAGCCAAAGCTACCCAGGAGTTCATGAGTGCCAAAAAGTGGAACATTCTGCAATGGCCAAGTCAATCTCCAGATCTAAACCCAATTGAGCATGCATTTCACTTGCTCAAAGCCAGACTTAAGACGGAAAGACCCACAAACAAGCAAGACCTGAAGGCTGCGGCTGTAAAGGCCTGGCAAAGCATTAAGAAGGAGGAAACCCAGCGTTTGGTGATGTCCATGGGTTCCAGACTTAAGGCAGTGATTGCCTCCAAAGGATTTGCAACAAAATATTGAAAATAAAAATATTTTGTTTGGGTTATGTTTATTTGTCCAATTACTTTTGACCTCCTAAAATGTGGAGTGTTTGTAAAGAAATGTGTACAATTCCTACATTTTCTATCAGATATTTTTGTTCAACCCTTCAAATTAAACGTTACAATCTGCACTTGAATTCTGTTGTAGAGGTTTCATTTCAAATCCAATGTGGTGGCATGCAGAGCCCAACTCGCGAAAATTGTGTCACTGTCCAAATATTTCTGGCCCTAACTGTAGAATTCTCTGGAATTGAGATCGGACACCATGTCGCGTTTGGAGAGCCCCTGATGTGCCTAAACAGTGGAAACCCCCCACAAGTGACACCATTTTGGAAACTAGACCCCCTAAGAAACTTATCTAGGTGTGTGGTCAACACTTTGAACCCCCAAGTGCTTCACACAAGTTTATAACGTAGAGCCGAAAAAATTAAAAATCATTTTTTTTTCACAAAAATGATCTTTTCACCCCCAATTTTTTATTTTCCCAAGGGTAGCAAGACAAAATGGACCCTAAAAGTTGTTGTGCAATTTGTCCTGAGTATGTCGATACCCCGTATGTGGGGGTAAACCTCTGTTTGGGTGCACAGTAGAGCTCAGAAGGGAAGGAGCGCCATTTGACTTTTTCAACATAGAATTCTCTGGAATTGAGATCGGACACCATGTCACGTTTGGAGAGCCCCTGATGTGCCTAAACAGTGGAAACCCCCACAAGTGACACCATTTTGGAAACTAGACCCCCTAAGGAACTTATCTAGGTGTGTGGTCAACACTTTGAACCCCCAAGTGCTTCACACAAGTTTATAACGTAGAGCCGAAAAAATTAAAAATCATTTTTTTTTCACAAAAATGATCTTTTCACCCCCAATTTTTTATTTTCCCAAGGGTAGCAAGACAAAATGGACCCCAAAAGTTCTTGTGCAATTTGTCCTGAGTATGTCGATACCCCGTATGTGGGGGTAAACCTCTGTTTGGGTGCACAGTAGAGCTCAGAAGGGAAGGAGCGCCATTTGACTTTTTCAACATAGAATTCTCTGGAATTGAGATCGGACACCATGTCGCGTTTGGAGAGCCCCTGATGTGCCTAAACAGTGGAAACCCCCCACAAGTGACACCATTTTGGAAACTAGACCCCCTAAGGAACTTATCAAGGTGTGTGGTCAACACTTTGAACCCCTAAGTGCTTCACACAAGTTTATAACGTAGAGCCGAAAAAATTAAAAATCATTTTTTTTTCACAAAAATGATCTTTTCACCCCCAATTTTTTATTTTCCCAAGGGTAGCAAGACAAAATGGACCCCAAAAGTTGTTGTGCAATTTGTCCTGAGTATGTCGATACCCCGTATGTGGGGGTAAACCTCTGTTTGAGCGCACTGCGGAGCTTGGAAGGGAAGGTGCGCCGTTTGACTTTTTAATCTCTTAATTGTGAGAGCGGACGCCATTTTGGGTTTGTAGATGTGCCTAACAGCAGAAACCCCCCACAACTGACCCCGTTTTGGAAACTACACCCCTCAAAGATTTTAATCAGGGGTATATTGAGCAATTTGAACCCACATGTATGACACAGAGTTTGATAACATTAGGTCGTCATATTGAAAAAATTCATTTTTTTCCACGAGAATCTTGTTTTAGACCTGAATGTCTCACTTTTTCAGAAATAACATCAAAAAGTGGACCCCACAATTCGTTTCCCACTTTATTATGAGTGCAGCGATATCCCATATGTAGTAAAAAAGTTCTGTTTGGACAAATGGCAGGGCTTGGACAGAAAGGGGCACAATGTGACAAAATTGGCTTTATTTGAAATTGAAGATCCAAGACCCATTCAAAGCTTCTAGAGACATTGAGCAAAAAAGAAAATCCTTCCAGGAATTATTACTCACAGAGGGAGGCATGCTCCTAAAACACAATGGCTGACTATAAAATTGGTCTTGCTAACAAAACAGTTGTCCCGCATTTGCGTATATTGTAGCAGGAAGAATAAACTGTACTGGAATGAAGGGCAAAATGTGTAGGAAAATGCAGCCAACTATGTGGCAAAGCGGAGTTTGTTCCAAAGATGAAAGAACACCATCAGGGCTAGAATGGCAGACACTTTCAGAGACTGGTCGTACAACGTCCTTTTAGCTCCATCAATCCCTATATGAGAGACGAATGTGCCAATAGACGTGGTACACCATAGCAAGCTCCCACCCGCCAAGGTCAGAACCGCTATATGCACAAAACAACCAGTTCTCTATAGAAAGTATTGTCTGGTACCAGAGGTTCGGCAAGAACCATAAAGTAAAGCCCATAGTGTATAAGTACGGAACTTCCTCATTTTTTAGAAATCCTACAATAAAATGATCATGAAGACACAAAAGAGAATAGTAAAACCAAAAACACTCAGTTTGAAAAAATGTTGCAGTAATGGTTGTGTGTGAACATGATCATACAGACTTGTTCACTGTGCAAGTAGCCCATGTGTTCCTGTTTCAATAAAATGATCATGCCCGTATCATCAACACAAATATAAGTAATATAAATGGAAGCCAAAGTTTTGTGTAGCAAGACAGTTATAAAAACAGTCAAAGTTAGATAAATGGTCAAAAATGTTTGTGAGTAATCAAGTCCTAGAATTCATTTTCAGATAATCTCACTTTTCATGATCATTTCTGGGGTCCACATTCTAACGCTTATTGACATAGGTACGTGGACGAGAATTTGTTGGAATAGTAGTTTGGTATGGGATTGATCGAGTCGTAGAATTTTCAGATGACCTGACTTTGCAAGAACATTTGTGGGGTCCACACTCTAGAGCGTACAGACGTGGGTACGTGGATGAGAATTTGTTGGGATAGTAGTTTGGTATGGGATTGATCGAGTCGTAGAATTTTCAGATGACCTGACTTTGCAAGAACATTTGTGGGGTCCACACTCTAGAGCGTACAGACGTGGGTACGTGGATGAGAATTTGTTGGGATAGTAGTTTGGTATTAGATTGATCGAGTCGTAGAATTTTCAGATGACCTGACTTTGCAAGAACATTTGTGGGGTCCACACTCTAGAGCGTACAGACGTGGGTACGTGGACGAGAATTTGTTGGGATAGTAGTTTGGTATGGGATTGATCAAGTTCTGGAATTGTGAAATGGGGTAAAATGGGACCTACTAATTAAAATATTATTTATCAATTGTTCCAAATTGTACTACTGGGGCCACTAAGCAGAAAATAAAAATTATTGAAAAAAAGCAAACTAATAATTGTAGGTGGTGTGGTAGGTCTCAAAACAGGGGGAGATACAAAGGCCTGGTTGGGATGGGCATGTGGGGCAATAGAATCGGGAATCACTCCGCCTGCCATGCTTTCTGCAAACTCGGCACCTTTTTTGAGGATACCTTTGGGTGGGAGTGACAGGGACAGGGTGAGGAAAATGGCGTTCTGACAGTCTCCGGGAATCCTCAGAGTCGAAGGCTTCCCCCGGTGCCATCGACTCAAATATGAGGCTCTCTACTACTTTCTCCTGAAAGTGCAGGAAAGTTAGCGGTCCTTGAGATTTTTTATATAGGACAAAGCTGTTGTAGGTGGCAGTCTGAATTAGATAGATTCCCACCTTTTTATACCACGCCCTGGTCTTCCTCTTGACCAGGTATGGTTGCAGAACCTGGTCTGACAGGTCTACGCCACCCATATGGTTGTTATAATCTGTGACGCAGACAGGTTTTTCTTTGTCCCTGGTGGCACCCCTCTCTCTGACCGTCACAGTGGTGTCCGTATGCAGTGTGGAAAGCATATAGACGTCCTTCCTGTCTTTCCACTTCACTGCAAGTAGTTGGTCGCTTGCAAGTGAAAATGACGCCCCCCTCTCCAAACGTCTGGACACCAACTGTGACGGAAACCCCACTCTGTTTTTCCTCACTGTCCCACAGGCCCCTGTACTTGCAGCATGGAGGGATTTGTATAGGGGGATACTCGTGTAATAATTATCTGTGTACACGTGGTACCCTTGATTGAGAAAGGGCGTCATTAGCTCCCAGACAATTTTGCCTGGTATACCAATTGTCTGGGGGCAGTTTGGGGGGTTTATTTGGCGGTCCCTACCTTCGTAAATTAGGAAGGTGGACGTGTACCCTGATGAGCTCTCGCAAGCATTATATAATTTTACGCCGTATTTGGCTCTCTTGGAGGGAATAAATTGGCGGAATGAAAGACGGCCCTTGTAGCTCATCAAGGACTCGTCGACTGCCATATTTTGCTCTGGGGTATAGGAATTTAGAAAGGAAGTTTTTAGGAGGGAAATTAGGGGTCTTAATTTATTTAGCCGATCGTAGTTGGGGTCAGTTCTTGGGAGAGCTTGGGAATTGTCACTGAAGTGGAGGAATCTCATCAGGGCTTCGTAACGGGCTCGGGACATGATGGCTGCAAATACAGGGGTGCAGTGGACAGCTTTTGTTGCCCAGTAAGAGCGGAGAGTGGGTTTTTTTACTATACCCATATTCAGGGTGAGGCCTAAGAATTTTTTAATTTCGGGGACATTTGTGGGGATCCAGGAACGGGAATGAAAGGCAGTGGGTTTTTGGGAAATATATTGCCGGGCATATAGGTTAGTTTGGTGGACGATTAATTGCAGGACTTCGGGGCTAATGAAAATTTCAAAAAAATCAATGGGGGTAAAATTGGCGACATCCACTTTTATTCCAGGGACTGGAGAAAAAGGGGGAATTTGAGGGGAAAATGAGGTGTCATTATACCACAGCGGGGGGGGGGACTGCGGTACTTGGTCCTGCCTCTGAAGCTTCAGCAGTGACGACTGACTCCGCTACCACCGGGCTGGGGGATCCCGTGGAGGAAGAGTCGTCATCACTGTCTGAAAACTGCTCAGCTTCAGGGGCAGAATCTGTTTCGCTGCCGGAGCTGCCGGAGCAAAGCAGGCTGTAAGCTTGCTCCGCGCTAAAAGTTCTGCGGGCCATTTTATCTAATTCCTCCCCTAACCCTAACCCTAACCCTAACCCTACCCCTAACCCTAACCCTAAAAAAAAAATTTAAAAAAAAATTATAATTTTTTTTTTCTTTTTTTTATAATCCTCTGCTGATGATGCAGGGATTACAGAGAACGGGGGTGGGTAAATGGGATGCTGGCGGAGGCAGATATTATGTTTTGTGAATAACTGACAGGGCAGCACTTGAACTGTAGTCTCTCTCTCTTCTCTCCTAGAACAACTACAAGGAGAGAAGAGAGAGGTACAGCCGAAGTGCTGCCATATTTATTAAATATTAGGGGTTTTGATCACTGTAATTGGACATGTTACAGTAATCAAAACCCAGCAGCCAATGAGAAAATTCTCATAGGTTGCTGGGTCTCTGCTGGCAGATCATGGCAGGCGCACTGCGCATGCGCCCGCCATTTTCTTCCAGCAGAGAAGAAGAAGGGGGGCCAGGAGCAGTGGGCTGGGGACCGGGGACCATGGGCTGTGGACCGGGGACAGGGGGACATCAGGAGGAGGTATGGTGGGGGGCTCGGGGGCTCTATTTCTCTCCCCACTGATGTGCGATCACATCAGAGGGGAGAGAAATCCAAAGCATTTTTTTTTTTTTTTACAAACTATTTGCAGCGATCGCAATCCCGGGGGTCTGTAAAGACCCCCGGGATTGCGATCGCTCCAGGGGGTCTGCGATCGCTCCAGGGGGTCTGTAAAAACAGACCCCAATACACCGGGGGAAGCTAGGCTTTGGCGGGCGCATCTGCACATGCGCCCGCCATTTTGGAGCCCGGACAGCTAGGAGGAGGGTCGGGGACCGGGGGGGCACCTTCTCCGGTACATAAGGTACCGTGGGGGGCTCGGGGGACCCTATTTCTCTCCCCTCTAATGTCCGATCACATTAGAGAGGAGAGAAACACAATACTAATGCGTTTTTTTTTTTTTTTTGCGATCGCCGGTAAACGGTTAATTACCGGCGATCGCAAAAGCGGGGTCGGTGAAAACCGACCCGAATCATGTTCTCTGGGGTCTCGGCTACCCCCGGCAGCCGAGACCCCGGAGAAAATCGGCCTCTGGGGGGCGCTATGTACTTTTTCCACAGCGCCGTTAATTAACAGCGCTGTGGCTTAAGTACCCTTAGCGGCCGCCGTTAAAAGGCGTATCGGCGGTCGCTAAGAGGTTAACACTTTAACATTAACATTGACACCTAACCCATGTACATGCCAAAAACCAATTCAATTCCGCCTTCCACCATGACCTCGTTTTTTTCCGCTCCTGGGTTATGCTCCTGGTTTACTGCTTCCCCAGTTTTAACCTGTTGTTTTACAACTTTAGGCCCACAGCTGTCGGTCACCTGTCATTAAATGAACAATCACTATTTATTTTCTTAGTTAGTGTGCCTGAGCAGCACTGTTATACCTAACAATTTTCATGTGCAAATGTGGTCTCCTGTTTTCCTACTGAAACACAGTTTTATCCCAAATGATTTTGATTACCAAATTGGGCCTCCAGGCTGCACCACAATATTAGGCCTAATGATTTGTAAGTGGAAATCTGGCTTTCTGATTTGTCATTGAAACACAGTTTTATCCCAAAGATTTGGATTAGCAATTTGGGTCTCGTGTCTGTACCCCAATATTAGGCCTAACAATTTTTAAGTGAAAAACTGGCCTTCTGATTTCTCACTCAAACACAAGTTGGATTAGCAAATGGGGCCTCCTGAGACTGCAACCAACACAGTTTTTGCACAATCTAGTTAGATGCTGGAAGATCAATTTCACACAAGACAGGATCCTATCTAGCTAACTGACTAGTTCACTTTCAGCAGCAGCATCCGAATGTGCAACGTTCGTGCCGAATTTGAGATTGGCGAAAGTTTTCCGAACAATTTCACTCATTTCTACTCAAGACAGTCCTAACCTCTTTCATTAAAACCTTACCATATATCAAATTATGTTAATGTGAATAATGGGCGAGTAGGACCGAGACCCTGACTAATGGACACAGAGCCATGGGGTGCTATATAAATGTAATGTCCAGCTGAAAGAAAAGTGTGACCACGCCCTTATTTGCATAAAGTGCAAAAAACGTGAAACAAAAATCTAAAGAGATTAACTGGAAAAAAGGTTGGTGTGAGAGATGAGGGAGACTCAATTTTGAATTTATTAATTCAGGCCCAATATAATGTCCAGAGATCTTCCTCCACTCTTGAAGTTGCTCCCCACCCTTGAGATAAGTACACAAATCCCCAAAAGAGCAGAACTTTTGCCAAACTGCCAGAGAATCAGAGGGCAGGTGTTAATGACAGCAAGGAGGAGCAGAGTTGGGACTCCCTGCTATCTGTTGCACAAGGCAGTCAGCATCAACCAACTATCAAGGGAATGTGTAGACACTTAGGCACCAACACCTAGAGATGAATTATGAGAGTACCGTGCATCTCAGGGTTAAGTCCAATATACCACCAGAACCCTGGGAGCCCTCTGCACACACCCAGTGTCTCATATTTCTCTAGCTGTCCCGGATACCAAGCTATCGAGACTGACCCTCCAGAACCACTTAGCCGACCCAAGATTGGACTCTCCGTATCGGTCCAGCCCAAACAAACCCATTGAATTCTCAGTCATCCTGTTTGGACCTCCCACTAGGAAGTTATGACCCATCCTTGATATTAGGTATTATTTCAGCTAGGAGGTCAAGGCAGGAGAATTCAGTCCAACCCAGAGGGGCGGTGGCAAAAATTGGAGGGGGCGAGCTAGGGGTTGAAAGTTAGCTACACACCTTTAGCCTTTGTCTTTGCTTTGCCATGGAAGCAACATGACATCACGTGTGGAGACGGAGCAGAAACTAAGAAGGTGCCTGTGGATATGAGAGCTTCCTTTCATCCACAACTGATAAGAAACCTCTAACGTGACACTTACAGCTAACTGCGATCCCCACCTGCAGCCTACTTTTATCTTTACTTCTGGCTGAAATATCCGTATATTACTCTGTATATATTTGTAGTATCTAGTGCGCCTTTCAGCAGTTATATATCAATTAATTTTGGGCTTCTTTTTTAGCTCGAAACCCGATTTCCCACATCCGTGAGTTCGGGTAGTACCTGGGATTGGTTTCTGACCCGATATAAGCTTGATAACAGATCGGACTCATATCTAATGAGGAATTGGTGGCAGCAAACCGTTCTGGTTTTATTGGGAGATCCTGGCAGTGATGGTTCGGAGGTTTATATATATATATATTCCCATCCTTGGACTGGAAATATATATACCGCCCTCACTGCAGAGTGCCCCAATAACCAGTACGTGACAGGGCAGCCTCTCCAGAGACTACTTATCCTAGGAGTAGTTCCCTGACTGCCCTGAGGGTAAGGAGGGTGCCAGAGAACTGTGACTGTGTAATCTCTGTCATAGATTGGTGACGACGTGGGGATATACGTATCCCCAAGCTCTGCTCTCTTGCATGTTTTCCTTACAGTTGGGATCCCCCGGCTCTCCTCTCATGCGCGTTTTCCTTACAGTTATTATGCATGCAATATTATCTTAGTTTTTTTCTGTTTATTGGCCAGTGTGAACATGCGCCCACAAGTTCACACTTTATAACTGAAATGTCGCCATTATGGGCTTATAAACCACTGTTTCTTGCCATATCGGATAAGGGTGGCAACGTGGTTTGCCTGGACTCAGTGCAATATCAAAGGATGTGTGAGACCCTTCTCAGTGATCGAGACAGCCATGAGATTTTGGCTAACAACCCAACAGCTGACTATATTACTGAATTAAAAGTTATTCTTGATGAAGGACTTTCTGCTGGGATCATTGATAAATCTGAATATGATTTCCTTCTGCAAAAAGATACGGTTACAGTAACATTATATTGTCTGCTAAAATTACACAAGGGTCTCTCCCCCCTCAAGGGGAGGCCCATTGTATCTGGCATAGGCAGCATTGGTCATAGTGCAGGAACATACTGTATCAAAATGGAGTTCTTAGGACTTTCGTTACCTGCCTCCAATCCTTTGTACAGGATACTCCGGATCTTCTCCATAGATTGGAAGGTTTATATGTGGACCCTGGGGTGTTGTTGGGCAGTATAGATGTGGAATCCCTCTATACCCCATGACAAGTGTCTTGAAGCTGTGCAGTATTATTTGAGTACAAGGGGTTGTCAGTACCAGGCCCATAATGAATTCATAATGAGGTTGCTCCACTTCTGCCTAACAATTTATTTTTGCTTGATCACAAGATACAGTTAGGTCCATATATATTTGGACAGAGACAACATTTTTCTAATTTTGGTTATAGACATTACCACAATGAATTTTAAACAAAACAATTCAGATGCAGTTGCAGTTCAGACTTTCAGCTTTCATTTGAGGGTATCCACATTAAAATTGGATGAAGGGTTTAGGAGTTTCAGCCCCTTAACATGTGCCACCCTGTTTTTAAAGGGACCAAAAGTAATTGGACAATTGACTCCAAGGCTATTGCATGGACAGGTGTGGGGAATCCCTTCGTTATGTTATTCTCAATTAAGCAGATAAGTGGCCTGGCATTGATTTGAGGTGTGGTGCTTGCATTTGGAAGGTTTTGCTGTGAAGTAAACATGCGGTCAAAGGAGCTCACCATGTAGGTGAAACAAGTCATCCTTAAGCTGCGAAAACAGAAAAAAACCATCCGAGAAATTGCTACAATATTAGGAGTGGCAAAATCTACAGTTTGGTACATCCTGAGAAAGAAAGAAAGCACTGTTGAACTCATCAATGCAAAAAGACCTGGGTGCCCACGGAAGACAACAGTGGTGGATGATCGCAGAATAATCTCCATGGTGAAGAGAAACTCCTTCACAACAGCCACCCAAGTGAACAACACTCTCCAGGAGGTCGGCGTATCAATATCCAAATCTACCATAAAGAGAAGACTGCATGAAAGTAAATACAGAGGGTTCACTGCACGGTGCAAGCCACTCATAAGCATCAAGAATAAAAAGGCTAGACTGGACTTTGCTAAAAAACATCTAAAAAAGCCAGCACAGTTCTGGAAGAACATTCTTTGGACAGATGAAACCAAGATCAACCTCTACCAGAATGATGGAAAAAGAAAAGTATGGCAAAGGCGTGGTACAGCTCATGATCCAAAGCACACCACATCATCTGTAAAACACGGCGGAGGCAGTGTGATGGCTTGGGCATGCATGGCTGCCAGTGGCACTGGGTCACTAGTAGTGTTGAGCGATACCGTCCGATACTTGAAAGTATCGGTATCGGATAGTATCGGCCGATACCCGAAAAATATCGGATATCGCCGATACCGATATCCGATACCAATACAAGTCAATGGGACATCAAGTATCGGAATGTATCCTCATGGATCCCAGGGTCTGAAGGAGAGGAAACTCTCCTTCAGGCCCTGGGATCCATATTAAAGTGTAAAATAAAGAATTAAAATAAAAAATATTGTTATATTCACCTCTCCGGCGGCCCCTGGACATCAGCGGGAGGATCCGGCGTCCGGCACGGCTTCTTTCTTCAAAATGCACGCCTTTAGGACCTGTGGAATGACGTCCCGGCTTCTGATTGGTCGCGTGGCGGTCACATGGGCGGCACGCGACCAATCAGAAGCCGGGACGTCATACCACAGGTCCTAAAGGCGCGCATTTTGAAGAAAGAAGCCGTGCCGGACGCCGGATCCTCCCGCTGATGTCCAGGGGCCGCCGGAGAGGTGAATATAACAATATTTTTTATTTTAATTCTTTATTTTACACTTCCGATACCGATACCCGATATCACAAAAATATCGGATCTCGGTATCGGAATTCCGATACCGCAAGTATCGGCCGATACCCGATACTTGCGGTATCGGAATGCTCAACACTAGTCACTAGTGTTTATTGATGATGTGACACAGGACAGAAGCAGCCGAATGAATTCTGAGGTAATCAGAGCCATACTGTGTGCTCAGATCCAGCCAAATGCAGCCAAACTCATTGGTCGTCATTTCATACTACAGATGGACAATGACCCAAAACATAAAGCCAAAGCCACCCAGGAGTTTACTAAAGCAAAGAAGTGGAATATTCTGGAATGGACAAGTCAGTCACCTGATCTCAACCCAATTGAGCAGCATTTCACTTGTTAAAGACTAAACTTCAGACAGAAAGGCCCACAAACAAACAGCAACTGAAAACCACCGCAGTGAAGGCCTGGCAGAGCATCAAAAAGGAGGAAACTCAGCGTCTGGTGATGTCCATGAGTTCAAGACTTCAGGCAGTCATTGCCAACAAAGGGTTTTCAACCAGGTACTAAAAATTAGCATTTTATTTAAAATTATTGAATCTGTCCAATTACTTTTGGTCCCTTTAAAAACAGGGTGGCACATGTTAAGGAGCTGAAACTCCTAAACCCTTCATCCAATTTTAATGTGGATGCCCTCAAATGAAAGCTGAAAGTCTGAACTTCAACTGCATCTGAATTGTTTTGCTTAAAATTCATTGTGGTAATGTCTATAACCAAAATTAGAAAAATATTGTCTCTGTCCAAATATATATGGACCTAACTGTATATCACCAGCTCAGGGGCACACCCATGTGCTCTGGCTTACGCTAACCTTTTCCTGTGCAGGAGGGAGGAGACTTGTGTTTGAGAGTGGCATGGAGGATGTTGGACGTATTGATTTTTGGAATCCTTACATAGGTGATATCCTTGTGATATGGGGGCACTCATCTGAGAGTTTTCTATCATTTATTGGGGTCCTCAATCATAATGACTGTAGTTTATTCATTACGTCTGCCATCGACCCTTCCTCCTTGCCATGCCTGGACATTGTGATCAATAAGTATTTTGATGCAGAACTCACCACTTGTACGTATAGGAAACCTACAGTAACCAATTTGTTACTTAAATGGGAAAGTAGTAATCCTATACATCTGAAAAGGGGTATACCCAAGGGTCAGTACCTCAGAGTCCACAAAAATGCTCCACGGAGGAGGCTTTTGAGTCTCAAGCGAAAGAGATCTGAGACAGATTTTTGGAGAGAGGCTATCCTCCTGATGTCTTAAAATGTGCCTATAGGGAAGCAAAATGTAGAGACAGAACTGAGCTCCTTAAACCCACACCAAAAACAAAAAATTGGGGTGATATGAGGTTAATTAACACCTTTGACAATGGACACATAGGAGGTACATAATATTTAAAAAAAAATTGGCCTATCCTTTTAATGGATTTTGATATTGGTAAAAAACTCACAGAACAACCATTGATCACCTATAGAAAGGGTCGCTCATTGAGGGATAGACTTGTCAATAGTCATTTCAAAAAAACTTTTATAGGTACATGGCTGCCCAATGATGTTAACGGGTGTTTTAAATGTGGCCACTGTACTGCCTGCTCCCACATAAGTCTTGGAAATACTTTCACCAGCAATATCACTGGTAAACAATACAGAGTAAGGGAATTCATTAACTGTAGTACTAAAGAAGTGATCTACAGGGCCACCTGTATTTGTGGCATAGAGTATATGGGCAAAATGATCAGAGAATTTAAATGCTGATTGGTGAGCACATGGGGGACATTTCCCGTAAAAGAGAAACCTCTATTCCACAACATATTAATATTTGTCAGGGAGGTGACATCCACGTATCAAATTTATGGGCTTTGAGAGGGTAACCAAACCACTAAGAGGTGGAAATTGGGATAGGTTAATTTTGCAGAAGGAAACCAGATGAATTTTTCATGTAAGTGCCATGGCCCCAGCAGGTCTAAATGAACAACTGAATTATAGTTGTTTTATTTAGGATACTCTGGCTTGTGGCCATTCATTTGTCTCGGTTTTGCCTTTTTATTTACTCTTAAAACTGTCAATACCTATTTACCTATATAGTAGCTACCTGACAATTCTTGCTCTAAATACACAATTTGTAATCCATCTACCTGTAAAATGATTAATCATGTTTATAATAAATCCATGGATGGCAGCCTTATTGGTTATCTAACGCATGGTAATATGTGTTGTCCCGTATCATAGCAATGTTATCTAGTCGCTGCGGGAGGAATAATTAAGCTGGGGTCCGATTCCAAAAGTTCCCATATGTTGCATTAGTGCTCATCTAAGATAGGATTGTTTCACCTTTCAGAGCTGCCACCGTAAGTTATCCTCCATGAAATGCAGCATTCCATTTTTATTTGAATATAATTACCTCCGGGTAGTATAACGGAACAACTGTTTACATTGGTCAATCTGGAACTAACTAACTAAATTCTTTAGGAGTTGCGACCGGAAGGTATTAGCAGAAAAACGCAGTGTTCCACCTATATTCTAACATAGTGAAGCATTCTTCACTTACTGGTTGACAAAGCAGAACTAGAACAGACATTGCAGGATTTTGCGTTACACGGATTGACTGGATGGCTGGCACGCATCTCAACAAGCATTGGTATGTGCGTTATTGTGATTGGGTAATTTTGAACCTCTTTGTTCTGGCCAATTTGTGTTTGTGTATATAAAGGCATTCACCCCGGGTGCTTCCTGCCTGTCCCAACCATAGGAAAAACCCAGGAGTGTTCCCTTCTGTTTATATTAGCAGTGTGCCCATATGTGCTAATAGGTGCCCTGAGGATTCACGGAATGATGAAACGCGTCAAGATGCACAGGGAAATGATAGGACCTTTATTGTAAAGGTCAGATGTGAACAGCCCTTGTATGGGTGGGAGTACTCGGGTTCAGGTGGTGCCAGCCTTTACAGGGTCTAATAGGGCAAGTGTACCCCATCTCTCCTGGTGAACTTTTGCTGTACCAAGATGACATCTGACAGCTGATCTCCTTTCCACACATGGATGAGATTATTCCATATTATATTTATATACAGTACAGACCAAAAGGGTTATGTATAAGGATCACAGCTACTTTTGTGTACTTATATAAAAATCATGAGTAAGATAACCAGTATCCACTCAACACATACAGTACAGACCAAAAGTTTGGACACACCTTCTCATTTAAAGATTTTCTGTATTTTCAAGACTGTGAAAATTGTAAATTCACACTGAAGGCATCAAAACTATGAATTAACACATGTGGAATTATATGCTTAACAAAAGAGTATGAAACAACTGAAAATATGTCTTATATTCTAGGATCTTCAAAGTAGCCACCTTTTTCATAGTCATGAAAATACAGAAACATCTTTAAATGAGAAGGTGTGTCCAAACTTTTGGTCTGTACTATATATATACATATATATATATATATATATATATATATATATATATATATATATATATATATATACACCGTATTTTATAAGGCAATAAATCCCACTTATGAAACCTGACAGGGCACACCTGTGAAGTGAAAACCATCTCCGGTGACTACCTCTTGAAGCTCATCAAGAGAATGCCAAGAGTGTGCAAAGCAGTCATCAAAGCAAAAAGGTGGCTACTTTGAAGAACCTAGAATATTAGACATATTTTTAGTTGTTTCACTCTTTAGTATATACTTCCACATGTGTTAATTCATAGTTTTGATGCTTTCAGTGTGAATTTACAATTTTCACAGTCATGAAAATACAGAAAAATCTTTAAATGAGAAGGTGTGTCCAAACTTTTGGTCTGTACTGTATGTGGTTGAGTGGATACTGGTTATCTTACTCATGATTTTTATATAAGTACCCAAAAGTAGCTGTGATCCTTATACATAACCCTTTTAGAGTAGAGGCTAATGTTTTGACCACTGTTAAACCTTTTTTGGCCTAAAAAATATGTCTTGGGAATGTCAATTGTGATCATAGTGTCTAATTTGTGGTCTGATCAGAATATTAACCAGTCATTTGGTATTTAGGATTAGAACTTGTTGTATGTACTATACATGCATTGGAGCCTGTGATTTGACTTTAGGCTACGTTCACATTAGCGTTTCGCTAATGTGCGTCGCTGTTGCGTCGGCGACGCAGCGGCGACGCAGCGGCGATGCGCCCCTATGTTTAACATGGGGGACGCGTGCGTTTTTTTGGTAGCGTTTTCCGACATGTGCGTCGTTTTCGACGCTAGCGTCGGACGCAAGAAAATGCAACAAGTTGCATTTTTCGTGCGTCCGATTTTCGTCAAAAAACGACGCACGCGTCGCAAAACGCAGCGTTTTTGCGCGCGTTTTTGGTGCGTCGTGCGTTGCGTCGCCGTTGCGTCGCCGACGCACCGGCGCGCAACACTAATGTGAACGTAGCCTAACATAGACACCTTTGCGCTTAGCCTACAACAAATAGGTTGCGAGTGAGTTTTTATATATTGTACCTGTATCTCACCTTCCCCTTAAGGGTAGTTTTTATATTTTGGTTTCAATAAAAGTTATATTTTATATTATCTCTATTGCTGGTACCTAATATCTTCCTGGTGTACTGCCTCTAGTTGCTGCTTTTTGTCTAGATGGTTTGATTTTTGCCAAGCATGCTGCGATTGTTCTCGCATGCCAAATTGGCACGAGAAAATAATCACAGATGAGAGCTGCCCCATAGTTTAACATTGGGCCCAATGCAATATGATTTTTTTATCGGATTGCACTTGTCAGAGTACATCGCAAGTGTGAGCGAGCCCTAATTTAGCTTTCTTACTTTATTTATGTATTCGATAAGGTTTGCTGGAGAGTTGGGTTTTTTTTTTTTGTTTCTTTAGAAAAATCCAGTTATTAGACATAAATTTTGAGGGTTTTTAAATGGAAATGCACCAGGCAATTGAAGAAACCATATAAACTCATGGCCTATATTTATACTTGTTATTCTAAACAAGTTTTCAATGTCCTCTCATGCAAGAATTCTCCTTCCTGTTGGGTTTTGCTACTTTTAAATGACTTTAGCAACAGGAATAGACTAATATGTAATGTTCCACCCACTTCATATTCCACAGGTTATGTAGCATAGTATAGTAAATATAGTATATGAATAGTGCAATACATAAAAACAGTAGAAATCGTTCATTAAATGCACATCACATCATGGCCTTCATTTGGTCGATTTGATATGTGTACTGGCTAGGTACTGTCTAACCAGTACTCTGGAATCCGTAATGGTAAAGGTCATGTGATTAAGAGCAGTAATTCATACATTGGATATGTTAAGAAAGAATTAGTGACAAGCCTAAAATGTCCAGACATCCAGATGTTTAGCCATTGGGGGAGCCACACTGCTCTGGTTTATAACGTTGCGGCTTAATACGTGAATGGCACCAAACATGAACTGTTGTTTTAACCTGATGGTTATTGGTCTCGCTCCATACATTTAATGTGCTAAAAATGATTTGAAAGATGTCTCTGTGCTTGAACATAGAAGAAGTGAACACAAAAGTGCAGTCTACTCCATACAGAAGGTTTCTCCTGTGTCTGCAGATACAATCCTGATCACAGTATTCTCCCAGTCATACGTTTTCCAGATGGAGAAATAAAAGACATTTTACTTTTTTTTTACAATTTTGTTTTTACATGACATAAAACAGTGGGAGATTAGGTACTAAAGGTACAGTTATGGCAACTAGCAATTATTCTTCATATGCAAAATCATATACTGAGAAATCTGCTGAGCAAAGACATATGTACAGTAGTTCCTGATTACGTTTATGGTAATGGCGTGCTCAGTAGAAATTGCACAACAAAGTTTGAGGTCCATTTTTTCCTATTAGTCTTTATAAAATTAAAAATTTGGGGCTAAAACAACATTTTAGCAGGAAAAATTTAAACATTATTTCATCATCGCCCAATGGTATAAATTTCTATGAGTCATATGTTGTGTCAACATTCTCTCGATGCCCCTAGATGTATTCATTGAGGGGTGTAGTTTGTAAAATTATGTCACTTATGGGGGTTTCTGGTTTTCTGGCTCTTCAGGGGCTCTGCCAATGTGACATGCTACCTTCAAACCATTCCAGCAAAATCTGAGCTCCGATATGGTGATTCTTCCTTACTTAACATTGCACTGTACTTCAAAAGTAGTTTTCGACCACATATGATGTGTTATTGTACCAGTTAAACTTGTGAAAATTTGTAAATGAAAAAAATTGGGGGCAAAAATTTTGAAGGAAAAATTTTTTTTTTCATTTTCACAGTTCGACGTCATAAATTTTGTGAACCACCTATAGGTTCAGAAGGAATAGAAGAAAGGCGTTCCAGCTCCTTTAAAAATTTCAAAAACTTTATTTCTCCATTAAAATGCGAAACAGCAATCCTTGCCTTAGTGCGAAAATGTGAGTGCAGAGTACAAGGCAAGGATTACTGTTTCGCATTTTAATGGAGAAATAAAGTTTTTGAAATTTTTAAAGGAGCTGGAACGCCTTTCTTCTATTCCTTCTGCTATTCACTCATCCTGGTCCGAGATGAAGTTCCGTGCACCTGCGTGGATCGGTGAGCTGGCTGTGGCTATTTAGTCTTTTTTTTTTTCACCTATAGGTTCAAAGTGCTCAGCAGATGTCTAGATAAATTCCTTGATGGGTCTAGTTTCCAAAATTGTGTTACTTGTGGGGGATTTCCACTGTTTAGGCACATAAGGGACTCTTAAACCTGACATGGCTTGACTGACACGTCTACTGATTCCAGCCTATTTTGAGTTCAAAAAGTCAAATAGTACTCTTTACATTCCGTGCACTGTCGTTCGCCTAAACAGTAGTTATCTCCCACATATGAGGTATTGGCATACTCAGCAAAAAATTACACAACAAATTGTATCATGTAATTGTTGGCATATGCAACAGATTGGGACTTATTATAAGTGAAAGGAGGACTTTATACTAACCAGACAGCAGATGGCGATAGTGTGTAAAGTCATATACTTGCTGAAATGTGGGGAGGGAAGCTCTCAGTGGTTGGTTGTTTTCTTACTTTCGGTTTTGCTTTTCTTCATGAATGTGTTGTCTTCAGTGCACGGACTGTGTGACACTGAATTGTATCTCATGTTTATCCAGTATGAAGTAAATACTGTTTCTATAAAAAGACCAGTAGCGCTTCAACCCTTAAGAAACTCGGCAGAAAGTAATGATACAATTCCACCTTTTTGTATCGTAATCTATATACAAAAATAAAAAACAAGTAATACCTGCGCTGAGTGACAAAAAATCCTCCAAACCACACAATTTATGTTATCAAAAAGAAAGAATTTTTATAGGTTACCATACCAGAATAACAAGAGCATAACCGTGGTGTGGATAAGTGTCCTATTTGATAAGGTACCAGGAGCGTTTTGGTTGTCAAATAGGTAAATATAACAAATTGTTACCTTTGAATAATCAATGGAATTAACCGGCTCCTTGTGGTGGTCTTACTGACCATCCTTCAGGGAAGGAACACGGTAGTTCCGAAACGCGTAGGATTTGGTCCTCGCTGCTCTCCTTAGCCTAGTCATGTGTTTATTCACGTGACCGTGACGTCACGGAAGGTCCTGCTTCGGCAGAGGACCCAGCGGCTACTCCAGCGCTTAATAGTCCCAAGCGGGGAGCGTGCTTTGAGCGTTCTGCCGCCGGCCGGGGCAGCGCACAGAGCGGCTCCACCTGAAGATACACACCGGAACTACGGACGCAGCGGACTCAACCCAGAGTGGCTTCATCTGAAGACATAAACTGAAGTGGACATAGCCTAATAGGACAATTGTAGGAAGCCTGCCAGTTTCTTTTATACTACGGATGCAATGGACATGATTCAGTAAGACCACCACAAGGAGCCGGTTAATTCCATTGATTATTCAAAGGTAACAATTTGTTATATTTACCTATTTGACAACCAAAACGCTCCTGGTACCTTATCAAATAGGACACTTATCCACACCACGGTTATACTCTTGTTATTCTGGTATGGTAACCTATAAAAATTCTTTCTTTTTGATAACATAAATTGTGTGGTTTGGAGGATTTTTTGTCACTCAGCGCAGGTATTACTTGTTTTTTATGAAGTAAATACTGTTTACTCAAGATATCTTGCTGATTGAAGCTTTCCTAAGTACAGCGGTGACTGCAAGAAGACGCACTCTGCAACAGGTTATGGGCCCAGACATCCCAGATAACCCCAGGCACCCCAGATAACTCCAGGCAACCCAGGCACCCCAGACACTACAGGTCTGCACTACAAGCTCAGGCAGAAGGATCCTGGTTTATAGCCCAGATAACGGAGCACACAGATAAGCTCTGTAAACAGAAGGAACTAAATCCAGATACAGAGTGACAGAGGAATTCAGCATCCCAGGAGCTGGATATAATTGCAGAGAATTCACAGGACATACAGGAGAATATCTTCAGTACAACTCTCTAAACAAGTAAGACTATATAAAGATGATGAGTAACACAGAACTGAAATATACAGTAGCTAAACTGATTAGTGAAAATTATCAGTTATGGAAATTCAAAGTAGAGATGTTGTTATCTAAGGATGATCTATGGGAAGTAATTGTTACAGCAAGACCAGATCAAGATAATCAGACATGGGATAAGAAGGATATACAAGCGAGAGCTGTTGTGAGTTCTGTTTTTGGGCTCCCTCTGGTGGTTACTGATGGTACTGGGTGACTTGTCTTTCCTGGGTTTCTGGGTTCCACCTGTTCCATCAGCATATGGGAGTTTCCTATTTAACCTGGCTTTGCTGGCATTTCCTCGCCGGTTATCAATGTATCCAGTGTGTCTTGTTACCTCTGCTCCCTGCTCCTAGAACCTTCTGGACAAGCTAAGTTTGGATTTTCCTGTTTTGTGTTTTGCTTAATTTGGTTTTTAGTCCAGCCTGCAGATATGTGATTCTCTGCTGCTGGTTGCTCTAGTGGGCTGAAATTGCTTTTCATGTACCATGAGTTGGCACATGAGTTCAAGTAATTTCAGGATGGTTTTTTGAAGGGTTTTTCGCTGACCGCGCAGTTCACTTTTGTATCCTCTGCTATCTAGCTTTAGCGGGCCTCATTTTGCTGAAACTGTTTTCATACTACGTATGTGCTTTCCTCTCATTTCACCGTCATTATATGTGGGGGGCTGCTATTTGCTGTGGGGTATTTCTCTGGAGGCAAGAGAGGTCTGTGTTTCTTCTGATAGGGGAAGTTAGATCTTCGGCTGGAGCGAGACGTCTAGGATCATCGTAGGCACGTTCCCCGGCTACTTTTATTTGTGTGTTAGGTTCAGGGTCGCGGTCAGCTCAGGTTCCATCGCCCTAGAGCTTGTTTGTATCTGTGCTTGTCCTTTTTGTGATCCCCTGCCATTGGGATCATGACAGTATAACCGGCCCACAAAGTGTTAATTGTATTGGCTGAAGTAGGAGGATAAGTAGTCTGAGGAAGTTTTTTTTTTTTTTTTTCCCCTCAGAGTTTGCTGCCTAGCCTTATTGCAGCCTGGCTACTTCCTCCTCCTCTTAATCTTTGAATGGCTCTGATCTCAGCTGTTTATCATGGACGTCCAGAGTTTGGCTTCCAGCCTGAATAATCTTGCCACTAAGGTTCAAAATATACAGGATTTTGTTGTACATGCTCCTATGTCTGAACCTAGAATTCCTGTCCCAGAGTTTTTTTCTGGAGATAGATCTCGTTTTCTGAATTTTAGGAACAATTGCAAGTTGTTTCTTTCTTTGAAATCTCGCTCCTCTGGAGACCCTGCTCAGCTAGTCAAGATAATTATATCTTTCCTGCGGGGTGACCCTCAGGATTGGGCATTTGCATTGGCACCAGAGGACCCTGCGTTGCTTAATGCAGATGCGTTTTTTCTGGCATTGGGTTTGCTCTATGAGGAACCTAACCAAGAGATTCAGGCTGAAAAAGCTTTGTTGGCCCTCTCTCAGGGGCAAGATGAAGCAGAAATTTATTGTCAAAAATTTCGGAAGTGGTCGGTACTTACTCAGTGGAATGAGTGCGCTCTGGCTGCAAAGTTTAGAGATGGCCTTTCTGAGGCCATTAAAGATGTTATGGTGGGGTTCCCTGCGCCTGCTGGTCTGAATGAGTCTATGACTATGGCTGTTCAGATTGATCGGCGTTTACGGGAGCGCAAACCTGTGCATCATTTGGCGGTGTCGTCTGAACCGTCACCTGAGATAATGCAATGTGATAGAATTCAGTCCAGAAGTGAACGGCAAAAGTATAGGCGGAAAAAAGGGTTGTGCTTTTATTGTGGTGATTCAGCTCATGTTATATCAGCATGCTCTAAACGCACAAAAAAGGTTGATAAGTCTGTTGCCATTAGTACTTTACAGTCTAAGTTCATGCTGTCTGTGACTCTGATTTGTTCATTATCATCCATTTCCGTCGATGCCTATGTGGATTCAGGCGCTGCCCTGAGTCTTATGGATTGGTCATTTGCCAATCGCTGTGGGTTTAGTCTGGAGCCTCTGGAAGTCCCTATTCCTTTGAAGGGAATTGACTCTACACCTTTGGCTATGAATAAACCTCAGTACTGGACACAAGTGACCATGCGTATGACTCCCGTTCATCAGGAGGTGATTCGCTTCCTGGTACTGTATAATTTGCATGATGTTCTAGTACTTGGTCTGCCATGGTTACAAACTCATAATCCAGTCCTTGACTGGAAATCAGTGTCTGTGTTAAGCTGGGGTTGTCAGGGGGTTCATGATGATGCACCTCCGATTTCTATCGCTTCATCTACTCCTTCTGAGATTCCTGTGTTTTTGTCTGACTATCGGGATGTTTTTGAGGAGCCTAAGCTCAGTTCGCTTCCTCCTCACAGGGATTGCGATTGTGCTATAAATTTAATTCCGGGCAGTAAATTTCCTAAAGGTCGTTTGTTCAATCTGTCAGTGCCAGAGCATACTGCTATGCGGGATTATGTTAAGGAGTCCTTGGAAAAGGGACATATCCGTCCATCTTTGTCCCCTTTGGGAGCAGGTTTTTTTTTCGTGGCCAAGAAAGATGGTTCCTTGAGGCCTTGTATAGATTATCGTCTTTTGAATAAGATTACCGTAAAATATCAGTATCCTTTGCCATTGTTGACTGATTTGTTTGCTCGCATTAAGGGGGCTAAATGGTTCACTAAGATTGATCTTCGGGGTGCGTATAATCTTATACGAATAAAGCAAGGTGATGAGTGGAAAACCGCATTTAATACGCCTGAGGGCCATTTTGAGTATTTGGTAATGCCTTTTGGACTTTCTAATGCTCCTTCAGTCTTCCAGTCCTTTATGCACGATATTTTCCGTGAATATCTGGATAAATTTATGATTGTGTATTTGGATGATATTTTGGTTTTTTCTGATGACTGGGAGTCTCATGTTCAGCAGGTCAGGAAGGTGTTTCAGGTCCTGCGGGCCAATTCCTTGTTTGTAAAAGGCTCAAAGTGTCTCTTTGGAGTCCAGAAGATTTCTTTCTTGGGGTATATTTTTTCCCCTTCTACTATTGAGATGGATCCCGTCAAGGTTCAGGCTATTTGTGACTGGACGCAGCCTACATCTCTTAAGAGTCTACAGAAGTTCTTGGGCTTTGCTAATTTCTATCGTCGTTTTATAACTAATTTTTCTAGTGTTGTTAAGCCTTTGACAGATTTGACTAAGAAGGGTGCTGATGTTGCTAATTGGTCTCCTGCGGCTGTGGAGGCCTTTCAGGAACTTAAGCGCCGGTTTTCTTCTGCTCCTGTGTTGCGTCAGCCAGATGTTTCGCTCCCTTTTCAGGTTGAGGTTGATGCTTCCGAGATTGGAGCGGGGGCGGTTTTGTCACAGAGAAGCTCCGATGGCTCAGTGATGAAGCCATGCGCGTTTTTTTCTAGAAAGTTTTCGCCGGCTGAGCGGAATTATGATGTTGGTAATCGGGAACTTTTGGCCATGAAGTGGGCATTTGAGGAGTGGCGTCATTGGCTAGAGGGTGCTAGACATCGTGTGGTGGTCTTGACTGATCACAAAAATTTGATTTACCTTGAGTCTGCCAGGCGTCTGAATCCTAGACAGGCTCGTTGGTCACTGTTTTTCTCTCGTTTCAATTTTGTGGTTTCATACCTGCCAGGTTCAAAGAATGTGAAGGCGGATGCTCTTTCTAGGAGTTTTGTGCCTGACTCCCTTGGAAATTCTGAGCCCTCTGGTATCCTTAGGGATGGGGTGATTTTGTCTGCTGTCTCCCCAGACTTGCGACGTGCTTTGCAGGAGTTTCAGGTGGCTAAACCTGATCGTTGTCCGCCTGAGAGACTGTTTGTTCCGGATAATTGGACCAGTAGAGTCATCTCCGAGGTCCATTCTTCTGCGTTGGCAGGTCATCCTGGAATATTTGGTACTAGAGACTTGGTGGCCAGGTCTTTTTGGTGGCCTTCCTTGTCGAGGGATGTGCGTTCTTTTGTGCAGTCTTGTGAGGTTTGTGCTAGGGCTAAGCCTTGCTGTTCTCGGGCCAGTGGATTGTTGTCACCTTTGCCTATCCCGAAGAGGCCTTGGACGCACATTTCCATGGACTTTATTTCGGATCTCCCTGTCTCTCAAAAAATGTCCGTCATCTGGGTTGTGTGTGATCGCTTTTCTAAAATGGTTCATCTGGTACCCTTGCCTAAGTTGCCTTCCTCCTCTGAGTTGGTCCCTCTGTTTTTTCAGAATGTGGTTCGTTTGCATGGGATTCCTGAGAACATCGTTTCTGACAGGGGATCCCAGTTTGTGTCTAGATTTTGGCGGACTTTCTGTGCTAAGATGGGCATTGATTTGTCCTTTTCGTCTGCATTCCATCCTCAGACGAATGGCCAGACTGAACGAACTAATCAGACCTTGGAAACTTATTTAAGGTGTTTTGTTTCTGCTGATCAGGATGACTGGGTTACCTTTTTGCCGCTGGCCGAGTTTGCGCTTAATAATCGGGCTAGTTCTGCTACCTTGGTTTCTCCTTTCTTTTGTAATTCGGGGTTTCATCCTCGTTTTTCCTCTGGTCAGGTGGAACCTTCTGATTGTCCTGGAGTGGACATGGTGGTGGATAGGTTGCATCGGATTTGGAGTCATGTGGTGGACAATTTGAAGTTGTCCCAGGAGAAGGCTCAGCAGTTTGCTAATCGCCGTCGCCGCGTGGGTCCTCGACTTCTTGTTGGTGACTTGGTGTGGTTGTCTTCTCGTTTTGTTCCTATGAAGGTCTCTTCTCCTAAGTTCAAGCCTCGGTTCATCGGTCCCTATAGGATCTTGGAAATTCTTAACCCTGTGTCGTTTCGTTTGGATCTCCCGGCATCGTTTGCTATTCATAATGTGTTTCATCGGTCGTTGTTGCGGAAGTATGAGGTACCTGTTGTTCCTTCTCTTGAGCCTCCTGCTCCAGTGCTGGTGGAGGGAGAATTGGAGTATGTTGTGGAGAAGATATTGGATTCTCGTGTTTCCAGACGGAAACTCCAGTATTTGGTCAAGTGGAAGGGTTATGGTCAGGAGGATAATTCTTGGGTGGTTGCCTCGGATGTTCATGCTGATGATTTGGTTCGCGCTTTTCATAGGGCTCATCCTGGTCGCCCTGGTGGTTCTCGTGAGGGTTCGGTGACCCCTCCTCAAGGGGGGGGTACTGTTGTGAGTTCTGTTTTTGGGCTCCCTCTGGTGGTTACTGATGGTACTGGGTGACTTGTCTTTCCTGGGTTTCTGGGTTCCACCTGTTCCATCAGCATATGGGAGTTTCCTATTTAACCTGGCTTTGCTGGCATTTCCTCGCCGGTTATCAATGTATCCAGTGTGCCTTGTTACCTCTGCTCCCTGCTCCTAGAACCTTCTGGACAAGCTAAGTTTGGATTTTCCTGTTTTGTGTTTTGCTTAATTTGGTTTTTAGTCCAGCCTGCAGATATGTGATTCTCTGCTGCTGGTTGCTCTAGTGGGCTGAAATTGCTTTTCATGTACCATGAGTTGGCACATGAGTTCAAGTAATTTCAGGATGGTTTTTTGAAGGGTTTTTCGCTGACCGCGCAGTTCACTTTTGTATCCTCTGCTATCTAGCTTTAGCGGGCCTCATTTTGCTGAAACTGTTTTCATACTACGTATGTGCTTTCCTCTCATTTCACCGTCATTATATGTGGGGGGCTGCTATTTGCTGTGGGGTATTTCTCTGGAGGCAAGAGAGGTCTGTGTTTCTTCTGATAGGGGAAGTTAGATCTTCGGCTGGAGCGAGACATCTAGGATCATCGTAGGCACGTTCCCCGGCTACTTTTATTTGTGTGTTAGGTTCAGGGTCGCGGTCAGCTCAGGTTCCATCGCCCTAGAGCTTGTTTGTATCTGTGCTTGTCCTTTTTGTGATCCCCTGCCATTGGGATCATGACAGAGAGCCACCATTAGCTTATTAGTGGATGATGCTCAATTAATACATATAAGAAATGAAGAAACAGCTAAGGGAATGTGGGAAGCATTAAGAAAACTGTATGAAAGACCTAGCTTGAATCACAAGTTGTTTTTATTAAGAAAGCTGTACAGTATGAGATTGAGTGCAAATGACGATATGCAGAAGCACATATTCTCAATGATGGAAGTGATATCACAGCTAAGATCTATTGGTGAAGATGTTAAAGAAAGTCATGTAGCAGCTATATTGTTGTGCAGTTTACCAGATTCATATACAGCCTTGATAAATGCCCTTGAGATGAGACCAGAAACTGACATTACATTAGATTTTGTGAAAACAAGACTAATAGATGAATATCAGAGAAGAAAAGAACAAAGAAATGATTCTTCTACTGAAAAGGACAGTGAAAACGCTCTTAAAGCTACAGAATTCAAAAAACCCTATAATAAAGAGACAAGAGAATGCTTCAGATGTAAGAAAAAAGGTCATTTAAAGAAAGACTGTACCATATGGAAAGCAGAACAACAAAAATTACAACATAAAAAGCATACAGAGAAAGTAAAAAACACAATTTCCGATTCATGTGAGAATAATTGGAATGGCACATTTAAAGTAACAGACAAGAAATCATCACTTGGTTGGTTTATTGATTCAGGAGCAACGAGTCATATGACAAGTGACAAGAATTTCTTTACTGATCTTGATTTAGATAAGAAAGAAGCCATTTATCTCGCAGATGGAAGCAAAATAACCGCAGAAGGTATTGGACAAGGTATGCTAAATTGTTCAAACAAGTTCGGACAAGATTCAAAGATACTTGTACAAGATGTGTTGTATGTTCCAAAATTGGAAGGCGGATTATTATCTGTGAAACGTTTAACAGCAAAAGGACTTACAGTGAAATTCAAAGACAATGAGTGTGCAATTATTGCAGGAAACAAGGTGATAACCAAAGTCAAGGCAGATGAACAATTATATCATTTTGACACACCAAAGGAACAAATGAAGGTATGTACACATGATCACAAAAACTGTATTCACATGTGGCATAGACGTCTAGGACATAGACACCCTGACAGTATAAGGGAACTACAGAGAAAAGAATTGACAAAAGATTTAAAGATATCAGATTGCTCAATTACCATAAGATGTGATTGTTGTATAAAATCCAAAGCCACAAGGATATCTATTCCAAAAGAAAGTGAGATGAAAAGCGAAAGACCACTTGATTTGGTGCATACTGACGTATGTGGACCCATGAAAGTGACTACATCAGGAGGCAATAGATACATGTTGACTTTTATAGACGATTACTCAAGATACACAGTCACATACTTAATTAAAAACAAAAGTGAAGTTTTTGATAAACTTGTAGACTATGTAACAAGATCAAGTAACAAATTTCAAAGGAAGCCAATTGTCGTCAGAAGTGATAATGGAGGTGAATTTACAGGTCACAGAATAGAAGACTACTTAAGACAAAATGGAATAGAACACCAGAAAACGGTTCCATACACACCTGAACAAAATGGAGTAGCAGAAAGAAAAAACAGAACTCTAACAGAGATGATAAGATGTATGCTGACAGATTCCAAACTACCAGAGAAATATTGGGGTGAGGCAGCAATGACAGCTACTTATCTACAGAACAGACTTTTTTGCAGAAAACTGACGAAAACTCCATATGAACTGTGGCAAGGTATGAAACCAAGTGTCAATCATTTAAAAGTTTTTTGATGTAAAGTTTTCATATTCATTCCAACAGAAAAACGTTCCAAACTTCAAAACAGATCCATGGAAGGAATATTTGTTGGATATAGTGAAAATTGCAAAGGATACAGAATCCTAGATCCCAAAACAGACAGAGTTACGGTGAGTAACAGTGTGACATTCATTGAAGATTTAAATGAAGACATTATGATTTCAGTTGAAACAAAAAATGAGAAAACCAATAATGACACAACTGAAGAAATATCTGATGAGAAAGAAGCAGAAGTTAATGAAGAACAAAATACTGAAAGTGAAGAATCACAACTACAAACAGACACAGAACCAAGACGTTCAATGAGAGATAACAAAGGAAAACCACCAAAACGTCTCTCATACAAGACAAGCACAAGAAAAATCTATGAGCCTACTTCTTGGGAAGAAATATCTAAACTGCCTGTTGGAGAAGACAATGATGAGACATTTGCTCCAGTTGTCAAACACACTATCTTCAACAGAAGCAGAATATGTTGCCGCAGCACACACGAGTCAAGAAGTACTGTGGTTAAGACAATTGTTGACAGAATTAGGACAACCACAGTTGGCACCAACAAAACTAAAAGAGGACAATCAAGGATGTCTTGTTCTTGCTCAGATGGAAAGAGTCAATTCAAGAACCAAGCATATTGATGTGAAATATCATTTCTTGAGAGATCATCAGGAACAAGGAGTCTTGAAGTTAGAGTACTGTCCTACTGAAGAAATGACAGCAGAAATTTTCACGAAGGCGTTGAATGCTGATAAACATCAGAGACTAATAAAAAAGTTGGGTTTGATTGAATAAGTCCTTACTGTTGAGAAAGGGTGTTGGCATATGCAACAGATTGGGACTTATTATAAGTGAAAGGAGGACTTTATACTAACCAGACAGCAGATGGCGATAGTGTGTAAAGTCATATACTTGCTGTAATGTGGGGAGGGAAGCTCTCAGTGGTTGGTTGTTTTCTTTCGGTTTTGCTTTTCTTCATGAATGTGTTGTCTTCAGTGCACGGACTGTGTGACACTGAATTGTATCTCATGTTTATCCAGTATGAAGTAAATACTGTTTACTCAAGATATCTTGCTGATTGAAGCTTTCCTAAGTACAGCGGTGACTGCAAGAAGACGCACTCTGCAACAGTAATTTCTCCTGCTACCCTTGTGAAAATAAGAAAAATTGGGGCTAAATAACATTTTTTGTGGGAAAAAATAGATTTTATTTTCACTGCTCAATGTTATAAACTTCTGTGAAGCATCTGGGGGATTAAGGTGCTAAGAAAAAACAAAAAAGATTCAAAAAAAGACCTAAAAAAATATATACTTTATTGTAAATAAATAAAATAAGGAACCACTTATAACCTATAAACCAAAAGTAGGGATCCTATGGGTCAGGATAAGCTTGTAATACAATACAAAACACAAAAAATAGTACTAATAGGAAAGGACTAGGGAGGATAGTGGTGCCTCACCCTAAGCTATTCCCTTCCTTGCAGCGGAGGTTGGCACCCTGGGATACGAAATGGCGCCCCCGCTCAACGTAGACTGACCCTGATGACCCTAATAGGTATCCCTACCACAAGCCACCACCCAAACAAACACAACGAAAACCAAAAAGTGAATATATACACTAAAATGCTGTAGCTAGTACTGACTGCTGGCGGTAGCGGTGAGCTTAATACAAATGACTCTAAGAAATTACTAAAGGCCCCGTCACACATAGCGAGATCGCTAGCGAGATCGCTGCTGAGTCACAAGTTTTGTGACGCAACAGCGATCTCAGTAGCGATCTCGCTATGTGTGACACGTACCAGCGATCAGGCCCCTGCTGTGAAATCGCTGGTCGTGTCGGAATGGCCTGGGCCATTTTTTGATCGTTGAGGTCCCGCTGATATCGCTGAATCGGCATGTGTGACGCCGATTCAGCGATGTCTTCGCTGGTAACCAGGGTAAACATCGGGTAACTAAGCGCAGGGCCGCGCTTAGTAACCCGATGTTTACCCTGGTTACCATCATTAAAGTAAAAAAAAAAAAACGCTACATACTTACCTACCGCTGTCTGTCCCCGGCGCTCTGCTTCTCTGGTCTGGCTGTGAGCGCCGGGCAGCCGGAAAGCAGAGCGGTGACGTCACCGCTCTGCTTTCCGGCCGCTGTGCTCACAGCCAGACCAGAGAAGCAGAGCGCCGGGGACAGACAGCGGTAGGTAAGTATGTAGCGTTTGTTTTTTTTTACTTTAACGATGGTAACCAGGGTAAACATCTTGTTACTAAGTGCGACCCTGCGCTTAGTTACCCGATGTTTACCCTGGTTACCGGGGACCTCGGGATCGTTGGCGATCAAACAGCGACGCTGCAGCGATCCGGATCGTTGTCGGTATCGCTGCAGCGTCGCTATGTGTGACGAGGCCTTAAGACTCTTACTAATGTGAACACTAGGAGATAAGGTGATTCACAGAGATAGACCGTAAACAATGTTTAATAACACAGTTTACTCCTCTTAAGGGTAGGATTTAGGTGGTGTAAAAAAGAAGTATGAAATGATAACCTATTAGAAAACAGAAGAGTCTTAATAAACGTTATGGTATCAACGCCAGAAAAAAATAAAAAATTGACTTCTGGACCACGTGCAGCGTCTGTATCTCTCGCTGCCCACCCCTATCACTGGCATCCCCTGATGAGCCCCGCAGGATCTCCTCCGGGGCGAAACGCGTCGGGTTGAGACACTGTCTCTTAAGATAAGTGTATCACTAACGTACACATATGCTGCTGTGCTGGCTGTCTTTTATTTGTTCTTTGCTGCACTATGTGAGCCATTGGACAAATCTTGGAAGAAATGCATCGGGACGACAAGATAGGGAGAGTGCAGGGCATGTGTATACTGGGGTAGCTGTGGACTGCCCTTGTAAGGGCAGGAGCTTTGGGGATAGCTTACTGGTAGCCCCAAAGGGATTGACATAGGGATTGTCATCTCTTCATTTCCCGGATGTTTATCTGACAAAAGAACACCCGGTGCTCCGATGCCTGCTTGATGGAATTGGTGAGACCGTTCCTTTTACTTTGTTTAAAAGTTACAGTAAGCATCTCTCACAGTACATGCTAAAAACTGTTCATTGTTTATATATGCGTCTGAGTGTACAGGGATTGTTGCTGTCTTACATTATTCTGGCACAGCTTCTTTGAACCTTGTCTCAGAAATATTGATTCCGAAAATACGGTCGGAAATTTTTTTAATCCTGTCTAGGGCTCATCAGTCTCTTAAATCCATCACTTATGGTTGAGACTTGGCCCCCCTGTTTTATGTATTCACTTGGGTGACTGTTTTTTACTGACTTTAGTGTATTAAAAGTTATGTTTTATCTTCCACTTTTTTGCTTTGTTATGATTAATCATTAGTGGGATCACCTGTATGACTCACACTCAATATACAGAATTTTGCTTTGTTATCAAAATGATATCTACCAGAAGAAAAAAATAACTTAAAAGCTTTGGAGAGTGATTTAGAAGTTGGGACTGTTCTCTTTCATGTGCACATAGGCCTGAATACTGCAGGACTTGAAAGTTTTGCACATGTAACTGGGGTTCATACAGTGGCGTAACTACCACAGTCGCAGCAGTCGCCACTGCGACCGGGCCCGGGAGAGTCACGGGCCCGGCAGGTCAGATGCATGCCGACATCAGCAAAAAGTTCAAAACTGTTGCCGCGCAGGTGATTCCTCCCGCTCTGCAAAAGACAGACCTGCCCTCCACCTGACCTGCCGGGTGCAGGCATCAACTCAGCAGCCAACACCTGAACTGTTAGAAAGGAAGAGCTGAAGGACCTGTGGTGACGTCATCATTATCATAGGTCCTTCACCATTTATCAGCTCTGCCTCCTGATGACGATGACATCACCACAGGTCCTTCAGCTCTCAGCAGCAGCTCAGTCCTGGTTGTGTGCAGCTCGTGTTCTCTGGTATCAGCCAGCAGCAGATTTCCGGTTCCTGCTGTTCCGGTGAGATGTATATTCATATGGGGAAGAATGTGTGTTCAGATGGGGCAGAATGTCGAATCAGATGGGGCAGAATGTGGAGACAGATGGGGCAGAATGTGGACATAGATGTGGCAGAATGTGGTGACAGATGGGGCAGAATGTGGAGACAGATGGGGCAGAATGTGGAGATAGATGGGACAGAATGTGGAGTCAAATGGAGCAGAATTTGGAGACAGATAGGGCAGAATGTGGAGACAGATGGGGCAGAATGTGGAGACAGATGGGGCAGAATGTGGAGACAGATGGGGCAGAATGTGGAGTTAGATGGGGCAGAATGTGGAGTCAGATGGGGCAGAATGTGGAGACAGATGGGGCAGAATGTGGGGACAGATGGGGCAGAATGTGGAGACAGATGGGGCAGAAGGTGGGGACAGATGGGGCAGAATGTGGTGACAGATGGGGCAGAATGTGGAGTCAAATGGAGCAGAATTTGGAGACAGATGGGGCAGAATGTGGAGACAGATGGGGCAGAATGTGGAGACAGATGGGGAAGAATGTGGAGACAGATGGGGCAGAATGTGGAGACAGATGGGGCAGAATGTGGTGACAGATGGGGCAGAATGTGGTGACAGATGGGGCAGAATGTGGAGACAGATGAGGCAGGATCATGGGCAGGATGTGGATTTGGGTGGAAAATATTTTGGCAGGGGGGGCCCATTTGAAAGTTCGTACTGGGGCCCATAACTTTGTAGTTACGCCACTGGGTTCATAGAACACCAAACTGAGAATCTCTGTGTTGTGCGCTCCCCACAGTGCACTATACATTGCACAGGGTGTGATATGCCTCAAGTCCTCCTGTAAGAATAATGTTATTAATTACTATTATTTTGATTAATAATCTCCTTACATCATCTTTTATAAGGCTATATTTAATAGTAATGTTGGAAATGGCTTCCAAAGAAGTTTTAGTGGGTTGTGATTCAAACAGCCAAATCAGTTTGGCTCATCGAGTTCTATTGGTTTCTGACCCCTTGCTGTTCTACATTATATTACTTTAACTATATTACTGTGCTAATTCTAGTTTACGTGCCTGCTTTAAGGGGTGCTTACAACCACTTTGCTAGTGTTATCAGCCACTCTATCAGGCTCATTTCGGAACCCCTAATTTATGTCAGGTAGATTAATACTGTTAAGACTGTTATGATCTGTGTTCAGGTGTCCCGAGTCCAGGGGTTTCTTCACTGTCACCCTAGCTCGCCCTGTACCCAGGATTACTTATTCTGAAGATGCCGGGGCCACGTATCTTGCCTTAGCTTCTGAATCCGCACTCAGTCTATACCCTTTGTTCATCCAGGGAAGAGGGGTTTAGTAGTGTACCGTAATACAACAACCAGACTAACAAGGTAATACAAACAGGGATAAAGGAAAACATCAATCATACAAATATACTCATGCAAACAACAGAGGTAAAGACTGAGAAGTAGAAGATGGGGTAAAACCAAAGTAGGATGAGGAGGAGAATTAGCAAACACCCACATCCTAGCAACATTCTCAGATAAATTCATCAAATGCCTTCTCAAAGAACAACCAAAAATTGCCATCTCCTAACCATGCAGCATAAGGTAGCTCTGGCAATGAGTGCTACCCAGGGCACAGATTATATAGTATAAGGGAGTGGCTAACAGTGAACAGCTGAGCCTTAATGCAGGAAAGCTTCCAAGCGCTCTTAACCTGCACCATTTAATATGAAGGTGTAGTGCTTCTAAACAATGAAGGAGTAGGAGAAATCAGACATAAACATATTTTTTCTATTTTTTTACTTTTTTTGCACTTGTCATGTGCTGCCATCTTGTGATAGATAATAAAATTACAGGGTGTACATTCTTGTCCAGGTTTATATTTTATGACTAATACCAAGTTCTGAGTGTTTAGTTTATTGAAGTATTAATACATATTTGCCATAATAATAATACTAATCATACTATTCAATATTAATTTTAATATTTGTTAGGAAAATATAGTTAAAGACTGTGGTCATTTAGAACCTTACGCTCCCTAACAACCTAAAATGCGGTAATGACCATGGTTGGTTGAGTGCATGGTTTACTTCTCAAGAGCTGAAGGAGAAAGTTATATCTGGCACTAGATTTGAGAATAAAAACTTACTCACCAGACAACATACTCCAGATTATACTAGTTAAAAAGAATCTGTCACTTCGCTAATGCTTCAATATCATAACGTAGTGACAAAGAGCCTGATTCCAGTTTCTCTGTCACTTACTTTTTTGTTCTTGACATACTCTTCATAGAAATTACAGTTTGCTGCGGCTGGAGGCTAATTGACAGCGTTCTCTGTATGCTGGCACCATAAGCGGTCATTTATCCCTACTGACAGCATCAAAAGTTGCCCAAACCAGTAACTGCCAGTGTGCACCACTTTTGAGTTATAATTTCCGTTAATACTTTTCCAAATTTTCAAGAATGGTCAAAACTGTGTAAAATATTTTTTACTTATTCAAAAATAAGGTCCTAGTATTGTGAGATAAGAGGGTTATTTGATGCCAATTGAATGTTCCTTATTATGGTCTGAAAGTCTCTCCAGATCCTAGAGAATAATAAACGTAGAATGTGAAAAAGGAAAAGATAATAATACTCATCTAACAGCTCAACAGTTCTGCCACCACTGCAGGCACTGTCCTCACTCTGCAGCTCTTTTATTCACCTTTTCCTGTGCATTTAGTTTTGCCACATGTCAGAATCTCCATTTGGACTTATTTTTGAAGTACTGAAAAACGTGAGTTGAGTGGACCACTCTGATGGGGCCATTTCCTTTAAGTAGGTAGACAGAGTCACTTTGTGCTCTGCGTGGTCTCAGTTTCGACAAAGTCTGTCTTCTTGAGCATATTTGTAACCAACCTAGGAAGGCAAGAGAATTATAATGGATACTAGACAGAGAAGAAACTCCATCTACCTCATTAAAGTCAATGGCCCCATGGGAGGGTCCACCATAATACCGTTTTTCGAGGTTTCAGACAGATAAACCAATGGAGACACTGATGTGCGACAAAAGTACAATGTGAACATGCCAAAAAACAATTCAACCTTGAATAATTTGTGTTTGATATGAGACTCATAATGAACCTGATAATTTTGGACAAAAAGATCATAATTGTAGGCAATTGATATTATAAGTCAAGATAGGCAAAATCATTTTTCTAAATTATGGTTGTTGCCAATTCTGTTTTTCAATGCACTGGGGCTATGGATGGGGCTATGGAGAGAGCATTTTAAAGTTGTTATGCTGGAATGTAGTAAATTCAAAGGTGGATCTACACTTAATGAGTCGAGGTGGTTCTCTTGGAGAAGCTAATAATGGATTTCAATAAAGTTCCACCAACCCCAGGAACTTCAAGGCATTATCGCCAAAACATTAGCAGTAGAAGTGTAAGTGGCATGAGCAATTTCTGTGAGTCGTTTAACACATTTTTTTCCTGCACCAGCAGAACAGAGTACAAGCCTGTCAGGTTGTGAATGACTAGAAAGGATGTTGCAGGAGTATCTGGAAACTCAATATCAATGCTATGGACCCTTTTCCAGAGTGGCCTTGGCTTGCCAGTTGTGCCTTGAAAGTTTTTTCATGCCCAGCAGCCAAAACGTTTCCTCCTCATTGCTGGTGGAGTCCTGATGCATAAGCGCATTTGGTCATGGATCTCCAGTCGCAGATTGGGCAGACTTGCCGATGATTTCGTTTTTAGTGTTATGTATTGATCTTGCGTTATTGCAATCTGTGCCATCTGTGTGGTGTCTTCTGTGCCTGCTGTTGCTACTGCTGCTGATGTTACAAACATTTTTTTGAAATATGGAGACTTCAGGTTCGGTCTCCACCTGGTGGGTTGCTTATAGTAGAAGACGTGTCAGAGGCCTATTATACTGTTTCTACTCTGTGCAAATTGATGGCGCTTTTGTGCTGTGTGACAATTATTTTTTGAAATGTAAATGTGGAGAATCCAAGTTGTATCTCCATCTGGTGTGTTGCCTGTAGTAGAAAATGTGTCAGAGGCCTATTACACGGTTTCTACTCTGTGGAAATTGATGACACGTATGTGCTGTGTGACAACTATTTTTTGAAATGTGGAGACTCCAAGATGGGTCTCGATCTGGTGGATTGTCTATGGTGGAAGGTGTGTCACAGGCCTATTATACTGTTTATACTCTGTGGAAATTGATGGAACTTTTGTGCTGTACGTCAATTATGTTTTTTAAATGTGGAAACTCCAGGTTCAATCTCCATCTGGTGGGTTGGCCATGTAAGTAGGGCTCCCAGACAGGCAGTCCTGCACTTAATTTCAGCCAACTACCTGTATTACTTTCCTTACATTTTTACTACCAATATTACTGTGTGAAACTGCCTTGCTGGCAGCTGCTGTGTTTGATGGTCATATGATGTGGGTGGTGACCACTCCCACCATTGTTTAAATAATCACCTGATGCATCAACTGACTGTTTGTGATAGAGTTTTCTATGTAGACCAGCCTTGTACTTGTAGCTCTCTCGGGTCAGCGCTGAAACTGCTACTTCTGTAGAGTTTGGGGTCCTGTTTCTCTATCCTCTGCAGTGTGGAGCTTGGCAGCCGAGCCTGGAGCTAAGTTCTTTGTTATTTACATTGTCTGTCTCGTGCTTGTCAATATCCCCTGTGTTTGTATCATCTGCAGAAGTGAGGCTAGCCTCCTTGCCGGCCAGTGCACTAGCCAGGGTTTAGTGAGGTGACAGCTAAGGAGCTGGTACGAGACGGCGGGAGGGGAACGATAGGCACAGGCTGTATTAGGAGGTGCCCCATCCCTCCTTCTCTACTATTATTGCCTTTTCCCCCCTTTTCCCTTCCCATGGTTGATGTTTGTTGTGCCATCTGCTGGACTGACCCTTGTGGGTCGTGACATTTATGTGATAATATAAGGGGTGACATAAACTTTAAGGGTATGTGCAAACGTTGGAGTTTTTGCTACGGATCTGCAGCGGATTTGACGCTGCGGATCCGCAGCAGTTTTCCATGTGGTGTACAGTACAATGTTAACCTATGGAAAACACAAACCGCTGTGCACATTCTGTGGAAAAAAACGCACGGAAACACTGCGGTTTATTTTCCGCAGCATGTCAATTCTTTGTGCGGAATCCGCAGCGGTTTGGCACCTGCTCCATATTAAAAATCCGCAGGTGTCTAAAACCGCAGTGGAAACCGCACAAAAAAACGCGATAAATCAAATCCGCTGCGGAAAATTCCCCAACGGAATCCGCAGCGTGTGCACATGGCCTAAAGTAAATTCTTACAAAATTTTAAACTATGATAAAAATGATTGTCAGTTTTCTGGTTATCGTTGACCAATGTGTTTGAGATGATGCTAAGGTACTTAGTGATATTTCCTTTCTTGAATTTTGGCACTGAATATGAAATATGGGAAATAGTAATATAATCTATGTTGAAGTTCCACAATCCTAATCACTGTCTCCTATAGAGATGAATGAGAGGCATGAAGGAACCTGCCGCTTTGGATATTCAGAAGAAAGTCGGCATGGCTGTCCACACCAAACTTCTGCTTGAAGATCCGCCATGTGAACTGGCCCTAATAATTATTCCATATGTTGTGTATTGGGGAAAAGTATTAGGATGCTATAATACGCACATTAAGAAAGGCAATTGTACCTTATTGCAGACAGGCAGAAAGTCTACAGTCAGTAGGGTTGAACTTACTAGTACTTAGAAGTTTGCAGGCAGCAGACAGAGATGGCCTGCAACTTCACACTGCATGAACAGGGAGGGGGACACAAGAAGAGTAACAGGTGTGTGGTCCTGCGAGTGGTCGAATGGGAGATTGGATGGGTGGCACTGCACACCTCATCACGTTCGGCTTCCCAACTCCTGCATATAATGTGACACAAGGGCCCGACGCACCCCAGCACCTTAGAAACAGAGGGCGGGCCGGCAGTGTCTGACATCACTAATGTCAGACGCGGATAGCCCCCTCTGCACTGCCATTCAGTGTAGGTAGGTATAGCTGTGAGTGACTGGTGCCTTGGGGCTTAATAAAGCAAAGTATAGTAACCTGCCCTACCCTCTCCTAGTGTTTCATCACCCACCCCCTGCAGACTGTGAGCCCTCGCGGGCAGGGTCCTCCCTCCTTATGTACCCATGTGCCTTGTTATTTGCTCATGTTTAATGTATTTGTCTATATTTGCCCGTATTCACATGTAAAGTGCCATGGAATAAATGGCGCTATAAAAATGTATAATAATAATAATAATTAGGTTGGGCCCAAGCGTGCCATATTGTCTGTCAGGCCATTTATACAGTGACTCGGTTGGGATCCTCAGTGGAGGTTGCCCTGTGTGTCTCACCCAGCCTGGGCCCCCCTCTTTGATTTTTCTCACTGGGCCCCATACACCAGTAATACTACAAAAAATATAACATGATGGACAGTGAGTTGTTGCGCAACAGAGTATGGTCGATCGGCACTGACATCTGCAGAACAGGTTAGATGACAGTTAATTGAAAAGCAGGCAGATGGTATGGCTGATTTAATCATTGGCATCATCAGTTGGTGTATGAAAGTCTGCACTGATCCATGCCTGATTCAATTTGACACATCTTAGGTTATCCATGCTTGTAGTAAATAATTTGGTCGGCTTTGATGTGCCAAATCCTCTGGTTGCTCTGGTTGCACAGAATACCCTCTTTGACCTTACACTGGAGGCTGAACACAACAGTATTTCTGTAGCAAACTGGTCCCGTTCTTACCACTGGACCAATTTGTTGGCCCAGAAATGTATGTGATTGGGCATCAGGTTATCTGCCTGAGAAAGGACACAGTCTAAGTATGACTGAATTTGGCTCTTAAAATTGTGTGTCTTTAATTAAGTTTGCTAGATTGTCGAAATGGCAGATAAAAGATCTGGTCCAACATGTGAAATATACTGTAAGTGTTGCCTTAGCTACTTGTTCTAGCCCTAACACTGGCACAGTCGGGGAAACATTGTGTCTGCATGGATCGTGAAGGAGTCTGCTGGTCAGCCATGCGAGTGACATGTGTTTGCTCCACAAAAGCTTTGCAGAGCCGGTAACAGAGATTATCCTGGAAGTAAGAAAATTTTGACTTCCTTTCGGTAGCAGGAAAGAATTCTCCCATTTTGCTTTTACAGCAAGGGTCTAAAAACATGGCTATCCAATAGTCCTAACTTTGCTTTATGTTACGAATACTCCTGAACACACCAAGAAGGATACAACACCGTGATCAGGCTTTCATATTATTGTTTTCTAGTATTGCCTATTTGTAGTTTTCACTTATTGGCATTGGAACAAAACTTAAACGGCCAATTTGGTAGCACGGTTTAGATAAAGTATGATATAGGAAAATAATTTAAGACTATCTATAGGATTACATTGTCATTTTGTCACACTCTAACACCTTTAACACCTTACTCTGCAACTCGGCAGAATTGTATTGGCTGCCTTTCATAAGTATAAGCCCACCAGAAGGTCACCAGAAAGTCAGTGCAAGGAAAAGGGATGATCTGGATTAATGAGGTACTATGAAGACTATGATGTAAGGACTATCTCTTTGGCCCATGAATTAGTTGCTCAACTAAATGTCAGTGACACATTTATTATATTGTTTTATATGAAGGGAGGAAATTCAGTAAGAAACAAAAGAGACCCTCATTTACAGGAGAGAGATCAATTAAATTCCCTCTTCACCAAAAATGTAGTTACACATGTGTTGTGGTGGAACATTTCATCCAGGATCTTCTCACACAAGAACTCCATTAAGAGTTGGCATTCAGCATCACATAAGAGAAACTCATCATACAATCTTCTGTGGTTTCTCAGTTCCATTTTCCTTTGCCAGCAGCAATTTTCTTCCGTTTGCAGAGAGCAAGAACAAGGTTTAGAGCCAAACGTGGTGTGTCAACAACACTTGCTTACGACCGACTGTTCAGATGACAATTATTTGTTATTGAGAGACATCTGATGAAATCATCTAATCTGGGGAATAACATAACCAAACTATGAAATGATTCACATTAGCATTTATGCATGTTCACTACATTTACTGTGTCCTGCCTGCTGTCTCAAGTTAGTTTGATTGCTAAAGAGAGAAAAAAAAGTAAGATCTACGAGCTAGCCTCCTATAAATGTAGACATAGTTTGGGGACGCATTCATGCAGGGGTGCATTCGTGCCCTATTATTCGTGTACATTTATTCAAAGTACTTTTTTCAAAGTACTAGCAGTTAAAACATGTTAGTTAGACAGGGCAGGAGACAGGTAAGACAATATAAATCTATTCCCTGTTCATTTGGAACACAACAAATATTCACCATATGCATTTGTATAATCTATATCCTGGGTGCTGCATTCATTCACATTCACCGCCCTAGCATTAATTCTTTACACTCCATCCATATTGGCTCCTCATTCCTCTCCTCTCTTATGTACAGCACTCACGCTCTGTTCACATTGCTGAACAGCGCAGATCCCTTCAGTCCCACAATCCAACACAAGAGACGCTCTCCCAAGTCACTTAACCATCTGCTCACTCTTTCTATCCTCCTTCTCCTAGTCACAGGAGCAATCTATCCCAACCCCGGCCCCCCCCATGTTACAGCCAGTCAAACCTCCCAACTGCTACACTCAGAAACCCCTCTAACCTTATTAATATTCCCTGCATGCCTTCTGCCTCTTTCAATTGTGCCCTTTGGAATTCTTGCTCTGTGTGTAATAAACTCCCTTTCATCCATGACTTCTTCCTTTCTAATTCTCTTAACCGCCTGGCTCTTACTGAAACCTGGATCCGGCAGTCAGACACCACTGCTGCTGCTGCTCTTCCATATGGTGGACTACACTTTTCCCATACCCCAAGATCGGACAACAGAGCAGGTGAAGGCGTTGGTCTGCTCCTATCACCCAAATGTACTTTTCAGGGTATCCCTCAAGTACCCTCACTTGTCTTCCCTTCCTTTGAAGTCCATGCTGTCAGACTCTATATCCCCTTCTCCATGCGAGTGGCGGTGGTGTATCGTCCTCCTGGCCTCTCTCATCAGTTCCTGGATCACTTTGCCACCTGACTTCCACACTTTCTCTCCAGTGACATCCCCACCCATCTATTTGCTATCCCCACCCTCATCATGGGTGATTTCAATATCTCCATTGCTTTTCCCCTTTCTCCATCTGCTTCTCACCTTTTATATCTAACCTCCTCTTTCGGCCTCTCGTAGCATTCTAACTCTCCAACGCATGAAGACGGAAACTCCCTCGACTTGGTCTTTTCCCAGATTTGCTCAGTGGATGATTTCACAAACTCCCCTTTCCCGCTCTCGGACCACAACCTTCTTTCATTCTCTATCAAGAACTGCCATCCCGCTCAGGTCACCCCCACTTTCCACACTTATAGAAACATAAAGGCCATTAACACCCAAGAACTTGCAGTCCTCATTGGCCCCTATCTCCTCCATCTCATGTCCTGATTCTGCATGGAAGCAATACAATGAAACCCTGCAAAGTGCACCGGAAGAAATTGCACCTCCTATACATAGAACAACTTGGCACAGTCGACAACCGTGGCACATGCTGCAAACAAGTTTCCTGCAGTGGTGCTCCAGGTGCCCCAAACGTCTGTGGAGAAAATCTACCCGAAGATTTCATCCACTATAAGTTCATGCTTAAAACATACAACTCTGCTTTTCACCTCTCCAAACAAACATATTTTAACACCCTCATCACCTCACTGTCCAATAACTCTAAATGTTTCTTTGACACTTTCCATTCAGTGCTGACGATCTGGCCTATTACTTCAAAGAAAAAATTGACCACATCTGACAGGAATTTATCTCCTAATCCCTTTATACCATTCACCGTCCTCCCTCCCCAACTGCATCTAGTTCACTCTCTGACTTTGAACCAGTTACAGAAGAAGTAAGCAGGCTTCTTGCATCTTCTCCCCCGACCACTTACACCAGTGACCCCATTCCGTCACATCTCATCCACTCCCTTTCCCCAGCTGTCACCTCTCACCTAACAAAAATATTCAACCTTTCTCTCTCTTCTGGTATTTTTCTCTCCTCATTTAAACATGCCATCATACAGCCATTACTTAAAAAATATCCCTCGATCAAAACTGTGCCGCTAATTATAGACCTAAGTAAATAGGGCAGCACACTGCAGCGCCAAAACATGCAAACTTGAAAACACAAAATTTGAACTGCATTACTGCACTGAAAATATGAAAAATGAGAGCTTTTAGCGCATAAAAATGGCCAATTTTATGTGTACCTCGTAGCCACAATAAGGCATCTCTCTTATACGAGGCCCTACGCTTGACCTACCTCTCTGAGAATAAACGTCTCCATCTGAATGGGTACATGTGAAACCTCTCCTTGGACTCAAATTCTCTCTCACTGTGGAGGGGTATTGGACCTATTATAATTAAAACACCTGAAGCTAGGAGGCGGGGAGTGCACGATCAGAAGGCTAGAGAATACATTTCAAAAAACCTGATCTGCACATCCAAACATAGACACAGTGTGAACAGGTGCTGAACCCAGAGTCGCCAACTCGTATATATTTAAGTAAATAGGGCAGCACACTGCAGCGCCAAAACATGCAAACTTGAAAACACAAAATTTGAACTGCATTACTGCACTGAAAATATGAAAAATGAGAGCTTTTAGCGCATAAAAATGGCCAATTTTATGTGTACCTCGTAGCCACGATAAGGCATCTCTCTTATACGAGGCCCTATGCTTGACCTACCTCTCTGAGAATAAACGTCTCCATCTGAATGGGTACATGTGAAACCTCTCCTTGGACTCAAATTCTCTCTCACTGTGGAGGGGTATTGGACCTATTATAATTAAAACACCTGAAGCTAGGAGGCGGGGAGTGCACGATCAGAAGGCTAGAGAATACATTTCAAAAAACCTGATCTGCACATCCAAACATAGACACAGTGTGAACAGGTGCTGAACCCAGAGTCGCCAACTCGTATATATTTAAGTAAATAGGGCAGCACACTGCAGCGCCAAAACATGCAAACTTGAAAACACAAAATTTGAACTGCATTACTGCACTGAAAATATGAAAAATGAGACTTACTTAAATATATACGAGTTGGCGACTCTGGGTTCAGCACCTGTTCACACTGTGTCTATGTTTGGATGTGCAGATCAGGTTTTTTGAAATGTATTCTCTAGCCTTCTGATCGTGCACTCCCCGCCTCCTAGCTTCAGGTGTTTTAATTATAATAGGTCCAATACCCCTCCACAGTGAGAGAGAATTTGAGTCCAAGGAGAGGTTTCACATGTACCCATTCAGATGGAGACGTTTATTCTCAGAGAGGTAGGTCAAGCGTAGGGCCTCGTATAAGAGAGATGCCTTATCGTGGCTACGAGGTACACATAAAATTGGCCATTTTTATGCGCTAAAAGCTCTCATTTTTCATATTTTCAGTGCAGTAATGCAGTTCAAATTTTGTGTTTTCAAGTTTGCATGTTTTGGCGCTGCAGTGTGCTGCCCTATTTACTTAAATATATACGAGTTGGCGACTCTGGGTTCAGCACCTGTTCACACTGTGTCTATGTTTGGATGTGCAGATCAGGTTTTTTGAAATGTATTCTCTAGCCTTCTGATCGTGCACTCCCCGCCTCCTAGCTTCAGGTGTTTTAATTATAATAGGTCCAATACCCCTCCACAGTGAGAGAGAATTTGAGTCCAAGGAGAGGTTTCACATGTACCCATTCAGATGGAGACGTTTATTCTCAGAGAGGTAGGTCAAGCGTAGGGCCTCGTATAAGAGAGATGCCTTATCGTGGCTACGAGGTACACATAAAATTGGCCATTTTTATGCGCTAAAAGCTCTCATTTTTCATATTTTCAGTGCAGTAATGCAGTTCAAATTTTGTGTTTTCAAGTTTGCATGTTTTGGCGCTGCAGTGTGCTGCCCTATTTACTTAAATATATACGAGTTGGCGACTCTGGGTTCAGCACCTGTTCACACTGTGTCTATGTTTGGATGTGCAGATCAGGTTTTTTGAAAAGCTAATTATAGACCTGTCTCCAATCTTCCCTTCATCTCTAAACTCCTCGAACACCTGGTCCACTCCCACCTTATCCGCTATCTCTCAGATAACTCTCTTCTCGATTCTCTTCAATCTGGTTTCTGCTCTTTGAAACTGCCCTCACTAAAGTCTCTAATGATCTACTATCAGTTAAATATAATGGTCACTACTCCATGCTAAGGCTAGGGTCACATTGCGTTAGTGCAACCCGTTTAGCGCTAGCGGGTTGTGCTAACGCAATGTTTTTAATGTGGCCGCGTCCCGGGGTCGCGGTAACGTCCCCGCTCTCGCAGATCCCCGATCTGCGAGAGCGGGGAACGGACCGCGGGCGCGCCTCGGACGCTGCAAGCAGCGTCCGCGGCGCGCCAGGAAACACCGGCGCGTCGCTAGCGCGTGCCGAACATGGCACGCGCTAGTGCTGCGCGTTCCCATTGCCGTGAATGGGCGCGCTAACGGACGCGTTGCACGGTGTTAATTTCGCCGTGCAACGCTGTCCGTTAACGCGTTCCCATTAACGCAATGGGAACCAAGCCTAATTCTCTTGGATCTCTCCGCAGCATTCAATACTGTGGATCATCAGCTCCTCCTCACTATGCTACACTCCATCGGCCTCAAGGACACCGTTCTCTCTTGGTTCTCCTCCTATCTCTCTGACCGCTCCTTCACTATATCTTTTGCTGGTTCCTCCTCCTCTCACCTTCCCCTTACTGTTGGGGTTCCTCAAGGATCAGTCCTAGGTCCCCTCCTCTTCTCTTTGAATACTGCCCCTATTGGACAAACAGTAGATTTGGTTTCCAGTACCATCTCTATGCTGATGACACCCAATTATACACTTCTTCTCCTGATATCATGCCTGCCTTTTTAGAAAACACCAGTGGTTGTCTTACCGTTGTCTCTAACATCATGTCCTCCCTCTATCTGAAACTGAACCTCTCAAAAACTGAACTCCTCATGTTCACTCCCTCTACTAACGTACCTTTGCCTGACATTGCCATCTCCATGTGTGGTTCCACCATTACTCCCAAGCAACATACCCACTGCCTTGGGGTCATCCTTGATTCCGAGCTTTCATTCACCCCCCACATCCGATCACTGGCTCGCTCTTCTTATCTGCATCTCAAAAGCATTTCTAGAATTCGCCCTTTTCTTACTTTCAACTCTGCAAAAACTCTTACTGTATCACTTATTCATTCTCGTCTGGACTATTGTAACTCTCTACTAATCGGCCTCCCTCTTACCAAACTTTCCCTGCTCCAATCTGTCCTGAATGCTGCAGCCAGGATCATATTCCTCACCAACCGTTACACCGATGCCTCTACCCTGTGCCAGTCATTATATTGGTTACCCATCCACTCCAGAATCCAGTACAGAACTATTACCCTCATCCACAAAACACTCCATGGCTCAGCACCACCCTACATCTCCTCCCTGGTCTCAGTCTACCACCCTACCCATGCTCTCTGTTCTGCTAATGACTTGAGGTTAGCATCCTCAGCAATCAGAACCCCCAACTCCCGTCTCCAAGACTTTTCACGTGCTGCGCCGATTCTTTGGAATGCACTACCCAGGTTAATATGATTAATCCCCAATCCCCACATTTTTAAGCGTGTCCTAAAAATGCATTTGTTCAGACTGGCCTACCGGCTCAACTCCTTAACCTAACGATCCCTGTGTGGCCCTTTAAAAAAAAAAAAAACTTAAACCATAATCAGGTTCCTCGCATCATGTCCTCATACACTTTATGCAGTATTAGCCCTCTGTGTCTGTACTGCTACATACTTAGGCAGTTAACTGGTTCATGCAGCTTTACATGAACACCCGAGCCTTACACTATGGCTGAGCCGAACTACTAAAGAAATTGTTACCATCCACCTCTCCTGTCTCCCCTTTTTCCTACAGATTGTAAGGGCCCTCACTCCTCGGTATCTATTTTGAACTGGTTTTTTGTTATGCTGTAATGTCTATTGTCTGTACAAATTCCCTCTTTAATTTGTAAAGCGCTGCGGAATATGTTGGCGCTATATAAATAAAATTATTATTATTATTTATGATAATAATCTATACTGAATCTTAACCATTTGTAAGCATTTTCCAATTTTTGGGCTTCGATAACTACCGTATGTATGCATCGAAATTAATGTTTCACTATGGTAGAATTACGCTCTGTTCACATCAGCATTATGACTCCATCTATAAGAGGGCCAGGACAGCATTTCTCTATCCATTTTTAGAATAGATACTACCCATTTATGACAGATCTAGTTGACTTTGTGGTGAACCATAAGGTTTATGTCAGGTTTCTGTAACTTTTTATGAGACAAAGTGTTTAAGGCCAAACTTCTTCAAGTACGGTAATTAGTTGTAAATGTACATCCAGGATGCCTTACCTCCTAGTGTCTTATTTATTTCATCAATGAGATGCAAAGAGCATAAGAGCTGTGCCTATGCCAGCCATAGCTGGTGACAGCTGAGATATACAGCTGGCATCCAATTCCAATAGTCGTGATTGGTGTTGCAAACAATATACATCATTACTAGTGTTGAGCGATACCTTCCGGTATTCAAAAGTATCGGTATCGGATTGGATTGGCCGATACCGGCAAACTATCAGATCTCGCCGATACCGATACCGGATACCAATGCAAGTCAATGGGAGCAAAATATCGGAATTAAGTTGTAAGACCATCTGTGCCAGGGCCTTATTCAGCTTTAATAGGTCAATAGCTTTCAATATTTTGTATACTGTTGTGACAGAATCTCTGGCAAGGTAATAGAGGGGAGATATGTGTCACTGCATTTAACGGCGTCAGTGATATGAAACCAGAGAATTTTTCTCCAGCACACTACATGTTGATGAGGGTTATGTATAAAGGGCTGGTTTTTTGTGGACCTTCATAAAGTGGGTGGGAGAAGGCCCACTTTATCTCCGCTGGCAGACCTGCCAGGACCTGTGTCAGGTCGTGATCATGTGATCAATCACACAATGGGAAAGTCACCTGCTTGGGTTCAGCTGTCTAGGGTTTAGCTAACCTGGAGAGAGGAGTCTGCAGAGGCTTTGTGGCTCATCGAGCACAGACTGAACCTGGGCTGCTCCAGAGCGGGGTGCCGCCCGCAACATGCGGACTGTGTTGCGGCATGTTGTTTTCCTTTTGTTGTTTTGTTTCTGTTTTAGCCAGAAAAACTGAGTTTTTTTCCCCCATTTGTTGGTTTATGCTGCCTGACAATAAACCAACAAGGATTTAAAGGGACAGTGTTCCCATTTTTCTTACCTTTCTGTGCCATCACGTGAGTGAACTACTACTGTATACTGCATATGGTTAAGGAATAATGTCTGCTTGCTCCAAACTGAGTTGGGGTTGTTGTACATTGTCTAGAAAAGAGTTCACTATTGCACAGTTTGGATGAGGGGTTAACGTGTCCGCTTCTAAATTGTAAAATTTATGGTAGTACAGTAGTTGGCAAGTTTGTTGGCAATATTTTGCAGGTCCATTATTTTAATGTTGTCTGAGGTCAGTATCTAAGGGATGCATGCTTTGTTATTTTGAGGTTTTTGTTTGCCGGGATACCAGGACACTTGGTTTGTTCCAATGCCAACAAAAGGACATCTTTTGTTTTTTCAATGCTTGTTCATGTTTGTGTATGTTTAGTTTGTGCAATTTTTGGCGAAGCTGGAAAATTTCTAATTCTCTCCTGCTAGAGAAAGATTGTTTATTAAGTCTTTGTAAAGAGCTTAGTTTGTTCTGTATATCTGTGGAAAGGAGATTACAAGATTTTTTCATTATGAGCAAATTGTTTAATAAATTGATCCCTTAGAGTGGCTTTATGAACACACCAAAGAATTGTATATAGGACCTTGGACTTATCGTTTACTTCAAAATATACCTGAATAAACTGCTTGATATGAGGACTATAAGTGAGATGGTTTAAAATATAGTGGTTAAGGTGCCAAATTGGGCTGGGAAAAAATGTTATAATTTTCATGAACTGATAGTGATGGCAGCATGGTCTGACCAAGTTATATTGTCGATCTGGACTTTTTCTATCTGGGTAAGGAGGCTTTTAACTACTTAAAAAATAATCTATTAATGTATATATTTTATGAGAATGTGAAAAGAAACTATTGTCTTTTGTGGACGTGTTTTGTAACATCCAAATATCCTTTAGTTCATTTGTGTAGAGAGTTTTTACTAAAGGGCTAGTTAATAAGGTTTTTGCCTTTAGATGTCTTTTATCTTGTAGGCCGTAGTGTGGTTTTGCAGTCTCCCACTATAATGAGAGAACCTGACTTATTTTGGTTGATTAATGAGATCATTGTAGTGATAAACTTGAATTGCTTTATATTTTAAGCATATAGGGAAACCAAAGTATATGTAATGTTGTTAATTATACAACTCTGGATGGTACTGTATATCTACCATTTTCATCAATTATGATTAAATATACCCCAAGGCTCATAATGCAAAGTGTCCAAGTACCATGTCCTGGACACTATAAATCCTACTCCAAAAGATACTGCTATAATACAAGGAGAACAAAAGGAGCGTTCAAAAGACAAACGTAAAAAAGTACAAAATTTATTGAAACATACAACAAACAACATATACAAACACATACATGAAATCAAGGACACTAAAACCACCCCAAGCACCCACACTAGTCATCAGAGCTATATAAAGTGTATATGATACCAGAAAAAGTACCACGCAAGTGGTACAGAATGGATGACCATGTCCATATCCAGCCCCATGGACCCCAGCTTAAATCCCTCTGGTCCCAAAGTATAGACCTAGATAGGGCTAACAGAAAGTACTGCAATACTAACAGTCCATAAGACCGGACACGCTCCAGGAGACTGATGGCACTGCCGGTCCAATAAAAGTATATACTGTCACAGGTACAGTGAGACCGGTAACCAAAAGGTACCTCTTACCCGGATGCAGGGATAGAAAAGAGTAGGGCGACACCCCCGACGCGCGTTTCGCTCCAGCGTTGTTTCCTTGATTTCATGTATGTGTTTGTATATGTTGTTTGTTGTATGTTTCAATAAATTTTGTACTTTTTTACGTTTGTCTTTTGAACGCTCCTTTTGTTCTCCTTGTATTATAGCAGTATCTTTTGGAGTAGGATTTATAGTGTCCAGGACATGGTACTTGGACACTTTGCATTATGAGCCTGGGGGTATATTTAATCATATATGTTTCTGTGCTTCTCACAGCAGGTCCCAGCACTACTAGGATGGATTTTCGGGCCCGCGACGGTGCATGGCTCACACAGTTAAATGATGTTTTTAAGGACACTAATGAGTTGGGCTCGGAGGGGAGTTATGTGGGGCTACAGGATACGGTATTAAGGTTTAAAGATCTATTGAGAAAACGAACTAAGATCTGGTGGAATCACGCCTTTTTGGATAGATACTTAAGTAAAGGATTAATCCCGAGGGGCCTCCGGGTGCAAGTGTTCCCCTCCTTTCCGGTGGAGGACGCTGGCACTAGAGAAAGATGGGAGGATTGTGCTAATAAATGCTCAATGGGCTTTATGGAGATCCTTAAGGATATGAATTCCGTCTCTATCAGAGAAATTGAGAGTGAAATTGAAACCCTACAAAGTGTGATTAAAAAGGACATATCTGGTGAGGCTCTTGCCATCCTGCGTCCCCAATGTAGTGAGTGAAGGACCTTTGATGACGTCGCGGTCAGGTGAGCGGTCACGTGAGCGTCATCAAAGGTCCTTCACTCTCTGCAATTCTCAGGAACGGAGGCGGACGCTTGCAGCGGTGACAGCCAGGGTCCTTCGGAGGGGTGAGAATAGCCATATTTATTACTAGCTATTGAACCCGTTCTACGCCCGGGTGGCGAGCATTTATATTGGTATATTGTCTCCATCATGGTATGTGCTGCTCCATCCTGCGTCCCCATCCTGTCATGTGCTGCTCCATCCTGCGTCCCCATCCTGTCATGTGCTGCTCCATCCTGCGTCCCCATCCTGTCATGCGCTGCTCCATCCTGCGTTCCCTTTCCTGTCATGCGCTGCTCCCATCCTGCGTCCCCATCCTGTCATGCGCTGCTCCCATCCTTCGTCCCCATCCTGTGATGCGCTGCTCCCATCCTGTGATGCGCTGCTCCCATCCTGCGTCCCCATCCTGTCATGTGCTGCTCCATCCTGCGTCCCCATCCTGTCATGCGCTGCTCCATCATTTGTCCCCATCCTGTCATGCGCTGCTGCATCCTGCGTCCCCATCCTTATGTGCTGCTGCATCCTGCGTCCCCATCCTGTCATGCGCTGCTGCATCCTGCGTCCCCATCCTTATGTGCTGCTGCATCCTGTGTCCCCATCCTTATGTGCTGCTGCATCCTGCGTCCCCATCCTTATGTGCTGCTGCATCCTGCGTCCCCATCCTTATGTGCTGCTCCATCCTGCGTCCCCATCCTTATGTCCTGCTCCATCCTGCGTCCCCATACTGTTATGTGCTGCTCCATCCTGCGTCCCCATCCTTATGTGCTGCTCCATCCTGCGTCCCCATCCTTATGTGCTGCTCCATCCTGCGTCCCCATCCTTATGTCCTGCTCCATCCTGCGTCCCCATACTGTTATGTGCTGCTCCATCCTGCGTCCCCATCCTTATGTGCTGCTCCATCCTGCGTCCCCATCCTTATGTGCTGCTCCATCCTGCGTCCCCATCCTTATGTCCTGCTCCATCCTGCGTCCCCATACTGTTATGTGCTGCTCCATCGTGGGTCCCCATCCTTATGTGCTGCTGCATCCTGCGTCCCCATCCTTATGTGCTGCTCCATCCTGCGTCCCCATCCTTATGTGCTGCTCCATCCTGCGTCCCCATACTGTTATGTGCTGCTCCATCCTGCGTCCCCATCCTTATGTGCTGCTCCATCCTGCGTCCCCATCCTTATGTGCTGCTCCATCCTGCGTCCCCATCCTTATGTGCTGCTCCATCCTGCGTCCCCATCCTTATGTCCTGCTCCATCCTGCGTCCCCATCCTTATGTCCTGCTCCATCCTGCGTCCTCATACTGTTATGTGCTGCTCCCATCCTGCGTCCCCATCCTTATGTGCTGCTCCATCCTGCGTCCCCATCCTTATGTGCTGCTCCATCCTGCGTCCCCATCCTTATGTCCTGCTCCATCCTGCGTCCCCATCCTTATGTGCTGCTCCATCCTGCGTCCCCATCCTTATGTCCTGCTCCATCCTGCGTCCCCATCCTTATGTCCTGCTCCATCCTGCATCCCCATCCTTATGTCCTGCTCCATCCTGCGTCCCCATCCTTATGTCCTGCTCCATCCTGCGTCCCCATCCTTATGTGCTGCTCCATCCTGCGTCCCCATCCTTTCATGTCCTGCTCCATCCTGCGTCCCCATCCTTATGTCCTGCTCCATCCTGCGTCCCCATCCTTATGTCCTGCTCCATCCTGCGTCCCCATCCTTGTGCTGCTCCATCCTGCGTCCCCATCCTTATGTGCTGCTCCATCCTGCGTCCCCATCCTTTCATGTCCTGCTCCATCCTGCGTCCCCATCCTTTCATGTCCTGCTCCATCCTGCGTCCCCATCCTTATGTCCTGCTCCATCCTGCGTCCCCATCCTTATGTCCTGCTCCATCCTGCGTGCCCATCCTTATGTGCTGCTCCATCCTGCGTCCCCATCCTTTCATGTCCTGCTCCATCCTGCGTCCCCATCCTTATGTCCTGCTCCATCCTGCGTCCCCATCCTTATGTGCTGCTGCATCCTGCGTCCCCATCCTTATGTCCTGCTCCATCCTGCGTCCCCATCCTTATGTCCTGCTTCATCCTGCGTCCCCATACTGTTATGTGCTGCTCCATCCTGCGTCCCCATCCTTATGTGCTGCTCCATCCTGCGTCCCCATCTTTATGTGCTGCTCCATCCTGCGTCCCCATCCTTATGTCCTGCTCCATCCTGCGTCCCCATACTGTTATGTGCTGCTCCAAATATATAAATATTTCGGGAGAGAGTATTTAAGCTCTGCCAAAAGAATCCGCATGCTGTACTCTGTTGTGAGACTGCTGTTTTCTTTGTAGAGACGCTCCAGGTCTGTGGATTGGGGGAAGTGATGGTGTAACAGCGGTGATGATAAGGCCTAGTCCAGTCTCCATTGTAGCCTCGGTGGTATTGAAGGATGAGTCTGCAAATCCTACAATCAATGAATGAAGGGGAGGCTGGGCTGCTCACAGAAGAGGCCAGCAGAGGGTCATTCTCCTCTCTGAAAATGCTGGATGCCACTTTGTTGGATAGTGGAGATACACTGGTGAGAGACCTGCCATCGCCAACTCGAGTGCCTTCAGACATGGGGTAGAACTTGGTGAGTTTTGGACCACTTTTCTTCTGTTTCCCCTGGGAATTTTTGATCACCTTCATGTAGCACATAATTCAGATGCTTTTAAGAGAAAGTATATGAAGGTTGGAGGCTGCTACTTGCCATTTTGAGCTGCTCTAGAACCGCAGAGCACCGAAGATGATCATCTGCACATATGCCTCCATATGCTGCTGGATATGCCACCTGTACCTGTACTTTTAAATCCTTAATGATATGATCTATTTAGGACTCACATTTTTAGATTCTGACGTGTGACTTCACTTATTAACTTTGGAATGCTTTTACCTATTGAAAGAATTGTTAAAACCTCTTTTTAATGCCTCCCGAAAGCCAGAGGTCTGAGCTCAGAGCACGAAATCAGTCCAGGAGTTTTCTCATGAATAAAATACATTTTACTCAGCATATCTTGAAATAAAAATAAGTTCCACAATTGGTTAAAGAATGTACCTGCGCTGAGATAATCTTATCAATGTGCCCCTACTGTGTACAGTGTAATGGCTGTGTCTGACCGTACAATAACATGGTCTGAACATCGCCTGGACAGAGAGGCGACAAAAGAGAGGATACAGACAGGACAGCATTGGATCACAGCTGATTCTTTCTGTGAGGTAAAACATTGTATTAAACAGGCAGGGAACATTTTTTGTAGACACAAAAGAGCACAGTGAGGTCAAAAATACTCTGTTGTAAAAGAAAATTACAGTAATAAGCAAGTGCTAGTCAAAAGATTGAAAAAAAACCCAGGGTATTTAGTTGATATTTTTTTTTTGCAAAAAAATGTATACTAAGCTGCTCCACCAATCGTCCAGGTATACCCTTAGGGAGCAGTTCTAACTAATGTATATAATCCCTATCTGATGTATTTAAAAACCTGATCATCTGTATAGTTCCTCTATAAGCAGGGTTCAGAGAGGGAATATCCATGTGGACATGCTGGATGGAACAGCTTAAGTGCAAATGACCCGCAAAGAAGTGGTGGACTCCCCAGTCTTGTAGAAACAAGAAAACAATTATAGAACCAGAAACACATGGGCTACTTGCACATTGAACAAGTCTGTAAGAACATGTCCACACACCACCAAGAAACTTGAAGATACAAAAGAGCACAGTGAGGTCAAAAGTACTCTGTTGTAAAAATAATTACAGTAATAAGCAAGTGCTAGTCAAAAGATGGAAAAAAACAGGGTATTTAGTTGATATCTTTTTTTGCAAAAAAATGTATACTAAGCTGCTTCACCAATCGTCAAGGTATACCCATATAGAGGATACAGACAGGACAGCATTGGATCACAGCTGATTCTTTCTGTGAGGTAAAACATTGTATTAAACACACAAGGAACATTTTTTTACCTGACCAAGCAGTATTTCCCATGATCAGTGGCATATCTAGGGGGGGCAGATGTGCCCCGGGCGCAGCCAGCAGGGGGGCGCAGTTGGGCCTCCTAATGTGGCGGTCTGCAGTGTTTTCCCCAGCAGCTGCATTCTGCCCCCCCCAGACTGGGAGTCAGCTGTTCTCTGTGCCGACTGTCAAGCTGTGTGGGGAATAGGGGGATGATGAGGCACTGTGTGGGGAAAGGTGAGATGATGAGACGCTGCGTGGGGAATGGGGGATGATAAGACGCTCTGTGTGGAAAGGGGGATAATGAGACGCTATGTGGGGAATTGGGGATGATAAGACGCTCTGTGGGGAAAGGGGGATAATGAGACGCTGTGTGGGGAATGGGAGATGATAAGACGCTCTGTGGGGAAAGGGGGATAATGAGACGCTGTGTGGGGAATGGGAGATGATAAGACGCTCTGTGGGGAAAGGGGGATAATGAGACGCTGTGTGGGGAATGGGAGATGATAAGACGCTCTGTGGGGAAAGGGGGATAATGAGACGCTCTGTGGGGAATGGGGGATGATGAGATGCTGTGTGGGGAATGGGGGATGATGAGACGCTCTGTGGGGAATGGGGGATGATGAGACGCTCTGTGGGGAATGGGGGATGATGAGATGCTGTGTGGGGAATGGGGGATGATGAGACACTGTGTGGGGAAAGGGGAAATGATGAGACACTGTGTGGGGAATTGGGGATGATAAGACACTGTGTGGGGAATGGGGGATGATGAGATGCTGTGTGGGGAATGGGGGATGATGAGACACTGTGTGGGGAAAGGGGAAATGATGAGACACTGTGTGGGGAATGGGGGATGATGAGACACTGTGTGGGGAATGGGGGATGATGAGATGCTGTGTGGGGAATGGGGGGATGATGAGGAGCTGTGTGGGGAATGGGGGATGATGAGATGCTGTGTGGGGAATGGGGGATGATGAGATGCTGTGTGGGGAATGGGGGATGATGAGACGCTGTGTGGGGAAAGGGGGGCTGATGAGACGCTGTATGGGTAATAGGGGGATGATGAGATGCTGTGTGGGGAATGGGGGGATGAGACGCTGTGTGGGGAATGGGGGGATGATGAGGAGCTGTGTGGGGAATGGGGGGCTGATGAGACACTGTATGGGGAATGGGGGGCTGATGAGGAGCTGTTTGGGGAATGGGGGGCTGATGAGGAGCTGTTTGGGGAATGGGGGGCTGATGAGGAGCTGTTTGGGGAATGGGGGGCTGATGAGACGCTGTGTGGGGAATAGGGGGATGATGAGATGCTGTGTGGGGAATGGGGGATGATGAGACACTGTGTGGGGAAAGGGGAAATGATGAGACACTGTGTGGTGAATGGGGGATGATGAGACACTGTGTGGGGAATGGGGGATGATGAGATGCTGTGTGGGGAATGGGGGATGATGAGACACTGTGTGGGGAAAGGGGAAATGATGAGACACTGTGTGGGGAATGGGGGATGATGAGACACTGTGTGGGGAATGGGGGATGATGAGATGCTGTGTGGGGAATGGGGGGATGATGAGGAGCTGTGTGTGGAATGGGGGATGATGAGATGCTGTGTGGGGAATGGGGGATAATGAGGTGCTGTGGGGAATAGGGGATGATGAGATGCTGTGTGGGAAATGGGGGATGATGAGATGCTGTGTGGGGAAAGGGGGGCTGATGAGACGCTGTGTGGGCAATAGGGGGATGATGAGATGCTGTATGGGGAATGGGGGGATGAGACGCTGTGTGGGGAATGGGGGGATGATGAGGAGCTGTGTGGGGAATGGGGGGCTGATGAGACACTGTGTGGGGAATGGGGGGCTGATGAGGAGCTGTTTGGGGAATGGGGGGCTGATGAGACGCTGTGTGGGGAATAGGGGGATGATGAGACCCTGTGTGGGGAATGGGGGATGATGAGACGCTGTGTGGGGAATGGGGGGATGATGAGGAGCTGTGTGGGGAATGGGGGATGATGAGATGCTGTGTGGGGAATAGGGGGATGATGAGACACTGTGTGGGGAATGGGCGGATGATGAGGAGTTGTGTGAGGAATGGGGGGGCTGATGAGACGCTGTGTGTGAGGAAACGCCTGCGATGTCAGGATTCAGCTCTGCAAGTTCCAGCAGTCATCACATGGACACTTTACTCATATGTGATTTTCATACTTATGGTCCTGTGACAACGAGATTCTTCTGCTTCTCTGTTTTTCACTGAACATTGAGAGCATTAGGGAGAGGAGCTCGTGGGTACATGACTAAGTGTGAAAATCGCATATGTCCTGGGGGGGTGCCAAAATGAAATGTATTTTTGCCCCGGGTGCCAGAAAGCCTACATACACCTCTGCCCATGATGTCCTGTCTGTATACTCTTTTGCTTCCTCCCTTGACCAGGAGATGTGGTATGATCAGACCCTGTTCCTGCACAGTCAGACACATCCATTACACAGTACACAACAGGAGCAAATTTATAACATTATCTCAGAACAGGAACATTTTTTAACACTTGCAATTGTGGAACTTGTTTTTATTCCAAGAGCTATTGATTACAATCAACTTTGTTTGGATGGCCTGGATGTTGGATGGCCTGGATGCTAGATGCAAAATGACACTCAACTTGTAATTTCGGAATTCCGTATAGATGTTTGGTTGGTTCAGATTAGGAGACATACTTATCAATGAATCACTTTCACACTTTATTCTTCAGAAATGCAACAGGGGCCTTAGATGTGTGTGTAAGATCATTTTCATGTTGTAAAAGTGCACGTCTACCAAGAGCACAGAGTGATGGTAGCTTTTTCTACTGCAATATAAAGCAGTACATCTGTGAATTCATGATACCGTAACTGAAATATGGCTACCCGATACCAGCAACACTCATCATACAGCCTTGCATAAGGACACTGAAAGCACCATGTTTCACTGTACGCACAATGCATTTTTTATACTCCTCACCTTTATGACACCATACAGTTTTGATCACATTAGTTCCAAAAACATTTACCTTGGTCTCATCGCCAAAGAGTATGAAGTCCCAGTAGGTATGATATTTTTCAGCATGGGCCATGGCAAATTGTAGGCAGAAATTTGTGTGCATGAGCTTTAGGGAGGCTTTTTTCATGGATGACACCCATGCATGTCATTCCTCTGCAGTGTACACTGAGTTATGTCATGGGAAACACTCATCCCAGTTCAGTTTTCTACTGCTTTATCTAACTGCAGTAACCAACTATGGTCAGCCTGGATGACCCAGAGAGATGGATGGCGCTACATCTTTGTTAAATTTTTGGATCACTTTTACACCAGTATTCTGACTGATAAGTAAAGTTATGCTGATCGTGTAGCTTTCACCTTTCTTGTGTAAAGAAATTATTTTCTTTCCCAGGTCATTATGACATTTCTCTTTCATGGGGTGCTATTGCTGCTAGATTGAAATGAGAATGGGTTTACTTTACAATTAGGACCCAAGTGTCTGCTAGACACTTGTTAAAGGGGTTGTCCACTACTTTCAATTAATTCCCCAATGTATACCCCCGGGGCACCTAATGAATTCTGTAAATACCTTCTGTTGCCGATACTGCCTGTGAGTGGCGCTATGCCGGTGGCTGAGTCTGGGTCACGTAACCCCCAGGCTGCAGCCGATGCTAATATCCACCTATGTCACATCAATTTCCTGACTCTGGAAATTGATGTGACATCATCAGCAGGCATGACCCAGCCTCCACAGACAGCAGTCACTCATCAAGAGTGACTGGGCTGTGGGCAGTGCTGGGGTCTGCGGGCTGTGCGGGGGTCTGCAGGCTGTACAGGGGGGGTCTGCGGGCTGTGCAGGGGGGTCTACGAGCTGTGCAGACTACAAGTTCCATCGGGCTACGCCTGCTACACTGTCTGTGAGTGAAACATTAGCCAATGATGGGACAGTAGTAGTAGCGAATGTGTTGAATGTAAAAAAAAAAACATACAGAACATACAACATATAACATACAGAACATACATGTAACATACAACACATAACATAGATTACATACTTACCAATCACCTAATTCCCTGAAATCCTTACCTCTTTAAAAAAATTAAAATAATAAACCAACCTATACTTACCTTTCCGCCATAGTCCAATTAATAACGAGGGTCCCATGTCGATCTCTCATGTAGAACACTGACATTGGGTGATGTCAGTGCTCTACAGGGGCACCAGTGATGAAATGACAGGCGGAGGTAATCCTCTGCTGTGTATCCCTCCGCCGTCGGGAAAGAGGTCCCCTAACCCTAACCCTCACGCAGCATTACTGTAAAGTGAGAGCCTGAAGTCAGGTAACCTCAGTGATGCACTGCAGGAGCCATTGTCTCCTGTCAGTTCATCACTGGAAGGCCCTATAGAGCAGTGAAATCACCTGATGTCACTTTTCCATAGGGGAAATCGTCATGGGACACTCATTATTAATTGGACTGCGTCAGACAGGGAGTATATGGTTGGTTTATTTTTTTGCTTTTTATTATAGGAGACCGAGGGTGTCGCTTGGATCTGGGCATGCAATAAAAATATGAAAACCGTGTTGTGTTTTATTTCATTAAAATACTTTAGTCTTATGTGTGTGTTTTCTTAACCATTACCTACTATAGGATTAATAATGGATCGGCATCTTATTGACACCTCTTCATTATTAACTGAGCATTATTACAATAGCAATATTCAGAAAAGTTCCCACGCTCGAGGTCATATGAGGACATCCAGCAGAGGGCGCATCACCGCGAATGAAGGTAACTACAGGTCATTGACCTACTTTCCATTAATTCGCTGGGGTTTAACAGGCACGAGCACAGCTGCATTATAGCAGAGCTCCTGCCTGTAAAATAATTTAACCCCTTCAGATGGATTTACATCGTGGGACATATCGAGGGAAGATATGAGATATTGTTGGTTTATTATTTTTAATTTGTTACAGGTCAAGGGTCTTCAGGTGGATTCAGAGTGGAATAAAATATTACAACAACCTGTGTGTTTATTTCATTAAAATACTTTGCAATATTGTGTATGTGTTTTTTTAACCATTTCATGATATTGGATTAATAATGGGTAGGTGTCAGAATTGACGCCTCTCCATTATTAATCTGGCTTAGTGTCACCTTACAATAGCAAGGTGACATTAACCCTTCAGTACCCCATATCTCACCTACACGGGAATGGGAAGAGAGTGGCCAAGTGCCAGAATAGGCGTATCTTCCAGATGTGCCTTTTCTGGGGTTGCTGGGGGCAGATGTTTTTAGCCAGGGGGGTGCCAATAACCGTGGACCCTCTCCAGGCTATTAATATCTGCCCTCAGTCACTGGCTTTACCATTCTGGCGGAGAAAATTGCGCGGGAGCCCACGCCAATTTTTTCCACGATTTAACCCTTTAATTTAATAGAGCGTCAAAATTTTGCACATACTACTAAAATAAGTAGTGTGGAATATGCAAAAAAAATGGGGATAAGAGATGGTTTACTATATGTAAACCATGTCTCATATCATGTCGGGTTTAGGAAGGAGATAGGAAAAGCCGGGAATTGAATTACCGGCTTTTAAGCTATCTCGCACTGGATGAAATATTAATATATATATATATATATATATATATATATATATATGTATAAAAATTGGAACAGCATCTACAAAGTACCTGATAAAGTGCAAAGCTTCCCCAGTCAGTAGTCCAATGACTTCCAGCAATATGAAGAAAAAAGTGAAGCAGCACAAAAAATAAAAAGAAATGTGGACTTTATTGCCTGGATGGCGTGGCGACGTTTCGGATGCAAGATCCTTTCTCAAGCAATGAACACCAGGGTGAAGCAGTCATTTATACAAAACCCATAACAATCTCATTATATAATCTATTACATATAATATCATAAATATAAACAAATTACATTAAATGACAGTCCATAAAAAAAAAAAGTGACTCAATATACCAAGAAGTACTATCGTAAAATCCATATTCAGTGTACATCCAACAGTGATGTGACTAGTGATATAGTAAAAAATATCTTAATAACCAATTACTAATTGATAAAATCAGATTAACCCAGGTGTGTCCATTCCATACGCTCCGATCATACAATTAATATATGCATATTACCTAAGAACTGCACGCCACGACTCTCGGCGTCTACCCGCGCACACTGCGCATGTCCGTGACGTCAGGGCCAAACAAAGCCCATAATGCCACAGCTCGCAGCTGCGCAAAGCAGCGCCGAAGGTCCGGCCGCCATCTTTGAACAGGGAAAACTTCGCCCATAGGGAACACCGGCTTCACAACTATTAGAACTCTTACATTATACAAATATCTTACTATAACGTGTAGAAATGGACTCATATTTATGGGCCAACCCTGTTATGGCCATACTAGGCTCAAAATTGTACCAAGCCTTAATGTCGAGCACCACCACACAGACCAACATGCAGAAGATACACTTCATATAGAGGAATGGAATGTGCTAAACTCCGAAAGGACCAGGACATAAGTCCAATATGAGGTCACACGGACTCAGGTGCTCACACTAACAAGTGTAGCATTTCGTTCTAGCGCCGGACATGGAGAACTTAGGGGGCAAACACCTCCCGTATCTCTCCTATCCAGTCGCCACGAAACCCATAGTCCACATAAACTGGCCACATATACAAATTCCTAAACAACTATGCAAACATACAGCCATATCGTGGTAGCTCCTGATATTTATCATTTGTTCTTTATTACAATACATAGGTCTTTTTACCCAATGAGTCCACCACTACCACGTTAAAAAAAAAAAAAGAGGAAGAAAATGAGTTCTTTTAAGAAAACGTTTTTTAATGCTTTAATTTTTTATTTTTTATTTTTTTCACAACTATGTTTTTGAAGAGGAAAAAAAGTTTTTCTATATTACAAAATTCTTTATATACTAAACACCGACGTCCCCATAGCCGAAGAATAACCCCATTTCTTAATATTTCCACTAGATCGCAGCGCAGGGTGGACCACCTGAGATAAAAGAAAAAGAAAAAGAATAAATATTATTACTCCGTTATTTAAAGTAAAATAGTATAACCCAAATCGTAGGTAGAGAAAGAATAGACCAACATCATATTCCGCATTTATTCACATAATTTGACTATATTTGAAATCTACATTGAGACCCAATGGCTTCAAGGTCCTTAATCTCATTATCCACTCCATTTCTCTTTTCTTCAACATTTGGACCCGATCACCTCCCCTCCTTTGAGCCGGTATCGTATCAATAATACGAAACCGAAGCTCCCTTTCCGTGTGTGAATTTTCCGTAAAGTGCTTTGACACGGGTAAATCCATGCGTTTTTTCCTTATGGTATGTCGGTGTTGGTTGATTCTTGTTTTGAATTCACAAGTCCACATTTCTTTTTATTTTTTGTGCTGCTTCACTTTTTTCTTCATATTGCTGGAAGTCATTGGACTACTGACTGGGGAAGCTTTGCACTTTATCAGGTACTTTGTAGATGCTGTTCCAATTTTTATACATATTGTCTATTCCGTGGAAATTTGCATCCAGTGTTACTTTTATTTTTATTTTTTCTTTATTTTTTGCACATTTTGTGCTGTGGACTATGGAGCATAAAATGCCTGAACCTGGCGTATTTGCATACACTAGTGAGGATGGGGAGAGAATTATTGGGGAGGTGGAAACTAACGCTACCTTCCTGAGCACACCTTCATTGTATGATTTAAAATTCAAATATGAGAACATTTTAAAAAAATCTGTGACCTTACAGCTGCATCTCACCACACTCAGTGAGTACTATAAGGCTAAAAAAATCCCGAGGGGGCTTCGCTCCAACATCCGCCCCAATCTAATGATGAACGACTCTTTTTTCTGTGGAAAGTTCAGTATGATTTCAAATAAATATGGCCTTGATATAATCCTGCTAAATATTGAATTTTTGCAACAAGAATTAAAGAAAAACAACCTTGAAACACCTGGTTTGGAATCAGAAATAAAATGCCTCATGAAGGATGATGAATGGAACAGCTGGAAAGAAAATTTAAAAATCAAGTTTGATAAATTGCGGTTGGAGTTGGAGGATGTTAAACGACGGAAGTGGAACCGTGATATGGACGATTATAAGGAAGGAAATATTTATAACTGGCAGAAGGACAATACAGGAAATTGGAGAAAAAAAGGTTTTCTCTCATATAGGGATTCTTCATATAAATGTGGTGATAATGCCTTGTTTTTTAATCATGAGTTTTCCAGGTTTAGAATCTACAAAGGAGAAGCCCAAAATGGCAGAAAAAGAGGAGGAAAGAAGCATCGGAGACAACAAAAAAGAGAAAAAAGGGAAAAACAAGTCACCAGTGGAAAAGCAAATGGCAACGAGGAGCAGGGATCAGGCTTGATTGTTAACATCTCGAACAAAACACTGTCTAAAGACCAGGTATCGGTTCTGAACAGGGGTTTGTCATTTTGCCTCAGTTCACATGTAAACTGGTTTCAATTGAACTTAGATCTACAACACTTCTTCAGGCGGATCAAATTAAAGGAGTGGTTTACTCTTAACCCGAGTTGCGAAAAAATCTCTTTAAGTGAACTGAGTGCAAAACAACTAGCCCTAAAGAAAAAAAGTAATTTTATTCCACCTGAGAACTCTTCAGCTGTTGATGCATTTGTATCTGCTGTGAATAAGGATATTGAGATATTACAGAATAATTGTCCAAGGGAATTTAAACATCCTAATATGACAAGGGGCGAAATGTTGGCCCTACAAGATTTGATGAAGGATGATGAAGTTATAATTAAAAAAGCGGATAAGGGAGGAGCGGTTGTTATACTTAACAAAAATGAGTATGTTGATGAAATAATGGGACAGTTGGGGGACCCGGGGGTGTACGAGAGACTAGTAAGTGATCCGAAATTTGCTATTGCCAGAGAAATTAAGACGGTCCTGGATCGGGCTTTGGAGAATAAAATCATTGATCAAGATATACACGATTTTCTGACCATTAAGTTTCCAGTTACTCCAGTGTTATACACACTGCCGAAGATCCATAAGTCTCTCGTGCACCCACCGGGTAGGCCAATTGTCTCAGGGTGTAACTCTATCCTGTCTTTCCCCCCTAATCCAGACTCTTCACAGCCATCAATCATGGCCTGTGCGCGCCGGGTGCCGCCTCCTCTTCCTTCAGTAGCATCCCTGGCGCCTGCGCTGTAAGTTCAAAGGGCAGCGCAACTGCACATGCCTGAAAAAAAATAACAGATCAGGTGCCGGGGATGCTAATGAAGGAAGAGGCGTGCAGAGGCCATGAGACGCCCGGCGCGCAGAGGCCATGAGTGACGTCTGGATTAGGAGCGAAAGACCTGCCCTGGGACGATTTCACGGTATGAGGGACTAATTTCAAAAACAATTCTTTCTGCAGTGGCAGGAACAAGAACTAAAAGAGCCACCTTGTCAGAATGCAGCATTAGTGCAGCACAAGGTGGCTCTTTTAGTTACAAACGCCTTGGGAGGTAGCAGGTTCCCTTTAAGATGCCTCAGATTGAAGATAGAGGAGGGAGAGGAGGGAGTGGATTGGGTATGTTTTGGAGTGGGTGTGGTAGGTGCTGGCTTACAGGTCAGTGCAATGCATCATGGAACTTGTAGTATTAGAGCACGATAAGTCAGGAGAAAGGAAGTTGTCGATTAACTCCATGGGAACAGGACCCAGCACTGAGGATGTGCTGCTACAGCATGATAAATGGTAATATTGCTAAAATAAACACAGTGGATGTTTTCAGTGGCACATAATAGCAAGATGTATGAAAAAAGTTATAGTACTGGACAACTTCTTTAAATTAATAATTAGACTTACCTGTGGTTGAGTTTTTGTTCAATAAAATTTTTAAATCTAAACTTTGGTTTTGCTTGTAAGACTTTCATTGCGCTTTACTCTTTTGTTGCAACATGATCTTTGATGATTTTATTAGGAAACTTTTTTTAGGAGCGCAAAACAAAAAATCTTGTTTGCAATCAATGGTCCATATATGAGGGAGTATTTTATAGTACAGAATCTTGTAGAAAGTGTTGATTGTGAAAGGAAGTTAAAAGTTTTTTGACAAATCTGTTGGAGTGTGCTTATTAATATGGAAAACTGTATATACACAAACTGCATGAAAATATATAAGTATGTACAAATAGCACATACACTGATAATGCAAGACTGCAGGTTCTGCTTTAAGTAGCTTAGAGCCCCCTTACACTGGCCGTGTATGTGAAATGACACATATTGAAATGTATATGCCCACAATGTACAGTGCCTTGTGAAAGTATTCGGCTCCCTGGAACTTTTCAACCTTTTCCCACATATCATGCTTTAAACATAAAGGTGCCAAATGTAAATTTTTGGTGAAGAATCAACAACAAGTAGAACACAATTGTGAAGTTGAACAAAATTTATTGGTTACTGTAAATTTTTGTGGAATTCAAAAACTGAAAAGTGGGGCATGCAATATTATTCGGCCCCTTTAACTTAATACATTGTTGCGCCACCTTTTGCTGCGATTACAGCTGCAAGTCGCTTGGGGTATGTCTCTATCAGTTTTGTACATTGAGAGACTGAAATTCTTGCCAATTCTTCCTTGGCAAATAGCTCGAGCTCAGTGAGGTTTGATGGAGATCGTTTGTGAACAGCAGTTTTCAGCTCTTTCCACAGATTCCCGATTGGATTGAGGTCTGGACTTTGACTTGGCCATTCTAACACCTGGATACATTTATTTCTGATCCATTCCATTGTAGATTTTGCTTTATGTTTGGGATCATTGTCTTGTTGGAAGACAAATCTCTGTCCCAGTCTCAGGTCTTTTGCAGACTCCAACAGGTTTTCTTCAAGAATGGTCCTGTTTTTGACTCCATCCATCTTCCCATCAATGTTAACCATATTCCCTGTCCCTGCTGAAGAAATGCAGACCCAAACCATGATGCTGCCACCACCATGTTTGACAGTGGGGATGGTGTGTTAAAGGTGATGCGCAGTGTTGCCTTTACTCCAAACACATCGTTTGACATTGTTGCCAAAAAGCTTGATTTTGGTTTCAACTGACCAGAGCACCTTCTTCCACATGTTTGTTGTGTCTCCCAGGTGGCTTGTTGCAAACTCTAAATCACACTTTTTATGGATATCTTTGAGAATGGCTTTCTTCTTGCCACTCTTCTATAAAGGCCAGATTTGTGCAGTGTACAACTGATTGTTGTCCTATGGATAGACTGTCCCACCTCAGCTGTAGATCTCTGCAGGTCATCCAGAGTGATCATTTGATTCTTGGCTGCATCTCTGATCAGAGCAGGTGCATTTATGCGGAGACTTGATTACACACAGGTGGATTATATTTATCATCATTAGGCATTTAGGGCAACATTGGATCATTCAGAGATCCACAATGAACATCTGGAGTAAGTTTACTGCACTGAAAGTAAAGGGGCCGAATAATATTACGCGCCCCACTTTTCAGTTTTTTGAATTTCCACAAAAATTTAAAATAACCAATAAATTTCGTTCAACTTCACAATTGTTTTCCGCATCTGGTGGTCCTGCGATTCCGGACATGCGGAGCGTCTTTTTAGATCGCAGCATGTCCGTTTACCTTGCGGCGACGCTGCGCCGCAGCAAGGTATAACACAGGGCCCTATGTGTGGGGTGCGATGATACCGGATTTGTGCAGTGAACACATCCGGCATCATCGCGTCTCCAGAAGGGGGCGGAGTGAGTTTGCCGCTCCGTCCAAACCGCTGGCCATCCTGAACGTGGACACGTACCCTTAGGCACCAGTATTTTCCCACTGTGCATGATAAATCAAAAAATATTACCTGCTCCTGCAGTCTCCCATTCATGCCTGGCTAAGGCAGGTGTTGCTTAGCACAGACTTCGGTCCCAGCGTCCTGTTCAGGCTCATGGTATACATTTGGTTACTGCTGGCTCTCCAGTCAAGTCTATGGTAATCAATGAAATGCGGGTGCAGCCTTACACTCTGGATTCTAAGTCCAGAGATCACCTTACTGAGTATGTCTGTGATGTGGCGGCTTCTCATTGGTGGTTGGACGTTAGCTGCTCTGATGATGTGGCAGCTCCAGATTGGCCCGCGGTTAGATCACTCTGCCAACTGGGTGTGAGTGTTTGGGGTGGAGCCTAGCATATAAAAGGCTCTCAGTGGCACACGAGGGTGCGCTAGTGTCATTTATGTTTGGTGTGTGTATCCTTTTGATATAGGGCTGCCCCAGCTCTAAAGGAAAAGGCAGATCAACATCAGGCAGATGCAGAACTGGCACCCTAGCGAAATGAGACTTCAGGGAGGTAAAGTTCTTGGAGATCTCCTCAGACCACTGCCTAGGGTTTGCTCCCTTCTTGGTGAGAGCTACCAATGGAGCTGCTAATGTGGAGAGGTGGGGAATGAACTGGCGGCAATAATTGATAAACCCCATAAAGCGCTGCACCACTTAAAGGGAATGCGGTTCCTGCAAGTTCAACACTGACATCATCTTGGCATGTTCCATAGCTAAACCCTTGGCCAAAACGATGTACTCAATAAATGGTAAGGACTCTTTCTCAAACACACACTTCTCCAGTTTGGCGAAAAGAGAATTGGCGCCTAAGAGCTCAAAAAATTTACACACATCTTTACGGTGAGTGTCAACATCTTGGGAATAGATGAATATTTCATCTAGATATACTACCAACGATGTGGATAATAATTCGCAAAAGATGTCATTCACGAAGTCTTGAAAGAGTGCGGGAGCAGTACAGAGACCGAATGACATGACCAAGTACTCATAATGAGCATCCCGCGTATTAAAGGCAGTCTTCCATTCGCCCCTTCATGTATACGAATAAGATAATAGGCCCCAAGCAAGTCCAACTTTGTGAATATCCTAGCACCCCGCAGCCTATTGAGCTTGGAGATTAATGGCAGAGGATATTTATTTTTAATAGTGATCGCGTTCAAACCCCTATAATCAATGCAGGGACGTAATTTTCCATTCTTTTTTTGAACAAAGAAGTAACCTGCCCCAGCAGGAGATACTGACTTCCTGATAAACTCCCTTGCCAAATTCTCCCTGATATACTCAGACATAGCTTCTGTCTCTGGTAACAGACAAAGAGTAAACATTCCCACGAGGAGGCTTTGCCCTTGGAATGAGATCTATCGGGCAATCATAGGGATGGTGAGGAGGAAGCGTCTCCGCAGCCTTTTTGGAGAAAACATCCACGTACTGCCAGTAGTGCTTATGTGGGGAGGTTAGTTCAGTTGTGACCTCAGAAGCCTCAAACTGAACCTGGTCCCTAAGATATTGTCCCTCACACAAACTACCCCATTCCTGTATGCTCCCTGTTGACCAATCGATATGGGGTGAATGGCAGTGCAACTAAGGAATGCCCAAAAGTACCTTATCCATGCCCTCAGAGATTACAAGAAGAAAGATTATCTCCTGATGTTTTGGAGACATACTGAGGGTAAGAGGTATAGTCTGATGAGTAATCTGAGTAGGAAGGACAGACCCATTAACCACCCAGATGGTGACTGGCTTTGGCAGCATCACTAAGGGAATTGCATGCCGTTGGGCAAAGGTGGAAGACAAAAAATTGCCCTCAGCCCCAGAATCCACGCAGGCCTCCGTAGAGAGAGTAGTTGACCCATATGACAGGGAAGCCTTAAAGGTTAACTTGGAGGACAAATATAGAGTGTCAAGAGAGTCTCCTCCGATAGCCACTAGACGCGGTCGTTCCTCATGCCTGGGACACTTATTGGCGTAATGGCCTGCCTGCCTATTGACCAAGCAGGTCGGTTGTGGACGTACGGGACAGGAGTTAAATTCCACCCGAGAAACTTCCTTAGGCTCCACATGATCGTTCATCAGGGATGGAGATTCCAAAGGATTACCAACGTTTGGGGCTAAACAAATCCTATATCTACAGTGGGCTCGCTCTAATCTTTGCTCAGCGTGTCGAAGATCGATGCAAGTGGATACAGATATTAAGACCTCCAGAGTAGTAGGAATCTCCCTAGTGGCCAAAGCATCCTTTACATGGTCAGCAAGATTCTTCCAAAATACGGGGATCAGGACCTTATCTGACCACTCCAACTCGGAAGCTAAAGTCTGGAATTGGATGGCAAATTGACTGACCATGGAGGAGCCCTGGGTTAACGCCAAGAGTTGGAGTGCAACATCATGGGTAATCCGAGGTCCCAAAAAGACCTGTCGCAGAGCATCCAGAAAATGGGAGGCGTTCTGGACCACCAGATCATTGCGCTCCCATAATGGTGTAGCCCAATCCAAAACCCTGTCGATCAAAAGGGACACCACAAATCCCACCTTGGCCCACTCGGATGTCAATCGTTAGGCAAGTAGCTCCAGCTGAATTGAGCACTGGTTCATGAAACCCCTGCAAGCCTTGCTGTTCCCTGAAAACTTATCAGGCAGCAAGAAGCGAGAAAAAAGTGGGTCAAGGGGTGCAGCAGAAACCATAGTGGCTACTTTGCTGGCTGCTTGTCCTACCACTGTGGTAAGATCCACAGCTGAAGTTGCCTGCTCAAGAGTGGACAACCTGCCCTCTAGCTGCAGGATGTACCGCTGAAGCTGCAGCTCGTCCACCATTACTAGCCAGACCCTGGCGCTAGTGTACTGCTATGGCTGGCAGATTGCACTAAATAAAATATAAAAATAAAGTGCAATCGTAACCCGGGATCCACCGTGCAGAGAGGAACCCTGCTACTAGTGTGAATAAGGACGGAACACAACAGCAAGCGTTACCTTGAACACACAGAGTTAACGCCACTCAATGTACACTGAGTACCAAGCTCAGTTACTTCACTGAGGGGAACAGCACGAGTATGTAAAGTGTAATACCCTGTTAACATCACAGGGATTATAACATGTGGATTGGAATAGCTCTGCAACTAAACGGTGTTAACCGCACACATGAATAAAGCAGATGCTGAGCCAAGAGAGAAAGCTCTTTGACGCTTGATACAATACCCTGTCGCTTCCACCAAGAAGTATAGCATAAGGGTCGAGCTTGCACCCTAAGCATATAGCAGACTAGAGACTCAGGCATAGAGCCAAGGGTACAAAACCATATGTGTGCAACCTGCCTGCCAATGTGTACAGTCTCTGGGCAAAGATACACACAAACGTGCCGACAGAGTCGGCCGAGACATCGCCCGATGGCCAATCCGGGGCTGCCAGATCATCAGGGCAGCTAAATTCCGACCACCAATGAGAAACTGCCACATCACGGATATGCTCAGTAAGGTGATCTCTGGACTACTCCAGAGCGCAAGGCTGCACCCGCATATCATTGGTTAGCATAGAATTGACTGGAGAGCTATCAGTAACCAAGCGTATACCAAGAATCTGAGCAAGTCGCCGGGACTGACGTCTGTGCTGAGCAACAATTGCGGCGGCTGGACCTGAATAGGAGACAACAGAAGCAGATAATGCTTGGGATCTATCCCACGCAGTGGAAGAATCAAGACACCTAACAGATACTTTTTGGAATTTTTATACAATATAAGTTGCCTAAAAAGACTAAAATTGCTGCTTGTGATAAAATAGATGGGTGGTTCCCATTGCTAACCATCTGTTTTGCCCTAGACATATAGGAATATGTCACTTGGACATTCAAAAGGCTGTGTTTGCATTATAGAGCTCAAAATGGATTGAATAGACTTCAATGGGAACTCAGTGTTCTGCACATATTTTCCAGGCAATTAAATGCTTTTTAGCTATGTGATTTGATGCAAATTTATTAACCACAAATTGAATTTTTGGGGGAGAATTCGACTTAGCTTGTTAAATCCAATTTCAAAAGATTTTCTCATCTCTAGCTACCACCTATAAAGTAATAACTAAAACATGGTATCATTTGTGCAACACTAACCACAAAGAAAATAAAATTATTTTGTGGTCGGCACGCTACCAGGTAATTCTATTTACCTTTCAGTTCTTAGCAAGCTTCTTAAACACCACAGCACATTCCTTGGTGAAGCTAATTAATTATGTAGGTAAGCCCCCCACCCTACGCTTAAACTGCCTAACAGAAAACTGTGCTGTGACTTCAATAAGCAAAGCAATATATCGTATGTACTGCCCCATTTTCCTTTCATATGTTTACTGATCAACTACCTGTTATTGATGTTTCTTTATATTTCTTTTAGGCTCTAGTGTTCTCTCTTTCTTAACTGGATCATTTCTCATGTAACCAATTAAATGGAATAACTGGAATTGGGCAGCTCTTAGCTCGGGGGAAGATTTACAACTTAATTTTTTTCTAACTTTAGATTTGAATTTTGAAAATTGATTTTCCCACTTTTTTGACGTTTATGTTGCAGTTTCACTTTTTTGAACATGTTAGTGTAGGGATAAAATTATAAGGAGAGTGTGCTGAAGTGGAATTCCTAGCCTTGTTGCAAAAGGCCTATTTTATAAAAAAAAAATATTCACACTCAGAATATGTTGTATTTTTTATTTAAGACTACTACTCTCATTGCATTGCAGTTGTTCTGCATGTTACCTACTAGAGTATTTGGAAAATGTTTTAGGGATTGTCTTTCTGTCCCTATTGCTGAACTCTAACTTCCTCACATTAGTGTAAAGTCACTCCAAAAAGGCGTCTAAAAACTCTGCGTAACCTTTATACAAAGTAATCACTTTGATAGTCATATGGTATAATGCTGCCAATCTAAAGCTTCAACACTGTATGAAATGGGCAGGGCATTTTTTTCTTTTTGTCGATCCTCACGAATCAAATTGCAAAATGTTTAAATTTGTAGAGGTCTGCGAATTTCAATAAATTCAATTTAAAGCAAACCAGTCAGCAAGATTTTGCTAAGTAAACTACAGCCATTGTCATGCTGACATTGTTACACTGATTAAAAGTGTAAGAAGTTTTCAGTTAAAGGGATGCTCGTGCTCCAGAGCGGGACTGTAGGCAGAGCTTATCTTAGTTCTCTAGGCCAGAGAAACCAAGGAAAGTCCTGCCTGAAGCATAAATGGTTTCTCTCTCTCTCTCTGTTTCCATGATGAGGAACATGTTTTTGCTTTGGGGCGGCCTGTGGGCAGGTCTATTCTTGGTTTCTCTTGCCTAGAGCACCAAGATAAGATTATGGTGCTCAATCTCGACCCCAAAATGAGCTTCTCATTAACTGAAAATTTCTAATATTGATAACACAAGAACCACAAGACAGATGTCTTCACCCCAGATTTAAGTTTAATCAGTGTAACAATATCAACATGACAATACTTGTAGTTTACTTAGCAAAATCCTGCTGACAGGTTTGTTTTAAAATTGATCCTCTGCAGATCGATCTGCTCATCTCTACACCAGAACGATCTTGCTGTGATTTTATGGCACCATTATACTCTGTGTCAATACACCCTTTGGCCAGATTTAAAGGGAACCTGTCACCTGAATTTGGCGGGACCGGTTTTCGGTCATATGGGCGGAGTTTTCGGGTGTTTGATTCACCCTTTCCTTACCCGCTGGCTGCATGCTGGCCGCAATATTGGATTGAAGTTCATTCTATGTCCTCCGTAGTACATGCCTGTGCAAGACAAGATTGCCAGCATGCAGCCAGGTGGTAAGGAAAGGGTGAATCAAACACCCAAAAACTCCGCCCATATGACCAAAAACCGGTCCCGCCAAATTCAGGTGACAGGTTCCCTTTAATTGGTCATAATGCAGCTTTACTTTAGTACCCATATCCCAGATGCAAAGCTGTATCCAAATCTATCAGCATCTTAGGATCAGTAATATGGTACAACATGATTGCATTACAAGTTAATGAAGAAGGTAATATCTAGAATTTCCCCAAAACTTATGGTTAATACATCAGTCCTGAACAAAAGTCATTTGGAGTGAGATGCATAACACAATGAAATCTACACAAAGCTTCAAGTCGACATATAATTCTGATATAATTAAGGGCAATTTTTATTGTAGATTATAATTAATACAGTACCTTGAGAAAGTATTCGGCTCCCTGGAACTTTTCAACCTTCTCCCACATATCTTGCTTCAAACATAAAGATACCAAATGTACATTTTTGGTGATGAATCAACAACAAGTGGAACACAATTGTGAATTTGAACGAAATTTATTGGTTATTTAAAATTTTTGTGGAAATTCTAAAACTGAAAAGTGGGGCGTGCAATATTATTCGGCCCCTTTAACTTAATACTTTGTCATGAGAAATGGCTATCTTCTTGCCACTCTTCCATAAAGGCCAGATTTGTGCAGTGTACGGCTGATTGTTGTCCTATGGGCAGGCTGTCCCACCTCAGCTGTAGATCTTCTCAGTTCATCCAGAGTGATCATGGGCCTCTTGGCTGCATCTCTGATCAGTCTTCTTCTTGTTTGAGATGAAAGTGTAGAGGGACGGCCGGGTCTTGGTAGATTTGCAGTGGTATGATACTCCTTCCATTTCAATACGATCGCTTGCTCAGTGCTCCTTGGGATGTTTAAAGTTTTTAAATTAATTTTGTATCCAAATCTGGCTTTAAACTTCTCCACAACAGTATCACGGACCTGCCCGTTGTGTTCCTTGGACTTTATGATGCTCTCTGTGCTTCAAACAGAACCCTGAGACTATTACAGAGCAGGTGTATTTATACGGAGACTTGATTACACACAGGTGGATTATATTTATCATCATTAGGCATTTAGGACAACATTGGATCATTCAGAGATCCACAATGAACTTCTGGAGTGAGTTTGTTGCACTGAAAGTAAACGGGCCGAATAATATTGCACACCCCACTTTTCAGTTTTTTAATTTCAACAAACATTTAAAATAACCAATAAATTTAGTTCAACTTCACAATTATGTTCCACTTGTTGTTGATTCTTCACCAAAAATTTACATTTGGCATCTTTATGTTTGAAGCATGATATGTGGGAAAAGGTTGAAAAGTTCTAGGGAGCCAAATACTTTCGCAAGGCACTTTTTTTGGGGGTACAATTGAACATGCCACATGCTAAGTCCCATCTGATTTTTAGAAAAGTAATTACTGGTAGATCATCATATTGGCTTTTAAAACTGGCATTTTACTTGTTCTGAACTGGTGGTTCTTAACCCCTTTACCCCCAAGGGTGGTTTGCACGTTAATGACCAGGCCAATTTTTACAATTCTGACCACTGTCCCTTTATGAGGTTATAACTCCGAAACGCTTCAACGGATCCTGGTGATTCTGACATTGTTTTCTCGTGACATATTGTACTTCATGATAGTGGTAAAATTTCTTTGATAGTACCTGCGTTTATTTGTGAAAAAAATGGAAATTTGGCGAAAATTTTGAAAATTTCGCAATTTTCAAACTTTGAATTTTTATGCAATTAAATCACAGAGATATGTCACACAAAATACTTAATAAGTAACATTTCCCACATGTCTCCTTTACATCAGCATAATTTTGGAACCAATTTTTTTTTTTGTTAGGGAGTTATAAGGGTTAAAAGTTGACCAGCAATTTCTCATTTTTACAACACCATTTTTTTTTAGGGACCACGTCTCATTTGAAGTCATTTTGAGGGGTCTATATGATAGAAAATGCCCAAGTGTGACACCATTCTAAAAACTGCACCCCTCAAGGTGCTCAAAACCACATTCAAGAAGTTTATTAACCCTTCAGGTGTTTAATAGGAATTTTTGGAATGTTTAAATAAAAATGAACATTTAACTTTTTTACACAAAAAATTTACTTCAGCTCCAATTTGTTTTATTTTACCAAGGGTAACAGGAGAAATTGGACCCAAAAAGTTGTTGTCCAATTTGTCCTGAGTACGCTGATACCCCATATGTGGCAGTAAACCACTGTTTGGGCGCATGGGAGAGCTCGGAAGGGAAGGAGCGCTATTTGACTTTTCAATGCAAACTTGACAGGAATTGAGATGGGACGCCATGTTGCGTTTGGAGAGCCACTGATGTGCCTAAACATTGAAACCCCCCACAAGTGACACCATTTTGGAAAGTAGACCCCCTAAGGAACTTATCTGGATGTGTGGTGAGCACTTTGACCCACCAAGTGCTTCACAGAAGTTTATAATGCAGAACCGTAAAAATAAAAAATCATATTTTTTCACAAAAATTATATTTTTGCCCCCAATTTTTTATTTTTCCAAGGGTAAGAGAAGAAATTGGACCTCAAAAGTTGTTGTCCAATTTGTCCTGAGTACGCTGATACCCCATATGTGGCAGTAAACCACTGTTTGGGCGCATGGGAGAGCTCGGAAGGGAAGGAGCGCAGTTTGACTTTTCAATGCAAAATTGACAGAAATTGAGATGGGACGCCATGTTGCGTTTGGAGAGCCACTGATGTGCCTAAACATTGAAACCCCCCACAAGTGACACCATTTTGGAAAGTAGACCCCCTAAGGAACTTATCTAGAGGTGTGGTGAGCACTTTGACCCACCAAGTGCTTCACAGAAGTTTATAATGCAGAACCGTAAAAATAAAAAATCATATTTTTTCACAAAAATTATATTTTTGCCCCCAATTTTTTATTTTTCCAAGGGTAAGAGAAGAAATTGGACCTCAAAAGTTGTTGTCCAATTTGTCCCGAGTACGCTGATACCCCATATGTGGCAGTAAACCACTGTTTGGGCGCATGGGAGAGCTCGGAAGGGAAGGAGCGCCGTTTGACTTTTCAATGCAAAATTGACAGGAATTGAGATGGGACGCCATGTTGCGTTTGGAGAGCCACTGATGTGCCTAAACATTGAAACCCCCCACAAGTGACACCATTTTGGAAAGTAGACCCCCTAAGGAACTTATCTGGATGTGTGGTGAGCACTTTGACCCACCAAGGGCTTCACAGAAGTTTATAATGCAGAGCCATAAAAATAAAACAAAATTTTTTTCCCACAAAAATTATTTTTTAGCCCCCAGTTTTGTATTTTCCCTAGGGTAAGAGGAGAAATTGGACCACAAAAGTTGTTGTCCAATTTGTCCTGAGTACGCTGATACCCCATATGTGGGGGGGAACCACCGTTTGGGCGCATGGGAGGGTTCGGAAGGGAAGGAGCGCCATTTGGAATGCAGACTTAGATGGAATGGTCTGCAGGCGTCACATTGCGTTTGCAGAGCCCCTAATGTACCTAAACAGTAGAAACCCCCCACAAGTGACACCATTTTGGAAAGTAGACCCCCTAAGGAACTCATCTTGATGTGTTGTGAGAGCTTTGAACCCCCAAGTATTTCACTACAGTTTATAACGCAGAGCCATGCAAATAAAAAATATTTTTTTTTCCACAAAAATTATATTTTAGCCCCCAGTTTTGTATTTTTCCAAGGTTAGCAGGAGAAATTGGACCCTAAATGTTGTTGTCCAATTTGTCCTGAGTACGCTGATACCCGATATGTGGGGGGGAACCACCGTTTGGGCGCATGGGAGGGCTCGGAAGGGAAGGAGCATCATTTGGAATGCAGACTTAGATGGATTGGTCTGCAGGCGTCACATTGCGTTTGCAGAGCCCCTAATGTACCTAAACAGTAGAAACCCCCCACAAGTGACCCCATATTGGAAACTAGACCCCTCAATGAACTTATCTAGATGTGTTGTGAGAACTTTGAACCCCCAAGTGTTTCACTACAGTTTATAACGCAGAGCCGTGAAAATAAAAAATCTTTTTGTTTTCCCACAAAAATTATTTTTTAGCCCCCAGTTTTGTATTTTCCCAAGGGTAACAGGAGAAATTGGTCCACAAAAGTTGTTGTCCAATTTGTCCTGAGTACGCTGATACCCGATATGTGGGGGGGAACCACCGTTTGGGCGCATGGGAGGGCTCGGAAGGGAAGGAGCATCATTTGGAATGCAGACTTAGATGGATTGGTCTGCAGGCGTCACATTGCGTTTGCAGAGCCCCTAATGTACCTAAACAGTAGAAACCCCCCACAAGTGACCCCATATTGGAAACTAGACCCCTCAATGAACTTATCTAGATGTGTTGTGAGAACTTTGAACCCCCAAGTGTTTCACTACAGTTTATAACGCAGAGCCGTGAAAATAAAAAATCTTTTTGTTTTCCCACAAAAATTATTTTTTAGCCCCCAGTTTTGTATTTTCCCAAGGGTAACAGGAGAAATTGGTCCACAAAAGTTGTTGTCCAATTTGTCCTGAGTACGCTGATACCCCATATGTTGGGGTAAACCCCTGTTTGGGCACACAGGAGAGCTCGGAAGGGAAGGAGCACTGTTTTACTTTTTCAACGCAGAATTGGCTGGAATTGAGATCGGACGCCATGTCGTGTTTGGAGAGCCCCTGATGTGCCGAAACAGTGGAAACCCCCCAATTATAACTGAAACCCTAATCTAAACACACCCCTAACCCTAATTCCAACGGTAACCCTAACCACACCTCTAACCCTGACACACCCCTAACCCTAATCCCAACCCTATTCCCAACTGTAAATGTAATCTAAACCCTAACCCTAACTTTAGCCCCAACCCTAACTGTAGCCCCAACCCTAACCCTAACCCTAATCCTAGCCCTAACCCTAGCCCTAACCCTAGCCCTAACCCTAGCCCTAACCCTAGCCCTAACCCTAGCCCTAACCCTAGCCCTAGCCCTAGCCCTAACCCTAGCCCTAACCCTAGCCCTAACCCTAGCCCTAACCCTAGCCCTAACCCTAACCCTAGCCCTAACCCTAGCCCTAACCCTAGCCCTAACCCTAGCCCTAGCCCTAACCCTAGCCCTAACCCTAGCCCTAATGGGAAAATGGAAATAAATACATTTTTTTTTATTTTTCCCTAACTAAGGGGGTGATGAAGGGGGGTTTGATTTACTTTTATAGCGAGTTTTTTAGCGGATTTTTATGATTGGCAGCCGTCACACACTGAAAGACCCTTTTTATTGCAAAAAATATTTTTTGCAATACCACATTTTGAGAGCTATAATTTTTCCATATTTTGGTCCACAGAGTCATGTGAGGTCTTGTTTTTTGCGGGACGAGTTGACGTTTTTATTGAAAACATTTTTGGGCACGTGACATTTTTTTATCGCTTTTTATTCCGATTTTTGTGAGGAAGAATGACCAAAAGCCAGCTATTCATGAATTTCTATTGGGGGAGGCGTTTATACCGTTCCGCGTTTGGTAAAATTGATAAATCAGTTTTATTCTTCGGGTCAGTACGATTACAGCGACACCTCATTTATATCATTTTTTTATGGTTTGGTGCTTTTATACGATAAAAACTATTTTACAGAAAAAATAATTATTTTTGCATCGCTTTATTCTCAGGACTATAACTTTTTTATTTTTTTGCTGATGATGCTGTATGGCGGCTCGTTTTTTGCGGGACAATATGACGCTTTCAGCGGTACCATGGTTATTTATATCTGTCCTTTTGATCGCGTGTTATTCCACTTTTTGTTCGGCGGTATGATAATAAAGCGTTGTTTTTTGCCTCGTTTTTTTTTTTTTTTTCTTACGGTGTTTACTGAAGGGGTTAACTAGTGGGCCAGTTTTATAGGTCGGGCCGTTACGGACACGGCGATACTAAATATGTGTACTTTTATTGGTTTTTTTTTTTTATTTAGATGAAGAAATGTATTTATGGGAATAATATTTTTTTTTTTTTTCATTATTTTGGAATATTTTTTTTTATTTTTTTTACACATTTGGAAATTTTTTTTTTTACTTTTTTACTTTGTCCCAGGGGGGGACATCACAGATCAGTGATCTGACAGTTTGCACAGCACTCTGTCAGATCACTGATCTGATAGGAGTGCAGGCTGCTTCACAGTGCCTGCTCTGAGCAGGCTCTGTGAAGCCACCTCCCTCCCTGCAGGACCCGGATCCGCGGCCATCTTGGATCCGGGGCTCGAGCAGGGAGGGAGGTGAGGAGACCCTCGCAGCAACGCGATCACATCGCGTTGCTGCGGGGGGCTCAGGGAAGCCCGCAGGGAGCCCCCTCCCTGCGCGGTGCTTCCCTGTACCGCCGGCACATCGCGATCATCTTTGATCGCGGTGTGCCAGGGGTTAATGTGCCGGGGGCGGTCCGTGACCGCTCCTGGCACATAGTGCCGGATGTCAGCTGCGATAAGCAGCTGACACCCGGCCGCGATCGGCCGCGCTCCCCCCGTGAACGCGGCCGATCGGCTATGACGTACTATCCCGTCCAGGGTCAGATAAGCCCAGGGCACCTCGACGGGATAGTACGTCTAAGGTCACAGAGGGGTTAAAGGGACACTGTCACCTGAATTTGGAGGGAACAATCTTCAGCCATGGAGGCAGGGTTTTGGGGTTTTTGATTCACCCTTTCCTTACCCGCTGGCTGCATGCTGGCTGCAATATTGGACTGAAGTTCATTCTCTGTCCTCCATAGTACATGCCTGTACAAAGCAATCTTGCCTTGCGCAGGCGTGTACTATGGAGGACAGAGAATGAACTTCAATCCAATATTGCAGCCAGCATGCAGCCAGCGGGTAAGGAAAGGGTGAATCAAAAACCCCAAAACCCCGCCTCCATGGCTGAAGATTGTTCCCTCCAAATTCAGGTGACAGTGTCCCTTTAAAGGGTTATTGAAACTATAAACATACCCTTAACCTTTCATTCTGCTGATCATGAGGTTTAGGGGGTGGGGCTCCTACAAATTCCTATTTAACAGCCTATTTTAAGATTCTATAGCAAACCTTTAAAGTATACTATTGCCACTAAAACTGGTTGTTATACATCACATAGGACCATGTAGAGATGTGTTTGCCTTTTTGCTGGAAATACAAATGAAACACCAATTGTAAATGTATGTAATACTTCATATTTCCAAAAAGTAAAAGTCCTCTATTATGTTAAAACGTTTTCCTTTGGGATAAAACCAGTGCAACCAGTAAGAACTGTACCAGTAGCAGCAAACATGCCAACTGGCTAATTTCCTACTTTAGCCACAAAACTTCTAAGTAAGCAACATTACATATGTCAATTCAACAGTACATTGATCTATTTAAGGTATTTCTCAGATCTCCCAAAGGCAGAACAGATCCTTATGTCTAGACTTAGGTTTTCAGCCAATTTGGATTAAAACGCTCTGCAGGATTCAGAACAGTAATTTACTGTTAGAATAAAAGGAGAGATTCATGAAACTCCCATTGCTCATGTCAGAGTCTTGGACACTTTGCTAAAACACTTTTATTTGTATATCTACTGCACACTAACTAGTTTATAACATTTGTCCTGAGGTTGCTGCAGGTTTAATGACCCCCAAATAAAATGTCATATCTGCTGGCAATGAATAAAAAATAGTAAAAACACTTGGCTTCCACCACCAAGGATTATTAATGTAGGTGACTTCCCCTTTTAACATGTTTTTAAACTATAACTATACTCATAAGATCCTCTAAAACATCACTTTTATCATCCTATTAAATGCCTTCCTGGGAGAAAAAGTTTTGGAATGCAAAGTATTGTTACTAGTGTTGAGCATTCCGATACTGCAAGTTTCGGGTATCGGCCGATATTTGCTGTATTGGAATTCTGATGCCGAGTTCCGATATTTTTGCAATATCGGAAATCGGAATCGGCGTGTGCGGTGCGTATGGTTCCAAGGGTCTGGAGGAGAGGAGACTCTCCTTCAGGCCCTGGGATCCATATTAATGTAAAAAATAAAGAATAAAAATAAAAAACATGGCTATACTCACCCCTCCGGCGAACCCTGGCTGTCACCGCTGCTAGCGTCCGCCTCCGTTCCTAAGGATGCAGAGAGTGAAGGACCTTCGATGACGTCATGGTCACGTGAGCGGTCAGGTGACCGGTCACCTGACCGCGACATCATCGAAAGTCCTTCACTCTCTGCATTCTTAGGGACGGAGGCAGACGCTCGCAGCGGTGACAGCCAGGGTCCTTCGGAGGGGTGAGTATAGCCATATTTTTTATTTTTATTCTTTATTTTTTACATGAATATGGATCCCAGGGCCTGAAGGAGAGTTTCCTCTCCTCCAGACCCTGGGAACCATCGAGGATACATTCCGATATTTGTGTCCCATTGACTTGTATTGGTATCGGGTATCGGTATCGGCGATATCCGATATTTTTTGGATGTCAGCTGATACCATCCGATACCGATACCTTTCAATATCGGAAGGTATCGCTCAACACTAGTTGTTACCTTTTCTACAAAAAAAACACCATGTGACATCATAATCCAGGAAAGGGTTACATAGATCCCAGAAAAAAAGAAGTGAACACAAAAATCCAAGAAAATATGACATTTTATTAGATAAATATTCAATTAAAAGATGCCTCACTGAAGAGGACACAGAGAATGACCAATGATTAGAGATGTAACAGATAGGTAAAGATAATGTGGTCAACTTGGGAGGTACCGCTCAAACAATAACTCCACATTCAATTGATACATTTAACTTAGGTATTGGTTATACAGAGTACCATGCAGACTGAGACAACAATATTAGTTTAACTGTAATAATACCTCCTAAATTAGGTCTGTTTCAGCCACAGTAATATTGGGCACCTCGTCCTCCACCCCAACACATTTTTTGCCTTGCTTCTTCTGGGGGCATGTAACCCTTTTCCCGTATTATGATGTCATATCTAGTTTCTGAAATGTTGTGAAGTGCCTGGATTGTTTACTCACATAAAAGGGACACTTATTTTATGCTTAGTTGTGCTCAAAAGTTTACATGCCCCTGCAAATGTTTTTCTTTCTTGGCCTTTTTTCAGAGAATATGAATCATAGCACCAAAACGTTTTCTCAACTCCTGGTTAGTGGTTGGGTGAAGCCATTTATTGTCTAATTACTGTGTTTTCTCTTTTTAACTTAGTGACGGAGCCAAATTTTTGAAATCTGACCAGTGTCACTTTATGTGGTAATAACTCGGGAACGCTTCAAGAAATCCCAGTGATTTTGAGAAAGTTTTTCCGTGACACATTATACTTTATGATAGTGGTAAATTTAGGTTGATATGTTTTGTGTTTATTTATAAAAAATATCAGAAATTTGAGAAAAATTTAAAATATTTAGCAATTTTCAAACTCTGAATGAGTATACCTTTAATCCAAATAGTCTTACTATTGCAAAACATTAATAAATAACATTTCCCACATGTCGGCTTTACATCTGCACCATTTGTAAAATGTTCTTTTATTTTGTTAGCATTTTAGGAGGTTTCAAAATGTAGCAGTAATTTTTCGTTTTTTCAAGGAAACTCACAAAATTTATTTTTTTAGGGACTTATCCATGTTTGAAGTGACTTTATTGGTCTCATATATTGGGAAACCCCCAAAAGTGATACCATATTTAAAACAGCACCCCCTGACATATTGAAAACTGCTGTCGGGTAGTTTATTAACCCTTCGGGTGATTTTCAGGAATTAATGCAAAGTGGCATGACAGAAAAGAAAATGTGTATTTTTACCACCTAAATGCCTATAACTTCTGAATAGATTACTACAGCTGTCAGACTCTAAGGCCACTATTTGGTTATGAATTGCCATGGCAAACATCAGGACCACACAATCATGATCTGAGGGCACCGAGGGGGATAAAGAGGAAGCCCCTACACTCTGTTATCCATTTATAATGATGTATTCACTATTGACAGCAGCATCTAAGGGGTTAAACATATTTGGATGGTACAAACACTGATCGTGGCTGATACAGCAAGTTGTCAACTATAGTGTCCAGCTGACAGCTGCTGGATTGTCACCTGTATGGGGAGGCTATTCTCTTATATCTCAGGTCAGTTAAAAGACATATTGGTGGTCATTAAAGGGTTAAATCATAATGACAACCCAAAACATCCAAATGGCCCTGATCAAAAGTTCACATGCCCTGGTGATTTTGGCCTGATAACATGCACAGAAGTTGACACAAATGGGTTTGAATGGCTACTAAAGGTAACATCCTCACCTGTGACCTCTTTGTTTGTAATCAATGTGTGTGCATGAAAGCTGAGTGAGTTTCTGGGATCCAGACATACTTTTGCATCTTTCCTTCAGTCTCTGACATTTCTGGATTGTGAGTCATGGGGAAAGCAAAACAATTGTCAACGTATCTACAGGAAAAGGTAGTTGAAATGTATAAAACAGAAAAAGGATACAAAAACATATCCAGGAAAGTGATAATGCCAGTCAGCAGCATTCAAACTGATTAAAAACAAAACCACGGTCAGGTACACCAACCAAAAATTTGTCCACAACTGCCAGGAAAATTGTTCGCGATGCAAAGAAAAGCCCAAAAATAACATCAGCTGAAATACTGGACTCTCTGAAAACTAGCGGTGTGGCTGTTTCAAGATGCATAATAAGGAGGCACTTGAAGAAAAATGGGACGCATGGTCGAGTCACCATAACAATTGCATTACTGCGCAAATGCCACAAAGTATCTAGCCTACAATGCACAGAGACAAGCCTTAAAACTTGTGAAACAAGGTAATTTGGAGTGATGAGCCCAAAATTGAACTTTTTGGCCACAACCATAAATGTTACATTTGGAGAGAGGCCAACAAGGCCTATGATGAACCGAACACCATTCCTACTGTAAAGCATGGAGGTGGATCGCTAATGTTTTGGGGATGTGTGAGCTACAAAGATACAGGAAACTTGGACAAAATTAAAGGAAAGATGAATGCAGCATGTTATCAGCAAATAGTGGAGGCAAATTTGCACTCATCAGCCCTGAAGCTGCGTATGGGATGTGCTTGGATGTTCCAACAAGACAATGATCCAAAACACAATGCCAAGTCGACCTGTCATTGGCTACAGGAGAACAAAGTGAAGGTTTTGGAGTGGCCATCTCAGTCTCCTGACCTAAATATCATTGAGCCACGCTGGGGAGATTTCGAGTGCGCAACGGAGAATATCCTCATAAAGCAAATAGATGAAGCTGCGACTCAAGGAGAAGTCATTATTATGGGGGTCTTCAATTACCCTGAAATAGATTGGGGATCAGAAACCTGCAGTTCCAGCAAAGGTAATCGGTTTTTGACAACTATGAGAGACAATTACCTTTCACAACTGGGTCAGGACCCAACAAGAAGGGGGGCACTGCTAGACCTAATATTAACCAACAGGCCGGACCACATAGCAAATATAAGGGTTGGGGGTCACTTGGGGAATAGTTATCACAAGATAATAAGTTTTCATGTATCCTTTAATAAGATGTGTAGTAGAGGGGTTACAAGGACACTAAACTTCAGGAGGGCAAATTTCCAACGGATGAGAGATGATCTTGGTGCAATTAACTTGGACGTCATCCTGAGACATAAAAATACACAAAGAAAATGGGAGACGTTTATTAGCATCTTGGATAGGACCTGTTCACAATATATACGGTATGGGAATAAGCATACTAGAAATAGGAAGAAACCAATATGGCTAAATAAAGCTGTAAGGGGCGCAATAAGTGACAAAAAGAAAACATTTAGAGAATTACCGTATTTTTCCGACCATAAGACGCACTTTTTTCCTCCAAATTTGGGAGGAAAGTGTGGGTGCGTCTTATGGTACGGATGTAGCATGTGGGGAGGGGGGCAGCAGTGAGTGGGATCGCACTGTTATGCCACTTCAGGATGTCCCCGCTGCCCAGAATCAGTGCTGGGGAAACCATGTGATCCAGATGATTAAGTGCAGTGAATATTCATTAGCGGCTCCCCGCCCACCTATCAGCTGAGCAGTGAGCTGGGAGCAGCAAATGAATACTACACTTAAGCAGGGACACACATGGTTTCCTCAGCGCTGATTCCTGCAGCAGCTGGGGAGGTCTGTGTGTCTGCGGGAGGAGGAGGCAGCAGCAGGGGCCAGAGGAGAGAGGAGATCGCTGCTTACCTGCCTGCCATGCCTGGGCTGCACTCTGAGTGCTGTGCACAAACAGGACCTGTGATGATGTCAGAAGTGGGCGGGCTGGAGCATCACATGGCAGCTCAGAGCCCTCCCTCTTCTTGACATCATCACAGGTCCTTCAGGCTCCCCACTAGAATCTGCAGCTTCCTCATAACCTGTGCTGTGTAAAGGAAACAAGAGGGAGGGCTCTGTGTGCAGTCATGGGATGCTTTTACCTCACCACAGTGGTTGGCTGCCACAATTAAGAGGTTAGTCTTTCCAAAACACAATAAAGCACTCTGCCACTCCTTTGGTGAACTATAACTCCCAGCATGTCATAGGATCTGCAGGACATGCTGGGAGTTATAGTTCTCCCATGGGATTTTAAAGCAGCACTCCAGTGTTATTTTGCAGTGCTGGAGTGGTGCTTTCAATATAAGCCCTGTGCCCCCATTCTTATACTCACCCTCCAGCATTTTCATATAGTACTGTACAGGTACCATATTGGTCCCGCAGCTTCCAACATAATAACATACTATTATATATAATAACACCACATATAATAGTATGTTATTTATGTTATTAAATATTTTACCACATTTTTTTGCTTCAAATATTTTTTTCCCTATTTTCCACCTCTAAAACCTGGGTGCGCCTTATACTCCGGTGCATCTTATAGTCCGAAAAATACGGTAAAGGAAGTAGGTAGTGATGAGGCATTAAATAAATACAGAAAATTAAATAAATTCTGTAAAAGGCAAATCAAGGCAGCTAAAATTGAGACGGAGACTCATTGCCAGAGAGAGTAAAAATAATCCCAAAATAGTCTTTAACTACGTAAATAGTAAGAAACTAAAAATGATAGTGTTGGCCCCCTTAAAATAGTCTGGGTGAAATGGTGGATGAGAATGAGGAAGAAGCCAATATGCTAAATGACTTTTTTCATCAGTATTTACACAAGAAAATTCCATGGCAGACAATATGATCAGCGATAACAAAAATTCCCCATTAAATGTCACCTGCTTAACCCAGCAGGAAGTACAGCGGTGTCTAAAAATCACTAAAATTGACAAATCTCTGGCCCGGATGGAATACACCCCCGAGTACTGCAGGAATTAAGTACAGTCATTGATAAACCATTATTTTTAATCTTCAAAGACTCCATAAGAACAGGGTCTGTGCCACAGGACTGGCTTATAGCAAATGTGGCGCCAATATTCCAAAAGAGGACAAAAACTGAATTTGGTAATTATAGGCTAGTAAGCTTAACCTCTACTGTGGGTAAAATCCTGGAGGGCATTCTAAAAGTTGCTATACTGGAGTATCTGAAGAGGAATAACCTCATGACCTAGTATCAGCACGGGTTTACTAGGGACCGTTCATGTCAGACTAATCTAATCAATTTCTATGAAGAGGTAAGTTCCGAACTGGACCAAGGGAAACCAGTGGACGTAATGTATATGGACTTTCAAAAGATTTTGATACGGTGCCACACATAAGGTTGCTATATAAAATGAGAATAATGGGGATAGGGGAAAATCTGTGTAAGTGGGTTAAGAGCTGGCTCAGGGATAGGAAACAAAGGGTGGTTACTAATGGAACACACTCGGACTGGGTCGCGGTTAGCAGTGGGGTATCACAGGGGTCAGTATTGGGCCCTCTTCTTTTTAACATATTTATTAACCCCTTCACGACATGCGCCGTACATCTACTGCGCATGCCGTGAATCCCCCTTTGATGTGGGCTCCGGCGGTGAGCCCACATCAAAGTCGCGACATGTCAGCTGTTTTGTACAGCTGACATGTGCGCGCAATAGCGGCGGGTGAAATCGCTATTCACCCGGCGCTATTAACCTGTTAAATGCCGCTGTCAAACACAGACAGGGGCATTTAACTACCGCATCCGGCCGGGCGGCCGGATATGACGTAATCGCCGACCCCCGTCACATGATCGGGGGTCGGCGATGCATCAGGAAGGTAACCATAGAGGTCCTTGAGACCTCTATGGTTACTGATGCAGGTCTGCTGTGAGCGCCCCCCTGTGGTCGGCGCTCACAGCACACCTGCATTTCTGCTACATAGCAGCGATCTGATGATCGCTGCTATGTAGCAGAGCCGATCAGGCTATGCCAGCTTCTAGCCTCCCATGGAGGCTATTGAAGCATGGCACAAGTAAAAAAAAAATGTTTTTAAAAATATGAAAAAAATATAAAAAATATAAAAGTTTAAATCACCCCCCTTTCGCCCCATCCTAAATAAAACAATAAAAAAAAAAAACCTACACGTATTTGGTATCGCCGTGTTCAGAATCGCCCGATCTATCAACTAAAAAAAAGCATTAACCTGATCGCTAAACGGCGTAGCGAGAAAAAAATCCGAAACGCCAGAATTACGTTTTTTTGGTCGCCGCGACATTGCATTAAAATGCAATAACGGGCGATCAAAAGAACGTATCTGCGCAAAAATGGTATCATTAAAAATGTCATCTCGGCACGCAAAAAATAAGCCCTCACCCGACCCTAGATCACGAAAAATGGAGACGCTACGGGTATCGGAAAATGGCACTTTTTTTTTTTTTAGCAAAGTTTGGAATTTTTTTCACCACTTAGATAAAAAATAACCTAGTCATGTTAGGTGTCTATGAACTCGTAATGACCTAGAGAATCATAATGGCAGGTTAGTTTTAGCATTTAGTGAACCTAGCAAAAAAGCCAAACAAAAAACAAGTGTGGGATTGCACTTTTTTTGCAATTTCACCGCACTTGGAATTTTTTTCCCGTTTTCTAGTAAAAGACATGATAAAACCAATGGTGTCGTTCAAAAGTACAACTTGTCCCGCAAAAAAAAAGGCCTCACATGACCATATTGACGGAAAAATAAAAAAGTTATGGCTCAGGGAAGGAGGGAAGTGAAAAACGAAAACGCAAAAATGAAAAAGGGCCGCGACTTGAAGGGGTTAATGACCTTGTAGAGGGGAATTCAGAGTAGAATTTCAATATTTTCAGATGACACTAAACTCTGCAGGGTAATCAATACAGGGGAGGACAATTTTATATTACAGGATGATTTTTGTAAACTAGAAGCTTGGGCTGATAAATGGCAAATGAGCTTTAATGGGGATAAATGTAAGGTCATGCACTTGGGTAGAAGTAATACGATGTATAACTATGTGCTTAATTCTAAAACTCTGGGCAAAACCGTCAATGAAAAAAACCTGGGTGTATGGGTGGATGTCAAACTCATATTCAGTGGCCAGTGTCAGGCAGCTGCTACAAAGGCAAATGAAATATTGGGATGCATTAAAAGAGGCATAGAAGCTCATGAGGAGAGCATCATTTTACCTCTCTACAAGTCACTAGATGGACCACACTTAGAATACTGTGTACAGTTCTGGTCTCTGGTGTAGAAGAAAGACATAGCTGAATTAGAGCGGGTGCAGAGAAGAGAGTCCAAGGTTATTAGAGGACTGGGGGGTCTGCAATACAAAGATAGGTTATTACACTTGGGGCTATTTAGTTAGGAAAAATGAAGACTAAGGGTTGATCTTATTTTAATGTATAAATATATAAGGGGACAGTACAAAGACCTTTCTGATGATCTTTTTAATCATCGACCTGAGACAGGGACAAGAGGGCATCCTCTACATTTGGAGGAAAGAAGGTTTAAGCATAACAATAGATGCGGATTCTTTACTGTAATAGCAGTGAGACTATAGAACTCTCTGCCGTATGATGTTGTAATGAGTGATTCATTACGTAAACTTAAGAGGGGACTGGATACCTTTCTTGAAAAGTATAATGTTACAGGTTATATATATACTAGATTCCTTGATAGGGCGTTGATCCAGGAAACTAGTCTGATTGCCGTATGTGGAGTCGGGAAATAGTTTTTTTCCACAATGTGAAGCTTACTCTTTGCCACATGTTTTTTTTTTTTGCCTTCCTCTGGATCAAAATGTTAGGGCATGTTAGGTTAGGCTGTGGGTTGAACTAGATGGACTTAAAGTCTTCCTTAAACCTTAATAACTATGTTACTATGTTACTATGTGACTCATGCTAGAAATCCAAGAAATTTACAGAAACTGGAGGCTTTTTACAAGAAGAGTGGGCAGCTTTACCATCTGAGAAAACAAAGAACCTCATCCACAACTACCACAAAAGACATCAAGCTGTCATTGATGTTAGAGGGAGCAATACACGGTATTAAAAAATTGGGTATGTGGACTTTTGATCAGGGTCATTTGGATGTTTTGGGTTGTCATGATTTAAAATGAGACAACACTGTAGTTTGACAATAAATGGCTTGACTCAACCACTAATCATGAGTGGAGAAAATGTTTTGGTGTTATCATTCATATTCTCTGAAAAAATGCCAAGAAAGCAAAAATTCTGCCGGGGTATGTAAACTTTTGAGGACAACTGTATTTAAAAAAAACACCAGTTAGATAAAAAGGTGGCAAGATCTCTGGGGTGTCTCCACATGAAGACCTTCTATTATCCATTATCCCTTGGATCTTGGGAAAGACTCATTATCAAGATCTCTGAAGGACCTGATGGTCTAAGATAATAAAGGAGGCAGTATCAGTATCCTAATGGTGCTGTCAAAACTGGTGTAGAGCAGTAAGAGGGTTTAACATAATCATATTTGATGATCTAGAGTAGTACATAAGGAGTTATTATTAGGGTTGAGCGACCTTGACTTTTTTAGAGTCGAGTCGGGTTTCGCGAAACCCGACGATCTCAAAAGTCGTGTCGAGTGGAATCGGCCGATTATCGCGAAAAGTCGGGGATCGACCGAAACACGAAACCCAATGCAAGTCAATGGGGGAGCATAGTCGGCAGTGAGTGGAGGCCAGGAAAACATGTACAGAGCCCATTTTAATGGCAAAAACATCCATTCTTGTTACTGAAGCTTGTCAATCTTAATTTACATTATAATAATAGTAAGGCATTGGAAATTGGGGGTCATTTGGCTAAAGTTGTGGGGGGTAGGGCTGGTTCAAGTAATTAGTGGGCCCAGGAAATCTGGACCACGTCACGGCAGTGGAGCAGGGAGAGGTAAGTATTTCAACTTTGCAAGTGCTGTGATCCTGAGCAAGCAGGGGGGGCCCACTCATTGGCATTGGCACTGGCATAGGGCCCCTCAAAGTACAGCAGTGTGTTTGCACGGCGGGGGCGCCTCCCACCGGCAGCAACACTTTTGCGTACTATGAGGGGCCCTGTGCCAGTGATGTCGCCAACGAGTATTCCTCCCCCTATCTGATGAAGGAACCTGCACCTTCATCTGCACCTTCCTCTTTGTCCCCGTGTAAGATGGTATGGTATGCGGGAAGGGGGACCTGACTTTCAGCAGGGTCACAATCTTGCAGTGTAGCGTGCACGGGGAATGTTGCGTTATGGTTCAATGTACCAGCAGACTCATCTATCACTGGCTGGGCAATGGGCAGGATGAGGGGGAAACAGATATGGGCCCAAAGAATAAAGTGGGCTAAATGCAGTTCAAAATTGGTAACAGGACTAACCAGGGGGCATTGCTTTGTTCAGTGGAGGACAACTGGAATGAGAGGCTGACACAGTGAGTAGGCCCAAATCAGAAAGTAGTCTAAATGCAGTTCAAAATGGGCAACAGTAGTAAACAGACGGCACAGCTTTGTTCACTGGAGGAGAACAGCAAGGAGCGGCAGACACCGATAGAAGGCCCCAACCCAACTAGTAGGCCCACTGCATTTTTAAAATTCCGAAAACCAGATAATTGTAGGTCATTTTTTGTAAAGAGGACAGCTGTATTGAGTGGCGCAGACCAGACACTACAAGTAGGCCTTAAACCACAAAGGTGGCTCGACGCAGGTTTAAAAAAGGTTACATGGGTACACGGTCTGCATTGGTGTGCTCAGTGGAGGACAATTGGAAGGAGGGACCGCAGAAAGACTTTGTAGGCGTAAAATTACAAAATAGGCTCTATGCAGCTTCGATTATGTGGCAACCTGGAGAACACCTTGGAGCGGCAGACACCGTCTCTACGACCCAGACCCAACTTGTAGGCCTAATGTAGTGTTGTTTCAACAACTACTAAACGAGAGCTAGAAGCTCGAAGCTTTGGAGAGGAAACCTGGAGAACACCTTGGAGCGGAAGACACCGTCTCTACAACCCAGACCCAACTTGTAGGCCTAATGCAGTGTTGTTTTCAACAACTACTAAACGAGAGCTAGAAGCTCGAAGCTATGGAGAGGAAACCTGGGGAACACCTTGGAGTGGAAGACACCGTCTCTACAACCCAGACCCAACTTGTAGGCCTAATGCAGTGTTGTTTTCAACAACTACTAAACGAGAGCTAGAAGCTCGAAGCTATGGAGAGGAAACCTGGGGAACACCTTGGAGTGGAAGACACCGTCTCTACAACCCAGACCCAACTTGTAGGCCTAATGCAGTGTTGTTTTCAACAACTACTAAACGAGAGCTAGAAGCTCGAAGCTATGGAGAGGAAACCTGGGGAACACCTTGGAGCGGCAGACACCGTTAGTAGGCCCTACCGAAGTAGTAGTAGTAGCCCCAATGCAGTTTTCAAATTCCTATAGGCTGAAAACCAGACTATTGACGCTCAGCTTTTTTAAAAGGAGGACAGCTGTATTGAGTGGCGCAGACAGACACAGGTAGTAGGCCTTAAACACAAAATTTGGCTCAATGCAGTTTAAAAAAGGTTACAGGGGTACACAGGCAGCATTGGTCTATTCAGTGGAGGACAATTTCAATTATGGACCGCAGACAGAGTTTGTACGCCTACTATTAAAAAAAGGATGCTCTATGCAATTTAAAATAGGTTCCGGGGGTACACAGACAGCATTGGTCTGGTCAGTGGAGGACTATTGGAAGGAGGGACCGCAGACAGGCTTAGTAGGCCTAACATAACAAAATTAGGCTGTAGGCACTTTAAAATAGGTTACAGGGGTACACGGGCAGCAGTGGTCTGGTCAGTGGAGGACTATTGGAAGGAGGGACCGCAGACAGGCTTAGTAGGCCTAACACAACAAATGTGGGCTGTAGACACTTGGAATTCTCTTGCAGGGGTACACAGGCAGCATTGGTGTTGTCAGTGGAGGCCGATTGTAATGAGTGTTTGACAGTTAGTACTCACAAAAAATAAATAGATGTTAATGTCTCGCAATACAACAAAACCAAAACACAAAAGGGTGGAATAATAAGGTACAGGGGTGGGCTCCTCTGCTGAGTTTCAGACCTAGTAATTTGGCGCTAAGTATTTACTGGTGTAAATATAGGACACTGCCCCTGACTATTTTAAGTACCATCATACATGTCAACACATTGGTATTGTCAGTGCCAGGCATTGAAGGATGTCAGCGCATAGACTAAACATTGGTGGAACTGTGAGAGATAATTTTGCAAGCGGTAGAGCACTGTTTGAGCTGGGGGGGAACTCTCTTGTGGCCGGCGGTACAGGCCCAGGGCCCCTCATGTTACAACGGTGTGTCTGACGTTGGGTGCGCACCACCACCGCCAGAGACACTTTACTGTACTATGAGGGACCCAGTGGCAGTGCCGTCGACCAAAAGCGTGCACACCCACCTCTTCAGACAAACGGCACTCTCACGGGTGCTTCCGCCAAGTGGCGAGACCACGGCCCCGTGGGGGGAGTTTGGCCATTTAGGGAGGTGTAAACATGTCGTATGCTGGACAAGCAGCTGCTGCAAATTACGAGATTGGAAAAGTCAGTCAGAGCAGTCCACAAGCAAGACCTTTTCATAGGAAAGCTAGGTGTCAGCCGGGCAAGGTGGGGCAAAAGAATTCGAAATCCAGTTGTGGTTCATTTTAATGAAGGTTAGATCATCAACATTTTGGGTAGCCAGACGAGTCCTTTTTTCGGTTAATATTGAACCTGCAGCACTGAATACTCTTTCTGATAGGACACTAGCTGCTGGGCAAGCAAGCTCCTGCAATGCATATTCTGCCAATTCTGGCCAGGTGTCTAATTTGGATGCCCAGTAATCAAATGGGAATGACGGTTGAGGGAGAACGTCGATAAGGGATGAAAAATAGTTAGTAACCATACTGGACAAATGTTGTCTCCTGTCACTTTGAATTGATGCTGCAGTACCTGTCCTGTCTGCGGTCATAGCAAAATCACTCCACAACCTGGTCAGAAAACTCCTCTGTCCAATGCCACTTCTGATTTGTGCACCTCTAACACCTCTGGCCTGCTGCCCCCTGCAGCTCGTGTGATAACGATCACCGGTGCTGTGTGCTGGAAATGCCTGAATCAAACGGTCAACAAGAGTTGATTGTTTGGTTGCTAATATTTGTTCCAGGTTTTCATGTGGCATAATATTTTGCAATTTGCCTTTATAGCGAGGATCAAGGAGGCAGGCCAACCAGTAATCGTCATCGGCCATCATTTTACAAATACGTGTGTCCCTTTTGAGGATACGTAAGGCATAATCCGCCATGTGTGCCAAAGTTCCAGTTGTCAAATCTGCGGTTGTGCTGGGTTGAGGGGCAGTTTCAGGCACATCTAAGTCACTTGTCTCCCTAAAAAAACCTGATCCCGGCCTTGCAACGCCACGAGTTGCTATTGGCCCCAGAGAAGCTTCCTCATTACAAAAATAATCATCCCCATCATCCTCCTCGTCCTCCTCCTCCTCCTGTTCGCCCGCTACCTCGTCCTGTACACTGCCCTGACCAGACAATGGCTGACTGTCATCAAGGCTTTCCTCTTCCTCTGCTGCAGACGCCTGCTCCTTTATGTGCGTCAAACTTTGCATCAGCAGACGCATTAGGGGGATGCTCATGCTTATTATGGCGTTGTCTGCACTAACCAGCCGTGTGCATTCCTCAAAACACTGAAGGACTTGACACATGTCTTGTATCTTCGACCACTGCACACCTGACAACTCCATGTCTGCCATCCTACTGCCTGCCCGTGTATGTGTATCCTCCCACAAATACATAACAGCACGCCTCTGTTCGCACAGTCTCTGAAGCATGTGCAGTGTTGAGTTGCACCTTGTTGCAACGTCGATGACTAGGCGATGCTGGGGAAGGTTCAAAGAACGCTGATAGGTCGGCATACGGCTGGAGTGTACAGGCGAATGGCGGATATGCGAGCAAAGTCCGCGCACTTTAAGGGAGCAGGTCGGATAACCCCGGATAACTTTTCAGGAAGCACTGCACCACCAGGTTTAAGGTGTGAGCCAGGCAAGGAATGTGTTTCAGTTGGGAAAGGGAGATGGCAGCCATGAAATTCCTTCCGTTATCACTCACTACCTTGCCTGCCTCAAGATCTACAGTGCCCAGCCACGACTGCGTTTCTTTCTGCAAGAACTCGGACAGAACTTCCGCGGTGTGTCTGTTGTCGCCCAAACACTTCATAGCCAATACACCCTGCTGACGCTTGGCAGTAGCTGCCCCATAATGGGACACCTGGTGTGCAACAGTGGCAGCTGCGGATGGAGTGGTTGTGCGACTGCGGTCTGTGGACGAGCTCTCTCTTCTGCAGGAGGACGAGGAGGAGGAGGAGGGGGTGTGAACGGCTACAGCCAACTGTTTCCTAGATCGTGGGCTAGGCAGAACTGTCCCAAAATTGCTGTCCCCTGTGGACCCTGCATCCACCACATTCACCCAGTGTGCCGTGATGGACACGTAACGTCCCTGGCCATGCCTACTGGTCCATGCATCTGTTGTCAGGAGCACCTTTGTACTCAAAGACTGCCTGAGTGCATGGACGATGCGCTCTTTAACATGCTGGTGGAGGGCTGGGATAGCTTTTCTCGAAAAGAAGTGTCGACTGGGTAGCTCGTAGCGTGGTACAGCGTAGTCCATCAGGGCTTTGAAAGCTTCGCTTTCAACTAACCGGTATATCATCATCTCTAACAAGATTAGTCTAGCTATGTGGGCGTTCAAACCCTGTGTACTCGGATGCGAGGCTAAGTTCTTCCTTTTTCTAACGAGAGTCTCATGTAGAGTGAGCTGGACTGGAGAGCTGGAGATCGTGGAACTAGCGGGGGTGCCGGTGGACATGGCAGACTGAGAGATGGTTGGAGACGGTATTGTTGCCGCCGGTGCCCTAGATGCAGTGTTTCCTACTTCGAAACTGGTGATTTCCTGACCCTGACTGCTTTGGCCTGGCAACGAAACCAGCACAGATACTGCAGGTGGTGCGGAAAATGGTGGCCTTACAGTGACGGAAGGGATGTTGCGTTGCTGACTAGCTTCATTGGCCGAGGGTGCTACAACCTTAAGGGACGTTTGGTAGTTAGTCCAGGCTTGCAAATGCATGGTGGTTAAATGTCTATGCATGCAACTTGTATTTAGACTTTTCAGATTCTGACCTCTGCTAAAGGTAGTTGAACATTTTTGACAGATGACTTTGCGCTGATCAATTGGATGTTGTTTAAAAAAATGCCAGACTGCACTCTTTCTAGCATCGGATACCTTTTCAGGCATTGCAGACTGAGCTTTAACCGGATGGCCACGCTGTCCTCCAACAGGTTTTGGCTTTGCCACGCGTTTTGGGCCAGATACAGGCCCGGCAGATGGAACCTGTTGCGATGTTGATGCCTGCTGCGGCCCCTCCTCCTCCGCTTCAGAGCTACTGCCGCCTGCACCCTGTTCCACCAATGGCTGCCAATCGGGGTCAACAACTGGGTCATCTGTAACCTCCTCGTCTATCTCGTGTGCAACTTCATCTGTGTCACCGTGTAAGTCGGTGGTATAGCGTTCGTGACGGGGCACCATAGTCTCATCAGGGTCTGATTCTGGATCAGTACACTGCGAGGGCAATGTTGTGGTCTGAGTCAAAGGAACAGCATAGTAATCTGGCTGTGGCTGTGCATCAGTGCACTCCATGTCCAATTCAACTTGTAATGGGCATGGCCTGTTAACTGTTTCACTTTCTAAGCCAGGGACGGTATGTGTAAAGAGCTCCATGGAGTAACCCGTTGTGTCGCCTGCCGCATCCTTCTCTGTTGTTGTTTTTGCTGATGAGGACAAGGAAGCGACTTGTCCCTGACCGTGAACATCCACTAACGACACGCTGCTTTTACATTTACCAGTTTCAGAAGAGGAGGCAAAAAAGCTAGAGGCTGAGTCAGCAAGGTAAGCCAAAACTTGCTCTTGCTGCTCCGGCTTTAAAAGCGGTTTTCCTACTCCCAGAAAAGGGAGCGTTCAAGGCCTTGTGCAGCCAGACGACGAACCTGGCTCCACAGCTCGAGACTTAGGTGCTATATTGTTTTTCCCACGACCACCTGATTCTCCACCACCACCACCATCATTACCAGCTGGCAATGAACGCCCACGGCCACGACCTCTCCCACCAGACTTCCTCATTGTTGTAAAAACGTAACCAAAGTAACGGTATTTGTTACTGTAAAACAACTTACAAGGTGAACTCAAACTTCTGTAGGATTTAGATATCCCTTTATAGGTGGGTGAGACTGCAAGGAAAATCAGGCACAATGTTACACACTCGGTTTTCTGTGGCACGAAATGAGAGAGATGCCACACACGCAGGACTCTCACTCAAGCACAAATGCCAATATTAATCTCCCACTGTTTTTTTTTTTTTTCAAGGAGAATTTAAAAACCAAAAACAGACACTAGGCTTTCTGTGGCCCACTATTTCAGAGAGATGGCACACACAGGACTAGCACACAAGCACAAAGGCCAATATTAATCTCCCACTGTTTTTTTTTTTAAGGGAGAATTTAAAAACCAAAAACAGACACTAGGCTTTCTGTGGCCCACTATTTGAGAGAGATGGCACACACAGGACTGGCACACAAGCACAAAGGCCAATATTAATCTCCCACTGTTTATTTTTTTTAAGGGAGAATTTAAAAACCAAAAACAGACACTAGGCTTTCTGTGGCCCACTATTTGAGAGAGATGGCACACAGGACTGGCACACAAGCATAAAGGCCAATATTAATCTCCCACTGTTTATTTTTTTTTTTTCAGGGAGAATTTAAAAACCAAAAACAGACACTAGGCTTTCTGTGGCCCACTATTTGACAGAGATGGCACACAGGACTGGCACACAAGCACAAAGGCCAATATTAATCTCCCACTGTTTATTTTTTTTAAGGGAGAATTTAAAAACCAAAAACAGACACTAGGCTTTCTGTGGCCCACTATTTGAGAGAGATGGCACACACAGGACTGGCACACAAGCACAAAGGCCAAAATTAATCTCCCACTGTTCATTTTTTTAAGGGAAAACTTAAAAACCAAAAACAGACACTAGGCTTTCTGTGGCCCACTATTTGAGAGAGATGGCACACAGGACTGGTACACAAGCACAAAGGCCAATATTAATCTCCCACTGTTTATTTTTTTTTCAGGGAGAATTTAAAAACAAAAAAAACAAAACCAAAAAAAAACAGACACTAGGCTTTCTGTGGCCCACGATTTGAGAGAGATGGCACACACAGGACTCGCACACAAGCACAAAGGCCAATATTAATCTCCCACTGTTTATTTTTTTTAAGGGAGAATTTAAAAACCAAAAACAGACACTAGGCTTTCTGTGGCCCACTATTTGAGAGAGATGGCACACAGGACTGGCACACAAGCACAAAGGCCAATATTAATCTCCCACTGTTTATTTTTTTTTTCAGGGAGAATTTAAACACCAAAATAAAAAAATAAAAAAACAGAGACTAGGCTTTCTGTGGCCCACTATTTGAGAGAGATGGCACACACAGGACAGGCACAAAAGCACAAAGGCCAATATTAATCTCCCACTGTTTATTTTTTTTTTCAGGGAGAATTTAAAAACCAAAAACAGACACTAGGCTTTCTGTGGCCCACTATTTGACAGAGATGGCACACAGGACTGGCACACAAGCACAAAGGCCAATATTAATCTCCCACTGTTTATTTTTTTTAAGGGAGAATTTAAAAACCAAAAACAGACACTAGGCTTTCTGTGGCCCACTATTTGAGAGAGATGGCACACACAGGACTGGCACACAAGCACAAAGGCCAAAATTAATCTCCCACTTTTCATTTTTTTAAGGGAAAATTTAAAAACCAAAAACAGACACTAGGCTTTCTGTGGCCCACTATTTGAGAGAGATGGCACACAGGACTGGTACACAAGCACAAAGGCCAATATTAATCTCCCACTGTTTATTTTTTTTTCAGGGAGAATTTAAAAACAAAATAAACAAAACAAAAAAAAAACAGACACTAGGCTTTCTGTGGCCCACGATTTGAGAGAGATGGCACACACAGGACTCGCACACAAGCATAAAGGCCAATATTAATCTCCCACTGTTTATTTTTTTTAAGGGAGAATTTAAAAACCAAAAACAGACACTAGGCTTTCTGTGGCCCACTATTTGAGAGAGATGGCACACAGGACTGGCACACAAGCACAAAGGCCAATATTAATCTCCCACTGTTTATTTTTTTTTTCAGGGAGAATTTAAACACCAAAATAAAAAAATAAAAAAACAGAGACTAGGCTTTCTGTGGCCCACTATTTGAGAGAGATGGCACACACAGGACTGGCACAAAAGCACAAAGGCCAATATTAATCTCCCACTGTTTATTTTTTTTTAAGGGAGAATTTAAAAACCAAAAACAGACACTAGGCTTTCTGTGGCCCACTATTTGAGAGAGATGGCACACACAGGACTGGCACACAAGCACAGAGGCCAATATTAATCTCCCACTGTTTTTTTTTTCAGGGAGAATTTAAAAACCAAAAACATACACTAGGCTTTCTGTGGCCCACTATTTGAGAGAGATGGCACACACAGGACTGGCACACAAGCACAGAGGCCAATATTAATCTCCCACTGTTTATTTTTTTTTTCAGGGAGAATTTAAAAACCAAAATAAAAAAAAAAAAAAAAAAACAGACACTAGGCTTTCTGTGGCCCACTATTTGAGAGAGATGGCACACAGGACTGGCACACAAGCACAAAGGCCAATATTAATCTCCCACTGTTTATTTTTTTTTTCAGGGAGAATTTAAAAACCAAAAACAGACACTAGACTTTCTGTAGCCCACTGTTTGAGAGAGATGGCACACAGGACTGGCACACAAGCACAAAGGCCAATATTAATCTCCCACTGTTTATTTTTTTTCAGGGAGAATTTAAAAGCCAAAATAAAAAAAATAAAAAACAGACACTAGGCTTTCTGTGGCCCACTATTTGAGAGAGATGGCACACAGAGGACTGGCACACAAGCACAAAGGCCAATATTAATCTCCCACTGTTTATTTTTTTTCAGGGAGAATTTAAAAAACAAAAACAGACACTAGGCTTTCTGTGGCCCAATATTTGAGAGAGATGGCACACAGGACTGGCACACAAGCACAAAGGCCAATATTAATCTCCCACTGTTTATTTTTTTTTTTCAGGGAGAATTTAAAAACCAAAATAAAAAAAATAAAAAACATACACTAGGCTTTCTGTGGCCCACTATTTGAGAGAGATGGCACACACAGGACTGGCACACAAGCACAAAGGCCAATATTAATCTCCCACTGTTTATTTTTTTTTTTCAGGAAGAATTTAAAAACCAAAAACAGACACTAGGTGTTAGGAGTCGAGTTTCCTCTGCTGCACAGGGGGAATCTCGATCCGTGTCTGCTGCGGTCTCCCATTCTGCTTCGGCCGCAGTGGGCTCTGCTCAGCAGAGGCGTCGCTCCCAGCGTCTTGCTGGGACTGATTCTGTGCAGAGGGTTACTGCTGCCTTTTCTGGCTCTCCTGTTGTACCCTGCACTGATCTGCGGCGAGCGAGCTTCTCTGGGACTAAGTCCTTATTTGCACACACTGAGCATGCCCAGGGCAAGATCTCCCGTTGGAGATCGAGGGTCACATGCTCTGGTACTGCAGCACATCCCATTGGTCCTCCTGGCAGGTCCTGAAAGGGCAAAACTTCTGTAGCAGCTTCCTGTGCTGCAACTATATAAACTGCGCATGACCGCACGGCCATGCGCTAGTATTGTCTTGATAATGTGTGTGTGTAGATGGATGTATGTCGATGGATGAAAGCTCCTAAGTATCCCTCCCTAGTGTTGTTGACTGCTCGCGGATGATGGTAGCTATCTAGCGCCTGACTAACCAATCGCACGTAACACACATCACAGCGTCCAGTTGCTGTGTTCGCCAGTACGGCGCCGTGCGCTTCCTCTGCGCTTTCCTTACCCAAGCCTGGGTGGTTAGGGGCGTCCGTCAGTGCGGCACCGCACGCACTCTCGTGCCTTTATATTCTATTTATTAGTTTCCTTACACACCCAGTTGCGGTGTTGTGCCAGCAAGTGTCTAATCGGACTTCAATCCTGAGTAGGGGTTGAGTTCGCTGACTTCTTGCTCGCGCTCTATGTGCGGTACTGTGGTCCTGTGACGCAACAGGATCGCTTCCTTCACGCAGGGTGAAGTTAACCCATGTGTGTATACTTTGTACCGCCATATAGTCTGTCTTACTAGCAGCATGGTCTTTACCTGCACGGTGGACCTCGGACTGCGAACGTACCTAGTTTCATATCATCTATACTTGGTGCGTTCTGCCGGTTCTTAACATAATACTAGCGCCAAGGTCTGGCTAGTAATGACGGACGATCAGCGTCTACAGCGGTACATCCAGCAGCTGGTGGGAAGGTTGGCGGCTCTAGAGTGTTCAACCTCAGCTGTGGATGTTACTGCTGTCACTGTTCAGGCTGCAAGTGTGGCTGCAGCTACCTTGTCCACTGCCGCCCCTGTACCGACGCTATCTCGCCTCCCGCTACCAGAGAAATTTTCTGGTGACAGTAAGTCCTGTAGGGGTTTCGTGAGTCAGTGCTCAATACATCTCGAGCTTCTGGTCTCTCGTTTCCCTACAGAGCGGGCTAAGGTGGGCTTTATAATTTCCTTATTGTCGGACAGGGCGTTGCAGTGGGCTACGCCGCTGTGGGAGCGTGGCGATCATGTGGTGCAGAGTGCTCCGTTATTCCTGAGCACTCTGAAACAGGTCTTTCTAGGACCTCGTGTCACCCATGATACGGCGCTCCAACTGTTGGCACTGACTCAGGGCTCGTCCTTGGTCAGCCTTTTTGCCATCCACATCCGCACTCTAGCATCTGAGCTGGAGTGGTCGGATAAAGCCCTTATCCCTATATTTTGGAGGGGGCTGGCTGACCACGTTAAGAATGCTCTGGCCACTAGGGAGATTCCCGCCACACTGGAAGAGTTAATAACAGTATCTACTCGCATTGACCTCCGTTTTCACGAGCGGAGGTTAGAGCGAGCCCAGTGTAGGCAGAGATTTCGACTGGCTCCCACCTTCGCCAAACCTTTGGAATCTCCAGTCCAGGCTCCTGAGTTCCATGAACCTAAGGTGGTGTCACGAGCGGGATCTAAGTCCCAGACCGCTCGCGCACTCCAGGGTTGCCATGTATGCCAACAGTCAGGACATCTTGCCACCAGATGTCATCAGCGGTCGAGGAAACATCAGCGTCTAGTGGTAGTAGGTGGAGGTGCACTAGACACTGCGACATTTGCCTCCAAATTGTCCTTTAAGGGGACAATTACCTTTGGCTCATCCTCCCACTCGGTAGACCTCTGCGTGAATTCTGGGGCGGAGGGCAATTTTATGTCTTCTGCCTTCGCCCAACGTCACGCAATACCCCTGGTTATGCTATCTCAACCAGTAACGGTACGAGTGGTGAATGGGTCAACACTCCCCGCACAGATAACACATCTGACCATCCCTTTTACTCTGTCCATGTCGCCATCCCATCAGGAGATTATTTATCTGCTCATCATTCCTGAGGGTATTGATGAGGTCCTGTTGGGGATACCTTGGCTACGGTACCACTCTCCTCACATCGAGTGGTCCTCAGGCAGAATTCTGGGATGGGGTGAATCATGTGGGGGTAGGTGTCACCGAGAGTGCGTTCAGGTTGCTACTACTGAGGTACCCACAGATCTATCCTCTCTCCCCAAGCAATATTGGTCTTACGCAGACGTGTTCTCCAAAAAGGCGGCGGAGACCCTTCCGCCCCATCGCCCCTATGACTGTCCTATCGATCTCTTGCCTGGTGCGGAGCCTCCCCGGGGTCGAGTTTATCCATTATCTCTCCCGGAGACGGAGGCCATGTCTCAGTACATTCAAGAGAATCTGGCAAGAGGGTTTATCAGGAAGTCAGTGTCACCTGCTGGGGCAGGGTTCTTCTTCGTGCAGAAGAAGAATGGGGAACTACGTCCATGCATAGACTACAGGGGTCTTAACGCTATCACCGTTAAGAACAAGTATCCTTTGCCCTTGATATCCAAGCTCTTCGATAGGCTTCGGGGAGCTAGAGTGTTTACTAAATTAGATCTGCGGGGTGCTTACAACCTGATTCGCATCCGTGAGGGGGACGAATGGAAAACGGCGTTTAACACCAGAGATGGGCACTATGAGTATCTGGTGATGCCCTTCGGGCTCTGTAATGCCCCAGCAGTTTTTCAAGACTTTGTCAACGACATCTTCCGGTATATGCTTTCCACCTCAGTTGTAGTCTATCTGGATGATATTCTCATCTTTTCTCCAGATATTGACTCCCACCGGAGAGATGTTGGCAGAGTCTTCGACCTCCTACGGGCAAACTCTCTTTACGCTAAGTTGGAGAAGTGTATGTTTGAGCAGGAGTCTTTACCGTTCCTGGGCTATATCATCTCCGCCCAGGGATTGGCTATGGATCCTGCCAAACTACAGGCTGTGATGGACTGGCAAGAGCCCCATTCTCTTAAAGTGGTGCAGTGCTTTATGGGGTTCATTAACTATTACCGCCAGTTCATTCCCCACTTCTCAACTCTGGTAGCTCCCTTGGTAGCCCTCACCAAGAAGGGAGCGAATCCTAAATTGTGGTCGGAAGAGGTCTCCAAGGCCTTCACTTCTATTAAGTCCCACTTTGCTAGCACTCCCATCTTACATCGTCCCGATGTAGATAAGCCATTCCTAATGGAGGTGGATGCCTCATCCGTTGGTGCTGGAGCAGTCCTCTATCAGAAGGATGCTCAAGGTCGGAAGCATCCATGCTTTTTCTTCTCTAAGACCTTCTCACCAGCGGAGAGAAACTACTCCATCGGGGATAGGGAGCTGCTAGCAATGAAGTTGGCCTTTTCAGAGTGGAGACATCTTCTGGAAGGTGCGCGGTTTCCCTTCCAGGTTTACACGGACCACAAAAATTTGGTCTACTTACAAACAGCCCAGCGGCTAAATTCTCGCCAAGCCAGATGGTCCTTGTTCTTTTCCCGGTTCCACTTTTCTCTTCATTTTCTCGCCGGGGAGAAGAATATTCGTGCTGACGCTCTCTCCCGCTCCCTTATGTCAACTGAAGAGGAGGAAGAGGAGCCTCGGCTTATTGTCCCTTCTGAGAGCCTGAGAACCGTAGCACCGGTTTCGCTGGAGTCTGTGCCTCCGGGCAAGACTTTTGTGCCCATTAATTTGCGACCGGAGGTTCTCTCTTGGGCTCATTCGTCCAGGGTGGGTGGACACTTTGGGACAAAGAGGACATCTGAGCTACTGGCGAGGACGTACTGGTGGCCGCATATGGTCCGGGATGTCAGGGATTATATTCTGGCGTGTGTCTCCTGCGCCAAAAAAAAATCTCCGCATCAAAGGCCAGCTGGGTTGCTCTATCCCTTGCCGGTGGCAGATAGGCCCTGGGAGATGGTCGGGATGGACTTTGTCGTGGGTTTGCCCAAGTCTCGCGGCTGTACCATCATTTGGGTCATCACCGATCATTTCTTGAAAATGGTGCATTTGGTGCCGCTACCACGGTTACCTTCGGCAGGGGCCTTGGCTGCGTTGTTCATTAAGCACATCTTCCGCCTACATGGTATGCCTGACAAAATTGTCAGTGACCGGGGTCCCCAGTTTGCGTCTCGGTTCTGGAGAGAGCTGTGTCGTCTTCTCAGTATTGAGTTGAATCTCTCTTCCGCTTATCATCCCGAGACGAATGGGTTGGTAGAGAGGGCCAACCAGACCTTGGTCACATACCTGCGACATTTTGTTTCAGCCAGGCAGGATGACTGGGCATCCTTGCTATCATGGGCAGAGTTTGCGCTGAACAACCCCGTAGCCGACACCACTGGACAAACTCCATTCCTCAACTATGGTCAGCATCCACGGGTACCTGTGCCTATGCCCGTGTCTTCCGCAGACTCCAGGGTGGCAGACTGGGCTGTGGAGGCACGGGATATTTGGGACCGCACTCAGGATGCCATTCGGGCCTCTAAGGAGAGAATGAGGTCCTCCGCCGATGCTCATCGGCGCCCCGCCCCGACCTTTACTCCTGGCGACTTGGTGTGGCTCTCCGCCCGTAACATCAGGCTGCGAGTTGAGTCCACTAAATTTGCTCCTCGCTACTTGGGTCCCTTCAAGGTCCTCGAACAGGTTAATCCTGTGGAATACCATCTGGCCCTTCCTCCACGCCTTGGTATCACCGACACCTTTCATGTGTCCCTCCTTAAGCCCGTATACATGTCCCGGTTTTCTGAGTCATCTGCCGGGACATCGGGTTCGTCTACGGACGATTTCGAGGTGAACGCTATCTTGGGGTGCAAGGTGGTACGTGGCAAAAAATTTTTTTGGGTGGACTGGAAGGGTTACGGTCCTGAGGATAGGTCCTGGGAGCCTGCTGAGCACATTCGGGCTCTGCAGCTTATTGCTGCCTTCGAATGTAGCGAGGCCCAAGGAGGGGGGGGGCCCTAGGAGGGGGGGTAATGTTAGGAGTCGAGTTTCCTCTGCTGCACAGGGGGAATCTCGATCCGTGTCTGCTGCGGTCTCCCATTCTGCTTCGGCCGCAGTGGGCTCTGCTCAGCAGAGGCGTCGCTCCCAGCGTCTTGCTGGGACTGATTCTGTGCAGAGGGTTACTGCTGCCTTTTCTGGCTCTCCTGTTGTACCCTGCACTGATCTGCGGCGAGCGAGCTTCTCTGGGACTAAGTCCTTATTTGCACACACTGAGCATGCCCAGGGCAAGATCTCCCGTTGGAGATCGAGGGTCACATGCTCAGGTACTGCAGCACATCCCATTGGTCCTCCTGGCAGGTCCTGAAAGGGCAAAACTTCTGTAGCAGCTTCCTGTGCTGCAACTATATAAACTGCGCATGACCGCACGGCCATGCGCTAGTATTGTCTTGATAATGTGTGTGTGTAGATGGATGTATGTCGATGGATGAAAGCTCCTAAGTATCCCTCCCTAGTGTTGTTGACTGCTCGTGGATGATGGTAGCTATCTAGCGCCCGACTAACCATCTGCACGTAACACACATCACAGCATCCAGTTGCTGTGTCCGCCAGTACGGCGCCATGCGCTTCCTCTGCGCTTTCCTTACCCAAGCCTGGGTGGTTAGTGGCGTCCGTCAGTGCGGCACCGCACGCACTCTCGTGCCTTTATATTCTATTTATTAGTTTCCTTACACACCCAGTTGCGGTGTTGTGCCAGCAAGTGTCTAATCGGACTTCAATCCTGAGTAGGGGTTGAGTTCGCTGACTTCTTGCTCGCGCTCTATGTGCGGTACTGCGATCCTGTGATGCAACAGGATCGCTTCCTTCACGCAGGGTGAAGTTAACCCATGTGTGTATACTTTGTACCGCCATATAGTCCGTCTTACTAGCAGCAGGGTCTTTACCTGCACGGTGGCCCTCGGACTGCGAACGCACCTAGTTTCATATCATCTATACTTGGTGCGTTCTGCCGGTCCTTAACACTAGGCTTTCTGTGGCCCACTATTTGAGAGAGATGGCACACAGGACTGGCACACAAGCACAAAGGCCAATATTAATCTCCCACTGTTTATTTTTTTTTTCAGGGAGAATTTAAACACCAAATTAAAAAAAAAACAGACACTAGGCTTTCTGTGGCCCACAATTTGAGAGAGATAGCACACACAGGACTGGCACTCTAGCAGAAATGCCAATCTTAATCTCCCACTCCTTTTTTTTGTTAGGGAGAATTGCCAAGACATCAGGGCCAGTATTACACAGTAGGCTTTCTGTGCCCCAAAATTGGAGAGAGATGGCACACACAGGACTGGCACTCTAGCAGAAATGCCAATCTTAATCTCCCACTGCTTTTTTTTTTGTTAGGGAGAATTGACAAGAAATCAGGGCCAGTATTACACACTAGGCTTTCTGTGCCCCAAAATTGGAGAGAGATGGCACACACAGGACTGGCACTCTAGCAGAAATGCCAATCTTAATCTCCCACTCCTTTTTTTTGTTAGGGAGAATTGCCAAGAAATCAGGGCCAGTATTACACACTAGGCTTTCTGTGCCCCAAAATTGGAGAGAGATGGCACACACAGGACTGGCACTCTAGCAGAAATGCCAATCTTAATCTCCCACTGCTTTTTTTGGTTAGGGAGAATTGCCAAGAAATCAGGGCCAGTAATACACACTAGGCTTTCTGTGCCCCATAATTGGAGAGAGATGGCACACACAAGACTGGCACTCTAGCAGAAATGCCAATCTTAATCTCCCACTACTTTTTTTTTTAGGGAGAATTTAAAAAAAAAAAAAGGATTAAAGACACTAGGCTTTCTGTGCCCCACAATTGGAAAGAGATGGCACACACGACTGGCACTCAAGCACAAATGCCAAGATTAATCTCCCACTATTGATTTTTTTTCACGGAGAATTAAAAAAAAAAAAAAACAGGGAGTGTCCTTCAATTACTATCTCCCTGCAGTAATCTCAGCCAGGTATGGCAGGCAGCAATAAGGAGTGGACTGATGCACAAATTAAATAAAAAGTGTGGACAAACAAACAAGATAGCTGTGCAGAAAGGAAGGAACAAGAGGATTTGTGCTTTGAAAAAAGCAGTTGGTTTGCACAGCGGCGTACACACAGCAATGCAGCTATCAGGGAGCCTTCTAGGGCAGCCCAATGAGCTACAGCGCTGAGGAAAAAAAATGTAGCTTCCACTGTCCCTACAAACAAAAGGTGGTGTTGGACAGTGGAAATCGCTACAGCACAGGCGGTTTGGGGGTTAATGTACCCTGCCTAACGCTATCCCTGCTTCTGACGAAGCGGCAGCAACCTCTCCCTATGCTCACATCAGCAGCATATATTAATAAAATAACACAGTACACCCACAGTAGGTTTAAAATGATTTTCCTATCCCTTTATATAGGAGATATATAGATTAAAAATAAAAGAATATAGTAAACCACCAGGGTGCGCTGTGCCCGATTGTAGTGGAAACCACTACATAAGTGAGGCTAAAGACAAGGCAATACCACACGGACCAAAAAAGGAAAATATATACAAGGCACGGGAATATTAACCCCTTACCGGCATCGGACGTACTATACCGTCCGATGCCGGCTCCCCTGCTTTGATGCAGGGCTCCGCGGTGAGCCCGCACCAAAGCCGGGACATGTCAGCTGTTTTGAACAGCTGACATGTGCCCGTAATAGGCGCGGGCAGAATCGCGATCTGCCCGCACCTATTAACTAGTTAAATGCCGCTGTCAAACGCAGACAGCGGCATTTAACTACCGCTTCCGGCCGGGCGGCCGGAAATGACGTCATCGCCGACCCCCGTCACATGTCCGGGGGTCGGCGATGCGTCTCCATTGTAGCCATAGAGGTCCTTGAGACCTCTATGGTTACTGATTGCCCGTCGCTGTGAGCGCCACCCTGTGGTCGGCGCTCACAGCACACGTGCAATTCTGCTACATAGCAGCGATCAGCAGATCGCTGCTATGTAGCAGAGCCGATCGGCTTGTGCCTGCTTCTAGCCTCTCATGGAGGCTATTGAAGCATGGCAAAAGTTAAAAAAAAAAGTTTAAAAAAATGTGAAAAAAATAAAAAAAACATAAAAGTTTAAATCACCCCCCTTTCGCCCCAATCAAAATAAATCAATAAAAAAAATATCAAATCTACGCATATTTGGTATCGCCGCGCTCAGAATTGCCCGATCTATCAAATAAAAAAAAGTATTAACCTGATCGCTAAACAGCGTAGCGGGAAAAAAACTCGAAACGCCAGAATTACGTTTTTTTGGTCGCCGCGACATTGCATTAAAATGCAATAACGGGCGATCAAAAGAACGTATCTGCACCGAAATGCTATCATTAAAAACGTCATCTCGGCACGCAAAAAATAAGCCCTCAACCGACCCCAGATCACGAAAAATGGAGACGCTACGAGTATCGGAAAATGGCGCAATTTTTTTTTTTTTTTTTTTAGCAAAGTTTGGAATTTTTTTTCACCACTTAGATAAAAAATAACCTAGTCATGTTTGGTGTCTATGAACTCGTAATGACCTGGAGAATCATAATGGCAGGTCATTTTTAGCATTTAGTGAACCTAGCAAAAAAGCCAAACAAAAAACCAATGTGGGATTGCACTTTTTTTGCAATTTCACCGCACTTGGAATTTTTTTCCCGTTTTCTAGTACACGACATGTTAAAACCAATGATGTCGTTCAAAAGTACAACTCGTCCCGCAAAAAATAAGCCCTCACATGGCCAAATTGACGGAAAAATAAAAAAGTTATGGCTCTGGGAAGGAGGGGAGCGAAAAACGAACACGGAAAAACGAAAAATCCCCTGGTCATGAAGGGGTTAAAATATGGCTTTATTAAAAGGAATGCCAAATGTTACATAATCAAAAAATATTTAAAAACATAAACACTTCCACGTGACAACAGGATTATACGGCTATATATATTCACCAGCACTCTAACCTCCAATTTTACCAGGATTCAAATATTTAGGCTGTACAAGAGGGGGGTTTGGGGGGGGGGTGAATAAAATAAAATGAATAATGTGCAAAATCTGCTCATATAAAGTGAATAAGTGCTTTGTAAGACCAATACGATTTAGCACATATACAGGGCGCATAGAAGGTGTATAAAATCTTTATAAAGATATATATTATTGCACATGAAAAAACCTAAAACCACAATCAATATCTGTAAAAATGTGGGGAAGGGGGTATAATACCCCTGTTATTTAAATAAAACTTGGTTTACATAAAGTGCAAAATACAAGGTGCAGTAGAAAAAGTGATAGTGTGCCAGAATCTTACTCCAAGTAAATAAAAACCACCTTTGCAGATAGCTACCATAGGGAAAAACAATGGCGTCCGCCTAAATTAGCATATAGCACTGTGCAGCTGTACGGCCAAAAATATAATAGTCACATATACCTGGGGAGGGGGGGTGCTCTGTTCCTGTGTCAGCGCGTACCCGACGCGCGTTTCGGAGTTATCCTTGTCTTTAGCCTCACATCAGCAGCAGTAAGATGGTGGTCGGCGGGAACGCCCCTTTATTGCCCCTGTGACGCCGCAGACAGCAAGCCAATCACTGCAATGGCCTTCTGTAAAATGGTGGGGACCAGGACCTATGTCATCACGCTGCCCACACTCTGCGTCCACCTTCATTGGCTGTGAAATGGCGCTTTTTGCGTCATTGAAACGCGACTTTGGCGCGAAAGTCGCGTACTGCATGGCCGACCCCACACAGGGATCGGGTCGGGTTTCATGAAACCCGACTGTGCCAAAAGTTGGCGACTTTTGAAAATGACCCATCCGTTTCGCTCAACCCTAGTTATTATCTCTATGCATGAAGGCCAAGTCTTAAAGAGGAATGTTAGAGAAAGTAATAATCCACTATGAGTAGCACCAAACAGTTGATCAGTTTAGTTACGTATAGGTACACAAGTATGTGCAAAGGTATGAATGCCAAAGAAAAATTGCTGTTCACCCCTAAGTAATTTTTTTCTATTGTTACTATACTTTACTTTGCATATTTTTTCCCATGGTTTTCTATTTTTTGTGTCTGCATTATTGTTTTAATTTTATATATGCCATGTTTTAATGCTTAATAAATAGGCATAGAAAAGTGTGATTTTGTATTTTTATAAATACATTTTGTTTTTATTTTTATACATTTCTTTCCACTAGAAATTAATTTGTTACATTACATTTTGAGTTTGTTCTTGGCTATTTCTTAATCCCAGGGACAGTTTAGCAAAACAAATGATCTCATCTGGCACCACCTGAAGAACTGTGTGATGCCTCAACCTACAACAGAAGACTGGATCAACGTAGTGCAAGGTTTCCAGATTGTTGAACAGGTTCCCAATTTTCTTGGGGCTATGGATGACAAATACAGCTACTGTATTTGAAGAAGCCTCGTTTTCCCAATGCTTCAATGATAAACAGTATTTTTCAGTGGTACAGTTTGCCCTGACTGGTAGTAAATACAGATAAATGTATCACAGAAAAAATGATGTAAGTGCCCAAAGAGAAATATATAATTCACCGACAAGCAGCACTAAATAAACAAATAAATCCAATACACAATAAAACGTAACATTTACTATTAGTAAAGATAAAAAAAGACAACATTCACGACCTTAAAAACGTCCAATGTTTGGCTGAAAAAAGATACAGGGTGCACTCAGTCCCTAATATACTGGCTATCTATGCCCTACCTTGCTGCGGAGGTTGGCACCCTATAAATCCTGCGCAATGGCGCCCCTGCTCAACGTAGGCTCGCCCTGACTCACCCTGAACAACCCTAAAGTGTGGGAAAAATAGACAAACAGCAGACCATACAGACAGACAGACAAATAAAATTGACCAGTGTGCTATATAATAGGAGCACAGAATAACGTTAAAGTGCAAGTGTGCTGTAATAAATCTTCAGTAACGCACACTCAATATATAATTGCACATATCCCCATATGGCCTATAGCCTATTGCACTGTACCTAGATGCGCACTACCTGCTTGCGGGGGTTGGCACCCTAAATATCCTGCGCAATTGGCGCCCCCGCTCCCGTCGTCTGGCCCTAGTAAGCCCTAACACTGCCAAATGGCAAAAACCGAAAAGGTACAAAAAAGCAGGCCGAGCGTCCAGTCATTAATGAGGATACACTATAGCACCCAATCATAGACGTGGACAAAAAACACATAATATGCATAAATCCCCAGTATCTTAGATAATACATAAACACAACACAATAAATATGCTTATCTCAGTATGTTCATCTCGATGCGTTTCTCCGAGGTCGGTTCATCAGGAGACATACTAGAAAAATATCACTTATCTGAATGAAGGGTAAAAAAATAAGTCTCTTCAGAGGAAGTGTGCGATGCAGTAGTGGGGAACAATGTCCATCCCTGACCACAAGTTCCAATCAGCCTTGCGCACGTAGTATCCACTGGGCTTTATATATCATACCACTAACCTCCTCATGGTGCCCCTCAGCGTCCTGTGACCCACGCTAGTGCAATAACTAACTTACGGGTCCTTAACCTGCTGCAGGAGATTACTCACTGCGCAAGTGCCAGTCTACGGCTGTCCTTACGTCGGCGCTTCTCATCTGGAACGCAAATGCGTATCATTCTGCGCATGCCCTGTTACTCTCACTGTGTCTGCGAGAGAACGGTCGATACTCAACAACATCATATGTCAGCGCCTCAAAAGTATGACGCTCATTGGAACGCAACAGCGTGCCATACAGCGCAGGCGCAAAAGCGCTCCCAAGTAAGACACCGCTATGGGACTATACAGTTATGTCTTACGCTGGTGCGTTACCAATGCACATGTGTTAGAAAAAGGCATACATTGCCCAAAGGAAACCACCGCTATGAATTTAAACACCATAGATGATAAGTACTTTCAAGAACTTTAATTTACCCATTACAAAGGGAATATATTAAGTATATAGTTGTACAGAAGACGCTAAAAAGAACACTTATATGTTAACCTCCCTACCATTTATTAGACTGTGCACTACCAGATACATAAATAGATAAAAATAAAACTAAATGATAATGACCATCCCCACTCTTGGGACAATGGGTCATGGGTTTATATTCCATAAGGGATTCTCAATAAGAGAGCGGGTTAGCAGAAACTCACACAAAGCAGCCAAATTGCAAATGATCATTCAAGCCCTGTGGTTTAATACTTTTCATCCGAAATATCCATTTTGCCTCTTTTTTCCAAATTAGACGATCCCAGTCTCCACCCCTAACTGGTGGTGTGATCACTTCAATCACTTAAAAAACTACAGCACTTCAAATCACCCCCATGTGTTCCCCTAATATGATTGGAAATAGGGGTATCTCATCCGTTAAGTATGTCTCCTATATGTTCGCCTACCCTCCTGCGCAGCTCCCGTTTAGTTTTACCCACGTAATCCATGGGGCAGCTGCACTGGAATAGGTAGACCACCCCTTCTGTCTTACAGTTGGCAAATTGCCTCATATCATAGATCTTACCAGTGCAAGAACTTACAAAAGTACAACTCCTCGAGACATATTTGCAAAATTTGCATTTTCCACATTTAAAGGTGCCATTCTGTCTTTTTTCCAACCAAGTAGGAGACTTCTTTTGAGGGAAGAAGGCACTATGGACCAATTGATCACGAATTGATCTCCCTCTTCTATATGTGATAGATGGTACATCAGGGATTATATCCCGTAAGGCTGGGTCCATTTTTTAAATTCCCCAATGTTTCTGGATCACATTCTTGACCTTATACGATTGATTATCAAATGTACCTATAATTCTAAGATCATTACCACCTTCCTCCCTTGCTTTTTTAACAAGCAGAGGGGCTCTCTCCTTAGTACTTGAGTTCTTAAAGGCCTCATTTAGGACCCCCAACGGGTATCCCCTATCCACAAATTTATCCCTCTAGTCTCCCACCTGTCGGTAAAAGGCAGAGTTAGTGGAACAGTTTCTTCTCATACGTAGGTATTGACCCCTCGGTATACCCCTCCTCAAGGCTGCAGAATGATGGCTCTCCCAGCGTAATAGATTTTTAGTGGCAGTAGGTTTGTAAAATGTTTCAGTAAAAATCCGGCCTGTGCTGCCCCTAGAAATTTTCAGATCCAAAAAATTAATAGAGTCTCGTTGGAACTCATAGGTCAACCTAAGACCAATTGCATTGTTATTGAGTTCATCTACAAATTTGGAGAATGACGACACATTACCTGACCATAATACAAGTACATCATCTATGTACCTACCCCAAAATAATATTTGGGGTTTCCACCAAAATGCATCGTCCTCACCAAAAACTGATTGGTCCTCCCACCAGCCCAGGAATAAATTAGCATATGTGGGAGCACAAGGGCTCCCAATAGCCGTACCCCTGAGCTGGTGGAAGAACCCACCCCCAAAGGCAAAAAAATTGTGCTTGAGCACGAATTCAAGTAGTCCAACAATGCACTAATTGTGTCGGGACAACTGTGTAACCCTTGATCTCAGGAAAAAACTAGCAGCCTAGAGGCCCTTATCGTGCAGAATATTACTGTAAAGCCCCTCCACATCTTTGGAGGCGAAACACACATCATCGCTAAGGACTATGTCCTCAAGCCTGAGGATGAGATCCGAGGAGTCCCTAACGTAGGAGGGTAATGAGACCACAAAAGGTCTTAACATTCTATCAATGTACACACTAGTGTTCTGCATGATTGAATCAATCCCAGCCACTATTGGGCAGCCTTTTAGCGGGCTCAAGCCCTTATGCACCTTCGGCAGTGAATAAAACACAGGCCAACACTGGAAATTTTGTAAGCATAAAATCATACTCGTTCTTTGATATTAACCCAGCATTATTTGCCTCAGTCAAAAGTATTTTCAGATCCTCCATAAACTCATTGGTAGGGTCTTTTTTGAGAGGTCTATACGTGGATGTGTCTTTAAGAATATTATCACACATCACCTGGTATTGTTTGAGATCTAGAATCACCAGGTTGGCCCCTTTGTCGGAGGGCTTGAACACGTAGTCCTTATTGGCAGCCAAACCATCCAACGCCTCCCTTTCTGCTTTAGTTAGATTGGAGTGATACCTATCACCTATAGCATTAATCTTTTCCAGATCCTCAATCACCAATCTGGTAAATATTCAGGGCTCTCATAGCCCTCCTGAGGGGGCATTCTAAAACTTCTAGGCTTCAAATCAGTAAATGGGCCCAGGTCCAAAGGTCTCTCATTTTCCTCAAACAGGTCAGTCAGGATTCTCACACTAGGTAGATCCTCTTCAGTTACGCCTAACAGTTCACAATCAGCATGATCATGTGTTTTTACTACATCAAATATTGTATTTATCTCTCTTATTATATTTAATATTATTTATTTATCAGTTGTTATTATTATTACACACTTTATTATATATTTTTTTCTTTATACCAGTCATGTGAAATTGTTTATATCATATATTTTTATTGATTTTATTATTACTATATTCTTTTTTATATTATTATTTATTATTATTTTTTATTATTAATTATTTTTATTCAACAAAACCCCCCTTTTTCACCAATTAGTCTGACGTGCCCTACCCCCCACATACTGATTATTATTATTGTATTAATTTTAATTAATGTGTAATAAAACAAAAAATTGTAATAAAACCTTTTTGGATTGTGTCATATTGTTTTTCATGTTAATAAAATAAAATAATATGATTGAATTTATTGATTTATTTTTTTTAGTGAATATTTTTTTGGGGGTATATGCTTTGTTGAGTGTGCCTTTTGATCAATCCAATGGCATGGAGAACTTTCTTGAGCATTATACAAATTAATACTCAAAATATCTAGGCATTTGTTAAAGCTTGTGTCATCTTTGATTATTATTTTCAGATATATGAGGTTTATATGTATATTTTTTAGGCATTGTCAATCTTGACCATGCCATGATACCATTATTGTCATGAGTATTCTCCTTTTGTTTCTGAGTTAGGGAGGTATATGTTGGCAAGGACCTTAAACATTAGTTTTGAACTTATGATATTTTAAAGGGAAACTGTCAGTAGGATCAACCCTCCTAAGTCGTCTATATGGACATGAAGGTCATATGAATCTGAAAGAAGGATATATTAATATATGTAATCTGATGTATAATTCCAAAAGAATACACATTTTTCTTATATGTAAATGAGCTGCTAATATCTATGGGGCAGACACTGATCTGTATGAGAATCTGCCTTCAGTGCATAATAAACAAAAGATGTAAAAAATAAAAAAAATCACTTAATACCCACGTTGCCGCTCATCTCTCCTGCCCCACCACTCCTCACTGTCATACTGTATAACAAGTCTTCACCACATTTTCTGGTCACCACTGCCTGAAATGAAATAAAAATGCATGCCGTGACGTCATGATGCTGGGATCTTTCCTGAGCTTATGCAGAAACCTCTCAGACCTCCATCAAAGCCGGAATTTCCAGCCCAGCATGAGATTCCTGGGAATTCCAATATGAGCGATGGTGATGTGAAGACAAGTGGAGGATGGGACAGGTGATGTTGAGGGGACAATTTACGATTAGGTCTGCTAAAAAAAAGTGTCAACATGTAAAACTGTCCTGCTATGAGGATTTTTAAATGGATTATAAAAAAAAAAAATCTAAAAAATGTTAAAGGAGATACCATTTAGAGATAAGTGTATGGATTTTTTTAAATTTTCTATCATTTTGATAGCCTTTTACGGCTCAGAAAAATAGAAGACTGCGGCTGCTGTTTAGCTAAATCCGTATATCAAATACCGTACATACTCGAGTATAAGCCGAGATTTTCAGCCCAAATTTTGGGCTAAAAGTCCCCCTCGCGGCTTATACTCGAGTCACACCCAGGGGTCGGCAGGTGAGGGGAGCGGGGGCTGTCTAATTATACTCACCTACTCCTGGTGCGGTCCCTGCAGGTCTCTGGCTTCCTGGCGCCGTAAGCTTCCTCCTGTACTGATCGGTCACATGGTACCGCTCATTACAGTAATGAATATGCGGCTCCACCTCCCTTAAAGGTGGAGCTGCATATTCATTACTGTAATGAGCGGTAACGGTGACCGCTCACTACAGAAAGAAGCTGCAGCGCCGGGGAAGCAGGGACTGCACAGCGCCAGGAGCAGGTAAGTATAACGGGAAGGGGGAGCGCTGTGCTGCACGATACACACCTGCTCCTCGTTCCAGCTGCCGCTCTGAGTGTCTTCAGCAGTGGCGCTCAGGTCAGAATGCGCAGTGACATAGTTAGTGCGCGCCCTCTGCTGAACGTCAGTGCTGAAGACGGAGCGGCGCCGGACGATCAGCACATGAATATTGAAAGCGCCGGGGCCTGAGCGACGGATAGGTGAGTATGTGATCTTTTTTATCACAGCAAATGGGGCAAGTGTCTGTATGGAGCATCTATGGGGCCATAAGGTTTGTGCAGCACTATATGGGGCCATAACATTTGTGCAGCATTATAAGGGGCCATAACGTTTGTGCAGCACTATGTGGGGCTATAATGTTTGTGCAGCACTATATGGGGCCATAATGTTTGTGCAGCACTATATGGGGCCATAATGTTTGTGCAGCACTATATGGGGCCATAATGTTTGTGCAGCACTATAAGGGGCCATAACGTTTGTGCAGCACTATATGGGGCCATAATGTTTGTGCAGCACTATAAGGGACCATAACGTTTGTGCAGCACTATATGGGGCCACAATGTTTGTGCAGCACTATATGGGGCCATAAAGTTTGTGCAGCACTATATGGGGCCATAATGTTTGTGCAGCACTATATGGGGCCATAATATTTGTGCAGCACTATATGGGGCCATAATGTTTGTGCAGCACTATATGGGGCCATAATGTTTGTGCAGCACTATAAGGGGCCATAACGTTTGTGTGGTATTATATGGGGCCATAACGTTTGTGCAGCACTATATGGGGCCATAATGATTGTGCAGCACTATATGGGGCCATAATGTTTGTGCAGCATTATAAGGGGCCATAACGTTTGTGCAGCACTATATGGGGCCATAATATTTGTGCAGCACTATATGGGGCCATAATGTTTGTGCAGCACTATAAGGGACCATAACGTTTGTGCAGCACTATATGGGGCCATAATGTTTGTGCAGCACTATATGGGGCCATAATGTTTGTGCAGCACTATAAGGGGCCATAACGTTTGTGCAGCACTATATGGGGCCATTATGTTTGTGCAGCACTATATGGGGCCATAATATTTGTGCAGCACTATATGGGGCCATAATGTTTGTGCAGCACTATATGGGGCCATAATGTTTGTGCAGCACTATAAGGGGCCATAACGTTTGTGCAGCACTATATGGGGCCATAATGATTGTGCAGCACTATATGGGGCCATAATGTTTGTGCAGCATTATAAGGGGCCATAACGTTTGTGCAGCACTATATGGGGCCATAATATTTGTGCAGCACTATATGGGGCCATAATGTTTGTGCAGCACTATAAGGGACCATAACGTTTGTGCAGCACTATATGGGGCCATAATGTTTGTGCAGCACTATATGGGGCCATAATGTTTGTGCAGCACTATAAGGGGCCATAACGTTTGTGCAGCACTATATGGGGCCATAATGTTTGTGCAGCACTATATGGGGCCATAATATTTGTGCAGCACTATATGGGGCCATAATGATTGTGCAGCACTATATGGGGCCATAATGTATGTGCAGCATTTTAAGGGGCCATAACGTTTGTGCAGCACTGTATGGGGCCATAATGTTTGTGCAGCACTATATGGGGCCATAATGTTTGTGTAGCACTATAAGGGGCCATAACGTTTGTGCAGCACTATATGGGGCCATAACTTTTGTGCGGCACTATATGGGGCCATAATGTTTGTGCAGCACTATATGGGGCCATAATGTTTGTGCAGCACTATATGGGGCCATAATGTTTGTGCAGCACTATAAGGGGCCATAACGTTTGTGCAGCACTATATGGGGCCATAATGTTTGTGCAGCACTATATGGGGCCATAATGTTTATGCAGCACTATATGGGGCCATAATGTTTGTGCAGCACTATAAGAGGCCATAACGTTTGTGCAGCACTATAAGGGGCCATAACGTTTGTGCAGTATTATATGGGGCCATAACGTTTGTGCAGCACTATAAGGGGCCATAACGTTTGTACAGTATTATATGGGGCCATAACGTTTGTGCAGCACTATATGGGGCCATAATGATTGTGCAGCACTATATGGGGCCATAATGTTTGTGCAGCACTATATGGGGCCATAATGTTTGTGCAGCACTATAAGGGGCCATAACGTTTGTGCAGCACTATATGGGGCCATAATGTTTGTGCAGCACTATATGGGGCCATAATGTTTGTGCAGCACTATAAGGGCCCATAACGTTTGTGCAGCACTATATGGGGCCATAATGTTTGTGCAGCACTATATTGGGCCATAATGTTTCTGCAGCACTATAAGGGCCCATAACGTTTGTGCAGCACTATATGGGGCTATAATGTTTGTGCAGCTCTATATGGGGCCATAATGTTTATGCAGCACTATAAGGGGCCATAACGTTTGTGCAGTATTATATGGGGCCATAACGTTTGTGCAGCACTATATGGGGCCATAATGATTGTGCAGCACTATATGGGGCCATAATGTTTGTGCAGCACTATAAGGGGCCATAACGTTTGTGCAGCACTATATGGGGCCATAACGTTTGTGCAGCACTATATGGGGCCATAATGTTTGTGCAGCACTATATGGGGCCATAATGTTTGTGCAGCACTATATGGGTCTATAATATTTGTGCAGCACTATATGGGGCAAGTGTGTGTATGGGGCCATAATCAATGTTTGTGCAGCACTATATGGGGCAAATATCTTTATGGAGCATTTTATGGGGCCATAATCAACATTTGTGCAGCATTATATTGGGCAAATGTGTCTATGGAGCATCTTATGGGGCCATTATTAACCTTTATGCAGGATTATATGGGGCATATTTAATATGGAGCATCTTATGGGGCCATAATGAACTTTATGGAGCATTATATGGGGCTCCTGATTCAATATGGATATTCAAAAACACTTAACCTACTGATGTCTCAATTAATTTTACTTTTATTGGTATCTATTCTTACTTTTGACATTTATCGGTAGCTGCTGCATTTCCCACCCTAGGCTTATACTCGAGTCAATAAGTTTTCCCAGTTTTTTGTGGCAAAATTGGGGGGGTCGGCTTATACTCGGGTCGGCTTATACTCGAGTATATGCGGTAATTGCATACATTTTTAATAACATTGTTTTACAGCTCATTGCTGTAAAAAAAAAAGTTTTCACAAATAAAATTTACCTGATTAGGAAAATAAGTTTTCCAAAGCATTCGTAGAAGTGTATAGAATTGACTGAAAATATATGATTAAGTCACTGCAAAAAATGCATGTGTGAACCTATTCTTTGTTCATCTCTAGAAGAGATATTCAAAACAATGGACCTCTTCATCCATTGCAGCTAGGATTAATCCAGTCGTTTTATTTGTATTTGGCATAATACAAACATTGTGCCAGTTTTATAAGTAACACATTAAATAGCGATGGGAGAATTGATTTGCAGGACTTGGGTCCATTAGCCAGGTCAATAATTGGGACCTGTAGATCTCATCCCTTACTGGCATTTCCAGCTCTTCTTTGGATTAGTCGGACTGGCGTGTTGTCATGCATGTGTCACACCACCATGAATGCCAACCCTGACTAATCAAAAGAAGAGCTGGAAATGCCAAAAGGTAAGGAGATTTGCAGGCTTCCCCTTCAGGAGTCATAGGTCACTGACCTGGCTGATGGACCATAGCCCTGCCAAGCAATTCTCTCATCCTAATGCTAAGTATAACACAGTGGAAACGCAATTCAGCAATATTTTACTCTTTCGAGCCATGCTGAGAACTAAAGTGTGGCTGATTAATTTAACATACATTCTTTTAAGTTCCAAGTCTGGGATCTATACAGTGGAAACTATACATTCCGTTTGGCCATGTGCCTTGAATGTGAAACAACTCCTTTGGGGCAAAAACATTTCCTGCTGTCATGACAACAGTGAACAAAACAAAGTGATTGATATACTATATTATCTGTTCCATATTATCAAAAAGTCCATCTGCAAACAAACTTTGGCAGCCATATTGTTGAAGGCTGCAAACACATTCTCAGATTTCTCTTGTGCAATACATGTTAAGACTTAGAACTGCTCGGAGGTCCCGATTTCTCTAAAGGAGATTTATTGCTTATCCTTGAAAGGAGATTTTCACAACGGCAGACCAATTTCCATCACCATACATGATGGAGGAAAAAATAAACTTTAGAAGTGTTTAAAAGGCACAGCCAGAAGAAAAGCTTAGGAACCAAGAGGATTGAACATGGGTTACTAAACTGCACTTGTGCAATTCGGCACTGGATAAGTGCTACTAAGTGTTGCCTAATAAAAGCACTGGTTTAGGAACAAAGAACATACAGTAGGTCACTCCACGAACCTCCAGCTACGAGGTGGCGTTATCTACTTGCCTATGTCGAAATTGTGCCTGATCGGCTTTACAACTACCTATCAATAGAGATGAGTTAAACCTAACAGTAAAGTTTGGGGACCATACTAGACACGTAGTATCTGATACCAAAACCCGAACACAGACTTTTTACTGCACGTCTTGATACTATTCAGGTTTGCTAATGTCTCTGGAACATTCCTAATTATTCATTACTTTGTAGGCTATTGCACTTTTGCTGGTTATAGGATATAATTGACTACAGGTTTGGTTTTTTCGATACCCCCACTTGGCTATTTGCATATTCATGCTGTGCTTTCTCTGACCTTTTTTCAAGGTACTTACCCTGTCTTGTTGTATGATATGTTTTATGTTTATATTTAATAAAATATTATGATTTTATATTACTTTTGGTTGGAATGTCTTCTCATCTAATGTTTACGTGTTGTTTAATATCATATTGTGTTCCACGTAACACTGTATGTTTGAGAAATGGAAGCCTACAAAATGTTTAAAAGCTTTTGTTCACTGATATCAAAGAAATTTACTTCATACTATGGAATAGTGTATGACTGAGAAATGTAGCCCAGGAAAATGTTTCAACTGTTTTAGGTGTGTTTTATAACACAAAAAAGGACCTCTAAGCATGTAATACTTGATGGTTCAAGACATATTCAATTTTTCCAGCACCCAGAAAAAAATGCAGCTATATATTTGCCAAACGACTGCACCATCCCTGTCTACAGACTGGATTCTGTCACTCTTCTTGCTCCTGCGACTCTCTCTACCTCCCTAGGCTAAATGCAGACTGTATGTGCCCTTAGAAGGCTGTTAGTATGATGGTTGAACTTCAGCACCAGAATTAACACTACAGACCCCTGATTCATCATACTGTGTGCACAGGCTTAGAGACGCACTCCCTCCAATACGAAGTGTCACAGAGCTGTGCAATGGCGTCACTGTGTCAAGCTGGGCAGCACCTGTTCTTTTATAACCTCTGATGATGTCACACGGCCAGCGAATCACACTAATGCCACAACCAAGATGGCTACGGCTTTACAGTGGCTCACAAGCAATCCCTGCATGCTTATTGGCTGCTTAACAGGTGCCAAAGATGCATGCCGGGGATTCAAGTTTTGCATTGAGCACCGCCCATTACTCAATGAACAATGAGCACATTCAATCACCTTGATACTCGAGTGTTAAACGAGTATCACCGAGAATGTTCGCTCATCCCTAATAAGCAGCTTTGCCCCCTTTTTTAATGAAATCAGGCAATCCTTTTCTGATATTTAGAATGTACCCCTATAGCAGCAATTTACTGAGTATTATTATTATTATTACTACAGCAGCTTTCATAAAAACGACGATAATGTCTTTGTTTTCTTTGCAGGACAGCTATATCAGACACCAAGATTTTCAAAGCTGGACACCTAGGGAAAAATCTGAAATGTGGTCTCTCGGTAATCCTAGTATCACACATCTATAATATCCTGTATGAAAGCCAAATCAAGTATAGTGAGGGAACATACAAACCAGAGAGGTAGACATGGTGACTGGTATCAGGTGTATGGATGAGAGGTAAAAAATTGAAGAGTATATTTATACACTCACACTACACACCATACTCACTATATTCACACTTAATGAAAAAATAAATATATTAATGAGAGTGCTTATTTAACCTTTGCGACCTTGGGTTTTTCCATTTTTGAGTTTCCATTTTTTTGCTCCCCTACTTCCCAGAGCCATAACTTTTTTACTTTTCCATCAATATGGCCATGTGAGAGCTTGTTTTTTGTGGGACGAGTTGTGTTTTGAAAAACACCATTGGTTTTGCTATATAATGCACTGCAAAATGGTAAAAAATTTAAAGTGAGATGCAATTGCAAAAAAAGTGTAATTGACCCCTTTCTGACCTCGGACGGGAGAGTACGTCCGAGGTCAGATACCCCGCTTTGATGCAGGGCCCCGGCAGTGAGCCCGCATCAAATCTGGGACATGTCAGCTGTTTTGAACAGCTGACATGTGCCCACCATAGAAGCAGGTGAAATCGTGATTCACCCACCGCTATTAACTAGTTAAATGCTGCTGACAGCGGCATTTAACCGGTGCTTCCCGCCATCCGGCCGGAAATGAGCGCGTCAACCACCCCCGTCTCATGATCAGGGGTCAGCGATGCATCAGAATGGTAACCATAGAGGTCCTTGAGACCTCTATGGTTACTGATCCCGGCTAGCTGTGAGAACCACCATGTGGTCGGCGCTCATAGCAAGCCTGCATTTCTGCTGCATAGCAGAGATCTGATGACGTCATCACGGGTCCTGCGCTACCAACCCTGGGACCGGAAGCTGCCGAGTACACCGCACACAGGCAACATGACTACAAGGGCTCCCTCGGAAGGTGAGTATATGTTTATTTTTTACTTTTTAACCTGTGAAATACATGGCTGGGCAATATACTACATAGCTGGGCAATATACTACATGACTGGCCAATATACTACGTGGCAGGGCAATATACTACAAGGCTCTGTGCTGTATACTACGTCACTGTGCAATATACTACGTGGCTCTGTGCTGTATACTACGTCACTGGGCAATATACTACGTAACTAGGCAATATACTACGTGGCTGGGCAATATACTACGTCACTGGGCAATATACTACGTGGCTGGGCAATATACTACGTGACTGGGCAATATACTACGTGGCTGGGTAATATACTACGTGGCTGGGCAATATACTACGTCGCTGGGCAATATACTACGTGACTGGGCAATATACTACGTGGCTGGGCAATATACTACGTGGCTGGGCAATATACTAGAATACCCGATGCGTTAGAATCGGGCCACCATCTAGTAACTTAAAACAGTCTAGTATCAACTTTAACAGGTTTCTGGACAGATATGCTCTTTTGAATCATTTACAGTTCCAGTTGAAACAGAATGCATTACTTGTCTTAATGTTTGATAGTCAATCAGGAGAAGGGTCCCTGATATACCAGGTTCTAACCCAACCTGTTTCACCACACACATTCAGTCCACCACCCCGCAGGATTGAACTGCTCAAGCCACCTCACTTGGGTCAGTGTTAACTGGTCATCAGCCCATCTTAGGCTCCCTTTTATTAGGTCCAGTCATAGCCTTTCCAGGTGTTAGGCACTGTGACTCTCCCGCTGTAGATTCCAAGCCTTGTCTGCCTCTTCGGCCTCCCATTCTGCTTCGTCTGCAGTGTGAGCTGCTCACCAAAGACGTCAGTCTCAGTGTCTTGCCCAGACTCATGCTGTTCGCTTGGCTACTGTTGGCTCTCCAGCCAAAGCTACAGTAATTACTAATAGGCAGCGGCATACAGGCATTTCAGAGGCTATGTCCAGAAATCACCCTACTGAGCATGCTCGTGAGGTGGCGACCTCTCATTGGTGGTCGATCGTCAGCTGCTCTGGTGACGCGGTAGTTACGGATTGGTCCACAAGCAAGGTTCTGTCTGACTGGACATGAACAGGAGCATATAAAATGTTTCCTGGGGTGCGCATTGGTGCACTAAGATCATTTATTTCATATGTGTGTGGAATATAACAGTAGTGTGGACCTGTCTGTGTGTGCTCAGGGCCGGCGTATACCCTTTAGAATTCTCGCACCTACGGAGTGGAGTTCGTGTACGTGTAACACGCTGTGTTTGTGTCCACTACCTGTTCCCTTGCCCCTGTGAGGGTTGCGTTCTCATGTGAGGTTAGCAGGGATCATGTTTTGTACCATATCTACTCTGTTACTGTGTGCGAATGACACAGCTCTATTGCAGAGCATCTATTCAGTTACTGTGTGCGAATGACACAGCTCTATTGCAGAGCATCTATTCTGTTGTTGTGCACGAGTGACACAGTCTTGTTGTTTATACACTGAGTGACGTACCTCTGTGTGATCCAGCTATTGCTCGCTGTGTGCTCCGCCATTGTTCACAATAGCTGTAGTTTTCCATCTCTGCATGGTGGACCCAGGGTGTCAATTGCACTTCATCATAATTTATATTTACTCTGATCCGCTAACCCTAACACCAGGTTTACCATTTTCTGCAACCCAAAATATTCTAACTCCTACTAGGTGCAGTGCTATTTCTTCTAACTTTACCAATTCATATTAAGAAAATAATGCTTGCTTCCTCATGGGCTAATTTATACTGTATATCTTACAGCCCCAGCAGACTTTTCACAACTGACACTTCCAAATATTGATAGCAGGCTTAGCCCACATTATTTCTAGAACAGTACACTTAGAGCCTTGCTATCTGTCCATTACTATCATTAAGTTAACCCAAACCATAACCATTGTTATAACCAAAACCATTGCCACCTGAAATGTTTTCTACCTTACAAAATAATCAGAGGCTTGGTTCTGTTCGTAAAAATCATGGGGAGGCCATACAAAATGCTAGATGTACAAACTCCAAAATAAACAACCCATATACAATTAGGTACAGATCCCTTCAATGTAGAAGATATTTATACAATTATAACGATAAAGAAGGAGCAACTTGATCAAATATATTAAAAAATATTGCTTTTATTGATAACATCAAGTTTAAAATCTATGCAAAATATCACATTTTAAGTACAAAAATGTTCAAATTAACACTTTTGAATACAGACAGAGTATATACAATCTGTCAAAATGAAAGATTGAACAGTTACAGATCATGGAAACATATAGAATCATACATCAAATAAAATTCAATGCTATAATAGCATGCTGTATGAAATATGGGAGCATTAGTCGTGAGCATCAATGAACAGTTTCCCACATTCCATCAGGACCTCCTGTCGAAACTGCAGAGGCGGTGAAACGCGCGTCGAGTTACGGCAAAGGATCATACATGTAGTGTGTGTATATATGTGCGTATAGCTGAGTATAGCTAGCCATGGGTTCGTATGTTTATGTGTGTGTGTATATGTACATACCTGGTGCCTGGTGATCACAGCCCGCACTGCTGCTGCATGTAGGCTGCCAGAGCCGTCCTGTCCCGCCGATGTCACCTTCCTCTCCTCCACACACAGGTTGAACCAACCATTACCATGAGCGGAGTCCCTGGGAGCCGGAGGCTGTGTATAAGGCCCCATTCACACGTTCAGTATTTGGTCAGTATTTTACCTCAATATTTATAAGCCAAAACCATGAGTGGGAAAAAAATGCAGAAGAGATGTTTCTAATATACTAATACTATCAATACTTGGGTAATCATTAAGTCAATTTGTGTTGCAAATCTGTAGTGTTGAATATATGATGTGAAATGTTTTTATGTGAAATATAATCTTTATAATTTATTGTAACTAACCATGGTTAGTTACTATGCCCGGGCAACGCCGGGCTCTTCAGCTAGTATATACAGTACAGACCAAAAGTTTGGATACACCTTCTCATTTAAAGATTTTTCTGTATTTTCATGACTATGAAAATTGTAAATTCACACTGAAGGCATCAAAGCTATGAATTAACACATGTGGAATTATATACTTAACAGAAAAATGTGAAACAACTGAAAATATGTCTTATATTCTAGGTTCTTCAAAGTAGCCACCTTTTGCTTTGATGACTGCTTTGCACACTCTTGGCATTCTCTTGATGAGCTTCAAGAGGTAGTCATTGGAAATGGTCTTCCAACAATCTTAAAGGAGTTCCCAGAGATGCTTAGCACTTGTTGGCCCTTTTGCCTTCACTCTGCGGTCCAGTTCACCCCAAACCATTTCGATTGGGTTCAGGTCTGGTGACTGTGGAGGCCAGGTCATCTGGCGTAGCACCCCATCACTCTCCTTCTTGGTCAAATAGCCCTTACACAGCCTGGAGGTGTGTTTGGGGTCATTGTCCTGTTGAAAAATAAATGATGGTCCAACTAAGCGCAAACCAGCTGGAATAGCAACATCTGCAAAGAGTTTGTATGTTCTCTCTGTGTTTGCGTGGGTTTCCTCCGGGTACTCCGGTTTCCTCCCACATTTCAAAGACATACTGATAGGGAATTAAGATTGTGAGCCTCATCAGGGACAGCGATGATAATGTGTGCAAACTGTAAAGCGCTGCGAAATATGTTAGCGCTATATAAAAATAAAGATTATATAAAAAATAAAGATTATAGCATGCCGCTGCAAGATGCTGTGGTAACCATGCTGGCTCAGTATGCCTTCAATTTTGAATAAATCCCCAACAGTGTCACCAGGAAAGCACCCCCACACCATCACACCTCGTCCTCCATGTTTCACGGTGGGAACCAGGCATATAGAATCCATGCATTTACCTTTTCTGCGTCGCACAAAGACACGGTGGTGGGAACCAAAGATCTCAAATTTGGACTCATCAGACCAAAGCACAGATTTCCACTGGTCTAATGTTCATTCCTTGTGCTCTTTAGCCCAAACAAGACTTTTCTGCTTGCTGCCTGTCCTTAGCAGTGGTTTCCTGGCAGCTATTTTACCATGAAGGCCTGCTACACAAAGTCTCCTCTTTTTTGTAGAGATGTGTCTGCTGCTAGAGCCCTGTGTGGCATTGACCTGGTCTCTAATCTGAGCTGCTGTTAACCTGCGATTTATCCTCAGAAGCAGAGGTGACTCTTGGTATTCCTTTCCTGTGGCGCTCCTCATGCGAGCCAGTTTCTTTGTAGTGCTTGATGGTTATTGCAACTGCACTTGGGGACACTTTCAAAGGTTTCCCAATTTTTCGGACTGACTGACCTTCATTTCTTAAAGTAATGATGGCCACTCATTTTTATTTACTTAGCTGCTTTTTTCTTGCCATAATACAAATTCTATCAGTCTATTCAGTAGGACTATCAGCTGTGTATCCACCAGACTTCTGCTCAACACAACTGATGGTCCCAACCCCATTAATAAGGCAAGAAATCCCACTTATTAAACCTGACAGGGCACACCTGTGACGTGAAAACCATTTCCAGTGACTACCTCTTGAAGCTCACCAAGAGAATGCCAAGAGTGTGCAAGCGATACATACATGCTAGCCACCTTAGGGAGAGACCCAAGTTGGGCTAAATGTAGCGGGACGAAAGAGACCGAATAGCCCTCTACTTAAAGGAAATACATAGTGGATGCTTTCCTGAAACGGAAAGTACTTGCAAGCAGCATAATACAAAGAATAGCAGGTTTACCCAGAATCCTTTGCAGTAGGCGGGGCTATGCAAATCATCTCTTTCCACCCCTGTCTAATCCACAGCGCTTGGAACCGCCAAGCGTGCAATGCTGCGGATTAGTTTCTAAATTTACACAGCCAACCAATTCCTACCTGTGGACACGTGTTTCGGGCTTTAGGCCCTCATCAGCACAGGGCTGGAATTGGTTGGCTGTATGGAGTGGGGCTCGGTGAGCAAGCGATACATACATGCTAGCCACCTTAGGGAGAGACCCAAGTTGGGCTAAATGTAGCGGGACGAAAGAGACCGAAAAGCCCTCTACTTAAAGGAAATACATAGTGGATGCTTTCCTGAAACGGAAAGTACTTGCAAGCAGCATAATACAAAGAATAGCAGGTTTACCCAGAATCCTTTGCAGTAGGCGGAGCTATGCAAATCATCTCTTTCCACCCCTGTCTAATCCACAGCGCTTGGAACCGCCAAGCGTGCAATGCTGCGGATTAGTTTCTAAATTTACACAGCCAACCAATTCCTAATTTAGAAACTAAATTTCGTCCCGCTACATTTAGCCCAACTTGGGTTTCTCCCTAAGGTGGCTAGCATGTATGTATCGCTTGCTCACCGAGCCCCACTCCATACAGCCAACCAATTCCAGCCCTGTGCTGATGAGGGCCTAAAGCCCGAAACATGTGTCCACAGGTAGGAATTGGTTGGCTGTGTAAATTTAGAAACTAATCCGCAGCATTGCACGCTTGGCGGTTCCAAGCGCTGTGGATTAGACAGAGGTGGAAAGAGATGATTTGCATAGCTCCACCTACTGCAAAGGATTCTGGGTAAACCTGCTATTCTTTGTATTATGCTGCTAGCAAGTACTTTCCGTTTCAGGAAAGCATCCACTACACAAGAGTGTGCAAAGCAGTCATCAAAGCAAAAAGTGGCTACTTTGAAGAATCTAGAATATAAGACATATTTTTAGTTGTTTCAAACTTTTTTGTTACATGTATAATTCCACATGTGTTAATTCATAGTTTTGAATTTACAATTTTTATAGTCATGAAAATACAGAAAAATCTTTAAATGAGAAGGTGTGTCCAAACTTTTGGTCTGTACTGTATATACATGGTATATAGTTTTCAAATATAGATTTTTTTATTGCTTCTAGAAAGAAACCATTGGAAATGAGAGTTGATTGTCCGCCAACAGTCCAGAGGTAATCCAAGGTCTCTTTAGGTTGTCTGTGTTCTACAAACTAAAGTGTGAAATCAGAAACCAAACCATAACCACCCCCCAAAAAAATTATTGCATTTTTTCTTTAAAATAAACATTTAGTCATCAGTAAAGTCTAAAAAAGGAATAATTACGATATAGCAACATTTACTTTCCAAAAACGATACCTATCCAGACACCAGGATTACACTTAAGCAAAAAGACAAATATTTTACTAAAATTTAAACATTTACAGAGACTGCGGTTGTGGAACCTTTCCATTCAGCTCCAAGTGTTGGGATAATTCTCATCTTTCTCCCAAGTGCTGTAGAAAATGCCAAAAACTGATTACAGACAGCACTTACTCTCTAGAGCAGCACATAAATATATTGATTTAATATGAGCAGTGGTGTCTGGTCACACATAGTTGTAGTCCAAAGCCGTACTTGGCTTCAGCCAGATCCACAATATAATGCCGCCAACTTAATTTATTATTTTCCCTTCTATCTATACCCATTTAGCTAAAGCTATAGCTAATCTTCCTGTGGTGCCTTGTCCTCCAGCACATCAGGCTTCTTGCCTTTAAAATCAACTTCCAAGAAAAATGAGCTTTATTTTATGGGAATGTTTTGTATTATTCTACTGCATTTTACAACTCGTTGGCATCTTGCAGCCATTCAGAAAATTGGCAAAAGGACATATCTCCTCATTGGTTTAGCTTTATTATTAGTGATGAGCGAGTATACTCGTTGCTCGGGTAATCTCAGAGTATTTGTAACTGCTCGGAGATTTAGTTTTCGTTGCCTCAGCTGCATGATTTACAGCTGATAGACAGCTTAAATACATGCCTAGCAACCAGGCAACCCCCACATGTACTCAGGCTGGCTAGCAGTGGTAAATCATGCAGCTGTGTCAACAAAAACTAAATCTTCGAGCAGCTACAAATACTTGGAGACCACCTGAGCGTGCTCGTAAAATCCTGAGCAACGAGTACACTTGCTTATCACTGTTTATTATATTTCAGTTTCTTCCATTGACATGTAAAGGGTGCCAGGGCCCGCAATGACAACTGCTGGAGCACACCCTGGCCACCCGACATATGAAAACAATGTCCCTTTGCCAGTGTACCTGTCTCTCCATTCTCCGAACCATCAGGGTCACCTCTGCTCTGTTGCAGGCTCACCCCCAACAATTTCACACATATAGAGAAATAATCCAGTTCCAACTTTAAATGGGTAACTTTACTGGTTTATCCAAATCCACTGCAACATCAACATAGGGTTGCATACAGTTTACATCCTTCGCTTTCCCTGTGCTCTCCCTCATGTCCTTCAGCATCTCCCCAGATAGTACCATCATGTCCAGTACCGCAGCGTCCTCCCTGTCCAGCTTCACAACACTTAGGAATTCCTCTGTCTGCTTTGCACCAGACATAAGGGCATCTGTCTGCCTATGTAGTAAGCTAGAGAGAGACCACCCCCTGACGAAGGCAGACGCCGAAACGCGCGTCGGGGTTCGGCACATCCCAGGGATCTAAACTCCATATAGCAGGTAATACCAGGTGGCTTTTTTTACCTTTTTTTGACCTTCATTATTTTTCACCCTATTTGGTTTTTGCTAGCTTGGTGCTTTATACCTTACTGGTTATTATGTCCAACATGTCCCATGTCAGTTCGATTTAGCGCCAGTAGCTTGTACTAACATTTATGTCAGCACCCTATTTGGTCTCCTCTTGCCACCTATTAATATTAGTTTGCACATGCACTTTATAACATTTAGTCAGTATATCTGCTTTTTATACCTATATACGGCTTATTGACACAGATATGTATATTTTTGCCGATTCAACACTGTGGTTATATAGTTAACTTATTTTTGTGCCATTTATATGGCCCTGGTGGTGTGCTTTTTATGGTATTTTTTCACACCGTTCCACTATATTTTATATTTTAATAAATATTGTTATTTATACCTTATTTTGGACTTTTGTCTCGGTTTTCTTCGTGTTTCTATGTGGTTTTCCGATCTGTCCATTATATTTTCCATTGGTGCACATTGGTGGATATATTATTTTCTCATATACAGTGGGGCAAAAAAGTATTTAGTCAGTCAGCAATAGTGCAAGTTCCACTACTTAAAAAGATGAGAGGCGTCTGTAATTTACATCATAGGTAGACCTCAACTATGGGAGACAAACTGAGAAAAAAAAATCCAGAAAATCACATTGTCTGTTTTTTTAACATTTTATTTGCATATTATGGTGGAAAATAAGTATTTGGTCAGAAACAAAATTTCATCTTAATACTTTGTAATATATCCTTTGTTGGCAATGACAGAGGTCAAACGTTTTCTGTAAGTCTTCACAAGGTTGCCACACACTGTTGTTGGTATGTTGGCCCATTCCTCCATGCAGATCTCCTCTAGAGCAGTGATGTTTTTGGCTTTTCGCTTGGCAACACGGACTTTCAACTCCCTTCAAAGGTTTTCTATAGGGTTGAGATCTGGAGACTGGCTAGGCCACTCCAGGACCTTGAAATGCTTCTTACGAAGCCACTCCTTCTTTGCCCTGGCAGTGTGCTTTGGATCATTGTCATGTTGAAAGACCCAGCCACTTTTCATCTTCAATGCCCTTGCTGATGGAAGGAGGTTTGCACTCAAAATCTCACGATACATGGCCCCATTCATTCTTTCATGTACCCGGATCAGTCGTTCTGGCCCCTTTGCAGAGAAACAGCCCCAAAGCATGATGTTTCCACCACCATGCTTTACAGTAGGTATGGTGTTTGATGGATGCAACTCAGTATTCTTTTTCCTCCAAACACGACAAGTTGTGTTTCTACCAAACAGTTCCAGTTTGGTTTCAGCAGACGATAGGACATTCTCCCAAAACTCCTCTGGATCATCTAAATGCTTTCTAGCAAACTTCAGACCGGCCCAGACATGTACTGGCTTAAGCAGTGGGACACGTCTGGCACTGCAGGATCTGAGTCCATGGTGGCGTAGTGTGTTACTTATGGTAGGCCTTGTTACATTGGTCCCAGCTCTCTGCAGTTCATTCACTAGGTCCCCCCGCGTGGTTCTGGGATTTTTGCTCACCGTTCTTGTGATCATTCTGACCCCACGGGGTGGGATTTTGCGTGGAGCCCCAGATCAAGGGAGATTATCAGTGGTCTTGTATGTCTTCCATTTTCTAATTATTGCTCCCACTGTTGATTTCTTCACTCCAAGCTGGTTGGCTATTGCAGATTCAGTCTTCCCAGCCTGGTGCAGGGCTACAATTTTGTTTCTGGTGTCCTTTGACAGCTCTTTGGTCTTCACCATAGTGGAGTTTGGAGTCAGACTGTTTGAGGGTGTGCACAGGTGTCTTTTTATACTGATAACAAGTTTAAACAGGTGCCATTACTACAGGTAATGAGTGGAGGAAAGAGGAGACTCTTAAAGAAGAAGTTACAGGTCTGTGAGAGCCAGAAATCTTGATTGTTTGTTTCTGACCAAATACTTATTTTCCACCATAATATGCAAATAAAATGTTAAAAAAACAGACAATGTGATTTTCTGGATTTTTTTTTCTCAGTTTGTCTCCCATAGTTGCGGTCTACCTATTATGTAAATTACAGACGCCTCTCATCTTTTTAAGTGGTGGAACTTGCACTATTGCTGACTGACTAAATACTTTTTTGCCCCACTGTATTTGTTTTGTGCACCGTGCCTTGAGATTTATTTAACCATGTAGTAAGCTGCCACATGCTAGAGTCACCTGCATTCCTGTGCTTCTGCCATTCCTGGTCTCCTGGCCTTGGATGACTGGGCTTCAGGCTTCCAACGTTATGGGGCAAACTGTGTAGCTTGGGCTCCCTGGACCTACTGGGCTGTCTGAGCTGTCTGGCCCTTTTGGGCCATCTGGGCTCCCTGGCCCTACTGAACTCCAACAAGAAAATACTCCTATTGTACCCACAGCTGGCCCCTCCTACAGTAATTATTTACTATCCTATGTGAGCTAAGATGTCCCCATCTAGCGGACTTACTAAAATACTTTGCTTCCCCTGAAGCAGCATAAGGTAAATTACAATATTTACAAAATAGGACAGTCAGAATCGGGACGTGTTTAGGGTGCTAAACAATATCTGTGACCCCTTACAGATATCCAGTTTTATTCAGCATAGTGATCCATCAGTAATATACTACTAGTTCATCATTCACATACTGTCCACATCATTAGAGGATGAGATATGAATAGTAATATGCAAAAATAGAATTTTACTGAAATATCATAAATCTTGTAAGCGATATTTTCGCATGTTCAGTAAATGTAAGGGGTCTCTCAATTAGGACCCTGCACTATTATATTACAATAAGATGGTGACTCTCGATGTAGGAGGAATTATACATTGAAAATAATTAAGAGCTATAGATTTCCATAGACACAATGTTATAATATGGGCCAATTAATATGACTGTTTAGCTTTTAAGACTTTAACATCTGATTACCAGAGATTTTAAGTCCCATTTTATTTTTATCTCTGGAAAAATTGTAATGTGAGCCAGGGTTCAGAAACCTAGAGAAATCTAATGAAAACCTGCCGCATTAAAAATGCAGTACAATCTGTAAATATAAGATTGGAATAAATGAGTACACCCCCAACAGATTTGTCAGTAAACCTTTAGCTTTGTTTCAGAATCAACATATTCTATGGGATACTAAACTATAAAATACTCCCAGAAATATGGGACATTGATTGCAAACAAGATTTGTTAGTTTTTACTCATAAAAAGGAATTTTACTATCAAATTAATTCAGAACTATTAAGTAAAGTTAAACCTGCGCTGAGTGACAAAGTCCTCCGTACCCTGCGATCTATGTTGTCCAAAAGGAAGTTAGCAGGTTACCAGACACTAGAAGCTAAAACATGACCGCAATGTGGATAAAGATCCTGTTATGTGAAATACCAGGAGCGTCTTATTTGCCAAATAAATAAATATAGCAAGTTGTTACCTTCGTTAGTAATGAAAAGGATTTGCAGGCTCCTTGTGGTAATCTTGCTGAACTGTGTCCACTGCGTCCGTGGTTCCGGTATGTGTCTTCAGGTGAAGCTGCTATGGGCGCTGCCCCGGCCGGTGGCAGAACGCTCCAAGCACGCTTACCACGCGGGATGAGTGAGCGCTGGAGTAGCCGCTAGGTTCTCTGCCGAAGCAGGACCTACCGTGACGTCACGATCACGTGAGTAAACACGTGACTAGGCTAAGGAGAGCGGAGAGGACCAAATCCTACGCATTTCGGAACTACAGTGTTCCTTCTTCAGGGATGGTCCATGATACCAACCCCGCATCTTAAATACCCTCCAGCGCTCTTGAGATGCCATTAATCAGTGAAAGCAAATAGCTCTACTTCGCTGTTAAGGCCCTTTGGGGCCAATGTATCTAGTTCAAAGATCATTTTCGTTTCCTCTCTCGACATTTGTCTGATGTAGTCACCCTTTCTCCAACTTTTGTGTACGGTTTTCAGACCTGTAATACACGTAACCCCAAGTGAGCTCCCATGATAAGTTAGAAAATGTTTAGATAAAGGGTGGCCTTGAATTTTTTTCTTTATGTTCCTAAGATGTTCATTTATCCTCACATGCAGGGGGCGCTTCGTCCTCCTGACGTAGATCTTATCGCACGGGCACCTGATAGCGTAAATCACCCCTTCAGTCTTGCAGGAGATATGATCCTTAATATGCCAATTAGTGGTAGCATTTGACAATAGAAATTGTTTTTTGGTGTTTAGTAGTTTGCAAGGTTTACATCTTGAACAAGGATAAAAACCTGGTGGTTTACAGACAAATGGGTATGACTTAACAGCATAGGAGTGTGGTACAGTAGGGGCTATTTTATTACCCAGGTTATTTGCCCTTCTGTAAATAAATTTGGGACGATCCGGAATCTTCTCCCCAATTATTTTGTCTTCTTTTAATATGTCCCAATGTCTATTAACTATGCGTCTCAGAAGATACGTGTTCGCATTAAACTGCGTAATAATGGGAATAATCTCCAGTGGGAATTGTTTTTCTTTTCTATTATTCAAGAATTGGGTTCTAGGAATCCCACCAATTACGTCCTTGGTATTGGACAAAGAATTTTGATTATATCCCTTCTGCACAAATTTCTGTGTCAAAATATCCACTTCTTTATTAAAATCCTGTGCCCTAGAGCAATTTCTGTGCGCACGTATGAACTGACTCTTGGGAATATTCATTAACCAACTGGGAAGATGGCAGCTACCCAAAGATATATAATTGTTCACATCAGTAGGATTATGGAAAGTTTTAGTACAAATATGTTTATTCTCTATAAAAATAGTAAGATCCAAAAAGTCTATGGATACGGTACTAGTGACCGCTGTAAAATTTAAAAAATACGAATTTTTATTTAAATTAGTGATAAAATCCAACAATAAATTAGGGCCACCAGACCAGATAAATAAAATATCATCAATAAAACGTTGCCAGAGTACCAGGTTCGCATCAAGGGAGCCGTTCTCATAAATTGTATGATGCTCCCATTCTCCTACGTATAAATTGGCATAACTTGGTGCGAACCTGGTACCCATAGCAGTGCCCCACTGCTGGGAGTAGTAGTGCACATTGTATTTAAAATAATTATGTGTTAAAATAAACTTCATACAATTTAAAATAAACTCAACTTGCTCACTAGGAACATCTCTACGATACAAAAGGGTGGAATTGTATCATTACTTGCTGCGGAGTCTCTTAAGGTTAGAAGCGCTACTGGTTTTTCTATAGAAACACTAATTCAGAACTATGTTGCAAAAATGAGTACATCCCAATGAAAGACTTAAGAGCAAAGCTGGAGTTAAAGGTACCGTCACACATAGCGACGCTGCAGCGATACCGACAACGATCCGGATCGCTGCAGCGTCGCTGTTTGGTCGCTGGAGAGCTGTCACACAGACCGCTCTCCAGCGACCAACGATCCCGAGGTCCCCGGTAACCAGGGTAAACATCGGGTAACTAAGCGCAGGGCCGCGCTTAGTAACCCGATGTTTACCCTGGTTACCATCCTAAAAAGTAAAAAAACAAACGCTACATACTTACCTACCGCTGTCTGTCCTCGGCGCTCTGCTTCTCTGGTCTGGCTGTGAGCGCCGGGCAGCCAGAAAGCAGAGCGGTGACGTCACCGCTCTGCTTTCCGGCTGACCGACGCTCACAGTCAGAGCAGGAGGAGAGCAGAGCACAGCGCTGGAGGACAGATGGCTGTAGGTAAGTATGTACTGTTTGTTTTTTTACTTTTAGGATGGTAACCAGGGTAAACATCGGGTTACCCTGGTTACCAGCAAAGACATCGCTGAATCGGTGTCACACACGCCGATTCAGCGATGTCTCCAGGGAGTCCAGCGACGAAATAAAGTTCTGGACTTTCTTCCCCGACCAGCGATCTCCCAGCAGGGGCCTGATCGCTGCTGCCTGTCACACTGGACGATATCGCTAGCGAGGACGCTGCAAAGTCACGGATCGCTAGCGATATCGTCTAGTGTGACAGTACCTTTAGACTACAAAATTCTAATTTACAAGAATTCAACCATAGGCAAGTCTAATTATTCATTAAACATGTGTGCAGCAGACCATTGACTATGAAAAGGCGCTGCTTAACAAAAAAAACTTCACATTTCTGTCAGTAATGGCATAACATGGAAGATAAATGTGACAAGACCTGAAAAAGAAAATAATATCTTTACACAAGAATGAAGGATACAAGAAGATCAGCAAAGTGTCATGGTTCCACTCCTCAATGTGTCTGGGATGCAGTTTCTGACAGCTCGGCCATCCAATCTGGTACAGGGGTGTGCTGAAGCTGTCAGTACTTTGATTGAATGCTCAGCCATCCTATCTAGTACAGAGTTGTGCTGAGCTGTCAGTGTGTTGATTGACAGCTCGACTATCTAATCTGAGATTGGGAGGCGTCGGCTGTCTCCAAATGTTCATTATCCCAGGTAATTGCCATGTTACTTAACTGAGCTGTTTCTCCCAGACCTCTGCCAGACGTACATTTAGCTAGTGAGAGTTATGCTCCATGTGCTTTCAGTTTTATATGCTTGATCTTTTGTTGCCTGACCATTCGTCTGTGTAACCTCTTCTGCTCTGCTTTATCCTCCTGGAGCAATCTTCATGGAACTTCAAGACAAGAGCCATCAAAAGAAGTTAATTTTTTGTTGCTTCATTCCCATTACATAACTTTTCTGCATATTTCGACAACTCATATGCCAAAGTATGAATGAACACACGCTTTATGAAAGAAAACAAAGAGCACATGGTTTGCAGCTTTTGTGCTTCATGTGGTAATTACACATACAGAAGTTCAAAATACAAATAGATTTTTCCATGTGCATGTGTATCTAGTAAAATCATTGCCTACTTAAAACCGCCTCAAATAATATTTTGGAAGATGAGCTTGGAAGATCTCAAATATGTAGTGAATTTTACTTTTGCATTGTATTCTATCTGGTTCCTCTCAATATTCCTCTGCCTTACTGTGTCAATTTTTTCGTAAGTAACTAATGTAGCCCTGACAAAAACTTTTCACATTTGCTTTGTTTGGCGCACGCTCAATGCTGACACCAGACGTGATGGATTGCAGTAAAGAGGCAGACTTCAAAAGCCCCAGTGCGCGCTAATATGCCGGATGAGGTCAAACCAGAGTAGAAGAGAGCGGTCATGGGATATATGCACAGGCACACATACAAACTTCAATTATTACAATCTATAACCAGCTTAATAAAAAAAAATTGCTCTCATAGGCATTGAAAAGTGACCTCCACGTAGCTCCATGAAACATTAGAGTTGGAGGCATGTAACTTTTTGCTTGATATGGACGACAGTGGTGTGGAAAACAGATGGAAGTGCCGGAAAGTGGGTATCAGATGGGGAAGGGAATTTACATTTAAAGCATCAGTCCAGCGGTGCAACAAAAAACAAAGTAATATATCCTTCTTATGTTAATAGACTACTCCTAGTCACTCCTGTCTTTCTTATAGGCTGAATGCGATTGGCTTGGCTAATTTTTGCCCTTTTCTCTTGTTTGGAATGTCCTCTCCTTTTAATGGTGAGCAATTGCCGTGTGTCTGTGGCTTTCCATCAGCTAATAAGATCACAATGGGAACTGTGATCCCTTCTCAATGCTCAGGCCAAATGCAGCAATCATGGAGAATATAAAAGACTCCCAATTCCTCTGCACGCTTTACATTTGGCATGAATGACCCCGCACAACATATGCTTTAACCCCTTCCCGACCCATGACGCCACGTAGGCGTCATGAAAGTCGGTACCAATCCGACCCATGACGCCTATGTGGCGTCATGGAAAGATCGCGTCCCTGCAGGCCGGGTGAAAGGGTTAACTCCCATTTCACCCGATCTGCAGGGACAGGGGGAGTGGTGGTTTAGCCCAGGGGGGGTGGCTACACCCCCTCGTGGCTACGATCGCTCTGATTGGCTGTTGAAAGTCAAACTGCCAATCAGAGCGATTTGTAATATTTCACCTATTATAACGGGTGAAATATTACAATCCAGCCATGGCCGATGCTGCAATATCATCGGCCATGGCTGGAAATACTAATGTGCCCCCACCCCACCCCACCGATCGCCCCCCCAGCCCCCCGATCTGTTTGGTACACTGCCCCGGCTCCCCTCTGTGCTGTGCTCCGCTCCCCCCCGTGCTCCAATCACCCCCCCGTGCTCCGATCACCCCCCCTGCACTCCGATCCACCCCCCTCCGTGCTCCGTTCCGCCCCCGTGCTCCGTTCCACCCCCCCGTGCTCCGTTCTACCCCCCCGTGCTCCGTTCCACCCCTCCCGCACTCCGATTCACCCCCCCATGCTCCGATCCCCCCCCGTGCTCCCCCTCCACCCTATCATACTTACCAATCCTGCCGGGGTCCGTCCGTCTTCTCCCCGGGCGCCGCCATCTTCCAGAAAGGCGGGCCCGTGCGCAGTGTGCCCGCCGAATCTGCCTACCGGCAGATTCGTTCCACAGTGCATTTTGATCGCTGAGATATAATCTATCTCAGTGATCAAAATAAAAAAAATATTAAATGACCCCCCCCTTTGTCACCCCCATAGGTAGGGACAATAAAAAAAATAAAGATTTTTTTTTCCACTAATGTTAGGTTAGGGTTAGGGGTAGGGTTAGGGTTAGGGGTAGGGTTAGGGGTAGGGTTAGGGTTAGGGCTAGGGTTAGGGGTAGGGTTAGGGTTAGGGCTAGGGTTAGGGGTAGGGTTAGGGGTAGGGTTAGGGTTAGGGCTAGGGTTAGGGTTAGGGATAGGGTTAGGGGTAGGGCTAGGGTTAGGGCTAGGGTTAGGGGTAGGGTTAGGGCTAGGGTTAGGGTTAGGGCTAGGGTTAGGGCTAGGGGTAGGGGTAGGGTTAGGGGTAGGGTTAGGGGTAGGGTTAGGGTTTCGGTATGTGAACACGTATTCTGGTCCTCTGCGGATTTTTCCGCTGCGGATTTGATAAATCCGCAGTGCTAAACCGCTGCGGATTTATGGCGGATTTACCGCGTTTTTTCTGCGCATTTCACTGCGGTTTTACAACTGCGATTTTCTATTTGAGCAGTTGTAAAACCGCTGCGGAATCCGCAGAAAGAAGTGACATGCTGCGGAATGTAAACCGCTGCGTTTCCGTGCAGTTTTTCCGCAGCGTGTGTACAGCGATTTTTGTTTCCCATAGGTTTACATTGAACTGTAAACTCATGGGAAACTGCTGCGGATCCGCAGCGTTTTCCGCAGCGTGTGCACATACCTTTAGAATTAGGCCATGTGCACACGGTGCGGATTTGGCTGCGGATCCGCAGTGGATTGGCCGCTGCGGATTCGCAGCAGTGTTCCATCAGGTGTACAGTACCATGTAAACATATGGAAACCAAATCTGCTGTGCCCATGGTGCGGAAAATACCGCGCGGAAACGCTGCATTGTATTTTTCGCAGCATGTCAATTCCTTGTGCGGATTCCGCAGCGTTTTACACCTGTTCCTCAATAGGAATCCGCAGGTGAAATCCGCACAAAAAGCACTGGAAATCCGCGGAAAATCCGCAGGTAAAGCGCAGTGCCTTTTACCCGCGGATTTTTCAAAAATGATGCTGAAAAATCTCACACGAATCCGCAACGTGGGCACATAACCTTAGGGTTAGGGTTGGAATTAGGGTTGTGGTTAGGGTTATGGCTACAGTTGGGATTAGGGTTATGGCTACAGTTGGGATTAGGGCTAGGGATGTGTTGGGGTTAGGGTTAGGGCTGTGATTAGGGTTATGGCTACAGTTGGAATTAGGGTTGTGGTTAGGGTTAGGGGTGTGTTGGGGTTAGGGTTGTGATTAGGGTTATGGCTACAGTTGGGATTAGGGTTAAGGGTGTGTTGGGGTTAGTGTTGGAGTTAGAATTGAGGGGTTACCACTGTTTAGGCACATCAGGGGTCTCCAAACGCAACATGGCGCCACCATTGATTCCAGCCAATCTCGTATTCAAAAAGTCAAATGGTGCTCCCTCAATTCCGAGCCCTGACGTGTGCCCAAACAGTGGTTTACCCCCACATATGGGGTACCAGCATACTCAGGATAAACTGCGCAACAATTACTGGGGTCCAATTTCTCCTGTTACCCTTGTGAAAATAAAAAAATGCTTGCTAAAACATCATTTTTGAGGAAAGAAAAATGATTTATTATTTTCACGGCTCTACGTTGTAAACATCTGTGAAGCACTTGGGGGTTCAAAGTGCTCACCACATATCTAGATAAGTTCCTTGGGGGGTATAGTTTCTAAAATGGGGTCACTTGTGGGGGGTTTCTACTGTTTAGGCACACCAGGGGCTCTGCAAACGCAACGTGACACCCGCAGACCATTCCATCAAACTCTGCATTTCAAAAGTCACTACTTCCCTTCTGAGCCCCGACGTGTGCCCAAACAGTGGTTTACCTCCACACATGGGGTATCAGAGTACTCAGGAGAAACTGAACAACAACTTTTGGGGTCCAATTTCTCCTGTAACCCTTGGGAAAATAAAAAATTTGGGCTAAATTATTATTTTTGAGGAAAGAAAACGTATTTATTATTTTCACGGCTCTGCATTTTATACTTCTATGAAGCACTTGGGGGTTCAAAGTGCTCACCACACATCTAGATAAGTTCCTTTCGGGGTCTAGTTTCCAAAATGGGGTCACTTGTGGGGGGTTTCTACTGTTTAGCCACATCAGGGGCTCTGCAAACGCAACGTGACGCCCGCAGAGCATTCCATCAAAGTCTGCATTTCAAAACGTCACTACTTCAATTCCGAGCCCCGGCATGTGCCCAAACAGTAGTTTACCCCCACATATGGGGTATCACCGTACTCAGTAGAAACTGGACAACAAATATTGGGGTCAAATTTCTCCTATTACCCTTGGCAAAATAGGAAATTCCAGGCTAAAAAATCATTTTTGAGGAAAGAAAAATTATTTTTTATTTTCATGGCTCTGCGTTATAAACTTCTGTGAAGCACCTGGGGGTTTAAAGTGCTCAATATGCATCTAGATAAGTTCCTTGGGGGGTCTAGTTTCCAAAATGGGGTCACTTGTGGGGGAGCTCCAATGTTTAGGCACACAGGGGCTCTCCAAACGCGACATGGTGTCCGCTATCAATTGGAGCTTATTTTCCATTCAAAAAGTCAAATGGCGCGCCTTCCCTTCCGAGCCCTGCCGAGTGCCCAAACAGTGGTTTACCCCCACATATGAGGTATCGGCGTACTCGGGAGAAATTGCCCAACAATTTTTATGATCCATTTTATCCTATTGCCCATGTGATAATGAAAAAATTGAGGCGAAAATAATTTTTTTGTGAAAAAAAGTACTTTTTCATTTTTACAGATCAATTTGTGAAGCACCTGAGGGATTAAAGTGCTCACTAGGCATCTAAATAAGTTCCTTGGGGTGTCTAGTTTCCAAAATGGGGTCATTTGTGGGGGAGCGCCAATGTTTAGGCACACAGGAGCTTTCCAAACGCGACATGGTGTCCGCTAACGATGGAGATAATTTTTCATTCAAAAAGTCAAATGGCGCTCCTTCCCTTCCGAGCCTTACCATGTGCCCAAACAGTGGTTTACCCCCACATATGAGGTATCAGTGTACTCAGGAGAAATTGCCCAACAAATTTTACCATCCATTTTATCCTGTTGCCCATGTGAAAATGAAAAAATTGAGGCTAAAATAATTTTTTTGTGAAAAAAAAGTACTTTTTCATTTTTTACAGATCAATTTGTGAAGCACCTGGGGGTTCAAAGTGCTCACTATGCATCTAGATAAGTTCCCTGGGGCGTCTAGTTTCCAAAATGGGGTCAATTGTGGGGGAGCTCCAATTTTTAGGCACACGGGGGCTCTCCAAACGTGACATGGTGTCCGCTAAAGAGTGGAGCCAATTTTTGATTCAAAAAGTCAAATGGCGCTCCTTCCCTTCCAAGCCCTGCCGTGCGCCCAAACAGTGGTTTACCCCCACATATGAGGTATCTGCGTACTCAGGACAAATTGGACAACAACGTACGTGGTTCAGTTTCTCCTTTTACCATTGGGAAAATAAAAAAATTGTTGCTAAAAGATAATTTTTGTGACTAAAAAGTTAAATGTTCATTTTTTCCTTCCATGTTGCTTCTGGTGCTGTGAAGCACCTGAAGGGTTAATAAACTTCTGGAATGTGGTTTTGAGTACCTTGAGGGGTGCAGTTTTTAGAATGGTGTCACTTTTGGGTATTTTCAGCCATATAGACCCCTCAAACTGACTTCAAATGTGAGGTGGTCCCTAAAAAAATGGTTTTGTAAATTTCGTTGTAAAAATGAGAAATCGCTGGTCAAATTTTAACCCTTATAAGTATAACTTCCTAGCAAAAAAAAATTTTGTTTCCAAAATTGTGCTGATGTAAAGTAAACATGTGGGAAATGTTATTTATTAACTATTTTGTGTCACATAACTCTCTGGTTTAACAGAATAAAAATTCAAAATGTGAAAATTGCGAAATTTTCAAAATTTTCGCCAAATTTCCGTTTTTATCACAAATAAACGCATAATTTATTGACCTAAATTTACCACTAACATGAAGCCCAATATGTCACGAAAAAACAATCTCAGAACCGCTAGGATCCGTTGAAGCGTTCCTGAGTTATTACCTCATAAAGGGACACTGGTCAGAATTGCAAAAAACGGCAAGGTCTTTAAGGTCAAAATAGGCTGGGTCATGAAGGGGTTAATGCACCCTTTTACATCTGGATTCTGGTACTAATGCCATTATATATCGTACTGTTGACCTTTCTTGCTATATGATCTTTATTATCTTTCAAGGGAATGATACTGTGTTCCTTTTCCATTAAATTACTTCTTGATTGATTTTTTATTCTATTTCGTTAAGCTCTTGCCTCTACTTATACCTTAGCACTATTATGTATAAAAAATAAGCTTGTTAATTATTTTTTTTGTTTGTGAATATTTAACTCCATAATACTGACTTTTTCATTATTATTTTGCAGATGTTAGCTCCTCAATGTATATGTATGCTTTATGTACAAATTATTGTATATTTTCTATAAACTTGTGCATATTGTATTACTCAGATATGTGAATCATCTATGGTCCTTTAGATTTAATTCTGGATCCACAGGATTATGAAAATATAGCTTGTCCTGTTTTATCACGCTATGTATTTTTTTAATTAATATCCACCTCTTTGACATGGTTTGCTACAGAATACCTTTGTGAACAATGTCCAGGAAGACTGAAACGATTCCAGTATTCTATTTTCCCTCTCTTTTGGCTATTCTATACATTCATGAAGATCAGTGAGTGTTCATTTGCTTTGACAATTAACTATATAACTATAATAAAGTGCAATGTCAAGTGCTTTGGTTTATTATGGAAGATTCTTAATCAATACTCGTAAAGGTCAATAAGCCAGCAATTAGCTGTAAACATTATCCTGACATAATGTCAGAATCTAAAAAAAACAAAGACAGAAACATAACAATCAAATGCACTGCAGTCAATAAATAAATAGCATAGTGCATGAAAATATTCCACGGTATTTAGTTAACGTATTTTTTGATCCAAAAAATTTTAACGCCATCCCGCCTCGTCAAGGCAACCGTAATTGGGAGAGTCCTAACCCTAATATTAAAAAACCTTACCATTTGTCAAGTGACATGCATGTAGATAAGGGCTGAGACGTACTGAGCTCAACTCAGTACCTGTAGATACAGCGAGGCAGGAGAGTTAGAACATGTGAGCCTAGACCTGGCCATGAACTTCACTTCTTGTCATTTGAAGTTTACACAGAATGACTATAAACTTTCAATTCTGTAAGCTACATAATAAATTAGGCACACCTTACAATTGGTGGGTGCGTCCCTGAATTATTACTCCAGTCAGGGATTAGAATATATTTGTGGCGTACATTATGCCTCCTAAAAAGTAAAATCTTTTCAGGAATTTGCTGGATGGGCTTCACCATGCCCTGTCACACCTCACATCCTCCTACTTTGGTGGAACTGACCAAGCCTGGCATAAAAATGGCAAATGTTGTAACGTTTTGATGCAACTCTTCCTTTTCCAAAAATGTTCACAGTGTTTCAATGCAGAATTCTGGTGTAAACACCTTAATGAATCAAACTCAAAGGTTTTATTCTTGAACTGCAACCTCACTCCTTCTTTTTTTAAATTGGACTATCCTGCATATTTGGGTGAGCAATGAGGCAGCTGCTGTCCTTGAGTGCATGGACTGTGTTTGGAAGGTTAAACCAATGGCATCACATCGCAGAAAATATGGAAGTTATTTCCTTTCCCAGCCAACAATAATGTTTTATGCAGCTGTATTCTGAAGATGGTAATATCATATAATGTAATAATGTCAATCGTGTTATTGCAGCTTTGTGCGTCACGTACAATCATAAACATTGGCATCGATTCAAAGACCTCTTTGAATGTGGTGCTTCTGTCTTCAGCTCCACTAGCATATGCAACCCAAACTAAAGAACCTTCACAGCCATGGAAAATATTCTTAAGTATATACAGTGCAAGAATCATGAGTGGCACATGTGTTGTGTTTTCAATGTATTCTCTATTTTAGTGAGTCTACAGTAGGACTAGGGTTGAGCGACTTTTACTTTTTCAGGATCGAGTCGGGTTTCGCGAAACCCGACTTTGTCAAAAGTCGGGTCGGGTGAAATCGGCCGATCATTGCGAAAAGTCAGGGGGGCCGACTGAAACACGAAACCCAATGCAAGTCAATGGGGAATAAAAGTCGGCAGTGAGTGGAGGACAGAAAAACACCTACAGAGCCCATTTTCATGTCAAAAACATCAATTCTTGTTACTTAAGCTTGTCAATCTTAATTAACCTTATAATAATAGTTAGGTATTGAAAATTGGGGGTCATTTGGTTAAAGTTGTGGGGGGGGAGGGCTGGCTCAATTTTTTCTTGGGCCCAGGAAATGTGGAGTACGTCACGGCGGTGGAGCAGGGAGAGGTAAGTATTTCAACTTTGCAAGTGCTGTGATCCTGAGCAAGCAGGGGAGGCCCACTCGTTCGCATTGCCACTGGCACAGGGCCCCTCAAAGTACGGCGTTGTGATTGACGGTGGGGGCGCCTCCCACCGGCAGAGACACTTTTGCATACTATGAGGGGCCCTGTGCCAGTGACGTCGCCAATGAGTATGCCCCCCCACCTGTTGAAGGAACGTGCACTTTCATCTGCACCTTCCTCTTTGTCCCCATGTAAGGTGGTGTAGTATGCGGGAAGGGGAACCTGAGTTTCAGCAGGGTCAGATTCAGGCTGTGTAGAGTGCAAGGGGAATGTCAATGTGAATGTCTGTGTCAATGTACCAGCAGACTCATCTAGCAGTGGCTGGGCAATGGGCAGGAATGAGGAGGAAACACAGATATAGGCCCAAAATAAAAAAAGTAGGCTAAAAGCTGTTAAAAATTGATAACAGGAGTAAACAGGCGGCATTGGTTTGTTCAGTGGAGGAGAAGACAATGTTACTAGGCCCAACCCAACAAGTAGGTCAAATGCAGTTTAATATAAAAAATATTTAAACGAAAGCCTGAAGATTGAAGTGCAAGAAAAATAAACCAGGAGAACACCAAGGAGTGGCAGACACCGTTAGTAGGCTCCAACCCAACAAGTAGGGCAAATGCAGTTTAATATTTGAAACGGGACAACAGTTGAAGTTCAGCTTTGTTCAGTGAAGGAAAAAAAAGATGCAGCGGCAGACACCGTTATTACGCCCAAATAATAAAGACAGTGGTAGTAGGCGCAAAGTATTAAATGGAGTCCAGGGCCCCTGTATATTTTAACTATCTATCATTTCAAATAATTCGTATTGGCAGTGCCATTTCAGGTTTTACCCGCACAGACTACACAGTGGTGGAGCTAGGAGAGGTAGTATTGTAAGTGGTAGAGCACAGTTCAATCTGGGGGGGAACACTCTCTCGTGGGCGGCGGTACTGGCACAGGGCCCCTCATATTACGACGGTGTAATATGAGTTGTGGTTCAGTGTCTCCCCCCCAAAAATGAGGAAGTCTGGTGGAAAAGGCCGTGGGCGGGGGTTGCCAGCTGGTACTGATGGTGCTGGTGGTGTTGCATCTCATGGTAGTGGCAAAAGCACAGTAGCACCTAAGGCTGGAGGTGTTCAGCCTGCGTCATCGTCTGGCTACACAAGGCCTCGAAGGCTCCCTTACCTGGGAGTAGGAAAACAGCTTTTAAAGCCGGAGAAGCAGGAAAAAGTGTTATCTTTCCTTGCTGACTCACCCTCTAGCTCTTTCGCCTCCTCTTTCCAAAGTTCTAAATGTAAGAGCAGCCAGTCATCAGTGGATGCTCCCGGTCAGGAAAAAGACGTTTCCTTGTGTCCTTCTCCCAAACCAAAAGTGAAGGATGCAGCAGGCGACACTACAGGTTACTCCATGAAGCTCTTTACACATACCGTGCCTGGGTTCGAAAGGGAAATTGTACACTGCCAATTACAAGAAGAATAGGACACAGCTAGATTGTGATGCTGTTCCATTGACTGTGATCACTACATTGCCCTCGCAGTTTACTGAGCCAGAATGTGACCCTGATGAGACTATGGTGCCCTGTCCCGAACGCTATAGCACCTTACACGGTGACACTGAGGAAGGTGCACATGACATTGAGGAGGAGGTGATAGATGACCCAGTTGTTGACCCAGATTGGCAGCCATTGGGGGAAGAGGGTGCCGCTGCCACTAACTCAGAAGTGGAGGAGGATGATCTGCATCAGCCATCTACATTGCAACAGCTGTCATCTGGCAGGCCCGTATCAGGCCAAAAATGTTTGCGAAAAACAAAAACAGTGTTAGGAGAGCGTGGTCATTCGGTGAAAGTAGCACAGCGCACAATGCCTGAAAAGGTTTTCGATAGTAGGAAGAGTGTAGCGTAGCAATTTTTTCACCAAGATCAGAATGATCAGTCAAAAGTTATCTGTAAGAAATGCTCCAAGACCTTTAGCAGAGAGAAGAATCTTAAAAATTTAAATACAATGTGCATGCTTAGACATTTAACTACCATGCACTTGCAAGCCTGGACTAACTACGAAATGTCCCATACAGTTGGTTCACCTGCTCGGAGTGAAGGTAGTCAGCAATGCTACATTGCTTCCCTCACTGTAAGCCCACCGGTTAGGACACCACCAGCAGCAAATGTGGAGGTATCGTCGTAAGGCCAAAGCAGTCAGTGAATCACATGGTTATTGGTTGGAAAGACTATGTTGGGCAACAACAAGAATACCATAACAAACTCTCTCTCAATCCGCCATGTCCACCACCACCACCACCGCTAGTTCCGCCATATGCAGCTCTCCAGTCCAGCTCACCCTACAAGAGACGCTCATTAGGAAAAGAAAGTACTCATCCTCTCATCCGCGTACACAGGATTTGAATGCCCACATTGCTATGCTAATCTCATTACAGATGATGCCCTACCGTTTGGTTGAAAGCGAAGCTTTCAAAGATCTGATGGCCCACGCAGTACCACGCTATGACCTACCCAGTCGACATTTCTTTGCGAGAAAAGCAATCCCAGCCCTCCACCAGCATGTCAAAGACCACATTGCCCATGCCTTGAGGCAATCAGTCAGTGGAAAGGTGCACCTCACAACAGATGCATGGACCAGTAGGCATGGCCGGGGTCGTTACGTGTTCATCACGGCGCACTGGGTTAATGTGTAGGATGCAGGGTCCACAGGGAGCAGCCATAGTGCGACAGTTCAGCCTATCCCACAGTCTCAGGAAAAAGTTGGCATATGGCGTTCGCAACTTCTCCTCCTACTCCAGAAGCGAAAGCTCGTGCACAGAGCGCAGTCGCCCTACCACTCCATCCGCAGCTGCCAGTGTTGCACATGGGGTGTCCCATTATCGAACAGCTAGTGGTAAGCGTCAGCAGGCTGTGTTGCAAATGAAGTGTTTGGGTGACAACAGACACACCGCGGATGTACAGGTGGAGTACTTGCAGCAACAAACTCAGTCATGGCTGGGCAGTGTACATCTTGAGGCAGGCAAGGTATTCAGTGATAACGGAAGGAATTTTATGGCTGCCATAGCCCTTTCAGAACTGAAACACATACCTTGCCTGGCTCACACCTTTAACCTGGTGGTGCAGGGCTTCCTCAAAAATTATCCAAAGTTACCAGCCCTGCTCCCGAAGGATCGAAGACTTTGCTCGCACATCCGCCGCGTGCCCATACACTCCAGCCGTATGCTGAACCATCAGCGATCGCTGAATCTTCCCCAGCACCGCCTAATAATCGATGTTGCAACAAGGTGGAACTCCACACTGCACATGATTCAGAGGCTGTGCGAACAGAGGCGTGCTGTTATAAATTTGTGGGAGGATACACGGGCAGGCACTTGGATGGCAGACATGGAGTTGTCTGGTGTGCAGTGGTCGACGCCATCATAAGCATTAACATCCCACTTATGCGTCTGCTGATGCAAAGTTTGACGCACATTAAGGAGCAGGTGTCTGCAGCCGAGGAGGAGGGAAGCCTTGATGACAGTCAGCCATTGTCTGCTCAGGGAACTGTACAGGACGAATTGGCGGACGAAGAGGATGAGGAGGAGGATGATGATGGGGATGAATATGTATGGGATGAGGATGATTCTCAGGTGGCAATAGAAACTGGTGGCATTGCAAGGTCTGGTACAGGTTTATTGCGGGACACTTGTGATGTTGATTTGCAAGAAAGTGGGCCTCAACCCAGCAGAAACAGTTAATTCACACCTGGAACATTGGCCCACATGGCTGAGTATGCCTTGCGTATCCTAAAAAGGGACCCCCGCATTTTTAAAATGATGACCGATGACGACAACCGGTTGGCCTGCCTCCTGGATACAAGATATAAAGGAAAACTGCAAAATATCATGCCACATGAGAACCTAGGTCAAATATTGGCTACCAAACAAGCAACTCTTGTAGACCGTTTGGTTCAGGCATTCCCAGCACACAGCGCCGGTGATGGTTCTCACACGAGCTGCAGGGGGCAACATGGCAGAGGTGCTAGAGGTGCAGAAATCCGAAGTGGCGTTGGACAGAGGGGTTTTACGTCAAGGTTGTGGAATGATTTCGCAATGACCGCTGACACGACAGGGACAGCTGCATCGATTCAAAGTGACAGGAGACAGCATTTGTGCAGTATGGTTACAAACTACTTTTCCACCCTTATCGATGTTCTCCCTCTCAGGTCATTCCCCTTTGTTTACTGGGCATCTAAACTAGACACCTGGCCTGAATTGCCAGAATATGGATTACAGAACCTCGATTGCCCTGCTGTCAGTGTGCTTTCAGAAAGAGTGTTCAGTGCTGCTGGTTCAATACTGACCGAAAAAAGGACACATCTGGCTACCAAAAATGTTGATGATCTAACCTTCATTTAACCCCTTAGCGACCGCCGATATGCCTTTTAACGGCGGCCGCTAAGGGTACTTAAACCACAGCGCCGTTAACTAACGGCGCTGTGGAAAAAGTCCATAGCGCCCCCCAGAGGCCGATTTTCTCCGGGGTCTCGGCTGCCGAGGGTAGCTGAGACCCCAGAGAACATGATTTGGGGGGTTTTTAACCCACCCCGCATTTGCGATCGCCGGTAATTAACCGTTTACCGGCGATCGCAAAAAAAAAAAAAAAAGCGATCTCTTTTTAATTTCTCTGTCCTCCGATGTGATCGCACATCGGAGGACAGAGAAAAGGGGTCCCAGGTGGCCCCCCAATACTCACCTAGCTCCCCCGATGCTCCTCGTGTCTCCCGGTGGGCGCCGCCATCTTCAAAATGGCGGGCGCATGCGCAGTGCGCCCGCCGGCCGGCACCGGGAGAATCTTTGGGGTCTCGGCTGCCGGGGGTAGCCGAGACCCCAAAGAGCACTATCGGGGTCGGTATTACCGACCCCTGTTTTGCGATCGCCGGTAATTAACTGTTTACCGGCGACCGCAAAAAAAAAAAAAAAAAGTAAAGTGTAATTCTCTGTCCTCTGATGTGATCGCACATCAGAGGACAGAGAAATAGGGGGATTCGGGGACCCTAGCATACTCACCTAGGTCCCTGGATCCTCTTGCTGCTTCTCCTGGCCGCCGGCAGCAGAACATGGCGGACGCATGCCAGTGCGCCCGCCATCTGTCTCCATCTGCCGGCCGGCAGGAGAACAGCAGTTGGGGCTAAAATTAGGGGTAGGGTTAGGGGTAGGGTTAGGGTTAGGTTAGGGGTAGGGTTAGGGGTAGGGTTAGGTTAGGGTTAGGGGTAGGGTTAGGTTAGGGTTAGGGGTAGGGTTAGAGTTAGGTTAGGGTTAGGTTAGGGGTAGGGTTAGGGGTAGGGTTAGGTTAGGGTTAGGGTTAGGGTTAGGGTTAGGTTAGGGTTAGGGGTAGGGTTAGGGGTAGGGTTAGGGGTAGGGTTAGGGTTAGGGGTAGGGTTAGGGTTTGGTTAGGGTTAGGTTAGGGGTAGGGTTAGGGGTAGGGTTAGGGGTAGGGTTAGGTTAGGGGTAGGGGTAGGGTTAGGTTAGGGGTAGGGCTAGGGTTGGGGCTAAATTTAGGGTTAGGGTTGGGGCTAAATTCAGGGTTAGGGTTGGGGCTAAACTTAGGGTTAGGCTTCTTTCACACTTGCGTCGGTACGGGGCCGTCGCAATGCGTCGGCCCGACATACCGACGCACGTTGTGAAAATTGTGCACAACGTGGGCAGCAGCTGTAGTTTTTCAACACATCCGCTGCCCAATCTATGTCCTGGGGAGGAGGGGGCGGAGTTACGGCCACGCATGCGCGGTCAGAAATGGCGGATGCGACGTACAAAAAAAGTTTCATTGAACGTTTTTTTGTGCCGACGCTCCGCCAAAACACAACTGATCCAGTGCACGACGGACGCGACGTGTGGCCATCCGTCACGATCCGTCGGCAATACAAGTCTATGGGCAAAAAACGCATCCTGCGGGCACATTTGCAGGATCCGTTTCTTGTCCAAAACGACGGATTGCGACGGAATGCCAAACGACGCAAGTGTGAAAGTAGCCCTAGGGCTAGGGTTAGGGTTGGGGCTAAAGTTAGGGCTAGGGTTGGGGCTAAAGTTAGGGTTAGAGCTGGGATTAGGGTTAGGGTTTGGATTAGGGTTCGTATTAGGGTTAGGGTTGGCATTAGGGTTACGCTTGGGATTAGGGTTAGGTTTGGGATTAGGGTTAAGGTTAGGGTTGTGATTAGGGGTGTATTGGGATTAGGGTTAGGTTTGAGGTTAGGGTTGAGATTAGGATTAGGGGTGTGTTGGATTTAGGGTTTTGATTAGGGTTATGGTTAGGGTTGACATTAGGGTTGTTTTGGGGTAAGGGTTGTGATTATGGTTAGGGTTAGTGATTAGGATTATGGATGAGGTTGGGATTAGGGTTAGGGGTGTGTTGGGGTTAGGGTTGGAGCTAGAATTGGGGGGTTTCCACTGTTTAGGTACATCAGGGGGTCTCCAAACACGACAGCCAATTTTGCGCTCAAAAAGTCAAATGGTGCTCCCTCCCTTCTGAGCTCTGCCGTGCGCCCAAACAGTGGGTTACCCCCACATATGGGGCATCAGCGTACTCGGGATAAAGTACGCGACTCTGCATTCTAAACTTCTGTGAAGCAGTTGGGCATTCAAAGTTCTCACCACACATCTAGATAAGTTCCTTGGGGGTCTAGTTTCCAAAATGGGGTCACTTGTGGGGGGTTACTACAGTTTAGGTACATCAGGGGCTCTGTAATCGCAACATAATGCCCACAGACCATTCTATCAAAGTCTGCATTCCAAAAAGGCGCTCCTTCCCTTCCGAGCTCTGCCGTGCGCCCAAACAGTGGTTTACCGCCACATATGGTGCATCAGCGTACTCGGGATAAATTGGACAACAACTATTGCAGTCCAATTTCTCCTGTTACCCTTGTGAAAATAAAAACTTGGGGGCTACAATATCTTTTTTGTGGAAAAAAAAATATTTTTTATTTTCACGACTCTGCATTCTAAACTTCTGTGAAGCACTTGGGCATTCAAAGTTCTCACCACACATCTAGATAAGTTCCTTGGGGGGTCTAGTTTCCAAAATGGGGTCACTTGTGGAGGGTTTCTACTGGTTAGGTACATCAGGGGCTCTGCAAACGCAACATAATACCCGCAGACCATTCTATCAAAGTCTGCATTCCAAAACGGCGCTCCTTCCTTCCGAGCTCTGCCGTGCGCCCAAACAGTGGTTTACCCCCACATATGGGGTACCAGCATACTCAGGACAAATTGGACAACAACTTTTGTGGTCCAGTTTCTCTTGTTACCCTTGTGAAAATAAAAATTTGGTGGCTAAAAAATCTTTTTTGTGGAAAAAAAAATTTTTTTTTATTTTCACGGCTCTGCATTATAAACTTCTGTGAAGCACTTGGGCATTCAAGGTTCTCACCACACATCTAGATAAGTTCCATGGGGGGTCTAGTTTCCAAAATGGGGTCACTTGTGGGGGATTTCTACTGTTTAGGCACATCAGGGGCTCTCCAAATGCGACATGGCGTCCGATCTCAATTCCAGCCAATTCTACATTGAAAAAGTAAAACGGCACTCTTTCTCTTCCAAGCTCTGCGGTGCGCCCAAACAGTGGTTTACCCCCACATATTGGGTATCGACGTACTCAGGAGAAATTGCACAACAACTTTTGTGGTCTAATTTCTCCTGTTACCCTTGTGAAAATAAAAATTTGTGGGCAAAAAGATCATTTTTGTAGAAAAAACGCAATTTTTTTTTTTCACGGCTCTACGTTATAAACTTCTGTGAAGCACATGGGGGTTCAAAGTGCTCGCCACACATCTAGATAAGTTCCTTAAGGGGTCTAGTTTCCAAAATGGTGTCACTTGTGGGGGGTTTCCACTGTTTAGGCACATCAGGGGCTCTCCAAACGCGACATGGCGTCCAATCTCAATTCCAGCCAATTCTGCATTGAAAAAGTAAAACGGCACTCCTTCTCTTCCAAGCTCTGCAGTGCGCCCTAACAGTTGTTTACCCCCACATATTGGGTATCAGCGTACTCAGGAGAAATTGCACAACAACTTTTGTGGTCTAATTTCTCCTGTTACCCTTGTGAAAATAAGAATTTGTGGGCAAAAAAATCATTTTTGTGTAAACAAAAGCGATTTTTTATTTTCACGGCTCTACGTTATAAACTTCTGTGAAGCACTTGGGGGTTCAAAGTGCTCACCACACATCTAGATAAGTTCCTTAAGGGGTCTAGTTTCCAAAATGGTGTCACTTGTGGGGAGTTTCCACTGTTTAGGCACATCAGGGGCTCTCTAAATGTGACATGGTGTCCGATCTCAATTCCAGCCAATTCTGCATTGAAAAAGTCAAACGGCGCTCCTTCACTTCTAAGTTCTGCGGTGCGCCCTAACAGTGGTTTACCCCCACATATGGGGTATTGGCGTATTCAGGAGAAATTGCATAACAAAATTTATGGTTACATTTCTGTTTTTACACTTGTGAAAATAAAAAAAATGGTTCTGAATTAAGATGTTTGCAAAAAAAAGTTAAATGTTCATTTTTTCCTTCCACATTGTTTCAGTTCCTGTGAAGCACGTAAAGGGTTAATAAACTTCTTGAATGTGGTTTTGAGAACCTTGAGGGGTGTAGTTTTTAGAATGGTGTCACACTTCATTATTTGCTATCATATAGACCCCTCAAAATGACTTCAAATGTGATGTGGTCCCTAAAAAAAATGGTGTTGTAAAAATGAGAAATTGCTGGTCAACTTTTAACCCTTATAACTCCCTAACAAAAAAAAATTTTGTTTCCAAAATTGTGCTGATGTAAAGTAGACATGTGGGAAATGTTATTTATTAACTATTTTTATGACATATCTCTCTGATTTAAGGGCATAAAAATACAAAGTTTGAAAATTGCAAAATTTTAAAAATTTTCGCCATATTTCCGTTTTTTTCATAAATAATCGCAAGTAATATTGAAGAAATGTTACCACTAACATGAAGTACAATATGTCACGAAAAAACAATCTCAGAATCAGCGGGATCCGTTGAAGCGTTCCAGAGTTATAACCTCATAAAGTGACAGTGGTCAGAATTGCAAAAATTGGCCTGGTCATTAAGTACCAAATTGGCTCTGTCACTAAGGGGTTAAATTAACCAATCATGGATTTCACATTCTTTTGCCCCACCTTCCCCTGCTGACACGTAGCTTGCCTGAAAGATGACTTGCTTTTGGGGGGAGACACAGAACCCCAACTCTGGCCCTGTGGTATAACACAACACTATGAACGTGGCAGAAAGTGTCTGCCTGATATACGTCGCACTAGCAGTACAGCTGGATATACACTGTGTGAGAATTTGAATCTCCATTTTTTTTTTGGGGGGGAGACACAGAACCACAACTCTGGCCCAGTGGTATAACAGTAAACTATGAATGTGGAAGAAAGTGGCTGCCTGATATACAACGCACTAGCAGTACAGCAGAATATACAATGTGTGAGAATTTTAATCTCCCTTTTCTGGGGGGGGAGACACAGAACCACAGCTCTGGCCCAGTGGTATAACAGTAAACTATGAACGTGCCAGAAAGTGGCTGCCTGATATATACGACACACTAGCAGTACAGCAGAATATACAATGTGTGAGAATTTTAATCTCCCTTTTTTGGGGGGGGGAGACACAGAACCACAGCTCTGGCCCAGTGGTATAACAGTAAACTATGAACGTGGCAGAAAGTGGCTGCCTGATATATACAACGCACTAGCAGTACAGCAGAATATACACTGTGTGCAAATTTTAATCTCCCTTTTTTTGGGGGGAGACACAGAAGCACAACTCTGGCCCAGTGGTATAACAGTAAACTATGAACGTGGCAGAAAGTGGCTGCCTGATATATACGACACACTAGCAGTACAGCAGAATATACACTGTGAGCGAATTTTAATCTCCCTTTTTTTTTGGGGGGGGAGACACAGAACCACAACTCTGGCCCAGTGGTATAACACAACACTATGCACTAAAATACGACCTCCACTGTCCCTGCACAAAAAGGTGGTGTGGGACAGTGAACATTGCTCCAGCACAAGCGGTTTGGGGGTTTATATTTCCTCCCTAACTTTGTCCCTGCTTCTGACTAACTGCAGCAACACCTCTCCCTATGCTCAGATCGGCAGAAGTAAGATGGCGGTCGGCGTGCACGCCCCTTTATACTCCCTGTGACGCCACAGACAGCAAGCCAATCACTGCCATGCCCTTCTCAAAGATGGTGGGCACCGAGACCTATGTGATCACGCTGCCCACACTCTGCGTCCTCCTTCATTGGATGAAAAACGGCGGTGACAGCGTCATATGAAACGCGACTTTGGCGCTCTGATCGTGTACCGCATGGCCGATCTCACTGTAGGATTCATGAAACCCGACTTTTCCTAAAAATTGCCGATTTATGAAAATGACCGATCCGTTTCGCTCAACCCTAAGTAGGACTACACAAAATTCTGTTATCTCTGTGAATGGGTTCACCAGACAAGAAGAGTATAGTCATCATTAACACCAGATAAGAATAGTGTAATCATCATTAACACCAGACAAGATGAGTGTAAAATCATTAGCACCAGACAAGAAGAGTGTAATCATCATTAACACCAGGTAAGAAGAGTGTAATCATCATTAACACCAGGTAAGAAGAGTGTAATCATCATTAACACCAGGTAAGAAGAGTGTAATCATCATTAACACCAGATAAGAATAGTGTAATCATTAACACCAGACAAGACGAGTGTAAAATCATTAGCACCCGACAAGAAGAGTGTAATCATCATTAGCACCAGACATGACTGCGTATCCCAAGATGGGACCTTCGAGAAACCACGCCAAATTTACCCCTTGATCCATGTTTCTACCCCTAAATTAAGACATGACAATTATTTCTTTGGATAATTTTGGCCACAGCGGCCATTTTATTAATAACAAACATAAACAACCATTTATACATTTGTATAAAACTTGAGGGGAGGGTTCTTGGAGCTAATAAATCTGGCACCTAAAAGGCAAAAGCCCAAACCAACTTGAAGCGAAAACCCTTCTTTACCCTCAGCCGTAACCACCAGCTCGAGGGCACCATGTAACCCGTTTACCGGGCAAACCAACCGCAAAGCTCCCGAGGTAAAATCCCCGTCCAGAGCCAGTAAACCAAAGCCAGATCAGCCCCATAAAACCAACTCCAAGAACCCCGCCCCCCGCCAAACAGCCACTGTGACAACAGTACAACTCAAATCCCTACAAAAGGACTTATTTAGCCCCTAAATTCCCATACTACTCCCCCATTGACCCATATAAACACCCAAAGCAAAAACTAAAAAATAAGGGAGGGTGGGTGGGCTTTTCAGCTCGGATACCAAAAGGTAATGACCCCCTTTCCCGCACTTTTCCTACAACCCGCCCCTAAGTCACGGACAACCCCCTTTCCCTCCCCATCCCTTAAACCAACCACCCTCGTCCCTGCACTATTTCAAAAATTGCTCTCCTACGTTCCCCTGGTAACGCAGTCATGGGGGGCTTTCGTTTGACTGCGTTCCTACAGCCCCCCCGCTTGACTGCGTATCCCAAGATGGGACCTTCGAGATACCACGCCAAACTTACCCCTTGATCCTTTTACCAAAGACATGTTTCTACCCCTAAATTAAGACATGACAATTATTTCTTTGGATAATTTTGGCCACAGCGGCCATTTTATTAATAACAAACATAAACAACCATTTATACATTTGTATAAAACTTGAGGGGGGGGGTTCTTGGAGCTAATAAATCTGGCACCTAATAGGCAAAAGCCCAAACCAACTTGAAGCGAAAACCCTTCTTTACCCTCAGCCGTAACCACCAGCTTGAGGGCACCATGTAACCCGTTTACTGGGCAAATCAACCGCAAAGCTCCCGAGGTAAAATCCCCGTCCAGAGCCAGTAAACCAAAGCCAGATCAGCCCTATAAAACCAACTCCAATAACCCCGCCCCCCGCCAACCACGAGCAGCACTGAACACCTCAGGCTCGCGAGTGCCCCACCACCGCCATGGCCCTCTCCACCCCTTCCTGTATTGCCAACATCCACAAATCCAAGCCAATATCATAGTAACATAGTAACATAGTAACATAGTTAGTAAGGCCGAAAAAAGACATTTGTCCATCCAGTTCAGCCTATATTCCATCATAATAAATCCTCAGATCTACGTCCTTCTACAGAACCTAATTGTATGATACAATATTGTTCTGCTCCAGGAAGACATCCAGGCCTCTCTTGAACCCCTCGACTGAGTTCGCCATCACCACCTCCTCAGGCAAGCAATTCCAGATTCTCACTGCCATAACAGTAAAGAATCCTCTTCTATGTTGGTGGAAAAACCTTCTCTCCTCCAGACGCAAAGAATGCCCCCTTGTACCCGTCACCTTCCTTGGTATAAACAGATCCTCAGCGAGATATTTGTATTGTCCCCTTATATACTTATACATGGTTATTAGATCGCCCCTCAGTCGTCTTTTTTCTAGACTAAATAATCCTAATTTCGCTAATCTATCTGGGTATTGTAGTTCTCCCATCCCCTTTATTAATTTTGTTGCCCTCCTTTGTACTCTCTCTAGTTCCATTATATCCTTCCTGAGCACCGGTGCCCAAAACTGGACACAGTACTCCATGTGCGGTCTAACTAGGGATTTGTACAGAGGCAGTATAATGCTCTCATCATGTGTATCCAGACCTCTTTTAATGCACCCCATGATCCTGTTTGCCTTGGCAGCTGCTGCCTGGCACTGGCTGCTCCAGGTAAGTTTATCATTAACTAGGATCCCCAAGTCCTTCTCCCTGTCAGATTTACCCAGTGGTTTCCCATTCAGTGTGTAATGGTAACATTGATTCCTTCTTCCCATGTGTATAACCTTACATTTATCATTGTTAAACCTCATCTGCCACCTTTCAGCCCAAGTTTCCAACTTATCCAGATCCATCTGTAGCAGAATACTATCTTCTCTTGTATTAACTGCTTTACATAGTTTTGTATCATCTGCAAATATCGATATTTTACTGTGTAAACCTTCTACCAGATCATTAATGAATATGTTGAAGAGAACAGGTCCCAATACTGACCCCTGCGGTACCCCACTGGTCACAGCGACCCAGTTAGAGACTATACCATTTATAACCACCCTCTGCTTTCTATCACTAAGCCAGTTACTAACCCATTTACACACAATTTCCCCCAGACCAAGCATTCTCATTTTGTGTACCAACCTCTTGTGCGGCACGGTATCAAACGCTTTGGAAAAATCGAGATATACCACGTCCAATGACTCACCGTGGTCCAGCCTATAGCTTACCTCTTCATAAAAACTGATTAGATTGGTTTGACAGGAGCGATTTCTCATAAACCCATGCTGATATGGAGTTAAACAGTTATTCTCATTGAGATAATCCAGAATAACATCCCTCAGAAACCCTTCAAATATTTTACCAACAATAGAGGTTAGACTTACTGGCCTATAATTTCCAGGTTCACTTTTAGAGCCCTTTTTGAATATTGGCACCACATTTGCTATGCGCCAATCCTGCGGAACAGACCCTGTCGCTATAGAGTCCCTAAAAATAAGAAATAATGGTTTATCTATTACATTACTTAGTTCTCTTAGTACTCGTGGGTGTATGCCATCCGGACCCGGAGATTTATCTATTTTAACCCCTTCATGACCCAGCCTATTTTGACCTTAAAGACCTTGCCGTTTTTTGCAATTCTGACCAGTGTCCCTTTATGAGGTAATAACTCAGGAACGCTTCAACGGATCCTAGCGGTTCTGAGATTGTTTTTTCGTGACATATTGGGCTTCATGTTAGTGGTAAATTTAGGTCAATAAATTCTGCGTTTATTTGTGATAAAAACGGAAATTTGGCGAAAATTTTGAAAATTTCGCAATTTTCACATTTTGAATTTTTATTCTGTTAAACCAGAGAGATATGTGACACAAAATAGTTAATAAATAACATTTCCCACATGTATACTTTACATCAGCACAATTTTGGAAACAAAATTTTTTTTTGTTAGGAAGTTATAAGGGTTAAAATTTCACCAGCGATTTGTCATTTTTACAACGAAATTTACAAAACCATTTTTTTAGGGACCACCTCACATTTGAAGTCAGTTTGAGGGGTCTATATGGCTGAAAATACCCAAAAGTGACACCATTCTAAAACCTGCACCCCTCAAGGTACTCAAAACCACATTCCAGAAGTTTATTAACCCTTCAGGTGCTTCACAGCAGCAGAAGCAACATGGAAGGAAAAAATGAACATTTAACTTTTTAGTCACAAAAATTATCTTTTAGCAACAATTTTTTTATTTTCCCAATGGTAAAAGGAGAAACTGAACCACGAAAATTGTTGTCCAATTTGTCCTGAGTACGCTGATACCTCATATGTGGGGGTAAACCACTGTTTGGGCGCACGGCAAGACTTGGAAGGGAAGGAGCGCCATTTGACTTTTTGAATAAAAAATTGGCTCCACTCTTTAGCGGACACCATGTCACGTTTGGAGAGCCCCCGTGTGCCTAAAAATTGGAGCTCCCCCACAAGTGACCCCATTTTGGAAACTAGACACCCCAAGGAACTTATCTAGATGCATAGTGAGCACTTTGAACCCCCAGGTGCTTCACAAATTGATCCGTAAAAATGAAAAAGTACTTTTTTTTCACAAAAAAATTCTTTTAGCCTCAATTTTTTCATTTTCACATGGACAACAGGATAAAATGGATCCTAAAATGTGTTGGGCAATTTCTCCTGAGTACACTGATACCTCATATGTGGGGGTAAACCACTGTTTGGGCACATGGTAAGGCTCGGAAGGGAAGGAGCGCCATTTGACTTTTTGAATGAAAAATTATTTCCATCTTTAGCGGACACCATGTCGCGTTTGGATAGCTCCTGTGTGCCTAAACATTGGCGCTCCCCCACAAGTGACCCCATTTTGGAAACTAGACCCCCCAAGGAACTTATCTAGATGCATATTGAGCACTTTAAACCCTCAGGTGCTTCACAAATTGATCTGTAAAAATGAAAAAGTACTTTTTTTTTCACAAAAAAATTCTTTTCGCCTCAATTTTTTCATTTTCACATGGGCAGTAGGATAAAATGGATCATAAAATTTGTTGGGCAATTTCTCCCGAGTACGCCGATACCTCACATGTGGGGGTAAACCACTGTTTGGGCACACGGCAGGGCTCGGAAGGGAAGGCGCGCCATTTGACTTTTTGAATGGAAAATTAGCTCCAATTGTTAGCGGACACCATGTCGCGTTTGGAGAGCCCCTGTGTGCCTAAACATTGGAGCTCCCCAACAAGTGACCCCATTTTGGAAACTAGACCCCCCAAGGAACTTATATAGATGCATATTGAGCACTTTAAACCCCCAGGTGCTTCACAGAAGTTTATAACGCAGAGCCATGAAAATAAAAAATAATTTTTCTTTCCTCAAAAATGATTTTTTAGCCTGGAATTTCCTATTTTGCCAAAGATAATAGGAGAAATTGGACCCCAAATATTGTTGTCCAGTTTGTCCTGAGTACGCTGATACCCCATATGTGAGGGTAAACCACTGTTTGGGCGCACGGCAGGGCTCGGAAGGGATGGCACGCCATTTGGCTTTTTAAATGGAAAATTAGCTCCAATCATTAGCGGACACCATGTCACGTTTGGAGAGCCCCTGTGTGCCTAAACATTGGAGATCCCCCAGAAATGACACCATTTTGGAAACTAGACCCCAAAAGGAACTAATCTAGATGTGTGCTGAGGACTTTGAACCCCCAAGTGCTTCACAGAAGTTTATAACGCAGAGCCATGAAAATAAAAATAAAAAATTATTTTCTCAAAAATGATCTTTTAGCCTGCAATTTTTTATTTTCCCAAGGGTAACAGGAGAAATTTGACCCCAAAAGTTGTTGTCCAGTTTCTCCTGAGTACGCTGATACCCCATATGTGGGGGTAAACCACTGTTTGGGCACATGCCGGGGCTCGGAAGTGAAGTAGTGACGTTTTGAAATGCAGACTTTGATGGAATGCTCTGTGGGCGTCACGTTGCGTTTGCAGAGCCCCTGATGTGGCTTAACAGTAGAAACCCCCCACAAGTGACCCCATTTTGGAAACTAGACCCCCAAAGGAACTTATCTAGATGTGTGGTGAGCACTTTGAACCCCCAAGAGCTTCATAGAAGTTTATAATGCAGAGCCGTGAAAATAATAAATACGTTTTCTTTCCTCAAAAATAATTATTTAGCCCAGAATTTTTTATTTTCCCAAGGGTTACAGAAGAAATTGGACCCCAAAAGTTGTTGTCCAGTTTCTCCTGAGTATGCTGATACCCCATATGTGGGGGTAAACCACTGTTTGGGCACATGCCGAGGCTCGGAAGTGAAGTAGTGACGTTTTGAAATGCAGACTTTGATGGAATGCTCTGTGGGCGTCACGTTGCGTTTGCAGAGCCCCTGATGTGGCTTAACAGTAGAAACCCGCCACAAGTGACCCCATTTTGGAAACTAGACCCCGAAAGGAACTTATCTAGATGTGTGGTGAGCACTTTGAACCCCCAAGCGCTTCATAGAAGTTTATAATGCAGAGCCGTGAAAATAATAAATACGTTTTCTTTCCTCAAAAATAATTATTTAGCCCAGAATTTTTTAATTTTCCCAAGGGTAACAGGAGAAATTTGACCCCAATATTTGTTGTCCAGTTTTTCCTGAGTACGGTGATACCCCATATGTGGGGGTAAACTACTGTTTGGGCACATTCCGGGGCTTGGAATTGAAGCAGTGACGTTTTGAAATGCAGACTTTGATGGAATGCTCTGCGGGCGTCACGTTGCGTTTGCAGAGCCCCTGATGTGCCTAAACAGTAGAAACCCCCAACAAGTGACCCCATTTTGGAAACTAGACCCCGAAAGGAACTTATCTAGATGTGTGGTGAGCACTTTGAACCCCCAAGTGCTTCATAGAAGTTTATAATGCAGAGCCATGAAAATAATAAATACGTTTTCTTTCCTCAAAAATAATTATTTAGCCCAGAATTTTTTATTTTCCCAAGGGTTACAGGAGAAATTGGACCCCAAAAGTTGTTGTCCAGTTTCTCCTGAGTACGCTGATACCCCATGAGTGGGGGTAAACCACTGTTTGGGCACACGTCGGGGCTCAGAAGGGAAGTAGTGACTTTTGAAATGCAGAGTTTGATGGAATGGTCTGCGGGTGTCACGTTGCGTTTGCAGAGCCCCTGGTGTGCCTAAACAGTAGAAACCCCCACAAGTGACCCCTCTTTGGAAACTAGACACCCCAAGGAACTTATCTAGATATGTGGTGAGCACTTTGAACCCCCAAGTGCTTCACAGACGTTTGCAACGCAGAGCCGTGAAAATAAAAAATCATTTTTCTTTCCTCAAAAATTATGTTTTAGCAAGCATTTTTTTTAGATTCACAAGGGTAACAGGAGAAATTGGACCCCAGTAATTGTTGCGCAGTTTGTCCTGAGTATGCTGGTACCCCATATGTGGGGGTAAACCACTGTTTGGGCACACGTCAGGGCTCGGAAGTGAGGGAGCACCATTTGACTTTTTGAATACGAGATTGGCTGGAATCAATGGTGGCGCCATGTTGCGTTTGGAGACCCCTGATGTGCCTAAACAGTGGTAACCCCTCAATTCTAACTCCAACACTAACCCCCCCACACCCCTAACCCTAATCCCAACTGTAGCCATAACCCTAATCACAACCCTAACCACAACCCTAATTCCAACCCTAACCCTAAGGCTATGTGCCCACGTTGCGGATTCGTGTGAGATATTTCCGCACCATTTTTGAAAAATCCGCGGGTAAAAGGCACTGCGTTTTACCTGCGGATTTTCCGCGGATTTCCAGTGTTTTTTGTGCGGATTTCACCTGCGGATTCCTATTGAGGAACAGGTGTAAAACGCTGCGGAATCCGCACAAAGAATTGACATGCTGCGGAAAATACAACGCAGCGTTTCCGCGCGGTATTTTCCGCACCATGGGCACAGCGGATTTGGTTTTTCATATGTTTACATGGTACTGTAAACCTGATGGAACACTGCTGCGAATCCGCAGCGGCCAATCCGCAGCCAAATCCGCACAGTGTGCACATAGCCTAATTCTAAAGGTATGTGCACACGCTGCGGAAAACGCTGCGGATCCGCAGCAGTTTCCCATGAGTTTACAGTTCAATGTAAACCTACGGGAAACAAAAATCGCTGTACACATGCTGCGGAAAAACTGCACGGAAACGCAGCGGTTTACATTCCGCAGCATGTCACTTCTTTGTGCGGATTCCGCAGCGGTTTTACAACTGCTCCAATAGAAAATCGCAGTTGTAAAACCGCAGTGAAATGCGCAGAAAAAAACGCGGTAAATCCGCCATAAATCCGCAGCGGTTTAGCACTGCGGATTTATCAAATCCGCAGCGGAAAAATCCGCAGAGGAACAGAATACGTGTGCACATACTGAAACCCTAACCCTAACCCTACCCCTAACCCTACCCCTAACCCTAACCCTACCCCTAACCCTACCCCTAACCCTACCCCTACCCCTAACCCTAACCCTACCCCTACCCCTAACCCTACCCCTAACCCTACCCTAACCCTACCCCTAACCCTAACCCTACCCCTAACCCTACCCCTAACCCTACCCCTAACCCTAACCCTACCCCTAACCCTAACCCTACCCCTAACCCTATTCTAACATTAGTGGAAAAAAAAAATGTCTTTATTTTTTTATTGTCCCTACCTATGGGGGTGACAAAGGGGGGGGGTCATTTATTATTTTTTTTATTTTGATCACTGAGATATAATCTATCTCAGTGCTCAAAATGCACTTTGGAACGAATCTGCCGGCCGGCAGATTCGGCGGGCGCACTGCGCATGCGCCCGCCATTTTGGAAGATGGCGGCGCCCAGGGAGAAGACGGACGGGACCCCGGCTGGATCGGTAAGTATGATGGGGTGGGGGGGGACCACGGTGGGGGGGATCGGAGCACGGGGGGGGGGAATCTGAGCGCGGGAGGGGTGGAACGGAGCACGGGGGGCGTGGAACGGAGCACGGGGGGGCTGGAATGGAGCACGGGGGGGTGGAACGGAGCACCGGGGGGGTGGATCGGAGTGCAGGGGGGGTGATTGGAGCACGGGGGGGTGATTGGAGCACGGGGGGAGCGGACAAGAGCACGGGGGGGAGCGGAGCACTGGACGGAGGGGAGCCGGAGCAGAGGACCGGCCAGATCGGGGGGCTGGGGGGGCGATTGGTGGGGCGGGGTGGGGGCACATTAGTATTTCCAGCCATGGCCGATGATATTGCAGCATCGGCCATGGCTGGATTGTAATATTTCACCCGTTATAATAGGTGAAATATTACAAATCGCTCTGATTGGCAGTTTCACTTTCAACAGCCAATCAGAGCGATCATAGCCACGAGGGGGTGAAGCCACCCCCCCTGGGCTAAACTACCACTCCCCCTGTCCCTGCAGATCGGGTGAAATGGGAGTTAACCCTTTCACCCGGCCTGCAGGGACGCGATCTTTCCATGACGCCACATAGGCGTCATGGGTCAGATTGGCACCGACTTTCATGACGCCTACGTGGCGTCATGGGTCGGGAAGGGGTTAATCTTATTTAGCCGGTTTCGCACCTCTTCTTGGGTTAGATTGGTGACCCTTAATATAGGGTTTTCATTGTTTCTTGGGATTTCACCTAGCATTTCATTTTCCACCGTGAATACCGTGGAGAAGAAGGTGTTTAATATGTTAGCTTTTTCCTCGTCATCTACAACCATTCTTTCCTCACTATTTTTTAAGGGGCCTACATTTTCAGTTTTTATTCTTTTGCTATTGATATAGTTGAAGAACAGTTTGGGATTAGTTTTACTCTCCTTAGCAATGTGCTTCTCTGTTTCCTTTTTGGCAGCTTTAATTAGTTTTTTAGATAAAGTATTTTTCTCCCCATAGTTTTTTAGAGCTTCAATGGTGCCATCCTGCTTTAGTAGTGCAAATGCTTTCTTTTTACTGTTAATTGCCTGTCTTACTTCTTTGTTTAGCCACATTGGGTTTTTCCTATTTCTAGTCCTTTTATTCCCACAAGGTATAAACCGCTAACACTGCCTATTTAGGATGTTCTTAAACATTTCCCATTTAATATCTGTATTCTTATTTCTGAGGATATTGTCCCAGTCTACCAGATTAAGGGCATCTCTAAGCTGGTCAAACTTTGCCTTCCTAAAGTTCAGTGTTTTTGTGACTCCCTGACAAGTCCCCCTAGTGAAAGACAGGTGAAACTGTACAATATTGTGGTCGCTATTTCCGAGATGCCCGACCACCTGCAGATTTGTTATTCTGTCAGGTCTATTAGATAGTATTAGGTCTAAAAGTGCTGCTCCTCTGGTTGGATTCTGCACCAATTGTGAAAGATAATTTTTCATGGTTATTAGCAGAAACCTGTTGCCTTTATGGGTTTCACAGGTTTCTGTTTCCCAGTTAATATCCGGGTAGTTAAAGTCCCCCATAACCAGGACCTCATTATGGGTTGCAGCTTCATCTATCTGCTTTAGAAGTAGACTTTCCATGGTTTCTGTTATATTTGGGGGTTTGTAACAGACCCCAATGAGAATTTTGTTACCATTTTTCCCTCCATGAATTTCGACACATATGGACTCGACATCCTCATTTCCTTCGCTAATATCCTCCCTTAAAGTGGACTTTAGACAAGACTTTACATAGAGACAAACCCCTCCTCCTCTCCGATTTTTACGATCCTTTCTAAACAGACTGTAACCCTGTAAGTTAACTGCCCAGTCATAGCTTTCATCTAACCATGTCTCGGTTATTCCCACTATGTCAAAGTTACCTGTAGATATTTCTGCTTCTAGTTCTTCCATCTTGTTTGTCAGGCTTCTGGCGTTTGCGAGCATGCAGTTTAGAGGATTTTGTTTTGTTCCAATCTCCTCGCTGTGGATTGTTTTAGAAATGTTCTTACCTCCCTTCTGAGTATGTTTTCCTGGATCTTCTTTGTTCAAGTCTAATGTTTTTCTTCCCGTCCCCTCTTCTTCTAGTTTAACGCCCTCCTGATGAGTGTAGCGAGTCTTCTGGCGAATGTGTGTTTCCCAGGTTTGTTGAGGTGTAGTCCGTCTCTGGCGAGGAGTCCATCATACAAGTAATTCACACCGTGGTCCAGGAATCCGAATCCTTGTTGTCTGCACCATCGTCTTAGCCAGTTGTTTGCATCAATGATCCTGTTCCATCTCCTGGTGCCATGCCCGTCTACTGGAAGGATAGAAGAAAAAACTACCTGTGCATCCAGTTCCTTTACTTTCTTCCCCAACTCTTCAAAGTCTTTGCAGATTGTCGGTAGGTCCTTCCTTGCCGTGTCATTGGTGCCAACATGTATCAGAAGAAATGGGTGGACGTCCTTGGAGTTGAAGAGCTTTGGTATCCTATCGGTCACATCCTTGATCATCGCACCTGGAAGGCAGCATACTTCTCTTGCAGTTATGTCCGGTCTGCAGATGGCTGCTTCTGTGCCTCTCAGTAGTGAGTCTCCCACCACCACCACTCTTCGTTGCTTCTTGGCTGTACTTTTTGCTGTCACTTGTTGCTGTGTGCCCTTTTCTTTTTTGCTTGCTGGTATTGCTTCATCCTTAGGTGTGCCATCTTCATCCTCTACAAAGATTTGATATCGGTTCTTCAGTTGTGTGGTTGGTGATTTCTCCATGGTCTTCTTGCTTCTTTTGGTCACATGCTTCCACTCATCTGCTTTTGGAGGTTCTCTGACACTTTTTTCACCTTCTGTGACCAGTAGAGATGCTTCTGTTCTGTCTAGAAAGTCTTCATTCTCTTTGATGAGTTTCAAAGTTGCTATTCTTTCTTCCAGACCCCGCACCTTTTCTTCTAAAAGGGCCACTAGTCTACACTTCTGACAGGTGAAATTTAATTCTTCTTCTGGTCGATCTGTGAACATGTAGCACATGCTGCAGCTCACCATGTAGGTTGTCACATCTGCCATGTTGCTCCTAGATCCTGCTGACTTGCTGTGTGTTTTCCTTCTTGTGTAATCTACTCAGCCAAGCTCTCTTGCATTAATGTCCTACAGGCAAAAATTCTTACGGCGCGCGGTTTGGTGATTCTTTCCAAGCAGCTGGTCCCGGCTGTACCCAACGATCTTCTAGCTTAGGGAGACTCTTCGCTTTTCCCAGAAGGCACCTGGAATATGCAAATTAGCCTCCTCAAGCTTGAATCCCTGGTTTGGTGATTCTTTCCAAGCAGCTGGTCCCGGCTGTACCCAACGATCTTCTAGCTTAGGGAGACTCTTCGCTTTTCCCAGAAGGCACCTGGAATATGCAAATTAGCCTCATTCCTCCAATAGTTTCCCACACCAGCTTCCAACTCAAAATGGCGAACCGCCACCCCCCCATTACGGGAAAAAAAACTCGCCATGGCCCTATTCAGCTTTACCCGGGCCCTATTGATCCCCTTCATAGAACATACTGCCCTCCACGTTTTCCTGGGCACGATGTCCGACCAAACCGTAACCATCCCTGGGAAGGATACCCATAATCTTAAAAAATCGTACCTGATATCCCTAATTATCTCTCTCACCGGCTTAGACCCCAAGTCGTTCCCACCCAAATGTACAACTACAATGTCCGGGGAACGATCCAAACTAGCAGAGCGTGCAAACTCGGCCAGTAACCCGCGCCACAACATGCCCCGAAAACCCAACCATCGGACCACCACCGCATCTCTCTGAAAACCCAATTGTCTACCATCTTGTCTAACATCGGCACGAATCGCCCCCAATGCACAAAAGAATGTCCAAAAATCCATGCCAGAAGCGGGATCCGACCTGCAAAATACAACCATAATTAATATCCCACCAAGCAAGTAACAAAATCAATTACGCACATAGGATAAATAGCGATTCGACGACCACCTGCCAATACGCCGAATAACCTCCGGTCCCAGACCCAAACCAGCAGCCTCAGATGCTGCCCCAATTCGAAATGAATGCGTCCCAAATGACAAGGGGTCAAGGCCTAAGAATGTTAACGCCTGTCTCAATACTGCTGTGAACTGAAACCGCGACAAAAACTCACCTTGACGGTGCCGTAACAGTGGGCCAGACCTGTCCGGCTCTAGCCCCCAATAATCCTCCAAACACCGATAAGGGCACATCGAACCCCCAACCACCTTCCCTAAAACCACACGTCTCCCTTTTCCCAACTGATCGGTCTTCGACCGCCGAATCCAAAAGGCAATCCCACCTGACCAAAATTCAATATCCTCCGCCAACAAACCCCCGGCTTTAAACCTGTTAGGGGACACCAGCTCACCTATTCTTAACGCCCCGAAAAAAGCCAACGAAAAAGCCAATCGAAACATAACCGCCTCAAAGTAAGAACTACAAACTTCCCGCAACGCTTCCCCCAAACGCTCCAACGTCCCGAACCAATCAAAAGCAAAATCGCCATCACCCTGTCACAATCCGATTCAACTGAACCCAACTGCTCCAACCACCCTTCCCACAAATGCCATGATGCCTCATAACCTGACCAAGTCCTTCCGGACACCGAGGACTGTATCAGCCGATCTCCTCGTCCGCAACAATCCGCCACAAATGAAAAGGGCATGTCGTTCCTGCATCTTCCGCTTCTGGAGCCAACTCCCGAAAACATTCCCACTGCAAACGAGACAAAGCATCCGCTATAGAATTTTGAATGCCGGGAACATGTACAGCCGAAATCCATGTATTCAACTCCAAGCACCGCAAAACTAACTCCCGAACCAGTCTGATTACCGGGGGAGAGGACGAAGAAAGACTATTGATCACCGACACCACACTCGAATTATCACAATGAAAACGTATTCGCCTATCCTTAAAAGTACTGCCCCAAATGAACACCGAAACCACAATTGGAAACAGCTCCAACAACGCCAAATTTTTAGTGAAACCAGCTTCACGCCACCAATCAGGCCATCCTCCAACACTCCATTTACCAGCACAATAAGCCCCGTATCCAACACTACCAGCCGCGTCCGTAAAAATTTTGCAATCAAAATCATTCAAATCCTCCTGTTGGATCAGTGCCCTACCGTTATAATTGTCCAAAAAACGCCACCAGACTACCAAATCCTCCCTGTGTTCTTTGTTCAAACGTACAAAATGATGTGCTGACCGCACTCCAGCCGTAGCCCTCGACAATCTTCTACAAAATATCCTGCCCATCGGCATAATACGGCACGCAAAGTTCAAATGCCCTAACAGTGACTGCAGCTCTTTCAACGTAATCTTGCGCAATTTTTCGCATCTCATCACCTCCTGCCGTAAAGCCAACAGCTTCTCCTCAGGCAAGCGGCACTCCATCTTCTCCGAGTCTATGAGGATACCCAAAAAACTCAAAACCGTGCCAGGTCCCTCCGTTTTTTCCCGCGCTAAGGGCACACCAAACTGTCCCGCCACCCATTCCATCGTAGCCAACAAATTGCCACACAACAACGAATCCGGGGGACCAACGAACAAAAAATCATCTAAGTAATGAATAACAGACGGAACCTGGGAAACATCCCGAACAACCCACTCCAAAAAAGTACTAAAAGCCTCGAACAGCGAGCAGGAAATCGAACAACCCATAGGCAAACACCTGTCCAGGTAGAACCCCCCATTCCAAAAACATCCTAACAGTGGGATACTATCGGGGTGAACCAGAAGCAAACGAAAAGCCGATTCAACATCTGTCTTAGCCATTAATGCACCTGTGCCATACCTACGCACCCATTGCACCGCGGCATCAAAGGAGGTGTAAACCACAGAACAGAGCTCTTCAGCTATGCCGTCATTAACTGACTGGCCCTTTGGATATGACAGATGCTGAATAAGGCAAAACTTATTAGGGCTCTTTTTTAGGAACAACCCCCAGAGGCGAAACAACTACCCCCTCCCACAGGTAAATCACTAAACGGCCCCGCCATGCGCCCTAACTCAACCTCCTTCGCCAATTTAGCCGTAACCACATCCGCCTGAAGGTTAGCCGACCTCAAATTCTTTTTTGCAAAGGGGATGGTATGAGCCAGATGAGGAATGCGAAAACCCTCCGAAAAACCATCCCACAGTAACCTTGCCTTTTCCTTATCCGGATACCTACTTAGATAAGGGGCCATCTTTAGAACCCTCACTGGTGTCACCCCCTTGACCGCCTCCCACTGCTGGTATGCCCCTTGCTTTCTTGAAACATTTGGCCACTCCATGCAAGGCCCCTCCACAGTGAGAACAGACATGCTTGAACTTGCATGTACTGCCGTATTTGCATTGGCCGTCATTAAACTGCCAACACGTCCCTGTTTTGTCCTTAGCCCCTTGTGACCCCTGTCCCCCAGCTCCCTGTCCTGACTGCTGACCACTACTCCTTCCCCCCCATGAAAGGACTGCCCAAACCGCGTCGGAGCCATAACCTTCAACCACAACCCTATGTCTTTTTGGTCCCATTTTATCTCGGGCCTAATCGCCTTTCTTTGCCGAAACTGCTCGTCATAGCGTAACCACGCCTGGCCCCCATAGGCCCTATATGCCTCTCCTATCCCATCCACATAGCAAAACAGACCTGCACAGTTCTCCGGAAACTTTTCCCCAATGACACCTGCCAAAATGAAAAACGCCTGCTGCCAATTCACAAACGTCTGCGGTATTAATCGCCAACGCCTCTTTTCTTCCTCCTCCTTTTTACTATCCTCCTTCTTACCCTTGTCTAAATTAAACTTCTCCAGGGGCAGCAGGGAGAAAATCTCTACATATTCGTCTTTCCATATTTTTTACTTAACCTCTTTCTTTAAATGAGCCCCCAAAGGTCCTTCAAAACACACATAAACCTCCCCCTTAGCTCTATCATCCAACTTAATCCTATCCCCTTTATCCTTGTCAGTCTGTACCGACACCGACACCCCTGCCGTCAACGCCTGCTCTACACCACTCGCCCTATCGGACCCCGCTACCACTCCCGAACCAGTACCAGATGCCGGCAACCATGCACCTACCGGAAATGACCGCACACTATCACGGCCCTCCCCATCCAATCTCCTCAAAATTTGGGACATGCCCGCCAAAAGCTCCCTGACCCCCGGGACCCCCCCAGTGCTAGGCCCTCCACTCCCTGCCAAATCGACCTTCCCGTACCAGCTATCCCCAGCCTGAGCACCACTATCCCACCCCACAACAGAATTATTCTCATACTCACTAGGCTGCGCAGGTGCTGTGTCCCCGCCAGCCGTGCGATCACCGAACTCCCGCGGGTCGCTCCTGGAACCGGAATCCTTCGCGCCGCTGTGTTGCTCCTGGCCCGCACCCCTGGCCTCCTCGTCACCAGGGGGGACCAGAGCAGGCGAACTGGAACTCTCCCTGGGTTCCAGGGTGACCTGGACCTGGCCGCCGCCAGCCCGACTCTGGACCTGTCTTCTTGCTGGGCTCTGCCACGAGCCCCAGCTGCTGCCGCACTGCACCCCCTCCGTGCTGGGCCAGGCTGTGGGGTTGAAGTACGCCTGCCCGTCACTCTGCCTCTTGACGCGCCGCCCCTGCCAGGCACTCAGGGTGAGTCAAACCCCGAGTTACCCGCCGCCACACCGCTGCTGCACATCTGCCCCGCCACCGCTTCTTGGGATCTTCTCCTCGTTGCCGGTGACGTCGCCAGTGCCGCAGACACCGCCGCTGCTCGCCGGGTACCGCTCCTGTTCACTGCCGCCATATTGGCACTCTGACCTGGAACTCCAGCAGGCACTTCCGGTGCGGCCTGCACCTCTCTCCGGGCCTGCGCCGCCGCTGCTCCTGACCGCCGCCCAGCGACAGCAGCGCCGGCCTGTGGATTCCTGCCGGAGGACGGGCCGGGGAGGGCAGGTGACCGGCGGCCCGCGCCCTCCGCAGGGTCTCGAGAGGGGCTGCCGCGCCCTCCAAGCTCCGGGGACAAATGCTCCGGGGGATGGGTCCTCCTGGATCTGGTCCCCTGGGCTCCCGAACTGCCGAGCAATGAAGCCAGCTGGTCCTCCAGCCAGCCGCCTCACCGGGACCGCGCCATCTCCCGCAGCTGCCCGAGGATTTCATCAACCGAGGACATCGTGCACGTCTTCTCAGCTCGGATACCAAAAGGTAATGACCCCCTTTCCCACACTTTTCCTACAACCCGCCCCTAAGTCACGGACCACCCCCTTTCCCTCCCCATCCCTTAAACCAATCACCCTCGTCCCTGCACTATTTCAAAAATTACTCTCCTACGTTCCCCTGGTAACGCAGTCATGGGGGCTTTCATTTGACTGCGTTCCTACAGCCCCCCCGCTAGAAGAGTGTAACCATCATTAGCACCAGACAAGAAGAGTGTAATCATCATTAGCACCAGACAAGAAGAGTGTAATCATCATTAACACCAGATAAGAATAGGGTAATTGTAATGCTCGCGCCGAGACTGGTTGGCGCGGGCGCCTGGAGGTGTGGCCCCACTGGACCACAGACCGAACTTCCCTGGAAGAGGCGTAACTAAGTGGCTTCCCAGGTGTTCGCTGGAGCCTCTGATGGTGAGGTCAGACTTGTGCAATAGGAAGCTACCAGGTACCACTCCAGGGTGGAGTCGGACTGTGGATGCTGATCCCACCGGGGACAAGACACGGGCAGGCAGGCACGGCTGTGACACTGGCTGACAGATGGGCATGGCTGAGGCCCTGATGGGTGGACTGGCTTGACGGAGATACAGGCAGGCAGATGGGCGCGGCTGGCACTCAGGCAGACAGGCGGGCATGGCTGGCACTGGCAGACAGGACTGATACTCTGGTAGGAACTGGTATTCAGATGGATGTATGGAAACAGGTAAGAACCTGTTCAGACTGGAGAACATAAAGAAACAGGTAGAGACCAGTACGGCAAGTAGCAGAATAAAGATAGAGCAAGAGTGGAAGCAAAGCAGAATCACAAGAGGCGGAGCAAGAGCAGGAGATGGAGCTAAGAGTAGAGAAGGAGAAGGCAGAGATAAGAGTAGAGAAGGAGAAGGCAGAGCAAAGAGTAGAGAAGGAGAAAGCAGAGCAAAGGACGGAGCCGCAGGAGGCGGAGCCAAGAGCGGAGATGCTGGAGGCGGAGCCAAGAGCGGAGACGCTGGAGGCGGAGCCAAGAGCGGAGATGCTGAGGCGGAACCAAGAGCCAGAACCACAGGAGGTAACGCCAAGAGTAAAAGAGTGCAGAACCACTGGTTGTGGCGAGGAAAGACGAGAGGCACAGAACCACAGGTTGTGACAGAACAGAGCAGAGAGATGCAGAGCCACAGAAAGTGGCAAGCAGAGCAGGAAGATAAGGCGGAGGAACACACAGCAGAGTGGGAAATGACAAATGACAAAGGAGGAACAGGAACGGACTTAGACCAGAGTTCAGATAGGAACGGACACGGATACACAAACAAAACACAGATGAAGGCCTGCAGTATTGCAGCCCTCTGAGACAGGAAACAGACACGACCTGGCAGCTCAGTAGCAAGTGCTAACTGAGGGGAATAGTTTGCTCAGGCATCCTCCAATGGGTGAGGATGCCTTAAGTATCAGAGGCCTCAAGGCTATTGGCCAGAAGCACCTTAGGGAGGTGAACACAGTCTCAATAAGAATCTGGAGTGGCTGGCGCCTCCCCCCTATGCACACAGCCGGAAAGTGTACACAGAGCAAGCCGCCATGAAGCACATGGCATGGAACCAGCAGCAGACAGACCTCACAGCATGGCACTGGGTGAGTGAGTTGAAGTAACAGGCAGGTGGGGAATGGAAGGCCATGCAGTGATACCGGCAGGGTTGTTACAGTAATCATCATTAACACCAGACAAGATGAGTGTAATATCATTAGCACCAGACAAGAAGAGTGTAGTCATCATTACCACCAGAGAAGAAGAGTGTAATTGTGGCGCTAGTCACTTCTCACTGTCAAGCCGTGAGTCAGAGTGGTCAAGGAGTCCAAGGTCAGAAGCCAGGAAGGTATATTATAAACAGAAGGAAGAGACAAAAGCATAGTCAGTTAATGTTCCGAGGTCAGAGTAATGGGAGGATAACGGATCGAAGCAGAAGGGACTAAACAGGCGAATGGTCAGAACGAAGTCCAAGGTCAGGCAACAGATCAAGCATAAACGAAGAAAACACCCGAAAAACGTCCAGTAATTAAAGATAAAACCAAATCTTTATTTAAACATCAATACAATAATGAGGTGGGGACAATACCAGAACTTTAAGGGGCACAACATCTGGACAAAAAAGCTGCAGAACAATTAATATTAGATATTAAATAAATAAAAACAGCAATGGCAATATGCTAAAAGTTGATTAAATTGTAAAAAAAAATAATAATGCCAAATATGCTGTGGCTCAAAAAGAAGTGCTATATAAATACTTGAATGAAGTGACGTGTGCAAAATGAAAGGTATGGAAATGCTAATAAAGTGCATGTGTTTAATAAAGTGGAGGAAGAGAGGGAAGCCAGCACAATCTCTGAAGAATCTAGTAATAAGTGATAATACACACATATATGTATATATATATATATATATATATATATATATATATATAGATATAGATATATATATATAGATAGATATATTATACTGCCCAAACAAAGCCTCCAAATAAATACCTTAAAGCATGCTGCAAAGTCCCTAGGATGTGCTCAGCCCCAAAACGCACATCGGGGCTTGGCGCATCCTAGGGACTCTGCAGCGTGCTTTAAGGTATTTATTTAGAGGCTTTGTCTGGACAGTATAAAATATAAACTTATTACTTGCTTGAAAAAGATCTTTGGGATCGAAACGTCGCCACAGAAGGCAGAATAAAGAGTGATTTTTTTCACCAACATGTGAGGCGCTGTCTTTTTCATTTTTGGATATTGGACTTTATGCTGAGAAGGGCTCCTTCATGTATGGGTAATGCTCACACTTACAGGTGCAGTGATGCTGTCACTCAGACTGTAGGGAAAGGCTTCCTCACACCTGGAGTCCTCAATATTCCACTGGGGCCGAAGGTTTGTGCACAGTGAGGAGTTGTCTGGATTCTGTCTTGTGGCTGCAGTTGATTTATGGCAGCTGCATGGACTTTCTCTGGTCTTAGTGAGGCAGTGTACTGTTCTGTTGAGAAACTGTATGGTGGACAAGGTGTTATGGAAGGACCGTATGGTGGTGTTATGGAAGGACCGTATGGTGGTGTTATGGAAGGACCGTATGGTGGTGTTATGGAGGGACCATATGGTGGTGTTATGGAGGGACCATATGGTGGTGTTATGGAGGGACCGTAAGGTGGTGTTATGGAGAGATCGTATGGTGGTGTTATGGAAGGACTCTATGGTGGAGTAAAGGAGGGACCGTATGGTGGTGTTATGGAGGCACCGTATGGTGGTGTTACGGAGGGACCATATGGTGGTGTTAAGGAGTTACTGTGTGGTGGTGTTAAGGAAGTTCTGTATGGTGGTGTTATGGTGTTATGGAGGAACTGTATGGTGCTGTTATGGAGGGACTGTATGGTGGTGTTATGGAGGGACCGTATGGTGGTGTTAAGGAGTTACTGTGTGGTGGTGTTAAGGAAGTTCTGTATGGTGGTGTTATGGTGTTATGGAGGAACTGTATGGTGCTGTTATGGAGGGACTGTATGGTGGTGTTAAGGAGGTACTGTATGGTGGTGTTCTGGAAGTACTGTATGGTGGTGTTATGAAGGTACTGTATGGTGGTGTTAAGGAGGTACTCTATGGTTGAGTTATGTAGGTATTGTATGGTGCTGTTATGGAGGTACTGTATGTGCGGCGGACAGCAGGAATGGTGAGCAGTGATCCACATATGAGCTGAAGATTACATGGCCTGACAAGGGGAGAGGAGGGAAGGGAGTATTGGGAAAAATGTTTTACTGCTAGCTCAGATTCAAAGACTGTGGTGTATGTATGTGTGAAATTATACAGTGGTGCTGTGTGTTTGATTATACAGTGGGGCTGTGTGTTTGGGGGTCATTATACAGTGGGGCTGTGTGTCATTATACAGTGGGGCTGTGTGTGTTCATTATACAGTGGGACTGTGCGTGTGTGTGTCATTATACAGTGAGGTTGTGCGTGTGTCAGTCATTGGTGCATTCACTCAGTCGTTCTATGTGACTGCAGACTTGTGAATCCTCACATTGCTCACAGTGCTGTGGTTATTCAGCGGTTGTGTAACTGCAAGTTTGTGATTTGCATACATGCGGTCACATGTCGACTAGACTTGCACGGCCTAATGCAACTGTATTGAGCAAGGCCAGAAACAGTCTAGTCAGAATGTGGCTGGGAATATATATATATATATCACATGCTTGCGGTCACAAGACCACCTGTTCCCACCAGAGAATCCTCACAGCGCACATGCGCACGATCTGAGTATTCACACATAGTGATAGACATGTAGCTTAAGATCCGACAACCCTTTTAAGGATGGGCAGCTACTCATGGGCCACTGCTGTGTGCTTGCCCCCCCAGGCTAAAATTTGCCATTTAGCCCCTGTTAACAGCCATAGATGGATCTATGATCTAGCCGTGGTTGTAAAATGCAAATGACAGCTGATTAAATGAGCTGTCATGTGTGGGGAAAGATATAGTCAGGGACACAACATATCATGCAAATATACTCCATATGTCATGAAGACTGACAACTGTCTTTAATGTCCTAATACAGAAAACCATGAAATTCAGAGTGTGTACCTATATACAGTACAGACCAAAAATTTGGACGCACTCCAAATCTCACCCCACACATTAAAAACCCCCATCCCCACTCAAATTCTCCACACATAATAAATCCCCCCATCCCCACTCAAATTGTCCCCCCATGCACTTATTCTTCGGTGTCTTCTGCTCCACTGGAGCACTTACCATCAGTGTTCGCCTCTGCATCGCCAGTGAGTGACGTCAGCAGCGTGATCACATGATCTGATCACGCTGCTCACGTCGCTCTAACCCGGCAGTCAGAGCCTCAATTGTACTCACTTCTGAAGATGCCAGTACAATTGATCCCTGGACAGGGGCAGACACTGACAGCTTGGGGCTCCTGTGCAAGAACTGTGTCTGGGCCCTCTCCTTTTATGGAAACAAAGCTACATATATATACAGTACAGACCAAAAGTTTGGACACACCTTCTCATTTAAAGATTTTTCTGTATTTTCATGACTAGGAAAATTGTACATTCACACTGAAGGCATCAAAACTATGAATTAACACATGAGGAATTATATACTTAACAAAAAAGTGTGAAACAACTGAAAATATGTCTTATATTCTAGGCTCTTCAAAGTAGCCACCTTTTGCTTTGATGACTGCTTTGCACACTCTTGGCACACTCCTTATAGTCGCTTCTTGTGCAGCCACACAACGCGCCTGCTTCAGTCTCCATTCACTCGCGCTTGCGCATTACTCACCAGGTCTATTAGGTTTCTGCGCCTGCGCCTCTTGCCCTTGCAGGCACTTCCAGTCCTCTGGCTGGATCGTTACACACCGCTGATTCATTTGATCATTACCACCGCTATATAGAGTGGTTACCTTGCACTGGGGAATCATTCTCTCTGACGAAGCTGCCTAGCCGCAGCGATATGCATGGGATTCTCTCACACCTTCTCCTCCATCTCTCACAGACCTGCCAGCATGGGGTTTTCTTTATGGTGGCCGTGCTCACGTAACTATCTAGGCTCCAATCTTCTGTGAGCGTACTTTTCTCACGGCTTAGGCTACTTTCACACTAGCGTCGGAATCGCCCCGTCGCAATGCGTCGGGCAGAGATTCCGACGCTAGCGTTTAACGCACTGCACAACGGAGGCAGCGGATGCATTTCTCCGCTGCATCCGCTGCCCCATTGTGAGGTGCGGGGAGGTGGGGGCGGAGTTCCGGCCGCGCATGCGTGGTCGGAAAAAGCGGTCCGTCAGGAGCAAAAAACGTTACAAGTAGCGTTTTTTGCTCCCGACGGTCCGCCAAAGCACGACGCATCCATCGCACGATGGATGCGACGTGTGGCAATCCGTCGCCATGCCTCGTCAACACAAGTCTATGGGGAAAAAACGCATCCTGCAAGCACTTTTGCAGGATGCGTTTTTTCTGCAAAACGATGCATTGTGACGATAGCAGTTAACGCTAGTGTGAAAGTAGCCTTAGCCACATTTACAGCAGGCTTGCCATTAGGCTGTGTTTGCACAGCGTGTATTTATAGCATTTCGCTTAACACTATCTCACATTTGGCCTGTGCAAACACCCTTTTTGCTGCTGCACATAGAATTTTCGCTATATGGTTGGATTTATCCAGTTATTACCCCATAGCATAGGGTCTGGTGTGTTTGATCTGTGATAACTTTGGGGATGCCCTCATGCCGCATAGGCAGCGTCAATAGTAAAAAGTTGTGGACACACAGGGTTAATAGCGGCGGTAACGCCGGCATTAACCCTGTGTTAGCGGTGACCAGAGGGGAGTATGCGGGCAACAGGCACTGACTGCGGGGAGTAAGGAGTGGCAATTTTCTTCCGGACTGTGCCCGTCGCTGATTGGTCGCGGCAGCCATGACAGGCAGCTGGCGAGACCAATCAGCGAATGAATAACTGTGACAGAAGGACAGACGGACAGACAGACAGAAGTGACCCTTAGACAAATATATAGTATATATATATATATATATATATATATATATATTTATATAGTTAGAATTTCCGATATAATCATTATATGTAGGAATGATATTCAGCAGCACTTGGAGGAATATGAGCACTAATAACTGCTTCTGTTTCCTTTATATTCCCAGTGTAAACAGATTCAGATTCAGAGTATTCATTACATGAATGTGACTTTTACGTCACTACTTAATCCTACATAAATGAAATGGCCTGTCTGGGCTTACTCTGCAATTTAAAGAGTGTGTTTTATGGCTGACCCACAGTCCACAAGATCCAAATGGTAATATCTTCAAAAATACTTATACTGTTCTCATCTAGTTTTGACTGTCACATTCACCCACCATCAGCTGGAAAAACTGAGGCTCAAGTCGTCACTCAATAAATAAACTTTTTTTATATTTTAAATATTTTAAGCTTGTTTAACCCACTATTTTAAATTGTTTTTTTTTTTTGCTGGCGGTTGCTTCTATATAATTGATTCAATTTTACTTCTAAATACACTGGAATGATATGAAATGGTTGAAAACATTGGCACAATAGTTCCCATTAATAAAGACTGCAGTCAGAAATGAGGAATAAGATGCATCAAATTTGTTAAGAGGTGCACGCCACTTAATGAATTTAGTGCATCTTGTCAGTAGCAAGCACCTCAACCAGAAATGCTACTCCACTCAGGGGCTGGAGTAACATTTTTGGCTTAAGAAACGCCACCATTCTCGATTAATTTGTTGAGTAGATGTAGCCGTGCATCGTCCCCCTCAGTTTTTGCATTGTGCATAAATTTTGTAACTATTCAAAGCGTTTTATGACAGTTTTCTGGCGTAAATACTTGGATGCATTGGCCCCATAGTGTTGTTAAAAAATAAAATTAAAATCCTGCTATGTCTTAAGCATACATCACTTATACAAAACTTTGTTCTCCAATCAGTACAGAATGTAAATGAACCCTATATCGAGTCAAATTTGACAGAAAAATGAAAGGGAGAGATGAAAATAACTTATGTACACTCTACGTAGGTAATGGTTGGATCTTTAGAAGACTTTTGTTGTGGCGAGTCAAGACCAGTACAGTCACATAAAAAAAAAAGATGAAAGCTCAGTCTAAGGAACGCAGAATGAAGACTCTGACACCAGGATAGCGTTAAGCCACAACGCGTTTCAATGGAAATACCGTCTTCATCAGGTGGACATTTCAATGGTGACAATAAGGAGGCAGTATATAAATGAAAAACAACACTGTTAAAATTACATATGCAAATCATTTATATAGCACAGCTTATCACAATGTTCAGCTCTAAAGAGCTATTACAATGTATATATATATAGTACTCTCTACATAGGTAATGGTTGGATCTTTAGAAGACTTTTGTTGTGGCGAGTCAAGATTAGCACAGTAACTCACCTTTTACCAATGTAACTGCACTTACTTTCATGCACCTTCCCACTTCATCACTAATCCATACTATGACTTACCTTGGTCTTCCGAATTTGCATGCTTAGTACACACCAGCATAAAGCTGCAGTGGCGTACAACATGGATGCATTCGTCAACTACACCGGGACGTCTCTGAAATAGAAGGGAATAGAAGAACTGATATTGAGTATGAGTCGCCCCGAGGGCTAGGGGTCACTCGGTACCGGGCCCTTCGGTTCACAGGGGGATGTCACGGTGGCTGCGGCCTAGTCCGTGGCCCAGGGTGCCCATGTAAAAGGGAAAGGTCTTTAAAGGGATAGAGTTTATGTTCGTGACGCCACCTGTGGTATTCAGTCAGGATGTCCGACGCTGCTTTAGGGGGTCCGCTGGGGATGTTATGGCAGCTAGATGGTATATCTTCCCACAGGTGAAGTATATCCCCAGGGCTCCCGATGTGTAGATAGTGATATAGTGAGAGGTGCAGAGAAGAACGAGGACACAAGGTTGCAGTCTCTTTACCTTTACTGAAGACTTTAGCATCCACTGTCCAGGGCACCAAATCACAGGGCAGGCAGAGAAGTCCGGCAGTCCAGAGACAAGCAAGTTCCCTTGGGTAAGTCAGGTGGGAGCTTACCACTCTGTGCTTTCTGTCTCTAAATCCCTGCTGCCACTAAGTGTCTCAACAAGGTCTTTAATCGTTCTGCTGTCCTAGGACAGGTACCTGTATGGCAGGCAGCTCGGGCCGTGTGAACTGGGGTCTGTTCTCAGTGACTCCAGGCTCCTAGGTGCTGCTGTGCCATAGGTAATTATGGGTAAAGTTCTTGTAGAACAATACCCTCTGGTTCTGCTCTGTGTTTTATAATCCACAAAAGCCTCCGGCTCAGCGGGAACCAGGATTCTTGCGCTGATACTCTACAGAGGCCTGCTCGTGGCCTCCTGGAGCTCTCTCATTCCTCTGTGCGCCACTCCTGTCTGTCCTCGCACACAGACTCCTGCTACAAACTGAGCTCTCTCCGCTTCCAAACTAGGATCTTTATTGAGGGAAGCTGCCCTAAAACAGGGCTTGGAGCTCCCCCTCCTGGCCTGGAAGTGGAAGGTATTGTCTGTGTGTAAGCCTACCAAAGGAAATCTCACTTGTCTCCAGACATAGCACTATCCTCCCCGTGAGGAAGACAGCACTACTGTGGTACCCGAACTCCTGGGGTGCCACAAGTGTATAGTCATGGCCAAAACTATTGAGAATGAGACAAATAGTAATTTTTCCAAAGTTTACTGCTTCATTTTTGTAATGGCAATTTGCATATACTCCTGAATGTCAAAGAGTGATCAGCTTAACAGCAATTACTGTACTTGCAAAGTCAATATTTGCCCAGAAAATGAACTTTAACCCCCAAAACACATTTCAACATCATTGCAGTCCTGCCTTAAAAGGAGCAGCTAACATCGTTTTAGTGCTTGATCCATTAACACAGGTGTGGGTGTTGATGAGGACAGGGCTGGCGATCAATCAGTCATGATAAAGTAAGAATGACATCACTGGACACTTTAAAAGGAGGCTGGTTCTTGGTATCATTGTTTCTCTTCAGTTAACCATGGTTATCTCTAAAGAAACACGTGCAGCCATCATTGCACTGCACAAAAATGGCCTAACAGGGAAGAGTATCGCAGCTACAAAGATTGCACCTCAGTCAACAATCTATTGCATCATCAAGAACTTCAAGGAGAGAGCTTCCATTGTTGTCAAAAAGGCTCCAGGGCGCCCAAGAAAGACCAGCAAGCGCCAGGACCGTATCTTAAAACTGTTTCAGCTGCGGGATCGGACTACCAGCAGTGCCGAGCTTGCTCAGGAATGGCAGCAGGCTGGTGTGAGTGCTTCTGCACGCACTGTGAGGCGGAGACTCTTTGAGCAAGGCCTGGTTTCAAGGAGGGCAGCAAAGAAGCCACTTCTCTCCAGAAAAAACATCAGGGACCGACTGATATTCTGCAAAAGGTACAGGGAGTGGACTGCTGAGGACTGGGGCAAAGTCATTTTCTCTGATGAATCCCCTTTTCGATTGTTTGGGACATCTGGAAAACAGCTTATTCGGAGAAGAAGAGGTGAGTGCTACCACCAGTCTTGTCTCATGCCAACTGTAAAGCATCCTGAAACCATTCATGTGTGGGGTTGCTTCTCAGCCAAGGGAATCGGCTCACTCACAGTCTTGCCTAAAAACACAGCCATGAATAAAGAATGGTACCAGAATGTCCTCCAAGAGCAACTTCTCCCAACCGTCCAAGAGCAGTTTGGCGCCCAACAATGCCTTTTCCAGCATGATGGAGCACCTTGCCATTAAGCAAAGGTGATAACTAAATGGCTTATGGAACAAAACATAGAGATTTTGGCTCCATGGCCTTGAAACTCCCCAGATCTTAATCCCATTGAGAACTTGTGGTCAGTCATCAAGAGACGGGTGGACAAACAAAAACCAACAAATTCTGGCAAAATGCAAGCACTGATTATGCAAGAATGGACTGCTATCAGTCAGGATTTGGTCCAAAAGTTGATTGAGAGCATGCCAGGGAGAATTACAGAGGTCTTGAAGAAGAAGGGGCAACACTGCAAATATTGACTTGCTGCATTAACTCATTCTAACTGTCAATATAACCTATTGGTACTCATAATATGATTGCAATTATATTTCTGTATGTGATATAAACATCAGACAAACACTAATAAAAACCAGAGGGCAGCAGATCATGTGAAAATATAATTTTGGTGTCATTCTCAAAACTTTTGGCCATGACTGTAGATGTAAACTTGTGATAATGTTACATACACCTAGCCATCAGGATGATTTTACTGAAAAACTAATGGTATGCCTGTACAGGTCTAATACTACACCTCCAACACACTTCGAGGATAATTTATTTGTGATTTCTCAGCACTCGCACACTGAATTACTGCAAAACCGATATCATTTTCATTGTCATTCATTATTCATTAAAGAATAATAACTGTAGTTTTAAAGGAACTGACTGCAGAAATAGTTATCTTCTGCCGACAAAACAGATGTAATTTTTAATATTTTCTGTAAAACATGTACTGAATTCCAAAAGCATGCTAATGTTCTAAATTATACAAAATATACAGCTCTGGCAAAAATTAAGAGACCACCACTTCAAAACCCTGTCATGGGCAGCCCAATCTCCAGACCCCATTGAAAACCTCTGGAATGTAATCAAGAGGATGATGGATAGTCACAAGCTGTCAAACAAAGAAGCATTTCACGTTGTGTGAAAGACTGATGGAAAGCATGCCAAGACGCATGAAAGCTGTGATTAAAAATCATGGTTATTCCACAAAATATTGATTTCTAAACTCTTCCTGAGTGAACTTGTTTTCTTTGCATTATTTGAGGTCTGAAAGCACTGTGTTTTTTTTTTTAAATTTGACCATTTTTTTTGTCAGAAAATAAATACAAAATTATTGCTTGGACATTCGGAGACATGTTGTCAGAAGTTTATAGAATAAAATAATTTATATTTTACTCAAAACTGTACCTAAAAAGGGAAAAAATCTGACAAACTGATCATTTTGCAGTGGTCTCTTAATTTTTGCCAGAGCTGTACGTATGTGGTGGAATCTTGGAAGAAAATGTTCGTATACTAAGTTACATTGTCTTAAGGAGTTTCCTTTGTTAAAGAATCTAAAATATCCAAAAACAAAATGTGAATTGAGTGAGTATGGTTCTTCCACCACAGCTACGAGGACTCAACTGCTAAATCTATGAAACAGTAGACCTTTCTGGCAACACTTAGCAATACTCTTACAGTAAATTACGTCTGTTCTAGTGCATGTTCCGTCTATGCATTTACTTATTTTTAATTTAGTTGTTATGTGGGGAACCAAAATCATGAAGCTTGCAGAAAAAGGCCATTGAACGCTGCAATATAGAGACTTATTTATATACCTAAATACGTGAGAATTCTGCGTAACATGTCCAAAATGTTGTCTTTCATGACTTGCACCATATTTATAATGAAGTTTAGAAACCTATCCGACTAGTTTGCGATTTATCCGACTAGTTTGCATAGCCTCCCAGAAAACCGGCATTCAATGATGGGAAAAGTGGTATATCTTAATGTGCAATACCATGCCAACAAAATGCACCAAAATTGTAAAGCCTCTTTCTAGCGCAAAGTAAATCAATAAAAGGTGAAAACACAAAAGGTGAGAATACAAAGTCATAAAAATCAAAAGATTTATCAAAAAGCATGAACAATATACATTAATTTGGTGCATATTAAGATTGTTTAATCTAAGTTTGCACGGTCCAAGAATTAGACCATTTTGACAAATTAGCCTTATAATGTGAAGATGCTGTTGGTAAATTGTACATTATATATGTAAGGGTGAGCTGTACATGGAAATGTGATTTAGAAAAAGCCACGCAGAAACAGAATCTTAGATGCTATGCAAACACGTTTCTCATTATACAGGGTATAAGGAGCATATCTGAACTCAGGTGATGCTCAAGGTTAAAGTAGTTGCACATAAAGAAAAGAGAAACGCTCTCCCGCTGAACTCATGCATACCGTATGAATGTCCCTTTCCTCCGAATAAAGGACTTTTACGCAAGAATGTGTTGAGTGACACTTTTTTCTGTGCATGGAAAGCTGGCAGCACTTAATAGGGCTTCCATGAATGGACCAACTTTTTGCAAACCACACTGCCTAACAGGTCTCACAGAACCCAAGTCTTCACCTTTTAACCTCAATGCAGAAGTCTGGACATACAACAGGGTCCATAGGTTTGCATTCACAGAGTGGTTACTGGCTGGTGGAGCAATCTGGCAGAGAATGTGAACAAATTGTACCAATACTAGATATTGCAGACAAAGGACAAAATGAGAAGTCGCAGATGAAGAAAGGATATAGCTGGGGTCAAAGACAGAGTCATCAGGCAGGCAGAAGTTAAAATCATGTGTACCAACAGAAGTTAAAATCAGTCCATCAGTAACATTAATAAGGCAAACAGGATCAAGTAACAGAGAATATGGAATATCAACTAGGGTGTGTAAAAACTTATAACTTGGACCCTAACAATGTCCCAGGGGTACTCTTGAAGGTAGAGAGGCCCGAGTCTCTGACCTTACTATGTTCCTGTTAATGTCCTAAGCTGTCCCCTCCCCCAGGAGGCATTGGACAGATATGCTAGCATATAAACATGTAAGACAAACAGGGATAACAAAAAGCAACTTACATACATAAACACTCACCAAGGGTAGAGAGGGATAAAGGGAAGGATAGAAATGTACAAACCAAATGCAATGGGATAATGGAGAAAGCATACACCCAAAAACAGCATATAACAATCTCTAGCAGTAACTACGAGCGCTAACTATTGCAGACCAACATCAGCAAGCTAGGAAGTAAACTTTCACAGGTTGGGATGAGAAGGTCTGGCTAGGTTTTATAGAGGGAGAAAATGAGCAGGTCAGGAGTAGCTGTGCGATGGAGCTGCATGTCTCTAACCAGCAAACAAAGAGTCATTAACTTATTCAGCGCCAGAAGAAACAAAGTCCATTTAATATGAGGAACAAAATGCACAGGCTAAATAAAAGACCTGTGATTCACATTACGTAATGATCGCCTAACCCCAAAACTTCAAAGAGGATATGACACACTTGTGACATTACAACAACAGGGAGCTGATTATGCCTGCTTAGCTGTTTGATAGCACAAACACACCCATTCTGCCTGATTCGGCATTGCCACATGTCACAGGCACACCATTATTTCTCCCTGGACAGAGTCTGCGCTGCTCAAAATTACTGACCATATCTTCTGAGTCACCCGCCAGGGCAGTGGGGTACTCAGTACCGGGTCCGGTACTTAAGGGGATGTGTCACGGCGGCGAACCGGTCCGTGGCCCTGGGCACCCATGTAAAAGTGAAATTTATTAAAGTTTGTGTTTGTGACGCCACCTGTGGTATTCAGTCAGTGGGGACCGATGCTGCTTAAAGGGGTCCTCTGGGGTGATGTTATGGCAGCTAGATGGTATAACTTTCCACAGGTGAAGTTGGGTCCCCAGGGCTCCCGGTGTAGAGATGAAGATGGTGAGTGATGCGGTAAGAAACGGAGGACACAGGTTTGCAGTCTCTTTACCTGGTTTACTGAAGTTTCAGGCAACCGCAGTCCAGGGCACCAGATCACAGGTACAGGCATGGTCCGGCCAGCTTGGAAACGAGTGCCCTTTACCAGGTGGAAAAGAAAGCCTTCCTCAAAGCGTGGTGGTGTTGTAGTCCCTTACTGCCTATGGCTTCTGATAAGGTCATCACAGTTCCTCTCTGTCCCCCATATAGGTTAGGACACAAACCCATATGACAAGTGACTCGAGCCTTTTTGCATGGTTTCTATCATTACACGGGCCCTATATGTCACTGTGCCTCCTGGGTGTAAAGGTGGACAGGTAACTTAAAGTTCAGCTGTCCTGCCGGTTTCAGCTATGTCTCTTAGAGTCCGACACGGCCTAAGTCTTCCGGCTACTGGAATCTGCGCTAGCCAGGGAGGTAGCTAAATCACTGCTCTGTTCCCCTGGTGTCATTCTCCTGCGCCTTCTCTCTCCTGCACACTTTCCACAAGTTGTCCTTTCCTTCTAAGTTTCCTTTCCCCAGGAGCTGTAGCAACTCTGGCTACATGGCCCGTTCAGACCATCTCACATTCTATGTCCATCTGCCTTCGTCTCTGTCCTCCGACAGTCTGCTCAAGACCTACCCTCCAGCCAGAATATATTAGGGAATTTCCCCTTATCTGGGTTCAGAGCTTCCCCTTCTGGCCTGGAGTATTAACGTGTTGTGTGTATGGGATTACCTGGTGAAAGATATTCTTCATCACTTCCAAGTGTGACATCACTCTCCCCGTGAGGAGAGCAATGCCACTGTGACAACCAGGACCCTGGGGCGTCACACTTCTCCTTCATTGACAAAGCAGCTCCAGATGGAGATATGACTGTATAGTAGAAAATGCATGAATTAATACAGATGTAGCAATTGTTAAATAGGTTGTCCAAAACTTAGATATTGATAACCTATCCTTAGAATAGCTTACAAATATCAGATTAGTGGAGTTCTGGCACAATCCATCCCCATTGATCACAAGAGCTCTGTAGATTGTATAAGTGTATCAAGTAAAAGTAAATCCAGTGATTGCATAGGCAGCATCAATAGTAAAAAGTTGGTCCGTGATGGTGCGACACACTGGCACTGACTGGAGGGAAGTAGGGAGGGGGCACTGAATTGAGGAGAGTAGGGAGGGGCCAATTCGCGGCCGGACTAAGCATGTCGCTGATTGGTCATGGACTGCCGGCCTCGACCAATCAGCGATGCGGGATTTCTGTTACAGACAAGCAGACAGAAAGACAGACAGACAAACAGACTGACGTACCCCTTAGATGATTATATAGATAGATAGTGGGGTCCACACACCGTATTTTGTAATCATTTAATATAATTAAAAAAACGCGTGGGGTTCCATCCATTTTTGACAACCAGCCTTGATAAAACAGACAGATGGGGCTGGTATCCTCAGGCTGGAAAGGGGTCATGGATATTGCTCCCCCCTCAACCTAGAAATAGCAGCCCGCAGCCGCACAGAAAAGGCGCGTCTCTTAGATGCGCCAATTCTGGTACCTTGCACGGCTCTTCTCACTTACCCTATAGCGGTCGCAAGTGGGGTTCATGTTTGTGGGGTTGATGTCACCTTTGTATTGTCAGGTGACATCAAGACCATGGATTAGTAATAGAGAGGCGTCTATAAGACACCTATCCATTACTATTCCTATAGCAATAAACCACCACATCTACTGCAGTAGTTTTGAGCATCTGATTCACTTTTGTCCAGAAAAGCCGGTAAATTGCATAGCCTGGAGTCAGTATTAGAGGCTACTCTGGGTGTAAGTTACTCCTCTCCTCCACTGACTCTGTCAGTGTTCGTTTCTTGTGGCATCACTCATTTCATTGAATCAACCTATCTGGACTCCAGTTCCGCTGGAAATATCATACAACAAGCCATAGTGGATTGTTATCAGATCCCCATTCAATGCCTCCAGAGTTCATTGGTGGTATCATCCAAGACCTCTATTCAAAGCCATTCTCTTCATCTTCCAGCCTGTGGAACTTTGGGTAGGAATGTTGCACTCAGATAAAATTTACTTTGATATGCTACCAGGTCTGTCCCATCCTCTGCTCTTGGGCCTTCCTTGGCAATGTGCACATATGCCAGAGCTAGATTTGAGATCTGGAGGAAAACAGTGTTGGGGTAAGCACTGTCATGACAATTGACTGCTCCTCATTCATCCTGCTTGACCTCCGGCTACTCCATCAAATTTACCTGGCTTGACTCACGCTTATTGGGCCTTCGCAGATGTTTTCAATAAGAAAGAGTTGGAGGCTCTACCACCACCACACAGGCCGTATGTCCTTTAGATATTCTTCCTTCTACTTGTCCTCCTGGAGGCCATATCTATTTCCTGACACAGGCAAAGACCCAAGCCATGTCTGAGTATATCTAAGAGAACCTTGCCATGGGATTTATTGGGAAGTTATCCTCCCGAGCTAGATCAGGAATTTTCTTTGTTAAAAAGAAGTATGGCTCACTCTGTCTCTGTATTGACTATAGAGGTCTCAGCCAGATAACGATCAAGAATAACTATTCTCTGTGCCTTATCTCAGAGTTGTTTGATTATCTCAGTGTCTTTAATAAGCTTGATCTATGTGGAACAGATAACCTAGTCCAAATACACTAGGGGGACAAATGGAAGACTGCCTTCAACACAGTGGATGACCATTATGAGTATCACATAATGCCATTTGGGCTCTGCAATGTTCCAGCAGTTTTCCATGAACTGGTAAACAATATCTTCTGGGATTTTCTCTACCCTTGTGAGGTGGTTTACCTGGATGACAAACTAGTGTTCTCTCCTGATATGGCCACACACAGGTGGGATGTTCGCCAGGTCTTGCTGAAATTGAGGAAGAAAAGTTTGTACGCCAAGTTTGAGAAGTGTGCCTTTGAGCAAACCTCGATTCCCTACATAAGATACATCATCTCTGAGAGTGTAATCTAAAGTGTCTTCCATTCTGAAGTGGCCTCATACTGATGGCTTGAAAGCTATCTAGTGGTTTCTGGGATTCACAAATGATTACCTCCGTTCATTCCACATTTCTCCTCCCAATAGCTCCAATTTCTGTCCTGACCCATAAGGGTGCTAACCCTAAGACATGGAGTCCGTAAGCTGACAGAACCTTTCCTTCCATAAAGCAGGCCTTTTCTTCAGCTTCAGTTCTGCATTGACCTGACAGTAATAAACAATTCGTCTTGACGATGGATAATTACTCCTATATGGCCCGTGCCATCCTTACTCAAAAATCTCCTTTGGAGAGTATAGTGACCTGCGGTTTCCTTTCCAAAGCCTTCTTGGTGATCGAGATTTGTTGGTGATTAAATTGACTATGGAGGAGTGGCACTTTCTACTAAAAGGTGCGGTTCATCCTGTAATTATCTATACTGACCACAAGAACTTGGCCTATCTGCAGTCTGCTCAGTGCCCAAATCAGAGTCAAGCTAGGTGGTCATTGTTCTTTGGTCACTTTGATTTTGTTCTCCATTTACGGCCAACAGACAAGAACGTAAAGTGGATGCACTTTCCAGGTCCTTTCTGTCTTCTGACCAGGAGGAGGAGCCTCAGTGCATCATTGAGCCCTCCAAGATGCCTACTGTAACTCACCAGGACTTATCTCGGGTCCCATCCGGAAAGACCTTCATCGCAGAATTGGACAGGAAGCGAGTTCTTCACTGGGGTCACTTGTCTAAATTAGCTGGTCACACTAGACAGAAGAAAATGGCTCTTCTCATTTCACGGCATTGTTGGTGCCTTTCCTACGTAAGGATATTTTAGATTTCATCTCGGCCTGTCTCGCCTGTTCCCAGAATAAAACTCTGAAACAGCTTCCGACTTACTTACCTTCCCTATACCATATGTCCTCTGTTCTTGGTAATCATCCATTAACTGCCTGTAACTGCCTGTGCCTGCCTGCATGCCAGTTGTATTTGCTGTATCTGCCTGCATCTGCCAATGCATGCCTATATACCAGCTGTACCTGCTTGCACCTGCCAGTGCCGAACTATATACTAGCCATACATGCCTGCACCTGCCAGTGCCCACCTGTATATAAGCCGTTCTTGCTGGCACCTGCCAGTGACTGCCTGTGTATCAGCAGTACCTGCCTGCACCTGCCTGAGCACATTGGGGAGTCAGCTGCTGTGTGTTCAAGGTCCATCCTATCTTGGCACCTGATGTCCATCTGGATTCAAGCCTAACGCCACCTTCAGGGGCTTTAGCGAATAGTCAGGTGTTTACCTAATTACGCCTTTCCATGTTCTCCTTGGACCACAGCACAGTGATTCCACCACCAATCCAGTTATAGCCTCTCTGTAATTGGCAGGGTATGCTAATTGCTCTTCTAATGGGCATAGGCTCCTTTAGCTTTATCTGCCATGGTCTGTAGGTTATCTCACTTTTAAGGCAATGGTTAGAATAATAGCTGAACACACTCCTATGCTAATGTGCACTGACATTATATACTAAATAAGTCAATATTTACGTTTATGTTCAATTTCTTTTAATTAATCAGTTTTGAAAATACACAAAAGAAACATATCATACGGCCAAATAGATTATGATCAAATAAGTCATGCAGGACTTAACAAAACTTGTAATGATAACAATATTCGTGCGTAAATATAAACAGGTTGCTACATATTGCAGCTGCAAAAAAGAAACTACCTAAATTTTAATATCAACAAATGAAAAATTATTCTGAAAATTCCAGCATTGGGGTTAGAAAAAGAAATAGGGAAAGATAAGAGAAAATAAATAAATGAATAAATAACAATTTTTAGGAAGAATAGGAGGATTAAGAGGGAGAAGAGGGATGAACGAAGTGGGGGGTAACAGGGAGAAGGGGTTTGGAAAAAGAGAGGGAGGGAAAGATGAGGGAAATGAAGTGACAATCTTATGGTAAGCACACAGCAACAACTCAGAAACACTTCATGGGCGAACAACCCATAGTTCATAAAAATTCACTGAGTCCTGAAACAGGATCCAGTCACTCCACAATCTCCTAAAACTATCACCGCATCCAGAGCTTTCGGCTTTGAGTTCTTCCATCCTACAAATATGAACCATCTCGGCAAACCATTCCAACATTAGGGGAGTATGAGTTGTTTTCCAATGTCTTGGAATCACTGACTGTGCTGCAGTTAAATAAAATCAGAGACTATATTTCATTTTAGAACCAATTGAAGAGGGAAATTTGAAAGAAGAGCAATCTTAGGGCTGAATTCCAAATTTCTACCTACTGTATAACCAAAGAATAATTTGAAAAAGCTTTTCCCAGAATGGCTTGATTCTACTGTAATCCCACCATATTTGTATCATATAACTTCTATCTCTTCCACATCGCCAACATGTGTCTGGAACAGATGGAAAAATAGCATGCAATTTTGAGGGATAATGATATCATCTTGTAATTGTGACACCCCAGGAGTCCGGTTGCCACAGTGGCATTGCCTCCCTCACAGGGGGTGATGACATGCCTGGAAGCAAGGAGGGTTTTCCTGACTAGATAACACTTACATCCAACAACCTTCCTACTCCAGACTAGAAGGGTGAGCTCTAAGACCTGATTTCAGGGGAGCTTCCTGATATAAGTTCTGGCCTGGAAGTGGAGTTAGTGAGTCTTGAGGGAGACTGAGAGGAGAGAGGAAGTCAAGGAAGAACCTGAGGGATTTAAGCTGCGACTGATCTCACCCCAGGACTGAGCGCCAAAGACCAGACACCGGAGTCCGTGGTTGTGAGGGCAGGGGATTGCAGGTCTCCTGGCCCATCACAACACCTGAAGACACAGCATCAGATGAGAGCCTGGAGCCACCACAAAGGAGTGACACCTGTAATAGGCCCAAGCTGCCTGCCATACAGGCAAGTACTACAGACCAATATGAAACAGAGGACTGAGCATAGCTTTAGGCAGCAAGGACCTCAGAGGACAGCGCAGTAAGGAGGCCTCAAAATCCATATGGCTAGTGAATTCTAAGTTGCTTCCAGGCTCCTCGGACTTCCATTGTCATGTGTAATCAGTGCCCCAGACTGCACTTCAAACTGTGAGTTAACTGTGGAAACTGCACCCTGCTGTGTCCTCGGAATTATTGCTGCACCACCTGCACTACAACATTCACTTCTACCATCATTGACTTTAACACCGAAATTGCCCTGCGACTAAGCTCTACCTGTGGAGAGCTGTAACAACTTTGCTGCATCACCATCAGCCCCAGTGGTCCCCTTTAAGCAGCGTCGGCCATTCCTGGCACACCACAGGTGGCCTCACGAACAATACCCCTATGAACTTTATTTCCCCTTTCAATTCATTGACTCTTTTATTTGACGCCCAGGGCCACGGACCAGGTCACTGCTGCCATGACCACATCCCTTTAAGAAGCGGCCCGATACCGAGTATCCCCAGTCCCTGGCGGGAGCTGCATTTTGGCATCACAAGCATGATTTTTCAAGCCAAGCATAGGTGGGTACTGTGTGTCAGAGACTTAAGTGAACTGTGAAATTGCCGTCATTACTGCATTACACGGCTCACAGGAAGAAAGGAGCGTGTCATTGTTGGCAGAACTAAAAAGAAGAAGTGCGAAGTAAAAGCGCAGGCCGTGCTCCGTGATCAGCAGCAAGAAGCAGAAAGGCCCGTCTGGAAAAACCGGAAGGAGCACCATCCAGACTGTCTGAGGAGCAGCTGCTTGCTGAGGTTCACTGGGGGGAAAACAAATGTTCAATGTGGGTGGAGACCCAGTGGTCACAGCCCCCATGATGCCACCAGACCCAGCGGTGGCTGCAGCCACAGCCCCCATCATGCAGCCCGATCCAGCAACGGCTACAACCCCAACAAACCGGCCGGATCCAGTGACAGCCACAGCTACAGCCTCTATAATGCCGCTATCAATGACATACATGCCGGGAGCGACCTGGTTACAGCAGTACTCAGGGGAGTTACACATCCTGAGTGATTTCAAGGAGAGACTATATAGCTTATTTAAAGTGTACCCCCTGTCTGAGAGTCAAGAAGTCAGCATCCTTACTAGCCAGTTAACCTGTGCGGCCCAGGGAGAAGTAAAGTCATGGCCGGGCACTGATAAAAGGACTGTCAAACAAATCTTTGCTAGGCTGAAGGACACCTTTGACACCTGCACTGCAGCAGAGATAAAAATGAGATACTTTGGGTGCAAACAAAGGGTATAGGACAGTATACGGGACTATACTATTAACCTTCAGGAAGCACTATGAGCTGGAAAGCAGGTTGACCCTGACAGTGTGCATGATGAAGATAGACAGCTAATGGAGCAGTTTATAAAAGGACTCATGTCTAACAGTCAAAGGACACAGCTGCGCATAATGGCCCTACAAAATCCTGAACTGGACTTTGCACACTTTAAGGATAGGGCCATCCGGGTGCTGCGTGAACCAAATCTTAGCGGCACAGTGCCCCCTAGGTGCCCAGCAATTACATATCAGTAGGAGGCAGCATCCTTTCCCCAACTAACCCTAGCACGGTGGCGCAGTGGATAGAACAGCAGCCTTGCAGCGCTGGAGTCCTAGGTTTGAACCCTACTAAGGACAACATCTACAAAAAGAGTTTCTATGTTCTCTCTGTGTTTGCTTTGGTTTCCTCCGGGTACTCCGGTTTCCTCCCACGTTCCAAAGACATACTGATAGGGAATTTAGATTGTGAGCCCCAACGGGGACAGTGATGATACTGTGTGCAAAACTGTAAAACGCTGCGGAATATGTTGACGCTATATAAAAATAAAGATTATTATTATTTATTAGATAATGACTCTTCTGCAGACCTACGTTTCCAGGTCCAGGAGCTAACCAAAAGTGTGGCTGCATTAACTAGAATCGTGCAGTCCATGCAAGAGGCCCCAAAGAAGAAGATTCAGTTGGCCTCCATTCCAGATGACATCCCGTGGCGAAGGCAGAGGATGAATCCACCGACCAGTGGGAGAGACAGCAACCGGCATGACCAGGACGGACAATCCATCTGTCGCCGGAGGAACAAGGTGGGGCACATCGCAAGATTCTGCAATTTAAATGAGCAACCCCTGGGGCAGAGGGCCAACCCCCCAGGAGTAAGACATCAAGGCCCCCACAGTTGGCAAGACAAGTACGTGGGAGGACGGCAGGTCCTGCCCGTTGTGATTGATGGCATCCCAATAAATGCTTTATTTGACACCGGCTCCGAGGTGACGACTATGACACACATTCTTTACAAATGGTACTGGGCTGACTCTGATATTACCCACGGCCCAGATAATGATCTGACAATAGTCGCCAGCAATGATCAGCCTTTGCCACAAGTAGGGTAAAAAGAGGTGACCATTAATATTGGCCAAATAGAATTGCAGTCACAAGGTTTGATTATAGTCGATATTGACAAACGAAAATGTCATCCTATGATTACTTTAGATACCAATGTAATAGAATATTGTCTTGCAGAATTTATTGTTTTGTTGCAACAGGTAGCCAAGACTGCCAGTTCCAGTCAGCAACAAAAATTCTGCAAAAGGAGATCAAAGCACTGATGCAGAGATAACAGGTGGAATTGTCTGGTGGAGAAGTCGGCAGTGTCAGAGTGAGTGATCTGTTCCCCATTGCAGTACCCCCAAGGAGTGAAATGTTAATTTGGTGTCGGGCAGCCATAGGCCTCAGGGGTCAAGATTAACAGGCCCTGGTAGAACCAGTGTACTCTTATAGTAGGCTCACTATCCTGACAGCCAGAGGGGTAGTCGATGTCCACAAGGGGAGAGTACCGATACGCATCCTGAATTGTGGAGAAAAAGAGGTCCATTTACCCCAATATGCCACCCTTGCTAAGCTGTTCACTGTAAGTAACAATGCAATAGAGACAGCAGAAACCTTGCTTCCGTCCGACCAGGTGGAGGACAATGGCTCTGAGGGGCAGCTACATGTAGGCACTGTCTCCTCTCCTTTGCACCAAAAGCATGGGGCTTACCAGGTGGCTTGAGACTATGAACGGGTCTTCAGCAAACATCCTCTAGACTTTGGGCAGGTAAAAGGGGTCCAACACCATATCCCCACTGGAGATAATCCACCCATTAAAGAAAGGTACTGGCCTGTCCCCACAGCACACTATCAATGTGCCAAGGATATGTTGCGGGAGATGAAGGAGGCAGGGGTAATCAGAGATAGTTGAAGCCCTTGGGCAGCTCCGTTAGTCCTTGTTAAAAAAAAAAAAAAAGATGGTACCATGAGAATGTTTGTTGACTACAGGCGAATTAACAGCATTACACAGAAGGACTCCTGCCCATTACCTAAAATTGAGGAATCACTAGCTGCACTGAGATCCGCTAACTATTAATCTACTTTAGATCTCACGAGTGAGTACTGGCAGGTTCCTGTGGCAGAGGCAGATAAAGATAAGACAGCGTTTACGACACCAATGGGTCTCTGCGAGTTCAACTACATGCATCAGTACCTAGGTCACGTGGTAAGCGCCGAAGGTGTGGCACCAGACCCTGAAAAAGTTACTGTTATCAAGGATTGTCCAAAACCCAACAACATTCATGTAGTACTGCAGTTCCTCAGGTTGGTGGGCTCCTATGGGAGATTCATCGGGGCTTCACCAAGATAGTTGCACCTCTGCAAGACTTGCTAGTGGGCCAATCAAAGAAGGCTAAGAACAAGAGTCCTCCGTTCGTGTGGAACAACAGGTTAGAAAAATCCTTCACTCGGATGAAGCTGGCTCTCACAGGAGATGAAGTCCTGGCCTACCCTGACTATGACCAACTAGGGTTGAGCGACTTTTACTTTTATAGGATCGGGTCGGGTTTCACGAAACCCGACTTTTTCGCGCGACCAATCACAAACCACAATGTCACTGAAGGTCCTTCACGCGCTGATTCTAAGGAAGGAAGGCTGCCGGTTAGTACCAGGGCGCGTCAGAGGGTGAGTATAGCAATATTTCTTATTTTAATTCTTTATTTTACACCTAAATATGGATTCCGATACCGATTTCCGATATTGCAAACATATCGGAACTCGGGATTGGAATTCCGATACCAGATTCAGAAGATCGCCGACCTCATGGCCGACCCCACACAGGGGTCGGGTCGGGTTTCATGAAACCCGACTTTGCCAAAAGTCGGCAACTTCTGAAAATGGCCGACCCGTTTCGCTCAACCCTATGACCAACCATTTGTACTTTACACAGACGCCAGCAACGTGGGATTAGGAGCAGTGCTGTCACAAATGCAGAAAGGCAGGGAGAGAGGGATTTCCTACACCAGCAGGAGGCTTCGTCCCACTGAAAGGAACCCCAACAACTACAGTTTCTTTAAACTGGAGTTCCTCACCATAGTCTGGGTGGTAACGGAGTGCTTCCAGCACTACCTGGCATCAGCAAAGTTTACTATCTACATGAACAATAATCCACTAACCCACCATGAAACCGCAAAGCTGGGTGCACTGGCCCAGCTGACCAACTATGAGTTTACCATCAACTACCGAGCGCGGCATAAGAACGCTAATGCTGATACGCTGTCCAGAAGGCTCAATTTACCAGACAAGGGAGAAGATCCGGAAGCATTTTAAGAAATCGAGTTACCAGCCTTCCACTGCCCAGTTGCGGCCCAAAGTTCCTAGGGGGTGAGGAACAAGCGCTGCATCGTGCAGGAGGCCACGGTAAACCCATTGCCCCACCATGACGCAAGATAGCGATCCAGCAGTCCGCCTATTAAAGGAGTTACTGACACAAGCTGACTCACACACTGGTCAAGATGCTCTTCAGGAATCGCAGCAGTTGTGGAAGGAAAGGGGCAAGCTGTTAATCTATGAGGATAAGCTGTGTCGAAGGAACATCAACTCAAGCACTCATGAACTGGTCTGGCAAGTGGTAGTCCAGAAGCGGGATGTGCCAATGGTCTTCAAAGTGTACCATGATGGAGCAGGACATTTTGGGTGGAAGAAGTTGGAGGTCCTACTTCGTGAAAGATTGTACTGGGTTGACATTAGAAGAGCCATTAAGACGTGGTGCCGAGAGTGTGCCCCATGCAATTTGCACAGGAAAGACCGCAATAGCCAGCAAGCCCCATTGCAGCCAATAATAACAAAAAAAAAAAACGCTCAAACTGGTAGCCTTCGACCACGTGAAGCTGGCCTCAAGCCGGTCAGGCTATGTCTACACCCTCACCATAGTGGACCATTACTCAAGGTTCCTAGTAGTCATGCCTGTTATAGACCAAACAGCAAAGACGGCAGTCAAGGTGTTCCAAGAACACTTTAGATGACCGCACAGTTACCCTGAACAAGTGCTCACTGACCAAGGCCCAGCCTTTGAAGCTGAAGTGTTCCAGGAGTTCTGTAACCTGTACGGATGAAAGAAAATCAGGACAATGCCATACCATCCGCAGACAAATGGCATGTGCAAGAAAATGAACCAGCTGGTAATTGACCTGTTGAAGACGCTGTCCCTGGAAGAGAGATACCGGTGGCCAGAGATGTTGCCGGACTTAATAGATTAATACAACGTTATCTCGGTAAACTCCACCAACTGTACTCCAGCCTACCTGATGAGAGCAAGACCTGGCAAGTTACCTATTGACTTGGACATGGGAGTTCTAACGCCTGAAACGACATCACCAGATGCAGACTGGGATACATAGTGGCAGCACAATACCGCAAAGTGCAAGAGTGCGTGGAACAAAGTTTGTCACAAGCCACGCCAAGACAGGAAAAAAGCTACAACCAACAAGCTCTGGCTACTCCTTTAGTACCTGGATAGCAGGTCCTCAAAAGGAAAAGGAGGATGCATAAACTAGATGATCAGTGGGAGGCTGAACCATACACTGTCATGCCTTCAAACTTTGATAATACCAAGGTATGCCTCGTCGGTAAAGATGGAGGAGAAACCTCAGCAGCAGTGTCGAGAGATCATTTGAAGATATGCCCTGACCAATTAAGAAAAAAAGAGGAACACCAAGATGCCCCTCAACTTATAGAAGAGGAGGAAGAGAAAATCAATACTGTTCTTGGAGACTTTCCCCAGTCATGGACACAGGTAAATCAAGCCATCGTAGTACCTGTACTGATCGTTCCCCAGCCTACTGCACCTGAGGCAGCAGAGACTCTAACCCCGCCAGCTCCAGTGACAGATCCCACATCTGCAGTAGGATGTGAAAATCTACTCCCCGCTAGCGGTGAATCTGTCAGACTCATGGTGAGTCTCAGAAGTTGCAGACAGCTGCTCAGTTTACCAGTACAATGCGGGCCTACAAGTAGCTCAGCCACATTAGACCAGTCTAGATTATCAGAAGTACCTGTGCTGTGTAGATCCAGATCCACCCGTAGTACCAGAGGTCAGATCCCAGACCAGTATAGGGACTAAAATGTCAATGTGTTAAAAATGTAAATAATTTAATAATATGTATAATTGCAACCTTTAAGCATGAGCGCCTACAGAGATTTGCTGTATGAATTTTTAAATATTCATAATAACCTGTTTAAGGACAATTGGGCCACAGGACTATGTGTGGCCAAAACCAACTTGACTCAGGAAAGACATATGGACTAATCATCACCAAGACTATTTTTGAGTTGTGGTTTTTGTAATTTTTCATTTTTGAAATCTTGTAAATAATTATTAGTGTTTACTTGCTATAATGTTTTGTTTCCTCAGTCCAGGAGTACTGAATTTCACTAGGGGGGATGTGGCACCCCAGGAGTCCGGCTGCCACAGTGGCAATGCCTCTCTCACAGTGGGTGATGACAAGATTGGAATAAAGGAGAGTTTCCCTGACTAGATAACGCTTACATCCAACATCCTTCCTACTCCAGACCAGAAGGTGTAGCTCTAACACCAGATTTCAGGGGAGCTTCCTGATATAAGTTCTGGCCTGGAGGTGGAGTTAGTGAGTCTGGAGGGAGACTGAGAGGAGAGAGGAAGTCAAGGAAGAACCTGAGGGATTTCAGGGACAACTTTCTAGTGGATCCTAAGTTGCTTCCAAGCTCCCCGGACTTCCATTGTCTTGTGTAACCAGTGCCCCACCCTGCACTTCAAACTGAGTAAACTGTGGAATCTGCACCCTGCTGTGTCCTCTGAATTATTGCTGCACCACCTGCACTACAACATTCACTTCTACCATCATTGACTTTAACACTGTAATTGCCCTGGGACTAAGCTCTACCAGTGGAGAGCTGTAACAACTTTGCTGCATCACCATCAGCCCCAGCAGTCCCCTTTAAGCAGCGTCGGCCATTTATGGCCGAGTACCACAGGTGGCGTCACGAACAATACCCCTACAAAACCTTATTTCCCATTTCAATTCATTGACTCTTTTATTGGATGCCCAGTACCACGGACCGGTTTCACTGCTGTCGTGACCACATCCCTTTAAAATCCGGCCCGATAATGAGTATCCCCATGGCCCTGGCGGGGGCTCCATAATAATTTTATAGTTTTTTCCTGGGCAGGGCAAGTGATAGAGTTTATCTTTAAATAGAAATCCTTTCTCCCACTCTGACTGAGATAAAGATTCCCCAAGTTCCCGTTCCCATGCCAACTGATAGCCCATTTTCCCCTCGTATCCCTCTCTGATTAGTTGTATATAACTGAAATCATATGTATAGGTGGAGATTCCTGTAAAAATAATTTTTCAAAAGGGGAAGGTGTGGAGTGGCATAAGCGGTTTAGACCCTTAGAAGATATAAGAGATTGCAGTTGTACATATTTAAACCAAGAAAGGACTTTGGACCGGTATTGAGCCTATAGAGAATCGAATGCGGGCAACTTACTATCAATAAGAACATGATGTATAAGAGTGTCCTCCACGGCCCTCCAACCAAGAATAGTCTCTGTAGTCTTCTGCCTCTTCCCCACTATCCCGTAGAATGTAAGCCTGCAAGTACAGGGTCCTCTCCCCTCTGTACCAGTCTGTCATTGTAAATTTGCTTACTGTAAACGATATCTATTATTATTATTATTATATATTTTTATAGCGCCATTTATTCCTTGGTGCTTTACATGTGAATACGGGGCAAATATAGACAAACATGAGCTAAAAACAAGGCACACGGGTACATAAGGATAGAGGACCCTGCCCTCGAGGGCTCACAGTCTGCAGGGGATGGGTGATGTAACACTAGGAGAGGGTAGGGCAGGTTGTGCGGTGGTTCAGTAAGTTCAGGATCTATAACTCTGTATCTAACCCCTTTCTCATGTACAGCACCATGGAACTAATGGTGCTATATAAATAAATAATAATAATAATATAACCCGGGCAAAATGATGAAGTAAAAAAAGTGATGTAAGGGGACTTATACTCCCAGATGGAAATTTCCCCTACAGAAAGTGTGCCATCCTGGAAGCCTCTGTCCACGGGTTCCACGGCAAGTGCTTCAAAGGTATCTCGCCTCCTTCTTGCTCAATCTCAACCCATTGCTTCTTACCTGGGGAAAAATGCCAATCTATAAACCGAGCTATAGTAGAGGCTTGGGAGAATGTTTTAAAGTTAGGAAGCCCTGCACCTCCCAATGCTTTTATGTAGGAGGCTCCATCACAAATTCCACTGGATTTCAGACTTTATACATTGCCACGTTTGTTTGGTTCATCATTTCTACAGTTCTATTTTGATATTTTAATATTGCGTCTTAGTTTCTTTCCCATAGATTTTACATATCTTTATGGAATTTGTAAGATTTTCACATATTTTCATAAGATTCCAAGCGTTTCCTTCAGAAATGGACTTGATGATAAGTGTATACAAAGGCCAGGGGAAAGAACTGACATTACTTAATAATTAAAAAAAAAAAAAGAAATAAAGAAATGCCTAACTATCCTATACACTGTATTAGTCTAGATAAAGTCTGATATTAAAATCTTCAATTAAAGTCTCTGATACACGGCATTGTAAAAAAAGAGTGATGTGCCGGCTTCAGCTCATAGCCGGTATTGTGTAAATTCTAAATTACAACTGACCACTGTTCAGCATAAACAGCCTCTGGCATTATGAGACAGAGCTATGTTTATCTTGGAAATGCAACTATGCTCCATTCAAGCAGTTCATACATTATACCTGGGAGGGGGCCAAAAACAAGCCGAGCAATCATCACTCAATTACTTGAACTGTGTAATATAAGTGAAAATCCAGCTGCTTCAGTGAATTCTACACCAGCAGAAGCTAGGATACATTTTTTCTGCTTCCTCTGGAATACATTAAAACAAATATTTTTTCTCTGTCACAATAAAACTTGATATTCACTAAACTCTTTCTAAAAATGTTACATAGGGCTTCATATGTAACATCTTGCTTTATCATAATTGTAGTCTCATAAAGTTTCCATAAATCCATAGCATATATTACCTAATGATTATCAGCATATAGTACCGTGCCCACATAACATTATCATTCATTGCACCCCCCCAAAAAAGTTGCATATAATGCAATTGCTTGAATTCCATGTTTGCCACAAAGTCAGTGACATATAATGCTAAATTATATTAACAGTTGCCAAATATTATCCCTATAGACAAGGTTGTTTAATACAGTACCATAAAATGTTAACACTTTACACACATAAAGAGGGACCTGTCAGTCAAGATAAGGACCTGCCCGCCCCCCCATGATTAGTCGCCGACTCCTTGTTCAACGGTTCATTTGAAACACTACAACATATTTGCAATGATTTAGTCTCACTTATGTACAGTATGCTGCATGTGGTTCAGGCAGCATGAATTAATGAGCTGGTATCCCTTAATGGGACGCCCTACCAGCACATCACTATTTACAATTTTTTTATCACATCAGGGAAGGTATAATTTTTTCGCCTTTTTAATTGTTTCTTTTGTGATACATATTTTGAAGGGATTTTCCTACAGGCAAAGTACATTTTAATCAATAGATCTTGGAACAGTAATAAGTTCCACAATTGGATGTGTTATTTTTTTTTCCATTGCTAGCATTCCGCTATCAATGTGCCTCTGCTATGTACTGTCTTATTTGCTTAGTCCAACCATGTAAAGCTGCTCCAGTTCATAACATAGCTCCTGGACAGGGAGGGAAGTATAAGTGAGTATACAGAATATATAGATGACATAAGTGCTCTCAGCTAATGCTTTCTTTGAGATAAGATATTTTCCTACCAGTTTGTTTTATCACAGGAGCAAGTGGTTTTGTTTCATATATAGCACTCTTTCCTCGTCATAAATCAATTTAGTGATGCAGAAGCTCCAGCAAGTTTTGAGCTCACATGCCACGGACTTGATTTATAATGAGCTCACTGGAACTGGTGACAGGCAGATGCACTCACTCCTATTAGAAAACAGACCGAGAATGAAATGTGCAGAAATCTGCAGCTGTGAGTTCCTGTTGTGTTGTCTATATAGAGTCCTGGCCGACAGCATTGACATGCTTGAAATTGTTCCAAAAAATGAAGTATTTTTCCTAGAAAATTATTGAAATTACATATGTTTTGTTAATCACGTTTATTTCCTTTGTGTGTATTGGAACAACACAAAAGCACAGAAAAAGGCAAATTGGACATCATTTCACACAAAACTCAAAAAATGGACTGGACAGAATTGTTGCCCACCTTTCCAAAATTGTGGGTAAACAAGTTTGTTTCAAGCATATGAAGCTCATTCAAACTAACCTGTGTCAAGTAAAAGGTGTGTGCAATAAGAAAATCACTCCTGAAACCAGTAAAAATGGGAAGGGAGAAGTTGACTAAATCTTTGCATTTTTGTCTGTGTATGCCACACTAGACATGGAGAACAGAAAAATGAGAAGAGAACTTCCTGGAAACTTGAGAACCAAACTTGTTTAATGCTGTTCTGTTGGTCAAAAATGACCGACTTTGAACTTCAATATTCTTTAAAATATTCAAGATGCGGCTCTGAAACCCGTGGCCGACCGACCCATCCTCATTTAAGTCAATCAACCACAAGTTTCAGAACCGCATCTTGAACACCCCAAAAAATACCAAAGTTCAAAATAGGTCTCCCCAGACCGAACAGAACAGCAGGGTTAAGAATCTCAAGTCCATTTTCAGAAATCTTGATGTTTCTTTGTCTACAGCAACATAATAGGGAAGTTTGCAATCCATGGCACTACAGCTAATATTCCTAGATGTGGATGGCAGAGAAAAATTGATGTATGGTTGCAAAACAAGATAAACTGAATGCTGGATATGCAGCCCCAATTAAGTTCCAAAGAAATTCAAGCTGTCCTGGAGGCTCAGGGTGCATCAGTGTCGGCACAAACTATATGTCTACATTTGAATAACAGGAAACACTATGGTAGGAGATCCAGGAGGACGCCACTGCTGACACAAGCATAAAAAAGCCAGACCGCAGTATGCCAAAATGTTGCATTTTGGTAAAGCACCTCGTTCTACTGTTTACTGAAAATGGAATGAGGCATACAAAGAAAAGAACACAGTACATACAGTCAAATATGGTGGAAGTTCAAAGATATTTTGGGGTTGTGTTGCTGCCTCTGGCACTGGGTGCTTTTGACTGTGTGCAAGGCATCATGGAATCTGTAGATCACCAAAGGATTATGGGTCGTAATGTAGTGCCCAATGTCAGAAAGCTGGGTTTGCAATCTAGGTCATGGGTATTCCAGCAGATTAATGACCTCAAACATTCTTCAAGAAGCACCCAGAAATGAATGGAAACAAAGTGCTGGAGAGTTCTGAAGTGGCCGGCAAAGAGTCTGGATCTAAATCCCATTGAACACCTATGGAGAGATCATAAAATTGCTGTTGGGAGAATGTGCCCTACAAACATGAGAAACCTAGAGCAGTTTGCAAAAAAATAGTGGTCCAAAATTCCAATTGAGAGGTATATGAAGCTTGTTGATTTATAGGAAATGATTGATTGTAGTTACTTATTCCAAAGGGTGTGCAACCAAATATTATTTTGAGGGTGCCAAGAATTTTTGTCTGGCCCATTTTAGGGGTTTTGTGTCAAATTATGAATTTGCCTTTGTTCCAATACACACAAAGAAGTATACTTGTGCATAACAAAACGTGTAATTGTAATAATTTCTGGGATAAATACTTCATTTTCTGGAACAATTTCAAGGGTGCCATCACTTTCGGTCATGACTGTGCTCATTTATACTTTCTCCCCTGGATGACCAACCGTCCACTGGAGCAGCTTTGCACGGTACGACACAACAAATAAGATAGTAGATAGTAAGGGCACATTTACAAGATCATCACAGCACAGGCACATTTTTTATTTACTACACAAAGTAGTTATGTTATTATTTCAACAATCGAGAGGCATCTATAAGACATCTATCCATTACTAATCATATAGTTGTATTATAAATAAAGACAGCCAGAATAAAGTCCTTTAATTGAAAAATTGACACAGACTCCTTTAATAATCTCAATTAAACGATACTTACGACCTCGCCTAATTCTAGTGAAGAATTTGATCTCCTGTAAAAAAGCAAAAATATTAAAACAATAATATGCCATACCTGTCCGTTGTTCTGTCCCACGCCATAATCTATGTCTGGGGGATAAACAGTTTTCAACCTGGTGCCAAGATGCAACCGTCCAGGCTGAGAACCACTGGGGAATGAACTGCTGTGAGTGCAGCCTCAGTGACTGGAGGTGACATCATCAAAGTTACCTACGTTACTGAGGTTCCGTTCCCAGCTGGGCTGAACTTCGGTGACCTTGGTGACCTTGGTGAGATCCCCGCTAGCACTGTGAGAAAAACTCTCACGGTGCCAGAATCGGCACATCTAATAGATGTGCCTTTTCTAGGCAGCTGCAGGCTGCTGTTTTAACCCCTTAATCCCATAAGATGTACTATCCCGTCCAGGTGACCTGGGACTTAATTCCCAGTGACGGGATAGTACGTCATATGCGATCGGCCGCACTCACGGGGGGAGCGCAGCCGATCGCGGCCGAGTGTCAGCTGCCTATCGCAGCTGACATCCGGCACTATGTGCCAGGAGCGGTCACGGACCGCTCCCGGCACATTAACCCCCGGCACACCGCGATCAAAGATGATCGCGGTGTGCCGGCGGTGCAGGGAAGCATCGCGCAGGGAGGGGGCTCCCTGCGGGCTTCCCTGAGACGATCGGTACACGGTGATGTGCTCACCGTGTACCGAACGTCTTCTCCCTGCAGTCCCCAGATCCAAAATGGCCGCCAGGCTGCATCCGACTCCTGCAGGGAGCACTTCCGGGTCAGGATCAGGCTGCAGCTGCAGCTCTAATCCTGCCCGGCTGTATGTCAGATCACTGATCTGATAGAGTGCTGTGCACACTGTCAGATCAGTGATCTGTGATGTCCCCCCCTGGGACAAAGTGAAAAAGTAAAAAAAAAAATTTCCACACGTGTAAAAAAAAAAAAAAAATAAATAAATTCCTAAATAAAGAAGAAGAAAAAAATATATTATTCCCATAAATACATTTCTTTATCTAAAAAAAAAACAAAAAAACAATAAAAGTACACATATTTAGTATCGCCGCGTCCGTAACGACCCGACCTATAAAACTGGCCACTAGTTAACCCCTTCAGTGAACACCGTAAGAAAAAAAAAAAAAAACGAGCCAAAAAACAACGCTTTATTATCATAACGCTGAACAAAAGGTGGAATAACACGCGATCAAAAAGACGGATATAAATAACCATGGTATCTCTGAAAACGTCATCTTGTCCCGCAAAAAACGAGCTGCCACATAGCATCATAACCAAAAAATAAAAAAGTTAAAGTCCTCAGAATAAAGCGATGCCAAAATAATTATTTTTTCTATAAAATAGCTTTTATCGTATAAAAGCGCCAAAACATAAAAACAAAGATATAAATGAGGTATCGCTGTAATCGTACTGACCCGAAGAATAAAACTGCTTCATCAATTTTACCAAACGCGGAACGGTTTAAACGCCTCCCCCAAAAGAAATTCATGAATAGCTGGTTTTTGGTCATTCTGCCTCACAAAAAATTGGAATAAAAAGCGATCAAAAACTGTCACGTGTCCGAAAATGTAACCGATAAAAACGTCAACTCGTCCTGCAAAAAACAAGACCTCACATGACTCTGTGGACCAAAATATGGAAAAATTATAGGTCTCAAAATGTGGAGATGCAAAAACTTTTTTGCTATAAAAAGCGTCTTTTAGTGTGTGACGGCTGCCAATCATAAAAATCCGATATAAAAAACGCTATAAAAGTAAATCAAACCCCCCTTCATCACCCCCTTAGTTAGGCTAGCTTCACATTGCGTTAATGGGTTAACGCTAACGGACAGCGTTGCATGGCGAAAATGTCACAATTAACGCCGTGCAACGGGTCCGTTAGCACACCCATTGACAGCAATGTGATTTTCGGGTGTAGCGCATCGCTAGAGCGTGCCATTTTTGGCTCGCGCTAGCAAGGTGCCGTTCTTTTGTGGCGCGCCTCGGACGCTGCTTGCAGCGTCCGCGGCGCGCCCGAGGTCCGATCCCCGATCTTCCAGAGCGGGGACGTTAACGCGACCACTAAACATGACACCTAAAAAGACATTGCGTTAGCGCAATCCGCTAGCGCTAAACGGATTTCCCTAACGCAATGTAAACCTAGCCTTAGGGAAAAATAATAAAATTTAAAAAAAATGTATTTATTTCCATTTTCCCATTAGGGTTAGGGCTAGGGTTAGGGCTAGGGTTATGGTTAGGGCTAGGGTTAGGGCTAGGGTTAGGGTTTGGATTACATTTACGGTTGGGATTAGGGTTGGGATTAGAATTAGGGGTGTGTCAGGGTTAGGTGTGTGGTTAGGGTTACAGTTGGGATTAGGGTTAGGGGTGTGTCTGGGTTAGAGGTGTGGTTAGGGTTACAGTTGGGATTAGGGTTAGGGGTGCGTTTGGATTAGGGTTTCATTTATAATTGGGGGGTTTCCTCTGTTTAGGCACATCAGGGGCTCTCCAAATGCGACATGGCGTCCGATCTCAATTCAAGCCAATTCTGCATTGAAAAAGTAAAACAGTGCTCCTTCACTTCCGAGCTCTCCCGTGCGCCCAAACAGGGGTTTACCCCAACATATGGGGTATCATCATACTCGAGACAAATTGGACAACAACTTTTTGGGTCCAAGTTCTCTTGTTATCCTTGGGAAAATAAAAATTTGGGGGGCTAAAAATCATTTTTGTGGGAAATAAAAGGATTTTTTATTTTCACGGCTCTGCGTTGTAAACTGTAGTGAAACACTAGGGGGTTCAAAGTTTTCACAACACATCTAGATAAGTTCCGTGGGAGGTCTAGTTTCCAATATGAGTTCACTTGTGGGGGGTTTGTACTGTTTGGGTACATCAGGGGCTCTGCAAATGCAACGTGACTCCTGCAGACCAATCCATCTAAGTCTGCATTCCAAATGGCGCTCCTTCCCTTCCGAGCTCTGCCATGCGCCCAAACAGTGGTTCCCCCCCACATATTGGGTATCAGCATACTCAGGACAAATTGGACAACAACTTTTGGGGTCCAATTTATTCTGTTATCCTTGTGAAAATACAAAACTGGGGGCTAAAAAATAATTTTTGCGAAAAAAAAAAAATTATTTTAACGGCTCTGCATTATAAACTGTAGTGAAACACTTGGAGGTTCAAAGCTCTCAAAACACATCTAGATAAGTTCCTTAGGGGGTCTAGTTTCCAAAATGGTGTCACTTGTGGGGGGTTTTAATGTTTAGGCACATCAGGGGCTCTCCAAACCAACATGGCGTCCCATCTTAATTCCAGTCAATTTTGCATTGAAAAGTCAAATGGCGCTCCTTCCCTTCCGAGCTCTGCTATGCGCCCAAAAAGTGGTTTACCCCCACATATGGGGTATCGTCGCACTCAGGACAAATTGCACAACAACTTTTGTGGTCTAATTTCTTCTCTTACCCTTGGGAAAATAAAAAATTGGGGGCGAAAAGATCATTTTTGTGAAAAAATAAGATTTTTTATTTTTACGGCTCTGCATTATAAACTTCTGTGAAGCACTTGTTGGGTCAAAGTGCTCACCACACATCTAGATAAGTTACTTAAGGGGTCTACTTTTCAAAATGGTGTCACTTGTGAGGGGTTCCAATGTTTAGGCACATCAGGGGCTCTCCAAACGCAACATGGCATCCCATCTCAATTCCAGTCAATTTTGCATTGAAAAGTCAAATGGCGCTCCTTTCCTTCCGAGCTCTGCCATGCGCCCAAACAGTGGTTTACCCCCACATATGGGGTATCAGCGTACTCAGGACAAATTGCACAACAACTTTTGTGGTCTAATTTCTTCTCTTACTCTTGGGAAAATAAAAAATTGGTGGCGAAAAGATCATTTTTGTGAAAAAATATGATTTTTTATTTTTACGGCTCTGCATTATAAACTTCTGTGAAGCACTTGTTGGTTCAAAGTGCTCACCACACCTCTAGATAAGTTCCTTAAGGGGTCTACTTTCCAAAATGGTGTCACTTGTGGGGATTTCAATGTTTAGGCACATCAGGGGCTCTCCAAACGCAACATGGCATCTCATCTCAATTCCAGTCAATTTTGCATTGAAAAGTAAAATGGCGCTCCTTCCCTTCCGAGCTCCGCCATACGCCCAAACAATGGTTTACACCCATATATGGGGTATCAGCGTACTCAGGACAAATTGGACAACAATTTTTGAGGTCCAATTTCTTCTCTTACTTTTGGGAAAATTAAAAATTGGGGGTGAAAAAATCATTTTTGTGAAAAAATATGATTTTTTATTTTTACGGCTCTGCATTATAAACTTCTGTGAAGCAATTGGTGGTTCAAAGTGGTCACCACACATCTAGATAAGTTCCTTAGGGTGTCTACTTTCCAAAATGGTGTCACTTGTGGGGGGTTTCAATGTTTAGGCACATGAGGGGCTCTCCAAACGCAACATGGCGTCCCATCTCAATTCCTGTCAATTTTGCATTGAAAAGTCAAATGGCGCTCCTTTCCTTCCGAGCTCTGCCATGCGCCCAAACAGTGGTTTACCCCCACATATGGGGTATCAGCGTACTCAGTACAGATTGTACAACAACGTTTGGCATCCATTTTATCCTATTACCCTTGGTAAATTAAAACAAATTGGAGCTGAAATAAATTTTGTGTGAAAAAAGGTTAAATATTCATTTTTATTTAAACATTCCAAAAATTCCTGTGAAACCCCTGAAGGGTTAATAAACTTCTTGAATGTGGTTTTGAGCACCTTGAGGGGTGTAGTTTTTAGAATGGTGTCACACTTGGGTATTTTCTATCATATAGACCCCTCAAAATGACTTCAAATGAGATGTGGTCACTAAAAAAAAATGGTGTTGTAAAAATGAGAAATTGCTGGTCAACTTTTAATCCTTATAACTCCCTAACAAAAAAAAAATTTTGGTTCCAAAATTGTGCTGATGTAACGTAGACATGTGGGAAATGTTACTTATTAAGTATTTTGCGTGACATATCTCTGTGATTTAAGGGCATAAAAATTTAAAGTTGGAAAATTGCGAAATTTTCTAAATTTTCGCCAAATTTCCGTTTTTTTCACAAATAAACGCAAGTTATATCGAATAAATGTTACCACTAAAATGAAGTACAATATGTCACGAGAAAACAATGTCAGAATCGCCAAGATCCGTTGAAGCGTTCCAGAGTTATAACCTCATAAAGGGACAGTGGTCAGAATTGTAAAAATTGGCCCGGTCATTAACGTGCAAACCACCCTCGGGGCTTAAGGGGTTAAGGCTGTGGGGGGCCAATATCGATGGCTCCTTTCCAGCCTGAGAATACCAGCCCCCAGCTGTCTGCTTTAGCAAGGTTGGTTGTCAAAAATGGCGAGACCCTATGCCATTTTTTAAACTTATTTATTTAAATAACTAAAAAATATGGCGTGGGGATCCCTCTAGTCTTGCTGAAGCTGACAGCTGAGGGTTGCAGCCTCCAGCTGTGAGTTTTGCCTGGCTGGTTAACAAAAATACAGGGTAACCAATGTTCCTGCTCTCGCTGTTATTAGCGACAGCAGGTGTCGGATAATGGGAGCAGTTGTCCCATCAGCTGATATCAGTGACCGGAGGTAAACTTTATACCTCCAATCACAGCAGAGCGCGGGGATCATTTCACCACCAATCAGAAGCGGTGTTTGCCGCGCTGTCATACACATGACAGAGCAACAAACTCCCGGTGTTCGGGCAGCCGAACCCGAACAGTAACACGGACCTCCTGGCGAAGTTTGTGTTCAGTGTGCATTCCCGAACAGTAGGTGTTCAGTACGGATGCCGAACTTTACTGTTCGGGTTCGCCCATCTCTAGTAATTTACAATTCTACAATGACTTTTGAACGACATGTAGAATTTATTGTGTGGAACGAGCAGAGGACAGATTTCCACCTGAAAGGAAGTCAGCAAAATACAAACATTTGTCATGACACCACAGGAAAACATCTTGGTAATGTATTTTTCCACTAGACATAGAAGAACATATGAACTTATGAGTTCATGGAACACTAAGTACATTTTAATCACTGTAGCAGAATTTCTTGGGAAAAATAATCTGAATTGGCTGAATTGGCATTCACAGTTGCTGCATTTGTCTGGCACTTTTGAATAAATATAGAAGTCATCACTAATCAATGTAGCATTGTACAGCACATAACAGTGTGCCACTGAAGTCTGAATAAATATAAAGCCTCATACAACAAATGGTAATAGTAGTAATCGTTTAAAAATTATGCTCCAGTTTACGTGTAAAGGTATCCTGTAAAACTGGTTGAATAAGTTGCTCTTTTTGAAACTTGTGCATATGTACATGCCTCCAAACTATGAAAGACAGTAAAGATGGAAAAATATTTAGAATTGAGAGTCATCAGTGGTTGATATACCTTTTAATGGCCAACTGAAAAGATGGTAATAAATTGCAAGCTTTCGAGACTACACAGGTCTCTTCATCACTCTCATTACTGGCTGACACGGTACCAAGATATTTATCTTTCCTGTAGTAAAGATGGACACATATAAATATGCACATAGGTTCGGCAACTTTTATTTAATCCTAAGCTACTACCCTAACCTCGCCCAGTGTTTTATTTGCATCCACACTGAAATATGGCCCTCCCATTGCTACCCAGTATAGTTTATTGCTACATTGCCACATGCTCCGCGTGCAAAGCCTTCTCTTTAATTGTGAGCAGTGAGCATTTCAGTGGACAGAAAAGAGGGATGGTGATGCTGATTATGGTGTCATTTCCGCTCGGCGCTTACCATCTTGAATGAGTCCTCAAAGTTTTGGAGACCCACATAGATGTCAGACATCCATGCCCACTCATTAGCTCTAATGTGCGAAGACTGACCGGATTACTAATGTGCATGGTGTAGCTGGTATTCAACTGATGCCCTCTGCTGCTCATAAAGCCTTTCCAACATACATAATGTTGAGTTACAACATGTGGTGACATCACACACCAGTCTGTGAACTGGAAGTTGCAAATGCTGCTGTACACTGACAGGGTGTGACAGCTGTAGAGGACTTGCAGAAATGGGCCCACATGCATACTTTAACAAGAAGCTCGGGTAGATCTGGGTAGTTTTTGAGAAACCACTGAACCACTAAGTGGGCATGTAGACCAGGCATGGTATGTGTGCAAGGTGACAACATGTTACAGCCATTGTCACACATGACCATGCCTGGTTGTAGGATCAGGAGCTATAGCCTCAGATCAGTCTGGTGTGTTTGACCTTTCAACAACTCTGCAGCGGTGTGCGATTTGTCACCTAGCAGATTAGCTTCAGCACAACTTGTGGCCACTTGGCCAAGGCAGTACTGCAGTGCTTCCAGCTTGCAACTGATGTTGACGTTTGTGAGATGGCGGGTTAGGAATAGGATGATGAGAAGGAGGGGTAGGTGCAGTAACTGAAGTAGAAAGTGGGGCAATCCTGACTGAGCCACGACCCACAATCCTTGGTGTCAGTAGCATGTGTTCTTTTCAAAAACCTGACCGGCACATCCAAACATAGACTAAGTGTGAACAGGTGCTGAACCTAGAGTCGCCAACTCATATATAGTTAAATAAATAAGGCAGCACACTGCAGCGCTAGAACATACAAACTTGAAATACGAAATTTGAACTGCATTACTGCACTAGAAAAATGAAAAATGAGAGCGTTTAGCGCATAAAAAAGGCCAATTTTATGTGTACCTGGTAGCCACTTTACAGCATCTCTCTTATACCAGGTCCTACGCTTGCCTTACCTCGCTGAGAATAAACGTCTACATCTGAATGGGTACATGTGAAACCTCTTCCTAGACTAAAATTCTCTCTCTCTATGGAGGGGTATTGGACCTGCTGTAATTAAAACACCTGTGGCTAGAAGGCGGAGTGCACGATCAGAAGGCTAGAGAATACATTTCAAAAACCTGACCGGCACATCCAAACATAGACTAAGTGTGAACAGGTGCTAAACCTAGAGTCGCCAACTCGTATATAGTTAAATAAATAAGGCAGCACACTGCAGCGCTAGAACATACAAACTTGAAATACGAAATTTGAACTGCATTACTGCACTAGAAATATGAAAAATGAGAGCGTTTAGCGCATAAAAAAGGCCAATTTTATGTGTACCTGGTAGCCACTTTACGGCATCTCTCTTATACCAGGTCCTACGCTTGCCTTACCTCGCTGAGAATAAACGTCTACATCTGAATGAGTACATGTGAAACCTCTTCCTAGACTAAAATTCTCTCTCTCTATGGAGGGGTATTGGACCTGCTGTAATTAAAACACCTGTGGCTAGAAGGCGGAGTGCACGATCAGAAGGCTAGAGAATACATTTCAAAAACCTGACCGGCACATCCAAACATAGACTAAGTGTGAACAGGTGCTGAACCTAGAGTCGCCAACTCGTATATAGTTAAATAAATAAGGCAGCACACTGCAGCGCTAGAACATACAAACTTGAAATACGAAATTTGAACTGCATTACTGCACTAGAAATATGAAAAATGAGAGCGTTTAGCGCATAAAAAAGGCCAATTTTATGTGTACCTGGTAGCCACTTTACGGCATCTCTCTTATACCAGGTCCTACGCTTGCCTTACCTCACTGAGAATAAACGTCTACATCTGAATGGGTACATGTGAAACCTCTTCCTAGACTAAAATTCTCTCTCTCTATGGAGGGCTACCAGGTACACATAAAATTGGCCTTTTTTATGCGCTAAACGCTCTCATTTTTCATATTTCTAGTGCAGTAATGCAGTTCAAATTTTGTATTTCAAGTTTGCATGTTCTAGCGCTGCAGTGTGCTGCCTTATTTATTTAACTATATACGAGTTGGCGACTCTAGGTTCAGCACCTGTTCACACTTAGTCTATGTTTGGATGTGCCGGTCAGGTTTTTGAAAAGAACACATGCTACTGACACCAAGGATTGTGGGTCGTGGCTCAGTCAGGATTGCCCCACTTTCTACTTCAGTTACTGCACCACATAAAATTGGCCTTTTTTATGCGCTAAATGCTCTCATTTTTCATATTTCTAGTGCAGTAATGCAGTTCAAATTTCGTATTTCAAGTTAGTAGCATGTGTTCTGTCCCAGGCTCTGACTGGGTCACAGCTTCCACAATGTTTACCAAGTGTGCCGTGAGGGAAATGTAGCATCCCTGGTAACAAGCACTTGTCCAGGTGTCTGTGGTTAAGTGCACCTTCCCAGTCACAGCGCTGCTAAGAAATGGCTGATGTTATGGGACTTGTGCTTGTTTAAGGCAGGGATGGCACACCGGGAAAAATAGTGGTTGCAGAAAGGATCCTTCTCCACAAGCTTAAATGGCAACATTTCCAGGGCAAGCAGTCTGGAAATGTGTCCATTTAGCATTGAAGCCTGTGGGTGGGTGGATGTGTATTTGCTGTTGCATTCCAAGGGCTGGGTTAGGCACAATTGAGTGCTGCGCTGGGGCAATTACGTGGCTGTGTTGTTGTAGATAGTGGATGCAAGTGTACAATGACAGGTGCAGGGTGGAAGGCATCTTCACCTACGACATGGACAGGGGATTGGTGTGCATGTAGAACAGGGGAACATGCAGTGGTATCATCCACGTACACTGTTTCTGGACCCTGGTGTTTGGCCCAAGTAGGGGGATTTGCTTGCATGTGCCTGATCATGCTGGTGGTGGTCAGGCTGTTAATTTTGCTGCCTCTGCTGATGCAAACATAGCAGATGATGCAAATGGCCTTTTTTGAGTTAACTGGACTGTCTTTAAAAAATCATCAGAATTTGGAACACCTAACCCTTGGCTTGGCAACTTCATCTTTGTTGGTGCTCTGGGAATCAGTTGCTCACCTTGTGTCAATGCCACTGCCTCTTCCTGCTTATTGTGGTGCTGTGGGTCTCTCCTCCATTGTGCTGCTTTCCTTGCCTCTGTATGTCACCTTTCCAGCTTGGGTCAGTGACTTCATTGTCCACCACCTCGCTATCCACTTCCGTACACTGGTCCTCCTACTGACTTGCTGTTGTAACAACCCCACTTGCTGGCAATTGTGTCATCATCATCATCATCCAGCTCTAGTGACAGTAATTGCATTTTCCCACTGTCGCCTTCTCGTGAGCGTGGCTGCTCAAAAAATTGAGCATCGCTACATGCGCCTCATATCTTGGTTGGAACGGGCAGGACAAGAGGACAGAATCTATGGATGGAAATGTGAACGACTCTTCAGACTGTCCAAGTGTGGGATCACTTGTCTCCGGGCACTTGGCATGAGGGAAGGAAGGAGGATCACAGTGAGGATTATGTGGTCCAGAATAACAACTACTGAGACTGGATCGTGTAGTAGTCGAGGTTGGTGCTTGCAAAGTGATTGGAGGAATTATCTGCTATCCATCCAACAATTTTTCACACTGGTCTGGCTTCAAGAGTGGTGTTCCGTGCCCCCCTACAAAGTGGGACTGGAAGCTAGATCGACATGATGTGTGTGTTTGTTGTGCTCTTGCGACTGGCACAGTTTCACCTTGCTCAAGTCCTCGGCCTCTCCGCTCCCCATCAGCATAACATCCACTTCACCATCCCTTACTATGCGCCTTTCCGATTTTAAAATACATATGATATATTCTTGTGGAGAAAACATTGCCGACAGTATTACAATGCCAGCAAATTTGCCCACTGCATAGGACTGTAGTATCAATATAGCAATTCTATTTGTAACCAGTTTTTTTGTGTGTTTTGAGGCTCAACTTCAGCACAATAAATGTAGTAGAAAATGTCACTGCTGAAAAAAATTGCAGCATTACAATGTCAAAAAAATTTGCCCACTTCAGATGAATGTATAAGATTGCAGTAACACTATAGAAATGCAATTTTTAAAAACCTTTTTGGGGCATGGGTGGGTTGAGGCCCAACTGTAGCACGCTTAATGCTGTACTAAATTTCACAGCATAAAAAAAATGCTATATCAGAATGCCAGGCAAATTTGCACACCTTAGATGGATGTCTGTGACTGCAGTATAAATATAGCTATGCAAATTTTTTTAACAAACAATTTCAATTATCTATTATCTATTTTCGAGGCACAATTGTAGCACTCTAAATGCCATATAATATTTCACTGCTCAAACAAATTGCAGTATCACAATGCTAGGCAAATTTGTCCAAGTGAGATGGACTTATGAGACTGCATATACTGTAATTAAAGCAATGTTATTGAGATCCAACTGAGTCTGAGTGTATAATATTTCCCTGTTCAGAACAATTTGGAGGATTAAAAGCAAAAAGAATATTATTAGCCCTGCAAAGGGGTTTTGGTATCAGTTGCAGGCTGCAGATAAAGGATGTACAATTCACCCTATCCTGTCCTACACAATCCCTTCAGCACAATCTCTTCCTAAGTGCTACTTACAGCAGTATTACTATTTATTTTAATTAGCCCTAAGAAGGACTGCTGCACTTCACAAAAATATAGCTATGGCTGAATCTCTGGCTAATATGCAGCTACAATTCTGTCCCTCTCATATTAGCTTCTTTCCCTACTCTGCCTATGTGCCGAGCATGGCATCACGGGTCTTATATAGACCCGATGACCCTATGATGCCAGTTAATCACAGTAACGCCACATCCAAGATGGCTACAGCATTACAGTGACTGTCAAGTAATCCCCAACTGTTCATTGGCTGTCTACAAAGTGACAAACATGCGGCGCTCCCACTTGAACATTCAAACAATACTCGCCGAGTAACGATTATCCCAAGCACACTGATATTCAAGCGAGTAACAAGTAGTGTTGAGCATTCCGATACTGCAAATATCAGGTATCGGCTGATATTCGCTGTATCGGAATTCCGATACCAAGTTCCGATACTTTTGCAATATCGGATACCGGAATCGGAAGTTCCCATAGTGCAATGATGCACTATAATGGAGTGTGGGCGGTGCGTGGACAGAGACTGCGTGTCTGTGTGTGCGTGTGGGGTCTGTGTGTGACCGTGGGGGGGTCTGTGTTGGCCTGCCGGGGGTCTATGCGTGCCTGCCGGGCATCTGTGCGGGCTGCCGGGGGTCTGTGTGGGCTGCCGGGTGTTGTGAATTCTGTGGCAGAGCTCCCTCCTGTGGTCTCAAGTGGTACTTCGGCTGATTCTCTCTGTGAGCTTCTGTTGGTGGAGGGAAGTGGTACTGCGGCTTCTGAGTTTCCTCCCTCAGGTGATCTGGTGAGGTCGTTAGGTGCTTCTCTACTTTACTCCACCTAGTTCTTTGATCCTGGCTTCCATTGTTATCTGATTTGTTTGCTCGGATTAAGGGGGCTAGTTGGTTCACCAAGATAGATCTTCGTGGTGCGTATAATCTGGTGCGAATCAGGCGAGGAGATGAATGGAAAACTGCATTTAATACGCCCGAGGGTCATTTTGAGTATCTAGTGATGCCATTCGGACTTGCCAATGCTCCATCAGTGTTTCAGTCCTTTATGCATGACATCTTCAGAGAGTACCTGGATAAATTCCTGATTGTGTACTTGGATGACATTTTGATCTTCTCGGATGATTGGGAGTCTCATGTGAAGCAGGTCAGAACAGTTTTTCAGGTCCTGCGTGCTAATTCTTTGTTTGTGAAGGGATCAAAGTGTCTCTTTGGTGTGCAGAAGGTTTCATTTTTGGGGTTCATCTTTTCCCCTTCTACTATCGAGATGGATCCTGTTAAGGTCCAAGCCATCCATGATTGGACTCAGCCGACATCTCTGAAAAGTCTGCAAAAGTTCCTGGGCTTTGCTAATTTTTATCGTCGCTTCATCTGCAATTTTTCTAGTATTGCCAAACCATTGACCGATTTGACCAAGAAGGGTGCTGATTTGGTCAATTGGTCTTCTGCTGCTGTGGAAGCTTTTCAAGAGTTGAAGCGTCGTTTTTCTTCTGCCCCTGTGTTGTGTCAACCAGATGTTTCTCTTCCGTTCCAGGTCGAGGTTGATGCTTCTGAGATTGGAGCAGGGGCTGTTTTGTCGCAGAGAGGTTCTGATTGCTCAGTGATGAAACCATGCGCTTTTTTATCCAGGAAGTTTTCGCCTGCTGAGCGAAATTATGATGTGGGCAACCGAGAGTTGCTGGCCATGAAGTGGGCATTCGAGGAGTGGCGTCATTGGCTTGAAGGAGCTAAGCATCGCGTGGTGGTATTGACTGATCATAAGAACTTGACTTATCTTGAGTCTGCTAAGCGGTTGAATCCTAGACAGGCTTGTTGGTCGCTGTTTTTTGCCCGTTTTGACTTTGTGATTTCGTACCTTCCGGGCTCTAAAAATGTGAAGGCGGATGCTCTGTCTAGGAGTTTTGTGCCCGACTCTCCGGGTTTGTCTGAGCCGGCGGGTATCCTCAAGGAAGGAGTAATTGTGTCTGCCATCTCCCCTGATTTGCGGCGGGTGCTGCAAAAATTTCAGGCTAATAAACCTGATCGTTGTCCAGCGGGGAGACTGTTTGTCCCTGATAGGTGGACCAATAAAGTTATCTCTGAGGTTCATTGTTCGGTGTTGGCTGGTCATCCTGGAATCTTTGGTAACAGAGAGTTGGTGGCTAGATCCTTTTGGTGGCCGTCTCTGTCGCGGGATGTGCGTGTTTTTGTGCAGTCCTGTGGGATTTGTGCTCGGGCTAAGCCCTGCTGTTCTCGTGCCAGTGGGTTGCTTTTGCCCTTGCCGGTTCCATCTGGTACCCTTGTCTAAATTGCCTTCCTCCTCTGATTTGGTGCCATTGTTCTTCCAGCATGTGGTTCGTTTACATGACATTCCAGAGAATATCGTTTCTGACAGAGGTTCCCAGTTTGTTTCAAGGTTTTGGCGAGCCTTTTGTGGTAGGATGGGCATTGACTTGTCTTTTCCTCGGCTTTCCATCCTCAGACTAATGGCCAGACCGAACAAACCAATCAGACCTTGGAAACATATCTGAGATGCATTGTTTCTGCCGATCAGGATGACTGGGTGTCCTTTTTGCCTTTGGCTGAGTTCGCCCTTAATAATCAGGCCAGCTCGGCTACCTTGGTTTCACCATTTTTCTGCAATTCTGGGTTCCACCCTCGTTTCTCTTCAGGACAGGTTGAGTCTTCGGACTGTCCTGGTGTGGATACTGTGGTGGACAGGTTGCAGCAGATTTGGACTCATGTAGTGGACAATTTGACCTTGTCCCAGGAGAAGGCTCAACGTTTCGCTAATCGCAGACGCCGTGTGGTTCCCCGACTTCGTGTTGGGGATCTGGTTTGGTTATCTTCTTGTCATATTCCTATGAAGGTTTCCTCTCCTAAGTTTAAACCTCGTTTCATTGGTCCGTATAGGATTTCTGAGGTTCTTAATCCTGTGTCTTTTCGTCTGACCCTTCCAGATTCTTTTTCCATACATAACGTATTCCATAGGTCATTGTTGCGGAGATATGTGGCACCTATGGTTCCATCTGTTGATCCTCCTGCCCCGGTTTTGGTGGAGGGGGAATTGGAGTATATTGTGGAGAAGATTTTGGATTCTCGTGTTTCTAGACGGAAACTCCAGTATCTGGTTAAATGGAAGGGTTATGCTCAGGAAGATAATTCCTGGGTTTTTGCCTCTGATGTCCATGCTCCCGATCTTGTTCGTGCCTTTCATGTGGCTCATCCTGGTTGGCCTGGGGGCTCTGGTGAGGGTTCGGTGACCCCTCCTCAAGGGGGGGGTACTGTTGTGAATTCTGTGGCAGAGCTCCCTCCTGTGGTCACAAGTGGTACTTCGGCTGATTCTCTCTGTGAGCTTCTGTTGGTGGAGGGAAGTGGTACTGCGGCTTCTGAGTTTCCTCCCTCAGGTGATCTGGTGAGGTCGTTAGGTGCTTCTCTACTTAACTCCACCTAGTTCTTTGATCCTGTGATGCGCTGCTCCCATCCTGCGTCCCCATCCTGTGATGCGCTGCTCCCATCCTGCGTCCCCATCCTGTCATGCGCTGCTCCCATCCTGCGTCCCCATCCTGTCATGCGCTGCTCCATCCTGCGTCCCCATCCTGTCATGCGCTGCTCCATCCTGCGTCCCCATCCTGTCATGCGCTGCTCCCATCCTGCGTCCCCTGTTGTGAATTCTGTGGCAGAGCTCCCTCCTGTGGTCACAAGTGGTACTTCGGCTGATTCTCTCTGTGAGTTTCCGTTGGTGGAGGGAAGTGGTACTGCGGCTTCTGAGTTTCCTCCCTCAGGTGATCTGGTGAGGTCGTTAGGTGCTTCTCTACTTAACTCCACCTAGTTCTTTGATCCTGGCTTCCTGTCAATGTTCCAGTGTTGGACTTGCTTTTCCCTGGATCATTCCTGTGGCCTGCTGCTCTGCATAGCTAAGTTCTTCTTTGCTATTTGTTTGCTATTTTTTCTGTCCAGCTTGTCTAATTTGTTGCTGGAAGCTCTGGGACGCAAAGGGTGTACCTCCGTGCCGTTAGTTCGGTACGGAGGGTCTTTTTGCCCCCTTTGCGTGGTTTTCTTTAGGGTTTTGTGTAGACCGCAAAGTTACCTTTTCTATCCTCGATCTGTTAAGAAAGTCGGGCCTCACTTTGCTGAATCTATTTCATCTCTACGTTTGTCTTTTCATCTTAACTCACAGTCATTATATGTGGGGGGCTGCCTTTTCCTTTGGGGTGTTTCTCTGAGGCAAGGTAGGCTTGTTTTCTATCTTCAGGCTAGTTAGTTTCTCAGGCTGTGCCGAGTTGCATAGGCAGAGTTAGGCGCAATCCACGGCTGCCTCTAGTGTTGTTTGGAGAGGATTAGGGATTGCGGTCTGCAGAGTTCCCACGTCTCAGAGCTTGTTCTATGATTTTGGGTTATTGTCAGATCACTGTATGTGCTCTGACCGCTATGTCCATTGTAGTACTGAATTGCCTTTCATAACAGCCGGGGGCCTGTGCGGGCCTGCCGGGGCTCTTTGCAGGCCTGCTGGGAGTCTGTACGGGCCTGCTGGGGGTCTGTGCGGGCTGCCGGGGCTCTGTGCGGGCTGCCGAGGCTCTGCGTGAGCTGCTGGGGGTCTGTGCGGGCTTGCCGAGGCTCTGAGCGGGCCTGCCGTGGGTCTGTATGGGCCTGTCTGGGCTCTGTGCGGGCTGCTGGGGCTCTGAGCGGGCTGCCGGGGCTCTGTGCGGGCTGCCGGGGCACTGTTCGGGCTGCCGGGGGTCTGTGTGTGTGTGCAGGCATCGTTCGATGGGACTACAAGTCCCATCAGACGATGCTTGCTACAGTGATTGACACATTAGACAATTATGGGACAGTAGTAGTTCCATCATCCGGCTAATGTGTTGAATGTAAAAAAAAAAATACTACATACATACTACATACAGTACATACATACACCATACTACATACATGCATACATACAACATACTACATACATACTACATACATACTACATACTACATATATACTACATAGTACATACATACTACATACATACATACTACATGCATACTACTGTTGTGAATTCCGCTCTTGGGCTCCCTCCGGTGGTTGTAAGTGGCACTTTTGTGAGTTCTGCTCTTGGGCTCCCTCCAGTGGTTTTAAGTGGAATGGCTGCTCCTTGCATTTAGCTGTCAGCAGCTGCTTCCACTGATTGTCTTTTCTGCTCAGCTATTTAGCCTGGCTCTTTCCTTCAGCTTGTGCCACTTGTCAATGGTTCCTGGTTGGATTCACATCTCTTTGGATTTCCCTGTTATCCTGACCAGTTCAGCAAAGCTAAGTCCTTGATTGCTCTTTTCTGTCCACATGTTGTGGACTTATCCGTTCTGTGCTTTCTATGTTTGTCCAGCTTGTCAGTATGAATTAATTCTGTGATTCTGGAAGCTCTGGGAAGCAGATTTACCCTCCACACCTTTAGTCAGGTGTGGAGATTTTTGTAAACTCTGTGTGGATTTTTTGTAGTGTTTTATACTGACCGCACAGTATTCCATCCTGTCCTATCTATCTAGCTAGACTGGCCTCCTATGCTCATCCTAGTTTCATTCTGTGTATGTCTTTTCCCTCTCCACTCACAGTCATTACTTGTGGGGGGCTATCTATCCTTTGGGGATTTTCTCTGAGGCAAGATAGTTTTCCTGTTTCTATCTTTAGGGGTAGTTAGTTCTCAGGCTGTGACGAGGTGCCCAGGGAGTGTTACGAGCATCCCACGGCTACTTCTAGTGTTGTGTTGAGCTTAGGGACTGCGGTCAGTACAGATACCACTTCCTTCAGAGCTCGTTCCATGTTGCTCCTAAACCACCAGATCATAACATACTACATACATACTACACACATACTACATACTATATACATACTACATACTACATACATACTACATACATACTACATACTACATACATACATACATACTACATACATACATACTACATAAATACTACATACATACATACATTCTACATACATACTACATACATATTACATACATACTACATACATATATACTACATACATATTATATACATACATACTACTTACATACTACATACTACATACATACTACATACATACTACATACATACATACTACATTCATTCATACATTACATACAATGCATACATACAGACATACAGTACATATAACATAGATTACATACTCATCATCACTTGTCACTTTGTTCCCTGAAGCCAGTGTCATCTGTAAAAAATATTAAAATAACAAGCAACCAATATACTCCCTGATCTGCAGAAATCCACGAGTGTCCCACGACGATCTCCCATGGAGAACGGCAGCATCAGCTAATGCGACCGCTCTCCAGTGGCACCAGGAACACAATGATGGGAGGAAGGTATCCTTCCGCACTGTATTCCTCCGCCGCTGTAAAAAAATAGTCCCTAGTCTCACTTTTGGCATTGCTGTGTGAGAAATTTTCCCACGCAGCAATTGCCATAAAGTGAGACTTTGAACTATAGTAACCTCAGTGATGCACTGCAGGAGCCATTGTCTCCTGTCAGTGTGTCACTGAGGGTCCTATAGAGCAGTGACATCACCCATTATCACTGTTCTCCAGGGGAGATCATCGTGGGACACTCGTTATTAATTAGACTACGGCAGACAGGAAGTATACGGTTTTTTATTTTACGTTTTTTGCAGGCGCTGAAGTATGGTAAGTATGGTTAAATGAAGAATATTAAAATACTTTTTTCCTAAAGTGTGTGTGTTTTATTAACCCTTTATTACTATTGGATTAATAGGGTGATGTCACTGCTCTATAGGACCCTCAGTGATACACTGACAGGAGACAATGGCTCCTGCAGTGCATCACTGAGGTTACTATAGTTGAAAGTCTCACTTTAAGGCTATTGCTGCGTGGGAAACTTTCTCACACAGCAATGTCAAAAGTGAGACTAGGGACTATTTTTTTACAGCGGCAGAGGAATACAGTGCGGAGGGATACCTTCCTCCCATGATTGTGTTACTGGAGCCCATGGAGAGCGGTCGCATCAACTGATGCTGCCGTTCTCCACAGGAGATCGTCGTGGGACACTTGTGGATTTCGGAGGATCAGGGAGTATATTGGTTGTTTGTTATTTTAATATTCTTTACAGGTGACACTGGCTTCGGGGATCAAAATGACAAGTAATGGTGAGTAACATAGTAATATAGTAACATAGTTAGTAAAGCCGAAAAAAGACATTTGTCCATCCAGTTCAGCCTATATTCCATCATAATAAATCCCCAGATCTACGTCCTTCTACAGAACCTAATAATTGTATGATACAATATTGTTCTGCTCTAGGAAGACATCCAGGCCTCTCTTGAACCCCTCGACTGAGTTCGCCATCACCACCTCCTCAGGCAAGCAATTCCAGATTCTCACTGCCCTAACAGTAAAGAATCCTCTTCTATGTTGGTGGAAAAACCTTCTCTCCTCCAGACGCAAAGAATGCCCCGTTGTGCCCGTCACCTTCCTTGGTATAAACAGATCCTCAGCGAGATATTTGTATTGTCCCCTTATATACTTATACATGGTTATTAGATCGCCCCTCAGTCATCTTTTTTCTAGACTAAATAATCCTAATTTCGCTAATCTATCTGGGTATTGTAGTTCTCCCATCCCCTTTATTAATTTTGTTGCCCTCCTTTGTACTCTCTCTAGTTCCATTATATCCTTCCTGAGCACCGGTGCCCAAAACTGGACACAGTACTCCATGTGCGGTTTAACTAGGGATTTGTACAGAGGCAGTATAATGCTCTCATCATGTGTATCCAGACCTCTTTTAATGCACCCCATAATCCTGTTTGCCTTGGCAGCTGCTGCCTGGCACTGGCTGCTCCAGGTAAGTTTATCATTAACTAGGATCCCCAAGTCCTTCTCCCTGTCACATTTACCCAGTGGTTTCCCATTCAGTGTGTAATGGTGATATTGATTCCTTCTTCCCATGTGTATAACCTTACATTTATCATTGCTAAACCTCATCTGCCACCTTTCAGCCCAAGTTTCTAACTTATCCAGATCCATCTGTAGCAGAATACTATCTTCTCTTGTATTAACTGCTTTACATAGTTTTGTATCATCTGCAAATATCAATATTTTACTGTGTAAACCTTCTACCAGATCATTAATGAATATGTTGAAGAGAACAGGTCCCAATACTGACCCCTGCGGTACCCCACTGGTCACAGCGACCCAGTTAGAGACTATACCATTTATAACCACCCTCTGCTTTCTATCACTAAGCCAGTTACTAACCCATTTACACACATTTTCCCCCAGACCAAGCATTCTCATTTTGTGTACCAACCTCTTGTGCTGCACGGTATCAAACGCTTTGGAAAAATCGAGATATACCACGTCCAATGACTCACCGTGGTCCAGCCTATAGCTTACCTCTTCATAAAAACTGATTAGATTGGTTTGACAGGAGCGATTTCTCATAAACCCATGCTGATATGGAGTTAAACAGTTATTCTCATTGAGATAATCCAGAATAACATCCCTCAGAAACCCTTCAAATATTTTACCAACAATAGAGGTTAGACTTACTGGCCTATAATTTCCAGGTTCACTTTTAGAGCCCTTTTTGAATATTGGCACCACATTTGCTATGCGCCAGTCCTGCGGAACAGACCCTGTCGCTATAGAGTCCCTAAAAATAAGAAATAATGGTTTATCTATTACATTACTTAGTTCTCTTAGTACTCGTGGGTGTATGCCATCCGGACCCGGAGATTTATCTATTTTAATCTTATTTAGCCGGTTTCGCACCTCTTCTTGGGTTAGATTGGTGACCCTTAATATAGGGTTTTCATTGTTTCTTGGGATTTCACCTAGCATTTCATTTTCCACCGTGAATACCGTGGAGAAGAAGGTGTTTAATATGTTAGCTTTTTCCTCGTCATCTACAACCATTCTTTCCTCACTATTTTTTAAGGGGCCTACATTTTCAGTTTTTATTCTTTTACTATTGATATAGTTGAAGAACAGTTTGGGATTAGTTTTACTCTCCTTAGCAATGTGCTTCTCTGTTTCCTTTTTGGCAGCTTTAATTAGTTTTTTAGATAAAGTATTTTTCTCCCTATAGTTTTTTAGAGCTTCAATGGTGCCATCCTGCTTTAGTAGTGCAAATGCTTTCTTTTTACTGTTAATTGCCTGTCTTAATTCTTTGTTTAGCCACATTGGGTTTTTCCTATTTCTAGTCCTTTTATTCCCACAAGTATAGAGTATGTACTCTAAGTTTAATGTACTGTATGTCTGTATGTATTGTATGCAATGTATGAATGTAGTAAAGAGTCCACCACTCCTTATGGGTCATTTGCATCAAAGCTATTCCATCCAGCATGTCCATATGGATGTTCCGTCTCTGAACCCTGCTTATACAGGTACTATACAGATGATCAGGTTTTTAAATACATCAGATGGGGATTATATACATTAGGTAGGACTGCTCTAGATGGGTATAACTTGATGATTGGTAGAGCAGCTTAGTATACTTTTTTTGCAAAAAAAAACGCATCAACTAAATGCCCTGTTTTTTCCATCTTTTGACTAGCACTTGCTTATTACTGTGATTTTTTTTTACAACAAAGTATTTTTTACCTCACTGTGCTCTTTTGTGTCTTCAAGTGTTTTGGTGGTGTGTGAACAGGTTCCTACAGACTTGTTCAATGTGCAAGTAGCCCATGTATTTCTGGTTCTATAATTGTTCTCTTGTTTTTACAAGACTAGGGAGTCCACCACTCCTTATGGGTCATTTGCATCTAAGCTGTTCCATCCAGCATGTCCACATGGATATTCCGTCTCTGAACCCTGCTTATACAGGTACTATACAGATGATCAGGTTTTTAAATACATCAGATGGGGATTATATACATTAGGTAGGACTGCTCTAGATGGGTATAACTTGACGATTGGTGGAGCTACTAAGTATACATCTTTATGCAAAAAAAGTATCAACTAAATACCCTGTTTTTTCCATCTTTTGACTAGCACTTGCTTATTACTGTGATTTTTTTTTACAACAGAGTATTTTTGACCTCACTGCGCTCTTTTGTATCTTCAAGTTTTTTGGTAGTGTGTGAACAGGTTCCTACAGACTTGTTCAATGTGCAAGTAGCCCATGTGTTTCTGGTTCTATAATTGTTCTCTTGTTTCTACAAGACTAGGGAGTCCACCACTCCTTATGGGTCATTTGCATCTAAGCTGTTCCATCCAGCATGTCCACATGGATATTCCGTCTCTGAACCCTGCTTATACAGGTACTATACAGATGATCAGGTTTTTAAATACATCAGATGGGGATTATATACATTAGGTAGGACTGCTCTAGATGGGTATAACTTGACGATTGGTGGAGCTACTAAGTATACATCTTTATGCAAAAAAAGTATCAACTAAATACCCTGTTTTTTCCATCTTTTGACTAGCACTTGCTTATTACTGTGATTTTTTTTTACAACAGAGTATTTTTGACCTCACTGCGCTCTTTTGTGTCTTCAAGTTTTTTGGTAGTGTGTGAACAGGTTCCTACAGACTTGTTCAATGTGCAAGTAGCCCATGTGTTTCTGGTTCTATAATTGTTCTCTTGTTTCTACAAGACTAGGGAGTCCACCACTCCTTATGGGCATTTGCATCAAAGCTGTTCCATCCAGCATGTCCACATGGATATTCCGTCTCTGAGCCCTGCTTATACAGGTACTATACAGATGATCAGGTTTTTAAATACATCAGATAGGGATTATATACATTAGGTAGGAATGCTCTATATGGGTATACCTTGACAATTGGTGGAGCGGCTTAGTATACATTTTTTTGCAAAAAAAGTATCAACTAAATACCCTGTTTTCTACATTTTGACTAGCACTTGCTTATTACTGTAATTTTTTTTACAACAGAGTATTTTTGACCTCACTGTGCTCTTTTGTGTCTTCATGTGTGCATGTATGTACTGTGTGTAATGTATGAATGTACTGTGCATAGTATGTATGTATGTAGTATGCATGTTTTTATTTTTTTATTTTTTTTTAAACACATTAGCCAGATGATGGGACTTCTACTGTTCCATCATTGGCTAATGTGTCAATCCCTGTCACTGTAGCAGGCATCGTCCGATGGGACTTGTACTCCCATCAGACAATGCCTGCACACACGCACAGACCCCTGGCAGCCCGCACAGAGCTCCGGCAGCCTGCACAGAGCCCCGGTAGGCCCGCACAAAGCCCCGGCAGGCCGCACAGAGCCCCAGCAGCCTGCACAGAGCCCCGGCATCTCGTGCAGAGCCACGGCAGCCTGCACAGAGCCCCGGCAGGCCCATACAGACCCCCGGCAGGCCCGCACAGAGCCCCGGCAGGCCCATACAGATCCACGGCAGCCTGCACAGACCCCGGCAGCCTGCTCAGAGCCCTGGCAGGCCCGCACAGACCCAGGCAGCCTGCACAGATCCCAGGCAGCCCGCACAGAGCACCGGCAGGCATGCACAGACCCCGCCCGCACACACAGACATGCACAGTGTCCGCCCACGCACCGTCCACACTCTTTCACCCTCCGGAACAGCATGTAGAAGAACAGAAAGGGCTTATTTTCATTCCGATATTTGTGTCCCATTGACTTGCATTGGTATCGGGTATCGGTATCGGCAATATCCGATATTATTTGGATATCAGCCGATCCAATCCGATACCGATACTTCTGGATTTCGGAAGGTATCGCTCAACACAAGTAACGAGTGGTGACAAGCACACTCGCTCATTACTAGTCAGCACACATTATGATGTCCACACAATACATACAGGGGATGGAATAAGGGGATGCAATATGTTGCCACCACACACAGTATTTGGCCTCCTTCAGCACATCACTCATACAGAATGATGCCCCAGGCACTACATTTCCACCCGCACCTGCCCAAAGTGATGCTTCCACACCACATTTCCTGCCACTCAAGAATGCCCCTACAAGCAGTATCATGTGACCCACAGAACTTCTCCATACAGTAAGTATGCTCTCCTACACACAACATTCTTCCTCACACATTATGATGCCCCCACACACTTCATTTCAGACAAGATAGTTTGAAGCCCCCTCATTCCCTCACCCCATTACAAGTAAAGATGCCCCACAGTACTCCACACAATCTAGAGCTAGCACACACAGTATGATGCTCCCATAGCTCCTCCAAGAACCCCCACACTATACGATTGCCCCTACAGCCTCACACACACAGTATTATGGATCCTACAGAGTATAATTATTTCCATAGTTCACCCATGTAGTGTGATGCCTCCACAGTTCTCACACAGTATTATGTCCCTACAGCAACCCTCAGTACGATCTCTCCACAATCCCCACAGAGATGCACCCACAGACAGTACGATGCCCCCCACAGCTCCACACACAGTATGATACCTTCCTGTCAGGACCTTAAGACACTACCTAGACAGAATAGAGAAGCAAGCAGCTATTTAACTGTAGCTGTTTTCTGAGGTAAGGTAATTTCCTGAAGTCAGGAAATACCCCCAAACCTCCCAGAAAAGCTGGATAGCTCGCCATATTCAGGACTGTCCTAGATCTGGGATAATTGGAAAGTATGCAAACGCATCTCCACTTATCTCACAGATTAAAAAAGAACTAATTTCCACACAGTCCACTTTCAGTAACTATTTTACTTAGGAACGAAGATATTCCTACTTGGTTTTGATAAGCGCTCAACGAAAACACATCAAACAAACATTTCGCATGAAGGCAATATACACTGTGTTGGACACCTCGGCACCCAAGAGGACTGTTTCTGATATTTTCTTTATGTGAATTTACCTGTTGGCATGCCTATCTGAATCGGCCATCGTTAGCTTATTACATGCTGAGAAAAAACTGGTTTAATTAAACTCGACTGCAGTTCAGCACAGTGGTTCACAATCTGAAGAATATACAACCCCTGGCAAAAATTATGGAATCACCGGCCTTGGAGGATGTTCATTCAGTTGTTTAATTTTGTAGAAAAAAAACAGATCACAGACATGGCACAAAACTAAAGTCATTTCAAATGGCAACTTTCTGGCTTTAAGAAACACTAAAAGAAATCGAGAACAAAACATGTGGTAGTCAATAATGGTTCCACACTAATAGCCATGTTTATTGGCTCTATTACAGCCACATGCAGGGTGCAAATGCACTGCAGGGTGCAGCCAGCCCATAAACCAAGATGTTAGCAACACATGTAAAAAATACCAGATCAATAACCACTCTCCACCTACCCATTCCTGGAGGGGGTGACTGCCCAGTATACAATTGCACAATGAAGGCCCACATAGGGCGTTGTTCACACAAGGGTACTGCATAGTGTCTGGTTCCAAGATCTGGGCAGATAAGTGTTGGTACCTATTTTCTGCTATTTTAAATTGAATTTTTGGAGACTTTGAGTCTTTAGTGGATTTGCTATTTAGTTTAATATATTACAGCCACAAAACATGCATGACAGGGATCCGAGCATCGCATCCAAGCTTCGGCAATACTCGGTTGAGACTCGAGCATGCTTGGAAAACTCATGTAATGAGTACACTCGATCATCTCTAGTTACTATGTGAGGTTTTCAAGATCAAGGATGAATGTGTCCGACACTTATTGGTGAAGTCTAGCTGACATTTATGTGCCCGGTGAAGTTGACAATTATGGGAATACTTTGGTTAAAGCCTACAACTGTTGTATACTCCAACATTCCTTTTCAACAGCTTGAATGGTAGATATACATTTAGTTCACCTCTGTTTTCTCTTGTTGAAACCCTTGGTTCTATACGTGGGTTTGGTTGAATCTCCTCACTTATGGTATGGGTATGTGCTAACCTCTGGTAACTGTCAGTTTTATTGTCTCTTCTTATTTCCAGTGATGTCATCACATTATCTTTCAGATCTTTGTAAGGGTGTGACAGGGACTGTCATATTCCTGCCTTGAAGATAACAAATGTAAAGTGTGACATGTGATGTTATTGCGGTTTATGGTGTAATGTAAAATGCATAGAATGTTAAAGGAACTGATTTGATGCTGCTGTGTGGTTACTGTATTGGTAATGCCTAAGGTGACCTGGTGTACTCAGATCAGGAGTAGGGAAATTATAGAACATAGTTTAGTGTTTTGTTAGTGATAGATAGGAACGTTAGTGCACCTAGACAGTTGTGGGCCTATTAGTGTATAATATACACCATATGATAGTTTGTGCAATTCCGATTGTTCACAGCGCACCTCTCTAAAGCCAGCATGGGTACATCCGGCTTCAGAGGATCAATGATGAGTGGGGAAGAAGCTGTGCAAGAGGTAAGTATGGCGCTTGCAATGTCGCCAGCACTTGTTAGTTATGTTATCACGTCCACAGGGGCGAGAAAAAATGCTAAGTTGGCTGACTAGTCTGCAGACACTAACGCCACCTTGACTAGTCAAATCCCTCATTTGCATATCATGAACGAACTTTAGAAATAGTTTTTCTAAAGATTTGTTTACGTGTGTAATGTAATACAGGGACTGTTAGGCGGTGTGTCCACATAAATGAAATATAATATAAACTTTGGCACTCCATTTTGCAAGCAAATGAATCACAGACATTCAAATTAAGCCAACGTTTCGGCCCGTCTGTGGCCTTTATCAAGGTATGCCTTTGTAGTTGCTGTGATAAGGCTTCAGGGTATGTGGATGCCGTGAGAGGACTCAAAGAACAAGTCCTCCATGTTGCCAAGGAGATATCTTAATTTCAATGTCTGTGATTCAAATTCAAAGCCATGAGTCTGACCAGACGTGTCTGACCATCTTTGAAATTCAATCTTTTAAATTACAGATTTTTAGTTACTATGAATTAGACTAGAATTCCATGAAGCACTTACCCATTCATCACTACTGTACTTTCATCATCCTCATCACCAACTGTATCATCTAATCGAGTTGTTTTGTCTAACCACAGGTATGCTGCTCATCTACTCAGCTTTTCCTGCTATGTCTGTCTATATGAAGTGCATATAATTCACACCTGGTATGCTTTGCTTACCCATTATTTTCTATCCATATGTACTTCATTCCTCTTGCTTCTCGCTTGCATAGCTGAGTGATCAATCTACCCTACCCCCTCTTTATGACCTGGCTTAACTGCAAACATGTGCTTTGGACACACACGCCCACATCCCTTCTCAGCTGTGAGCCCTTAGGTGCACATAAATTCAAAGTCATGAGTCTGACCAGACGTGTCTGACCATCTTTGAAATTCCATCTTTTAAATTACAGATTTTTAATTACTATGAATTAGACTAGAATTGGACTGGAATTGACTGGAAGGTAAAGGAATAGAAAACTACTATGATGTTTTGGTTTCTTTTATCATTCACCCCCATACTACTTTATTTCTTCCTATCTCCGGTAATCCCTCCACCCAGTAAGGAACTAGTCATTTCTTCCTCCATCCTCCCCAGCCACCTCACCTCCTCCACAGAACTGTTCCTCTACATACAATCCTTTTTCTCCAGGCACAAATGGCCACATCATGACCTATCGAGCTCACATCTTCTAGTGCTCTGTCTGCTGCTCCTCACTGCTGGCGACATATCCCCAAATCCAGGCCCTCTTCAACACATCCCAAACTCAATTGTAATCCCCTGCCACGATCCTTTACACGTCTTCGCAACCACAGTAACCTCATACCCATTCATCCAGCCCCCACTCCCCCTATCCCCCTACCTGGAGCACTATGGAACACACGCTCTGTCTGCAATAAACTGTCATTTATCCACGACCTCTTTATCAATGACTCAACCTCTCCAGCCGCACTTTCCTATGGTGGATTCCACCTCTCTCACACCCCTCATCCCAGCAACAAACGTGGTGGAGAGGTTGGCATGCTCCTGTCCGATACCTGCTCCTTTACCCCAATTCCAGGTGCACTCTGTCCGCATCTACTCCACCTCCAACCTCCATCTGTCTGTCATCTATGGACCCCCAGAACTAGCCATCTCCACTTTTCTTGACCACTTCACCACTTTATTTCCTCTCAGCCGACATCCCCACTATCATCATGGGTGACTTTAATATCCACATTGACACTTCCAACTCAGCCGCCTCTAAACTTTTATCGCTCACTGCCTCCTTTTTTTTCTCACTCAATGGTCATCTGGAGCCACCCATAAAGATGGCCACACACTGGACCTCATCTTCACCCGCCTCTGTTCCCTTACTAATCTCACTAACTCACTAACTCCCTCCCCACTCATCTCAGCTGAAGACTTCGCCTCATTTTTCAAGCAGAAAATTGAGAACATCAGAGACAATTTTAGTAAACAACCCCCAGAACCCTTCCTCCCAACTACCCAGCCCTCCACCTCCAAAACCAACTTCTCCACCATTACAGAAGACGGACTCTCCACTCTACTCTCAAGATCGCATCTCACCACCTGTGCACTTGACCCACTCCCATCCCACTTCATCCCAAACCTCACCACAGTCTTCATCCCAACCCTAACCCATCTCTTTAACCTATCACTAACAACTGGCATTTTCCCCTCAAGCTTTAAACATGCCACAATCACACCTATCCTCAAAAAGCCCTCTCTTGACCCATCCTCTGTATCTAGCTATCGCCCTATATCACTTCTCCCCTTTGCCTCAAAACTACTGGAACAACATGTCCATATTGAACTGTCCTCCCATCTATCTTCCTGCTCCTTCTTCGACCGCTTTCAATCAGGCTTCCGGTCACACCACTCCACTGAAACTGCCCTAACTAAGGTCACCAATGACCTATTAACCGCCAAGAGCAAGCGACACTACTCTGCCCTCCTCCTCCTGGACCTGTCCTCTGCCTTTGACACAGTGGACCATTCCCTGCTGCTACAGACCCTCTCATCCCTTGGCATCACAGAATTGGCCCTATCCTGGATCTCATCATACCTAACTGACCGTACATTCAGCGTCTCCCACTCACACACCACCTCCTCACCTCGCCCCCTATCTGTCGGAGTCCCGCAAGGTTCAGTTCTAGGACCCCTGCTCTTCTCCATCTACACCTTTGGCCTGGGACAGCTCATAGAATCTCACGGCTTTCAGTATCATCTCTATGCTGACGACACACAGATCTACATCTCTGGACCAGATATCACCTCCCTACTAACCAGAATCCCTCAATGTCTGTCTGCTATTTCATCCTTCTTCTCCACTAGATTTCTAATACTTAACATGGACAAAACAGAATTCATCATCTTTCCCCCATCTCACGCGATCTCCCCAACGAACCTATCCATTACAGTAAACGGCTGCCCACTCTCCCCAGTCCCACAAGCCCGCTGTCTTGGGGTAATCCTTGACACTGATCTCTCCTTTAAACCACATATCCAAACCCTTTCCACTTCCTGTCGCCTCCAACTCAAAAATATTTCACGGATCCGCACATTCCTAAACCAAGAATCTGCAAAAACCCTAGTCCATGCCCTCATCATCTCCCGCCTTGACTACTGTAACCTCCTGCTCTGTGGCCTCCCCTCTAACACTCTTGCACCCCTCCAATCTATTCTAAACTCTGCTGCCCGACTAATCCACCTGTCCCCCCGCTATTCCCCGGCCTCTCCCCTCTGTCAATCCCTGCACTGGCTCCCCATCACCCAGAGACTCCAGTACAAAAGCCTAACCATGACATATAAAGCCATCCACAACCTGTCTCCTCCATACATCTGTGACCTCGTCTCCCGGTACTTTCCTGCACACAACCTCCGATCCTCACAAGATCTCCTTCTCTACTCCCCTATTATCTCCTCTTCCCACAATCGCATACAAGATTTCTCTCGTGCATCCCCCCTACTCTGGAATGCTCTACCACAACATATCAGACTCTCGCCTACCATCGAAATTTTCAAAAAGAACCTGAAGACCCACCTCTTCCGACAAGCCTACAACCTGCAGTAACCACCGATTGACCAAACCGCTGCACGGCCAGCTCTACCCTCACCTACTGTATCCTCACCCATCCCATGTAGATTGTGAGCCCTCGCGGGCAGGGTCCTCTCTCCTCCTGTACCAGTTGTGACTTGTATTTTTCAAGATTATTGTACTTGTTTTATTATGTATACCCCTCCTCACATGTAAAGCGCCATGGAATAAATGGCGCTATAATAATAAATAATAATAATAATAATAATAATAACTCACCCCTCCCCGTCTGACCCTGACCACAACCTACTGACAATCTCTTCCCTCGCCCCTCCTAGAGTGCAACCTCCACTCCACAAACTCACTCACCCTCGCTGAAATCTCAAACACCTCAATTTACAATCACTCTCTGAGTCCCTTTTTATAATACCACAATAACAGCAACACTCAATTCGGCCGCCCCGCTCATGCATAGTAAAACTCGTAGAATCAACAGGCAGCCCTGGCTAACCAGCCTGACCAAAGAACTGAGAAGAAAAAAAGGAAGGCTGACAGCACTCACTTGTCAGGGCTCCGGTTCCAAGTCCAGGGAACCTTCCAGGACAATCAGAGACTCAAATAGTAAAGTAACAGCACTCCATCCAGCTTGAAAAAGACCTATTTGGTCGAAACATTGCTTCACTATGGCAAATTAAACCTGCCTTTTTGAACTACTACACCTGGATGGAGCGCTGTTACTTTACTATTTGACCAAATAACTTAGACGGGCTTCCAGGATCGCTGAACGGTGATGGAAGAGATCTCGTTCTGCTGAGTACTTCACTGCATACACGCAGTCCCTCGCCAGCTTCAAGTCCATGCTCACTGCAACAAAACAAACTTACTTCTCATCTCTCATATCCTCCCTGACTCACAACCCTAAACAGCTCTTCAACACTTTCAATTCTCTACTCCTTCCCCCAGCATCTCCTCCCTCCCCTTTCATTTCAGCTGAAGAATTTGCCTCTTTCTTTAAGCAGAAGATTGATACCATCAGACAAAGCTTTGGCCTGCAGCCCCTAATGCCCCTCCTCTTGACTTCTCAGCCCTGTTCCAAAGCCAGCTTCTCCACCATGACAGACGATCAGCTCTCCATCCTTCTGTCAAGATCACGTCTCGTCACTTGCACGCTTGACCGGCTCCCATCCCACCTCATCCCTAATCTCGCAAAAGTCTTCATCCCATCCCTAACACAACTCTTCAACCTCTCATTTACAAACGGTGTCTTCCCCTCATCCTTCAAACACGCATCAATCACACCTATCCTCAAAAACCCTCTCTCGACCCATCCTCTGTGTCCAGCTATTGCCCAATATCCCTTCTCCCTTATGCCTCAAAACTACTGGAACAGCATGTCCATCTTGAACTGTCCTCCCACCTCTCCTCCTGCTCCCACTTTGAATGGTTAAAATCGGGTTTCCAACCACATCACTCAACTAAAACTGCCCTAACTAAAGTGACCTATGACCTATTAACCGCCAAGAAGGAAATAATGGTGTGCACTCAGGTCAGAGGTAAGTAGGTGCTGGTAAAACAGACCGTTTGGTCCAAAACAGTCCAATATCAAAAATTACCACACACTTGAAGCTGGTATGATACAAATATATAACAAGTTTATTGTGTTCACAAAACAGGTTGCCACAAAAAGGAAACAAAAAGTGCAGATAGAAACCCAACGTTTCGACCCTCCCGGTCCTTATTCATGGGATTACTTGATGCACGCTAGGATACATATGTAGGTGGCAGGCATAGGGTAGAAGGGCAAGTCCCTTGGTATATAAGCTGTCGCTTAACCTGGAACAGGCTGGGAATATGCTGTTTTGTAATGCAAAGCGATAGTGGCACACAGAGGCTGTGACATCCGTAGTGGGCCTGTGTATGGCTGGATGACCCGTGCGGGCAGCACTCCTGAGGCTTGTAGTGACATAAATGGAGGGTGCTGGATGAGCAGCGCTCCTGCGCCCTGCTGCTGCGACATGCTAACCGCCAAGAGCAAGCAACACTACTCTGTCCTCCTACTCCTGGACCTATCTTCTGCCTTTGACACTGTGGACCACTCCCTCCTGTTACAGATTCTCTTATCTCTTGGCATCAAAGACTTGGCCCTATCCTGGATCTCATCATATCTAACAGACCGGACATTTAGTGTCTCCCTATCCCACACCACCTCCTCATCACGCCCCCTGTCTGTCGGTGTTCCCCAAGGCTCAGTTCTAGGATCCTTACTCTTCTCCATCTACACCTTCGGCGTGGGACAGCTCATAGAATCCCACAGTTTACAATATCATCTCTACACTGATGACACACAGATCTACCTATCTGGACCTGACCTCACTTCCTTACTGACCAAAATCCCTCAATGTCTGCCTGCTATTATATCCTTCTTTTCTGCTCATTTTCTAAAACTGAACATGGACAAAATAGAATTCATCATCTTTCCCCTGCCTCACTCTACCCCTCCACCCGACCTATCCAACAATGTCAATGTCTGCTCACTTTCCCCGGTCCTTCACGCTCTGTGCCTCGGGGTGAACCTTAACTCTACCCTCTCGTTTGAGCCACATATCCAAGCCCTTGCCTCCTCTTGCCAATTCCAACTCAAAAACATTTCCGGATCCGTGCATTCCTTGACCATGAAACCACAAAACACTAGTACATGCCCTTATCATCTCCCACCTCGACTACTGCAACCTCCTACTCTCTGGCCTCCCCTCTAGCACTCTGGCACCACTCCAATCCATCCTAAACTCTGCTGCCTGACTAATCCACCTGTCTCCCCGTTACTCCCCAGCTCCTCCTCTCTGCCAGGCCCTTCACTGGCTTTCTATTGCCCAGAGGCTACAATTCAAAATACTAACAATGACATACAAAGCCATTCACAACCTGACTCCTCCATACATATGTGATATGGTCTCCCGTTACCTACCTACACGCAACCTTCGATCGCCTCTTGATCTCCTTCTCAACTCCTCTGTCATCTCTTCCTCCCACAACTGCATCCAAGACTTCTCCTGTGCTTCCTCTATATTCTGGAACTCTCTACCCCAACACATCAGGCTTTCGCCTACCACGTAAACCTTCAAAATGAACCTGAATACCCACCTCTTCCGACAAGCCTACAACCTGCAGTGATCCCCAGTCTACTGAACCGCCACATGACCAGCTCTACCCTCACCTAGTGTATCCTCACCCATCCCCTGTACACTGTGAGCCTTTGCAGGCAGGGTCCTCTCTCCTCCTGTACTTGTGTGTGCCTTGTTTTACTCATGTTTATTGTACTTGTCTATATTTGTCCCATTCACATGTAAAGCGACATGGAATAAATGGCGCTATAAAAATGTATAATAATAATAATAAAATGTAAGTTTATACATAAACTTTCATTTACTTTCAATTTATTTACTATTATATTTCTGAGTATCCTTATGTAGTTGAGCGACCCATCATCGATTGTAGCGTGTTTACATATGGAGAAGCAACTGCTACTGGTTCTGGGGACACGGGTGATGTAAAGTTCTCTTTAAGTGGTCTAGCAACAGGCTACTGGGGCAGACAGGGTAAGGAGACAGTTAAAGCGGCATTCATATCTCCAGGATCCTATCCAAATATGTAGTAGGTGTAGTAATAATAACATTAGATAATACCTCCAATTAGAAATGTGGTATAGTTTTTTCTGATCTTGGATCTGAGGATGTGGATGTAGTGGAGGCCTCCAACCTGAAACCGAATGCACTGCATTGTGCACAGCACAACATGGGTGGACTGGGACACTGATTATTTGTGGGGTGCTAGAGTGTGGAGTAGCAGCAGCTTGCCCAGGGCTACCTCCCTGGGCACCTTACAACTTCAGCAAAATTAATACTATTGCTATTAGTAATTCTGTCTTTTATGTTGTTTAGGATTCTTTTATCTTTTGCACTTGTCCCTGTGTCCAATAAAGATTAATTTTATTGCTCTGTTATGTATTTTGCGCTTGACTTCTCACCAAGCCACAGTTCATATAGGAAATTGCAAGGAAGTAGAGAGAGCGCAATAGGATCGTAGCTGGTTACGTAATTTTAAACGATGAAAGGTTGTGCTAACCTGATAAGGTTGTGATCACACAAAATTAAAGAAGGCATGTAATCCCAGCTGCAGCAGGTCCACGGGTCCAGAGACTAGAGTTGAGCGACCTTGACCTTTTTAGAGTCGAGCCGGGTTTTGCGAAACCCGACTATGTCCAAAGTCGGGTCGAGTGAAATCGGCCGATTATGACGTAAAGTCGGGATCGACCGAAACACGAAACCCAATGCAAGTCAATGGGGCAGCATAGTCGGCAGTGAGTGGGGGCCAGGAAAACACCTAGAGTGCCCATTTTAATGTCAAAACCATCCATTCTTCTTAATGAAGCTTGTCAAGCGTAATTTACCTTATAATAATTGGAAGGCATTTGAAATTGGGGGTCATTTGGCTAAAGTTGTGGGGGGTAGGGCTGGTTCAAGTAATTAGTGGGCCCAGGAAATCTGGACCACGTCACGGCAGTGGAGCAGGGAGAGGTAAGTATTTCAACTTTGCAAGTGCTGTGAACCTGAGCAAGCAGGGGGGGCCCACTCGTTGGCATTGGCACTGGCACAGGGCCCCTCAAAGTACAGCGGTGTGTTTGCACGGCGGGGGCGCCTCCCACCGGCAGCAACACTTTTGCGTACTATGAGAGGCCCTGTGCCAGTGACGTCGCCAACTAGTATTCCTCCCCCCACCTGATGAAGGAACCTGCACTTTCATCTGCACCTTCCTCTTTGTCCCCGTGTAAGGTGGTATGGTATGCGGGAAGAGCAACCTGACTTTCAGCAGGGTCACAATGTTGTTGTGTAGCGTGCACGGGGAATGTTGCGTTATGGGTCAATGTACCAGCAGACTCATCTATCACTGGCTGGGCAATGGGCACGATGAAGTGGAAACACAGATATAGGCCCAAAGAAGAAAGTGGGCTAAATGCAGTTCAAAATTGGTAACACAGGAATAACCAGGGGGCATTGCAGTGGAGGACAACTGGAATGAGAGGCTGACACAGAGAGTAGGGCCAAATCAGTAAGTAGTCGAAATGCAGTTCAAAATTGGCAACCGTAGTAAACAGGCGGCACAGCTTTGTTCAGTGGAGGAGAACAGCAAGGAGTGGCAGACACCGATAGTAGGCCCCAAACCAACTAGTACGCCAAATGCAGTTGTTCCATTTAACCACAATTTAATGAGAGCCTGAAGATAGAAGCTCAGGAAAGGCAACCTGGGGAACACCTTGGAGTGTAACACACCATCTCTCTCCACCCCATACCCATTTTGTATGGCCTAATGCAGTGTACTTTTCTACAACTACTAAACGAGAGTCGGAAGACCGAAGCAATGGCAAGGAAACCTGGGGAACACCTTAGAGTGTAACACACCCTCTCTCTACACCCCATACCCAATTTGAAGGTCTAATGCAGTGTAGTTTCCAAGAACTACTAAACGAGAGCCGGAAGATCGAAGCTCAGGAAAGGCAACCTGGGGAACACCTTGGAGTGTAACACACCCTCTCGCTACACCCCATACCCAATTTGAAGGCCTAATGCAGCGTAGTTTCCAACAACTACTAAACGAGAGCCGGAAGATCGAAGCTCAGGAAAGGCAACCTGGGGAACACCTTGGAGTGTAACAAACCCTCTCTCTACACCCCATACCCAATTTGTAGGCCTAATGCAGCGTAGTTTCCGACAACTACTAAACGAGAGCCGGAATATCGAAGCTCAGGAAAGGCAACCTGGGGAACACCTTGGAGTGTAACACACCCTCTCTCTACACCCCATACCCAATTTGAAGGCCTAATGCAGTGTAGTTTCCAACAACTACTAAACGAGAGCCGGAATATCGAAGCTCAGGAAAGGCAACCTGGGGAACACCTTGGAGTGTAACACACCCTCTCTCTACACCCCATACCCAATTTGAAGGCCTAATGCAGTGTAGTTTCCAAGAACTACTAAACGAGAGCCGGAAGATCGAAGCTCAGGAAAGGCAACCTGGGGAACACCTTGGAGTGTAACACAACGTCTCTCTACACGACGGAAGGGCTGATTCTTAGGAAGGAAGGCTGTTGGAAATAAGCATTGCGCGTCCGAGGGTGATTAGATTCTTATTAGGTATATACTCACCCTCGGACGCGCCCTGCTTCTTTATTTGGAATGAATGTTTATTTGCAATGTGGTGTTGACTTTCTCTATTATTTTGGTAATTAATGATTTTATTATTTTCATTATTTTGCATCTTCTCGGCAATAATATAAAGAAGACGCGACAGGACAACACTCGGTGGATGCCATATGTGTGTTTTCAATTTAAAAAAACTTTCAGTTAACTACTTGCAGGAGAAAGTAATTGTAGCTGGTGGTCATTTTTAGTACTGTACCAGATTTTAGTTGTGTGTTTGTTTTTAATGTTAAAATGTCTGCATTTGATATCTCACCAGTATTTTCTTTTTTATAAGCAAAATACTTATTTTTATATTTTCTGATGTTGGTTCCAGGGGTACACGGCCAGCAGTGCCCTGGTCAGTGTAGTAGTAGTTGAAAGAATGGACCGCAGACAGGCATCGAAGGCCTAAAATAAAAACACATGGCTGTAGGCAATTTTAAATTGGTTCCAGGGGTACACGGACAGCAGTGGTGTGGTCAGTGGAGGCCTAGTGGAAGGAGTGACCGCAGACAGGCATCGAAGGCCTAAAATAATAACACATGGCTGTAGGCAATTTTAAATTGGTTCCAGGGGTACACGGGCAGCAGTGACCTGGTCAGTGTAGTAGTAGTTGAAAGAATGGACCGCAGACAGGCATCGAAGGCCTAAAATAAAAAAATTGGGCTGGCTGTAGGCAATTTTAAATTGGTTCCAGGGGTACACGGGCAGCAGTGGTGTGGTCAGTGGAGGCCTAGTGGAAGGAGTGACCGCAGACAGGCATCGAAGGCCTAAAATAATAACACATGGCTGTAGGCAATTTTAAATTGGTTCCAGGGGTACACGGGCAGCAGTGACCTGGTCAGTGTAGTAGTAGTTGAAAGAATGGACCGCAGACAGGCATCGAAGGCCTAAAATAAAAAAATTGGGCTGGCTGTAGGCAATTTTAAATTGGTTCCAGGGGTACACGGGCAGCAGTGGTGTGGTCAGTGGAGGCCTAGTGGAAGGAGTGACCGCAGACAGGCATCGAAGGCCTAAAATATTAACACATGGCTGTAGGCAATTTTAAATTGGTTCCAGGGGTACACGGGCAGCAGTGACCTGGTCAGTGTAGTAGTAGTTGAAAGAATGGACCGCAGACAGGCATCGAAGGCCTAAAATAAAAAAATGGGGCTGGCTGTAGGCAATTTTAAATTGGTTCCAGGGGTACACGGACAGCAGTGGTGTGGTCAGTGGAGGCCTAGTGGAAGGAGTGACCGCAGACAGGCATCGAAGGCCTAAAATAATAACACATGGCTGTAGGCAATTTTAAATTGGTTCCAGGGGTACACGGGCAGCAGTGACCTGGTCAGTGTAGTAGTAGTTGAAAGAATGGACCGCAGACAGGCATCGAAGGCCTAAAATAAAAAAATTGGGCTGGCTGTAGGCAATTTTAAATTGGTTCCAGGGGTACACGGACAGCAGTGGTGTGGTCAGTGGAGGCCTAGTGGAAGGAGTGACCGCAGACAGGCATCGAAGGCCTAAAATAATAACACATGGCTGTAGGCAATTTTAAATTGGTTCCAGGGGTACACGGGCAGCAGTGACCTGGTCAGTGTAGTAGTAGTTGAAAGAATGGACCGCAGACAGGCATCGAAGGCCTAAAATAAAAAAATTGGGCTGGCTGTAGGCAATTTTAAATTGGTTCCAGGGGTACACGGGCAGCAGTGACCTGGTCAGTGTAGTAGTAGTTGAAAGAATGGACCGCAGACAGGCATCGAAGGCCTAAAATAAAAAAATTGGGCTGGCTGTAGGCAATTTTAAATTGGTTCCAGGGGTACACGGGCAGCAGTGGTGTGGTCAGTGGAGGCCTAGTGGAAGGAGTGACCGCAGACAGGCATCGAAGGCCTAAAATAATAACACATGGCTGTAGGCAATTTTAAATTGGTTCCAGGGGTACACGGACAGCAGTGGTGTGGTCAGTGGAGGCCTAGTGGAAGGAGTGACCGCAGACAGGCTTCCAAGGCCTAACATAACAAACTTGGGCTGGCTGTAGGCACTTTTAAATTGGTTCCAGGGGTACACGGGCAGCAGTGGTCTGGTCAGTGGAAGTCTAGTGGAAGGAGTGACCGCAGACAGGCTTCCAAGGCCTAACATAACAAACTTGGGCTGGCTGTAGGCACTTTTAAATTGGTTCCAGGGGTACACGGGCAGCAGTGACCTGGTCAGTGTAGTAGTAGTTGAAAGAATGGACCGCAGACAGGCTTCGAAGGCCTAACATAACAAACTTGGGCTGGCTGTAGGCACTTTTAAATTGGTTCCAGGGGTACACGGGCAGCAGTGGTCTGGTCAGTGGAAGTCTAGTGGAAGGAGTGACCGCAGACAGGCTTCCAAGGCCTAACATAACAAACTTGGGCTGGCTGTAGGCACTTTTAAATTGGTTCCAGGGGTACACGGGCAGCAGTGGTCTGGTCAGTGGAAGTCTAGTGGAAGGAGTGACCGCAGACAGGCTTCGAAGGCCTAACATAACAAAATTGGGCTGGCTGTAGGCACTTTAAATTGGTTCCAGGGGTACATGGGCAGCAGTGTATGGTCAGTGGAAGTCTAGTGGAAGGAGTGACGGCAGACAGTCTTCGAAGGCCTAACATAACAAAATTGGGCTGACTGTAGGCACTTTTAAATTGGTTCCAGGGTAACACGGCCAGCAGTGCCCTGGTCAGTGTAGTAGTAGTTGAAAGAATGGACCGCAGACAGGCATCGAAGGCCTAAAATAAAAACACATGGCTGTAGGCAATTTTAAATTGGTTCCAGGGGTACACGGACAGCAGTGGTGTGGTCAGTGGAGGCCTAGTGGAAGGAGTGACCGCAGACAGGCATCGAAGGCCTAAAATAATAACACATGGCTGTAGGCAATTTTAAATTGGTTCCAGGGGTACACGGGCAGCAGTGACCTGGTCAGTGTAGTAGTAGTTGAAAGAATGGACCGCAGACAGGCATCGAAGGCCTAAAATAAAAAAATTGGGCTGGCTGTAGGCAATTTTAAATTGGTTCCAGGGGTACACGGGCAGCAGTGGTGTGGTCAGTGGAGGCCTAGTGGAAGGAGTGACCGCAGACAGGCATCGAAGGCCTAAAATAATAACACATGGCTGTAGGCAATTTTAAATTGGTTCCAGGGGTACACGGACAGCAGTGGTGTGGTCAGTGGAGGCCTAGTGGAAGGAGTGACCGCAGACAGGCATCGAAGGCCTAAAATAATAACACATGGCTGTAGGCAATTTTAAATTGGTTCCAGGGGTAGACGGGCAGCAGTGACCTGGTCAGTGTAGTAGTAGTTGAAAGAATGGACCGCAGACAGGCATCGAAGGCCTAAAATAAAAAAATTGGGCTGGCTGTAGGCAATTTTAAATTGGTTCCAGGGGTACACGGGCAGCAGTGACCTGGTCAGTGTAGTAGTAGTTGAAAGAATGGACCGCAGACAGGCATCGAAGGCCTAAAATAAAAAAATTGGGCTGGCTGTAGGCAATTTTAAATTGGTTCCAGGGGTACACGGGCAGCAGTGGTGTGGTCAGTGGAGGCCTAGTGGAAGGAGTGACCGCAGACAGGCATCGAAGGCCTAAAATAATAACACATGGCTGTAGGCAATTTTAAATTGGTTCCAGGGGTACACGGACAGCAGTGGTGTGGTCAGTGGAGGCCTAGTGGAAGGAGTGACCGCAGACAGGCATCGAAGGCCTAAAATAATAACACATGGCTGTAGGCAATTTTAAATTGGTTCCAGGGGTAGACGGGCAGCAGTGACCTGGTCAGTGTAGTAGTAGTTGAAAGAATGGACCGCAGACAGGCATCGAAGGCCTAAAATAAAAAAATTGGGCTGGCTGTAGGCAATTTTAAATTGGTTCCAGGGGTACACGGGCAGCAGTGACCTGGTCAGTGTAGTAGTAGTTGAAAGAATGGACCGCAGACAGGCATCGAAGGCCTAAAATAAAAAAATTGGGCTGGCTGTAGGCAATTTTAAATTGGTTCCAGGGGTACACGGGCAGCAGTGGTGTGGTCACTGGAGGCCTAGTGGAAGGAGTGACCGCAGACAGGCATCGAAGGCCTAAAATAATAACACATGGCTGTAGGCAATTTTAAATTGGTTCCAGGGGTACACGGGCAGCAGTGACCTGGTCAGTGTAGTTGTAGTTGAAAGAATGGACCGCAGACAGGCATCGAAGGCCTAAAATAAAAAAATTGGGCTGGCTGTAGGCAATTTTAAATTGGTTCCAGGGGTACACGGGCAGCAGTGGTGTGGTCAGTGGAGGCCTAGTGGAAGGAGTGACCGCAGACAGGCATCGAAGGCCTAAAATAATAACACATGGCTGTAGGCAATTTTAAATTGGTTCCAGGGGTAGACGGGCAGCAGTGACCTGGTCAGTGTAGTAGTAGTTGAAAGAATGGACCGCAGACAGGCATCGAAGGCCTAAAATAAAAAAATTGGGCTGGCTGTAGGCAATTTTAAATTGGTTCCAGGGGTACACGGACAGCAGTGGTGTGGTCAGTGGAGGCCTAGTGGAAGGAGTGACCGCAGACAGGCATCGAAGGCCTAAAATAATAACACATGGCTGTAGGCAATTTTAAATTGGTTCCAGGGGTACACGGACAGCAGTGGTGTGGTCAGTGGAGGCCTAGTGGAAGGAGTGACCGCAGACAGGCTTCCAAGGCCTAACATAACAAACTTGGGCTGGCTGTAGGCACTTTTAAATTGGTTCCAGGGGTACACGGGCAGCAGTGGTCTGGTCAGTGGAAGTCTAGTGGAAGGAGTGACCGCAGACAGGCTTCCAAGGCCTAACATAACAAAATTGGGCTGGCTGTAGGCACTTTAAATTGGTTCCAGGGGTACATGGGCAGCAGTGTATGGTCAGTGGAAGTCTAGTGGAAGGAGTGACGGCAGACAGTCTTCGAAGGCCTAACATAACAAAATTGGGCTGACTGTAGGCACTTTTAAATTGGTTCCAGGGTAACACGGCCAGCAGTGGCCTGGTCAGTGTAGTAGTTGTAGAAAGAAGGGACCGCAGACAGGCTTCGAAGGCCTAACATAACAAAAATGTCAAAACAATGGTATTGTCAGTGCCAGGCATTGAAGGATGTCAGCGCCTAGACTACACATTGGTGAAGCTGTGAGAGATAATTTTGCTAGTGGTAGAGCACTGTTTGAGCTGGGGGGGGGAACTGTCTTGTGGCCGGCGTTACAGGCACAGGGCCCCTCATATTACAACGGTGTGTCTGACGTTGGGTGCGCACCACCACCGCCAGAGACACTTTATTGTACTATGAGGGACCCAGTGGCAGTGCCGTCGACCAAAAGCGGCCACACCCACCTCTTCAGACAAACAGCACTCTCAAGAGTCCAAGCGCAAAGTGGCGATAGCACGGCCCCGTGTGGGGAGTTTGGCCATTTCGTGAGGTGGAAACATGTCGTATGCTGGACAATCAGGTGAAGAAAATTACGAGATTGGAAAAGTCATTCAGAATAGTCCACAGGCAAGACCTTTTCATAGGAAAGCTAGGTGTCAGCCGGGCAGGGTGGGGCAAAAGATTTTGAAATCCAGTTGTGGTTCATTTTAATGAAGGTTAGATCATCTACATTTTGGGTAGCCAGACGAGTCCTTTTTTCTGTTAGTATTGAACCTGCAGCACTGAATACTCTTTCTGATAGGACACTAGCTGCCGGGCAAGCAAGCTCCTGCAATGCATATTCTGCCAATTCTGGCCAGGTGTCTAATTTGGATGCCCAGTAATCAAATGGGAATGACGGTTGAGGGAGAACGTCGATAAGGGATGAAAAATAGTTTGTAACCATACTGGACAAATGTTGTCTCCTGTCACTTTGAATTGATGCTGCAGTACCTGTCCTGTCTGCGGTCATAGAAAAATCACTCCACAACCTGGTCAGAAAACCCCTCTGGCCAACGCCACTTCTGATTTCTGCCCCTCTAACACCTCTGGTCTGCTGGCCCCTGGAGCTCGTGTGAGAACGATCACGGGCGCTGTGTGCAGGGAATGCCAGAAGCAAACGGTCAACAAGAGTTGATTGTTTTGTTGCTAATATTAGTTCCAAGTTCTCATGTGGCATAATATTTTGCAATTTGCCTTTATAGCGAGGATCAAGGAGGCAGGCCAACCAGTAATCGTCATCGTTCATCATTTTTGTAATGCGTGTGTCCCTTTTGAGGATACGCAAGGCATAATCCGCCATGTGGGCCAAAGTTCCCGTTGTCAAATCTGCGGTTGTGCTTGGTTGAGGGGCAGTTGCAGGCAAATCTACGTCACTTGTGTCCCTCAAAAAACCAGAACCCGGCCTTGCCACGCCACCAATTTCCCGTGCCCCCGGGAAAGCTTCCTCATTAAAAATATACTCATCCCCATCATCCTCCTCATCCTCCACCTCCTCTTCGCCCGGTACCTCGTCATGTACACTGCCCTGACCAGACAATCGCTGACTGTCATCAAGGCTTTCCTCTTCCTCTGCTGCAGACGCCTGATCCTTTATGTGCGTCAAACTTTGCATCAGCAGACGCATTAGGGGGATGCTCATGCTTATTATGGCGTTGTCTGCACTAACCAGCCGTGTGCATTCCTCAAAACACTGAAGGACTTGACACATGTCTTGAATCTTCGACCACTGCACACCTGACAACTCCATGTCTGCCATCCTACTGCCTGCCCGTGTATGTGTATCCTCCCACAAAAACATAACAGCCCGCCTCTGTTCGCACAGTCTCTGAAGCATGTGCAGTGTTGAGTTCCACCTTGTTGCAACGTCTATGATTAGGCGATGCTGGGGAAGGTTCAAAGAACGCTGATAGGTCTGCATACGGCTGGAGTGTACAGGCGAACGGCGGATATGTGCGCAAAGTCCACGCACTTTGAGGAGCAGGTCGGATAACCCCGGATAACTTTTCAGGAAGCACTGCACCACCAGGTTTAAGGTGTGAGCCAGGCAAGGAATGTGTTTCAGTTGGGAAAGGGAGATGGCAGCCATGAAATTCCTTCCGTTATCACTCACTACCTTGCCTGCCTCAAGATCTACAGTGCCCAGCCACGACTGCGTTTCTTGCTGCAAGAACTCGGACAGAACTTCCGCGGTGTGTCTATTGTCGCCCAAACACTTCATAGCCAATACAGCCTGCTGACGTATGCCAGTAGCTGCCCCATAATGGGAGACCTGGTGTGCAACAGTGGCAGGTGCGGATGGAGTGTTTGTGCGACTGCGGTCTGTGGACGAGCACTTGCTTCTGCAGGAGGACGAGGAGGAGGAGGAGGAGGGGGTGCGAACGGCTACAGACAACTGTTTACTAGACCGTGGGCTAGGCAGAACTGTCCCAAACTTGCTGTCCCCTGTGGACCCTGAATCCACCACATTTACCCAGTGTGCCGTGATGGACACGTAACGTCCCTGGCCATGCCTACTGGTCCATGCATCTGTTGTCAGGTGCACCTTTGTGCTCACAGATTGCCTGAGTGCATGGACGATGCGCTCTTTAACATGCTGGTGGAGGGCTGGGATGGCTTTTCTGGAAAAAAAGTGTCGACTGGGTAGCTCGTAGCGTGGTACAGCGTAGTCCATCAGGTCTTTGAAAGCTTCGCTTTCAACTAACCGGTAGGGCATCATCTCTAACGAGATTAGTCTAGCTATGTGGGCGTTCAAACCCTGTGTACGCGGATGCGAGGCTAAGTATTTCCTTTTTCTAACCATAGTCTCATGTAGGGTGAGCTGGACTGGAGAGCTGGAGATCGTGGAACTAGCGGGGGTGCCGGTGGACATGGCAGACTGAGAGACGGTGGGAGATGGTATTGTTGCCGCCGGTGCCCTAGATGCAGTGTTTCCTACTACGAAACTGGTGATTCCCTGACCCTGACTGCTTTGGCCTGGCAAAGATACCTGCACAGATACAGCAGGTGGTGCGCTAAATGGTGGTCCTACACTGCCGGAAGGGATGTTGCGTTGATGACTAGCTTCATTGGCCGAGGGTGCAACAACCTTAAGGGACGTTTGGTAGTTAGTCCAAGCTTTCAAATGCATGGTGGTTAAATGTCTATGCATGCAACTAGTATTGAGACTTTTCAGATTCTGACCTCTGCTTAAGGAAGTAGAACATTTTTGACAGATGACTTTGCGCTGATCAATTGGATGTTGTTTAAAAAAATGCCAGACTGCACTCTTTCTAGCATCGGATACCTTTTCAGGCATTGCAGACTGAGCTTTAACCGGATGGCCACGCTGTCCTCCACCAGGTTTTGGCTTTGCCACGCGTTTTGGGCAAGATACGGGCCCGGCAGATGGAACCTGTGGCGATGTTGATGCCTGCTGCGGCCCCTCCTCCTCCTCTGCTTCAGAACTGCTGCCGCCTGCACCCTGTTCCCCCAATGGCTGCCAATCGGGGTCAAGAACTGGGTCATCTAATAACTCTTCTTGTACCTCCTGCGCAACTTCGTCTGTGTCACCGTGTCGTTCGGTGGTATAGCGTTCGTGATGGGGCAACATAGTCTCATCAGGGTCTGATTCTTGATCAGCACCCTGCGAGGGCAATGTTGTGGTCTGAGTCAAAGGACCAGCATAGTAGTCTGGCTGTGGCTGTGCGTCAGTGCACTCCATGTCAGATTCAATTTGTAATGGGCATGGACTGTTAACTGCTTCACTTTCTAAGCCAGGGACGGTATGTGTAAAGAGCTCCATGGAGTAACCCGTTGTGTCGCCTGCTGCATTCTTCTCTGTTGTTGTTTTTGCTGAAGAGGACAAGGAAGTGACTTGTCCCTGACCGTGAACATCCACTAACGACGCGCTGCTTTTACTTTTACCAGTTTCACGAGATGAGGCAAAAGAGCTAGAGGCTGAGTCAGCAAGATAAGCCAAAACTTGCTCTTGCTGCTCCGGCTTTAAAAGCGGTTTTCCTAATCCCAGAAAAGGGAGCGTTCGAGGCCTTGTGTAGCCGGACGACGAACCTGGCTCCACAGCTCCAGACTTAGGTGCAATATTTTTTCCCCCACGACCACCTGATGCTCCACCACTACCACTACCCTCATTACCAGCTGACAATGAACGCCCCCGGCCACGACCTCTTCCACTAGACTTCCTCATTGTTTTAAAAACGTAACCAAACTAACGTTATTTGTTGCAGTCACACAACTTACACGGTGAGCTATAACTTCAGTATGATTTAGCTACCCCTTTACAGGTTGGTGAGACCACAGCGAAAATCAGGCCCAATGTTACACACTCTTTTTTTGGTGGCTGCAAATTAGAGAGATGCCCCACACGCAGGACTGTCACTGAAGCACAAATGTTAATATTAATGTCACACTATTATTTTTTTTTTATTTTTATTTTTTTCAGGAACACTTTAGAAACCCCCCAAAAAAAAAAAAAAAGATTTTTGCAGGGAGAATTTAGAAAACAAATGTAACAAACTATATGCTTTCTATGGGCCACTGAGTGAGAGATGACGCACACAGGAATCAGGAGTGGCACACAAGCCCAGAGGCCAATATTTTTCTACCAATGATTGATGGAGTTATTTTCTCTGGTAGATTTTGGAACCCAAATCAAGGAAAAAAAATGTAGGCTTTCTATGGACCACAATTGGAGAGAGAGAGAGAGAGAGAGAGAGATGGCACACCCAGGAGTCAAGACTGGCACACAAGCAGAAAGGCCAATATTAATCTCCCACTGTTTTTTTTTTTTTTTTTTTTTTTTTTTTTTTTTTCAGGGAGACTTTAGAAAAAAAAATAATAAAAAAAATATGATTTTATCAGGAAGAATTTAGAAACCAAATAAAATAAAATGATTTTTTCAGGGAGAATTTATAAAACAAATAAAAACAAAAATAGGCGTTCTATGGCCCACTGACTGAGAGATGACGCACACAGGAGTCAGGAGTGGCACACAAACCCAGAGGCCAATATTTTTCTACCAATGATTGATGTAGTTATTTTCTCTGGTAGATTTTAGAACCCAAATCAAGGAAAAAAAATATAGGCTTTCTATGGACCACAATTGGAGAGAGAGAGAGAGAGAGAGAGAGAGAGAGAGAGAGAGAGAGATGGCACACCCAGGAGTCAAGACTGGCACACAAGCAGAAAGGCCAATATTAATCTCCCACTGTTTTTTTTGGTTGTTTTTTTTTTTTTTTTTTCAGGGAGACTTTAGAAAAAAAAATAATAAAAAAAATATGATTTTATCAGGAAGAATTTAGAAACCAAATAAAATAAAATGATTTTTTCTGGGAGAATTTATAAAACAAATAAAACCAAAAATAGGCGTTCTATGGCCCACTGACTGAGAGATGACGCACCCAGGAGTCAAGACTGGCACACAAGCAGAAAGGCCAATATTAATCTCCCACTGTTTTTTTTTTTTTTTTTCAGGGAGACTTTAGAAAAAAAAATAATAAAAAAAATGTGATTTTATCAGGAAGAATTTAGAAACCAAATAAAATAAAATGATTTTTTCAGGGAGAATTTAGAAAACAAATAAAACCAAAAATAGGCGTTCTATGGCCCACTGACTGAGAGATGACGCACCCAGGAGTCAAGACTGGCACACAAGCAGAAAGGCCAATATTAATCTCCCACTGTTTTTTTTTTTTTTTTTCAGGGAGACTTTAGAAAAAAAAATAATAAAAAAAATGTGATTTTATCAGGAAGAATTTAGAAACCAAATAAAATAAAATGATTTTTTCTGGGAGAATTTATAAAACAAATAAAACCAAAAATAGGCGTTCTATGGCCCACTGACTGAGAGATGACGCACCCAGGAGTCAAGACTGGCACACAAGCAGAAAGGCAAATATTAATCTCCCACTGTTTTTTTTTTTTTTTTTCAGGGAGACTTTAGAAAAAAAAATAATAAAAAAAATGTGATTTTATCAGGAAGAATTTAGAAACCAAATAAAATAAAATGATTTTTTCTGGGAGAATTTATAAAACAAATAAAACCAAAAATAGGCGTTCTATGGCCCACTGACTGAGAGATGACGCACCCAGGAGTCAAGACTGGCACACAAGCAGAAAGGCCAATATTAATCTCCCACTGTTTTTTTTTTTTTTTCAGGGAGACTTTAGAAAAAAAAATAATAAAAAAAATGTGATTTTATCAGGAAGAATTTAGAAACCAAATAAAATAAAATGATTTTTTTCAGGGAGAATTTAGAAAACAAATAAAACCAAAAATAGGCGTTCTATGGCCCACTGACTGAGAGAGAGAGAGAGAGAGATGGAACGCTTAGTACTGGCACACAAGCCCAAAGGGCAATATTAATCTCCCTTTTTTTTTCCAGGGAGAATTTCTAAAACCCAAAAAAAAAAAAAAATAGGCTTTCTATGGCCCACTATTTGTGAGAGAGATGGGACGCTCAGGACTGGCACAGATGGCACGCTCAGGACTGGCACAGAAGCCCAGAGGCCAATATTAATCTCCCTTTTTTTCTGGTAGAATTTATAAAACCAAAAAAAAATTTAAATAGGCTTTCTATGGCCCACTATTTGTGAGAGAGATGGCACGCTCAGGACTGGCACAGATGGCACGCTCACAACTGGCACACAAGCCCAGAGGCCAATATTAATCTCCCTTTTTTCAGGGAAAATTTATAAAACAAAAAAAAAAAATAAATAGGCTTTCTATGGCCCACTATTTGTGAGAGAGATGGCACGCTCAGGGCTGGCACAGATGGCACGCTCAGGACTGGCACACAAGCCCAGAGGCCAATATTAATCTCCCTTTTTTTCAGGGAGAATTTATAAAACCCCCAAAAAAAATAAAATAGGCTTTCTATGGCCCACTATTTGTGAGAGAGATGGGACGCTCAGGACTGGCACAGATGGCACGCTCAGGACTGGCACAGAAGCCCAGAGGCCAATATTAATCTCCCTTTTTTTCTGGGAGAATTTATAAAACCAAAAAAAAATTTAAATAGGCTTTCTATGGCCCACTATTTGTGAGAGAGATGGCACGCTCAGGACTGGCACAGATGGCACGCTCACAACTGGCACACAAGCCCAGAGGCCAATATTAATCTCCCTTTTTTCAGGGAAAATTTATAAAACAACAAAAAAAATTAAATAGGCTTTCTATGGCCCACTATTTGTGAGAGAGATGGCACGCTCAGGGCTGGCACAGATGGCACGCTCAGGACTGGCACACAAGCCCAGAGGCCAATATTAATCTCCCTTTTTTTCAGGGAGAATTTATAAAACCAAAAAAAAAAATAAATAGGCTTTCTATGGCCCACTATTTGTGAGAGAGATGGCACGCTCAGGGCTGGCACAGATGGCACGCTCAGGACTGGCACACAAGCCCAGAGGCCAATATTAATCTCCCTTTTTTTCAGGGAGAATTTATAAAACCCCAAAAAAAATAAAATAGGCTTTCTATGGCCCACTATTTGTGAGAGAGATGGCACACTCAGGACTGGCACACAAGCCCAAAGGCCAATATTAATCTCCCACTGTATTTTTATCAGGGAGAATTTATACACCCCACAAAAAAAAATACAGAAAAATGAAAAGGCTTTCTATGGCCCACTATGTGAGAGAGATGGCACACACAGGGATGGCACTCTAGCAGAAATGCCAAATTGCCAATCTTAATCTCCCACCAAAAAAAAAAAAAAAAAAAAAACAGGGAATGTCCTACAATTACTATCTCCCTGCCTGCAGTAATCTCAGCCAGGTATGGCAGGCAGCTACTATCTCCCTGCCTGCAGTAATCTCAGCCAGGTATGGCAGGCAGCAATAAGGAGTGGACTGATGCACAAATGAAATAAAAAGTGTGGACAAACAAAAAAGATAGCTGTGCAGAAAGGAAGGAACAAGAGGATTTGTGCTTTGAAAAAAGCAGTTGGTTTGCACAGCGGCGTACACACAGCAATGCAGCTATCAGGGAGCCTTCTAGGGCAGCCCAATGAGCTACAGCGCTGAGGGAAAAAAAAAAAAAAAAAAAACTTCCACTGTCCCTGCACACCGAGGGTGGTGTTGGACAGTGCAAATCGCTGCAGCACAAGCGGTTTTGTGGTTAATGGACCCTGCCTAACGCTATCCCTGCTTCTGACAAAGCGGCAGCAACCTCTCCCTAAGCTCAGATCAGCAGCAGTAAGATGGCGGTCGGCGGGAACGCCTCTTTATAGCCCCTGTGACGTCGCAGACAGCAAGCCAATCACTGCAATGCCCTTCTCTAAGATGGTGGGGACCAGGACCTATGTCATCACGCTGCCCACACTCTGCGTTTACCTTCATTGGCTGAGAAATGGCGCTTTTCGCGTCATTGAAACGCGACTTTGGCGCGAAAGTCGCGTACCGCATGGCCGACCCCGCACAGGGGTCGGATCGGGTTTCATGAAACCCCGACTTAGCCAAAAGTCGGCGACTTTTGAAAATGTTCGACCCGTTTCGCTCAACCCTACCAGAGACCAAGCTAAATGAATGTGAAAATGAAAAAAAGAGTAAAATCAGCACTGCTGTTTTTGTCCTGATGCAGAAGTATGGTTCTGTGAAGTACATAGATATAACAAATACCACATAATATACCAGTGTGGACTTGGATTTGCTTTCACCAACCAGCAGTGTGGATTTTCCACTTTTTTTTCCATATCACATGAATATAATTCATGTAGTGTTTTCTGCGCTATCCAGGGCAGGAGTTGGTTTTACAAACAAGTTATCATTTCAGATTAACCCCAATTTTTTTCAGCCAGTCCGGAATCTGTTCTTTTCACTGAAGTCTTCAGGTATAGGCAGTTTAAAGGAACCAAACACCTCCCTCTCTATTTTTTGAAGCAGTGGTCTGACCTTCTTAGTATAGCACCTATAGCCTTATCTTTAATGCAGCATTAATGCATGACAGACTTTGCAAAAGTGGATACAATGAAATCTTTAATAAGCAGTGGTGTACTGCTAATAGCGGCAGACCACGCGGACACTATGGGGTTTGTGAGTTGGGAGGGCCCAGTGCTGGCCCTTGCCCCTTCCTCCTGGCATCACACTTTCAACTGTATCTGCATCCTGGACAGAGTGAAAGTAATGATGGAACTGGGAGCTATCAGCTTCTTCCATCATTGCTACTGTGCGTCTGAGCTCTGACGCTCCAATACAGCAAGTGGGATCACGTTGTAGAGATTCAGAAGGCACGAGGCAGAGACCAAAGCAGCAACGAAAGGAGGTGAGCAGTTTTCTATCTTTTTTCTTTTTAAACTTTCAGTACATTGTTGATGATTTTGATGCTGTTAGCGGCTCCTATTCTAAGTCGTCGTATGGGACATTTTTGTTTTCCACCAACCTTGTAGCAATATGGAATATGTATTGATCCTAAGCCACTCAACAAGGCACTGAAACGAAATCATTACCCAATGCCAACATTAGATGATGTTCTACCAGATTTATCAAAGGCTAAAATATTTTCTGTATGTGATGTAAAAAATGGATTCTGGCATGTGGCCCTGACTGAAGATTCAAGTTTATTGACAACATTTTCTTCACCATTTGGACGCTTTAAATGGCTGAAAATGCCCATGGGACTAAAACCTGCTCCAGAGATATTCCAGCAGAAATTGATGCAGGCTTTGGAAGGACTTACTGGAGTGAAGACAATAGCGGATGATATCCTAGTAGTGGGAGAAGGTGAAAATATGGAATCTGCAATCAAGGATCACGATCAGAAGATGATACAATTTTTGGACAGATGCAGAGAAAAAAACATAAAGCTGAATTTGGACAAATTCAAATTGAAAATGACAAAAGTGGCCTATATTGGTCATCGACTGACTTCAACTGGGGTCAAAGTGGATCCTGAAAAGGTGAGAGCAATACAAGATTTGCCTACCCCTACTGATGTTTCTGGAGTACAACGAATTTTGGGCATGGTGAATTATCTCTCAAAATTTTGCAGACATCTGTCAGACATGTGTGAGCCACTGAGACAGCTAACCCACAAAGATGTGCGCTGGGAATGGACAGAAAGCCAGGAGACTGCTTTCCGAGCAGTAAAGAATGCCATTGCAGATACAGCAACCCTAAAGTATTTCGATCCAGATCGAGAAGTGGTGGTACAATGTGATGCTTCGGAAAAAGGCCTTGGAGCCACATTAATGCAGAACAAACAGCCAATTACATTTGCAAGCAGAGCCCTTACAACAACAGAGCAGGGATATGCGCAGATTGAGAATGAACTACTGGCTGTGGTATTTGGGATGGAGAAGTTTCACCAGTACACCTACGGTCGACGGGTAACAGTGCAGTCGGATCACAAACCATTGGAGAGCATTACAAAGAAACCATTACTAAATGCCCCAAAGAGACTACAGCGCATGCTGTTGCGACTTCAGAAATATGATGTTGACATCGGGTACTGTCCAGGAAGAGACTTAATGATTGCAGATACGCTAAGCAGAGCTTACCTTCCTATCACAAATGATGAGGAGGAAGACATTGAAACCATCAATATGTGTAACTACCTTGCAGTCTCAAAAGAAAAGGTCAAGCAAATCCAGACTTTTACAGAGAAGGATAAAAGTCTCCAGAGTTTAAAGACTGTCATCTTGCAGGGCTGGCCAAAATACAAGCAGCATGCTCCGAGGGAAGTCTCACCATTCTTCCACATAAGAGATGAATTGTCAGTGCAGCAAGGAATCATCTTTAAAGGAGACAGGGCTGTTATACCTGAAGTTCTCAGAAGAGGCATATTGAAGACATTGCACTCTTCTCACTTAGGCATGGAAGGATGCCTACGTCGTGCACGAGAATCAGTTTATTGGCCAGGAATGAATGACCACATAAAAAATTACATAGCACAATGTGAAAAATGTGCATCCTGCAATGATAAGCAACCAAAGGAGACATTGCAACCTCATGAAATTCCACATAGGCCTTGGTCAAAAATAGGAACAGACTTGTTCACATGGAATGACAAAGAATACCTGATTACAGTGAACTATTTCTCTAACTTCTGGGAGGTTGATTTGGTGCAGGACACAAGGGCGAGAACAGTGATTAAAAAACTCAAGGCCCATTTTGCCAGGTATGGCATTCCAGATATCGTTTTCTCTGACAATGCGGCACAGTTTACGTCTGAAGAATTCAAAACTTTCAGTAAGAAATGGGAATTTGAACACCAGACGTCTTCTCCAAGATATCCTCAGAGTAATGGGAAAGCAGAGTCAGCAGTAAAAATGGCCAAAAGACTCATGCAGAAAGCAAACCAGGCGGGTGCTGATGTATATCTGTCTATACTGGATCATAGAAACACACCCACCCAAGGCCTAGACAGCAGTCCGGCACAGAAGCTCATGAGTAGGCGTACAAAGACACTAGTACCAACTGCGCGTCATCTGTTAGAGCCAAAGCTGCTGGGAAACATCGAAGCTAAATTACAGAAGAATCAAGCTAGGCAAGCTTTCTATTACAATAAATCTGCAAAGGATCTGCCTGAGCTCGAGAGAAATGACAACATTCAGCTGCAGCCAAGCACCACATTTGACAAACACTGGCAAAAGGCAAAGGTTGTCCAGAAACTGGGACCTCGGTCTTACGAAATTCTAACAGACGACGGAAGAAGACTAAGGAGGAATCGAAGATATTTGAGGAAAACGCAAGAAAGAGATGATTCATGGCCTTTTGAACAGTATCCAGACACCCAAGACAACGAGGCAGCAAGTACAAGTCAGGCACCAACAGTGACAGCTGACCATCAGGGTGAGGACTCTGGCCAGAGACAGACAATATCAGAAGAACTACCAGATGTACCAGATGTAGAAAGTGACACATCTTATATTACCAGAGCTGGCAGAATTAGCAAAAAGCCGGCGCACCTCAAAGATTATATCTAACTAGACGTACTAGGTTAATTTCTAACTTTGTCATAGTATACATTAGTTTAGTATCTTTTATTGTTCCTCTAGTTAAAAGAGAAAGGATGTAGCAATATGTTATATGTTCATGTGGCCTCTAGGGGTCTCACTACTTTTATGTGTGTTCTATATTCTTTGTTTGGAACTTGTTGGATGTTGTTGTACTCGGAATTCATGTAATGGAGGTTGAGACATGATGTGAATAAAGAGCCTGGAGATACTCACAGAGTGTGATTTATGACAGGATTCATCAAACAGAACAAACCTGTCCACTGCCGTTGCCATTTTTTCATTTACCATACATTTTGTAAAACACCATAGTTAACTTTTAACAGTCTTTGCAATCCCAATTATTAAGCTTTTGCTATAAATTCTGAAACCAGAAATATTAGGTAGGTAGATAAATGTGCAAAAAGGAAAATGTGGCAACATGCCATAATAAAGGTGTGGTGTGTACAGTTATCCAATTGGACTAAATGAGAGAAGAAAAGTGGCACTCACCCTTCTGAGCAGTAGAAGTGTTGTCCTTTATTTGTAATTAGCAGGTTACAGACATATTTCTGCGGCGGCAGGTGAGGAGAGGGGTGCGGGGAGTGAAAGACTGAACGACGGCCGTTTCGCGCACCTGCGCTTCTACGAGTCCATGGACCCTTTTTATTCTTGATGCTTATGAGTGGCTTGCACCGTGCAGTGAACCCTCTGTATTTACTTTCATGCAGTCTTCTATTTATGGTAGATTTGGATATTGATACGCCTACCTCCTGGAGAGTGTTGTTCACTTGGTTGGCTGTTGTGAAGGGGTTTCTCTTCACCATGGAGATTATTCTGCAATCATCCACCACTGTTGTCTTCCGTGGTCGCCCAGGTCTTTTTGCATTGATGAGTTCACCAGTGCTTTCTTTCTTTCTCAGGATGTACCAAACTGTAGATTTTGCCACTAATATTGTAGTAATTTCTCAGATGGGTTTTTTCTGTTTTCGCAGTTTAAGGATGGCTTGTTTCACCTGCATGGAGAGCTCCTTTGACCGCATGTTTACTTCACAGCAAAACCTTCCAAATCCAAGCACCACGCCTCAAATCCACTCCAGGCCTTTTATCTGCTTAATTGAGAATGACATAACGAATGGATTGCCCACACCTGTCCATGAAATAGCCTTGGAGTCAATTGTCCAATTACTTTTGATCCCTTTAAAAACAGGGTGGCACATGTTAAAGGGAACCTGTCACCCCGTTTTTTGAGATTGAGCTATAAATACTGTTAAATAGGGCCTGCGCTGTGTGTTCCTATAGTGTATGTAGTGTACCCCGATTCCCCATGTATGCTGAGAAATAACTTACCAAAGTCGCCGTTTTCGCCTGTCAATCAGGCTGGTCAGGTCGGGAGGGCGTGGTGACATCGCTGGTTCTTCCTCAGCTTTACGTTGGTGGCGTAGTGGCGTAGTGGTGAAGACACAGCGCGCGATCTGCGCTGTCATCCCTTTCGTCGGTGGGGGCGGCCATCTTCCTGGGGCCGCGCGTGCGCAGATCGAGTGCTCTGCTGCACGGGGCTTCAGGAAAATGGCCGCGGGATGCCGCGCGTGCGCATTAGAGATCGCGGCGGCCATTTTCCCAAAACCGAGATGCAAACTCGGCTTTGGGAAAATGGCCGCCGTGATCTCTAATGCGCACGCACGGCATCCCGCGGCCATTTTCCTGAAGCCCCGTGCAGCAGAGCACTCGATCTGCGCACGCGCGGCCCCAGGAAGATGGCCGCCCCCACCGACGAAAGGGATGACAGCGCAGATCGCGCGCTGTGTCTTCACCACTACGCCACTACGCCACCAACGTAAAGCTGAGGAAGAACCAGCGATGTCACCACGCCCTCCCGACCTGACCAGCCTGATTGACAGGCGAAAACGGCGACTTTGGTAAGTTATTTCTCAGCATACATAGGGAATCGGGGTACACTACATACACTATAGGAACACACAGCGCAGGCCCTATTTAACAGTATTTATAGCTCAATCTCAAAAAACGGGGTGACAGGTTCCCTTTAAGGAGCTGAAACTCCTAAACCCTTCATCCAATTTTAATGTGGATATCCTCAAATGAAAGCTGAAAGTCTGAACTTCAACTGCATCTGAATTGTTTTGTTTAAAATTCATTATGGTAATGTCTATAACCAAAATTAGAAAAATGTCTCTGTCCAAATATATATGGACCTAACTGTATATACAGAGCACAAGCAATCAGATGATCGCATCTTCAAGTTCTATAAGAAGCTAACAAGAACAGTAAAAAGTAAAAAAAAAAAGATTTTCAAAAATCTGAAATAAAAAAACAATCTAAAAGTTCAAATCACCACCCTTTTCCCACATTAAAAATAAAGAAATTAAATAAATAAAAAATACACATACGTGGTATGGCTCTTTTTAGAAAGTCCAATCTATCAAAATATAAAACAATTAAGGCTACTTTCACACATCAGTTTTTTGCCATCAGGCACAATCTGGCGAATTGTGAAAAAAACGGATACGGCAAAAGTTGCTGCCTGATCCGTTTTTTCTCATAGACTTGTATTAGTGACGGATTGCGATGGATTGCCTCATGTTTCATCCGTTTTTCACCAAATCTGTCGAAAATTGTATTTCCGGCGGCTGGAGAAAATGGATAAAGTAATATTTTTTGTGTCTGTCAAAAAAACAGACAGCGACGGTCCATCGCCGTCCGTCATTTGCTATAATGGAACCCTATGGCACCAGATCCGTCAAATCACAGAATCCGGAGACAGATTCAATTTTTTTCAACTAAACATGTGTTTTCCATTCTGGGGTCTCTCTTTCTCTCTCTCTCTCTCTCTCTCTCTCCCCGGATCAGCTAGTCGGATCTGGTGAAAAACCGGATCCGTCGCATTAGTTTTTCACAATTTGCGACGGATCCATTTTTTTTCAAAATTCGCCGGATTAAGCCAGACTGTAAAAAACTGATGTGTGAAAGTAGCCTAACCCACCTGGTAAACACCATAAATGAAAAAAATCAAGAATGCCAAAATTACTTTTTTGTAGCCGCAATTCACAAAAAAAATTGCTGCAACAAGCTGTCAGAAAGTTACATTTTAAAAAAAACAACATCTTTGTCTCGCCCTGCAAACAATAAGCCATCACATAGCTCCACTGGCCAAAAAGTAAAAATATTACAAGTCTTGGATGGTGACACAACCCCCCCCACCCCCACCCCCCACCCCCAATTTTATTTGAAAACTTCTAATTTTTTTCACCACTAAAATAATCAAAAAAGCTGGACATGTTTGGCATCACATCAATCATATTTACGGTGTGACTTATATTGCATAGTCATATTTTCCACAAAATGCACACTGTATAAAAAAAATTCCAGAAAAACTATTTCAGAATTGTGTTTTTTTCACAATTTCACCATACTTGGATTTTTTTTCCATTTTCTAGAGCACTATGTGGTAAAATTAATAGTGTTATTTGAAAGTACAACTCGTCCAGCAAAAAACAATCCGTGATATATTTATGTGGACAGAAAAATAGAAGAGTTATGGCTCTGGGATGAAAGGGAGGAAAAAACAGAAACGTAAAAAACAGAAACTGGCTGTGAAGTGAATGGGTTAAAAAAACACATGCTGCCTTGTGTTAGGGGTCGAGTTCCTGCCTCTGCACAGGGGGAATCTCGAGCCATCTCCACTGCGGTCTCCCATTCTTCTCCTGCCACAGTGGAGCCTGCTCAGCAGAGGCGTCGGTCCCAGCGTCATGATCAGTCTGACACTGTGCAAAGGGTTACTGCTGTCCTTCCAGCTTTTACCATTGTAGCCAGTACTGGTCAGCAGCGAGCAGACGTCTTTGGGACTAAGTCCTACTTTTCCCCTTCTGAGCATGCCCAGGGTAAGATCTCTCATTGGAGATCAAGGGTCACATGCTCAGGTACTGCAGCTATTCCCATTGGTACTCTAGGAAGGTCCTGAAGTTGCTCAAGTTCTGTGGCAGTTTCCCATTGGTCCTTTTTTGGAAGGTCCTGTAGTTGCTGCAGCTATATAAGGTGCGCATGTCCGCACGGCCATGCGCTTGTATCTTTCTGAGTTATGTGCTTTGCGCCAGTGTGGTCATGTGAAATTGTATTCAGGGACCCGGCTGAAATAAGCCCCTAGAATACCGGCACCTCCGGCGAGGAGATTGTGTGTTTGAGTGTATTCAGGGACCTGGCTGAAATAAGCCCTTAGAATACCGGCACCTCCGGTGAGGAGATTGTGTGCATGCATGACCACTGACTGCTCTCTGTTGGGCAGTTAGCCTGTGCTCCTGTGAAGTCTAACAAGGCCCAGTGCTTTCTTTTCACGGCTACTCTGTGGAGTAACAGAGCTAGTCTATACCCCCAAATAGTGCCACCATTTACTAGCAGCAGGTTCTCCTGCACGGTGGACCCCGGGCTGCGAAAGCATCAATAATAATAAACATCTATATTTACTCGGTGCGTTTTGCTAGCCCTAGCACCTTGATTCTGCTTTCTAGTGCATTAAGAATGGATAAAAAAGTACATTTGTAATTCACGTATTACAGACGCCAGCTACACTATATCACATATCACTGATCACTCACACTGACTCTATCACTGCTTTTGCCGTCACCTCTTCTATGTCTCCACTTTCATGAATCTGAACCAAACCAAAGAATGGTAGCCGTTCGGCACTAGAACCACAACTTTTCACAGGTGTGTGGATGAGCGGCGGCAGCGTCGGCTGCAACACTATCCAGGGAAAACAGCTCAGGGTGGTGCTCACAGAACAATCCACAGAGGACCAAAGGCTTCACTGACGGTATATCAGAAGAAAAAATATGGCACTCACCCCTAGAAATGCTGTGATGAAGTCCTTTATTTGCTACAAACAGCAATCAGGTACACATGGAGAGGCGGCAGGACGTGAACAGGAGAGGGTGCGGGGAACCGGTAAGGACTACGGCCGTTCCACGCAAAGCGCTTCAACGTGTCCAGCGCTTTGCGCGAAACAGCCATAGCCCTTACCGGTTCCCCGCACCCTCTCCTGTTCACGTCCTGCCTCCTCTCCATGTGTACCTGATTGCTGTTTGTAGCAAATAAAGTACTTCATCACAGCATTTCTAGGGGTGAGTGCCATATTTTTTCTTCTGATATACTTTCATGAATCTGCCTCTCACTGTGTCCTAGGGGCACAGTGAATGACAGCTTAGCTGGCCATGGCAGGGGTGTACTGGGCTGTCAGCATTGTGAATGGGATACGTTAGCCGCCCAATCAGGTAATCAGGGACTGGAGTGTGCTGACTATTCTCACGTTAATAAGGGATATTCCAGCCATTCAGTCAAGGGCTTGGGTGTGCTGGGGTGTCCCCATGCAAATTTAAGATTGCCCATTGGCCCAATCTTGGGCTGGGCCTGCTGGGCATCCTCCAGGTGTCATCCTTTCAGGGTGATCGCCTGGCTATTTAGCTGGCAGGCAATGATCAGACCATTATCAGTCATAGCTGTTCTGGGTGTAGTGTGTTCCTTGTGCTTTAGTGTTCTACTGTTCCATCCTGATCTTTTGATGCTTGTTTTCTGACCTTGCCTTTGACTATTTGTTTGTCTAGCCGCTTTGTCTCAATCTAAATTTTCCTTGTGACCTGTTTACACTTTTGTGTTGACCCTTTACCTTTTGACGTACACTCTTGGTATTTGACCCGGACTTCTTGACTCCTCTGCCTCACGGTTTGTCGTTTATAGACAGCATCAAATCTACCCTTATCAGTTGAATCTCTGCATTATTCGCAGACTGTTAGAAGTACATTATCCAGAATATTTTTATACTATCTTATGGCTTTTTCTTCCTACCTCTGTTGCTGAGCTGTTTGTTATAGCATCCTATTGTTATTTTAAATCACCATAAAAAGGCTGCTGCATTCCTTGTCTTGGCTTTCGTACAGACGTTTGTCTAATCAAAGCGCAAATTGTTTGAGTTTTATAAACTTGTGTGAAGAAGCCAGGTAGATGTGCTAATAAAATTTAACTTTTAATAAGTTTCACTAAAATAATGGAGCCCCTTTGTTCCACTAAGCAGGGGAGTGAGGTAACGCACGGACATATATAAGAGCCTCCTCCATCCCAATCATCGTACAAACAGGATCCTGCAATTATCGATTAAATATGTTCTGGTAGAACAAGGAGCAACCTTGGGTGAGCTTGTTCCTTATTATACATACTATATGTTTATTATTGCTCACCACCAGGGCATTGAACTAGTTGTTGCAGACACTTTTCTAAATGAGATCCTGCTCGTTGATTGTTTAGGGTTTAAGGGTTGAAATGTTCATATGATGTTATATTATCATTCCCTAACCCATGGTTATATATTTCCATCGCTATAATCAAGTGATGATCTTTGTGAATTATTTTGTACGCATGTATGTCTTGTCTTGCTCTTAGTGGACCAAAGGGGCTCCATTGTTTTATTATTTTATTAGCCCATCTACCTAGCTTCTTCACACATTTTTTGATTGGTAGACTACCTATTTATCCTATCCAATTTTATAGACTTCTACAATAATTTGATTTTTACCAAAACAATTTGCAATCATCTACTGACTTCAACCTTGGTGGTGTTCGGTGGTCCTTATATGCATCCATGACACTAGCCATGTAGTATTTACATCTAAGCAATATCCCTGAAGATCATTGAACGTGCAAGCCAATTCTACACACATAATTTCGAAGAACATCTAGAATATTTTTTTTATTTGCTATCTATCATGTTCCAGTTATAACAGATTAAAGAATCATCATTGCATATATTTTACATTGGATTATGTAATTCACAAACATATTTGTAATCCATTTTAGGCTTCAGAAATGCCACAGAAGATTGATTGACGCATGGAATATTTGTTGGGCTACACAGACCCCGTCTTGTATCTTTTAGGTGTCATACAGAATTCAGCCTTTTAGTTCCCTTAAATGCTCCCTTGGGACATCTAATCACCGCCAGCACTATATAAACCGAGGTCTTGTAAAACACAAATAAAAAGCTATTTTGCTTGTGTCATCATCGCAGTCGTTAATGTGCCTTATATTCATTTAATGTATTTACTTTCTCATTTTCATCCATATTTGTGGCTCTGTTTACAGTTTTCTCCTTCCCAACAAACTGCCTTTTGTGCTGATTTGTATGTGTGCGTATGAGGCCGCTTACATCTCCAAGAGAACATGTGCTGTTTGGCTTAGGGGCATGTATCTTACTTTTCTTGCTGAAAGGTAGAAAACATGCCAGAAAATAATGAATGGGATGTTATATTAAGGGGATTTGCACTAAATGTACCCCTTTATCAAGATGCTTTGGGGCAAAGTTTAATACAGCATACCAAGGTTTCTATATAATAGGAATTTCAGAACAAAGCAAGAAGCTGACGTTAATTAGGGCGATTTCTGCATCTCTTGGCAGGACAAAAGCAGCATCAAAAATTCGCCCCTTTTTTTTGCTGCCCTTTTTACTTGTGTTTTGGTGCAGATTTTTCCCCACTCATTAGTATGGCTGAAATCTGCAGCAAAAACCCTGAAAGAATTGACATGACGGAGATATAAATTTGCAAGTGACGAATCAGTAACGCGTGCGTGAGACTTCAAGATTCTCATTCACTTTGCAGGTGCTAGCAAATCCTTCAGGTATAGTGACAAAGCTGCACTGAAAAAATGCAGCAAAAACACAATATATGCAATAGCAGAAGGCTGTGTATCTGTTATACCAGTGTATAACCTCACCTAAAAAATGGCTAAATAAGCGCTAACAATGTCCTTCATTTTATTTCTAACTTCGATGGATGTCAGGGTTAAGCCATTGCTCTGATAATGTACTGCCTACTTCTTATAAATAGTGCCATCTAGTGTCCATCAGGTACAATTACAACTATGCATAGCAGTTTAATTTAGGGCTTCTTCAAACAAGTGCGTTTTGGGTCCATATGCTGTTCCGGTGCTCACCGGGCTGCATAGAGAGAGCACACAAAGCAGTGAACGTGAATGCACTATCTCCAGCCATTTACAGATCAGATTCACCCACTTTACACTAGGTGTGTAAGGAAAACTATGCAATACAGGCTCTATCCATATAGCATCCATTTTTAATGTAGGTATTGCAATGATCACATTCTGAAAATACTTTTTTTTGCCTTTTATTAGTTTTTTTTTTAATTGTGGATGTGTAAGACAGATGTCGTACGGATGTAGAAAATTAACAAATGGGTGATACCCTCGCCTACTGTATCCTCACCCATCCCTTGTAGATTGTGAGCCTTCGCGGGCAGGGTCCTCTCTCCTCCTGTACCAGTCATGACTCGTATTGCCTATGATTTCTGTACCTGTTTTTATTGTGTATACCCCTCCTCACATGGAAAGAACCATGGAATAAATGGCGCTATAACAATAATAAATAATAATAATATAGACGTGAAAATGGATTTACAGAGCATTACACTGATAAAAAAAAATTGTCTACAAAGAACATCTGGGATGAACACTTTGTTATTTAGTGGTCTCCATTTTTTTTTTTAAATTCTACTGTAAAGCCTTTTATTCCTCTATATAGTGTTGGTAGCAACTTCTACACTCATCAGATAGAGCTTCAGGCCTTGACCCCATTTCAAAGAATCTGTCGCCTGTTAATACAGCGTTACCTGTGGAGGGTGCACGATAATAGAGTACAAGTTTTATTGCCAGAAAAGTATGTCACATAATGATTAATGGAAACGTCAGCTCCTTCTATCTCTAAACATGAACTTTGCTAGAGTATGATCCGTGCTATTTTGCTTACTGTAGAAAAGGCTAAGGTTTTCTTTTTCCATTATTCGCTTTTTTTTATCTTGCGGAGATTCTGTATAGTGAGCAGAATTTATGAAAGAGATCTTCTAGCTGTAACCTCTCAGGTGATCAGATGATGTAGATACTTGTAAGATGCTGGTTGTGTTTATGGACATGGAGTAGTCACTGGGGACTACTCAGACAAGCGGCAGATTCTCGCCACCCACTGCTCTATATAGACAGGTCTCTGCCTACGTGCACACATTGGGAGAGACCTGTCACTCTAGGCAGTGGGTGGGAGAAGCCACCGGGGAACCGTCTGTCCCACAAGTCTAAAACACGGCTAGGTCCTCAGCAGCTATTAAAGTTTGCTTTTCTTTGAAACACCACAGCATTTCAAAGTCATTCCTATCTGGGTGATTTTGTTGCATTTGTTTCTGCTGCAAACCTGATTTCTTGGCAGGAAAGTTTTAGTGTGTTTTTGGTGCGTTTTTGTTGCGGATTTTGTTGCGTTTTTCGTGGTTTTTTCATGCATTTTGGGGCCAACTTGTGTCTCCTTGTGCACGCTAAGGCCGGCCTCACACTAGCGAGTTTTACGGACGTAAGAGAGGTGCTGAAAATACGGATTGCATACGGTACAATGCTTCTCTATGCCCCAGCTCCTATCTGCCGTATTTTACTGATCCGTATTATACGGTGTTCTACAGCCTTAGAAAATCGCAGCATGCTGCGATTGTCACCGTATTGCACAAAAAATACGTCAATGAAAGTCTATGGGGGCCAGAAAAATACGGATTACGGACCAGCAGTGTGACTTGCGAGAAATACGCACCGGTGTTCTATAGAAAAGCTGGCAATCCAGTGGGGTGTACAGTAAAATCACACTGACAGAAAAGAATAGAATAGCTAAAATAAATGTCTACACATAGTATAGGGGTATATATATATATATATATATATATATATATATATATCAGTGAGACACATATATGTATATATATATTAATATTTCATACAGCGCAAGATAGCTTAAAAGCCGGTAATTCAATTGCCGGCTTTTCATTCTCCTTCTCAAACCCGACATGATATGAGACATGGTTTAAATACAGTAAACCATCTCATGTCCCTTTTTTTTTGCATATTCCACACTACTAATGTTAGTAGTGTGTATGTGCAAAATTTGGGTGCTCTAGCTATTAATTTAAAGGGTTAAATTGCAGAAAAGATTGGCGTGGGCTCCCGCGCAATTTTCTCCGCCAAAATGGTAAAGCCAGTGACTGAGGGCAGATATTAAAAGCCTGGAGAAGGTCCATGGTTATTGCCCCCCCTTGCTAAAAACATCTGCCCCCAGCCACCCCAGAAAAGGCACATCTGGAAGATGTGCCTATTCTGGCATTTGGCCACTATCTTCCCATTCCCGTGTAGCGGTGGGATATGGGGTAATGAAGGGTTAATGCCACCTTGCTATTGTAAGGTGACATTAAGCCAGATTAATAATGGAGAGGCATCAATTATGACACCTATCCATTATTAATCCAATTGTATGAAATGGTTAAAAAACACACACACACATTATTACAAAGTCTTTTAATGAAATAAATACACAGGTTGTTGGAATAGTTTATTATTCTGGTAATCCACCTGAAGACCTTCGCTCTAAAAAAAAAAGGTAAAATAAAAAAACAACAATATCCCATACCTTCCGATGATCAGTCTCGTCCCACGCTGTAAATCCATCTGAAGGGGTTAACTAATTTTACAAGCAGGAGCCTGCTAATGCAGCTGTGCTCCTGCCAGTAAAACCCCAGCGAATGAATGGAATGTACAGTAGGTCAATGACCTGTAGTTACCTTCAGTTGCGGTGATGCACCCTTTGCTGGATTTCCCACGCTCGAGTTCATATGAGGACATCCAGCAGAGGGCGCCTCACCGCAACTGAAGGTAACCACAGGTCATTGACCTACATTCCATTCATTCGCTGGGGTTTTACTGGCAGTATCTTTCAGCGGCATGCTATTCCATCCGGTTTGCGTTTAGTTGGACCATCATTTATTTTTCAACAGGACAATGACCCCAAATACACCTCCAGGCTGTGTAAGGGCTATTTGACCAAGAAGGAGAATGATGGGGTGCTACACCAGATGATCTAGCCTCCACAGACCTGAACCCAATCGAGATGGCTTTGGATGAGCTGGACCGCTGAGTGAAGAAGCTTGTTGCGAAACGCGCGTTGTGGTGAGGTGGAACGCTGTGCTGGCTGTAGGTAGATATCATTACAAGGTCTGGGTTTATATGCACTGGGATTTTCTGTATTACAGGCATGCTTAGGCAGCTAGAGGTGTACCAGACAATATGAGGTCATAAAGTCACTGCTTTGCACTTGACGCTATTGAGTGATGTACAAAACTCAGCTTTCCACCTTATGTTAGGGTGTTTGGGCATTTATGCATTTTTATAATTTTTCCAATAAAATCTTTAATTCACTTCATTCTGGATCTCTTCGTTTTGGCTGCCTTAAGGGTTGACCGTTTTTGCTGCTTATGATGTAATTACCAGTAGGTTGTAGTGACCAGTACATTGCTGAGCCCATGCATTGTGCCCATGCACCTGTAAATTGGGTGGGCTGTCAACACTACAGAAATGCCAAAAATGTGCACGCTAACTGCAGTTTAACCCCTTTACCCCCAAGGGTGGTTTGCACGTCAATGACAGGCCAATTTTTACAATTCTGACCACTGTCCCTTTATGAGGTTATAACTCTGGAACGCTTCAAAGGATCCTGGTGATTCTGACATTGTTTTCTCGTGACATATTGTACTTCATGATAGTGGTAAAATTTCTTTGATAATACCTGTGTTTATTTGTGAAAAAATGGAAATTTGGCGAAAATTATGAACATTTTGCAATTTTCCAACTTTGAATTTTTATGCAATTAAATCACAGAGATATGTTACAAAAAATACTTAATAAGTAACATTTCCCACATGTCTACTTTGCATCAGCACAATTTTGGAACCAAAATTTTTTTTTGTTAGGGAGTTATAAGGGTTAAAAGTTGACCAGCAATTTCTGATTTTTGCAACACCATTTTTTTTTAGGGACCACATCTCATTTGAAGTCATTTTGAGGGGTCTATATGATAGAAAATACCCAAGTGTGACACCATTCTAAAAACTGCACCCCTCAAGGTGCTCAAAACCACATTGAAGAAGTTTATTAACCCTTCAGGTGTTTCACAGGATTTTTTGGAATGTTTAAATAAAAATGAACATTTAACTTTTTTCACAAAAAATTTACTTCAGCTACAATTTGTTTTATTTTACCAAGGGTAACAGGAGAAAATGGACCCCAAAAGTTGTTGTACAATTTGTCCTGAGTACGCCGATACCCCATATGTGGGGGTAAACCACATGACAGAGCTCGGAAGCGAAGGAGGGCAATTTGACTTTTCAATACAAAATTGACAGGAATTGAGATGGGACGCCATGTTGCGTTTGGAGAGCCACTGATGTGCCTAAATATTGAAACCCCCCCACAACTGACACCATTTTGGAAAGTAGACCCCCTAAGGAACTTATCTAGAGGTGTAGTGAGCACTTTGACCCACCAAGTGCTACACAGAAGTTTATAATGCAGATCCGTAAAAATAAAAAAATCATATTTTTTCACAAAAATTATCTTTTCGCCCCCAATTTTTTATTTTCCGAAGGGTAAGAGAAGAAATTGGATCCCAAAAGATGTTGTACAATTTGCCCTGAGTATCCTGATACCCCAGATGTAGGGGTAAACCACTGTTTGGGCACATGGTAGAGCTCGGAAGGGAAGGAGCGCCATTTGACTTTTCAATGCAAAATTGACAGGAATTGAGATGGGACGCCATGTTGCATTTGGCGAGCCACTGATGTGCCTAAACATTGAAACCCCCCACAAGTGACACCATTTTGGAAAGTAGACCCCCTAAGGAACTTATCTGGATGTGTGGTAAGCACTTTCACCCACCAAGGGCTTCACAGAAGTTTATAATGCAGAGCCATAAAAATAAAACAAAATTTTTTTCCCACAAAAATTATTTTTTAGCCCCCAGTTTTGTATTGGAAAGTAGACCCCCTAAGGAACTCATCTAGATGTGTTGTGAGAGCTTTGAACCCCCAAGTATTTCACTACATTTTATAACGCAGAGCCGTGCAAATAAAAAATATTTTTTTTCCACAAAAATTATATTTTAGCCCCCAGTTTTGTATTTTTCCAAGGGTAACAGGAGAAATTGGACCCCAGAAGTTGTTGTCCAATTTGTCCTGAGTACGCTGATACCCGATATGTTGGGGTAAACCCCTGTTTGGGCACACGGGAGAGCTCGGAAGGGAAGGAGCATTGCTTTACTTTTTCAACACAGAATTGGCTGGAATTGAGATCGGACGCCATGTCGCGTTTTGAGAGCCCCTGATGTGCCTAAACAGTGGAAACCCCCCAATTATAACTGAAACCCTAATGCAAACACACCCCTAACCCTAATCCCAATGGTAACCCTAACCACACCTCTAACCCAGACACACCCCTAACCCTAATCCCAACCCTATTCCCAATTGGAAATGTAATCCAAACCCTAACCCTAACTTTAGCCCCAACCCTAACTGTAGCCTTAACCCTAACCCTAGCCCTATACCTAGCCCTATCCCTAGCCCTAACCCTAGCCTTAACCCTAGCCCTAACCCTAGCCCTAACCCTAGCCCTAGCTCTAACCCTAGCCCTAACCCTAGCCCTAACCATAGCCCTAACCCTAGCCCTAACCCTAACCCTAGCCCTAACCCTAGCCCTAGCCCTAGCCCTAACCCTAACCCTAGCCCTAATGGGAAAATGGAAATAAATACATTTTTTTTAATTTTTCCCTAACTAAGGGGGTGATGAAGGGGGGTTTTATTTACTTTTATAGCGGGTTTTTTAGCGGATTTTTATGATTGGCAGCCGTCACACACTGAAAGACGCTTCTTATTGCAAAAAATATTTTTTGCGTTACCACATTTTGAGAGCTATAATTTTTCCATATTTGAGTCCACAGAGTCATGTGAGGTCTTGTTTTTTGCGGGGCGATTTGACGTTTTTATTGGTAACATTTTCGGGCACGTGACATTTTTTGATCGCTTTTTATTCCGATTTTTGTGAGGCAGAATGACCGAAAACCAGCTATTCATGAATTTCTTTTGGAGGAGGCGTTTATACCGTTCCGCGTTTGGTAAAATGGATAAAGTAGTTTTATTCTTCGGGTCAGTATGATTACAGCGATACCTCATTTATATCATTTTTTTATGTTTTGGTGCTTTTATACGATAAAAAATATTTTATAGAAAAAATAATTATTTTGGCATCGCTTTATTCTGAGGACTATAACTTTTCTATTTTTTTGGTGATCATGCTGTATGGCAGCTCGTTTATTGAGGGACAAGATGACGTTTTCAGCGGTACCATGGTTATTTATATCTGTCTTTTTGCTCGCGTGTTATTCCACTTTTTGTTCGGCAGTATGATAATAAAGCGTTGTTTTTTGCCTCGTTTTTTTTTTTTTTTCTTACGGTGTTTACTGAAGGGGTTAACTAGTGGGCCAGTTTTATAGGATGGGTCGTTACGGACGCGGCGATACTAAATATGTGTACTTTTATTGTTTTTTTTTTATTTAGATAAATAAATGTATTTATGGGAATAATATATATACAGGTCCTTCTCAAAAAATTAGCATATAGTGTTAAATTTCATTATTTACCATAATGTAATGATTACAATTAAACTTTCATATATTATAGATTCATTATCCACCAACTGAAATTTGTCAGGTCTTTTATTGTTTCAATACTGATGATTTTGGCATACAACTCCTGATAACCCAAAAAACCTGTCTCAATAAATTAGCATATTTCACCCATCCAATCAAATAAAAGTGTTTTTAATAACAAACAAAAAAACCAACAAATAATAATGTTCAGTTATGCACTCAATACTTGGTCGGGAATCCTTTGGCAGAAATGACTGCTTCAATGCGGCGTGGCATGGAGGCAATCAGCCTGTGACACTGCTGAGATGTTATGGAGGCCCAGGATGCTTCAATAGCGGCCTTAAGCTCATCCAGAGTGTTGGGTCTTGCGTCTCTCAACTTTCTCTTCACAATATCCCACAGATTCTCTATGGGGTTCAGGTCAGGAGAGTTGGCAGGCCAATTGAGCACAGTAATACCATGGTCAGTAAACCATTTACCAGTGGTTTTGGCACTGTGAGCAGGTGCCAGGTCGTGCTGAAAAATGAAATCTTCATCTCCATAAAGCATTTCAGCCGATGGAAGCATGAAGTGCTCCAAAATCTCCTGATAGCTAGCTGCATTGACCCTGCCCTTGATGAAACACAGTGGATCAACACCAGCAGCTGACATGGCACCCCACACCATCACTGACTGTGGGTACTTGACACTGGACTTCAGGCATTTTGGCATTTCCTTCTCCCCAGTCTTCCTCCAGACTCTGGCACCTTGATTTCCGAATGACATGCAAAATTTGCTTTCATCAGAAAAAAGTACTTGGGACCACTTAGCAACAGTCCAGTGCTGCTTCTCTGTAGCCCAGGTCAGGCGCCTCTGCCGCTGTTTATGGTTCAAAAGTGGCTTTACCTGGGGAATGCGGCACCTGTAGCCCATTTCCTGCACATGCCTGTGCACGGTGGCTCTGGATGTTTCCACACCAGACTCAGTCCACTGCTTCCTCAGGTTCCCCAAGGTCTGGAATCGGTCCTTCTCCACAATCTTCCTCAGGGTCCGGTCTCCTCTTCTCGTTGTACAGCGTTTTCTGCCACATTGTTTCCTTCCAACAGACTTACCATTGAGGTGCCTTGATACAGCACTCTGGGAACAGCCTATTTGTTGAGAAATTTCTTTCTGGGTCTTACCCTCTTGCTTGAGGGTGTCAATGATGGCCTTCTTGACATCTGTCAGGTCGCTAGTCTTACCCATGATGGGGGTTTTGAGTAATGAACCAGGCAGGGAGTTTATAAAAGCCTCAGGTATCTTTTGCATGTGTTTAGAGTTAATTAGTTGATTCAGAAGATTAGGGTAATAGGTCGTTTAGAGAACCTTTTCTTGATATGCTAATTTATTGAGACAGGTTTTTTGGGTTATCAGGAGTTGTATGCCAAAATCATCAGTATTAAAACAATAAAAGACCTGACAAATTTCAGTTGGTGGATAATGAATCAATAATATATGAAAATTTAATTGTAATCATTACATTATGGTAAATAATGAAATTTAACACTATATGCTAATTTTTTGAGAAGGACCTGTATTTTTTTTCATTATTTATGATTTTTTTTTTTTTACACATTTGGAAATTTTTTATTTTTTATTTTTTACTTTGTCCCGGGGGGGGGGGGGGGGACATCACAGATCGGTGATCTGACAGTTTGCACAGCGCTCTGTCAGATCACCGATCTGACTTAGATCAGTGCAGGCTTCACAGTGCCTACTCTGAGCAGGCTCTGTGAAGCCACCTCCCTCCCTGCAGGACCCGGATGCCGCGGCCATCTTGGATCCGGGGCCTGCAGCGAGGAAGGAGGTGGGAGACCCTCGCAGCAACGCGATCACATCGCGTTGCTGCGGGGGTCTCAGGGAAGCCCGCAGGGAGCCCCCTCCCTGCGGATGCTTCCCTATACCGCCGGCACACCGCGGTTTGATCCGTGACCGCTCCTGGCACATTGTGCCGGATGTCAGCTGCGATAGGCAGCTGACACCTGGCCGCGATCGGCCGCGCTCCTCCCGAAAGCGCGGCCGATCCCTATGATGTACTATCCCATCGAGGGTCAGATAGGCCCAGCGCACCTCGACGGGATAGTACGTCTAAGGTCAGAGAGGGGTTAAGCACACTGAGATGCTCAGAATGGATTGAGACATTTGGATTTCGGAGAATTTGCTGAATTTGTAGTGGGGGAGCGAGGAGCCATGTAGTTTTTAAGGAGCCTTTGTACTACAAGTAACAAGGAAGCCCCCTATATTTCTGTTAGCAGGGGGAATATCGAGCCATCTCCTCTGCGGTCTCCTATTCCTCTCCAGCCGCAGTGGAGCCTGCTCAGTGGAGACGTGTGTCCCAGCATCTGGCTCAGCCTGATACTGTGCGGATGGTTTCTGCTGCTTTCCCATTCTCAGCCATTGTAGCCAGTACTGGTCAGCGGCGAGCAGACGTCTCTGAGGCTAAGTCCTGCTTTTTCCCTTCTGAGCATGCCCAAGGTAAGACCTCTCATTGGAGGTCAGGGTGACATGCTCAGGTACTGCTGCAGCTCCCATTGGTCCTCTAGGAAGGACCTGAAGTTGCTCTGGTATTGTAGCAAGCCTCCATTGGTCATCTAAGGAAGGTCCTGAAGCTGCTGCAGCTATTAAAGGTTGCATGGCCGCACGGCCATGCGCTAGTATCACTTCATGTTATGAGCTTGCTAATTGTGGTCAAGCCTGTATGATTGTATTCAGGGATCCGGCTGAAATAAACACCTAGAATACCGGCACCTCCAGTGAGGAGTTTTTATGATTGTTTTCAGGGACCCGGCTGAAAAGAGCCCCTAGAATACCGGCACCTCCGGTGAGAAGTTTTGTGTGCTTCTCTGTGTGCGTGACCACTGACTGCCATCAGCTCAGCAGTTAGCTGTGTTCCCCTGTAATGCTAACAGGGCACAGAATGTTAGGGGTCGAGTTCCCGCTTCTGCACAGGGGGAATCTCGGGCCGCTTCTGCTGCGGTCTCCCATTCCTCTCCTGCCGCAGGTAAACCTGCTCAGCAGAGACGACGGTCCTTGCGTCTGGCTCAGTCTCACTCGGTGCTTAGGCTTGCTGTTGCTTCTCCAGCTTTTGCCATTAAAGCCAGTGCTGGGCAGCAGCGATCGGGCTTCTCTGGGACTAAGTCCTTATTTGCACACACTGAGCATGCCCAGGGCAAGATCTCCCGTTGGAGATCGAGGGTCACATGCTCAGGCACTGCAGCACATCCCATTGATCCTCTTGGCAGGTCCTGAAAGGGCAAAACTTCTGTAGCTACTTCCTGTGCTGCAACTATATAAACTGCGCATGACCGCACGGCCATGCGCTAGTGTACAATTGTATACGTGTGTTTGTTGTGAGTGCAAGTCGTTCATTAAATACCCCTACCCTATTGTATGACTGTTCGCGTATGGAGTATGGCTGCTATCTAGCGCCCGACTAACCACTCAACGTGTCACACACGTATCAGCGTCTATTGCTGTGACCGCCAGTGCGGCGCCACGCGCCAGTAGTGCGCTTCCTGACCCACGTCTGGGTGCTTAGTGGTGTTTGCCAGCACGGCACAGTTCGCACTTCGGTGCTCTAATAATAATAGTTACCTAACACACCCAGTTGCGGTGTTGTGTCAGCAAGTGGTCTAATCGGACTTCAATCCTGAGTCTTGGGGTTGTGTCCGCTGACTCCTTGCTTGCACTCTTTAGTGCGGTATTGCGGACCTGTGGCTTTACCGGGTTCGCTTCCACCGCCATATTACGCTGCCATTTACTAGCAGCAGGTTTTCACCTGCATGGTGGACCCCGGACTGCGAACGCATCTATTACATCTTTCTTGGTGCGTTCCGCCAGTCCTAACAGAACACTAGCGCCAGGGTCTGGCTAGTAAATGGCGAACGATCAGCGTTTACAGCGGTACATCCAGCAGCTGGAGGGAAGGTTGGCGGCTCTAGAGCGTTCAACCTCAGCTGTGGATGTCACTGCTGTCGCTGTTTAGGCTGCAAGTGTAGCCGCAGCCAGTTTGTCCGCTGCCACCCCTGCTCCGACTTTATCCCGTCTCCCGCTTCCTGACAAGTTTGCTGGCGACAGTAAACAATGTCGCGGATTCGTGAGCCAGTGCTCCATACACCTTGAGCTCCTGGCGTCACGTTTCCCTACGGAACGGGCGAGAGTGGGATTTATTCTATCTCTCTTGTCGGGCAGGGCGTTGGAGTGGGCAACGCCACTTTGGGAGCGAGATGATCGTGTGGTACAGAGTGCTCCTCTCTTCCTGGACACTCTGAAGCAGGTCTTTTTAGGACCTCGTGTTACCCACGATACCGCGCTCCAGTTGTTGTCTATTACTCAGGGCTCGTCCGTGGTCAGCCAGTTTGCCATCCAGTTCCGGACTCTAGCTTCAGAGTTAGAGTGGCCAGACAAAGTTCTTATTCCGGTGTTCTGGAGGGGACTGGCAGACCATGTGAAGGACGCCTTGACCACCAGGGAGATACCCGCCACACTGGATGAACTTATTTCTGTATCTATCCGCATCGACCTCTGTTTTCACGAGCGGAGGTTGGAGCGGACCCAGTGTAGGCAGAGGTTTCGGCTGGCTCCCACCTTCGCCAGACCTCTTGAAACTCCTGTCTTGGCGTCTGACTCCCATGAGGCCATGGAGGTTTCTCGAGCGGGACCTAAGTCTCAGGCCACTCGAGTACCCGTGGTTTGTAAAAACTGTCATCAACTAGGACATTACGCCAATAAATGTCCGCGGCGGTCGGGAAACGATCGCGTCTAGTAACCATTGTGGGAGGTTCACTAGACACAGCTGCATTTTCCTCCAAACTGTCCTTTAAAGGGACAATCCTGTTAGGCTCCTCCACTCTAACAGTCGAGCTTTGTGTGGATTCAGGAGCAGAGGGAAACTTCATGTCCTCTGCTTTTGCTCTGCGCCATGCTATACCACTAGTCATGCTCGCCAAACCTGTAACAGTTAGAGTTGTGAATGGGGCGACACTTCCACTGCAAATCACACACCAGACAGTTCCATTCTCGCTGTCCATGTCCCCTTCCCACCAGGAGATTATTTCCCTTCTTGTTCTTCCCGAGGGAATGGATGAGATTTTGCTGGGAATACCCTGGCTCCGTTTCCACTCCCCACATATTGAGTGGTCCTCAGGGAGAATATTGGGTTGGAGTAAGTCTTGTATGGGCAGGTGTGTGAGTGAGTGTGTACAGGTTTCTACTACCGAGGTACCCACAGACCTTTCTTCTCTTCCCAAGTGCTATTGGTGCTATGCTGACGTATTCTCTAAAAAGGCTGCTGAGACTCTACCGCCTCATCGCCCCTACGACTGTCCTATTGACCTCTTGCCTGGAGCTGAACCTCCTCGGGGAAGGGTATATCCCCTCTCTCTCCCAGAGACGGAGGCTATGTCTCAATACATTCAGAAGAATTTGGCAAGAGGGTTCATTAGGAAGTCAGTGTCTCCTGCAGGGGCGGGATTCTTCTTCGTATAGAAGAAGAACGGGGAATTACGTCCTTGCATCGATTACAGGGGTCTCAATGCTATCACCATTAAAAATAAGTACCCGTTGCCCCTGATATCGGAGCTCTTTGACAGGCTAAGGGGAGCTAAGATATTCACCAAACTAGATCTGCGGGGTGCCTACAACCTGATTCGCATCCGTGAGGGGGACGAATGGAAAACGGCTTTCAATACCAGGGACGGGCACTATGAGTACCTGGTGATGCCCTTCGGGCTCTGTAATGCCCCAGCCGTTTTTCAGGACTTTGTCAACGATATCTTCTGGGATATGCTTTCCACCTCGGTTGTAGTCTATCTGGATGATATTCTCATCTTCTCTCCAGATATTGACTCCCACCGGAGAGATGTTGGCAGAGTCTTCGAACTCTTACAGGCGAATTCTCTTTATGCAAAGTTGGAGAAGTGTGTGTTTGAGCAGGAGTCTTTACCTTTCCTGGGCTATATCATCTCGGCCCAGGGATTGGCTATGGATCCTGCCAAACTACAGGCCGTGATGGACTGGCAAGAACCCCATTCTCTTAAAGCGGTGCAGCACTTTATGGGGTTCATAAATTACTATCGCCAGTTCATCCCCCACTTCTCCACTTTGGTAGCTCCCTTGGTATCCCTCACCAAGGAGGGAGTGAATCCCAAATTGTGGTCGGAGGAGGTCTCCAAGGCCTTCACTTCTATAAAGTCCCATTTTGCTAGCGCTCCCATCTTACATCGTCCCGATGTGGATAAACCATTCCTTATGGAGGTGGATGCCTCATCCGTTGGTGCTGGAGCAGTTCTCTATCAAAAGGATGCTCAAGGTCGGAAGCATCCATGCTTCTTCTTCTCAAAGACCTTCACACCAGCGGAGAGAAATTACTCCATCGGGGATAGGGAGTTGCTAGCAATGAAGTTGGCCTTTTCAGAGTGGAGACATCTTTTGGAGGGTGCTCGGTTTCCATTCCAAGTCTTCACGGACCACAAAAATTTGGTCTATTTGCGTACAGCCCAGCGGCTGAATTCTCATCAGGCCAGATGGTCCTTGTTTTTCTCCCGGTTCCTCTTCAGTCTACATTATCTCGCCGGGGAGAAGAACATTCGTGCTGACGCTCTCTCTCGCTCCCTTGTGTCAACTGAGGAGGAGGAGGAGGAGCCTCGGCTTATTGTCCCTTCGGAGAGTCTGAGAACCGTAGCTCCGGTTTCGCTTGAGTCTGTGCCTCCGGGCAAGACTTTTGTTCCCATCAATTTGCGACCGGAGGTTCTCTCTTGGGCTCATTCGTCCAGAGTGGGTGGAAACTTTGGGGCAAAGAGGACATCTGAGTTGCTGGCGAGAATGTACTGGTGGCCACATATGGTTCGTGACATCGGAGACTACGTTCGGGCATGTGTCTCTTGTGCCAAAAATATGTCTCTCCGTCAACGGCCAGCTGGTTTGTTATACCCTCTGCCGGTGGCAGACAGGCCCTGGGAGATGGTCGGGATGGACTTTGTGGTGGGTTTGCCCAAGTCTCGTGGCTGTACCATCATTTGGGTAATCACCGACCATTTTTCTAAAATGGTGCATTTGGTGCCGCTTCCTCGGCTACCTTCTGCACGGGCCTTGGCAGCGTTGTTTATTAAACACATCTTCCGCCTTCACGGTATGCCAGAAATAATTGTCAGTGACCGGGGTCCCCAGTTTGCGTCTCGGTTCTGGAGAGAGCTTTGTCATCTTCTCAGTATCGAGTTAAATCTCTCTTCAGCATATCATCCTGAGACGAATGGGTTGGTGGAGAGAGCCAACCAGACCTTGGTCACATATCTGCGACATTTTGTCTCTGCTAGGCAAGATGACTGGGCATCTTTGCTACCGTGGGCGGAGTTTGCTCTTAACAATGCTGTAGCTGACTCCACTGGACAGACCCCATTCCTCCTTAACTATGGTCAGCATCTGCGGGTACCTGTTCCCATGCCCGTGTCTTCCGCCGATTCCAGGGTGGCAGAGTGGGCTGTGGAGGCACGGGACATTTGGGATCGCACTCAGGATGCCATTCAGGCTTCCAAGGAGAGAATGAGGTCCTCCGCCGACGCACATCGGCGCCCCGCTCCAACCTTTGCTCCTGGCGACTTAGTGTGGCTCTCCGCCCGTAACATCAGGCTGCGAGTTGAGTCTACCAAGTTTGCACCTCGCTACTTAGGTCCTTTTAAGGTCCTCGAACAGGTTAATCCTGTGGTTTACCGTCTGGCCCTTCCTCCACACCTAGGTATCACCGACACCTTTCATGTGTCCCTCCTTAAGCCCGTGTACATGTCCCGGTTTTCTGAGTTATCTACCGGGACGTCGGGTTCGTCTACGGACGATTACGAGGTGAACGCTATCTTGGGGTACAAGGTGGTTCGTGGCAAAAAAATTTATTTGGTGGACTGGAGGGGTTACGGTCCTGAGGATAGATCCTGGGAGCCTGCTGAGCACATTCGGGCTCCGCAGCTCATTGCTGCCTTCGAACGTAGCGAGGCCCAAGGGGGGGGGCCCTAGAAGGGGGGTAATGTTAGGGGTCGAGTTCCCGCTTCTGCACAGGGGGAATCTCGGGCCGCTTCTGCTGCGGTCTCCCATTCCTCTCCTGCCGCAGGTAAACCTGCTCAGCAGAGACGACGGTCCTTGCGTCTGGCTCAGTCTCACTCGGTGCTTAGGCTTGCTGTTGCTTCTCCAGCTTTTGCCATTAAAGCCAGTGCTGGGCAGCAGCGATCGGGCTTCTCTGGGACTAAGTCCTTATTTGCACACACTGAGCATGCCCAGGGCAAGATCTCCCGTTGGAGATCGAGGGTCACATGCTCAGGCACTGCAGCACATTGGTCCTCTTGGCAGGTCCTGAAAGGGCAAAACTTCTGTAGCTACTTCCTGTGCTGCAACTATATAAACTGCGCATGACCGCACGGCCATGCGCTAGTGTACAATTGTATACGTGTGTTTGTTGTGAGTGCAAGTCGTTCATTAAATACCCCTACCCTATTGTATGACTGTTCGCGTATGGAGTATGGCTGCTATCTAGCGCCCGACTAACCACTCAACGTGTCACACACGTATCAGCGTCTATTGCTGTGTCCGCCAGGGCGGCGCCACGCGCCAGTAGTGCGCTTCCTGACCCACGTCTGGGTGCTTAATGGTGTTTGCCAGCACGGCACAGTTCGCACTTTGGTGCTCTAATAATAATAGTTACCTAACACACCCAGTTGCGGTGTTGTGTCAGCAAGTGGTCTAATCGGACTTCAATCCTGAGTCTTGGGGTTGTGTCCGCTGACTCCTTGCTTGCACTCTTTAGTGCGGTATTGCGGACCTGTGGCTTTACCGGGTTCGCTTCCACCGCCATATTACGCTGCCATTTACTAGCAGCAGGTTTTCACCTGCATGGTGGACCCCGGACTGCGAACGCATCTATTACATCTTTCTTGGTGCGTTCCGCCAGTCCTAACACAGCATGTTCTTTTCTGTGTGAATCAGTGAAGTAACTGAGTTCACTTATACCGTCATATAGTGCCGTCATTTTCTAGCAGCAGGTTGTCTCCTGCACAGTGGACCCCAGGCTGTGAATGCACCAATTATAACATTCATATTAACTCACACACGTCTCCTGGTGTACTGGCCTGTCTCCTGGTAGTGCCTCCAGCCTCTGGACACTACGCTGACAGACACAGCAAACCTTCTTGCCACAGCTCACATTGATGTGCCATTCTAGATGAGCTGCACTACCTGAGCCACTTGTGTGGATTGTAGAGTCCGTCTACCATGAGTGTGAAAGCACAACCAACATTCAAAAGTGACCAAAACATCAGCCAGAAAGCATTGCTACTCAGATGTGGTCTGTGGTCCCCAACTGCAGAACCACTCCTTTATTGATTGTGTCTTGATAATTGCCAATAATTTCCATCTGTTGTCTATCCATTTGCACAACACACTGTGAAATTGATTGTCAAACAGTGTTGCTTCCTAAGTGGACAGTTTGATTTCACAGAAGTTTGATCTACTTGTAGTTGTATTCCGTTGTTTAAGTGTTCCCTTTAATTTTTTTAATAGTGTAAAAAGACATGCATAAACCTCAAAGCCGTATAAAATAAAAAGGAATAAAGGGACAGTGTAAAGCTCTTTCAGATTAGATCCGTAAGCAAGGGATGAACATACCATTAATGCAACCTCTATAAGGACCCAAGAGGCAAGGGGGCCTAATTCTACTTAAAATGCAGTAAGCAGCTTCTGTCACTGACACATTATTTGACGCAAAAGGGTTCATATACTCATTTTGAGCAAATCTACAATCCTTGCTGTTCTTCTGAGATCTGACCTTGCGTTTTTTTTGATGAGACATTATATAGGGTCTAAATCTCAAACCTTACCTCTCCTTCTGATCAAGTGAAAGGAGCATGGCTAATGCTATGCAAGGAAAAATAGGTGCAGGTCAAAAATTATGTTTATGTAATATTTTCCCACTGTAACCTCCTAGTAGAATAATATCACCATCAGATTTCCTTGCAAACATTAACAATCCTAAACATACCAAACATGACTTCAAAATTTGGGCTGATATTACATTTCTATGGATTCCCAAAACCAAAAATCTTGGCACTTAGAACCACAGAAGTGATTATGTCCCACAATTACAGATATAGTTGTGGATTGTGTTGACATCAGACTATTATAGATATTGAATGGAAATATTGCATTTCTATTGATTATCTTGTGATATGGAAATATTGCATTTCCATTTCACCCTGTGATGTTCCTGGTATGGATTGGAGATGTTCAGTCTACCTAAGGGCATTCATCATCTACAGCATAAATTAACATCTATTTGCTAGCGAGAAAACATGCAGCAAGCATTTGGTCTTCCTGTACACTCCAATTAAATGACCTATTCACAGAGTAGATGTTGCCGGGTGTCCAAAGATATCAGATTTTTATTTATCTAATCCAGAAACACAATCGATTAAAGCAAGCAATATGTCTGGGTTTGGCTTTTATTTCATAGTTTATTTTTTTTACTTTTTGACCTTAAGAATTGGAAATAAACAATAATATAGTATATTATTATCATGAAAGGGCAGGTAGAGGGAAAAGAGGAAGCATAACAAAGCATTTTGTGCTACTTTTTTTAGCCAGCATATGAGTCTTATGATAGACAGTCATATTGTGAATAGGGCCAGATTATAAATGTTATTTTGAGGTAGATAATTCTTAATTTATTTTGCACATGATATTTATAGGGTCAGAATACTTATGACCATGTGATATTTCAGTTTAGCTTTTTTATTAAATTTGCAGAAATCTCTACATTTCTGTTTTTTTTCTGTCGAGATGGGGTGTAGAGTGAACATTAATGATGAAAAAATGAACTTTTTTTGAATTTACCAAATGGCTGCAATGAAACAAAGAGTGAAAAGGGTCTCAATATTTTCTGTACCCACTGAATATATATATACAGTGGTGCAAAAAAGTATTTAGTCAGTCAGCAATAGTGCAAGTTCCACCACTTAAAAAGATGAGAGGCGTCTGTAATTTACATCATAGGTAGACCTCAACTATAGGAGACAAACTGAGAAAAAAAAATCCAGAAAATCACATTGTCTGTTTTTTTAACATTTTATTTGCATATTATGGTGGAAAATAAGTATTTGGTCAGAAACAAACAATCAAGATTTCTGGCTCTCACAGACCTGTAACTTCTTCTTTAAGAGTCTCCTCTTTCCTCCACTCATTCATTACCTGTAGGAATGGCACCTGTTTAAACTTGTTATCAGTATAAAAAGACACCTGTGCACACCCTCAAACAGTCTGACTCCAAACTCCACTATGGTGAAGACCAAAGAGCTGTCAAAGGACACCAGAAACAAAATTGTAGCCCTGCAACAGGCTGGGAAGACTGAATCTGCAATAGCCAACCAGCTTGGAGTGAAGAAATCAACAGTGGGAGCAATAATTAGAAAATGGAAGACATACAAGACCACTGATAATCTCCCTCGATCTGGGGCTCCACGCAAAATCCCACCCCGTGGGGTCAGAATGATCACAAGAACGGTGAGCAAAAATCCCAGAACCACGCGGGGGGACCTAGTGAATGAACTGCAGAGAGCTGGGACCAATGTAACAAGGCCTACCATAAGTAACACACTACGCCACCATGGACTCAGATCCTACAGTGCCAGACGTGTCCCACTGCTTAAGCCAGTACATGTCCGGGCCCGTCTGAAGTTTGCTAGAGAGCATTTGGATGATCCAGAGGAGTTTTGGGAGAATGTCCTATGGTCTGATGAAACCAAACTGGAACTGTTTGGTAGAAACACAACTTGTTGTGTTTGGAGGAAAAAGAATATTGAGTTGCATCCATCAAACACCATACCTACTGTAAAGCATGGTGGTGGAAACATCATGCTTTGGGGCTGTTTCTCTGCAAAGGGGCCAGGACGACTGATCCGGGTACATGAAAGAATGAATGGGGCCATGTATTGTGAGATTTTGAGTGCAAACCTCCTTCCATCAGCAAGGGCATTGAAGATGAAACGTGGCTGGGTCTTTCAACATGACAATGATCCAAAGCACACCGCCAGGGCAACGAAGGAGTGGCTTCGTAAGAAGCATTTCAAGGTCCTGGAGTGGCCTAGCCAGTCTCTAGATCTCAACCCTATAGAAAACCTTTGGAGGGAGTTGAAAGTCCGTGTTGCCAAGCAAAAAGCCAAAAACATCACTGCTCTAGAGGAGATCTGCATGGAGGAATGGGCCAACATACCAACAACAGTGTGTGGCAACCTTGTGAAGACTTACAGAAAACGTTTGACCTCTGCCATTGCCAACAAAGGATATATTACAAAGTATTGAGATGAAATTTTGTTTCTGACCAAATACTTATTTTCCACCATAATATGCAAATAAAATGTTAAAAAAAACAGACAATGTGATTTTCTGGATTTTTTTTCTCAGTTTGTCTCCCATAGTTGAGGTCTACCTATGATGTAAATTACAGACGCCTCTCATCTTTTTAAGTGGTGAAACTTGCACTATTGCTGACTGACTAAATACTTTTTTGCCCCACTGTATATAGATAGATAGATAGATAGATAGATAGATTGATATAGATATATAAATATATATATATATATATATATATATATATATACTGCACCTCTTCTATTGTCAGAGAGGCATTATTGGACTTTGGGAGTGTCAGTGGGGCGCCCGCTAGGACTGTGGGGTACTCAGTACAGGGCCGGTTCTGTTCTTAAAGGGGTGGTGGTCATGGCAGCAGTGACCGGGTCTGTGGCCCTGGGCGTCCAATAAAAGGGGAGTTATTCAAAATGGGAAAATAAAGTATATTGTAGTAGTGTTCGTGATGCCACCTGTGGTATTCAGCCAGGGATGACCGACGCTGCTTAAATGGGTCCTCTGGGGATGATGGTATTGCAGCAGAGGTGGAATAGTTCCCCAAAGGTAGAACTCGGTCCCCAGGGCTCCCGGTGTAGTTGGTAAGGATGAGTGATGGTGAAGTGCAGGAAAGAACTAAAGGACACAAGGTTGCAGTCTCTTTACCTTTTACTGGTAGTAGGCAGGCACAGTCCAGGATACGGGCAACAGGTCATGGTTAGGTCCCGAAAGCCTGGAAGGGATTCAGAATCCCCACAGCCAGGTGGGGTTGGAAGCCTTCCTTACTGCACTGTGTTTTAAGTTCCTTGCTGTCTGAGACTTCACACAAAGTCCTCTTTTTCTCTCTGTCCCTTTGACGTGGACACTTGTTATGATCAGGTGACCTTGGATCAGCATGAAAACTTTCACTGGAGTAGGTGGTAACTATACTGACCGCAAATCCTGATCTTAACACCGCAACTAGAAGTAGCCGTGGGGTGTGCCTAACGAATCCTAGACACCTCGACACAGCCGGAGGACTAAATATCCCTATAGATGGAAATAGGAATTCTACCTTGCCTCAGAGCACAACCCCAAAGGATAGGCAGCCCCCCACAAATATTGACTGTGAGTAGTAGAGGAAAAGACACACGCAGGCAGGAAACAGGATTTAGCAAAAGAGGCCACTCTAGCTAAAATAGGAAAGGATAGGACAGGATACTAAGCGGTCAGTATTAAAATCCTTCCAAAAATATCCACAGCAGAAAATACAAAAACTCCACCATCTAACTAAAGATGTGGAGCGTATATCTGCAACTCCAGAGAATCCAACAAGACTGAGAAAACACTGACACAGTCTAAGCTGGACAAGAGAAAACAAAAGAATAGCACAGAATATAAGCACACAGCTTGTGTGCCACAGAAAAAGAAACAGACACTTATCTTTGCTGAATTGGCAGCTAAGCAGGAGAAGCCAGACAAAGATCCAACACTTCCCAAGAAACATTGACAACTGTCAAGGACTAATGAATCCTGCAAACCTAAATACCCCAGTCAGAATTGCAATCAGCAGATACACCTGTCCAAGACTGCAGCCCAGGGACAACTGCATTACCACCTACAACCACCAGAGGGAGCCCAAAAGCAGAATTCACAACAGACACTATCCGCATGGCAGGCAACTCGAGCCATTTTACAGGTGTTCCTTCTCGTAGTGACTTCGGGCTCTTTGTTCTGCTGTGCTTTCGGGTGTAATGGTGGCCAGGAGACTTCGTATCTCCTGCCCGCCCGTTTCTGATGTGGGGCACACAGTTACCCCCACAACGTTGGAATTCCGGCCTCCGGTTTCTGCGCTGATTCTGGAGTGAGCCCACTCGCAGCTCCACTCCCAGAATCATTCCTCTCCTTTGCCTCTTCTCTCCTCACTGTCTCTTACAGACTATCTGACTCTCCTCTCAGGAGCTGCAGAACCTCGTGTCTCCAGCTCTTCTCACAGACTGACTAGCAAACTCTTCCTCCAGCCATAATATGTAGGAAAGCTGTTATGATACGGTGATCTAGGAGCAACCTGGAACGAGCTCTGAAGGAAGTGGTAACTGTACTGACCGCAGTCCCTAAGCTCAACACAACACTAGAAGTAGCCGTGGAATGCTCCTAACTCTCCCTAGGCATCTCGTCACAGCCTAAGAGCTAACTACCCCTAAAGAAAGAAGCAGGAACGCTATCTTGCCTCAGAGAAAATCACCAAAGGATAGATTAGCCCCCCACAAATAATGACTGTGAGTGGAGAGGAAAAAGACATACACAGAATGAAACCAGGATGAGCACAAGAGGCCAGTCTAGCTTGATAGACAGGACAGGATGGAATACTGTGCGGTCAGTATAAAACACTACAAAAATCCACGCAGAGTTTACAAAAAAACTCCACACCTGACTAAAGGTGTGGAGGGCAAATCTGCCTCCCAAAGCTTCCAGCAAGACAGAATAAATACACACTGATAAGCTGGACAAACATGGAAAGCACAGAATGGATAAGTCCACAATCTATGGACAGAAAAGAGCAAGCAAAAACTTAGCTTAGCTGAACTGGTCAGAATAACAGGGAACTCCAAAGAGATGTTAATCCAACCAGGAACCATTTACAAGTGGCACTGGCTGAAGACAGAGCCAGACCTAAATAGCCGAGCAGAAGAGAAGATAAGTGGAGGAAGCTGATGACAGCTAACTCCAAGGAACAGCCATACCACTAGAAACCACAAGAGGGAGCCCAAGAGCAGAACTCACAAAAGTGCCACTTACAACCACCGGAGGGAGCCCAAGAGCGGAATTCACAACAGTATTCCCCCCTTGAGGAGGGGTCACTGAACCCTCACCAAAGCCCCCAGGCCGATCAGGACGAGCCAAGTGAAAAGCACAAACCAAATCGGTGGCATGGACATCGGAGGCAACAACCCAAAAATTATCCCCCTGGCTATAACCCTTCCACTTGACAAGATACTGAAGCCTCCGCCTCGAAAAATGAGAATCCAAAATCTTCTCAACCTCATATTCCAACTCTCCCTCAACCAACACCGGGGCAGGAGGGTCAACCGAGGGAACAACGGGCACCACATATCTCCGCAACAAAGATCTATGGAAAACATTATGAATGTCAAAAGAGGCAGGAAGAGCCAAACGAAAAGACACCGGATTAATAATTTCAGAAATTTTGTAAGGACCAATAAACCTTAAATTTAGGAGAAGAAACCTTCATAGGAACATGATGAGAAGACAACCAAACCAAATCCCCCACACGAAGCCGGGGACCAACACACCGACGGCGGTTAGCAAAACGTTGAGCCCTTTCCTGAGACAACGTCAAATTGTCCACCACATGAGTCCAAATCTGCTGCAGCCTGTCCACCACAGAATTAACACCAGGACAATCAGAAGGCTCAACCTGCCCAGAAGAAAAACGAGGATGAAAACCAAAATTACAAAAGAAAGGTGAAACCAAAGTAGCCGAACTAGCCCGATTATTAAGGGCAAACTCGGCCAACGGCAAGAAAGACACCCAATCATCCTGATCAGCAGACACAAAGCATCTCAAATAGGTCTCCAAGGTCTGATTAGTTCGCTCAGTTTGGCCATTAGTCTGAGGATGAAACGCCGAAGAAAAAGACAAATCAATGCCCATCCTAGCACAAAAGGCCCGCCAAAATCTAGAGACAAACTGAGAACCTCTGTCAGACACAATATTCTCCGGAATGCCATGCAAACGAACCACATGCTGAAAAAATAATGGAACCAGATCTGAGGAGGAAGGCAACTTAGGCAAAGGTACCAGATGGACCATTTTAGAGAACCGGTCACAAACAACCCAGATAACAGACATCTTCTGAGAAACAGGAAGATCCGAAATAAAATCCATGGAAATATGCGTCCAGGGCCTCTCAGGGACCGGCAAAGGCAAAAGCAACCCACTAGCGTGGGAACAGCAAGGCTTGGCCCGGGCGCAAGTCCCACAGGACTGCACAAAAGCATGCACATCGCGCGACAAGGAAGGCCACCAAAAGGACCTACCAACCAAATCTCTGGTACCAAGAATCCCAGGATGACCAGCCAACACTGAACAATGAACCTCAGAAATTACCTTACTTGTCCATCTATCAGGAACAAACAGCTTCCCCACTGGACAAAGGTCAGGCCTATCAGCCTGAAATTCCTGAAGCACCCGCCGCAAATCAGGGGAGATGGCAGAAAGAATGACCCCTTCCTTAAGAATGCCAACCGGCTCAAGGACTCCAGGAGAATCAGGCGAAAAACTCCTAGAGGGCATCAGCCTTAACATTCTTAGATCCCGGAAGATACGAGACCACAAAATCAAAACGGGAGAAAAACAGGGACCATCGAGCCTGTCTAGGATTCAGCCGCTTGGCCGACTCGAGGTAAATCAGATTCTTATGATCGGTCAGGACCACAACACGGTGTTTAGCTCCCTCAAGCCAATGTCACCACTCCTCAAATGCCCACTTCATAGCCAACAACTCCCGATTGCCGACATCATAATTGTGTTCCGCAGGCGAAAACTTTCTGGAAAAAAAAGCACACGGTTTCATCAAAGAACCATCAGACTCCCTCTGAGACAAAACGGCCCCTGCCCCAATCTCAGAAGCGTCGACCTCCACCTGAAAAGGAAGAGAAACATCCGGTTGACGCAACACAGGGGCAGAAGTAAATCGGCGTTTCAGCTCCTGAAAGGCCTCAACAGCCTCAGAGGACCAATTAGTCACATCAGCGCCTTTCTTCATCAAATCAGTAAGGGGCTTAACCACACTGGAAAAATTGGCAATGAAACGGCGATAGAAATTAGCAAAGCCCAAAAATTTTTGAAGACCCTTCACAGATGTGGGTTGGATCCAGTCATGAATAGCTTGGACCTTAACAGGATCCATTTCTATAGGCGAGGGAGAAAAAATGAAACCCAAAAAAGAGACCTTCTGAACTCCGAATAGGCACTTAGACCCCTTCACAAATAAAGCATTATCACGAAGGATCTGGAACACCATCCTGACCTGCTTCACATTTGACTCCCAAACATCGGAAAAAATCAAAATATCATCCAAATATACGACCATGAATTTATCAAGATAATTGCGGAAAATATCATGCATGAAAGACTGGAACACAGATGGAGCATTAGAGAGCCCAAATGGCATCACAAGGTATTCAAAATGGCCTTCGGGCGTATTAAATGCAGTTTTCCATTCGTCACCCTGTTTAATATGAACAAGATTATATGCCCCTCGGAGGTCAATCTTAGTAAACCAACTAGCCCCCTTAATCTGAGCAAACAAATCAGTAAGCAAAGGCAAGGGGTATTGGAATTTGACCGTGATCTTATTAAGAAGACGATAATCAATACAGGGTCTCAAGGAGCCATCCTTCTTAGCAACAAAAAAGAAACCCGCTCCCAATGGTGACGAAGATTGCCGAATATGCCCTTTCTCCAAAGATTCCTTAACATAGCTCCGCATGGCGGCATGCTCAGGCACAGACAGATTGAAAAGTCGGCCCTTAGGGAACTTACAACCAGGAATCAAGTTAATAGCACAATCACAGTCCCTATGTGGAGGAAGGGAACTGGACTTGGGCTCATGAAATACATCCTGGAAATCCGACAAAAACTCAGGGACCTCAGAAGAGGGGGAAGAGGAAATTGACATCAAAGGAACGTCACCATGCACTCCTCGACAACCCCAACTAGTCACCGACATAGTTTTCCAATCCAGCACCGGATTATGTTCCTGTAACCATGGAAAACCCAGTACAACAACATCATGCAGGTTATGCAACACCAGAAAACGGCAATCTTCCTGATGTGCAGGAGCCATGTACATAGTCATCTGTGTCCAGTACTGAGGTTTATCCTTGGCCAAGGGTGTAGCATCAATGCCCCTCAAAGGAATAGGGCTCTGCAAAAAGGCTGCAAGGAAAAACCACAGCGCCTGGCGAATTCTAAGTCCATTAAGTTCAGGGCAGCGCCTGAATCCACAAATGCCATGACAGAAAAGGACGACAATGAGCAAATCAGGGTCACAGATAAGAGAAATTTAGGATGTATAGTACTAATGGTAGCGACTCTCTTAGTACGCTTAGGGCAATCAGAGATAACATGAGCCGAATCACCACAGTAAAACACAGCCTATTCTGACGTCTGAATTCCTGCCGTTCTATTCTAGTCAAAATCATATCACATTGCATAGGTTCAGGACTTTGCTCAGAGGATACCGCCACATGGTGCACAGCTTTGCGCTCTCGCAGACGCCGATCAATCTGAATGGCTAGAGACATAGATTCGCTCAAACCGGCAGGCGTAGGAAAGCCCACCATAACATCTTTAAGGGTTTCAGAAAGACCTTTTCTGAAAATAGCAGCCAGAGCCTCTTCATTCCATTTAGTGAGCACAGACCATTTTCTAAATTTCTGGCAGTATAACTCTGCCGCTTCCTGACCTTGACACAAGGCCAACAGGGTTTTTTCTGCATGATCCACAGAATTAGGTTCGTCATACAATAATCCGAGCGCTTGAAAAAATGCATCTACATTCAATACATTCAAGAGAAAAAGCCCAGTCTTGAGGGTCACCACGCAGCAAGGATATGATGATTTTTACTTGCTGAATGGGATAACCAGAAGAACGGGGTTTCAAAGCAAAAAACAATTTGCAGTTATTTTTAAAGTTCAAAAACTTAGATCTGTCCCCAAAAAACAAATCAGGAGTAGGAATTCTGGGCTCTAAGGCCGGAGTCTGGACAACATAGTCCTGGATACTCTGTACTCTTGCAGCAAGTTGATCCACACGAGAAAACAAACCCTGAACATCCATGCCAAAGCATATATCCTGAACCACCCAGATATCAAGAGGAAAAAAAAAAGACAAACCAAAGCACAGAAAAAAAAATGGTTCAGAACTGTCTTTTCCTTCTTTTAAGATGCATTTAATTCATTTTTGGCCACTTGTACTGTTATGATACGGTGGTCTAGGAGCAGCATGGAACGAGCTCTGAAGGAAGTGGTAACTGTACTGACCGCAGTCCCTAAGCTCAACACAACACTAGAAGTAGCCGTGGAATGCTCCTAACTCTCCCTAGGCATCTCGTCACAGCCTAAGAGCTAACTCCCCCTAAAGAAAGAAGCAGGAAAACTATCTTGCCTCAGAGAAAATCCCCAAAGGATAGATTAGCCCCCCACAAATAATGACTGTGAGTGGAGAGGAAAAAGAAATACACAGAATGAAACCAGGATGAGCACAGGAGGCCAGTCTAGCTTGATAGACAGGACAGGATGGAATACTGTGCGGTCAGTATAAAACACTACAAAAATCCACGCAGAGTTTACAAAAAAAACTCCACACCTGACTAAAGGTGTGGAGGGCAAATCTGCCTCCCAGAGCTTCCAGCAAGACAGAATAAATACACACTGATAAGCTGGACAAACATAGAAAGCACAGAATGGATAAGTCCACAATCTATGGACAGAAAAGAGCAAGCAAAAACTTAGCTTAGCTGAACTGGCCAGGATAACAGGGAACTCCAAAGAGATGTGAATCCAACCAGGAACCATTTACAAGTGGCACTGGCTGAAGACAGAGCCAGACCTAAATAGCCGAGCAGAAGAGAAGATAAGTGGAGGCAGCTGATGACAGCCAACTCCAAGGAGCAGCCATACCACTAGAAACCACAAGAGGGAGCCCAAGAGCAGAACTCACAAAAGTGCCACTTACAACCACCGGAGGGAGCCCAAGAGCGGAATTAACAACAGAAAGCCACCCACAAACTGGATCAGAGCTCCCCCTTCTTGCCTGTAGTAAGAACAGTGTTGTATGTACATGTTACCTGTTAAAGGGATCCCTGTCGCTTCCAGGCATGACATCACCCTTCCCATGAGGAAAGCAGTACCACTGTAAGAACCTGCTTCCTGGGGTGTTACATCAGCATTGGTGGGTATATTCCTTTCTAAATTCTAATAGACAAAGACAAATAAATCTTAACACTCTTCAGTAAATGGATCTTCCCAAGTTAAGAAGATACCCCCTATTCTTTGGATAGGGGATACTTTTCCAATAGCTGGGTATCAGACTTGGGACCTCCGTAATCTTGAGAACCAAAGCTCTGAATGCCAACATGTAAATGGAGCTGCAGTTAAACATGTGCACTCCTGTGCAGTTCACGCGTGGCTCATCAAATAATTCCAGTAGGTATAGTTCTTTTTGTCAGTACCATCAATATTATAGGTACAGCTGGTACTGTATTTACTCAACACTGCTGCCACATGTGAACACAGCTTATCAATAAATTGAAAAATAAGTTGTGGATGCACCAAGGCTGTGACACGACAATTCCAACAGGCCTTACGCTTAAGCTGGGTATAAGAGGAGGCACCGAGCTATGTTTTATGCGCCCATGACAAAACTGCACATTCACCTATGATCTTAGAAATACTTTTTCCTACTAGAAACTCTAGTCTATTCTTGATATTCTACCATGGTATTTAACCTTATAACCTTAAGTTGTAATTCTCCTTTTAAAAATGTGTACAGCAACTAATGCTGGTGATTTTGTTAATGATCATTTAGGGTTTTCTATTAACAAGGTACAGGGTCCAAACTCTTTGCTGATGGAAGTGGATTTCCAAGCGTGCAATTCTAACTATAGGTGTCAGGTTTACCAAATTGTTTTAGAGAAGTCTAGCCCAAAATTTGCTTTAAATGAGACATTTATAGTTATTCTGAAGTAAAAACACAGCATTGTAATAAAATACCTAATTATTAAAGTAATATGAGCACAATACATCGAGACCAGCATTGTTTACGTATGTCTTGATGAGAAGATAAAATCTGTGTTGTGAAATGTAATTTTACTGTATTTCTATTAAAAAAAATTAGTATAGAGCTTAGAGTTTAGAAATAGGAAGGGAAATAGGCTGTGGTAGATGTATTTGTTGTAGTAAGTAGTATAAAGGGTAGGACACAATTAATTTGTTAGGGACCAGCCCAGCATTGGGAAGGGGTGGGTCATACATAAAGGGGAGCACTTTCTGATTAGATCAGATAGAGATAGTGTTAGTGAGAGTTTAAGGCCAGAGGGCAGGAGGCACGAGAAGTACAGTATATATTGTTCTGGCAGCATGAGAATGTCATCAACTTTGTTTGGATATTCCTGAAATATCAGGGGCCTAAATCATAAAGGGAACAGATTGTCATTGAAACATGTTGTTTGTTGAATAAAATGACTTTTCTTATCTGACTTGGGAGGTACCTGACTCAGAGTGTCAAAACAGTGGGATGCAACACGTGCTATCGACACTGAGTATTGCGAGCCCCGATTCAATCAGGGTTACTCCCACTTTCTACAGCATTTCCTGCTCATCCTCCTCATCCTCCACATCACAAACATCAACATCAGTAGCAAGCTGGAAGAACTGCAGCACTGCGTCAGCCAAGCCGCAACAAGCTGTACTGAAGATAATCTGCTTAGGTGACAAACCGAACACAGCAGTGGAGTTGTTGAAAGTAGGGTTGAGCGAAACGGGTCGGCCACTTTCAGAAGTCGCCGACTTTTGGCAAAGTCGGGTTTCATGAAACCCGACCCCTGTGTGGGGTCGGCCATGAAGTTGGCGATCTTCTGAATCTGGAATCGGAATTCCGATACCGATTCCCGATATGTTTAAGATATCGGGAATTGGTATCGGAATTCAGATTTAAGTGTAAAATAAAGAATAAAAATAAAAAATATCGCTATACTTACCCTCTGACGCGCCCTGGTACTAACCGGGAACCTTCCTTCCTTCGAATCAGCGCTTCCAGGACCCTCGGTGACGTCGCGGTGACGTCACGGCTTCTGATTGGTCGCGCGGCGGTCACATGGGCGGTCGCGCGGCCAATCACAAGCCGCGACGTCACCGCGACGTCACCGCGACGTCACCGCAAGGTCCTGAAAGCGCTGATTCGAAGGAAGGAAGGTTCCCGGTTAGTACCAGGGCGCGTCAGAGGGTAAGTATAGCGATATTTTTTATCTTTATTCTTTATTTTACACTTAAATATGGATCCCAGGGCCTGAAGGAGAGTTTCCGCTCCTTCAGACCCTGGGAACCATTGGAAACCCAATGCACTGCATTGGGTTTTGAGTTTCGGCCGACCCCGACCCCGACTTTTTTATAGGATCGGCCGATTTCACTCGACCCGACTTTTGAAAAAGTCGGGTTTCGTGAAACCCGACCCGATCCTATAAAAGTAAAGGTCGCTCAACCCTAGTTGAAAGGTCTAACAGAACAGACTGATATATGGCTATCACTCCTAACCTACAATTGGGTATTGTCGCGTGGGACAATGTCCGTAACGTAGTGGCAGCTCTGAAGCTTGGTAGCCTCACACAGGTACCATACCTGCCCACATGCTCAACTTGCTGGTTCAGTAGTTTCTCAAAACCCACCCAGATCTGCCTGAACTATTTGTGGAAGTACGCCATGTGCGTGTCCATTTCCGCAAGTCAGCTACAGCTGCCATAACATTAGCAGTGCTGCAGTAGCATTTGCATCTTCCAGCTCACCGACTAATGTGCAATGTCACCAAAAGTGGGATAACAACATTACATATGCTGGCAAGGCTTTATGAGCAGCAAAGAGCAGTAGTTAAATACTAGCTACACCATGAACATCAGTATTCCGGTCAGCCTCCACACATAGGAGCTGATGAGTTGGCATGGATGTCTGACATCTGTGCAGTTCTCCAAAACTTTGAGGATGGTGAATGGCGATGATGCCATAGTCAGCATCACCATCCCACTTCTCTGTCTATTGAAAGGCTAGTTGCTTACAATTGAAGAGGAGTGGTACAAGGTGAGATGGAGCTAGAAACTATACTGGGTGATGCTACACAGCACAGCTTCATCTCATCTTCTTAAGACAGATTTGGTGATAATGAAAAGGAGGAGGAGGAACAGGAGCTGGCTGCCTGCGCTAAAGACGGTAGTACCCACACCACTTTCACCCTGTCTGTTCAGTATGGATGCCTAAAGACCAAGAGAAGAGGCAGGATGAGGAGGACAAGAAGGACAACATGGATAGTCGTCATCTTGGTGGGGACAGGAAAGTCTTAGCTGTTGGCAGTCTGGCACACATGGCAGAGTTCATGTTCAACTGCCTTTTCTGTGACCCTCGCATTGTATGCATTTTGGCCAACACTAATTACTAGTTGGTTATCTTTCTAGACCCATGCTACAATGAGAACTTTGGATCTCTCCCTGCCGTGGCGAAGAGGTGTAATAAAATGTTGCCAAACCAGAAGGTCCTAGTTGGAGAATTATAAAAAAAAAATCTCATCTGACAATGCCAGCTGTAGAGTTCACAGTCCTTAAACAACCAAGGAGTAGAGACTAGGGAGACACGCATAAGGTGCATCAGAGGCAAGGGAACTCTCTCAAATGTCTGTGACAGCCCTGATGCATGAGGTACTCTGACAAGAAGGGAAAAGTTCTGGAAGATGCTCAGTAGAGTTTGTACAGTAAGTACAGAAGATCCTGGTATCCTCCATATCAGGCTGAGTATATGCAAAACACTCCGCTACTTTCCCCAGCAGGGTTTATGAAATAACAGTCCTTGATGCTGCTACATTAAACTAATTGCTTTTTGCATTGCTGATGCAAATAAATACCATTCTGTTATAATTACACCGCTCTTATCAGCACTTCATCTACTTTGAGGTGTGGCATTAGAATTAGCATGTCAGAGCCATCTAGTCAGAGATTATTGCATTATAAAGTGCAAGCCTGGCCACTGGTTTCTTCCATTTACTTATTGACCGATTTGTGTTTTTACTGTCATCTGTACTCAGAAAATCATCAAAGCTGGCAGTGTTACTTGCATTTCTCAACAGCTTTTTGCTGCCACGTACATGAAAAAAAATTTGGGGCCAATTGAAATCCTGCTATATTCTGCAATAATACCACTCTTATTTACAATTCGTCAGCAGTGAGGTGTGGCAGTAGGAATAGTGTATGACAGGAATCTAGTCAGGAATGATTGCCCTATAAATTGTAAGCCTTGCTGCTATTTTTTCCATGCACTTATTGACCGAATTCATGTTTTTTACTGTCAATTGTACTCAGAAATTCATCAGCGCTGTCAGTATTACTCGCATTACTCCACAGGTTGTTGCTGTGACGTACAAGAAAAAATAATTTCAGGGCCAATTCAAATCCCTTCTATTTTCTACAATAATACAGCACTTATCAATGGTGAGGAGTAGCAATAGGAATAGCATATGATAGGCATCTAGTCAGGGATTATTGCCTTATAAATTGTAAACCTTGCTGCTGTTTTTTCCCATGCACTCATTAACTGATTCATGTTTTATACTGTGTTCTGGACTCAGAAATACATCAAAGCAGGTAAAATTAAATGATTTAATGTATTCGTTCACAGTTTCTTTATAGCATCTTAGCATCTGTATGTAATAGGTATTGATGGAAGACTTTGCTCTACTGGACCTGGAATTTCCACTTCTGAACTCTCCAGTGCTTTGTTTAAATCTATTTCTTGGTTTTTCTTGAAGTTAGTTTGGAGTAATTGTCCTGCTGGAAGACCCATGACCTACTACAATGCAAACTTAGCGTTCTGACACTGGGCACTATATTTCGACCTCAAATTCTTTGGGAATCTTCACACTTCAAGGCACCCAGGACCACAGGCAGCAATACAACCTTAAAATATTTTTGAACCTCCACCATATTTGACTGTAACTATTATGTTCTTTTATTTGTAGGCCTCATCCAATTTACAGAAAACTGATGGCACTGCATCTATGCATCAGCATCAGGCTATGTGGGGGATTTGTCTCTGATCCATTATCACTAGTTCAGGTGGAATCAGGGTGTTTATCAGCTGATAGTTTATAACAAATGACGGATCTCTTTCTTCAGCTTGATGATAAATGTAAGAATGAAATCCAACAAAGTATTGATGCTTTTTTTTACAACACTACTTAAATGAAAAGATCACCCCAAGAGGACAAGGTATGCCATTTAGATCTTCCTTTTCTGATGATCCTGAGTTCACTAAGGTCTAGGAAGAATATATGGCACAATGCTCTGAAGGAATGTTAACATACTTAGTGAGAAAATGTACCAGCAAGGCCACGTTGATTTTAAGGGATATTCAATCTGCACAGAATAGATTAGAATTATTTGGAGACTTTAGAGAATATCTACATCTTGATACATCTACCACTGACAAACTTAATAAATTTGAGAATTAAATTATTAATAAAAAAGCTAAAAACTTGCAAAAAGATCGGATGGAATATGCCAATGGTCACATTCGGGTAAACTAATTTAAGCATAGAGCAAATACTTCCCTGGTCACTCCAGTAGATGGGACCCCTTCTGCAAGGGATTTGCTCCATTATGACTCTAAAAATCTGGCTGTTAGCTATAAAGGGGGTGGCAAAGAAACCGTTGGGTATGAATAATTTCAGGAGGAGAAAGTCTGTATCTGATCAGGTCCTTAACACTAGAAGTCACAGAGAGGGGTCATTTAACATTTCTACATTTGGAACCTTTGGAGCTCGAAATTTCTGGGACTATAGTGAATACCCTATAAATTTGGATCAAAGAAAAGGAACACTAAATTACATGACTATAAGACAAGCAAGCAAAACAGCTGCCAGTTCCTGAGGGTAATTTTTAATTCTAAGGTACAGAAATCAGGATCTGGATCAGAACATTTGTTAATGTTTTGCAATTGAATTCCATTTGATGATCATTAGAAATCTAAGTTAAGTCCCAAACCTACTGGAAATAACAATAATATAGCTGAATCACAATTAGTACCACCTTTGCAGACTACTAGAGAATTATTTTCTTTATACAAGCCATCCAAAATAAATTCATTTAAAGAGAAGAAACAGATGTGTTGTTTTGAAAGGTAAGGTACCTTCACACATAACGATTTCGTTAACGATATCGTTGCAACGTCACGCTTTTTGTGACGTAGCAACGATCCCGCTAACGATCTCGTTATGTGTGACAGCGACCAACGATCAGGCCCCTGCTGTGAGATTGTTGGTCGCTGGGGAATGATCAGGACTTTTTTTTGGTCGCTGATCACCCGCTGTCATCGCTGGATCGGCGTGTGTGACGCCAATCCAGCGATCTGTTCACTGGTAACCAGGGTAAATATTGGGTTACTAAGCGCAGGGCCGCGCTTAGTAACCCGATATTTACCCTGGTTGCCATTGTAAAAGTAAAAAAAAAAAAACAGTACATACTCACATTCCGATGTCTGTCACGTCCCCCGGCATCAGCTTCCCTGCACTGACTGTCAGCGTCGGCCGTAAAGCAGAGCACAGCGGTGACATCACCGCTGTGCTCTGCTTTACGGCCGGCGCTGACACAGTCAGTGCGGGAAGTGTTATGAATAGGTAATTCAGAACCACAATGGACCTTGATGTTCAGAGCACACAAAGTGACCTGACAATAAGCAAAAAACATAGGACGAGCTCTGAGACGTGGGAACTCTGCTGACCGCAATCCCTAATCCTATCACACCACACTAGAGGTAGCCGTGGATTGCGCCTAACGCTCCCTATGCAACTCGGCACAGCCTGAGAAACTAGCTAGGCCTGAAGATAGAAAAATAAGCCTACCTTGCCTCAGAGAAATTCCCCAAAGGAAAAGGCAGCCCCCCACATACAATGACTGTGAGTTAAGATGAAAGTACAAACACAGAGATGAAATAGATTTAGCAAAGCGAGGCCCGACTTACTGAATAGACCGAGGATAGGAAAGATAGCTTTGCGGTCAACATAAAAACCTACAAACAACCACGCAGAGGGGCAAAAAGACCCTCCGCACCGACTAACGGTACGGAGGTGCTCCCTCTGCGTCTCAGAGCTTCCAGCAAGCAAGAAAAACAAATTAAAGCAAGCTGGACAGAAAATATAGCAACAAAAGTAACACAAGCAGAACTTAGCTTAAGCTGAGCAGACAGGCCACAGGAACGATCCAGGAGGAAGCAAGACCAATACTAGAACATTGACTGGAGGCCAGGATCAAAGCACTAGGTGGAGTTAAATAGAGCAGCACCTAATGACTTAAACTCATCACCTGAGGAAGGAAACTCAGAAGCCGCAGTACCACTTGTGACCACAGGAGGAAGCTTGATCACAGAATTCACAACATTACCCCCCCCTTGAGGAGGGGTCACCAAACCCTCACCAGAGCCCCCAGGCCGACCAGGATGAGCCATATGAAAGGCACGAACAAGATCGGCAGCATGGACATCAGAGGCAAAGACCCAGGAATTATCTTCCTGACCATAGCCCTTCCACTTAACCAGATACTGGAGTTTCCGTCTCGAAACACGAGAATCCAAAATCTTCTCCACTATATACTCCAACTCCCCCTCCACCAAAACCGGGGCAGGAGGATCAACAGATGGAACCATAGGTGCCACGTATCTCCGCAACAATGACATATGGAATACGTTATGGATGGAAAAAGAATCTGGAAGGGTCAAACGAAAAGACACAGGATTAAGAACCTCAGAAATCCTATACGGACCAATGAAACGAGGCTTAAACTTAGGAGAGGAAACCTTCATAGGAATATAACGAGATGACAACCAAACCAAATCCCCAACACGAAGTCGGGGACCCACACAGTGTCTGCGATTAGCGAAACATTGAGCCTTCTCCTGGGACAAGGTCAAATTGTCCACTACATGAGTCCAAATCCGATGCAACCTGTCCACCACAGTATCCACACCAGGACAGTCCGAAGACTCAACCTGCCCTGAAGAGAAACGAGGATGGAACCCAGAATTGCAGAAAAACGGCGAAACCAAGGTAGCCGAGCTGGCCCGATTATTAAGGGCGAACTCAGCCAACGGCAAAAAGGACACCCAATCATCCTGATCAGCAGAAACAAAACATCTCAGATGTTTCCAAGGTCTGATTGGTTCGTTCAGTTTGGCCATTTGTCTGAGGATGGAAAGCCGAGGAAAAAGACAAATCAATGCCCATCCTAGCACAAAATGCTCGCCAAAACCTCGAAACAAACTGGGAACCTCTGTCAGAAACGATATTCTCTGGAATGCCATGTAAACGAACCACATGCTGGAAGAACAACGGCACCAAATCAGAGGAGGAAGGCAATTTAGACAATTGTACCAAATGGACCATCTTAGAGAAGCGATCACAAACTACCCAAATGACCGACATTTTTTTAGAGACGGGGAGATCCGAAATAAAATCCATAGAGATATGTGTCCAAGGCCTCTTCGGGACCGGCAAGGGCAAAAGCAACCCACTGGCACGAGAACAGCAGGGCTTAGCCCGAGCACAAATCCCACAGGACTGCACAAAAGAACGCACATCCCGCGACAGAGACGGCCACCAAAAGGATCTAGCCACTAAATCTCTGGTACCAAAGATTCCAGGATGACCAGCCAACACCGAACAATGAACCTCAGAGATAACTTTATTCGTCCACCTATCAGGGACAGTTTCTCCGCTGGGCAACGATCAGGTTTATTAGCCTGAAATTTTTGCAGCACCCGCCGCAAATCAGGGGAGATGGCAGGCACAATTACTCCCTCTTTGAGAATACCCGCCGGCTCAGGCAAACCCGGAGAGTCGTGCACAAAACTCCTAGACAGGGCATCCGCCTTCACATTTTTAGAGCCCGGAAGGTACGAAACCACAAAGTCAAAACGGGAGAAAAACAGCGACCAACGAGCCTGTCTAGGATTCAACCGTTTGGCAGACTCGAGATAAGTCAAGTTCTTGTGATCAGTCAAGACCACCACGCGATGCTTAGCTCCTTCAAGCCAATGACGCCACTCCTCGAATGCCCACTTCATGGCCAGCAACTCTTGATTGCCAACATCATAATTTCGCTCAGCAGGCGAAAACTTCCTGGAAAAGAAGGCGCATGGCTTCATCACCGAGCAATCAGCACCTCTTTGCGACAAAACAGCCCCCGCTCCAATTTCAGAAGCATCAACCTCAACCTGGAACGGAAGCGAAACATCTGGTTGACACAACACAGGGGCAGAAGAAAAACGACGCTTTAACTCTTGAAAAGCTTCCACAGCAGCAGAAGACCAATTGACCACATCAGCACCCTTCTTGGTCAAATCGGTCAATGGTTTAGCAATACTAGAGAAATTACAGATGAAGCGACGATAAAAATTAGCAAAGCCAAGGAACTTTTGCAGACTCTTCAGAGATGTCGGCTGAGTCCAATCATAAATGGCCTGGACCTTAACAGGGTCCATCTCGATAGTAGAAGGGGAAAAAATGAACCCCAAAAATGAAACCTTCTGAACACCAAAGAGACACTTTGATCCCTTCACAAACAAAGAATTAGCACGCAGGACCTGGAACACAATTCTGACCTGCTTCACATGAGACTCCCAATCATCCGAGAAGACCAAAATATCATCCAAGTATACAATCAGGAATTTATCCAGGTACTCTCGGAAGATGTCATGCATAAAGGACTGAAATACTGATGGAGCATTGGCAAGTCCGAATGGCATAACTAGGTACTCAAAATGGCCCTCGGGCGTATTAAATGCAGTTTTCCATTCATCGCCCCGTTTAATACGCACAAGATTATATGCACCACGAAGATCTATCTTGGTGAACCAACTAGCCCCCTTAATCCGAGCAAACAAATCAGATAGCAGCAGCAAGTGGTACTGAAATTTGACCGTGATTTTATTTAGAAGTCGGTAATCAATACAAGGTCTCAGCGAACCATCCTTCTTGGCCACAAAAAAGAACCCTGCTCCCAATGGCGATGACGACGGGCGAATATGACCCTTCTCTAAAGATTCTTTTACATAACTCCACATAGCGGCGTGCTCAGGTACAGATAAATTAAACAGTCGACCCTTAGGAAACTTACTACCAGGAATCAACTCGATAGCACAATCACAATCCCTATGCGGAGGTAGGGCATTGGACTTGGGCTCATCGAATACATCCCGGGAATCAGACAAGAACTCTTGGACCTCAGAAGGGGTGGATGATGAGATAGACAGAAATGGAACATCACCATGTACCCCCTGACAACCCCAGCTGGACACAGACATAGATTTCCAATCTAATACTGGGTTATGGACTTGTAGCCATGGCAACCCCAACACGACCACATCATGCAGATTCTGCAACACCAGAAAGCGAATATCCTCCCGGTGCGCAGGAGCCATGCAAAGGTCAGCTGGGTCCAATACTGAGGCTTATTCTTGGCCAAAGGCGTAGCATCAATTCCTCTCAATGGAATAAGACACTGCAAGGGCTCCAAGACAAACCCACAGCGCCTAGCAAACTCCAAGTCCATCAAATTCAGGGCAGCGCCTGAATCCACAAATGCCATGACAGAATAGGAAGACAAAGAGCAGATGAAAGTAACGGACAAAAGAAATTTCGACTGTACCGTACCAATGGTGGCAGACTTAGCGAACCGCTTAGTGCGCTTAGGACAATCGGAGATAGCATGAGTGGAATCACCACAGTAGAAACACAGCCCATTCTGACGTCTGTGTTCCTGCCTTTCAGCTCTGGTCAAAGTCTTATCGCACTGCATAGGCTCAGGTTTATGCTCAGATAATACCGCCAAATGGTGCACAGATTTACGCTCACGCAAGCGTCGACCGATCTGAATGGCCAAAGACATAGACTCATTCAGACCAGCAGGCATAGGAAATCCCACCATGACATCCTTAAGGGCTTCAGAGAGACCCTTTCTGAAGATTGCTGCCAAAGCACATTCATTCCATTGAGTGAGCACAGACCACTTTCTAAACTTCTGACAATAAATCTCTATCTCATCCTGACCCTGACACAGAGCCAGCAAATTTTTCTCTGCCTGATCCACTGAATTAGGTTCATCGTACAGTAATCCGAGCGCCAGAAAAAACGCATCAATATTACATAATGCAGGATCTCCTGGCGCAAGGGAAAATGCCCAGTCTTGAGGGTCGCCACGTAATAAAGAAATAATGATCTTAACTTGTTGAACTGGGTCACCAGAGGAGCGAGGTTTCAACGCCAGAAACAGTTTGCAATTATTTTTGAAACTCAGAAATTTAGCTCTATCTCCAGAAAACAAATCAGGAATAGGAATTCTTGGTTCTAACATAGAATTCTGAGCCACAAAGTCTTGAATATTTTGTAATCTTGCAGTGAGAAGATCCACACATGAAGACAGACCTTTAATGTCCATCACCACACCTGTGTCCTGAACCACCCAAATGTCTAGGGGAAAAAAAAGGCTAAACACAGTGCAAAGAAAAAAAAATGGTCTCAGAACTTCTTTTTTCCCTCTATTGAGAAGCATAGTACTTTGGGCCTCCAGTACTGTTATGAATAGGTAATTCAGAACCACAATGGACCTTGATGTTCAGAGCACACAAAGTGACCTGACAACAAGCAAAAAACATAGGACGAGCTCTGAGACGTGGGAACTCTGCTGACCGCAATCCCTAATCCTATCACACCACACTAGAGGTAGCCGTGGATTGCGCCTAACGCTCCCTATGCAACTCGGCACAGCCTGAGAAACTAGCTAGGCCTGAAGATAGAAAAATAAGCCTACCTTGCCTCAGAGAAATTCCCCAAAGGAAAAGGCAGCCCCCCACATATAATGACTGTGAGTTAAGATGAAAGTACAAACACAGAGATGAAATAGAATTAGCAAAGCGAGGCCCGACTTACTGAATAGACCGAGGATAGGAAAGATAGCTTTGCGGTCAACACAAAAACCTACAAACAACCACGCAGAGGGGCAAAAAGACCCTCCGCACCGACTAACGGTACGGAGGTGCTCCCTCTGCGTCTCAGAGCTTCCAGCAAGCAAGAAAAACAAATTAAAGCAAGCTGGACAGAAAATATAGCAACAAAAGTAACACAAGCAGAACTTAGCTTAAGCTGAGCAGACAGGCCACAGGAACGATCCAGGAGGAAGCACGACCAATACTAGAACACTGACTGGAGGCCAGGATCAAACCACTAAGTGGAGTTAAATAGAGCAGCACCTAACGACTTAACCTCATCACCTGAGGAAGGAAACTCAGAAGCCGCAGTACCACTTGTGACCACAGGAGGAAGCTTGATCACAGAATTCACAACAGGGAAGCTGACGCCGGGGGACATGACAGACATCGGAATGTGAGTATGTACTGTTTTTTTTTTAACTTTTACAATGGTAACCAGGGTAAATATCGGGTTACTAAGCGCGGCCCTGCACTTAGTAACCCGATATTTACCCTGGTTACCCGGGGACTTCGGCATCGTTGAAGACAGTTTCAATGATGCCGAAGTCTTTCCACTGATCGTTGGTCGCTGGAGAGAGCTGTCTGTGTGACAGCTCCCCAGCGACCACACAACAACTACCAACGATTACAGCCAGGTCGTATCGCTGGTCGTGATCTTTGGTACGTCGTTTAGTAAGCAATGGCTTTGTAAATAAGAATAAAGTTTCTGTATGCTTGCAGATGACTCCTTATCTGCTCTGGTGCAATAAAGCTACTGGCTGCACTGAATACCTTCTCTGACAGGTCAACGAAGGATTGGAATGACAGTACGCTCATAGAAAACTATGTAAGTTCTTGCCATAAGTTTGATCTGCTAAGCCAAAATTCCAAGGGATTTGGGCTCAATGTATCTGCCGGTGAAAGGACAAATTCTAGGTACGACTTAACTTGGCTGTTCAGCAAGTTCATCTGCATTTGCTGAAGTGTGCCAGATGACCACAGAGACAGATAAAACATCTTGTCCATCATATTAACAATACTGTAGTTGTTGTTGTTGCTGCTGCTTTGGCTACTTGTTGTAACCCTAGTGCTGAGCCAGATGAACATTGGCTTTCTGGGGAGTGGAGAGGGGCCTTCTGATCAACTGTGTAGTTAATATGCATTACAACAATTCACAACTGCAGTTGATGAGGAGCCATGTACCTTGAGATGTGCCATTTGAAGCACAGCAGCATCTTGTCTGCTTTCTGGCTTATGTTACCAATATTCAAGCTGTTAAACCATTCACCTAGTGAGAATTGAACTCATGTATTGTTTCTGCCAATTGTTGCTGACCTAAGTGTCTATGGTGCAGTGGACTTTAGAGCTCTAAGACAAGTCAAGTCAGCCTACTTTCTCCTGAATGTGAGAGAATGGAAGAGGCAACCCTTTTTGCAAGAAATAAAGGTGTGGTGTCTGGATCCATTCAAGCTCGATGCACACCATTATTATAGTTACTCCACTAGATGGCAAATAGTGCCCCACAAGAAACTTGACCAGGTAAGTTTAATTGAATGTGAGCGTACTCCTCTTTCCTCAACAAACAAGGAAGAGAATGATTACTCAAGAGTGTGACAAGAAATAGTCGTGGATGACAATGATGATAGTGATAGCCCTCTGTGTCTGTACTGTTACATACTTAGGCAGTTAACTGGTTCATGCAGCTTTACATGAACACCCGAGCCTTACACTATGGCCGGTCCGAATAACTAAAGCAATTGTTACCATCCACCTCTCGTGTCTCCCCTTTTCCTCATAGTTTGTAAGCTTGCGAGCAGGGCCCTCATTCCTCCTGGTATCTGTTTTGAACTGTATTTCTGTTATGCTGTAATGTCTATTGTCTGTACAAGTCCCCTCTATAATTTGTAAAGCGCTGCGGAATATGTTGGCGCTATATAAATAAATTATTATTATTATTATTATAGTGATGATTACACTGACCAGGTCGTACTTGGGTATGTGGCCCTGGTGACAGAAAGAGGAGCATGAGAAGGGGTAGGTAGAAATCTTGAGGTTTGCTCTGATTGATGACTACCAAGCTTTTCATAAATAAGTGGGTGAAGTTGCGATGCCCCACGGTCCTGGTTGTGACAGTGGCATTGCTTTCCTCATGGGGAGAGTGATGTCACGCTTGGAAGCGATGGAGGATTCCTTTTGACAGATAATTAGCACATACAATACCGTTCTGACTCCAGGCCAGAAGGGGGAGCTCTACACCCAACTTCAGGGGAGCTGTTCTCTCTGGTCAGGAGGAGGAGTTAGTTGCTAGGCAGTTGCTAGGCAGCTGGGAAGAATTAGTCAGTTGGTGCCGGACAGCAGACTGGAGCAGTCAGGGGCAGAAGGACGAGTGAGGGGCCGTACAGCCTGAAGTACTGTAACCCCTGGATAGCGATATACAGAGGGAAGAACAGCTTTTAGTGAACTTTCCATATAGCGAAGCACAGGAGAAGAAAGGGGAATAGCTGCAACAGGGCTACCTCCCTGATAGAGCGCAGATACCGTAACCGGAAGACCAAGGTTGTCTCATACTCTCGGAGGCAAGAAACCGGTAGGACAGCTAGACTATATGTAACCTGTCCACCCTAATACCAAGGAAACACAGTGATACATAGAGCCCGGGTCATGATAGAAACCCTGTAAAAAGGCTTGAGTCACCTGTCATACGGGTTTCTGTTCCACTTCAATAAAGACAGAGATAACTGAAAGGACCTTGCTAAGAAGCCATAGGCAGTAAGGGATTATAATACCACCATGCTAAGAGGAAGGATTTTAACTCCACCTGGTAAAGCTGGACTCTGAACTCACTTTCAAGCTGGCCTGTACCTGTGATCTGGTGCCCTGGACTGTGGCTGCCTGCTACCATCAGTAAACCAGGTAAAAAGACTGTACAACTGCTTCCTTCTTTCTTTACTGCACCACTCACCATCTTCCATCTATTGACTGGGAGCCCTGGGGACCTACTTCACCTGTGGGAAGTTATGTCATCTGGCTGCCGAAACATCATCCCAGAGGTCCCCTTTAAGCAGCGTTGGTCATCCCTGACCGAATACCACAGGTGGCGTTATGAACATTTATTATTTTACAAATCCCTTTAAAGACTATACCTTTAACATGGGCGAACAGGGCCAAGGACCAGGTCGCCGCCGTGAAACATCCTTTTAAGTAATGGACCTGGTACCGAGTACCCCACGGCCCTGGCAGGCGTTACAAAGTCATTTCAAGAGCTGATTGAGAGCCATAGTTTCTAATCTGAGCAAGCCTAGATGTACATGGAATATTTACCTTTTGCAAAACTTGTATACTGCTAATGAATTGTTTGGCAGCAATGTACAAAAGAACTCCCACACATGAGATGCCCACACGTACACCTTGCCACCGCCAAGACCAGCGCGTTCAGGTTCTTCCTTCATATACAGCTTATGTGGCATCATCTTCTCCAAAGCCTACTGCAGATTTTGCCCCAGAGAATCTTTTAATGTCACGTCACCTATGCCTTGTATTGTAAAGGCCAACATCCTGCTCCTCTGGTGACCTGAACATGAGCACATATCAGCACAATTTTATGGTTTACAAGTCTTATCCACCACAGAGTCATCATGAACCATAATTGTTGTCATCCTTGACTCGACTGACAGTTGTGTCTGTTTAAAAAATAACCTGAGCTCCTTGTCCCATCATCTCCCGCCTGATTCCCACTTAAGAGATTTGACTGATACTGAGATGAGCGATATGATAGAAATTCCAAAACACTTTCTGTTTCCTCCACAGTACTTCACTTACCAGAAGCAAAGAGGACAAGTATGACCTACACTTGGTACTACTACTGAGCAGACCCTGGTGCCAGTAGTGGTGGTGGTGGTGTTGCTGTGCTAGTGGCTCTCACATTTTTGCTATGGTGTTATGTAATTTTTCTTACACTACCACGTCCGTTGCCAGTTCCACTATATTGTTTACCAGCCATTTTGGATATAATTATAACATTTCCCACCTTTTTTTTTACAATGCATATCCAAACCAGAAAAAAACATGGGAATAAGAAGAAATGCTAGATAAGGTACATGTGATAGCCAGAGAGGCTAATGCAACGTTAACCTGATGTAACATCATTACATCGGTGTGGCTATTAGGCATCTCCAATGTAATAACTTAAACAGATGTGCTAAAACAGGCTTGCACAGTTAAATGTCTCCATTTAGTGTAAAAATAAACTTCTGCAAAATATAATGTGGTAATGAGCGCAGGCACAACAGTTACCATATGTCGCTAAATTTAACTTGGCTTTCAGGGGCGCCTGACAGTGGCATTTACCCCTTCGAAATATTAAGACTAGAGATCTTTCTCAATCTCCTAATACAGATTTTAATTATCCCTTTGATATAGTGTACTTACTTGCGCATTAATAACATTGTTATACCCTTCCTATTCATTTCTAGGCATGAACCTACATGTAACTACTTTGCAAAGCAGCATTTTGGGCTACATTGCATTTGTGTTCAAGGAGGTGTAACTTAAAAAAATACAATAAATTAATTAAAAAAAAGGTTAAGGTTTTACAACTGTTTAATATGCAAATTTAACAACTGTATGCACCATAATAATGTAATTGGCTGTTGCCGCAAATTACAATGCCTATATCTACCTAGAAACACAGTATTTTAGGGTTATATATATATATATATATATATATATATATATATATATATATATATATATATATATATACTGTATATATAAATAAATATATATATATATACTGTATATATATATATATATATATATATATATATATATATATATAAATATATATTACATTTTTAACAAGTAAAGGGTGGGCTACATTTAGATAAATTAATAAAAACATTTTTAAGGTTCTATATTTCTTTTAGTAGTCGAATATAAAAGCCACACAAACTACTTTCAGTGCTGGGGGGCTCATGCTGTTTTCCTCACAGAAGCAAATGTCAACCAAATTCAGGACGATGATAATGATGAATTTTCTGTGGTGGACAAGACATGGGAACCAGACGGGTGATGACTTGATAATGTCATCAGAGGAGCAGGATGTTAGGAGCCTTGGTGATACATAGATCAGACCATATGTGTCTAAAAGATTCGCCGGGTAGAAGTCTGCTCATTCTGTGGTCAGCTCTGGAGCAGGTGATGCTGCAAGTGTTGTTGGTGGACCAGGCTCAACTGCATCCAAAAGTTCTGCTGGCGGTGGAGGCAAGTCATATTTGTTGACAGCTCATGTGTGGGAGTTCTTTTGCATGCTGCTGCCAGATGATATTTTGGCACTCTGTAGACTGTGTATGAGGAAATAAGTCATGTGTGTCCTAGATCACATAGACTAGAAATGGCGAATCTACAACACATGAAATCCCACAAATTGCTAATTTGGGAAAAGCAAGATATACAGTAATTATAGTAAGCCTTATGTTGTCCTGCTCCCCCATCTTGTCATACTCATCTTTTTTTCAGCCTGGCAGCAACGTCTTGTCATACCAGATTGGTATCATCATCACCATCCTCATTGTCATCCACCACTACTGCTTGTCCTACTCCACCTATTTCTCCATTACACCTGTAAATATATATTCCTTCTTGTGTGGCAAAGAAACAGGCATATGCTCCCAGTGATCTGCTGATTTCCCAACTAAACTCTCACCTAGTCAAGTTGCTGGTGGTGCAGTCACTGCTGTACCATCTTGTGGAGTTGTCTGTCTTTCCCAAAACTATGGTGCTCAGCCTGCCTGTAAGATACTCAGCCTTTGATTGCCCACTTTCTGCTCCCATCTAGTGGGTTTATAATGAGGCCATGCCTTTTTATCATTGACTGTCTGGGCCAGGTAAGTATCAGACGGTTCATATATGTGTTTTGTACACAATATGTTGCATTTATAGAGCTGTGTTTTATCATTACTACTTTTGAGCAATTTTTAAGATATTATACAGCATTGAATCCTTATTGAACCATTCATGTTAAAAACCGTTGGTAGATTTCTTGTTCGTTCATATTGTCGGGCAGTTGAGTATAGGTGGTGCTCTTATTATGGACACAGATTAGAAGTATACTTATCACCTTCTGGCTTCTAAATATTTTCATGTGTGTTCCTTGTCCCCTCTTTTTGGTTGTTTAGAAAAAAGATTTATTTATATTTGGTGATCCCAAACCATTTGAATACTTCTTTCTTCACTAGGTTTGACAAGTGGAGGAGAACATAGACCACCCTGTTGACTTGTCTTTGAGCTTTAAAGTGCATGCCACTATAGACAACTTAAAGGGAACCTGTCACCCCGAAAATCGTGGGTGAGGTAAGCCCACCGGCATCAGGGGCTTATCTACAGCATTCTGTAATGCTGTAGATAAGCCCCCGATGTTACCTGAAAGAGGAGAAACAGACGTTAGATTATACTTACCCAGGGGCGGTCCCGCTGCTGGTCAGGTCGGATGGGCGTCTCTGGTCCGCTGCGGCGCCTCCCATCTTCTTTCCATGACGTCCTCTTCTGATCTTCAGACACGGCTCCGGCGCAGGCGTACTTTGTCTGCCCTGTTGAGGGCAGAGCAAAGTACTGCAGTGCGCAGGCGCCGGGCCTCTCTGACCTTTCCGGCGCCTGCGCACTGCAGTACTTTGTTGTGCTCTCAAGAGGGCAGAGCAAAGTACGCCAGCGCCGGAGCCGTGGCTGAAGATCAGAAGAGGGCGTAATGGAAAGAAGATGGGAGGTGCCGCAGCGGACCAGAGACGCCCATCTGACCTGACCAGCAGTGGGACCGCCCCTGGGTGAGTATAATATAACGTCTGTTTCTCCTCTTTCAGGTAACATCGGGGGCTTATCTACAGCATTACAGAATGCTGTAGATAAGCCCCTGATGCCGGTGGGCTTACCTCACCTGCGATTTTCGGGGTGACAGGTTCCCTTTAAGCAGCAAAGATAATACATGAGTTTCACAGACTATTGGGTGAATGCACCACCATAATTAGAATAGCAGGAGAAACCTTTGCAACGGTGAACGTTGTCTGTCTACAATACCTTGTCTGGATCCTATTGACCAGACAAAACCTTATGATTCCCAATAGTCAAAGGGTACAGCATTGATTCCACACATCGCTTATGGAAGGCAAAGTGCTGTCAAGTGGTTTTACAGCTCGGATGGGGGATGAAAGCCATACAGTGGATGAGCTACTGTCATGCATCAAGCAGCAACTCCTCCTTGTGAACTGCAACTGGGAGCTGTCATAAGCTACAATGCCCAGAACTTTTTGGCTGTCTTACAATAGGGCAGAGTATCTCACCATCCTTGCAAGGCCCTCACTTGCAATTTAGTAATACATTTCTTTCACAAATATACCGTACTCACCTGAGGATTGTGGTGACTATGTATATACTTATGTGGCAAAGCACTCGCTACTGGCTTTGCAAAAACAAAATGGTTTGCCAGAGTGCCGCCTGAATTGCAGTATCACACTGTACTGGAACTTGATGCTGCATTTGTTGGAGGGTCTGTATAAGCAGTGTAAAGCGGTGAATGACAAAATCATGCAGCAGCCAAACTGGAGCTTGAGACTGACTTTGGCAGCTAAAGCTCTTCAAAGGAACAACAAAGATTACCAACAGTGAGAAGTATGGTTTTAACGGTATCATCTCCCTTATATTTTCCATGGTTAAAAAAAACACTCACGAGAATGCTACAGTAGATAAACGCTTGCTTCATTTAAAACTGCTCGTACATAGATGTTAATTTCGGTAGATAATCCTTTTGGGCCTTTTTTTTTGACTGACTGCGAGTCTAAATATACTGCAGGACATTTTCTCCCATGCAGTGGTACCTTCATCAATAGAGGTCGGAGGGCCTCTATGAGTCTGGGCATGTTTGGCCCCTAGTAGAGAACATGATACACATAAATTCAGTGGTTTCTATGGAGGTATGGGCACAGAATTACTGTAATGATCAGGGGGCCAGTTGGTGTCTCTGGTATGTATGGAGTGGGTTTTAAGTATTGCCCTATACGTAATATTATGAAGACAGCATATATTGCTTTTGCATAGAACGACATTATATTTATGACATGCATTTGACTAAATGATTGCGGTCCTGCTTCATGTTTACCCTGTACATTGTTTACATGTGGTCTTTTTCATCCTGAAGAGATACATACAGCGCTCCCTGAGAACCTTATCCTGCAGCTTGTTCTCTCCCCACTTAGCCTGTGTGCACTCTGGACTGACAACTGCGCATTGCGCATGCTCCGACAATATGCACCAGAGACACAGAGGTATGACTAGATCCGCCCTCCAGAATTGGCATGCAGCCGGAGTGAAGGCTTGGGTAGGACGAGGTAATGGATACTGCGCATGTCGGCACTGGTGACACGCATTTGCGTTCCTCTATCTTGGGAGCGCCGGGTGTGTCATGTGATGGTGGGGCGTGGCTTAGCTCCACTGTGTGCAACAAGCGCACGCTATGTATCTAAGAGCAGCGCTGACACGTGGGTCTGCTCTGGAATGGCTCCACTGAGTGCGCCAAAAGGACAGCATTTCCTGAACATTACGGTATTCTGAACCACTTAAGTATAGCATCACTACCTCCATACGCTCATATCCACTTTCTAAGCCATTGCTGCTATATCCCAATTTATCCCCTGATGAGCCCCCATACTGGGAAGGGGCGAAACGCGTAGGAATGGCGATATGGGACGCACCACGTTACATATTCAGATAAGTTCTTTTTGTTGTCATGGCAGACTAAGCATAGTACTTAAGAATGCCTAAACGTGCCCTCGGATAGTAATGAGGGATTGGCCTCATGTGTTTTGGGCTCCTATATACACTGGTTATATCTAAGCAAGACTTACTATAGGTGATACCTGACATAACAGATACTTTTCATTTGGTCTTTATTATTATTTTTTTCTTTGTTTCTTTGAGTATTTTGTTTATTTTTTATCTCAGACACCTGAAGCTTTCTATATGTGTCGATCTGTACGGCCTTCAGGGTGTAAATAAATAATAAATCACCTATATAAGTGAGTTCTCATAAGAGATACACTGGACCAGGTATCGGATAATAATGAGGGATTGGCCTCAGATGTACCAATTGTACTGATTAACCGTGTACGAGATTGTTGTGAGTTCTGTTTTTGGGCTCCCTCTGGTGGTTACTGATGGTACTGTGTGATTTGTGTTCTGCTGTCTCTGGTGTCCACCTGTTCTATTAGGATTTGGGAGTTTCCTATTTAACCGGGCTTTCTTGTCATTTCCCCGCCGGCTATCAAGGTTATCAGAGTGTTTTGTTACCTCAGCTTCTGGCTTCAGTAATCTTCAGGACAAGCTAAGTTTTGATTTTCTTGTTCCACGTTTTGCTTTATTTTTGTCTTGTCCAGCTTGCATATAATTGTCTCTTTGCTGCTGGTTGCTTTAGTGGGCTGTAATTGCTCCTCATGTTCCATGAGTTGGAACATGAGTTCAAGTAATTACAGGATGGTTTTTTGAAGGGTTTTTTGCTGACCGCGCAGTTTACTTTTGTATCCTCTGCTATCTAGTTTTAGCGGGCCTCATTTTGCTGAATCTGTTTTCATACTATGTATGTGCCTTCCTCTCATTTCACCGTCATTATATGTGGGGGGCTGCTATTTCTGTGGGGTATTTCTCTGGATGCAAGAGAGGTCTGTGTTTCTTCTAATAGGGGAAGTTAGATCTTCGGCTGGTGCGAGACGTCTAGGATCAACGTAGGCACGTTCCCCGGCTATTGTTATTTGTGTGTTCAGGTTTAGGGTCGCGGTCAGCTCAGGTTCCATCACCCTAGAGCTCGTTGGTGCTTGTCCTTTTGTGATTCCCTGCCATTGGAATCATGACACGAGATACACTACATGTATATCCATGCGAAATATGATGGTCATTAACTAGCATTGCTATATATATTTATTTCATTTTTTTTATTTTTTATTTTTTCTTTGATCATTTCGTTTGTTTTTTACTTGATATATCTGAAGCTCTCCACATATAATTGTGAGGGTGTGTACAGATGACCACCCATTGAGTGAGCCCTTGCATCTGCTGTTTTGGATCTGAGATACACCGCGCTAGGCATCCAACAGGGATAAACTTTTTTTCATTCTGTTGAGTTTTTTTCATTCTTTCTAACATTGTGTTCATTTTTTATAAGTCCTATGTAAAGGCCTGCCTTGGTGACCTTTAGGTCATTACGTATTAACTGAAGACAGTGACAAGTATTTATATTGGAGGTATCTGTTTTATGACCTCTTAGTCTTTTTGAGCATAGGTTTCTGTGCTCTATTGTACCCTTGGGTCATTTTTTGATCATTACCTTAATGGTTTTTTCTATAATTACAACTTACGCTATACAAGCAACTATCCATTGATTGATATCTATATCTTTTCGGATATAATCCGTGGGGTACATGCATTTTTGTGGACATTTACGCAGCATTATCTTGCTGTTATGTTTTTAGTTGTTTTTGTTACACTGTTTTTTTTTCACTTTTTCACATTTTTTTCACTTGTTAGTGTGACCTAGGTCTATTTGTGTGTATGATGTTGGGGTCTGGGTGTGGGTAGCTGGTAGGGCCCAGTAGGGCAAGAAGGGACAGTCTACGTGGAGCGGGGGCACCACATCGCATTTTAGGGTGCCAACCTCCGCTGTTAGGTAGGCGTGAGTGACTATAGGGCCACTAACAGGGACTGTGTCAGGAATACTTTGGCTACTATTGCCTGCTGTATTTTTCCTACCCTACTCGGACCTAGGTGTTTTTTGATGTTGGTAGTCATACATGTAGTACTTATGAGATTTTTTAAATATTATTAATAAAACATTCTTTTAGGATATTGTTTTTTTTTTGGTTGTCTAATTGATCATATCCTTATATTATCTTAGCTGGTTGTGTTACAGTAGATAAAGGAAGAACAGCAAATTGTTCATACGAGACACCCTGTGCTTGTTGAGCATCTTCAACGCCCATGATACTTGCAGCAGAATTTGAAAGAGGAGGGAGAGGAAATGATGAGCAACAGCAGATGGGTGTGAAAAGGGACATAGAGTTTGCAAAGGCAGTGGACGAGGGTGACAAAATGATTGTCATGACCAGGATTGTCATCGACGGAGGCGAGATGAAAAAGCACCAACTGCGCCCTAAGTTGTCCCAGCCAGCATGGCAAGCTGTTTGTAAGAATGTGGGTTGACAAGGGTATAGTTAACATTAAGCAAAGAGATGACTGTTGGATAGCCATGCTTTTAGAACATTGCTGTAAAAGCAAAATAGACAATTTTTTTCCTGCTTTCGAAAGGAAGTTCAAATTGGATTACCCGGTTAAGTTGTGTTACCTCCTTTTACCGACCGCATGACTGATGAGCACACACATTTGCCATCCCGATAATGCAATGCTCCCCCACCTGTGCCCGCATTAGTCCTACAAGAAGAAGCTGAGATAAAAATAGCAATGGTATAATTGACATGATTGATTAGATATGGTATTTGGACATGATGAAGCATGAAGGACAACCTGATGTACTTCAGCTAACAGAGACAATGACTAAACAGCAAGGTTCAGTAATACCTAGACTGTTTCCTTACTCAGGCAAATACCTTGATACCTGATGCCACGTGGACTTCTGGGTCAGCAGATTGGACCAGTGACAAGAACTGCCTTATTTCTATCAGCCTACTGTGATGTTCAGACTCCAGTTTAATAAAAGGTTCAAAATCCAAGGCATCAAAAGTTCTCCAATTAATCACTTTCTTAGTTACAGCATACACAGAGCAAAAATGCAACGTTTCAAACACATAAGGCCTTGGACAAGTTCTAAGTGAATAGGAGTGTACAGTAACAACATACGTGAAATAAGGTGCTATTTATAGTGAAGCAGTTATGGACCACTACTCATGACCCCTCGTACTAGTCCAATACCTGTTGCCATAGAAGCATTACAAATTGATAACAAAGGACAAAACAGAGATTAAAAACAAGCATAACATATACATACAGAATTATTGATAGATGAAAATACTTCAACACCACCATGCAAAACAAATGGGAAACACATATGATCAGTATTATGGATACAGATGTAGCATTCAAGTAAGCAATGAATCATTTTCATAATTGCTGGTATGAATCCCACCCAAGGGCAATGTCTTAGCCACTTAGATTGGGTATAAGGTAGATACCTCCTTGATGAAGAACAAGGGGGGAATGATTTGTTACTTCCCTGCAACAATACCTGGGTGTCAGAAGGGGTTAGTTTATTTGAATTTGGCACCAAAACGCTAACATTGTGCCAAAAATATAGCCACCCTGCCATCCAGATATATAACAGCCCCTCATTGTAACAACACCGCTAGCCTGTTCACATGAATACAGCAGTCACATGATCCATATGAACCCAGTGGTCGCGCAACCCGTGTGATTTTTAGGACACGTCCCCAGTGTCATCACGAGTCTCAGGTCGCATGAGCAGAGCACTTACATTACAATCCGGGGCATAGAGACACGTCTCCAATGGTGTCACTCTACATTCGGCCAATGCCCAAAGGGCTACATCACTGTCATTTGTTGACAAAATGCCGTTGGAGAAGAATCAAAAAGATAATCTCCACAATATCTTTGCCATAATCAGCGTACAGGAAACTTAACCTGAATTACTTAAAATGAAACCGTCACATGAAAAAATGCTATTAACCTGTAGATATGGGGTTAATTTGCAGGTTAATAATGTTCTGAACCTGAAAGACCCGCTGCCAGGAGGAAATTAACTTCATTATGCCATTCAAGAAAGTGAAATGAGTTTTGGGGAATTGCAATAAATTTTGACTACTTCTGTCCTGACATGAATTAGTACTAACCAAACTGATGTTTTACCTGACTAGTATTTTGTGTATCATCTTAAACAACTTTTGCAGAAAGTGCTGCATACATTCGTTTACCTGGATATTACAAAGTGTTTTTCCCCTTTTTTGGGATTGCATGTGTCATTTCCGTGGCCACTGTCCAGTTATTTATTGCACACATTTGCTGATCATTACCAAAACAGTTATCTGCATCAATGGCTGGCTAATAAAATAGTTAACTGTCTGGGATCGCTTCATGTAGAACACAAACCTATGTCTCTGCAGATACAGGATATCTTTTTGCTACATAAAAATGTAATTTATAAAAAGTGACCACAAAATTAGTCATGTTAACTTCTATGGCTGAATAATTTTATGTAACTCTGAATAAAAGTCTGTAAGTTACATGTCTTTAAGCTGGATCATTGCATGTTTGTGGAAAAATGTAATATATGTGGACCTGGCTTGAAACTAATATTAGAGACACAGCTAGGATAACAGATGAAGGCAGGTCCAAAACGCACGTTGGGGTGGATGTATATGCAGCTGTACTGTTTGCTCTGTGGTGTCTCTATTAGGTATGCATTAATTAATCCATTGCCCATATGCTAATTGTGCCTTTCGGTACTCACATGGCCTAGCCCATATTAATGGCTTGGACCACCTACTATTAGACATCCTATTTGACATATTATCACATGCTACTGACACTGGGCTCCTAATTGGAAATGTTAAGTGCTTATGTGTTTACCTGCGGTGTGTTATATATTTACTATTTAAAACATCAGCTTGCATCGTACATCCTGCACTCTATTGTACTGCACATATGCACTTTTACTCCCTTTCATCTGTTTTGATATAATTGCCTTAATAAAGGATTTACATTTTTTATTTATTCATGGCCTGTATGATCGTTTTTTTTTCTTCCTCTCTCTTCTAGGATAACAGATAGAAGAGGTAGCAGCCTGGTAGTTATATCCTTGACCTTGGCAAAAGAGATCCTCTAACAACCCCTCACCACTCAGTGTCATTTCTGCATTTCTTGTCATGACTTTAACATTTTTGGAAAAAGACAAGGCCAAACTTAAAGCTACTACCCTTTATATTGCATGAAAGAGCAGCAACTGTCAAGTTAAGATAGTGAGGCTGTCAGCCATTCTATTTCTACAGGATTCATATTAATATGGACTTCCATGTTGGTGGTAGTCATGATTTGGGCATTCTTGAGATGAAGATAAATTCCATAATCAACATTTTTCATATAACACCAGAACCAATGTATTCAAGTTCTTCTCCTTCACTGCCAACATGGTAGTATTATCTGCCTATCTCAGATTGCTGATGGTTCTTCCTCTTAAATTTCACCCTAAAATTCTAATCATCCAAGTCCTGCTTCCTGGTGGTTACTTCAGCATAGAGGTTGAAAAGAAATTTGAATCTTTTTTTTTGGATATTTTAGTTCTGTTATCTTTGTTTCTATCAGTTTTGGGTAACAGGTGTTTTTCATATACTCTATTTGTCTGCCCTATCATCTTTCGGGTACAGCTTTATGTGCCTTCCCCTGCTGGTGTTTCCTGTTGGTGATAGTCTTGGATTTATTCACCATGCTGTAGTTGGTTGGTTGCAGCTGTTTTGTGTGTTATTCCTTTATTCCTTAGGGAATTGCTTCCCAAGAGATACTAGGAAGTGATAAGGACATTCAGGGTAAGCCACCATGAGTGGAGACATCATTTTGTTATCTTATGGTACCAACCTACGTGATCAGGCAGGTACAGACCAGGATCAGAGGAGGGTCTATCCTAGTCAGAACAGACATCTCTCAGGCTCAGATAATGGATGCAATGAGTTAGGAATATGGTGGTTTAAAATCAACTCCGCCCAAGGTTCCAAAAATGCGATCAGACACGAAGATGAAGCATGAATGCGGTTTATTTGTCAACGCATTTCAAGGTTTCCAAATCTCTTCATCAGGACCAAGCTACAATGATAAGATACAACTCAAAAAGTGCAGAAATATATGGACAATGCATTAAAAAAAAGGCGCGCAGCAGCGATCCTTTGCGATCATATTATACTCCATCTAAATAGCAGATACAAACATTGCAAACAGAATATGCCACTGTAAAAATAATGAAGAATGTACTTGTGACAAATGTATTAGGATAAAAAAATAAAAAAATTGAACATGCATGTAGCATTATGACATATAAATGTTGTCATGTGCGAAAAGAGGGGGATCAAACTTGTTCTTTAACCCCTGACAGTGACAGAGCCAATTTGGTACTTAATGACCGAGCCAATTTTTACAATTCTGACCACTGTCCCTTTATGAGGTTATAACTCTGGAACGCTTTAACGGATTCTGCTGATTCTGACATTGTTTTTTTTGTGATATATTGTACTTCATGATAGTGGTAACATTTCTTCTATATTACTTGCGATTATTTGTGAAAAAAATGGAAATATGGCGAAAATTTTTAAAATTTTTCAATTTTCAAACTTTGTATTTTTATGTCCTTAAATTTGAGAGATATGTCACAAAAAATACTTAATAAGTAACATTTCCCACATGTCTACTTTACATCAGCACAATTTTGGAAACAAACATTTTTTTGTTAGGGAGTTATAAGGGTTAAAAGTTGACCAGCAATTTTTCATTTTTACAACACCATTTTTTTTAGGGACCACATCACATTTGAAGTCATTTTGAGGGGTCTATATGATAGAAAGTAACCAAGTGTGACACCATTCTAAAAACTACACCCCTCAAGGTTCTCAAAACCACATTCAAGAAGTTTATTAACCCTTTACATGCTTCACAGGAACGGAAACAATGTGGAAGGAAAAAATGAACATTTAACTTTTTTTTTGCAAACATTTTAATTCAGCACCATATTTTTTTATTTTTACATGTGTAAAAACAAAAATGTAACCATAATTTTTGTTTTGCAATTTCTCCTGAACACGCCAATACCCCATATGTGTTGGTAAACCACTTTTTGGGCGCACCGCAGAGCTTGGAAGTGAAGGAGCACCGTTTGACTTTTTCAATGCAGAATTGGCTGGAATTGAGATCGGACGCCATGTTGCGTTTGGAGAGCCCCTGATAAGCCTAAACAGTAGAAACTCCCTACAAGTGACACCATTTTGGAAACTAGACCCCTTAAGGAACTTATCAAGATGTGTGGTGAGCACTTTGAACCACCAAGTGCTTCACAAAAGTTTATAACGTAGAGCCGTGAAAATAAAAAAATCACATTTTTTCTACAAAAATGATCTTTTTGCCCCCAAATTTTTATTTTCACAAGGGTAACAGGAGAAATTAGACCAAAAAAGTTGTTGTGCAATTTCTCTTGAGTACGTCGATAACCCATATGTGGGATAAACCACTGTTTGGGCACACCGCAGAGCTTGGAAGAGAAGGAGCGCCGTTTTACTTTTTCAATGTAGAATTGGCTGGAATTGAGATCGGACGCATTTGGAGAGCCCCTGATGTGCCTAAACAGTAGAAACCCTCCACAAGTGACCCCATTTTGGAAACTAGACCCCCCATGGAACTTATCTAGATGTGTGGTGAGAACTTTGAATGCCCAAGTGCTTCAAAGAAGTTTAGAATGCAGAGTGGTAAAAATAAAAAACACAAAAAAGATATTATAGCCCCTAAGTTTTTATTTTCACAAGGGTAACAGGAGAAATTGGACAGCAATAGTTGTTGTCCAATTTATCCCGAGTACGCTGATGCACCATATGTGGGGTAAACCACTGTTTGGGTGCACAGCAGAGCTCGGAAGGGAAGGCGCGCCGTTTTGGAATGCAGACTTTGATAGAATGGTCTGTGGGCGTTATGTTGTGATTGCAGAGCCCCTGATGTACCTAAACTGTAGTAACCCCCTACAAGTGACCCCATTTTGGAAACTAGACCCCCCCAAGGAATTTATCTAGATGTGTGGTGAGAACTTTGAATGCCCAAGTGCTTCACAGAAGTTTAGAATGCAGAGTCGTGAAAACAAAAAAAATATTTTTTTTTCCACAAACAAGATTTTGTAGCCCCCAAGTTTTTATTTTCACAAGGGTAACAGGAGAAATTGGACCACGAAAGTTGTTGTCCAATTTATCCCGAGTATGCTGATGCCCCATATGTGGGGGTAACCCACTGTTTGGGCGCACGGCAGAGCTCAGAAGGGAGGGAGCACCATTTGACTTTTTGAGCGCAAAATTGGCTGTCGTGTTTGGAGACCCCCTGATGTACCTAAACAGTGAAACCCCCCAATTCTAACTCCAACCCTAACCCCAACTCACCCCTAACCCTAATCCCAATCCGATCCATAATCCTAATCACAACCCTAACGATAATCACAACCCTTACCCCAAAACAACCCTAATGTCAACCCTAACCATAACCCTAATCAAAACCCTAAATCCAACACACCCCTAATCCTAATCTCAACCCTAACCTCAAACCTAACCCTAATCCCAATACACCCCTAATCCCAACCCTAACCTTAACCCTAATCCCAAACCTTTCCCTAATCCCAAGCATAACCCTAATGCCAACCCTAATCCAAACCCTAACCCTAATCCCAACTCTAACCCTAACTTTAGCCGCAACCCTAGCCCTAACTTTAGCCCCAACCCTAGCCCTAACCCTAACCCTAAATTTAGCCCCAACCCTAACCCTAACTTTAGCTCCAACCCTAACCCTAGCCCTAAGGCTACTTTCACACTTGCGTCATTTGGCATCCGTCGCAATCCAACGTTTTGGACAAAAAAAGGATCCTGCAAATGTGCCCGCAGGATGCGTTCTTTGCCCATAGACTTGTATTGCCGACGGATCGAGATGTGCATTGGATCAGTTGTGTTTTAACGGACCGTCGGCACAAAAAATCGTTCAATGTAACGTTTTTTTGTACGTCGCGTCCGCCATTTCCGACCGCGCATGCGTGGCCATAATTCCGCCCCCTCCTCTCCAGGACATAGATTGGGCAGCGGATGTGTTGAAAAACTGCATCCGCTGCCCACGTTGTGCACAATTTTCACAACGTGCGTCGGTATGTCAAGCCGACGCATTGCGACGGCCCCGAACCGACGCAAGTGTGAAAGAAGCCTAACCCTAAATTTAGCTACAACCCTAACCCTATATTTAGCCCCAACCCTAACCCTAAATTTAGCCCTAACCCTAGCCTTAACCCTAACCCTATATTTAGCCCCAACCCTAACCCTAAATTTAGCCCTAACCCTAGCCCTAACCCTTGCCCTAACCTTAACCCTAACCCTAGCCCTAACCCTAGCCCTAACCCTAACCCTAGCCATAACCCTAACCCTAACCCTAACCCTAGCCCTAACCCTAACCGTAATTTTAGCCCCAACTGCTTTCTCCTGCCGGCCGGCAAATGGCGACAGATGGCGGGCACACTGCGCATGCGCCCACCATTTTGTTTCCCTAAGAAGACGCCGGCGGGCAGGAGAGGACGCAGGAGGACCCAGGGACACCGGTAAGTATAATAGGGTTCCCGAATTCCCCTATTTCATTACACACCACTTTTTTTTTTTTGCGATCGCCGGTAAACAGTTAATTACCGGCGATCACAAAACAGGGGTCGGTATAACCGACCCCGATCATGTTCTTTGGGGTCTCGGCTACCCCCGGCACAGATGCAGATTTGCCAATCTTAATCTCCCCCTTTTTTATTTTTTTTCTGGGAGATTAGTTAATAAATCAGGGCCACTGTATTAGAGTATATTTTCTGTGGCAGAAAATGACAGACAGATGCCACAGACAGGACTGGCACAGATGCAGATTTGCCAATCTTAATCTCCCCCTTTTTGATTTTTTCTGGGAGACTAGTGAATAAATCAGGCCCACTGTAATGCAGTATATTTTCTGTGGCAGAAAATGAGTGACAGATACCACAGACAGGAATGGCACAGATGCAGATTTGCCAATTTTAATCTCCCCCTTTTTTATTTTTTGTGGGAGACTAGTGAATAAATCGGGGCCACTGTATTAGAGTATATTTTCTGTGGCAGAAAATGACAGACAGATGCCACAGACAGGACTGGCACAAATGCAGATTTGCCAATCTTAATCTCCCCCTTTTTGATTTTTTCTGGGAGACTAGTGAATAAATCAGGCCCACTGTAATACAGTATATTTTCTGTGGCAGAAAATGAGTGACAGACACCCAGACAGGAATGGCACAGATGCAGATTTGCCAATTTTAATCTCCCCCTTTTTTATTTTTTCTGGGAGACTAGTGAATAAATCAGGGCCACTGTATTAGAGTATATTTTCTGTGGCAGAAAATGACAGACAGATGCCACAGACAGGACTGGCACAAATGCAGATTTGCCAATCTTAATCTCCCCTTTTTGATTTTTTCTGGGAGACTAGTGAATAAATCAGGCCCACTGTAATACAGTATATTTTCTGTGGCAGAAAATGAGTGACAGATACCACAGAAAGGACTGGCACAGATGCAGATTTGCCAATATTAATCCCCCCCTCTCTTTTTTTATATGGGAGACCGGTGAATAAATCAGGCCCACTATATTACAGTATAGTTTCTGTGGCAGAAAGTGGCTTTAAGATATATATATATATATATATATATATATATATATATATATATATATATATATATATATATATAAAAAGGGACTGTACTACAATTACTATCTCCCTACAGTAATCTCAGAAAAGTATGGCAGGCAGCAATAAAAAGGACTGCTGCACACAAAAGTGTGGACAAACAAACAAGATAGCTGTGCAGAAAGGAAGGAGCTACAGGATTTGTGCTTTGAAAAAAGCAGTTGGTTTGCAGTGTGGCGTACAAACAGCAATGCAGCTTTCAAGGAGCCTTCTCGGGCAGCCCAATAAGCTACAGAGCTGAGGAAGAAAAATCTAGCCTCCACTGTCCCTGCAAAGAAAAGGTGGTGTTGGACAGTGGAAAACGCTACAGCACAAGCAGTTTGGGGGTTAATGTACCCTGCCTAATGCTATCCCTGCTTCTGACGAAGTGGCAGCAACCTCTCCCTATACTCAGATCGGCAGCAGTAAGATGGCGGTCGGCATGCACGCCCCTTTATAGCCCATGTGTTGCCGCAGAAAGCAAGCCAAACACTGCCATGCCCTTGTCTAAGATGGTGGGGACCAGGACCTATGTCATCACGCTGCCCACACTCTGTGTCCACCTTCACTGGCTGAGAAATGGCGCTGAACGCATCATAAGAAACGCGACTTTGGCGCGAAGGTCGTCGACCGCGTGGCCGACCCCACACAGGGATCAGGTCGGGTTTCATGAAACCCGACTTTGCCAAAAGTCGGCGACTTATGAAAATGACCGATCCGTTTCGCTCAACCCTACTCATTATGGATAGTAAGCTATAGATGGGAGGGCTGATATTGAATGTGTGATTTGAGCGATTTGGGTAATTTGGGCAGTATATTGTGGGCTATTACTGTGTGATATTGTTGTGTTATTACTGTATACTGTAGTCATATTACTGTATTAGATTTGTAGTATCCGTATATTTGTATATATATATATTTATAGTCACCAGCTTGGGTATAAATATATATGTATCTTATAGACTGTAGAATTGTGTGTGTAATAAATATCCTTTATTGTTTCACTGTTTTGTCTCAGTATATAGTATAAGAAAAAGATAACGTTGAGGCATATTTAGTGGATATTAATTATTAATAGTCAAGTTCGGCGATAATAGTTAATCCAAAAGAAGAAAATGTCCAGCTTCACCGAATCCGTGAAAAAAAGTTTTCTTTTATCCCAAATTAAACATGGAGGATACAAACTTCAGCACAAATCATATGTGTTAGAATCTCAATGCGTTTCTGGAGACTAAGCTCCCTTAATCATGAAGATAGTAGTTAATATCGGACCTCAATAGAGGTGTAGGGAGAGTTCCCCTTTTGATACTTTAAGTTTAGTATATTTTTAGGGGGCAACCCGTACATTTACAGCATCCAAGTTCCGCAGTAGCTGGGCGGAACGTCTTGGTACAAAATCTGCGTCTGAAGGTGAAACCACTGCCCCTTTCCCTGTGTTATGACCTTCCCAATCTTCTGTCCAAGAAGCAGGCTCTGATGCTTCCTGCACACAACCAGTGGTTGCCCACACAACAGTCAGCAAGAACATCCAGTTCAGTTGTCCCTGCCCCAGATCTTTAACACAAAGCAGAAATATCCACCCACCCACACACAGGTCCAAACGCTTAACACCCACATTGCCAGATTGCTAGCCCTGGAAATGTTGCGGTTTCGACTTGTGGGAACTGAGTCTTTCCGAGACCTTCTGGCAGTGGCAGCACCAGAGTACTTGATTCCCACTGCCACTTTTTTTTTCCTGGTGTACTGTCCGCTCCTTACAAAAGCACGTGTTACACTTTATCAGCCGTGCTCTTGCCAACACAGTCATAGGGAAGGTACACCTAGCTAAAGATAAGTGGATCAGTCCATGTGGACAGGGATGCTACATTTCCTTGATGGCACACTGGGTTAGCCTGGTGGAGTCTGGGACATGGTCAGACGCTGGGATATCCCACGTCTTACCTACACCAAGAATTGTAGGACCAACTTCCATCAGGGTTTCAGTCTCCTCGTATTCCAATTCCTGTCTCTCCTCCTCCTTATCCTCAGCGGAACTAGCCTCCCCATCGCTCCCCAGCTGGGAAGTCTGCAGCACTGCCTTTTTGAAAGCTGCAGCATGCTCTGCTGAATCCCATTTGTTTAGATGATAAAGCTTACAACACAGCCAAGCTGTTGAAAGGGATAAAAGAACAGACCGATCAGTGGCTCTCCCTGCAGAACCTCCAACCAAGTCTGGTTGTGTGCGATAATGGGCGTAAGTTGGTGGTGTCTTTAAAGCTCTGCAAGCTAGTACACGTTCCATGCATTGCCCATGTGCTGTACCTGGTAGTACAGAGCCTTTTAAAAACATACACTGACTTGCCAGACCTACTTGCCAAGGTACGTCGTGTCAGCGCACATTTCTGAAAGTCATCTCAGGCTTTCACCAGTCCAGCTTCGTTGCAGCACCCCATAATTTTGCCTCGTCACCGACTGATTTATGACCTGCCCACACACTGGGATTCGACCTTTCATATGTTGGCAAGGCTTAGTGAGCAGCAGAGGGCAGTGATTGAATTCCAGCTTCTCAATGCCCTTCAGAGTAACACTCAACCCCCCCACACACATAAGAACTGCTGAGTGAGTGTGCATCGCTGACATATGTAAGGTTCTTCAAAACTTTGAGTACTGCACCAAGACGGTGAGCGCTGATGATGCTCTTATCAGCATAACCATTACGCTGCTTCGTTATTTAAAATTTTTTCTGCATAATCTCAAAGAGGAAGCTTTGAATGCCAAGCAGGTGGCTATGGAGCAAGATATTACAGTGGGTGATACCACACAGCCTAGCCTCACACAATATTCTCAGGTCACATTGGGTGATGACAAGGAATAGGAGGAGGATGAGGAGGAACAGGAGTTTTTGGTCTGTGCTATTGAGGAGAATCCCAATCCCAGCTTTATGCCTGTCTGGTATGGATGGCCTTAAGAGGAGGAGAACGAGAAGGAGGTGCCAGCTATGCATCAGGAGGAGGAGAGGATGGTTAGTGTTCTTCCTGGTGAGGACACTGAACGTTTGACTCCTTGTAGTCTGCCACACATGGCAGAGTTCATGTCTAGATGCCTTTCCCAAGACCCTAGCGTGAAACACATTTTGTCAAACATGAAATACTGGCTGTGCACCTTGCTTGACCCCTAGTAAAAGGAGAAATTTGCTTCTCTCATGTCGGAGGCAGATGTGCCATTTTCAGTGCATGCATGCCAGATGGCCATTGTGGAAGACCTGCTAAAGAGATTACCCTCAGACAACGCTGCTGGCAGAGGTACCGACTCTTTTCACTAAAAAGGATTACAGGAAAGAGCCACGTTCACCAAGTGCAACTCAGGTGGGGGGGATTGTCCACCAACTGACACATTTTCATGAGACGTAACATCACCAAGGGCTACCTGTGTGTGTAACTATGACGAGGAGGGAGAAGTTGACCAAGATGGTGAAGGACTACTTAAGTGACCATACCAGAGTGTTTCCTGATTCTTCCGTGCCCTTTATTGGTTGTCCAAGCTGCACACTTGGCCCAAACTCTCCTTGTACGCCTTGGAGGTGCTGCCATGCCCTGCCACAAGTGTGTTGTCTGAGTGGGTTTTTAGTTCGGCTGGTGCAATAATAACAGATAGGTGCACATGGCTGTTAACATAAAACACAGACAAGCTGACTCTTCTAAAATTGAGCAAGGGCTGGATTTCCTCTGACTTTGTAAGCCCTATGGATGAGAGCAACGTCATGTAAATGCAACCCAAGTGGTTTTTTTTGGAAGTTGTCTTAACTTCCATCACTTAACATCCATACCCATTTTGTTGAGGAAATCATTTCTTTCTCCTCATCCTGCTGCTTCTGCAGCAAGTACTAAGTGGTAGTATATGTATACCCCATGTGGGTAATGTTTTTTACTTTTTGAAAACTTTGCACATTGTGCAATGGTGAAACTTTTACTCCCTATCTCTACCTCTTGTTATGACTGCAAAGTATATAGTGAGGTTTTCATCATTGCCTCTTTCAGCTTGTCTGATACAGACCCCTTGGGTAATTTTTTGACTACTCTGCATATTGTGCAATGGTGAAAATTGTACTCTCGGTCTCTCAATGATAATAACTGCCAAGTTTACTGTGAGGTCCCCAGCATGGTCTCTTTCAGAGTGTATCTGATAACCTGATCTTGATTTTTGGGCCTGTACTTGGACATTTTGGAACATCAATGCATTAATATGCTCCACACACTTCTTCACATTTCAGCGTAACACAGAATTATAATAGGAGTAATGAAACATGCTCTATACTGTACTGTATATCTCCTGCTAGTTCAAATATCTTACCCACACATCCCTTTATAAAGGGAAATTCTACATAATACCTCTGTTAGCATACGCCATATACTGCTCATATATGCAGCATCCCAGTAGGTGGGCTAAATGTCTATGTACAAAATTTGTCTCTGAAGGTGAAACCACTGGCCCTTCCCCTGTGTTACGGCCTTCACAATCTGCTGTCCAAGAAGCAGACGCTGATGCCTCTTGCCCACAACCTGCAGTTGCACAGACACAACAGTCAGCAACCATATCCAGTTTGTTTGCCCATCGCAGTAATCAGTTGTCCCTTGTCAGCATATATGTCTGTTCACAAACTGTTAGATAGGGCATACATATTCGTTATCACTTTATATTCTCCAGTGCTGGACAAAGACCATTGCTGACTTTTCCAGGCTCCTAAATGAGACTTGTGTTTCTTTGTTAAACCGTTGCTTCCCTTAAATTTTCTAAAATTGGGTCCTAAAGAAATGGTGGTGAGGTATTGCCTAGCTTCTGTACTTTTTAAGCACATCTAAGAGACTGGATAAATAGGCTCCACAGACCTATTCAGGCTACAGCCTCATTACCATGCTAAGGGCTTTTCCTGAGCTCCGTAGCACTGAATGTCACCTGAGTAATGCACTCCACAGACCTCAACACTCTCTGGGACATACAGGGTAATTACGGCATTGTTGCTCAAAACCATGCAAAAGACACAAATTGTCTGATTGGGTAGTTTCCAGAAGAAGTGCGCAGGCTTGTGCAGATTAGTCAATGGCACTCCTGTCTCTTTCCCTTGAGGAAGCTGCTTTCAAGTAAAATGAGGCTTGTACATGTTCCTGACATGGATTTCAGGCCTGACAGACTGACCACAATACGGGCCCTTTCTTGTATAGACTGTATTCAGAATTTAATTCTAACACTTTTGGTGTCTGATAGAATCCAATTTACTGCATTGAGCATACAGCTCCCCCAACTCCGGCATTATATTCACCTTACAGTGGCTTCACCCGCTATGACAGTTGCTCCATTAGGATCCGGTGTCCAAAATGAACTATGGAGCTAAGAAAACTCAGGTTTCACGGCACCTGCTGGCCCTCTGAAAATGTGAAGCGAGGGCCACATAATGACATGGCGGTGAACATGGTGGTGGTGGTGGGAGAAGCCTAAAATTCAAATGGGCAAGTTTAAGCTGGCATTGTAAAGTGATGGGGAATATGTATTCCACTATCTAGCTAACAAATTGTAACGAGGGAAGGACCTCTCAAATGTAGGAGTGAGAACACTCACAAATGTTAAAGGAAAAACTAAAGTCACAATGCTCCATGTGGACATATGCTTAAGGGGAGGTATAATTTTTTATTTTTATTATTATTGCAAATTTGCATTATATACAATTAATTATGAATGAAAAAATGTTTCTTAGCATTTTTCCCTTTAAAAAGTTAGGCTTATTTTGGTAGGTCTTTTTATAAATCCGTAAAACCGGCACAATAGTCTGACAACATTATTCCCAGATACAATATGTCAGAAAGGTATGCAAACATCTTCCCCATGCTTTTCCCATTTAGTTTTAGTTCTTTCCCATCCATTTCAGCTTTTTTCTCAGGCCCCCACACCTGTTTGCTGGATCCAGCAGAAAAAAATTCAGCTTTCCCAATGACTTGCATTGGTATTAGTGTTGGCGGATTGCACTAAATAAATTTAATGTTAAAGTGCAATCGCAACCCGGGGTCCACCATTCAGAGATGTTAAACTGCTGCTAGTGTGATCAATGACAGAACACACAGCGAGCTCAAACCACTATATCTATCCTCATGGGAAGCAGAACTAAACTTATCCCTGTCTTCTCGATAGACAAGACAAGTTTTGGGTAACTCACATGGTTTTTCAAGATGTGTTTTGTTATAGGAAAATGCTTTCAAAATCCTTTCACGCTGGTATAGAACCCCTGAAAGACATTACCACCTAGGCATGTCTGCTTCCCCTGTCTGTTGGAGATGTTTGAAGTCGGTGGGCTCCTTTCTCCATATCTTTTGGCTGTGCCCAATAATATCTAAATACTGGGATGAGATATTTAAGTACCTCCGCCGGCTGGGCATAATTAAAAGAAACTTAACTCCCCAAGAAGTGCTGCTGTCGCTTCCCATGAACTCCTATAACTCTATGAAGCATGACCTGCTCCCTCTATTGGTAGCGGTAGTAAAACACTTGATCTCACTGCATTGGAGACAAATGTCTCCCGCCCGCTACCTTAAGTGAATGAGTAAACAAAGTTCAGGATATTTATAGGATGGAGGAATTGTCTAGTTGGGAATCACGTACACATGAAAAATTTCTAAAAACATGGTTTCCCTGGCAACGCCTTTTATCTACTCCCCCATGATTCTACCAAACGCATCTCTCCCTGCGACTTGACCTTTTACGTCACTTTTTGCTGTTCTAGAGCCGCAGTGTATGGACCCGAACTCTAGTCTTGCTTAATTTCACCATTTCTGTTAAGTCTCCATTATATTCTCCGCTACTTGCCATGTCTTTGCCTTGACTATTTTTTGCTTCAAATGTTCTAATTTGTCTCATCCCTGCAGATGCTCAGGGGATCTCGTACCTGATCTCTTGAGCTGCTGATTACAATTCATCTTTGCTATGTTGTATACCTGAAATTTGTTTTTCTTAAGTTTAACTGTTTCACGGACTTATATCTGTTGTCTTTTCAATCAACGTCGTGAACTAATCTCTTCCGAGTGACTCCTGTTTCATCACCAAACGAAATAGGTTATGTCTCTTTATTCAATCTTGTTGTTCCATTACTGTGGATATTGGACGATGTAAGTTCTTACATGTTATTTTTCTTTGTAATTCTGAAAATTCTAAATAAAGAATTTTAAAAAAAAAAGAACACAGCGAGCGAATGCTTGTACACACTGGGTTAAACGTCACTCAGTGTGAGCAGCACATGAACTAAACTTGCACGCAGAAACAAAACAGATGCTCTGCAACTTAGCTGTGTCACTTAAGAAAGAGCAAGAAGAAGATCATGCCCACATAAACAGGAACACCTCCATATATATACCAGTATCAAAATAGTATTTATTAAATTGGCAAAAAGCTCAAGAAATGCACATAAGTACACACACAAAACAACAACACAAAAGCCATTAAAAACATTTAAAAAATGCAAACATGCAAGAAAACATGCCCATATATATATATATATATATATATATATATATATATATGTTATATCCTAAAATAAGGAAAATGACAGCCCACAAAACATGTGCTTCCCACAATAGAATTTTCAAAAGAATCTGACTGCACAAAAAATGATGCAAGGATAAATGACCACTCCATACAATGGGTGTAAAGATGTGTCACTGGCACACAGAAAAGGAACAGATGCTGTGCAACTGAGCTGCGTCCCTTGCACACAGAAATGGAATAGATGCTCTGCAACTGAGCTGTGACACTCACACACAAAAATAAAAGAGGTGTGACACAGGGGAACATAGCCCGCTAACGGTCTAAAAAGCAAACAGTGGTCACACAACCAGCAAATGCACTCAACCAACTCCTCTCCGGAGGTGCTAGAATTCTAATGGCTAGACGCCAGCACTGAATTCCCATAGATAATCTCCTTTCAATAGAACTGGAATTCTAATTGCTTACTGCCGACCATGAGCACATGCTGGTAAAGACCACATGGTACAATGTCCCATACAAACATGTAACGAGAATGATACTAGTGCACCTGAGACCCTTTTATATGTTCAGCTCATGTCCAGTCAGACAGGACCTTGCTCGAGGACCAATCCGGAGCTGCCACATCACCAGAGCAGCTGACGATCAACCACCAATGAAACGTCGTCACATCACGAGCATGCTCAGTAGCATGATTTCTGGACTTAGCCTCCAGAGCGTCTGTTCGTTGCTGCCAATCGATGGTTACCTTAGACTTGACTGAAGAGCCAGCAGTAACCAGATGAACAGCAAGACGCTGGTACCGATGTCTATGCTCAGCAACACCCGCAGTAGGCAAAGCTGAATGGGAGACAGCAGATGCAGACAAGGCTTGGGATCTACCCTGTGCAGCGGAAGAATCTTAGAGCATAACAATTGGATTCATTATTCGTTATGTGTACATGGATATTAGAAATTATTTTTGCCAATTTTCCTGAATACAAATATTTCACTATTCGCTCATCACTATTAATTATGGTAACCACCTTGTAAGGACCAATGAACCTAGGACTTTAGTTCCAGGAATGAATTTTCATTTTAATATTTTTGGTAGACAGCCATGCAGTCATTCACACCCATGTCCAGACCTGACAAAAGTTTCTTATCAGCCCTTGCATTTCTATCTGTCCCCTATGATCTTTAAGTTGTTCTGAACTCCTGCCTTACAGATGAAAGTGATGAAGAGAATTGTTTCTACCCAGGAACCCATTAAAACTAGTGATGAGCGAATATACTCATTACTCGAGATTTCTCGAGCACGCTCGGGTGTCCTTGGAGTATTTTTTAGTGCTCGGAGATTTAGTGTTTCTTGCCGCAGCTGATTGATTTACATCTGTTAGCCAGCATAAGTACATGTGGGGATTCCCTAGCCACCAGGAAACCCCCACATGTACTTATGCTGGCTAACAGATGTAAATCATTCAGCTGTGGCAAGAAATACTAAATCTCCAAGCACTAAAAAATTCTCGGAGGAGACCCGAGCGTGCTCGAGAAATCTCGAGTAACGAGTATATTCGCTCATCACTAATTAAGACCCCTCCTTACTGAAGGTACAGAACTGTGGATGGAAGCCATGAGCACCAAAAAATGGCAACTTACCAGTGGACTGACTGAGATGATTGCTTAAGGCAAACTCAGCTAATGGTAGAAAATATGAACAATCCCTTGGTTATCTGACTCAAAACATCTGAGGTATGTCTCCATAATTTGATTTAGATGTCACGTCTGACCGTTAGTTTGAGGATGAAATCCCCCCAAAAATTATAGATGCATCCCTAGTAGTGATGAGCGAGCATACACGGTAATGCTCATTACTCACCCGAGCATAGCTGTACTCGCAGTACTCAGCGAGCACCGAGCATTTCCTGGTTTGCTCGGCGGTAGCTCGGGTCTCTGCCATGCATGATTGGCACTCTTAACAGAGCTAATCAACATGCAGGGATTGTGTGCCACGTAGTGTAATGCCACAGCCATCTTTGTTGTGGTATTACAGTGATTGGCTGGCTGCATAGCATCATCAGGTCTATAAGAGACCTGGCAGCACCCGGCTCGGCGCATTCAGCTCCGGATTCAGACATTGTAGGGAGAGCCGCTGCTGACATAGGGTCAGATTTGGAGATTTATTACTTAGTGTGGGTCTGCTATCATAGAATCCACAAATCCAACTAAACTAACGGTCTTTCTAAGGACTAATTATGGAGCATATGGATTGCAGTGCTAGATAGGCAGGGGAGGGTATGTGGCTCTATACATATCAGTGCAAGGCATGCAGGCACTGTATGTGGGTATAAAGATATTATTGTATACATCAAGAGGGTCCATTTCACTATTGTTTGCTGCTGCTGCTGCTGCCTATTACACATATACCTAGCCCCAGGTATCTGAGGCTGGGAAGAATTTTTTTGGCATCATAATCCTGATTATTTTATTCCAAAGCAATGCAGAGCCCCCTTTTTTGTTTGCTTGTTCACATATTGAACAGTGTAGTGCCTCTTTCAGACTACTGATCTATTTGTGGGCTATAAATTTGGGCATTTCAGACCTCTATTCCATTGTATTGGCTGTCTGTAACCTTCGTTCTATGCAGTATTTTTTTGGGGAAAAACACAGGCCACAGAATTAACTGTGTGGTACCTTTGTCAGATGCAAGATCTATCTGTGGGCTATAAATTTGGGCATTTCAGACCTGTATTCCTCTGTATTTGCTGTCTGTTACCCTAGTTCTATACAGTATTTTTGGTTAAAAAAAAATACAGGCCACAGATTGAACAGTTTGGTACCTCTGTCAGACATCTGATCTATCTGTGGGCTACAAATTTGGGCATTTCAGGCTTTCATTCCTCTGTATTTGCTATCTGTTACCTTCGTTCGATACAGTATTTTGGAGTAAAAAAATACAAAAATACAGGCCACATGTTGAGCATTGTGGTTTCTCCATCAGACGCCAGATCTATCTGTGGGCTACAAGTTTGGACAATTAACGCCTCCATTCCCCTGTATTTGCTGTCTGTTACCCTCATTCTATACAGTATTTTGGGGTAAAAAATACAAAATAGAGGCCACAGATTGAACAATGTGGTACATCTGTCAGACGCCTGATATATCTGTGGGCTACAAATTTGGGCATTTCAGGCCTCAATTCCTCTGTATTTGCTGTCTGTTACCCCTGTCCTATACAGTATTTTGGAGTAACAAAATACAAAAATACAGGCCACATATTGAGCATTGTGGTTTCTCCGTCAGATGCCAGATCTATCCGTGGGCTACAAATTTGGACATTTAACGTCTCCATCCCACTGTATTTGCTATCTGTTACTTTCATTCGATTCAGTATTTTGGGGTAAAAAGCACAAAATACAGGCCACATATTGAACAATGTGGTACATCTGTCAGACACTTGATCTATCTGTGGGATACAAATTTGGGCATTTCAGGCCTACATTCTTCTGCACTTGCTGTCTGTTACCATCGTTCTATACAGCATTTTGGGGTCAATAATGCAAATATACAGGCCACATATTGAGCATTGTGGTTTCTTTGTCAAACGCCAGATCTATCTGTGGGCTACAAATTTGGGCATTTCAGGCCTACATTCCACTGCAAGTGCAGTCTGTTACCCACATTCTATACAGTATTTTGGGGTAAGTAATGCAAAAATAGAGGCCACAGATTGAACAGTGTGGTACCTCTGACTGGCGCCTGATGTATCTTTGGGCTACAAATTTGGGCATTTCAGGCCTGCATTCTACTGTATTTGCTGTCTGTTATCCTAGTTCTATACAGAATTTTGGGGTAAAAAATACAAAAATACAGGCCAGATATCGAGCATTGTGGTTTCTCTGTCAGACGCCAGATCTATCTGTGGGCTACAAATTTGACATGTGGAATTTGTATGTGGAATTTCCTGAAGAAGAGGTTGCACTGACCTTGAAACGCGTTGAATAAACCACCTTTTAAATTTATTATCCTTGGAACTTCATCATTAAGGCAGCGCGGATTTAACCCACACCTCCTGCACAGTTTATATTGTCATACGGCCGTTGATCGGCTTGTGGATCTGCAGCAGCCAAAATCGCTACATGCTTTTCATTCAACAAAATCATGTGAGCAATTCTAAGAAAGCTCTCTTGGTTATCTAGAGGATAAGACCCTATTTTGCGCTTTGTGTCTCCATTTTTTTTCCTATAGCGGCTACAAATTTGGGCATATCAGGCCTACATTCCACTGCATTTGCTGTCTGTTATTCTCATTCTATACAGTATTTTTTTGTGAAAAAAACACAAAAAGACAGGCCAGATATTGAGCATTCTGATTTCTCTGTCAGATGTCAGATCTATCTGTGGGCTACAAGTTTGGACATTTAATGCCTCCATTCCACTGTATTTGTGGTCTGCTACCCTCATTCTGTGACGACCAGGACCCTGGGACATTACTTTCCTCACGGGGAGAGTGATGTTATGCTTGTAAGCGATGAAAGATAACTCTCACCTGGTAACACAAACATGTAACATGTTCACACTATAGGCCACAAGGGGGAGCTTTTGATCCTATTTCTAGGTGACTCCCCTGCATATAAAGATATATTGTCATTTTGAGGGAAAAGTTAGGCAGATAGTGCCGGAGAGCAGACTGGAGCAGTCTGAGGCAGGAAGAAGGTATGAGGAGCCGTGCAGTCACGAGAAAGTGCTGCAGCTCCTGGACAGAGATAATACCGAAAGCCGAACAGATTGTAGTGAGCATGTGGGAGAGCGAAGCACAGGAGAATGAACACCAGTGGAGCAGAGCAGTGAATTAGCTACCTCCCTGGCTGGTGCAGATTACCTGTAGCCGGAACACCGAGGTTGTGAAGGACTCTAAGACTGACAGCAGAAACCGGCAGGACAGCTAGATTACATATCACCTGTCCGCCCTAATACCCAGGATGCACAGTGACAAATAGAGCCCAGGTCATGATAGAGATCCAGTAAAAAGGCTCAAATCACCTGCCATATGGGTTTATGTCTCACGTTTATGGATGACAGAGAGAATTGTGAGGACCTTATCAGAAGCTATAGGCAGTAAGGGACTACAATACCACCATGCTATGAGGAAGGCTTTTAACTCCACCTGGTAAAGGGGACTTTGAATTCGCTTCCCAGCCGGCCGGACCCTGCCTGTCCTGTGATCTGATGCCCTGGACTGTAGCTGCCTGAAGTCTTCACTAAACCAGGTAAAGAGACTGCAAACCTGTGTCCTCGTTCTTTACCGCACTATTCACCATCTTCCATTTCCACACCGGGAGCCTTGTAGATATACTTCACCTGTGGGAAGTTATACCATCTAGTTGCCATAACATCACCCCAGAGGACCCCTTAATGCAGCGTCGGTCCCCACTGACCGAATACCACAGGTGGCATCACGAACATAAATTTTATTCAATTTCCCTTTTATATGGGCGCCCAGGGCCACGGAGTGGGTCTCCACCGTGACATCCCAACTGTGAATACCAGATCAGTTCTATACACTATTTTGGGGTAAGAAATACAAAAAAGAGGCCACAGATTAAGCAGTGAGGTACCTCTGTAAGACATCAGTTCTATCTGTGGGCTACAAATGTGGACATTTCAGGCCTACATTCCACTGCATTTGCTGTCTTATACCCTCGTTCTATACAGTATTGTGGGGGTAACAAAAACAAAAACAGAGGCGACAGATTGAACATTGTGGTTTCTTTGTCAGACAGCAGATCTATCTGTGGGCTTCAAATTTGAGCATTTCAGGCATTCATTCCACTGTATTTGCTGTTTATTACCTTCCTTCTATACAGTATTTTGGGGTGAAAAATACAAAAATAAAGGCCACTGATTGAACAGTGCGGTACCTCTGTCAGATGCCTGATCTATCTGTGGGCTACAAATTTTGTCATTTCAGGCATCCATTCCACTGCATTTGATGTCTGTTACCCTCATTCTATACATTATTTTGGGTTAAAAAATATAAAAACACAGGCCACATATTGAGCATTGTGATTTCTCTGTCAGACACCTGATCTATCTGTGGGCTACAAATTTGGTCATTTAATGCATCCATTCCACTGTATTTGATGTCTGTTATCCTCATTCTATACAGTATTTTGGGGTAGGAAATACAAAAATAGAGGCGACAGATTGAACAGTGTGGTACCTCTTTCAGACGCCTGATCTATCTGTGGCCTTCAAATTTGGGCATTTCAGGCATTTATTCCAATATACTTTCTGTCTGTTACACTCGTTCTATACAGTATTTGGAGGTAAAAAATATAAAAATAGAGGCCACAGATTGAACAGTGTGGTACCTCTGTCAGACGCCTGATCTGTGGGCTACAAATTTGGGCATTTCAGGCCTACATTCCACTGTATTTGCTGTCTGTTACCCTCGTTCTATAAATGGCAAAACCTTGCAATGTGTCCTGCTTGGTTGCAGCGGCAGCAGATGGGTCGTCTGTCCTGATGATAGAGGTAATTGTCTCTTCCTCTGGTTGGCGGGATCCTCTTCTGTCGTCGCCAGGGGACATCCTCTGATCTGGAAGCCAGCTGGATTTTCTCCTTTGGGGATTCCTGCAGGGACTGCACGGTTTGGCTAGTGCAGCTACACTTTTAGTCACTTCCTACACCGGAAGGCCTAGACCTGTGGAGGGGTCATCATCCAGGATCTGTATGTTGGCCTCAACAGGGACCTGATGGCAAGATTGCACCTCCTGGTGGTTCATGAGGGCTGGACGCCTATGGGGCACCATGCAGCTGGGCTGAGGTTCATGCAGCACTCGGATGGCCCTGTCTTTAAATTGTGCAAAGTCCAGGTCAGGGTTTTCCAAGGCCAGGATGCGTAGTTGAGTCCTGTGGGTGTTGGACAGTAGCCCTTCAATGAACTGTTCCTTTAAGAGCCTGTTCCCATCCTGCATGCTGTTAGGGTCAACCTTTTTGATGGCCCATAGTGCCTCTTGCAGATTAAGGGCATAGTCCCTTATGCTATCCTGTGTTCATTGTTTGCACCCGAAAAAACTCATTTTGATTTCTGCAGCGGTACGGGTGTCAAAAGTGGTGTTAAGTTTGGCAAATATCTGCTGGACAGTTCCTTTTTCCACATCTGGCCAGGATTTTACTTCTCTTAGGGCTGCGAGTCTGCGACAATTAGTTGGCCAGTTAGGATGGTGACCTTTTGATGGTATGTCAAGGGATATGCTTCAAATTGGCTGCAGAGCCTTTCCTTAAAGTCACTTAGTGTATGGGACTCCCCAGAATATTGTGGAAGCCTGCCTGCTCCTGGTATATAGGGCATGGATAGTGGCATTATGGGAGCGGTCACTGCAGCGAGGTCCGGCCAGCTTGTAGGAGCTGTGCACACTGCGGGGCCTGGTGGCATTACTGGTCGCATTACTGCATCCACTACAGGGTCCAGGAGCATCACGGGGCCTGCGACTGCAACCAGCGCCAATTCTTCCACGGCACACATGTCCCTTTCCCCGTGCTAACCTTGAAGAGGCCTGACGTATTGCCTCCGGAGTTTGCAGTGGTTTCGCCTCTGCACGGTTGGGTGCTTTTCCTGGTCCTCCATCCAGCGCTTTGCAACGTTCTCGCTTGCAGTGTTGCTGCACGGCATCATCACTTCCTGCCTTCCTCGCAGCACCACACCCACTTCCTCTTCATGCTCTTTTGGATCGCTCCACCCACAAAGGTATGCCCCTTCTTCCCCTTGCGCTCCACGTGGCGTGGCAATGGCGGCTTGCAAACAAATTGTCACAGCATCTGACAAACAGTACCCGGCGATGCCAGGTCACAAAATATTGTTAGGAAACAATACAAAAATACAGGCCACAGATTGAACAGTATGATACCTCTTTCAGACCCCTGATCTATCTGTGGGCTACAAATTTGGGCATTTCAGGCCTACATTCCACTGCATTTGCTGTCTGTTACCCTCGTTCTATACAACATTTTGGGGTTAAAAATGCAAAAATACAGGCCACATATTGAGCATTGTGGTTTCTCTGTCAGACGCCAGATCTATCTGTGGGCTACAAATTTGGGCATTTAACGCCTCCATTCCACTGTAATTGCACTCTTTTACTCTCGTTCCATACAGTATTTTGGGGTAAAAAATACAAAAATAGAGGACACAGATTGGACAGTGTGGTACCTCTGTCAGGCGCCTGATGCATCTTAGGGCTACAAATTTTGGCATTTCAGGCCTACATTCTACTGCATTTGCTGTCTGTTACCCTCGTTCTATACAGTATTTTGGAGTAAAAAATACAAAAATAGAGGCCACAGATTGAACAGAGTGGTCCCTCTATAAGGTGCCTGATCATCTGTTGGCTATAAATTTGAGCATTTCAGGTCTCTATTCCACTGTATTTGATATTTGTTACCCTAGTTCTATACAGTATTTTGGGGTAAAAAATACAAACATAGAGGCCACATATAGAGCATTGTGATTCCTCTGTCAGACTCCAGATCTATCTGTGGGCTACAAGTTTGGACATTTCATGCCCCCATCCCACTGTATTTGCTGTCAGTTACCCTCGTTCTATACACTATTTTTGGGTAAGAAATACAAAAATAGAGGTGACAAATTGAACAGTCTCGTACCTCTGTCAGACGCCTGATCTATCTGTGGGCTACAAATTTGGGCATTTCAGGCCTACATTCCTCTGTATTTGCTGTCTGTTACCTTCGTTCTATACAGTATTGTGGGGTAAGAAATACAAAAATCGAGGCGGCAGATTGAACAGTGTGGTAACTCTGTCAGACGCCAGATCTATCTGTGGGCTACAAATTTGGGCATTTCAGGCCTACATTCCACTGTATTTGCTGTCTATTACCCTCATTCTAAATAGTATTTTTTGGTAAAAAATACAAAAATAGAGGCTACAGATTGAACAGTGTAGTACCTCTGTCAGAAGCCTGATCTATTTGTGGGCTACAAAGGAATTTCAGGCCTCCATTCCACTGCATTTGCTGTCTGTTACCCTCGTTCTATACAGTATTTTGGGCTAAAAAATACAAAAATACAGGCCACATATTGAGCATTGTGATTTCTTTTTCAGACGCCAGATCTATCTGTGGGCTGCAAATTTGGGCACTTAACTCCTCCAATCCACTGTATTTACTGTCTGTTACCCTCGTTCTATGCAGTGTTTTAGGGTAAGAAATACAAAAATAGAAGCTACAAATATAACAGTGTGGTACTGTACCTCTGTCAGACGCCTGATCTATCTATGGGCTACAAATTTGGGCATTTTATGCCTCCATTCCACTGCATTAGCTGAGCATATGTTGACCTCAGGGTATGATGTCCTCTGAGATTTGGCTATAAGCTGAATCTCCCAGGCACAGTCAGTGAGACACTGACATTCTCATTCACTGCAGTACATGAGTACTGCAGTGTATGAGATCAGTCATGAAAATAAAAATTATACATGTCCCACAGTAGGACTAAGTGAAGAAAGAAAAAAAGGAAAAAAAAACGTTTTCGTTATAGTAACTAACATAAAAGTTAATAAAAAGTGATTAGAAAGTCATATTGTATAAATGAAAGCGCCAAATTGTCTGGCAAAAAAACAAGCTCTAATATGGCCCATTCAATAAAAAAAAAACTTTACAGCTATCAGAATATAACGATGTAAAAACAAATTCATTTTGCTAAAATATTGTTTTGAGTGTGTACAAATAGCAAAGTATAAAAACGTAAATCTGGTATCACTATAATCGTACAGACTTTACAATCAAATTGGTCTTATCACTTTTACTGTGTGGTGAACGGCGCAAAAAATAAAAAACAATAACTGAATTGCTGGTTTTTGTTTATTCTGTGTTTGAAAAATCTGAATAAAAAGTGATCACAAAATATTATGTACCCCAAAATGGTACCAAAAAAATCTGCAACTCTTCCTGCAAAAATAAGCCATGATAAAGCTCTGTTTGCCAAAAAATATTAAAGTTACATCTCTCAGAATATGGCGATAAAAAAAATACTTTTTATAAAAATGCATTTTTACTGTGTGTGTAGAAATGAATATAAATCTAGCATCGCTGTAATTGCACTGACCCGAATAAATAATCCATCCCCCAATTATACCGCAGAGTGAACAGCGCAAAAACAAAAATAAGAACTATTCTTGTACTGCTGTCTATTTGTTCATTCTACCTCACAAAAAATCAGAATAAGGCTCGGCTCACATTTATCCTGTGCTCCCTGCTGTTCGCTTACCTCAATGTTACCATGTAAATTCTCCAAAACCGCGATTTAGACAAAACTCCCGACGGAACCACTCACTCATGAGGCAAATTGTAGCCACTTTGGACTGGTCTATGTTCCGTCGGTGTCCAATCATTTTCAAATCAGTGTCTGTTTTAGAGCACAATTGTGGACGACTACATATCTGTGCACACCTAAAAAAAAAGATGGATACCACTGGAGCAGATGCCAAATGGAGAACAAAGTGTCTCCATCTGCCTCATTATGGTGCGTGGTTTCATTGGGAGTTTCGTCCAAATTGCATTAAGTGCTCAGCGTAGAACACAAGAATGTGATTCCATCCTTTTACTGGATGAACCCCAAAATATTACCAGTAAAACCCTATTTTATACCTCAAAAAACTAGCCCCCACTCAGGTCCGTCCGTATTTGCAATTCTCAAAAAAAAAGCCTGGCATGGATGTTGCAAAATAGTCACTACAGCCATAGATGAATTCATTGAGAGGTGCAATTTCTACAATGAGGTCACTTCTGTTTTTTTTCTTGCTGTTCTGTCACCTCTGGGGCTCCGCAAATGTTGCACGCAAACTATTCTAGTAAAATCTATGCTCAAAAAGCCAAATAGCACTTCTTCCTTCTCAATTCTGAAATGTGGCATAACAGTAAATTCTGACAACATATGGGGTGGAGAAATTCCAAAATAAATTATGAGGTCTAGTTTCACCTATTAACCTTTGTGTACCTGAGAAATTTGCACCAAATACAAAAATTACATTTTTACGGCTAAAATCTTATATTTCCACGCCTCATTGTTATAAAATTATGTGAGGACCTATGAATTCAAAATACTCACTACACCCCTAGATGTATTCCTTGAGGGGTCTTTTTACCCTTGTGAAAATAATAAAAAATTGGGTGTAAAATTACATTTTTTGGGGTATAATGCAATTTTTTATTTTCACAGTTCTACTTTATAAACTTCTGTCAAGCACCTTGGGGTTCAATGTCCTCACCACGCATTTAAATACATTCCTTGACGGGTCTATTTTCCACAATGGGGTTACTTGTGGGGGGTTTCCACTATTTAGGTACATCAGGGGCTCTCAAACGCTACATGGCGACCGCTCTCAATTCCAGCCATTTTTCATTCAAAAAGTCAAACAATGCTCCTTCCTTTCCGAGAGCTGATGTGCACCCAAATAGTTGCATTCCCCCACAATTGGAGTATCACTGTGCTCAAGAGAAATTGCACAACAAATTTTGGTGTCCATTTTCTCCTGAAACTTCTCCTGCTGTGTGTATGATGACAGGGAGGAAAGCTTCAATGTCACACTCCTGACTCAATTTTGTCAGTGCTGACGGGATTTTGCCTCAAGCCTCATGACAAAACTTGGTCGGCTGTGGGGGCATCTCACAGGGCCTTACGCAACCTGTTGCAGAATTAAGTTGTTCATCTTCTGCTGGTATGCTCTTGGTGCTGCTCCTGCTATTGCCGCTGAAACTGCAGCTGCTGGGTGAGGACCACCTGCTTTCATATTTCCTCCATCTTGTTAGCAGGTCTGAGCTGTAGCATTGCAGGCTTGATCACCGACATGCAGTTCTCTTTGTGGTATGTCTCAAGTCACACTGCCTGCATTATACACCATATGTAAGGCAGCAGCTTTCGTGACGGTGCTGCAATGAGACAGTAACCCAAGAACGTTCAACTTAAACGTCTTTATTTTCAAACTCACAACATAACTCCTGAACTTATATCCTCCAGAGCATCCGTATTAGTCTGTTACCGTGGGCAACTGCACCACTATATTAGTAGCTTTGATTTCTCTAGGCCTGAGTTCTGACTTACACAGATCTGTGCAGCATAGAGCCTCCTACTCTGCTGCTTTCGCACCAAACACTGACATACCCAAACCTCAACTGAAATTTTAAATGGGTTTCCTGAACATGGGCCACTCTCAAGACTTAGAGTGGACAGAGAGATCCGACCCAATACTATCCTGCAGATATCTCCAAAAATAGAAGCCCATGTCGGGTTTTCCTAAATCAGACTTGACCAAATCCACTCTCTCTTTTATTCTGCCCTGTAACCACATGCATGGCTGTAATTTCAATGCCCTCCAGAGGGTTCAGTGTGCCTCTATGCGCATCCTGAGGGACATATAACAACCCCTGTGTATAATTCCCCTTACTACCTCACAGTTGACATTGAATTAAATTGTGCCTGAGGAGGGTTCCACTACATGTTTGACACAGTCTAAAAGTATTCAACACTCCAAATAATAATGGTGACACTGCAATCCCAAAGTACTTTGTTCTGCATGTTCCACATATATTTACACTTTACAGTGACATTAACCCCTTCAAGACCTTGCCCTTTTTCAGTTTTGCATTTTTGTTTTTCGCTCCCCTCCTTCCCAGAGCCATAACGTTTTTATTTTTCCATCAATATGGCCACGTGGGAGCTTAGTTTTTGCGTGACAAGTAGTGTTGAGCGATACCGTCCGATACTTGAAAGTATCGGTATCGGATAGTATCGGCCGATACCCGAAAAATATCGGATATCGCCGATACCGATATCCGATACCAATACAAGTCAATGGGACATCAAGTATCGGAAGGTATTCTCATGGTTCCCAGGGTCTGAAGGAGAGGAAACTCTCCTTCAGGCCCTGGGATCCATAGGGATGTGTAAAATAAAGAATTAAAATAAAAAATATTGATATGCTCACCTCTCCGGCGGCCCCTGGATTTCACACTGCTAACCGGGAGGCTTCTTTGTTTAAAAAGCGCGCCTTTCGGACCTGTGAATGACGTCCCGGCTTCTGATTGGTCGCGTGCCGCCCATGTGACCGGCACGCGACCAATCAGAGGCCGCGACGTCATTCGCAGGTCCTCAATTCCTATAATTAGCAGTTTTGTGAATGAGAATGACGTCGCGGCCTCTGATTGGTCGCGTGCCGGTCACATGGGCGGCACGCGACCAATCAGAAGCCGGGACGTCATTCACCGGTCCGAAAGGCGCGCTTTTTAAACAAAGAAGCCTCCCGGATAGCAGCGTGAAGTCCAGGGGCCGCCGGAGAGGTGAGCATATCAATATTTTTTATTTTAATTCTTTATTTTCCACATCCCTATTGATTCGATACCGATACCCGATATCACAAAAATATCGGATCTCGGTATCGGAATTCCGATACCGCAAATATCGGCCGATACCCGATACTTGCGGTATCGGAATGCTCAACACTAGTGACAAGTTGTTTTTTTTGAACGATACCACTGGTTTTACCATGTCAAGAGCAAGTTCCACTGAACCATATCATTCAGGAAATATAAGGCAAATTGCCTATACATGGGACAACACCATTGTTACTATGGACACTCCAGCAACATAGATCCTGCAACCATTCATGGAGTATAAAAGTCCAACAACAAATTCTTTATATTTGAAAAAGTAATACAGTTTCTTAACACGCTTATAAACACATTTTACATACAGACATAAGTGACAAGATGCATCCATACTCGTGTGCAAAGGACAGGGAACACTATAGTGACCACAAGGGTTTGACCAGTATATCCATAAAAGCTTACTCTGCAGATCTAGTCATGTGCAAATGAATCCAAAAAAGTGCAAAAGATTCTAAATGTTAAATCTTCCAGGCAGGTATAACTTTATATGGCACAAAATGTATTCATAGCCAGAAGAGAGAGGTTTAAAGAGGGATATTGATCTTACCCATGAGAGTGTGTGGCAGTGTATGTCCTAAGCAGCAGCCCTGACGCGCGTTTTGCGTTGGGCTTCCTTGGGGGGGCATGTTTTACCATGTCGTGCACTAGAAACCGGGAAAAAAATTCCAAGCATGTTTGCCTGTGTTTTGGTGGTTTTTTTTAATAATAGTGGAGGATTTTTCCTCTTTTGGTTGTTTTTGTTATATAGATACAATACCAGAATCAAACTTGACACACAGATGCAATACCAGAATCAAGTTTATTATTTAGATATGAGAACAGAACCAGATATCAGAAAAAATTATGATTCTTGCAAATTAAATGTTATATTAAGAGTTTTACCGTGTACATCAAACAGCATGTGGTGCTGACAAAAACTGTGAACTGTAAATGAAAATTACAAAGTAAAGCCTTCTGCCATGCCACCTTTCATTAAAAAAAATTTTGGAAACTTTATTTTCACCTTAGAAATAGATTTAATGGTATTCAACACATAAAGTATTAATATATTTCGATGGTTGGCATATACAAACTTAAAGGGATTACTAATAGAATTTGACACTGACTGTAATGTCCAGAATCCTGAAAATATGTAACACTGTATATACTGTTAGGATTCACTTTAGAGAACAAATAGAGAAAGCTGTAGGCTTATGATTGCAAGTATAAAAATTGTATGTGTAGCCTCATTTGACGAGAACAGGAACAGTGAAAACAACAGCATAGTAACAGAATATTACGCACTGTTAGCCTCACATGCAGAAACCTAACTTCACATGAGCTTATAAAAAAATTATAAGTTTCATCCAGAAAAGTCAGACAATTTTTGTTATCACTTGACATCTTTCTGCAATTCATTTTTTACAGTAGCTATTAATAATTTACAAGACCATTTACAGTTTCCTATGTTGAAAAATTGCATTGTATCTGTGAGAAAACCTGAAAGCTACATGCTGGCCTCGTATGGCATTCAATCTTATTATGCACCTATAAACAACATAAATGTGTGAGATTCATCTAACACACAGAAAAAACGGGTACATACTGTATGTAAGCAGGTGATGAATGCAGCATGCAGACATGGACAAGGCAGAAGTAACCAATTACACTGTTTAATTCTCTAGCATGGTGGGAAATTGCGGTAACTATAGCAGCTGTGAACAGTTGAAAGAAGAGTAATCAGAGTGTAGAAACGTGAGATGTCCTCACGGACAGGAGACAGATCAAGAGTTAACAGGATTATTAACAGCATATATACTCCACGCAGGGAGTGTAAGGACTCGGGAGGTGTGTAAGGGAGAGGGCCAGAACTGGGAGCTTGGACGGCATAGGACAGGGACGAATGATAGTTCGATAGGAAGAAACAAAGGCAATAACACTTATCAGTCCGTGGTCTTCTTGATTGCAGTGTCTCAGTTATTTAACGGTGGCACTGCCAACAGCGGCACGTGAAGTCTCAGAGGTGTCTGTAGAGGAAGGGATTCCACTCCACAGACTGGGTGATGAGTCTTTGAAGGATGAGGAGTTCTCCTGCACTCCCGAATGCCAAACACTGTGCTCAGTCCAGTACGAAGCATCGCCAGAACAAGGCCTCGCTCCTCGGTGTATAAAGTTACCAGGCTAAGGGGTTCTGGCCTAGGCATTTGCTTCTCACTGCGCTGCACGCACATTACAGTCACTGGTCTCAACTGAGAGTCACCTCCTGGCGTGGAGGTAAGCGGGAAGCTGACAGTCTGTCGTCCACTTACAGTAGATCGGTACGCAGGGGATCTGTTAAGTTGGCCTGCGCTCAGGGGATGCTCTGCTCTCACTGCTGATACTGCACCTGTCTGTCCGCTTTGCTTTTCCGCCTGGACTCTGACCTTTTTCCCACGCACAGCTCTTTTTAACCAAGATCCGCATACCGCAGTCACATGCAAGGGTCTGTCCTTGTCTGCAATCTTGCCCTCTGCAACATTGGTGACAGTCCGGAACCGGTGTGAGAAAGATATACCCATACGATATTCCTCTTACAAGAGCATGAGATATACAATAAAAAATATGCAATAAATCCTCTGGTTCATTATAACTATTATAATAGTCTCTTCTTATATAATCTTATAACAAGGGTAATAACTCTCAATACTATGAGAGTAACTGTTCTGTTTATTCCTTTAGCACAAGCCTTAGCGGGGGTCTCAGCTTTTTCCCGCTAGGCCACAAGTCATTCTGACAAGGTTTAGCAAGATTGGCTGGGCTTCCTTTGCATCAACTGGCCTCTGTCCAGTCTGCTGTACTATCCCAGGCCAACCACTGTACCATATACGTCAGGGCTGGAAGCAATGGTCAGGCTCACTTGCGCCACTGCAGGAGTCCATCCCCGTATCAAAGTTTCCCCATGGATTTTCTGTGCTTGACCAACGACGGATGTCTCTTGCACCTGGTGTGATGACGGCTGGGCCTTGACTCTTGACTGGTGTCGTCTGGACTTTGGGTCTTGACCGGATAAGGTCTGGTCTTTGAGCCTTGACTAACGTAGTCTGGATTCCTGAACTTTCCTTGCACAATGTCTGGTCTTTGGGCCCTGACCTGCATCATCTGTATTCCAGAATTTGGGTTCTGCTTCCAGGAGAACCAACTAGCTGGTTCAAACTTCCTTTCACAGTTTAGCACTTCGGCCTTTGTATCCTCCTCTACACACGGCTTGACTGTCCCACTCATTGGTGCCAAATTCACTCCTACTTTGGCGAGCTGGCCTCTTATATCAGATAATTGCATCATCAAGGTCACCTGACCTGGTGCTTCTTCTAAATTCAGCCCTCTTGAAACTCTCCCTTTTCCGGTCAGTTCCATAGATTCCTGTTTGGACAGTAGGTGGCAGTCCTCATGCACATATGCCACACAGTGCTGGGGATTTTCATCCTTTATGTCACAACCTGTCACACACATGCCTGGCGCACGTGGTTCATTGACCCACTGTGCTTGGCTTACCTAGGAGGGGCATAGCTAAATGGCTACCTCGTGTTCGCTAGAGCTCCTGATGGTGGAGTTAGGCTTAAGCTGCAGGTAGCCCCCAGGTACCACTTTGCTGGTATTGCAGATGCTGGCCCCAGTGGTCCGAATAGCAGACAGACTGGACTCAGAATAGCTGGCAAGAAAGGATTCCAACTCTGTTAAATCTACACAGATTCTGGGTTCTTGGGCACAATGGATTCTGACATGGAGTTACAAGCAGAGCTGGATTCAGACTCTGTTCAGACAGCACAAGTTCCGGGTCATTGGGCAAAATGGATACTGACATGGAGTGACAGGCAGGGTTTGATTTTCATACCGGAACAGGCTCTGACAGTATGGAATCTATAACACTAACCAGGCACAAAATTGTGCATGCTCAAGTACCGCCAAAATAGTTTCAGGGTTCACATACTGCTAATGCAGCTTCAGAGTTCATGAACCGCACATGCGGCTTAAGGTACAGGTACCAGTACCAGAGGGAGCAGTGTAAGGGTTCACATACTGCAATTGTGGCTTTAAGTTCAGGGACCGCCAGGTGCAGCTTCAGGGTCAGGGACCGCCATGTGAGGTTTGAAGCTCAGGGACTGCCAGGTGCGATTTTAAGTTCAGGGACCGCCAATACTGTTTCAGGTTCAAACCCTGGTCACACAAGGACCAGGAGATTCGATTTCTGGGCTTGGCCACACAAGGACCAGGGGGTTTGGGTTCTAACAGGATAACTACAGGATCAAGGGACCTGACAGCTAGCTGGCAAAAGCTACTCAACTAAGACTTTGGAGAACTTTGTAGAGGTGCCTCCCTACAGGGGAATGTGCCTTAAATACTAGATGCATCCCAGATATTGGCTGAGGGCATATTAAAAGTGTGCATGCTGCTTCCACTTTTAGAAACGTGGAGCAGACGCACCCACTGGCCGTGCCGCCAGAAGATCCACAGAATCTTAGAGCCAGGGACTGCTGCGGGACTGGGTAGACATCGTCAAGCAACTGCGGTGGTGAGTATATTGGCGTCCCTGCCAGGATGAGGAATGGGAACCATGCAGTATTGCCTGCATTGGCGCTATACAACCTCTTACACATACATTGAATTTTTTTAACATATATATTCAGTCATTGAAAAAAATTGTCAATATGCCCCTCTGCCTCACGGATCCAGCCTGCTATTGGTGCTGTAAAACCAAACAGTTTCCCAGGTCTAATCTCTCCTGGTGTATATGGCAAGCACACACTATTGTCATAAGGCTGCCAATAGGTATAAACATGAGTGAAAAATCTGACGTTGTTAGAGATAATTGTAAATTAGAGGAAGAACTGCTGAGTACAAAACTAATGGTTAACCCAACCCAAAACCTGCATAAAAAGCCTTTGTGAACTCTTTGCTCTTTTTACTTACTTTTCGGAGTCTTCAGTGAAGATCTCTTTTCCCAAAAATAATAATTGGATAGCAAAATGCCGAAGTTTCAGATTCCAGATCTAATCACATTTGCAGTGTGGGACTACCTCGTTTTTGGGGCATTGTTTATCATATCTTCCGGAATTGGTGTATTTTTTGCTGTGAAAGAAAGAAATAAAACAACTTCCGCTGACTTTCTTGTTGGTGGTAAACAGATGACTTGTGGACCAGTAGCCTTATCCCTGACTGCCAGCTTTATGTCAGCAGTGACCGTTCTAGGGGCCCCATCTGAAGTCTATCGTTTTGGGGCCTCCTTTGTTTTGTTTTTTATTGCATATGCCTTCGTTGTCATTTTTTCTGCCGAGCTGTTTGTGCCTGTTTTCTACAGATCTGGAATAACAAGTACATATGAGGTAAGCCAATGTTTACTTAGTACTGCACCCCTGTATCAAGCATTGATGTGCTTACCAATATTGCCAATAATTATGGCACTTATAGTTAAAATATTTATTGTACTTATCATTAGCGCTGAATATCGATAATGTTTAGATGAGATATAAATCAATCTTTGATTTAACCCATTCATGAGGAAAATATTTTTTTTGCTCGCCTTCTTCTTAGAGCCATAACTTTTTTCTTTTTTGGTCAATATGGCCATGGGAGGGTTTTTTTTTTGTGGGACGAGTTGTACTTTTGAACAACATCATTGGTTTTAACATATCGTTTACTAGAAAACGGGAAGAAAATTGCAATGGTTTTTTATTTTTCTTTCTTACTATGTTCACTAAATGCTAAAACTGACCTGACATTATGATTGTCCAGATCATTACGAGTTCAGAGACACCAAACATGTCTAGGTTCTTTTTTATCTAAGTGGTGAAAAAAAAAATTGCAAAATTTGTAAAAAAAAATTTGCTCCATATTCCGATACCCGTAGCATTTCCATTTTTTGTGATCTCAGGTTGGGTGAGGGCTTATTTTTAGCATGCCGAGCTGTCATTTTTAACAATACCATTTTGGTGCAGATACAATCTTTTGATCACCCATTATTGCATTTTAGAAAAAGCTAGTTCTGGTGTTTTGATCTTTTTCTCATTATGCCATTTAGCGATCAGGCTAATTCTTTTTTTATGTTGATAGATCGGGCAATTCTGAACGAGGGGACACCTAATGTGTGTATATTTGATTTCTTTTTTTATTGTTTTATTTTGAATGGGCAAAAGGGGAGTGGTTTGAACTTTTATATATTTTTTTTAATAGTTTTAAAAACATTTTTTTTACTTTTGGCATTCTTCAGTAGTCTGCATGAGAGACTAGAAGAGACAGTGAAGTCACGAACACGATCAGATAAAATTAAAATATCTTTATTATAAATATTACCAGGATAATTCCATACATTTAAAATAAAGTAATCTCATATTACAATTACCATACCAGTATAAATAACCATATATGTATGCAGCAGGGATGACTCAACACCTCTGCTTCTATAGGACTACAAATTACTAGCAACCAAGACCAAACATAGAGAAAGTGACCTATATATCACACTGGTAAATAGTACCCTAAAGTATGAATAACAATAACATGTATAAAGATAATATCAAATACTCCTCACTATATAGCTGCTACATATACCATACATAAGCCCAGTATAGATAAACTACATACCAAATATCACCTAATACCAAATACATGGACCGTGCCTATGATATAACTAGGCAATAGCCTCTGTGACTGCTATCCCGCTAGTATACCTCCTATCACTATGGCTGCAGGTAATTGCCTAGTTATATCATAGGCACGGTCCATGTATTTGGTATTAGGTGATATTTGGTATGTAGTTTATCTATACTGGGCTTATGTATGGTATATGTAGCAGCTATATAGTGAGCAGTATTTGATATTATCTTTATACATGTTATTGTTATTCATACTTTAGGGTACTATTTACCAGTGTGATATATAGGTCACTTTCTCTATGTTTGGTCTTGGTTGCTAGTAATTTGTAGTCCTATAGCAGCAGAGGTGTTGAGTCATCCCTGCTGCATACATATATGGTTATTTATACTGGTATGGTAATTGTAATATGAGATTACTTTATTTTAAATGTATGGAATTATCCTGGTAATATTAATAATAAAGATATTTTAATTTTATCTGATCGTGTTCGTGACTTCACTGTCTCTTTTGGTGATAGTTGTATCTTTGTGAAGAGGATCACAACATATAGTTTCTTTGTTAGAGGAACATTTTCGGTTATATGCATGAGAGACTAGAATCTGCCATAACAGATCGCCTCTGCTACATACAGGCGATGATCAGATTGCCTGTATGTAGCAGAATTGCTGACATGCTATGAGCGCCGACCACCAGGTGGCACTCATAGCAATAATGTAGTGACAACCATAAAGGTCTGCTGGAGACTTCTAGTTGTCATGCCAACTAGGGTTGAGCGAAACGGATCGGACAAATTCAAAAATCGCCGACTTTAATGAAACCCCACCCGATCCTAGTGTGGGATTGGCCATGAGGTTGGCGATCTTCGTGCCAAAGTCGCGTTTGTATGACACTTTCTTAGGGGTCGAGTTCCCACCTCTGCACAGGGGGAATCTCGAGCCATCTCCGCTGCGGTCTCCCATTCTTCTCCTGCCGCAGTGGAGCCTGCTCGGCAGAGACGTCGGTCCCAGCGTCTCGCTCAGTCTGACTCTGTGAAAAGGGTTACTGCTGCTTTTCCAGCTTCTGCCATTGAACCCAGTGCTGGGCAGCGGCGAGCAGAAGCTTTTGGGACTAAGTCCTGCTTTTTCCCTTCTGAGCATGCCCAGGGTAAGATCTCTCATTGGAGGTCGAACGTCACATACTTAGATACTGCAGCAAAACCCATTGGTTCTCCAGGAAGGTCCTGAAGGGGCTCAGGCTCTGTGTGCAGCCTCTCATTGGTCCTTCTAGGAAGGTCCTGTACTTGCTGCAGCAGGGCCGGACTGGGACTAAAAATCAGTTCTGGCATGTGAAGGTATACAGGCCCACTTGTCGCGTGGTGAATGTGTAATCTCTTTGTACAGCTGTAGGTTTCAAGAATTGAGAGGAGTGTAACAGGACTATATAACTTACTAGAGATAGGCCCGATTCTATTGCATTGGGAGTGTGGTGAAATGAACATCCCCCTGGCGCTCCGCCACTGAGCGGCACGGGATTAAAATTCCCCGCCGGCTGAGCCAATGAGCAGTGCTGCGTGGCTTTGATCGGTGCGGGATTCAAATCCCCCGCCAAAGCCGCACAGCACCGCTCATTGGCTGAGCGGCGTGGGGCTGAAATCCCCCGCCAAAGCCGCTCAGCACCGCTCATTGGCTGAGCGGCACAGGATTGAAATCCCCCGCTAGTTGAGCAAATGAGCGGTGCCACACGGGATTTGAATCCCCCACCAAAGCCGCGCGGCCAGGGACGGCTCAGCCAATGAGCAGTGCCGCGCGGCTTTGGCGGGAGATTTGAATCCCGTGCCAAAGCCATGCGGCACTGCTCATTGGCTGAGCTGCCCACCGGCTGAGCAAATGAGCGGTGCCATGCGGGATTTGAATCCCCCACCCAGCCTCAGCTGGCGGGCAGCTCAGCAAATGAGTGGAGCTGCATGGCTTTGGCGGGGGTTTTGAATCCCACGCTGCTCATTGGCTGAGGCCAGGGGTGCTGAGCCAATGAGCGGTGCCCCGTGGCTTGGCGGGGGATTCAAATCCCGTGCGGCAACGATCATTGGCCCAGCCGGCGGGGCGGAGGATTTGAATCCTGCGCCGCTCATTGGCTGAGCACCAGGTGCCACGCGGCTTGGCAGGAGATATGAATTCCGGCCCCCATATCGGAGTACCCATGACTTGGGTGTTCCAATATGGCGGTCCGTATAGTTCCAATGCTGGGGCCGCTCATCTCCCGGCTGCATCGCCGCTGATTTCCCGACGGAATAGCTGTGCCGTTTTTGTCACTGTGACAGAACCGATTGGTAATTATATTTTAGATAGTCACAGCTGCGTCCAGTATTACAGCTCAGTCCTATTTATTGCTTTTGAAATAATAGGCAATAGGCAAAACTGCTATTTAATATACAGAGCTAGGTGTGGTAGGATGTCGCGCTCTGCATAGTGCCACTGCAGCCTTTTCAAATAGCTGATGGGCATTGATGCAAAAAGTCAGATACCCACTGAGCTAATATTTATTTATTTCACTCATATAGCGCCATCTATTCCTCAGCAATTTATAGACATTATCATCACTGTCCCCATTGGGCTACAATCTATATTCCCTATCAGTATATCTTTGGAGAAAACTGGAGAACCCGGAGGAAATCCACGCAAACACAGGGCGAAGATGCAAACTCCTTGCAGATGATGTCCTAGAGAACAGTGTCCACATTTTGCCCCAGTAAAGTAATAACACCCACAGCGTGCACATTGGAAGGCCACATTACTCTGAGTGCCCCTATAACAATTATGCTTTTTAAGTGCCCACTTAACATCTAATAATGTCCCCTGAGTTCCCCAATGTACAACTCCTCTATACATTATAATGGGCAAATAGCTCCCCTATATACAGCATTATGCACCCACAGTTCCTCTATACATATTAAGATGTTCCCACAACTGCATAATGGGCCCTCAGCTCCACTATAAGCATTATGGTGCAACCACAGCTCCACTATACACAGTATGGTGGTCCCACAACCCTGCTACGCACAATATGAAGGTCCCATAGCTCTGCTATACAAAGTATGGTTGTCCTACAGCTCCGCTATACACAGTTTGGTGGGCCCACAGCTCCCCTATATACAATATAATGGGCCCACAGCTCCGCTATGCACGATATGAGGACCCACAGCTTCACTGCACATATCAAGATTTCTCTGCTGCTATGCCAAATTACAATATAATGAATCCCACAGTAGCCCTCAGACCGCAAAATGTCCCAGACATTAGTACCCAACCTGTATAATGGCCCCAGCATTAGTCCACCAGTTCTATAATTCCCTGAATTAATCCACAAGCTGTATAATGGCCCCCACACTAGTCCTCAGACTGTATAATGCCCCCTGCATTAGTCCACAAGCTGTATAATGTCCCCAAGCTGTATAATGGCCCCTGTATTAGTCCCCAATCTGTATAATGGCCCCCGCATAGTCCACAAGCTGTATAATGCCCCTCACATTAGTCTACAAGCTGTAAAATGTCCTCAAGCTGTATAATGGCCCCCGCATTAGTCCCCAATCTGTATAATGACCCCCACATTAGTCCACAAGCTGTATAATGGCCCCTGCATTAGTCCCAAACTGTATAATGCCCCCCACATTAGTCCCCAAGCTGTATAATGGCCCCCGCATTAGTCCCCAATCTGTATAATGCAACCCGCATTAGTCCACAAGCTGTATAATGCCCTCGCATTAGTCCACAAGCTGTATAATGCCCTCGCATTAGTCCACAAGCTGTATAATGGCCCCCGCATTAGTCCCCAAACTGTATTATGCACTCGCATTAGTCCACAAGCTGTATAATGGCCCCTGCATTAGTCCACCTGCTGTATAATGGCTGCTGAATTAGTCCCTGAAATATCTATGGGCCCTCCACACTCTTTCAGGGTCCCCCCCAATATGTATAAGGGTCTCCAATTGTTCATGATGCCCCGACATCATATAACAAGTTTTAATTTTGAAAAATCATATACTCACCTAACCGAGGATCCTGACGAATCCTGCCGACACAGGCACCAAACGCCAATAGTCCCGGAGCAGCACAATGACGTCACCGTGCCAGGACTCTGACGCCCTGTGCATGTGTAGACACCTCAGTTGTTCTGTAGAACGCAGGCATAAAGCAATCTGCGGCCAACAGAACAGAGAGCGGTAGTGCAGGAAGATCGTGTCTAACGTAGGGTTTAATTGCATATGCACATTATACATGCTTGCTGATTAACTAGGGCAGTGTAGCTCTGGGTGGGCCACTCTGAGTGGGGGGCTCGGGTTGACCATCCACTCTGTACTCCAGTAGCTAAGCTACTGTATACTGTGACTACAGAATTCAGATATTACAGCAGTCACATATTACCCTGTATATAATATTAGATGTCTGCGCAAACAGCATCTCATATCCCTGCTAAAGCCTATACTATGTGTACAGGCATCGGATGTTATATACAGGGTAATGTGTCATCCTATATACTACACTATGACTATGGACATCAGATTTTATAGCATCACATATTACCCTGTTTATAACATCTGATGGCTGTGCACATAGTATAGGATATGTCAGTGACATATTCTCCTGTACACTGTGTGTACTATGTGCACTGTGTATACTATGATATATGCACTGACTGCTCACTCCTGAACCAGGCTACAGGACATAATATAATAAATGGCACTATATACTGTATTTATTTACTGTATATACATGCAGTGTATGATGTCCTGCAGCCAGGCTCAGGAGCAGTCAGTGTATGATCCTGTATACACCTGTCTGCAGTCACTCTGAGACTGTGAGTTATTGCTGCAGCTTAAACTTACACACAGATCAGGGACACTGGAGCCGATGACCCCACTGACTGCGCAACTCGATCTGTGTCAAGCTTCAAGCTGGGCAATAAATCAGCTCAGGGTGACACAAAGTGACTGCAGACACCACGACAAGGCAAGATCCGACCCTGCCAGAGATCTCCTGCTCCGGCCCCTGCTCTGCGGACCTCATCGCAGAAGCTCCTCTCCATGGAATCAGCCCAGCCAGCTCGCAGGTGATATGAGATCAGCAAACACTTCTACCCTTACATCAGGCAGTGTGGGTGTCACGGGTGTTGTGAATTCTGCTTTTGGGCTCCCGCCGGTGGTTGTAGGTGGTAATGCAGTTGTCCCTGGGCTTCAGTCCTGGTCAGGTGTATCTGCTGATTGCAATTCTGACTGGGGTATTTAGGTTTGCATGATTCATTTGTCCTTTTCCAGTTGTCAATGTTTATTGGGAGGTGTTTGACCTCTGTCTGGTTTCTCCTGCTTAGCTGCCAATTCAGCAAAGATAAGAGTCTGTTTTTTTTTCTTTGGCACACATGCTGTGTGCTGGATTTTTGATTGTATTTCTGCTCTGTATGTAGGATTCTCTGGAGTTGCAGATATACATTCCACGTCTTTAGTTAGATGGAGGAATTTTTTGTATAATCTGCTGTGGATATTTTTGGAAGGGTTTTAATACTGACCGCACAGTATTCTGTCCTATCCTTTCCTATTTTAGCTAGAGTGGCCTCTTTTGCCTAATTCTGTTTTCTGCCTGTGTGTGTCTTTCCTCTCCTACTCACAGTTAATATTCGTGGGGGGCTGCCTATCCTTTGGGGTTCTGCTCTGAGGCAAGATAGTATTCCTATTTCTATCTATAGGGGTATTTAGTCCTCCGGCTGTGACGAGGTGTCTAGGGTTTGTTAGGCACACCCCACGGCTACTTCTAGTGGCGGTGTTAGATCAGGATTTGCGGTCAGTACAGTTACCACCTACTCCATTGAAAGTTATTCATGCGGCTCCAAGGTCACCGGATCATAACAGTTCAACTGGCCCTTAATGAGTTAAATGCATCTCAGAAGAAGGGAAGAAAGGTGTTGAGCCATTTTTTTTTCTATAGTCTGCTTTGTCATCTCTTCCCTCTTTATCTCTGTGTGGCTAAAGAGTCTTGTGCTAGCATGGATGTTCAGGAATTAACTTGTCGTGTAGACCAGCTTGCTGCTAGGGTACAGGGTATTTCTGATTATATTGTTCAGATTCCTGTTTTAGAACCGAAGATTCCTACTCCTGATTTGTTTTTTGGTGACAGGTCCAAATTTTTGAGTTTTAAAAATAACTGTAAACTGTTTTTTGCTCTGAGACCTCGATCCTCCGGTGATTCCATTCAGCAGGCTAAAATTGTCATCTCCCTGCTGCGTGGCGATCCGCAGGATTGGGCGTTTTCCCAGGAATCTGGGAATCCGGCTTTGCTTAATGTAGACTCCTTTTTTCAGGCTTTAGGATTATTATATGATGAACCTAATTCTGTGGATCAAGCTGAGAAGACCTTGTTGGCCCTGTCTCAGGGTCAAGAGGCAGCAGAATTGTATTGTCAGAAATTCAGAAAATGGTCTGTGTTGACTAAATGGAATAATGATGCTTTGGCGGCAATTTTCAGAAAGGGTCTTTCTGAATCCGTTAAAGATGTTATGGTGGGGTTTCCCACGCCTTCCGGTCTGAGTGATTCTATGTCTTTGACCATTCAGATTGACCGGCGCTTGCGGGAGCGCAGAACTGTGCGCGCTGTGACGTGTTATGATAAGGTAATTCAGTACCACAATGGACATAGAGGTCAGAGCACATACAGTGACCTGACAATAACCCAAAAACATAGAACGAGCTCTGAGACGTGGGAACTCTGTTGACCGCAATCCCTAATCCTCTCAAACCACACTAGAGGCAGCCGTGGATTGCGCCTAACGCTCCCTATGCAACTCGGCACAGCCTGAGAAACTAGCTAGCCTGAAGATAGAAAATAAGCCTACCTTGCCTCAGAGAAATACCCCAAAGGAAAAGGCAGCCCCCACATATAATGACTGTGAGTTAAGATGAAAAGACAAACGTAGAGATGAAATAGACCTAGCAAAGTGAGGCCCGACTTTCCGAACAGAGCGAGGACAGGAAAGGTAACTTTGCGGTCAACACAAAACCCTACAAAAACCACGCAAAGGGGGCAAAAAGACCCTCCGTACCGAACCAACGGCACGGAGGCACACCCTCCGCGTCCCAGAGCTTCCAGCAAGCAGGAAAAAACAAATAGACAAGCTGGACAGAAAAATACAGCAAAACAAAATAGCAAAGCAGAACTTAGCTATGCAGAGCAGCAGGCCACAGGAACGATCCAGGAGGAAACAGGTCCAATACTAGAACATTGACTGGAGGCCAGGATCAAAGCACTAGGTGGAGTTAAATAGAGCAGCACCTAACGACTTCACCACATCACCTGAGGAAGGAAACTCAGAAGCCGCAGTACCACTTTCCTCCACCAACGGAAGCTCACAGAGAGAATCAGCCAAAGTACCATTTGTGACCACAGGAGGGAGCTCTGCCACAGAATTCACAACAGTGACGTTGTCCTCAGAGCAGATTCCTGAGCCAATGCAGTGTGATAGGATTCTGTCTAGAACGGAACGACAAGGATTCAGACGTCAGAATAGGTTGTGTTATTATTGTGGCGACGCTTCTCATGTCATTTCAGTCTGCCCTAAGCAGACAAAAAGGATCGCTAGTTCATTTACCATCAGCACTGTACAACCTAAATTTCTGTTATCTGTGTCCTTGATCTGCTCATTGTCACATCATTTTCTGTCATGGTGTTTGTGGATTCAGGCGCCGCCTTGAATTTAATGGACTTTGAGTTTGCCAGGCGTTGTGGTTTTCCCTTGCAGCCTTTGCAGAACCCTATTCCTTTAAGGGGCATTGATGCTACACCCTTGGCTAAAAATAAGCCCCAGTTTTGGACACAGGTGACCATGAGCATGGCGCCAGCCCATTAGGAAGATTGTCGATTTCTGGTGATGCTTAATTTGCGTGATGCTATCGTGCTGGGTTTTCTGTGGTTGCAGGTACATAATCCTGTGTTGGATTGGAAGTCCATGTCTGTGACTAGTTGGGGTTGTCAGGGGGTTCATAATGATGTTCCTTTGATGTCAATCTCCTCTTCTTCCTCTTCTGAAATTCCAGAGTTTTTGTCTGATTTTCAGGATGTATTCGATGAGCCCAAGTCCAGCTTCCTTCCACCACACAGGGACTGCGATTGTGCGATTGACTTGATTCCAGGCTGTAAGTTTCCTAAGGGTCGACTTTTCAACCTGTCTGTGCCTGAACATACCGCCATGTGGAGCTATATTAAGGAGTCTTTGGAGAAAGGGCATATTCGGGCATCTTCTTCACCGTTGGGAGCGGGATTCTTTTTTGTTGCTAAAAAAGATGGCTCCTTGAGACCCTGTATTGATTATCGCCTCTTGAATAAGATCACGGTCAAGTTTCAATACCCTTTACCTTTGCTTACCGATTTATTTGCTAGGATTAAGGGAGCTAGTTGGTTTACGAAGATTGACCTTCGGGGGGCATATAATCTTGTTCGTATTAAGCAGGGTGATGAATGGAAAACTGTGTTTAACAGGCCCGAAGGCCATTTTGAATACCTTGTGATGCCATTCGGGCTCACTAATGCTCCGTCTGTTTTTCAGTCCTTCATGCATGATATCTTCCGGACTTATATTGATAAGTTCTTGATTGTATATTTGGACGATATTTTGATTTTTTCCGATGATTGGGAGTCTCATGTGGAACAGGTCAGGATGGTATTTCAGATCCTTCGTGACAATGCCCTGTTTGTGAAAGGGTCTAAGTGTCTCTTTGGGGTGCAGAAGGTTTCTTTTTTGGGCTTCATTTTTTCTCCCTCGTCTATAGAGATGGATCCGGTTAATGTTCAGGCCATTCATGATTGGATTCAGCCCACATCCGTGAAGAGCCTTCAGAAATTTTTGGGTTTTGCAAATTTTTATCGCCGTTTCATTGCTAATTTTTCCAGCGTGGTTAAACCCTTGATCGATTTGACAAAAAAAGGCGCTGATGTGGCGAATTGGTCCTCTGCGGCTGTCTCTGCCTTTCAGGAGCTTAAACGTTGATTTACTTCTGCTCCGGTGTTGCGCCAACCGGATGTTTCTCTTCCGTTTCAGGTTGAGGTTGACGCTTCTGAGATTGGGGCAGGGGCCGTTTTGTCTCAGAGGGATCCTGTTGGTTCCTTAATGAAACCGTGTGCCTTCTTTTCCCGTAAATTTTCGCCTGCTGAACGCAATTATGATGTCGGCAATCGGGAGTTGTTGGCTATGAAGTGGGCATTTGAGGAGTGGCGACATTGGCTTGAGGGAGCTAAGCATCGTATTGTGGTCTTGACCGATCAAAAGAATTTGATTTACCTCGAGTCTGCCAAACGGCTGAATCCTAGACAGGCTCGATGGTCCTTGTTTTTTTCCCGTTTTGATTTCGTGGTCTCGTACCTTCCGGGTTCTAAGAACATTAAGGCTGATGCCCTCTCTAGGAGTTTTTTGCCTGATTCTTCTGAGGTCTTGGAACCGGTCGGTATTCTGAAAGAAGGGGTGGTCCTTTCTGCCATTTCCCCTGATTTACGACGGGTTCTTCAGGAATTTCAGGCTGACAGACCTGACCGCTGTCCTGTGGGGAAACTGTTTGTTCCTGACAGATGGACTAGTAGAGTGATTTCTGAGGTTCACTGTTCCGTGTTGGCTGGTCATCCTGGCATTTTTGGTACCAGAGACTTGGTTGGTAGGTCCTTTTGGTGGCCTTCTTTGTTGCGTGATGTGCGTTCTTTTGTGCAGTCCTGTGGGACTTGTGCGCGGGCCAAGCCTTGTTGTTCCCGTGCTAGTGGGTTGCTTTTCTGTTGCCAGTCCCTGAGAGGCCCTGGACGCATATTTCTATGGATTTTATTTCTGATCTTCCGGTTTCCCAGAGGATGTTGGTTATCTGGGTTGTTTGTGACCGGTTCTCTAAGATGGTTCATTTGGTGCCTTTGCCTAAATTTCCTTCCTCTTCGGATTTGGTTCCGTTGTTTTTTCAGCATGTGGTTCGTTTGCATGGTATTCTGGAGAATATTGTGTCCGACAGAGGTTCCCAGTTTGTTTCTAAGTTTTGGCGGGCCGTTTGTGCTAAGCTGGGCATTGATTTGTCTTTTTCTTCTGCGTTTCATCCTCAGACAAATGGTCAGACCGAGCGAACTAATCAGACTTTGGAGACTTATTTGAGATGCTTTGTGTCTGCTGATCAGGATGATTGGGTTGATTTCTTGCCATTGGCCGAGTTTGCCCTTAATAATCGGGCTAGTTCGGCTACTTTGGTTTCACCTTTCTTTTGTAATTTTGGTTTTCATCCTCGTTTTTCTTCTGGGCAGGTTGAGCCTTCTGACTGTCCTGGTGTGGATTCTGTGGTTGACAGGTTGCAGCAGATTTGGGTTCATGTGGTGGACAATTTGGTGTTGTCTCAGGAGGAGGCTCAACGTTTTGCTAACCATCTGTTAGGTGTCGAGTTCTCGCTTCTGCACAAGGGGAATCTCGAGCCATCTCCGCTGCGGTATCCCATTCTTCTCCAGCCGCAGTGGAGTCTGCTCAGCGGAGACGTCGGTCCCAGCGTCTTGCTCAGTCTCACTCTGTACAAAGAGTTACTGCTGCTTTTCCTGCTTCTGCCATTGAAGTCAGTGTTGGGCAGCGGCGAGCGGATGCTTTTGGGGCTAAGTCCTGGTTTTCTCTTTCTGAGCATGCCCAGGGCAAGATCTCCCATTGGAGATCGAGGGTCACATGCTCAGGTACTGCAGCACATCCCATTGGTCCTCCAGGAAGGTCCTGAAAGGGCAAAACTTCAGTAGCAGCTTCCCATTGGTCCTTTATTGGAAGGTCCTGAACGTGCTGCAACTATATAAGCTGCGCATGACCACACGGCCATGCGCTAGTATAGACTTGACAATGTGTGTGTGTTGATGGATGTATGTCGATGGATGAAAGCTCCTAATCATTCCCATTCCTAGTGTTGTTGACTGGTCGTGAATGTAGGATTGCTATCTAGCGCCCGACTTAGCCATCAGCACGTAAACACACAATACAGCGTCTTATTGCTATGACCGCCAGTGCGGCGCCGTGTGCTTTCACAGCGCTTTCCTGACCCAAGCCTGGGTGGTTAGTGGCGTTTGCCAGTGCGGCACTGCATGCACTCTCGTGCTTCTAATGCTGTCACTCTGACACCCCAGTAGCGGTGTCGAGCGCATGAGGTCTATGTACTCAAATCCTGTGCCTTGGGATTGAGTTCGTAGACTCCTTGCTTGCGCTCTTGGTAAGGTACCGCGGCCCTGTGACGCAACAGGGTTCGCTTCCTTCACACAAGGTGAGGTTAACCCGTGTGTGTATTTACTTTGTACCGCCATATAGTCCGTCATTGCTTGGCAGCAGGTTCCATCTCTGCACGGTGGACCCCGGGCTGCGAACGCATCATACTCTATCTCTCTTATTATTTGGTGCGTTTCGCTAGCCCTAACATTATACTAGCGCCAGGGTCTGGCTAGTAATGACGGACAAACAGCAATCCTTGCGGTATATCCAGCAGCTGGAGGGTAGGTTGGGGGCTCTCGAGAGCTCAACCTCAGCTTTGGATGTTACCGCAGTTGCTGTACAGGCTGCTAGCGTGTCTGCAGCAACCTTGTCCATTGCCACCCCTGTTCCGACATTATCTTGCCTCCCGCTGCCAGAAAAATTTTCTGGTGATAGCAAATTTTGTAGGGGATTCGTGAGTCAGTGCTCTATTCACCTCGAACTCCTGGCTGCACGTTTTCCCACAGAGCGGGCTAAGGTGGGATTTATAGTGTCTCTCTTGTCGGACAGGTCGTTGGAATGGGCTACGCCGCTGTGGGAGCGTGGCGATCATGTGGTGCAGAGTGCTCCGCTGTTCCTGAGCACTCTGAAACAGGTCTTTTTAGGACCTCAAGTCACCCATGATACTGCGCTCCAACTGCTGGCATTAACTCAGGGTGAGTCCTTGGTCAGTCATTTTGCCGTCCAATTCCGCACTTTAGCTTCTGAGCTGGAGTGGTCGGATAAAGCCCTTATCCCCATATTTTGGAGGGGCCTGGCTGATCACGTTAAGGACGCTCTGGCCACTAGGGAGATTCCTGCCACACTGGAGGAGTTAATAACTGTCTCTACTCGAATTGACCTCCATTTTAACGAGCGGAGGTTAGAGTGAGCCCAGTGTAGGCAGAGGTTTCGGCTGGCTCCTACCTTCGCCAAACCTCTGGAATCTCCGGTCCTGGTTCCTGAGTCATATGAGGCCATGGAAGTGTCACGAGCGGGATCTAAGTCCCGGACCACTTGTGCACTCAAGGTGTGTCATGTTTGCCAGCAGTCAGGGCATCTAGCCACCAAGTGTCCTCAGCGGTCGAGGAAACGTCAGCGTCTAGTGGTAGTAGGAGGAGGTACACTAGACACGGCAACGTTTGCCTCCAAATTGTCCTTTAAGGGGACAATTATTAAAGGCTCATTCTCCCACTCGGTAGAGCTCTGCGTGGATTCTGGGGCGGAGGGCAATTTTATGTCTTCTGCCTTCGCCCAACATCACGCAATACCCCTGGTTATGCTAGCTCAACCAGTAACGGTACGAGTGGTGAATGGGTCGACACTGCCCTCACAGATAACACACCAGACCATCCCTTTTACTCTGTCTATGTCACCATCTCATCAGGAGATTATATCTCTGCTCGTCATTCCTGAGGGAATTGATGAGGTCCTGTTGGGAATGCCTTGGTTACGGTACCACTCTCCTCATATCGAGTGGTCCTCAGGCAGAATTCTGGGATGGGGCGAATCTTGTGGGGGTAGGTGTCAGAGGGAGTGCGTTCAGGTTGCTACTACAGAGGTACCCGCAGATCTATCCTCTCTCCCCATGCAGTATTGGTCTTATGCAGACGTGTTCTTCAAAAAGGCGGCGGAGACCCTTCCACCCCATCGCCCCTATGACTGTCCTATAGATCTCTTGCCTGGTGCTGAGCCTCCCCGGGGTCGAGTCTATCCGTTTTCTCTCCCGGAGACGGAGGCAATGTCACAGTACATCCAGGAAAATCTGGCAAGAGGATTCATTAGGAAGTCAATGTCACCTGCTGGGGCAGGGTTCTTCTTCGTGCAGAAGAAGAATGGGGAATTGCGTCCATGCATAGACTACAGGGGTCTTAACGCCATCACCGTTAAGAATAAGTATCCTTTGCCCTTGATATCTGAGCTATTCGATAGGCTTCGGGGAGCAAGGGTATTTACTATATTAGATCTGCGGGGTGCTTACAACCTGATTCGCATCCGTGAGGGGGACGAATGGAAGACTGCTTTTAACACCAGGGATGGGCACTATGAATATCTGGTGATGCCCTTCGGGCTCTGTAATGCCCCAGCCGTTTTCCAAGACTTTGTGAATGACATCTTCCGGGATATGCTTTCCACCTCGGTCGTAGTCTATCTGGATGATATTCTCATCTACTCTCCAGATATTGACCCCCACCGGAGAGATGTTTGCAAAGTCTTCGACCTCCTACGGGCAAACTCCCTCTATGCCAAGTTGGAGAAGTGTATGTTCGAGCAGGAGTCCTTACCTTTCCTAGGCTATATCATTTCTGCCCAGGGATTGGCTATGGATCCTGCCAAACTACAGGCTGTGATGGACTGGCAGGAACCCCATTCTCTTAAAGCGGTGCAGCGCTTTATGGGGTTCATTAATTATTATCGCCAGTTCATTCCACACTTCTCAACTTTGGTAGCTTCCTTGGTTGCCCTCACCAAGAAGGGGGCAAATCCCAAATTGTGGTCTGAGGAGGTCTCCAAGGCCTTTAACTCCATAAAGTCACACTTCGCTAGCGTTCCCATCCTACATCGCCCCGATGTTGATAAGCCATTTATCATGGAGGTGGATGCCTCTTCTGTTGGTGCTGGAGCGGTCCTCTTCCAAAAGGATGCTCAAGGTCGGAAGCATCCTTGCTTCTTCTTTTCTAAGACCTTCTCACCAGCAGAGAGGAATTATTCCATCAGGGACAGGGAGTTGCTAGCCATGAAGTTGGCTTTCTCGAAGTGGAGACATCTCTTGGAGGGAGCTCGTTTTCCCTTCCAAGTCTTCACAGACCATAAAAATTTGGTGTACCTGCAGACAGCCCAGCGGTTGAATTCTCGCCAGGCCAGATGGTCCTTATTTTTCTCCCGGTTTCATTTCACCCTCCATTTTCTTTCTGGGGAGAAAAACATTTGGGCCGACGCTCTCTCTCGCTCCGTTGTGTCATCTGCGGAGGAGGAAGAGGAGCCTCGGCTTATTGTCCCCACCTAGAGCTTGAGAACTGTGGCTCCGGTTTCGCTAGAGTCTGTGCCTCCGGGCAAGACTTTTGTACCATCCAGTTTGTGACCGGAGGTTCTTTCTTGGGTACACTCGTCCAGGGTGGGTGGACATTTTGGTTCCAAATGGATGTCTGAGTTACTGGCGAGGACATACTGGTGGCCGCATATGGCTCGTGATGTCGCACAATATGTTCGGGCATGAGTCTCTTGCGCCAAGAACAAGTCCCCTCGGCAACGGCCAGCTGGTTTGCTTTACCCTCTGCCGGTGGCGGACAGGCCCTGGGAGATGGTCGGGATGGACTTTGTGGTGGGCTTACCCAAGTCTCGTAACTGCACCATTATCTGGGTGATCACCGACCATTTTTCCAAAATGGTGCACTTGGTGCCTCTTCCACGGCTACCTTCTGCTGTCTTGTTCATCAAACATATCTTTCGCCTATACGGTATGCCAGACAAAATTGTTAGTGACCGGGGTCCCCAGTTTGCGTCTCGATTCTGGAGAGAGCTTTGACGTCTACTCAGTATTGAGTTGAATCTCTCTTCGGCATATCATCCCGAGACGAATGGGTTGGTAGAGAGGGCCAACCAGACCTTGGTCACATACTTACGACATTTTATTTCTGCCAGGCAGGATGACTGGGCATCCTTCCTACCGTGGGCAGAGTTTGCACTTAACAACGCTGTAGCCGACTCCACCGGTCAGACTCCATTCCTCCTAAATTACGGCCAGCATCCGCGTGTCCCTGTGCCCATGCCTGTGTCTTCCGCTGACTCCAGGGTGGCAGACTGGGCTGTGGAGGCACGGGACATTTGGGACCGCACTCAGGATGCCATTCGGGTCTCCAAGGAGAGAATGAGGTCCTCCGCCGATGCTCATCGGCATCCCGCTCCGACCTTTGCTCCTGGCGACTTAGTGTGGCTCTCCGCCCGTAACATCAGGCTGCGTGTTGAGTCCACTAAGTTTGCACCTCGCTACTTGGGTCCCTTCAAGGTCCTTGAACAGGTTAACCCTGTGGTCTACCGTCTGGCCCTTCCTCCACGTTTGGGTATCACCGACTCCTTTCATGTGTCCCTCTTGAAACCCGTATACATGTCCCGATTTTCCGAGTCATCTGCCGGGACATCGGGTTCGTCTAAGGACGATTACGAGGTGAACGCTATTTTGGGGTGCAAGGTGGTACGTGGCAAAAAGTTCTATCTGGTGGATTGGAAGGGTTATGGCCCAGAGTACAGGTCCTGGGAGCCTGCTGAAAACATTCGGGCTCCACAGCTCATTGCTGCCTTCGAGCGTAGCGAGGTCCAAGGAGGGGGGGGTCCTAGGAGGGGGGGTAATGTTAGGTGTCGAGTTCCCGCTTCTGCACAAGGGGAATCTCAAGCCATCTCCGCTGCGGTTTCCCATTCTTCTCCAGCAGCAGTGGAGTCTGCTCAGCGGAGACGTCGGTCCCAGCATCTTGCTCAGTCTCACTCTGTTTTATTTCAAGAAAACATCTGAAAAGAAAACAGAAGCAACTTTGCAGTAGGTCTGGTTTGACCATTATCTCTCTTTAATCTATACAGCTCTAATGCAAAGTTATGTGTCTTCATGGTATTAAACAACACACACACCCTGTATAGTCTGATCCTGGAGGCAAACTTTGTACCATAAGGCTTGTTGTAACAAACTGAACCCATGCTAACATAGCACTTGGTGGAGGATCAAATTTCGAATTAAAACCTTTAGCAATATTTCATTTTGTATTTTACCTGCATTGGTACAATCAATTAAAAGGTTTTCATTGTCTTAAAATAAAAATTTCTATATTGCAATACAATACAATGCAATAAATGACAAAAGTGAAAACTGTCAAAAGTTAAGACAGCAAACCCCCAAAACAACTTAAATCGAATCCCAGAATTCATTACTGTATGTTGCCAGATCAGAAATGAACGTTTCTAGTATCCAACTGTCTGTAGATCATGATCATTATAGAATTTCTTTTCTATTGAAATCTGGGTTTAACAACTCCTTAGCACTCATAAAAGGACTTTTTATGTTTGCACAAGTAATGTTTAACCAAATAACAAGACTGATTCGAAGAGAGTGTTATCAGGTAATTAAGCAATACCATTGGTTCACCGCAACCCTTTGCCTCACTTAAGATGAAGATACAATTTATACCCAGATAAGTAGCCGGTATACCTCCTTGCATTTCATGCCACAGCTTCTATCTCTTCACACACTACATTTACAGTTCTTTATGGGATTAATTTCTTATTGGTTTCTGTGTTTACTTTATGGATAACATATTGCCGGTAACCTGCAGTGATTGAAACTCGCAAAGCGCCAATGATGTCAAAGTTTGAAAAACCAGACCTTAGTGGCTTTGCGGTGTGGGACTATGTTGTGTTTGCTGCTTTGCTGGTCGTTTCAGCAAGTATTGGCGTCTTCTTCGCTATTAAAGAAAGGAAAAAGAAAACATCAAGTGAATTTCTGGTTGGAGGTAGACAAATGACATGTGGTCCTGTAGCTTTGTCACTGACAGCTAGTTTCATGTCTGCAATCACAGTTTTGGGGACGCCTGCCGAGGTTGTTCGTTTTGGAGCATACTATTTCTTTTTTATGATCTCCTATACATTTGTTATCATACTGTCTGCAGAGCTTTTTGTACCAGTGTTCTACAGATCTGGTATTACAAGTACATACGAGGTAAGTGAAACTGATTATTAACCATTCTGAAGATTACATCACACCAATTGTCTATAGCAGACAATTGAACTGTGGTTCAAGGCTGACTGCCAGCTTGGTGCATTAGCACCAGGTCTGACAAATGGGTATGAAGAGCACATCTCAAAATGGAGAATTTTGTGAGTATCTATGTACAAAATATCAGATCTGGATGCACATATACTGGTCTTAGAGGTATAGAGATAATCTAAGTATGGTAAGCTGGAGACAAGATGATGCTCCCTGTCAGAGGAGGTGCTTCAAGCTTGATGCAAAAGTGCTTGGCCAATGTTTGATGGGAGAATACTGAATGGGGGGGTAATTGATCTTGGCATACTGCCACCTGGTGATTTATGTGTAAAAGCTTTGATTATCATTATATCCATAATGGGGAATTTGGATGCAACTACTGTGAGCGAGGTGGGAGCTGGATGTGGCTTGGGACCCTCACTCAGAGCTGAATGTGGCTTTCAATGTCAGAAAGGTGGGGGAACACTACTGTATAGCTATAGTAAAATGATAGCTTTTCATTTATATTGGCATGTAAAAGTTTGGGCACCCCTGGTCAAAATGTCTGTTATTGTGAACAGTGAAGCAAGTTGAAGATGAAATGACCTCTAAAAGAGCTAAAGTTAAAGATGACACATTTACTTTCTATTTTAGACATCTTTTACATTTTAAAAATTACAAAAAGGAAAATGTGCCGATGAAAAAGTTTGGACATCCTGCACGGGTAAACCAGTAGCACCCCCCCTTTTGAAAGTATCACACCTTTGATCATTGTGGCCAAATAGTTCTATTTTAACCTCACAATTCCAGAGGACTTGTTTCCAAACTATATCAGGCTTGTTTTGATGCTCTTTCGCATACTTCTGAAGCTGAATTATGTGATGAAGATGCAGGAGAGATTTTCTTCTGATGACTTTTCCATGAAGGTCATATTTGTGTAGCTGGCTCTGAACAGTAGAACAATGTACCACAACTCCAGAGTCTGCTAAATCTCTCTGAATGTCTTTTGTAGTCAAGAAGGGGTTCTGATTTGCCTCTCTAGCAATCCTAAGAGAAGCTCTCATTAAAATTTTGCTTGGTCTTCCAGACTTTATCTTGGCCTCCACTGTTCCTGCTAACTGCTGTTTCTCAAATACATTTTGGACTAATGAAAGGACAACTTGAAAATGCTTTGCTATTTATTTATAGCCTTCTATTGCTCCATTATTTATCACCTCCATTATTTTCATTTTCAGAGTGCTAGGTAGCTGCTTAAAAGAACATGTGGCTACTGTTTTTTGGCAAATTTGCATCATCTGGCCTTTACTAACGATGAAAGTGAACAAGCTATAACCCTAACAGCCTAATTAAAGTTTGAATCCTTGGCCAAATTTATCTAAGCACACAAATCTCCAACAGTGCCCAAACTTTTGCATTGACCTATTTTCCTTTTTGTAACCTTTAAATATAAAAGATGATAATATACATATTTTTTGCCTAAAATACAAACAAATTGTGTCATCGTTAACTTTGGGTCTTTTAGAGATCATTTCATCAGCAACTTGTCACTTTATATAATCTTACTTTAAGTTTCAAATTTTAATCTTAAAAAAAATTGTTAAAGAGATTGTAAGAGATTTTAAATAATGTCTGTTTTAGTTTTAGGAAGAGTGCCACTCTTGTCCATAATCTGTGGCTGACAGTGGAATTTAGCCCATTTCGTTTGAAGATGGCCAAGCTAAACTTTTAGACATACTGTAGCATGCAGACATGAAAAAAAGAATAGTTCCATTTCTGGAAAGAGGAAAAATATGTTTTTCCTAATTTCATACAACCTCTTAAAAGTTTGATGTTCCAAAGCTTTGGCTTGGAGAATTTATGAAATAAGTTATATTTCTGGTAAGTAGTGTTGAGCATTCCAATACTGCAAGTATCGGGTATCGGCCGATATTTGCGGTATCAGAATTCCGATACTGAGTTCCGATACTTTTGCAATATCGGATACCGGAATCGGAAGTTCCCATGATGCAAAGAGCCAGTTTCATTTAAGACAGCCAATGAGGAATATTTAGAAGTGTGGGAACATCCTGTTCTGCATGGTAGGCATGTAACTACTGGCATGGCTGTGATTGGCTGCTGAAATGATGTCATGATGCACCATGAATGTCGCCGCCGCCATTTTAGGTTCGCTCTGCTGTGAATTCAGTTAGGGACAGGATGCTGTGTTCTGACTGAGGGCCAGTTTTGAGATAGCGATTTGCTTCATGGTGCTTTACCCAGGCTATTTTAGCAACCATTGTGTGAGAGCCTTGTTTTTGCCTTGCAGCGCTGTTCACAGCTGTCTGCAAGGTGTCTGTGTGTGTGAGTGCAGCTCACTCTGTAGTATGTCTGCAGACACAGCCGGTTGTAGTCAGCTCAGGGTGCTTCACTGCCTCATACTGCTAAATCCATTGTCCTTTTTTGCAATTAGTGCAGCCTGCTGCACATTTTTTCACATTTATCCTTTTAGTGGTTTCCATCCGTATCCTGCTAGATTGTGGAAAAACACTATATAGGAGTACATAGAGGAGCTTTTTTTGGCCTTGCAGTGCCGTTCACAGCTGTCTGCACGGTCTCTGTGTGAGTGCAGCTCACTGTGTAGTCTGTTCTGCGAAAAAAAACAAAAAGTTAGTAATGTTCACCAAACACTCCACTTTACAGTTGTGTAGGCTACATTAGCTCATATTAAAGTCTAGTCCACGCCTTATAAAATTAGTGTTTCTTATACCTGTTAGCAGCTGTTCAGGAATAAGCACACTAAGCCCATAGTACTTTTCTGCCTATCTTTATCAGTCTACCAAGATGAAGAAGGCAGGGAGTAAGGCACGTAGGCGTGGGCGTGGAGGTGGATCAGGGAGAGGACATGGGGATTCTGTGTCTGCTGTGGGCACCGGTGACTCATCATCCCCCAGTTTTAGCAGGGAACAGGCCTTTATGCGCAGCTTTGGAGGAGCTTGCCGTACCCCACTGCTGCGGGACGGACAAATTGAAGCCGTTGTCGGATGGATGGCAGCTGACGCATCGACTTCAATTAGTGCTACATCCTGTTAGGCACAGAGCACTGAAGAGCACCCATCTGTCTCTTCCTGCCACCTGCCAAACTGCCTAGTCAAAGAGCCCAGGACAGGAGCCATCTCTACTTCTGTTCTCTGAATCTCTTGGCTTGGAAAGAGGGGGCCAGCCAAGCAGCATTCGAGAAATGGAAGAAGAGGCAGTATGCAGTGATGCCCAACAGCTTTGTCTCTCTGAATCTGAAGATGCAGGTGGGCCAGTGCCTCCAGTCAGCACACCTCAGACTCAGGTGCCACTTTCTGGTGTGTACTGTGCTGCCGAGACTACCCAGGAGAAGCAGTTGTTGGAAGAGGGTAGTGTAGATGATGAAGTCCTTGACCCATCATGGCGTGAGGTACAGGAAGGTGGTGGAAACAGCTCTGAGGAAAAGATTTCCCAAAAAAAAGAAGGGAGAGGGAGGGGGAAGACTGCGTTGCCTGTAGCCTCCACTTCGGCACCCATTAGGAGCATGCCTCTTCCAAAACCCAAAACGGGCGCTCCCAAGACTTGCAGTGCCTGGTCCTTTTTTGACACAGTTGCAGCTGAAATGTGCTTTGTCAAATGCAAGTTGTGTCATCAGAAAGTCAAAAGAGGGAAAAGTGTCAGCAACCTCAATACCACAAATATGTGGAAACTAGTGTTGAGTGATACCTTCCGATATTTGAAAGTATCGGTATCGGATTATATCGGCCAATATCCGAAAAATATCAAATATCGCCGATACCGATATCCAATACCAATACAAGTCAATGGGACGCAAATATCGGAAGGTATCCTGTAATGGTTCCCAGGGTCTGAAGGAGAGGAAACTCTCCTTCAGGCCCTGGGATCCATATTCATGTAAAAAATAAAGAATAAAAAAAAAAATATTGATATACTCACCCCTCCGACGGCCCCTGGCTATAAGCGGTGTAACCGGCAGCCTCTGTTCCTAAGAATGCAGGGTGAAGGACCTTCGATTACATCGCGGCTTGTGATTGGTCGCATGACCGCTCATGTGACCGCTCACGCGACCAATCACAAGCCGCGAGATCATCGTACGTCCTTCACTCGCTCATTCTTAGGAGGGGAGACTGCCGGTTACAGCGGTTTCAACCAGGGCGAGTCCGAGGGTGAGTATATCAATATTTTTTATTTTTATTCTTTATTTTACTTATGAATATGGATCCCGATACCGATTCCCGATATTGCAAAAATATCAAAACTTGGTATCGGAATTCCGATACCGAAAATATCGGCCGATACTTGCGGTATCAGAATGCTCAACACTAGTGGAAACATGTGCGGACCAAGCATGTGGTGGAGTTACAAAAATACACTGAAGATCTAGGCCAACCTACAGAGGCACCTACCACCTCTTCAGCTCGTGTTGGAGCCTCTTTCTCCAGCTCACACACAGCTGGTTCGGCTTCCTCACAGGATCGCCATGGAAGAACCTCTGGCACTGTTGTCCAGAGACCCAGTGTAATTCCACCCACAGCACCACGTTCCCAGTCATCCTCACACTCCCAGCCCACTCTACAGCCATTGGTGGCATAGGCATGGGCTGCCATTCTCGGCAAACCACCCATGAGCACAGGCTCTGGATGCTGGCATTGCAAAACTACTGTCCCTTGAAATGCTATCATTCAGGTTGTTGGATACTGACACCTTCCGTAACTAGGGTTGAGCGACTTTTACTTTCATAGGATCGGGTCGGGTTTCACGAAACCCGACTTTTTCAAAAGTCAGGTCGAGTGAAATCGGCCGATCCTATAAAAAAGTCGGGGTCGGGGTCGGCCGAAACTCTATTGGGTTTTCAATGGTTCCCAGGGTCTGAAGGAGAGGAAACTCTCCTTCAGGCCCTGCGATCCATATTTAAGTGTAAAATAAAGAATTAAAATAAAAAATATCGCTATACTCACCCTCTGACGCGCCCTGGTACTAACCGGGAACCTTCCTTCCTTCGAATCAGCGCTTGCAGGACCTTTCGGTGACGTCGCAGTGATGTCGCAGCTTGTGATTGGTCGCGCGGCCGCCCATGTGACCGCACGCGCGACCAATCACAAGCCGCGACGTCACCGCGACGTCACGCAAGGTCCTGCAAGCTCTGATTCGAAGGAAGGAAGGTTCCCGGTTAGTACCAGGGCGCGTCAGAGAGTGAGTATAGCGATATTTTTTATTTTAATTCTTTATTTTACACTTAAATATGGATTCCGATACCGATTTCCGATATTGCAAACATATCGGAACTCGGGATCGGAATTCCGATACCAGATTCAGAAGATCGCCGACTTCATGGCCGACCCCACACAGGGGTCGGGTCGGGTTTCATGAAACCCAACTTTGCCAAAAGTCGGCGACTTCTGAAAATGGCCGACCCGTTTCGCTCAACCCTATCCATAACTTGATGGCATTGGCAGTCCCAAAATACAACGTGCCCAGCCGCTTTTATTTCAGCAGGCAAGCCGTCCCTGCTCTGCAAAAGCATGTGGAGGGAAACATTAAAAATGCGCTACTAAACGCTGTCAGTAGCAAGGTCCACGTCACCACCGATGCGTGGACCAGTCACCATGGACAGGGACGATATTTTTCCCTCACTGCCCATTGGGTAACTGTTGTGGAGTTGGGTACAGATCGTGAAAGTGGCGCTGTACGTGTTCTGCCAACTCCAAGGATTGCAGAAATCCAGTCTGTACACATTGACTTCTCCTCATACTCCAGTTCCTCTGAATCATCGCTGCAGAAGCTGTCACAGTCCACCTCCACATGGACCCGTGAACGCTTACCTGTTACGACCGATATGAGCACAGCCATTGCCAAACGTCAACAGGCCATATTGAAATTATTTTCTTTGGGGAATCGAAGCCACACAGCGCAGGAGCTCTGGAATGCCATCAAGCAGGAGAGCGACGTGTGGTTTGTGCCAGCGAATCTCCATTCAGGCATGGTAGTGTGTGACAATGGCCAAAATCTGGCGGCAGCTCTGGGCCTAGGCAACCTCACTCACATCCCATGTCTGGCACATGTGCACAACTTGGTTGTGCAGAGTTTTTTGAGGGACTATCAAGATCTTGATGCACTGCTGCACAAGGTCCGCCTAGAGTGTGCTCACTTGAAGCGTTCCAGCATGGCAAGATCACGCATTGCAACTCTGCAGCGCCGATTCTGCCTTCCGGAACATCGCATCATATGTGACCTACCCACAAGGTGGAATTCAACGTTACATATGTTGGAGCGGTTGTGTGAGCAGCAGCCAGCAGTAATCGAGTGCCAGCTGTATGAGGCGCAAATAAGTTGCACTGCACGCTGTTCAGACTTCACAACCACTGAGTGGGCCACTATGAAGGACATCTGACAGGTTTTGCGCGCCTTCGATGATTCCACGCGGATGGTGAGTGCAGATGATGCACTAGTCAGCATGACTGTCCCCCTTATCTGCCTGATTGAAAAAACACTGCAAGCGCTAAGGGATGAGGTGGTGGATGAGGTGGAGGATGAGGAGTCACAAATGCCATCTGCTTTTGGACAATTGCGCAACGTGGTTCCTCACAAAGGCCTAGGCAGGGAACGCTTTGGGAGGAAGATGAGGAGTCAATGGAGGAGGAAGACATCTGTCCAGAGGAGGGAGTTACACAATGCTCCAGTAGTCAGTATGTAGAGCGAGGGTGGGGTAATGCAGAGCAGGCAGAGATTACGCCACAAGCAGGGAAAGCATTTCTTGGCCAGTTGGCAGTCTGCAGCACATGGTTGATTTCATGCTGCAGTGCCTGAGAAACAACCGCTGCAATGCCCACATTCTCCAAATGGCTGATTATTGGGTGTACACCCTCCTTGATCCGTGCTATGGGGACAACTTACAAAGTCTCATAACACAGTTGAACCAGTAGCATAAAATGCGGGAGTACCAAGACACACTGGTGCAGTCCATCATCTTCTCCAGTCCAATCGAGAGAAGTGCTGCTAGTGCTTTACAAAGCAGCTCAGTGCGTCGAGGCAGTGGAGGAAGCTCTACACAAAGAGGGAGCAGAAGCAGTGCCTCTGCACAAGGCAAGACCAGTATGGCTCAACTGTGACAAAATTTTGTGTGCCCTCCATAAATGTCTACACCATCAGAGACGGGTCCAGTCAGCAGGAGGCCACGTTTCCGTCAGATAGGGAAAGATTACATGTCTTGCCCTCTCAGTGTACTCCCAGATGGCTCTTCCCCCTTCAAGATTTGGGTCTCTAAGCTGGATACATGGCCAGAGCTTAGCCAGTATGCATTGGAGGTGCTGGCTTGCCCTGCTGCTAGTGTATTATCGGAACGCTTCTTTAGTGTCGCAGGTGGTGTACTAACAGACCGTTGCATGCAACTATCCTCCGATAATGTTGACCGGCTTTCTTTTCTGAAAATGAAAAAGGCCTGGATCTTACAGGAATTTGCCACTCCTCTTCCAGATTAAATAATTGGTTGGCAACAGTATCCAGGTCTCCTGTTGTGTTCATGTTTCTATCACCTGAACTGTAATCCCTGGGCTCCAATACCACCAGTTGCTGCCCGGAAGTGCTGTCTGCACAGTCAACACTTGCTGCCATGTTTTGGGTTTCAGTAAAGTCAGCTGATCCCCAGTTGTGTATCCGGCAATTTCTCCTGCTCCCTCCACACTCACACTACTACAGAAATGAAAGGGAACCTGTCCCCCATCTGGCGTTTGTAACTGAAAGAGCCACCTTGTGCAGCAGTAATGCTGCAAAAGGAAAAGATAGCTCTTTTAGTTATGCTCCTTGCACACACTGAACTTAACACTTATGAAACGTGTCCCCTCATACCGTGAAACCGTCCCGGAGGGACTTTCCTTCTTAATGAGACGCAGCACAGCCGTCATTCTTACACCCTTAGCGCCAGGCACCGCCTCCTCAGCGTTATTTGAATCTGTCCCGGAGCCTACACTGTTATGTTATCCCTTGGGCATGCGCAGTTAGCGCTGCCAGTCTTCTGACATCATTTGTTGTCAGGCTGACTGCGCCTGTGTGGCCGCGCTGCCCGAGATCCTGACCCGCAGTGTCTTCTGATTTATCCACACTGTGGGGCTGGGATTCATGGGCATGCACAGTGCATATCTTCGCCTCTCACTCATCTCCCTCCATTTCTTCAGACTGTGCGGCGTCAGCTGATCCCTAATCGCACGCCACGGCCGTGATGCCGCACACTCTGAAGAAGGCGGATGGAGATGAGTGAGAGGCAAAGATATGCGCTGCGCATGCCCATGAATCCCAGCCCCGCAGTGTGAATAAATCAGAAGACACTGCGAGGCGGGATCTCGGGCAGCGTGGCCGCACAGGCGCAGTCAGCCTGACACCAAATGATGACAGAAGATGGGCAGCGCTAAATGCGCATGCCCAAGGTTTAACATAACAGCGCAGGCTCCGGGATAGATTCAAACAACGCTGAGGAGGCGGCGCCCGGCACCAATGGGGTATGAATGACGCCTGTACTGCGTCTCATTACGAAGGAAAGTCCCACCTCCAGGACGGTTTCACGGTATCAGGGGACACTTTTTATAAGTGTTCAGTTCATCGTGTGCAAGGAGCATAACTAAAAGAGCCACCTTTTCTGGACCTGAGGTCACTGGCAGGTCACCTGCATTGTCCTTGCGTTGTTTCTGCAATGTAAGGACATGCTGCGTTCTTAAAAGGCGTGCCGCATGTTCGTTTCGGTGGGTATACCGCAGGCGTCTTTTAATGCATAGTGGAGACAGGATTTCATGAAATCCCCTCCACTATGCTGTAACATCTGGATGCTGCGTGTTTGACGCTGCGGCTCAACGCAGTGTCAAACAAGCAGCGTTTCCTGAACGTGGAAACATACCCTTAGTGCCGCACAAGGTGGCTCTTTCAGTTAGGGGGGGGTTAAAGGTTCCCTTTCAACTTGCTCCAATTAGGACTCAGCCTACACTCTGCTTCTCCTGTAATTCCCTGGGCTCCAACACCGCCAGTTGCTGCTCGGAAGTGCCGTCTGCACAGTCAACACTTGCTGCTGTGTTTTTGGGTTTCAGTAACGTCAGCTGATCCCCAGCTGTGTATCTGGCAATTTGGTGTGCTACCTCCACGCTGAAACAACAACAGATATTCAACTGCCTTGAGTGCAGGCCTCGGCCTACACTCTGCTTCTCCTGTAATCCCTGGGCTTCAACACCGCCAGTTGGTGCTCAGAAGTGCTGTCTGCGCAGTCAACAGTTGCTCTTCTGTTATTGGGGTTCAGTAACGCCAGCTGCTCCCCTGCTGTGTGTGCGGCATTGTCTCCTGCTCCCTCCACATTCACATTACATCACATATTAAACTTGCTCCAATTAGGCCTCGGCCTACACTATACTTCTAGCATTGTCCCCGGGCTTCAACACCGCCAGTTGGTGCTCAGAAGTGCTGTCTGCACAGTCAACAATTGCTGCCATGTTTTGGGGTTCAGTAACGTCAGCTGATCCCCAGCTGTGTATCTGGCAATTTCTCCTGCTCCCGCCACACTCACACTACTACAGAAATTAAAGGAAACCTGTCTCCACCAGGCATTTGTAACTGAAAGAGCCACTTTGTGCAGCAGTAGGGCTGCACAAGGAAAAGGTGGCTCTTTTAGTTATGCTCCTTGCACACGCTGAACTTAACACTTATAAAATGTGTCCCCTCATACCGTGAAACCATCCCGAAGGCGGGACTTTCCTTCTTAATGAGACGCAGCACAGCAGTCATTCATACCCTCCTCAGCGTTGTTTTAATCTGTCCTGGAGCCTGCGCTGTTATGTTATCCTTTGGCCATATGCAGTTAGCGCTGCCCGTCTTCTGACATCAATTGTCTGCACAGTCTGAAGAAGGCGGAAGGAGATAAGTGAGAGGCGAAGATATGCACTGCGCATGCCCATGAATCCCAGCCCCACTGTCACGGCCACTCCTTTCGCTCATTCTTATCCGCTGCGGCGCGTTCTTCCTGCAGGCGCGCGTCCTCTCCTTCATTCTCTGCTCTCTGGTTCTCGTCGGGTGCGCGTGCGCACCACCCACTCCAGCACTTCCTCTTTCAGATTTGCAGGTGCTCTGTATCTCCTCTCTGTGATCATGGAGGACCGTGACCTGGAAGTCCTCCAGCACTCCATGTATATAAGGTGATTCCTTCCTCTGCTCCTTGCCTGTCTGTCATTTGTGCTTCTGTGACTCAGGTCTACCATTGTCTTTGCACTGCCTGTTCTGAGTCTCCGCTCTGTCCAGCTAGTTCAGCTTCTCTGCCTTCCCAGGCTTCCTTGTCTCCTCGCCCAGTCCAGTCCTTCCTGTGTCCTCTCCGTACTATTTAGTCTGGAGTCTCTCTCCTGTCCCGCTTCCTTTGTGTCTTCCCCTTCACAGTTCTCCTTTGGTCTCACTGGTTCCCAGCTCTTACCTAATTGTACTTCATCTTGTCTCACTCTGTCCGTCCTGCGCCTAGCTTCTCTATCTTGTACTTCCTACTACCTGTCTCCGGGTTCCAGCTTCTGCGGCAATAGTCTCCCTTGGGTCTGCCCCTAACGCTCCCTGTATAGGGGGTGGTCTACCTGGTCAACTCCCCCTTGGTTCGTTGTCGTGGATCTGCGGGTCCACCCCAGGTATTCCAATAGGACTGCACTCGGATGACATCTGAGTGCAGTCTGATTCTCACACCCGCAGTGTCTTCTGATTTATTCACACTGCGGAGCTGGGATTCATTGGCATGCGCAGTGCATATCTTCGCCTCTCCGTCATCTCCATCCTCCCTCTTCAGACTGTGCCGTGTCACGGCCGTGGCATGCGATTAGGGATCAGCTGACGCTGCACAGTCTGAAGAAGGCGGAAGGAGATGAGTGAGAGGCGAAGATTTGCACTGCTCATGCCCATGAATCCCAGCCCTGCAGTGTGAATAAATTAGAAGAGATTGCGGGGCGGGATCTGGGGCAGGGCGGCCACACAGGTGCAGCTAGCCTGACAACAAATAATGTCAGAAGATGGGCAGCGCTAACTGCCCATGGCCAAGGGATAACATAACAGTGCTGGCTTCGGGACAGATTTAAACAACGCTGAGGAGGCGGCGCCCGGCGCCAAAGGGGTATGAATGACGGCTGTGCTGCATTTCATTAAGAAGGAAGTCCCGCCTCCGGAATGGTTTCACGGTATGAGGGGACACATTTTATAAGTGTTAACTTCAGCGTGTGCAAGGAGCATAATTAAAAGAGCCACCTTTTCCTTGTGCAGCATTAGTGCTGCCCAAGGTGGCTCTTTTAGTTGCAAACGCCTGGGGGGTTAAAGGTTCCCTTTCAACTTGCTCCAATTAGGCCTCAGCCTACAATCTGCTTCTCATGTAATTCCCTGGGCTCCAACACTGCCAGTTGCTGCTCCGAAGTGTCTTTGGCACGGGTACTCCCTCCTGCCCAGCCCGGTTCCAGCATGCCAGCTGTTTCGGGTAGTATCAAGGTCACTTTGCCTACAATACGTTGTCATGTCGTGTTACGGTCGGGTTTGCTGACTTTATGGTGCCTGCAGCTTAGGTGCTTCCTATGTGGGCTGTGGGAACTGGCAATCAAGGCTGGTTCCGTAGTGCCAATAGGACAAGCTCCCCCGGTAGGACTATGGGTTTTTGATAACTCCGGCCGGCTCGCAGAATAGCAATTTTTTTTTCATATGGACCTTCTGCTGCCTATCTGAGGTCCAGCACCATTAGCTGGTTCTTAGGATGACAAGCTTGAATAGGTCCCCCTGGTTCCAGTACCGTCAGCTGGTTCCAGGCAGAGCCTTTAGCTTAGGTGCCTCCTTCAGGGTATCTGAGTTCCACCAACGTCTTGTGGTCCTTGGTAGTGCTTTCTAGCACGGGTACCTCCTGCTTAGTAACTGGGTTCCAGTAACGTCAGCTGGTCCTCAGTAGTTCCATTGGCTCTTGTACCTTCGGCTACCCATCCTGGTTCCAGTACCGTCAGCTGGTTCTCGGCAGTGTCTTTTGCTCTTGTACCTTCTGCTCCCCATCTTGTTTCCAGTACCGTCAGCTGGTTCCAGGCAGAGCCTTTGGCTTAGGTGCCTCCTTCTGGGTATCCAAGTTCCACCAATGTCTGGTGGTACTTGGTAGTGCTTTCTGGCACGGGTACCTCCTGCTTAGTAACCGGGTGCCAGTAACGTCAGCTGGTCCTCGGTAGTTCCATTGCCTCTTGTACCTTCGGCTACCCATCCGGGTTCCAGTACCATCAGCTGGTTCTCGGCAGTGTCTTTTGCTTTGTACCTTCTGCTCCCCATCCTGGTTCCAGTACCGTCAGCTGTTTCCAGGCAGAGCCTTTGGCTTAGGTGCCTCCTTCTGGGTATCCGAGTTCCACCAACGTCTGGTGGTCCTTAGTAGTGCTTTCTGGCACGGGTACCTCCTGCTTAGTAACCGGGTTCCAGTGGCGTCAGCTGGTCCTCGGTAGTTCCATTGCCTCTTGTACCTTTGGCTACCCACCCGGGTTCCAGTACCATCAGCTGGTTCTCGGCAGTGTCTTTTGCTCTTGTACCTTCTGCTCCCCATCCTGGTTCCAGTACCGTCAGCTGGTTCCAGGCAGAGCCTTTTGCTTAGGTGCCTCCTTCTGGGTATCAAAGTTCCACCAACGTCTAGTGGTCCTTGGCAGTGCTTTCTGGCACGGGTACCTCCTGCTAAGTAACCGGGTTCCTGTAACGTCAGCTGGTCCTCGGTAGTTCCATTGGCTCTTGTACCTTCGGCTACCCATCCGGGTTCCAGTACCATCAGCTGGTCCTTGGCAGTTCCTCAGCGTTCTTGTACCTTCTGCTACATTTCCAAGTTCAAGACACTAAAGACGACCCTGATGAACCCAGAGACGACGACCCCTGAGACGACGACCCCTGAGACGACGACCCTGGAGACGATGACCCTGATAACCACCCCGAAGAAGATGATGATCCTGGAGACGACGACCCTGGAGACGACGACAATGAAGACCGAGAAGCAGAAGAACAAGCAGCTGCAGAACAAACAGCAGAAGAACATTAAGCATAAGACTAAAAATCAGAGCAAAAGATATTATCTAAATTATAAGCAGAAGAAGACTAAGCAGTGTATGGGGGTGAGTCCGTTCCTCCTCGTGGTGCCCCTGGAAAAAACCTGCTGCTGCAGCCCAAACTGAACGCGGACAAATCCTTTTGTAAATCTTTTGTGACAGGCAGAACGGAAGGTGGAATCTTCAAACTTTTATAGATAACAACTACTGGAAGGCCTGTCACAAATACGAATATGATGAAGAAGAAGAATATGAAGAAGATGAAGTAGAATATGAAGAAGAATAATAGTTGAATAAAAAGAATATGAAGAATGTAAAAAAAAGAATAATAGGAAGAAGGTGAAGAAGAAGAAGATGAATAAGGTGAAGGAGAAGTTGGTATCGGAAGGTATCACTCAACACTACTGGATGCCTGAATAAAGTCTAACTCTGAGTTCCTCAATAGGGCATGAGACAATAGGTTTTTTAAACTTGACCGCTAATAATTTGAATTCTTCCCTTACTTTACTATTTCTTCCTTCCCCACTATTTACATCCTGTTTTGCTTAATTATCATGTTTATATCAATGTATACATCAATGTATTTTAATGCAATTTCCAGAAAAAAGAAAAAATGAAGTACCTGCACTGCCGCCTAACGCGATCACCTATCAGCGTGTCCATTGCTGCTATACCAGTACCAATACCAACTACTCCATATACGGGTGCTTCGGGTGCATAACCAAAAAGTACATCAAATTCAGAAAAAAGGAGAAAAAAACGGTTTGCACTCACCCAGCCCGATAAAACAATGAAGTCTTTATTAGGACATATGCGAAATGGACCAGGAGATCATGTTGACTACAGGATGACAGGTGTTTTGTGCACCCAGCACTTCCACAGATGCCGAATGTCAAAACGGGAAATGAGGTAACAATTTATGCAATTGCAAACCCTCCCCAGAAATGACATAATACAAGAAAACTCTCCCTACCCCGAAATGTGAAAAAGAAAAAAGAAAAGAGAAGAACAAAAAAGAAAAAAACACATTATTCATAAAACATTAGTGACCACATATTAAAAAGAATACAAACAATTCAACAAAAAACGGAAAGCAAAAAAAACAAATACACATCAGCAAACAAATAAACATTAAATAAAAGAAAAACTTGCAGAAAGACTGGCAAATCAATTTTCTCTTTTAGGCCCATTGGGCCCAATGCGTTAGTACGCAATATCCATGTCGCCTCCCTCCTTAGAAGGAGCCTATTCAAATCCCTGCCTTGTTGCGGTAAAAAAACTCTTTCCAAACCCACAAATACGAGTGACTTTATATCTCCATTGTGCATCTGTCTAACATGAGTAATGAGACTGGTGTTCCCCCTTACTCGTACGAACTGAACTGAAGTGTTCCCTTATACGGACAAAGAGGGGACGAAAAGTTTTTCCAATATAGTAAAAACCGCATGGGCACAAAATAGCATACACCACATGCGTGGTTTTACAAGAAATAATGATCTGTGGGGCCAATTTTACAAGTCCTATCAGTCTGGTGAAAGGGCGGGCAGTGTAATTTTTGTTCCTTTCACCTTTTTTTTAACATTTCGGGGTAGAGGGAGTTTTCTTGTATGATGTATTTTCTGGTGAGGGGTTCATTAGCATAAATTGTTACCTCATTTTCCGTTTTGATATTCGGGATCTGTGGAAGCGCTGGGTGCGCGAAACAGCTGTCATCCTGTGGTCAACATGATCTCCTTGTCCATTTTGCATATGTCCTAATAAAGACTTCATTGTTTTATTGGGCTGGGTGAGTGCAAACCGTTTTTTTTCTCCTCTTTTTTTGTATTTTAATGCAAATCGATAAAGTGCCCAGGCACCTTAGATAGCAAACTCTCTCTCTACACCACCTACTCATGAATGCTCAGCTTGGACACACATTCAAATCTTTTCAATGGGAAGACAGGAGAAAGCTGCAGCCAGACAGCTCTGGCAGTAGCTTAACTCCAGTGAGAACAACAGGATGGGGTGTTTATATTTCAATATCTCAATTCTTCCCACCAATACATTAGATGGTCTGATAATCCTTCAGAAATCATTTTCACTGACATTTGTCTAGTGTGTGGACCTCTAATACTTTGCTATGGGGGTCTGTTTTCTTCTGTTTACCAGTGATTTGGAAGTTTCCAGACAATGGTTTTGTTGATGGTATTGGTGTTATATTTAAATGGATCAGGGTTAGAGCAGATGCAAACGAGAAAATTGAGTCAATTATGCAATTCACACTTTAAGCAATCCTGATCAGAGTTTGATAAGTGTGATCTTCTTCTCCGAGAAGATGGAGAAAAAAAATTATCCTTCATTCTACGAGTCCGTGGTCATGTTTTCCTTCCACTTCATGGCCGAGAGCGGTCTTAATATCAGATCAACCTCAAGCATGCTCAGTCCGAGGAAAGAAATCGGGCATGTGCTCGGCCTCATAGAATAACATTGGATAGGGTGCGATCTCATGTTTTGTCGGATCATACTCGGACCCATAATGGTTGCCTGCACTAGCCCTTATTCTCACACAACACCTAGAGCACACCAAATATTGGGTGAATAAACAAAACACAACAAATATTGTTATTTGAATTTTGATTAAAATATTGTAAATTTATTCTAATATCTTCATAATTTTAATGTTTTTCTCTTGTCTTTAATATAGTACCTAGAACTGCGATTTAGCAGAGTCGTCCGTTATGCAGCAACAATAATGTACATTGTGCAAACGGTAAGAACCTTCAAATATGCATCATCATAAACTGTAAAATATATATATATATATATATATATATAAAAATATACATTGCTGCCAAGAAAAAGATATATATTTTGCTACTTGGCTTACTGACACAATATTACAGTCAGATGTTCAGTTTTCAGCTAAAAGGAAATTGCAATGGCTATCCAGGGATGTGACGTTCTAGGAACTGGAATGGGATCTGTCCAAAGTATAGACAAGATTACTGCCATTTTTTAGAAAAGTAAAAATTTACTTTTGGGTAATGTAGGTTAATTAACTTGTTATTCTGCCAGTAATAATAACTACAATGACTCATAATTAGTGATGAGTGAGCATGCTCGGATATCATGTTATCCAAGCATGCTCAGGTGTTATCTGAGTATCTTGGGCATGTGCAACACATGTGCTTGTTTGCAAATCATGCAGCTGCGGGTACTCGAACATATTATCCAAGCACCCTCAACATACTCAGATAAGACCCGAGCTTGCTTGGATAACATGTTATCCAAGAACATGACCTTATCACTACACATAATCCTGTTCAAGAACATTTGGAAAAGTTTCATATAATAGTATCATATAATACAGAAATGTCATTATATTTACAAGAGAACATGGCCTGGAAGGGGAATCGATTTAAATATGCAAAAAATAAAACCCTAAAAATACGATGGGCAAATGTCTCCAATTTAGATTGTGTGTTGTTGGAATGCTTTCACAACTTTAGAATTAAAATATTAAAAAAAGACGTACAAATTTTAGTGAAAACCACAGATCCAAAGTTAAGCTAATAAATATATTAAAAAGCGGTTGCACTAGTTAAGTTAGAAAACATTCAAAATGACTGCACTCAAATAGTGATAATACAATTGAACTTTATGAATTCTTCCACAAATACAATAAACTTAAACTTTAAAAATAGTTAATAAAAATAGAGATAACCATCATAATGTCAGTTCATGTGCCAATTAAGGTCTAAAAACAGTGCCAGTTCCTCTAATTCATGAAAACTGTAGTAAGAATTCTAGTACTGTGCATGTAGACACATGCCCCTTTCAACCCCTTTCTGACATTTGTAATAATATGTCCCAGTGCCCTGGGCGTATCTGACCAGGAAGGTATTACTACTGCATGGCAATCGCCCGTGCACACAGGCTGTGCGTTGGCGATCACCGCCAGGTGTCAGCTGATTCTGACAGCTGACACCTGGCAATAAGTGCCAGGAGTTGTCACACACTGTTCCCGGCTTTTTAAGCCCCTAAATGCTGTGATCGAAAGCAATCGCAGGATTCCGGGAGCTGACAAATAGGCTCTCCATGCATGTGTTGTGACTGTCACACAGCTACGACCCATGCAGCTGCAGAGCCGAACAGCTGATCAGCCTGAGCAATTCAGGAAGCCGGGTCTTAAGAGAGTATATTCCAAACCCATCCCATCTGCTCCTGGGTAAGAATGAGGTAAGAAAGATAAAAATGAAAACACAACAAATTAGATTTGTCCATATTTGTAACGTTTTCTCTTTCTGCGAGTCGTCAATAAATGTTGATGTTCTCTCATTTGCATAGCCATGATTTATAAGAGTAAACCAGAACTGAAATGTAAGCTCCCCAGATGACCACAAAATAACCATGTAGTTCTATGCAAATTGTCTTTTCAGGGAAAAAGAGGACTTAAACTCTATAGCTCCATCTGTTGGAAGTAGCGATCCTACAAGTCACAATCAACACTTTAATGAGTCGTGCAATATGACTTAGGATAAAAGCCAAATCAGTATCTCAATTCGCAGACACTACACGGTGTTTCGGGCTGTTGGCCCTCGTCAGTGCGAAGCATGAGATCTAATTTGGCTAGGTGAGAGGCTCTGGACTGGGGTCTTAGGGGCAACGTTTCTGACATGTAGTTTGAATAATTGTGCCACCATCACTGTGCCTATAGCAATTCAAGTCATGCCACTATTAAAACAGCAACCAAACTTTCCCAAAAAATAACCAACTTCCGTAACTCTACCACAATTAGTCATAGTGGCATATTACAGTAGCAGTCATAGTACCGTTGTAGCAAGAAAATATGGTACCTTCTCACCACTGCTTTATTCATGACTAACACAGGGTTAAATGTAAGTGGACTATCAGCTGCAACTCACATTAACTTTCTATTTAATTCAATTAATTTTCTTATGCTGCAGCTGATCTTATTGGTTAAGATGAGAGCGTTGATTCAATGTGAATCAATTTTGAGTCCAATTTTTTTAAATTTTTATTCTAAAAATTTGCAATTTGATTCTCATAAAATTAACTGAATTTTATAAACAATGCAAAAAAAATTGCTCAGTCACAGAAAAATGATATGACCTCATGTGCAACCATGACAGATTTCCCATACTGCCTTATAACAATTACATCACAGTGCATAGCACAGCCAATCAGAAGAGACTATCACTGCATTTATAAAAGCACTCCTGTTCTCAAACTGACAGTTGTTGGAGGAGCATGTGATCAAAGGAGGAGGTTGATTGATGGGCAGGTTGTTATGTAGCTAATGACAGGTGTTATGAAGGCAATCCAGAAACACAGTGTGCTTAGCGATCAGAGCGCACACAGTGATCTGACAAATACCCAAAAATACAAGAACGAGCTCTGAGACGTGGAAACTCTGTAGACTGCACACCTGATCCTATCCTAAACACAACTAAAAGCGGCTGTGGATTGCGCCTAACAACTACCTAGGCAACTCGGCACAGCCTAAGAAACTAGCTAGCCTGAAGATAGAAAAATAGGCCTGACTTGCCCCAGAGAAATTCCCCAAAGGAAAAGGCAGCCCCCCACATATAATGACTGTGAGTAAGATGAAAAGACAAAACGTAGGGATGAAATAGATTCAGCAAAGTGGGGCCCGATATTCTAGGACAGAGCGAGGACAGTAAAGCGAACTTTGCAGTCTACAAAAAACCCTAAAGCAAAACCACGCAAAGGGGGCAAAAAAAACCCACCGTGCCGAACTAACGGCACGGCGGTACACCCTTTGCGTCTCAGAGCTTCCAGCAAAACAAAAGACAAGCTGGACAGAAAAAAAGCAACAAAAAAGCAAAAAGCACTTAGCTATACAGAGCAGCAGGACACAGGAACAATCAGGAGAAGCTCAGATCCAACACTGAAACATTGACAAGGAGCAAGGATAGCAGCATCAGGCGGAGTTAAGTAATGAAGCAGTTAACGAGCTCACCAGAACACCTGAGGGAGGAAGCTCAGAAGCTGCAGTACCACTTGTGACCACAGGAGTGAATTCAGCCACAGAATTCACAACAGTACCCCCCCCTTGAGGAGGGGTCACCGAACCCTCACCAGAGCCCCCAGGCCGACCAGGATGAGCCGCATGAAAGGCACGAACAAGATCGGAAGCATGAACATCAGAGGCAAAAACCCAGGAATTATCTTCCTGAGCATAACCCTTCCATTTAACCAGATACTGGAGTTTCCGTCTAGAAACACGAGAATCCAAAATCTTCTCCACTATATACTCCAATTCCCCCTCCACCAAAACCGGGGCAAGAGGCTCAACAGATGGAACCATAGGTGCCACGTATCTCCGCAACAACGACCTATGGAATACATTATGTATGGAAAAGGAGTCTGGGAGGGTCAAACGAAAAGACACAGGATTGAGAACCTCAGAAATCCTATACGGACCAATAAAACGAGGTTTAAATTTAGGAGAGGAAACCTTCATAGGAATATGACGAGAAGATAACCAAACCAGATCCCCAACACAAAGTCGGGGACCCACACGGCGTCTGCGATTAGCGAAAAGTTGAGCTTTCTCCTGGGACAAGATCAAATTGTCCACTACCTGAGTCCAGATCTGCTGCAACCTATCCACCACAGAATCCACACCAGGACAGTCAATACCACCACGCGATGCTTAGCTCCTTCAAGCCAATGACGCCACTCCTCGAATGCCCACTTCATGGCCAGCAACTCTCGATTGCCCACATCATAAATACGCTCAGCGGGCGAAAACTTCCTGGAAAAGAAAGCACATGGTTTCATCACTGAGCAATCAGAACCTCTCTGTGACAAAACCGCCCCTGCTCCAATCTCAGAACCATCAACCTCGACCTGGAACGGAAGAGAAACATCTGGCTGACACAACACAGGGGCAGAACAAAAACGACGCTTCAACTCCTGAAAAGCTTCCACAGCAGCAGAAGACCAATTAACCAAATCAGCACCCTTCTTGGTCAAATCGGTCAATGGTTTGGCAATGCTAGAAAAATTACAGATGAAGCGACGATAAAAATTAGCAAAGCCCAGGAACTTTTGCAGACTTTTCAGAGATGTCGGCTGAATCCAATCCTGGATGGCTTGGACCTTAACTGGATCCATCTCGATAGTAGAAGGGGTAAAGATGAACCCCAAAAATGAAACTTTCTGCACACCGAAGAGACACTTTGATCCCTTCACAAACAAAGAGTTAGCACGCAGGACCTGAAAAACCATTCTGACCTGCTTCACATGAGACTCCCAATCATCTGAGAAGATCAAAATGTCATCCAAGTAAACAATCAGGAATTTATCCAGATACTCACGGAAGATGTCATGCATAAAAGACTGAAACACAGATGGAGCATTGGCAAGTCCGAACGGCATCACTAGATACTCAAAATGACCCTCGGGCGTATTGAATGCAGTTTTCCATTCATCTCCTTGCCTGATTCTCACCAGATTATACGCACCACGAAGATCTATCTTAGTGAACCAACTAGCCCCCTTAATCCGAGCAAACAAGTCAGATAACAATGGCAAGGGATACTGAAATTTAACAGTGATCTTATTAAGAAGGCGGTAATCAATACACGGTCTCAGCGAACCATCCTTCTTGGCTACAAAGAAGAACCCTGCTCCCAGTGGTGATGACGATGGGCGAATATGTCCCTTCTCCAGGGATTCCTTCACATAACTGCGCATAGTGGCGTGTTCGGGCACGGATAAATTAAATAATCGACCTTTAGGGAATTTACTACCAGGAATCAAATTGATAGCACAATCACAATCCCTATGCGGAGGTAGAGCATCGGACTTGGGCTCTTCAAATACATCCTGATAATCAGACAAGAACTCTGGGACCTCAGAAGGGGTGGATGACGAAATCGACAAAAATGGAACATCACCATGTACCCCCTGACAACCCCAGCTGGATACCGACATGGAATTCCAATCCAATACTGGATTATGGGTTTGTAGCCATGGCAACCCCAACACGACCACATCATGCAGATTATGCAACACCAGAAAGCGAATAACTTCCTGATGTGCAGGAGCCATGCACATGGTCAGCTGGGCCCAGTATTGAGGTTTATTCTTGGCCAAAGGTGTAGCATCAATTCCTCTCAATGGAATAGGACACCGCAAAGGCTCCAAGAAAAACCCACAACGTTTAGCATAATCCAAATCCATCAGATTCAGGGCAGCGCCCGAATCCACAAACGCCATGACAGAAAACGACGACAAAGAGCATATCAAGGTAATGGACAGAAGGAATTTGGACTGTACAGTACCAATGACGGCAGAACTAGCGGACCGCTTAGTGCGCTTAGGACAATCAGTAATAGCATGAGTGGAATCACCACAGTAGAAACACAGACCATTCAGACGTCTGTATTCCTGCCGTTCAACTCTAGTCATAGTCCTATCGCACTGCATAGGCTCAGGTTTAACCTCAGGCAGTACCGCCAAATGGTGCACAGATTTACGCTCGCGCAAGCGTCGACCGATCTGAATGGCCAAAGACAAAGACTCATTCAAACCAGCAGGCATAGGAAATCCCACCATGACATCCTTAAGAGCCTCAGAGAGACCCTTTCTGAACAAAGCTGCCAGCGCAGATTCATTCCACTGAGTGAGTACTGACCATTTCCTAAATTTCTGACAATATACTTCTATATCATCCTGACCCTGGCACAAAGCCAGCAAATTTTTCTCAGCCTGATCCACTGAATTAGGCTCATCGTACAGCAATCCGAGCGCCAGGAAAAACGCATCGACACTACTCAATGCAGGGTCTCCTGGCGCAAGAGAAAATGCCCAGTCTTGAGGGTCGCAGCGCAAAAAAGAAATAATAATCAAAACCTGTTGAATAGGATTACCAGAAGAATGAGGTTTCAAGGCCAGAAATAGCTTACAATTATTTTTGAAACTTAGAAACTTAGTTCTATCTCCAAAAAACAAATCAGGAATAGGAATTCTTGGTTCTAACATAGATTTCTGATCAATAGTATCTTGAATTTTTTGTACATTTATAACGAGATTATCCATTGAAGAGCACAGACCCTGAATATCCATGTCCACACCTGTGTCCAGAATCACCCAAATGTCTAGGGGAAAAAAAAAAAGTGAACACAGAGCAGAAAAAAAAAAAAAATGATGTCAGAACTTTTTCTTTCCCTCTATTGAGAATCATTAGTAGGCTCCTTGTAATGTTATGTAGCTAATGACAGGTGTTATGAAGGCAATCCAGAAACACAGTGTGCTTAGCGATCAGAGCGCACACAGTGATCTGACAAATACCCAAAAATACAAGAACGAGCTCTGAGACGTGGAAACTCTGTAGACTGCACACCTGATCCTATCCTAAACACAACTAAAAGCGGCTGTGGATTGCGCCTAACAACTACCTAGGCAACTCGGCACAGCCTAAGAAACTAGCTAGCCTGAAGATAGAAAAATAGGCCTGACTTGCCCCAGAGAAATTCCCCAAAGGAAAAGGCAGCCCCCCACATATAATGACTGTGAGTAAGATGAAAAGACAAAACGTAGGGATGAAATAGATTCAGCAAAGTGGGGCCCGATATTCTAGGACAGAGCGAGGACAGTAAAGCGAACTTTGCAGTCTACAAAAAACCCTAAAGCAAAACCACGCAAAGGGGGCAAAAAAACCCACCGTGCCGAACTAACGGCACGGCGGTACACCCTTTGCGTCTCAGAGCTTCCAGCAAAACAAAAGACAAGCTGGACAGAAAAAAAGCAACAAAAAAGCAAAAAGCACTTAGCTATACAGAGCAGCAGGACACAGGAACAATCAGGAGAAGCTCAGATCCAACACTGAAACATTGACAAGGAGCAAGGATAGCAGCATCAGGCGGAGTTAAGTAATGAAGCAGTTAACGAGCTCACCAGAACACCTGAGGGAGGAAGCTCAGAAGCTGCAGTACCACTTGTGACCACAGGAGTGAATTCAGCCACAGAATTCACAACAGCAGGTCACATGCCCCCAACTCCTACCTCACCCTCCGCTAGCAGCCATTTTGAGAACAGCAACTCAGTGTAGTCCATGAAGAAGCCTGCACATACAAGTGCAGGATGAGAACCTGTAATACATATACAGTATATTAATAGGTGCCACAACATATCCATAACACATTTGTAAAAATGAAGGTCAAGTGGCCAGCTCTGTAATGTAGATCTTATAAATACACGTTTTAAGAAAGTCAAGTCAATAATCTATCCCATTGTACTTCTGTTGAATTAAACGTCTTGTTAGGCTAGGTTCAGATTGCGTTAGTGCAATCTGTTTAGCGCCCAGCGGATTGCGCTAACGCAATGTGTTGTAAAGGGGACGCGTTAAACATCCCCGCTCTCGCAGATCCCTGATCCCTGATCCCCAAGCAGCGTCCGCGGCGCGCCACAAAACTCCGGCACATCGCTAGCACATGCCGAAAATGGCACGCGCTAAAGATGCGCGTCCCCATTGCTGTTAATGGGCGCACTAACGGACGCGTTGCACGACGTTAATTTCGCTGTGCAACGCTGTCCGTTAGCACGGTCCCATTAATGCAATGGGAACCTAGCCTTACTGAGTCTTGGTACCAAGATTCAATATCAAATCATTGTTGAAGACATGGATAACAAACTTAACAACTTCTTCCCTGGTGAAATATTTCATTCTGAGTTTCCCATTTCCAATCTAAAATCTGTACTGTAATTTTGATTTTTAGATCCTTTACACTGGAGTGGTCGTCTATGCACCAGCATTGGCTTTGAATCAGGGTAAGTCAACCTATCAGCCTTCCATGGTTGCTCTCATTAGTCTGACTTTACAAAATATTTAGTCTATTTAAGTCCTTCATATGTGTGCTGCAAATTACATAAGTCTGTCTATGTGTGATTTATATGCCGGGTGCTGGTGTATGCAGTGGGCTCATCATATGCCTCCAATAGTAGCAACCAAAGCTAGCCCTAATTGCTAATGTCAAGTTACATTTAAGGTGCAAGGCCATATTGGGGCTCTATTTTGCACACCAATGGCCCTCTTTCCCCAGCAATGCTGTCACAGGATGCTGATGGTTTGTCATCAAAAGATCAAAGAATTGAAGTTCAAGTCCCATAGTGGGACTAAATAAATAAGTAAAAAAGAACAGTTTAAAAAAATCTAATTACCCTTCTTTTTCAGCCACCACACCTTCCTTCCAAACTGTCATATAAAGCAATCACAGTGTCATATTGTTCCCTAAAATTGTAATATCAACATCCACTCACTGTGCAAAAAAACATGCTCTCACAAAGGTCCAATGAATAATAATAATAAAAAGATTTGGCAATACAAGTAAATTATTTTTAAAAAAATCTTTGAACTTGTTTTTAATCTATAATTTAATTTAATTGTTTAAATAAATAAAAATATTCGATTTCACTTTAATTATACTAACTTGTAGATTCAGGTTGCCTAGTAATTTTTACTGCAGAATGCACATCATAAAGACAATCCAACGGTGTATTTCAAAACTACAAATTATTTCACTAAAACAATACCTCATACAGCTATGTTGATGGGAAAATAAAAAAAAGTTAAGAATCTTAGATGAGAGATAGGAAAAATTGAAAGCTCAAAAAAAAAAAAAACTGGCTGCTGAAGGAAAAGGTTAAAAGGGAGCTAAAATAACTATTTTTTCAAAGTCTTATTATAACAGGTAAAGTAGTAGGTAAGTTTCTTTCAAAATGTAGTTGCTTATTCAATAAACATGTCAACTCTGTAAGATTAATATCCCTCTATTACAAGCTGCCTGCCATAAGGTAAAACACCGCAAGTCCAATTTGGAACCATCATTATTCCTAATTATCCGCCTCCAAGCTGTTACATATGGGATCTTGACCTGTGTCCTTCCCATAAGGTGATTCTAAAACGAATCATTCTTGTCTTCATCACGATCATTAATCATAGATGTAATTATTCCCTCTTATTACCAGTCCATGTGTTCAGAGACTACTACCTGGACAGACAGATATTCAGTTCCAAAGAAATGTGATAGAATTCATTCGTCAGATTGGGATTCTCAGACTATCATGTCAAAATTATTTTTTGTCTGCTTAAGTACATCCACTTCTAAGTGTAAAAGTCCCATGTATGCAAGGACCTTTTTCTAATAAAGCCAAGTCATGCTAATGTTACATAGTAACATAGTAACATAGTTAGTAAGTCCATCCAGTTCAGCCTATATTCCATCATAATAAATCCCCAGATCTACGTCCTTCTACAGAACCTAATAATTGTTCTGTGGCAGATGAGGTTTAACAATGATAAATGTAAGGTTATACACATGGGAAGAAGGAATCAATATCACCATTACACACTGAATGGGAAACCACTGGGTAAATCTGACAGGGAGAAGGACTTGGGGATCCTAGTTAATGATAAACTTACCTGGAGCAGCCAGTTCCAGGCAGCAGCTGCCAAGGCAAACAGGATCATGGGGTGCATTAAAAGAGGTCTGGATACACATGATGAGAGCATTATACTGCCTCTGTACAAATCCCTAGTTAGACCGCACATGGAGTACTGTGTCCAGTTTTGGGCACCGGTGCTCAGGAAGGATATAATGGAACTAGAGAGAGTACAAAGGAGGGCAACAAAATTAATAAAGGTGATGGGAGAACTACAATACCCAGATAGATTAGCGAAATTAGGATTATTTAGTCTAGAAAAAAGACGACTGAGGGGCGATCTAATAACCATGTATAAGTATATAAGGGGACAATACAAATATCTCGCTGAGGATCTGTTTATACCAAGGAAGGTAACGGGCACAAGGGGGCATTCTTTGCGTCTGGAGGAGAGAAGGTTTTTCCACCAACATAGAAGAGGATTCTTTACTGTTAGGGCAGTGAGAATCTGGAATTGCTTGCCTGAGGAGGTGGTGATGGCGAACTCAGTCGAGGGGTTCAAGAGAGGCCTGGATGTCTTCCTGGAGCAGAACAATATTGTATCATACAATTATTAGGTTCTGTAGAAGGACGTAGATCTGGGGATTTATTATGATGGAATATAGGCTGAACTGGATGGACAAATGTCTTTTTTCGGCCATACTATGTTACTATATTACTAATGACTTTTGATTTTGTGAATGCAAAGCAACAAGGCTACCACTTATATCATATACAAGAGACAATTCAGAAAAACAATTGCTCAAAAATCAGAAAACACAAGATGGATATTTACCTCATGTGACATAGCTCGCAAAGTAGCAATCCAGGTTATATATCTCTAGCATGCAACATAAAGATGTTATATTGCACCTGTATTGTTGACAAAGTACACTTGTTGATAAGCCTGTCCTCGGTGATTATACAGCCAAGAAAATGTTGTTGTGTTTGGTTTATGCTGGGGACAGATATTAAGTAGAGTTGAGCGACTTTTCCTTTTTTCGGATCGAGTCGGGTTTCGCGAAACCCGACTTTATCAAAAGTCGGGTCGGCTGAAATCGTCCGATTATTGCGAAAAGTCGGGGGCCGACTGAAACATGAAACCCAATGCAAGTCAATGGGGAATCAAAGTCGGCAGTGAGTGGAGGACAGGAAAACACCTACAGTGCCCATTTTAATGCAAAAACATCAATTCTTATTACTTAAGCTTGTCAATCTTAATTTGCTTTATAATAATAGTTAGGCATTGAAAACTGGGGGTCATTTGGCTAAAGTTGTGGGGGGGTAGGGCTGGCTCAAGATTTTCGTGGGCCCAGGAAACGCTGAATATGTCACGGCAGTGGAGCACGGAGAGGTAAGTATTTCAACTTTGCAAGTGCTGTGATCCTGAGCAAGCAGGGGGGCCTACTCGCTGGCACTGGCACAGGGCCCCTCATAGTACGGCGGTGTGTTTGACGGCGGGTGGTGCCTCCCACTGCCAGTGACACTTTTGCGTACTATGAGGGGCCCTTTGCCAGTGACGTCGCCAATGAGTATGCCCCCACCTGATGAAGGAACCTGCACTTTCATCTGCACCTTCCTCTTTGTCCCCGTGTAAGGTGGTATAGTATGCGGGAAGGGGAACCTGACTTTCAGCAGGGTCAGATTCAGGCTGTGTAGAGTGCAAGGGGAATGAAGTGGTCTGGGTCAATGTACCAGCAGACTCATCTAGCAGTGGCTGGGCAATGGGCAGGATGAGGAGGAAACACAGTTAGTAGGCCCAAATAATAAAGTAGGCTAAATGCAATTAAAAATTGGTAACAGGACTAAACAGGCGGCATTGCTTTGTTCAGTGGAGGACAACTGTAATGAGTGGCAGATACAGTTAGTAGGCCCAAATAAGAAAGTGGGCTAAATGCAGTTAAAAAATGGCAACAGGACTAAACAGGCGGCATTGCTTTGTTCAGTGGAGGACAACTGTAATGAGTGGCAGACACAGTTAGTAGGCCCAAATAATAAAGTAGGCTAAATGCAGTTCAAAATTGGTAACAGGACTAAACAGGCGGCAATGCTTTGTTCAGTGGAGGACAACTGTAATGAGTGGCAGACACAGTTAGTAGGCCCAAGTACTAAAGTGGGCTAAATGCAGTTAAAAAATGGTAATAGGACTAAACAGGCGGCATTGCTTTGTTCAGTGGAGGACAACTGTAATGAGTGGCAGACACAGTTGGTAGGCCAAATTAATAAAGTGGGCAAAATGTCTGCCAAAAAATAGTTAATAAATAAACAGGTGGCATAGCTAGGTACTATGGTGGGCTCCTCTGCTGAGTAGCAGACAGTGGTAGTAAGCGCAAAGTATTAACTGGTCTAAATGGAGGCAAGGGCCCCTGTATATTTTAACTATCATCTATCATTTCAACAAATTTGTATTGGCAGTACCATTGAAGGATTTAACAGCACAGACTACACAGTGGTGGAGCAGGGAGAAGTAACTATCTATTCCGTCCGTGTCACCCATAGCTGAAAACAGCGGTAACATAGAAAAGCACAACAATACTATTTAGCCCAATAAAATCATTTTATTAAACAAACAAAGAAAAACAAAAATTATAAATACATATACATCAAAAAAACCAAAGCAAAATACAGCAACCAGGTATCTCAGATGTGAGGGACCCAAAAGACTACTCCAATCAAAAAAACACAAAGCATAAATATAGCAATATGTTCAAAAAACCTTATGCTGGACTCTGGGAAAACAAAAGCTATCTCCGATATCATGTGGTATCCACAAGAGTACACAATGCTGCACATGTATTCCCCTCCCTTGTCCGCTAAGTGGAGCACAAGATTGACTGTTGCTGCGGTTCTAACTTTCAATAGGGCACATATAATATTCCTATATTCGGATTTATAATGCCTAGTATGATAGCACAGCGACAGTGAGCGAACACAGTACTTACTGCTAAGTGTAAGATGGAGTGTCAGGTCCCTCTACCCCGACGCGCGTTTCGCCCACACTTCTTCAGGGGGCGTGTCGGGGTAGAGGAAAAGCCGGGCTTATATACTGTGCTCATCCAATGAAGCATTGAGCAGCTGAACTATGCAAAACTCTTGCGCCTGGTAATTTCGGCGCACCGGATCGTTCCCCCGCCATACGTAAGTGACTCATCACTCTCGGACTGCGGGTAGCGGCGCATTCATGGAGCCATGGTAACGGCTTTCATGTCTGCACGCTAACCCTGGACGCCGAGGAGATCCGAGTCATTGGTCGGGAGGATCCGAAACAGTGCGCACTGTGCAGGCAAAGGTTATAACGGGACTATCAAATAAAATAAGGAATATGAAAAATGCTTATGGGTATATTGAAACAACAATATTACTTACTAAAGTGACGTGTATTGTATGTCCTTATAAAGTGACTTATGCCAGATATTACAAATATTAATTGAAAATTAATGGTCAATTTTTGTTTGATTTAAAGTGTCTAGTGCCTGCTAATTATATCTATATCAAAATTTGTGATAAAAAGATTATGTGCATTATTCAAACTACCCATATTATACTAATACGATTACAAAAATTTAAAGACATTCCATAAATATACAATAAACCACTTTTTTCCAAATAATATATATTACATTAAATATTTTTGAAACAAATTATATTTTTCATGATAAAAGTAATATCATTTCATTACCGGTGAATTATAAACAAAGTGAATAGAATAACATATAAATATACAGATAAATACATCTCTATTAAAATTGATAATAATTATTATAATATAGTAATATAAAGCAGACAAAAAATTAATAATAACACAACATAGATTTGATACATTGCAGAATTTCCCAAGTCTTCTGGCAACTCTTCATTAGTAGTCCCATTTATATTTTTCACTCTTGTAGTATTTATATCCAAGATAGTGAGCTTCTGGTACAATCATGGATATGCAACAGCTATAAGTCCTATATAAACTAAACAAAAAAAAACAAATTTAATACATATAATATACAAAGCTTAAAAACTGTACATTTTCCCTCTACCCCTAAAAAATATATATATATATATATAAAGAGAAATATCGATCAGGCAGTATAGAGATATTATAAAAAGGCACTAAACCCAAAACTCTCGTTAAGTCCCTCCTGGGCCATCGTGCCCAGTCTGAAGATCCATTTACATTCTAGCTTTGCTAAATTTTTAGCTAAATCTCCTCCCCTTGGGCCCATCTTAATGGCATCAATTCCTTTGACCTTCAGAAGACTTGAGTCACTACCATGATTTTGAAAAAAGTGGCGAGGTATCGTTTTCAACTTGGTCGGATCTTGGCACATCTTTGATTTGTCAATATCTCTGACATGTTACATAGTAACATAGTAACATAGTTAGTAAGGCCGAAAAAAGACATTTGTCCATCCAGTTCAGCCTATATTCCATCATAATAAATCCCCAGATCTACGTCCTTCTACAGAACCTAATAATTGTATGATACAATATTGTTCTGCTCCAGGAAGACATCCAGGCCTCTCTTGAACCCCTCGACTGAGTTCGCCATCACCACCTCCTCAGGCAAGCAATTCCAGATTCTCACTGCCCTAACAGTAAAGAATCCTCTTCTATGTTGGTGGAAAAACCTTCTCTCCTCCAGACGCAAAGAATGCCCCCTTGTGCCCGTCACCTTCCTTGGTATAAACAGATCCTCAGCGAGATATTTGTATTGTCCCCTTATATACTTATACATGGTTATTAGATCGCCCCTCAGTCGTCTTTTTTCTAGACTAAATAATCCTAATTTCGCTAATCTATCTGGGTATTGTAGTTCTCCCATCCCCTTTATTAATTTTGTTGCCCTCCTTTGTACTCTCTCTAGTTCCATTATATCCTTCCTGAGCACCGGTGCCCAAAACTGGACACAGTACTCCATGTGCGGTCTAACTAGGGATTTGTACAGAGGCAGTATAATGCTCTCATCATGTGTATCCAGACCTCTTTTAATGCACCCCATGATCCTGTTTGCCTTGGCAGCTGCTGCCTGGCACTGGCTGCTGCAGGTAAGTTTATCATTAACTAGGATCCCCAAGTCCTTCTCCCTGTCAGATTTACCCAGTGGTTTCCCGTTCAGTGTGTAATGGTGATATTGATTCCCTCTTCCCATGTGTATAACCTTACATTTATCATTGTTAAACCTCATCTGCCACCTTTCAGCCCAAGTTTCCAACTTATCCAGATCCATCTGTAGCAGAATACTATCTTCTCTTGTATTAACTGCTTTACATAGTTTTGTATCATCTGCAAATATCGATATTTTACTGTGTAAACCTTCTACCAGATCATTAATGAATATGTTGAAGAGAACAGGTCCCAATACTGACCCCTGCGGTACCCCACTGGTCACAGCGACCCAGTTAGAGACTATACCATTTATAACCACCCTCTGCTTTCTATCACTAAGCCAGTTACTAACCCATTTACACACATTTTCCCCCAGACCAAGCATTCTCATTTTGTGTACCAACCTCTTGTGCGGCACGGTATCAAACGCTTTGGAAAAATCGAGATATACCACGTCCAATGACTCACCGTGGTCCAGTCTATAGCTTACCTCTTCATAAAAACTGATTAGATTGGTTTGACAGGAGCGATTTCTCATAAACCCATGCTGATATGGAGTTAAACAGTTATTCTCATTGAGATAATCCAGAATAACATCCCTCAGAAACCCTTCAAATATTTTACCAACAATAGAGGTTAGACTTACTGGCCTATAATTTCCAGGTTCACTTTTAGAGCCCTTTTTGAATATTGGCACCACATTTGCTATGCGCCAGTCCTGCGGAACAGACCCTGTCGCTATAGAGTCACTAAAAATAAGAAATAATGGTTTATCTATTACATTACTTAGTTCTCTTAGTACTCGTGGGTGTATGCCATCCGGACCCGGAGATTTATCTATTTTAATCTTATTTAGCCGGTTTCGCACCTCTTCTTGGGTTAGATTGGTGACTCTTAATATAGGGTTTTCATTGTTTCTTGGGATTTCACCTAGCATTTCATTTTCCACCGTGAATACCGTGGAGAAGAAGGTGTTTAATATGTTAGCTTTTTCCTCGTCATCTACAACCATTCTTTCCTCACTATTTTTTAAGGGGCCTACATTTTCAGTTTTTATTCTTTTACTATTGATATAGTTGAAGAACAGTTTGGGATTAGTTTTACTCTCCTTAGCAATGTGCTTCTCTGTTTCCTTTTTGGCAGCTTTAATTAGTTTTTTAGATAAAGTATTTTTCTCCCTATAGTTTTTTAGAGCTTCAATGGTGCCATCCTGCTTTAGTAGTGCAAATGCTTTCTTTTTACTGTTAATTGCCTGTCTTACTTCTTTGTTTAGCCACATTGGGTTTTTCCTATTTCTAGTCCTTTTATTCCCACAAGGTATAAACCGCTTACACTGCCTATTTAGGATGTTCTTAAACATTTCCCATTTATTATCTGTATTCTCATTTCTGAGGATATTGTCCCAGTCTACCAGATTAAGGGCATCTCTAAGCTGTTCAAACTTTGCCTTCCTAAAGTTCAATGTTTTTGTGACTCCCTGACAAGTCCCCCTAGTGAAAGACAGGTGAAACTGCACAATATTGTGGTCGCTATTTCCTAAATGCCCAACCACCTGCAGATTTGTTATTCTGTCAGGTCTATTAGATAGTATTAGGTCTAAAAGTGCTGCTCCTCTGGTTGGATTCTGCACCAATTGTGAAAGATAATTTTTCTTGGTTATTAGCAGAAACCTGTTGCCTTTATGGGTTTCACAGGTTTCTGTTTCCCAGTTAATATCCGGGTAGTTAAAGTCCCCCATAACCAGGACCTCATTATGGGTTGCAGCTTCATCTATCTGCTTTAGAAGTAGACTTTCCATGCTTTCTGTTATATTTGGGGGTTTGTAACAGACCCCAATGAGAATTTTGTTACCATTTTTCCCTCCATGAATTTCAACCCATATGGACTCGACATCCTCATTCCCTTCGCTAATATCCTCCCTTAAAGTGGACTTTAGACAAGACTTTACATAGAGACAAACCCCTCCTCCTCTCCGATTTTTACGATCCTTTCTAAACAGACTGTAACCCTGTAAGTTAACTGCCCAGTCATAGCTTTCATCTAACCATGTCTCGGTTATTCCCACTATGTCAAAGTTACCTGTAGATATTTCTGCTTCTAGTTCTTCCATCTTGTTTGTCAGGCTTCTGGCGTTTGCGAGCATGCAGTTTAGAGGATTTTGTTTTGTTCCAATCTCCTCACTGTGGATTGTTTTAGAAATGTTCTTACCTCCCTTCTGAGTATGTTTTCCTGGGTCGTCTTTGTTCGAGTCTAATGTTTTTCTTCCCGTCCCCTCTTCTTCTAGTTTAACGCCCTCCTGATGAGTGTAGCGAGTCTTCTGGCGAATGTGTGTTTCCCAGGTTTGTTGAGGTGTAGTCCGTCTCTGGCGAGGAGTCCATCATACCAGTAATTCACACCGTGGTCCAGGAATCCAAATCCTTGTTGTCTGCACCATCGTCTTAGCCAGTTGTTTGCATCAAGGATCCTGTTCCATCTCCTGGTGCCATGCCCATCTACTGGAAGGATAGAAGAAAAAACTACCTGTGCATCCAGTTCCTTTACTTTCTTCCCCAACTCTTCAAAGTCCTTGCAGATTGTCGGTAGGTCCTTCCTTGCCGTGTCATTGGTGCCAACATGTATCAGAAGAAATGGGTGGACGTCCTTGGAGCTGAAGAGCTTTGGTATCCTATCGGTCACATCCTTGATCATCGCACCTGGAAGGCAGCATACTTCTCTTGCAGTTATGTCCGGTCTGCAGATGGCTGCTTCTGTGCCTCTCAGTAGTGAGTCTCCCACCACCACCACTCTTCGTTGCTTCTTGGCTGTACTTTTTGCTGTCACTTGTTGCTGTGTGCCCTTTTCTTTTTTGCTTGCTGGTATTGCTTCATTCTTAGGTGTGCCATCTTCATCCTCTACAAAGATTTGATATCGGTTCTTCAGTTGTGTGGTTGGTGATTTCTCCATGGTCTTCTTGCTTCTTTTGGTCACATGCTTCCACTCATCTGCTTTTGGAGGTTCTCTGACACTTTTTGCACCTTCTGTGACCAGTAGAGATGCTTCTGTTCTGTCTAGAAAGTCTTCATTCTCTTTGATGAGTTTCAAAGTTGCTATTCTTTCTTCCAGACCCCGCACCTTTTCTTCTAAAAGGGCCACTAGTCTACACTTCTGACAGGTGAAATTGGATTCTTCTTCTGGTCGATCTGTGATCATGTAGCACATGCTGCAGCTCACCATGTAGGTTGTCACATCTGCCATGTTGCTCCTAGATCCTGCTGACTTGCTGTGTGTTTTCCTTCTTGTGTAATCTACTCAGCCAAGCTCTCTTGCAATAATGTCCTACAGGTAAAAATTCGGTTTGGTGATGCTTTCGAAGCAGCTGGTCCCGGCTGTACCCAACGATCTTCTAGCTTAGGGAGACTTCGCTTCTCCCAGAAGGCACCTGGAATATGCAAATTAGCCTCCTGAAGCTTGAATCCCTGGTTTGAAGCTTGAATCCCTGGTTTCCAGCCATTTCCAGTTTCCAGTCCATGTTCACGCACACGTATGCGTAGTTCGCGAGTTGTGAGACCTATATAAAGTTTTCCACATGGACATTGTGCACTATATATCACTCCTTTTGTTGAACAAGTAATATAGTGTCTGATGGTATAGGAGCGACTTCCAGCGGCATTAACAAATTCTTTACTTTTCAGAACATTTGTACATCCTTTGCAATGTCCGCATGGGAAACACCCTTTTGTCTCTAACCAAGTGTGATTCTTTTTCTCTGCTGGCTCATAGTGGCTATGGACCAAAAGATCTTTCAAATTTTGTGATCTTCGTGCCGTAATCAGCGGCTTTTCTGGCAGACATTTTTTAAGGGTAGTGTCCGACAACAAGATGGGCCAATGTTTATTAATGATCTCCCTGAACTCTGTCCATTGACTGTTGAAAGTAGTAACTAGACGTATGGGCCCTCCTTTTTCTTCTACATTAGGTTTGTTTCTGTATAATAATTCATTCCTAGGAGTGTGTCTGGCCCGATGATAACCGTCACTTATTATAGTTTTGTTATAGCCCCTATCTCGAAACCTCTGTCTCATTGTTTTAGCTTGATCCTCAAAGGAGTAGTCATCTGAACATATTCTTTTTAATCTTAGGAATTGACCCGTGGGTATTCCTCTTATGGTGGATTTAGGATGTAAAGATGTTGCATGCAGCAACATGTTCGTTGCTGTAGGTTTTCTATAGACCTCAGTGGTCAAATTGCCACTTGGTGCTGTTTTGATTAATATATCCAAGAATTCCAATTCTCTTCCCACTTTATAAGTCAATTTGATGTTCTGTTCATTGATGTTTAACCGGGTCATGAGTAGATCTAGATCACTCCTAGGGCCTTCCCAGATGAACCACACATCATCGATGTATCTCATCCAATGATGTATGTTCTCTGTGCCCTGGATCGGATTACTCGAGAAGATCTCCCTTTCCCACGCTCCTAAAAACAAATTTGCATATGAGGGCGCACAAGACGCCCCCATTGCAGTCCCTTGTTTCTGCAGAAAGATTTTTTATTGAACAAAAAACAATTGTGGGTCAAGATGAATTCCAGAAGGCAAATGAGGAGGTCCACCAACCGTGCATCCAAGCTACTCATCCTGAGGAACCATGAGGTTGCTGCTATCCCATCCTTATGTCTAATAGACGTATACAGGGACTCCACGTCTGCTGTGACCATGACCATATTCTCCGTCAAATGCATATTGTCTAATCTTTGCAATGCAGACGTGGTGTCCCTGATATATGATGGTAAGCTAGTGACCAAAGGTTTCAGAAAAAAGTCAAGAGTGTCACAGATAATTTCACACAATCCGTCATTGCCTGCCACTATGGGTCTACCGGGGGGAATTACTGGATCTTTGTGAATCTTAGGTATTATATAGAAAGTGGGTAATTTAGGCTCCAATTTACTGACAGTTTCTAATACCTGTTTTGGAATGGCGCCTTCATATACTGCCTCCTCCAAGATGGTAATCAATTCCGCCTGGTATGTTGGAAGCGGGCTGGATGGCAACCTACGGTAACAATTAATATCATTTAGTAATTTATAAGCCTGTGTCTCATACTGCTCACACGGCCATATCACCAGGTTGCCACCTTTATCCGCTGCTTTAAAAACAACGTCCTCCCACCCCTGCATTTCTCTCAAAGCTTTTTGTTGGTTAAATGTCAGGTTGAATCTTTTATGTTTGTTGGTAGCCAATTTCTCAATATCATTTGACACCATTTTTGTAAAAAATTCAACTGCTGGACAGACATTTAATGGGGGAAAGTTTTTTGGCTTTTTAAATAAATCGCAGGGAAAGTTGCTTACCTCCGATACATTCTCATTTTGTTCCATCAAGGATACCAAAGCCTCCAGGGCTTCTTGTTCTCCTTCAGTGCTACTATTAGTAGGTAGAATGTTTTTATAATGGAATTTTTTGAGCAGCACTTTACGGGCGAACTAATGTATATCCTTGGTAGCTAAAAATAGATCTAGGGAACAGGATGGAGAAAAAGTCAGCCCTTTTTCCAAGACCTCAATTTGTGAAACCGTGAGTATATGTGATGAGAGGTTAATTACCTTATTTCTGTCATTCTTACCATCCCTTTCCTTCCTAAAAAAAGTATTGCAAGTGGTAGAGCACTGTTCGAGCTGGGGGGTAACATTCTATCGTGGGTGGTGGTACTGGCACAGGGCCCCTCATATTACGACGGTGTGTCTGATATTGGTTGTGCACCACCACCATCAGAGACACTTCATTGTACTATGAGGGACCCTGTGCCAGTGCCGTTGCCCAAGAGAGGGCACACCCACCTGTCCAGGCAAACGGCACTCACACGGGGGCTTGCGCCAGGTGGTGACCATGGCCCTGTGGGGGGAGTCAGCCCATTTAGGGAGGTATAAAAATGGCCTATGGTGGACATTCAGCAGCTGCAAATGGAGGAATTGGAGAAGTCAGTAAGAGGAAGCCAAAAGCAAGACAGTTTTCAGGCAAGCTATGTGTCAGCAGGAGAAGGTGGGGCAAAATAATTTGAAATCCATGATTGGTTCATTTTAATGAAGGTTAGATCATCAACATTCTGGGTAGCCAGATGTGTCCTTTTTTTGGTCAGTATTGAACCAGCAGCACTGAAGACTCTTTCTGATAGCACACTAGAAGCAGGGCAAGCGAGTTCTTGTAATGCATATTCTGCCAATTCAGGCCAGGTGTCTATTTTAGATGCACAGTAATCAAAGAGGAATGACCTGTGAGGGAGAACATCGTTAAGGGAGGAAAAGTAGTTCGTAACCATACTGGACAAATGCTGTCTCCTGTCACTTTGAATCGATGCATCAGTACCTGTTGTGTCAGTGGTCATTGCGAAATCACTCCACAACCTGGTCATAACACCCCTTTGTCCAACACCACTTCAGATTTGTGCACCTATAACACCTCTGCCATGTTGCCCTCTACGACTCGTGTGAGAACCATCACCGCCGCTGTGTGCTGGGAATGCCTGAACCAAGTGGTCTACAAGAGTTGCTTGTTTGGTAGCCAATATTTTCTCAAGGTTCTCATGTGGCATAATATTTTGTAATTTTCCTTTATATCATGGATCCAGGGGCAGGCCAACCAGTAATTGTCATCGGTCATCATTTTGATAATGTGGGGGTCCCTTTTTAGGATACGCAAGTTATACTCAGCCATGTGGGCCAATGTGAGAAGTGTCAATTTACTGCTTGTGCTGGGTTGAGGAGCACTTTCTTGCAAATCAACATCACTTGGGTCCCTGTTGTGAATTCTGCTCTTGGGTTCCCTCCAGTGGTTGTAGGTGGGAATGCAGTTGTCTCTGAGTCACAGACCTGGTGTTAGGTCTCGAGTTCCCGTTTCTGCACAGGGGGAATCTCGAGCCATCTCCGCTGTGGTCTCCCATTCTTATCCAGCCGCAGTGGAGTCTGCTCAGCAGGGACGTCGGTCCCAGCGTCTTGCTCAGTCTCACGCTGTACAGAGAGTTACTGCTGCTTCTTCAGCTTCTGCCATTAAAGTCAGTGCAGGTCAGCAGCGAGCGGACTTCTCTGGGACTAAGTCCTTGTCTGCACACACTGAGCATGCCCAGGGCAAGATCTCCCATTGGAGATCGAGGATCATGTGCTCAGGCTCTGCAGCACATTCCATTGGTCCTCTTGGCAGGTCTTGGAAGGGCAAAGTTTCTGTGGCCACTTCCTGTGCTGCAACTATATAAACTGCGCATGACCGCACGGCCATGCGCTAGTGTACAATTGTTAATGTGTGTATGTTGTGAGTGCAAGTCGTCCTTGGATACCCCTACCCTATTGAATGTCTGTTCGCGGAAGGTGTATGGTTGCTATCTAGCGCCCGACTTAGCCTACAGCACGAATCACACATTACAGCGTCCAGTTGCTGTGACCGCCAGTACGGCGCCGTGCACTTCCTCTGTGCTTTCCTTACCCAAGCCTGGGTGGTTAGTGGCGTTCGTCAGTGCGGCACCGCATGCACTCTTGTGCCTTAAAATCATTATTTAATTTCCTTACACACCCAGTTGCGGTGTTATGCCAGCAAGGGTCTAATCGGACTTCAATCCTAGTTGGGGTTGAGTTCGCTGACTACTTGCTCGCGCTCTATGTGCGGTACCGCGGTCCTGTGACGCAACAGGATCGCTTCCTTCACGTTGGGTGAAGTTTGACCCATGTGTGTATACTTATGAGTACCGCCATATAGTCCGTCGTTACTTGGCAGCAGGTTCCATCTCTGCACGGTGGACCCCGGGCTGCGAACGCACCATACTCTATCTGTCTTAATATTTGGTGCGTTCCGCTAGCCCTAACATTACACTAGCGCCAGGGTCTGGCTAGTAATGATGGACAAACAGCAATCCTTGCGGTATATCCAGCAGCTGGAGGGTAGGTTGGCGGCTCTTGAGAGCGCAACCTCAGCTGTGGATGTTACCGCGGTTGCTGTACAGGCTACTAGCGTGGCTGCAGCAACCCTGTCCATTGCCACCCCTGCTCTGACATTTTCTCGCCTCCCGCTGCCAGAAAAATTTTCTGGTGATAGCAAGTTTTGTAGGGGATTTGTGAGTCAGTGCTCTATTCACCTCGAGCTCCTGGCTGCACGTTTTCCCACAGAGCGGGCTAAGGTGGGATTTATAGTGTCTCTCTTGTCGGACAGGCCGTTGGAATGGGCTACGCCGCTGTGGGAGCGTGGCGATCATGTGGTGCAGAGTGCCCGCTGTTTCTGAGCACTCTGAAACAGGTCTTTTTAGGACCTCAAGTCACCCATGATACGGCGCTCCAACTGCTGGCATTAACTCAGGGTGAGTCCTTGGTCAGTCAATTCGCCGTCCAATTCCGCACTTTAGCTTCTGAGCTGGATTGGTCGGATAAAGCTTTTATCCCCATATTTTGGAGGGGCCTGGCTGACCACGTTAAGGACGCTCTGGCCACTAGGGAGATTCCTGCCACACTGGAGGAGTTAATAACTGTCTCCACTCGAATTGACCTCCGTTTTAACGAGCGGAGGTTAGAGCGAGCCCAGTGTAGGCAGAGGTTTCGGCTGGCTCCTACCTTCGCCAAACCTCTGGAATCTCCGGTCCTGGTTCCTGAGTCACATGAGGCCAGGGAAGTGTCACAAGCGGGATCTAAGTCCTGGACTGCTTGTGCACTCAAGGTCTGTCATGTTTGCCAGCAGTCAGGACATCTAGCCACCAGATGTTCTCAGCGATCGAGGAAACGTCAGCGTTTCGTGGTAGTAGGTGGAGGTGCACTAAAAACGGCGACGTTTGCCTCTAAATTGTCCTTTAAGGGGACAATTACTATAGGCTCATTCTCCCACTCGGTAGAGCTCTGCGTGGATTCTGGGGCGGAGGGCAATTTTATGTCTTCTGCCTTCGCCCAACGTCACGCAATACCCCTGGTTATGCCAGCTCAACCAGTAACGGTACGAGTGGTGAATGGGTCGGCACTGCCCTCACAGATAACACACCAGACCATCCCTTTTACTCTGTCCATGTCGCCATCTCATCAGGAGATTATATCTCTGCTCGTCATTCCTGAGGGAATTGATGAGGTCCTGTTGGGAATACCTTGGCTACGGTACCACTCTCCTCATATCGAGTGGTCCTCTGGCAGAATCCTGGGATGGGGCGAATCTTGTGGGGGTAGGTGTCAGAGGGAGTGCGTTCAGGTTGCCACTACAGAGGTACCCGCAGATCTTTCCTCTCTCCCCAAGCAGTATTGGTCTTATGCAGACGTGTTCTCCAAAAAGGCGGCAGAGATCCTTCCACCCCATCGCCCCTATGACTGTCCTATTGATCTCTTGCCTGGTGCTGAGCCTCCCCGGGGTCGAGTCTATCCGCTATCTCTCCCGGAGACGGAGGCAATGTCACAGTACATCCAGGAAAATCTGGCAAGAGGATTCATTAGGAAGTCAGTGTCACCTGCTGGGGCAGGGTTCTTCTTCGTGCAGAAGAAGAATGGAGAATTGCGTCCATGCATAGACTACAGGGGTCTTAACGCCATCACCGTTAAGAACAAGTATCCTTTGCCCTTGATATCTGAGCTCTTCGATAGGCTTCGGGGAGCAAGGGTATTTACTAAATTAGATCTGCGGGGTGCTTACAACCTGATTCGCATCCGTGAGGGTGACGAATGGAAGACGGCTTTTAACACCAGGGATGGGCACTATGAATATCTGGTGATGCCCTTCGGGCTCTGTAATGCCCCAGCCGTTTTCCAAGACTTTGTGAACGATATCTTCCGGGATATGCTTTCCACCTCGGTCGTAGTCTATCTGGATGATATTCTCATCTACTCTCCAGATATTGACTCCCATCGGAGAGATGTTTGCAAAGTCTTCGACCTCCTACGGGCAAACTCCCTCTATGCCAAGTTGGAGAAGTGTATGTTTGAGCAGGAGTCCTTACCTTTCCTAGGCTACATCATCTCTGCCCAGGGATTGGCTATGGATCCTGCCAAACTACAGGCTGTGATGGACTGGCAGGAACCCCATTCTCTTAAAGCGGTGCAGCGCTTTATGGGGTTCATTAATTATTATCGCCAGTTCATTCCGCACTTCTCAACTTTGGTAGCTCCCTTGGTTGCCCTCACCAAGAAGGAGGCGAATCCCAAATTGTGGTCTGAGGAGGTCTCCAAGGCCTTTAACTCTATAAAGTCACACTTCGCTAGCGCTCCCATCCTACATCGCCCCGATGTTGATAAGCCATTTATCATGGAGGTGGATGCCTCTTCTGTTGGTGCTGTAGCAGTCCTCTTCCAAAAGGATGCTCAAGGTCGGAAGCATCCTTGCTTCTTTTTCTCCAAGACCTTCTCACCAGCAGAGAGGAATTATTCCATCGGGGACAGGGAGTTGCTAGCCATGAAGTTGGCTTTCTCAGAGTGGAGACATCTCTTGGAGGGTGCACGTTTTCCCTTCCAAGTCTTCACAGACCATAAAAATTTGGTGTACCTGCAGACAGCCCAGCGGTTGAATTCTCGCCAGGCCAGATGGTCCTTATTCTTCTCCCGGTTTCATTTCACCCTCCATTTTCTTTCTGGGGAGAAGAACATTCGGGCCGACGCTCTCTCTCGCTCCGTTGTGTCATCTGCGGAGGAGGACGAGGAGCCTCGGCTTATTGTCCCCACCGAGAGCTTAAAAACTGTGGCCCCGGTTTCGCTAGAGTCTGTGCCCCCGGGCAAGACTTTTGTTCCATCCAATTTGCGACCGGAGGTTCTCTCTTGGGCACACTCGTCCAGGGTGGGTGGACATTTTGGTACCAAAAGGACATCTGAGTTACTGGCGACTGGCGCCAGGCCAGATGGTCCTTATTCTTCTCCCGGTTTCATTTCACCCTCCATTTTCTTTCTGGGGAGAAGAACATTCGGGCCAACGCTCTCTCTCGCTCCGTTGTGTCATCTGCGGAGGAGGAGGAGGAGCCTCGGCTTATTGTCCCCACCGAGAGCTTAAAAACTGTGGCCCCGGTTTCGCTAGAGTCTGTGCCCCAGGGCAAGACTTTTGTTCCATCCAATTTGCGACCGGAGGTTCTCTCTTGGGCACACTCGTCCAGGGTGGGTGGACATTTTGGTACCAAAAGGACATCTGAGTTACTGGCGAGGACGTACTGGTGGCCGCATATGGCTCGTGATGTCGCAGAGTATGTTCGGGCGTGGGTCTCTTGCGCCAAGAACAAGACTCCTCGGAAACGGCCAGCTGGTTTGCTTTATCCTCTGCCGGTGGCGGACAGGCCCTGGGAGATGGTCGAAATGGACTTTGTGGTGGGCTTACCCAAGTCTCGTAACTGCACCATTATCTGGGTGATCACCGACCATTTTTCCAAAATGGTGCACTTGGTGCCTCATCCACGGCTACCTTCTGCACGGGCATTGGCTGTCTTGTTCGTCAAGCATATCTTTCGCCTACACGGTATGCCAGACAAAATTGTTAGTGACCGGGGTCCCCAGTTTGCGTCTCGATTCTGGAGAGAGCTTTGTCGTCTACTCAGTATTGAGTTGAATCTCTCTTCGGCATATCATCCCGAGATGAATGGGTTGGTAGAGAGGGCCAACCAGACCTTGGTCACATATCTGCGACATTTTGTTTCTGCCAGGCAGGATGACTGGGCATCCTTGCTACCATGGGCAGAGTTTGCACTTAACAATGCCGTAGCCGACTCTACCGGTCAGACTCCATTCCTCCTAAATTACGGCCAGCATCCACGTGTTCCTGTGCCCATGCCTGTGTCTTCTGCTAACTCCAGGGTGGCAGACTGGGCTGTGGAGGCACGGGACATTTGGGATCGCACGCAGGATGCCATTCGGGTCTCCAAGGAGAGAATGAGGTCCTCCGCCGATGTTCATCGGCGTCCCGCTCCGACCTTTGCTCCTGGCGACTTGGTGTGGCTCTCCGCCCGTAACATCAGGCTGCGAGTTGAGTCCACTAAGTTTGCTCCTCGCTACTTGGGTCCCTTCAAGGTTCTCGAACAGGTTAATCCTGTGGTCTACCGTTTGGCTCTTCCTCCACGCTTGGGTATCACCGACACCTTTCATGTGTCCCTCTTGAAACCCGTATACATGTCCCGGTTTTCCGAGTCATCTGCCAGGACATCGGGTTCGTCTACGGACGATTACGAGGTGAACGCTATTTTGGGGTGCAAGGTGGTACGCGGCAAAAAGTTTTATCTGGTGGATTGGAAGGGTTATGGCCCAGAGGACAGGTCATGGAGCCTGCTGAAAACATTCGGGCCCCACAGCTCATTGCTGCCTTCGAGCGTAGCGAGGCCCAAGGAGGGGGGGGCCCTAGCAGGGGGGGTAATGTTAGGTCTCGAGTTCCCGCTTCTGCACACGGGGAATCTCGAGCCATCTCCGCTGCGGTCTCCCATTCTTATCCAGCCGCAGTGGAGTCTGCTCAGCAGGGACGTCGGTCCCAGCGTCTTGCTCAGTCTCACGCTGTACAGAGAGTTACTGCTGCTTCTTCAGCTTCTGCCATTAAAGTCAGTGCTGGTCAGCAGCGAGCGGACTTCTCTGGGACTAAGTCCTTGTCTGCACACACTGAGCATGCCCAGGGCAAGATCTCCCGTTGGAGATCGAGGGTCATGTGCTCAGGCTCTGCAGCACATTCCATTGGTCCTCTTGGCAGGTCTTGGAAGGGCAAAGTTTCTGTGGCCACTTCCTGTGCTGCAACTATATAAACTGCGCATGACCGCACGGCCATGCGCTAGAGTACAATTGTTAATGTGTGTATGTTGTGAGTGCAAGTCGTCCTTGGATACCCCTACCCTATTGAATGTCTGTTCGCGGAAGGTGTATGGTTGCTATCTAGCGCCCGACTTAGCCTACAGCACGAATCACACATTACAGCGTCCAGTTGCTGTGACCGCCAGTACGGCGCCGTGCACTTCCTCCGTGCTTTCCTTACCCAAGCCTGGGTGGTTAGTGGCGTTCGTCAGTGCGGCACCGCATGCACTCTTGTGCCTTAAAATCATTATTTAATTTCCTTACACACCCAGTTGCGGTGTTATGCCAGCAAGGGTCTAATCGGACTTCAATCCTAGTTGGGGTTGAGTTCGCTGACTACTTGCTCGCGCTCTATGTGCGGTACCGCGGTCCTGTGACGCAACAGGATCGCTTCCTTCACATTGGGTGAAGTTTAACCCACGTGTGTATACTTATGAGTACCGCCATATAGTCCGTCGTTACTTGGCAGCAGGTTCCATCTCTGCACGGTGGACCCCGGGCTGCGAACGCACCATACTCTATCTGTCTTAATATTTGGCGCGTTCCGCTAGCCCTAACACCTGGCCAGGTGTAATGGATGATTACAATTCTGACTGGGATATTTAAATGGGCAGGATCCTTTAGCCCTTGCCAGTAGTCAATGTTCCTTGTGAAGTGTTGGTTCACTTTCTGGCTTCTCCTGCTCGCTGCCTATTTCAGCAAAGATAAGTGTTTGGTTTTTGTTTCTGTGGCACACTGCCAGTGTGCTTGTTTCAGTTCTATTCCTGCTCTGATTGTAGGATTCACTGGAGTTGCAGATTTACGCTCCTACATCTTTTAGTAAAGATATAGGAAGTTTTTGTATATTCTGCTGTGGATATTTTGAAGGGTTTTTATACTGACCGCACAGAACTCTGTCCTATCCTGTTCTATCTAGCTAGAGTGGCCTCCTGTGCTAATCCTGTTTTTCTGCCTGTGTATGTTTTTTCCTCTCCGACTCACCACCAATATTTGTGGGGGGCTGTCTTTCCTTTGGGGATTTTCTCTGAGGCAAGATAGTATTCCTATTTCCATCTTTAGGGGTATTTAGTTCTCCGGCTGTGACGAGGTGTCTAGGTGTGTTAGGTACACTCCACGGTTACTTCTAGTTGCGTTGTTAAGTTCAGGATTGCGGTCAGTACAGTGGCCACTTTCTCCAGTGAAAGTTCTCATGCAGCTCCTAGGTCACCGGATCATAACAGTACTACTGGCCAAAAATGAGTTAAATGCATCTCAGAAGAAGGGAAGGAAGCTCTTGAGCCATCTTTTTTTCTCCAGTCTGTTTTGTCTTCTCCTCCCTCTTTATCTCTGGGTGCCTGAGGAGCCTGGTACAAGCATGAATGTTCAGGAATTAGTTTCTCGTGTAGACCAGCTTGCTGCTAGGGTGCAAGGTATTTCTGATTATATTGTTCAAACTCCTGCTTTAGAACCGAAGATTCCTATTCCTGATTTGTTTTCTGGTGACAGGTCTAAATTTTTGAGTTTTAAAAACAACTGTAAACTGTTTTTTGACCTGAGACCTCGATCCTCTGGTGATTCCATTCAGCAGGTAAAAATCGTAATCTCCCTGCTGCGTGGCGACCCGCAGGATTGGGCGTTTTCCCTGGAATCTGGGAATCAGGCTTTGCTTAATATTGACTCCTTTTTTTCAGGCTTTAGGACTATTATATGATGAACCTAATTCTGTGGATCAAGCTGAGAAAACCTTGTTGGCCCTGTCTCAGGGTCAAGAGGCGGCAGAATTGTATTGTCAGAAATTCAGAAAATGGTCTGTGTTGACTAAATGGACTAATGATGCTTTGGCGGCAATTTTCAGAAGGGGGCTTTCTGAATCCGTTAAAGATGTTATGGTGGGGTTTCCCACGCCTTCCGGTCTGAGTGATTCTATGTCTCTGGTCATTCAGATTGACCGAAGCCTGCGGGAGCGCAGAACTGTGTGCGCTGTGGCGTTATCCTCAGAGCAAATTTCTGAGCCTATGCAATATGATAGAATTCTGTCTAGAACGGAACGACAAGGTTTCAGACGTCAAAATAGGTTGTGTTATTATTGTGGCGACGCTTCTCATGTCATTTCTGTCTGCCCTAAGTGGACAAAGAGGATCGCCAGTTCAATTACCATCAGTACTGTACAACCTAAATTTCTGTTATCTGTGTCCTTGATCTGCTCATTGTCATCATTTTCTGTCATGGCGTTTGTGGATTCAGGCGCCGCCTTGAATTTAATGGATTTTGAGTTTGCCAAGCGTTGTGGTTTTCCCTTGCAGCCTTTGATGAACCCTATTCCTTTAAGAGGCATTGATGCTACACTCTTGGCTAAAAATAAGCCCCAGTTTTGGACACAGGTGACCATGCGCATGGCGCCAGCCCATCAGGAAGATTGTCGATTCCTGGTGTTGCATAACTTGCATGATGCTATCGTGCTGGGTTTTCCATGGTTGCAGGTACATAATCCTGTGTTGGACTGGAAGTCCATGTCTGTGACTAGTTGGGGTTGTCAGGGGTTCATAATGATGTTCCTTTGATGTCAATCTCTTCTTTTTCACCTTCTGAAATTCCAGAGTTTTTGTCTGATTTTCAGGATGTATTCGATGAGCCCAAGTCCAGTTTCCTTCCACCGCACAGGGACTGCGATTGTGCTATTGACTTGATTCCAGGCTGTAAGTTTCCTAAGGGTCGACTTTTTAATCTATCTGTGCCTGAACATACCGCCATGCGGAGCTATATTAAGGAGTCTTTGGAGAAAGGGCATATTCAGCCATCTTCTTCACCGTTGGGAGCGAGGTTCTTTTTTGTTGCTAAAAATGATGGTTCCTTGAGACCCTGTATAGATTATCGCCGCTTGAATAAAATCACGGTAAAGTTTCAATACCCTTTACCTTTGCTTTCTAATTTGTTTGCTAAGATTAAGGGAGCTAGTTGGTTTACGAAGATTGACCTTCGGGGGGCATATAATCTTGTTCGTATTAAGCAGGGTGATGAATGGAAAACTGCGTTTAATACGCCCGAAGGCCATTTTGAATACCTTGTGATGCCATTCGGACTGTCTAATGCTCCATCTGTTTTTCAGTCCTTCATGCATGATATCTTCCGGACTTATCTTGATAAATTCTTGATTGTATATTTGGACGATATTTTGATTTTTTCCGATGATTGGGAGTCTCATGTGCAACAGGTCAGGATGGTATTTCAGATCCTTCGTGACAATTCCCTGTTTGTGAAAGGGTCTAAGTGTCTCTTTGAGGTGCAGAAAGTCTCTTTTTTGGGCTTCATTTTTCCTCCTTCGTCTATAGAGATGGATCCGGTTAAGGTCCAGGCCATTCATGATTGGATTCAGCCCACATCTGTGAAGAGCCTTCAGAAATTTTTGGGTTTTGCAAATTTTTATCGCCGTTTCATTGCTAATTTTTCCAGCGTGGTTAAACCCTTGACAGATTTGACGAAGAAAGGCGCTGATGTGGCGAATTGGTCCTCTGCGGCTGTCTCTGCCTTTCAGGAGTTTAAACGTTGATTTACTTCTGCTCCAGTGTTGCGCCAACCAGATGTTTCTCTTCCGTTTCAGGTTGAGGTTGATGCTTCTGACATTGGGGCAGGGGCCGTTTTGTCTCAGAGGGATCCTGTTGGTTCCTTAATTAAACCGTGTGCCTTCTTTTCCCGTAAGTATTCGCCTGCTGAACGCAATTATGATGTCGGCAATCGGGAGTTGTTGGCTATGAAGTGGGCGTTTGAGGAGTGGCGACATTGGCTTGAGGGAGCTAAGCACCGTATTGTGGTCTTGACCGATCATAAGAATTTGATTTACCTCGAGTCTGCTAAATGGCTGAATCCTAGACAGGCTCGATGGTCCTTGTTTTTTTCCCGTTTTGATTTCGTGGTCTCGTACCTTCCGGGTTCTAAGAATATTAAGGCTGATGCCCTCTCTAGGAGTTTTTTGCCTGATTCTCCTGAGGTCTTAGAGCCGGTCGGTATTCTGAAAGAGGGGGTGGTCCTTTCTGCCATTTCCCCTGATTTACGATGGGTTCTTCAGGAATTTCAGGCTGACAAACCTGACCGCTGTCCTGTGGAGAAATTGTTTGTTCCTGACAGATGGACTAGTAGAGTGATTTCTGAGGTTCACTGTTCCGTGTTGGCCGGTCATCCTGGCATTTTTGGTACCAGAGATTTGGTTGGTAGGTCCTTTTGGTGGCCTTCATTGTCACGTGATGTGCATTCTTTTGTGCAGTCCTGTGGGACTTGTGCACGGGCCAAGCCTTGTTGTTCCCGTGCTAGTGGGTTGCTTTTGCCATTGCCAGTCCCTTAGAGGCCCTGGACGCATATTTCGATGGATTTTATTTCTGATCTTCCGGTCTCCCAGAAGATGTCTGTTATCTGGGTTGTTTGTGACCGTTTCTCTAAGATGGTTTATTTGGCGCCCTTACCTAAATTGCCTTCCTCTTCAGATTTGGTTCCGTTTTTCTTTCAGCATGTGGTTCGTTTGCATGGTATTCCGGAGAATATTGTGTCCAACAGAGGTTCCCAGTTTGTTTCTAGGTTTTGGCGGGCCTTTTGTGCTAGGCTGGGCATTGATTTGTCTTTTACTTCTGCGTTTCATCCTCAGACAAATGGCCAGACCAAGCGAACTAATCAGACCTTGGAGACTTATTTGAGATGCTTTGTGTCTGCTGATCAGGATGATTGGATGGCCTTCTTGCCATTGGCCGAGTTTGCCCTTAATAATCGGGCTAGTTCTGCTACCTTGGTTTCGCCTTTCTTTTGTAATTTTCGTTTTCATCCTCGTTTTTCTTCTGGGCAGGTTGAGCCTTCTGACTGTCCTGGTGTGGATTCTGTGGTGGACAGGTTGCAGCAGATTTGGGCTCATGTGGTGGACAAGTTGGTGTTGTCTCAAGAGGAGGCTCAACGTTTTGCTAATCGTCGTCGGTGTGTTGGTTCCCGGTTTCGGGTTGGGGATCTGGTCTGGTTGTCTTCCCGTCATGTTCCTATGAAGGTTTCTTCTCCTAAGTTTAAGCCTTGGTTTATTGGTCCTTATAGGATTTCTGAGATTATTAATCCGGTGTCTTTTCGACTGGCGCTTCCGGCCTCTTTTGCTATCCATAATGTCTTCCATAGATCTTTGTTGCGGAAATATGTGGAGCCCGTTGTTCCCACTGTTGATCCTCCGGCCCCTGTGTTGGTTGATGGGGAGTTGGAATATGTTGTTGAGAAGATTTTGGATTCCCATTTTTCGAGGCGGAAGCTCCAGTACCTGGTCAAATGGAAGGGTTATGGCCAGGAGGATAATTCTTGGGTTTTTGCCTCTGATGTCCATGCTGCTGATTTGGTCTGTGCCTTTCATCTGGCTGGTCCTGATCATCCTGGGGGCCCTGGTGAGGGTTCGGTGACCCCTCCTCAAGGGGGGGTACTGTTGTGAATTCTGCTCTTGGGTTCCCTCCAGTGGTTGTAGGTGGGAATGCAGCTGTCTCTGAGTCACAGACCTGGCCAGGTGTATCGGATGATTTCAATTCTGACTGGGATATTTAAGTGGGCAGGATCCTTCAGCCCTTGCCAGTAGTCAATGTTCCTTGTGAAGTGTTGGTTCACTTTCTGGCTTCTCCTGCTCGCTGCCTATTTCAGCAAAGATAAGTGTTTAGTATTTGTTTCTGTGGCACACTGCCAGTGTGCTTGTTTCAGTTTTATTCCTGCTCTGATTGTAGGATTCACTGGAGTTGCAGATTTACGCTCCTACATCTTTTAGTAAAGATGTAGGAAGTTTTTGTATATTCTGCTGTGGATGTTTTGAAGGGTTTTTATACTGACCGCACAGAACTCTGTCCTATCCTGTTCTATCTAGCTAGAGTGGCCTCCTGTGCTAATCCTGTTTTTCTGCCTGTGTATGTTTTTTCCTCTCCGACTCACCGCCAATATTTGTGGGGGGCTATCTTTCCTTTGGGGATTTTCTCTGAGGCAAGATAGTATTCCTATTTCCATCTTTAGGGGTATTTAGTTCTCCGGCTGTGACGAGGTGTCTAGGTGTGTTAGGTACACTCCACGGCTACTTCTAGTTGCGGTGTTAAGTTCAGGATTGCGGTCAGTACAGTGGCCACTTTCTCCAGTGAAAGTTCTCATGCAGCTCCTAGGTCACCGGATCATAACAGGTCCCGCAAAAACCCTATACCTGACCTTGCAACGCCACCAGTTTCTATTGCCCTCTGAGAAGCATCCTCCTCCCATAAATATTCATCCCCATCATCCTCCTCCTCCTCTTCATCCGCCACCTCGTCAAGGAGAGTTCCCTGAGCAGACAATGGCTGACTATCATCAAGACTTCCCTCCTCCTCGGCTGCAGATGCCAGCTCCTTAATGTGCGTCAAACTTTGCATCAGCAGATGCATTAGTGGGATGCTCATGCTTGTGATGGCATCGTCTGCACTTACCAGCAGTGTGCATTCCTCAAAAGACTGAAGGACATGACAGAGGTCTTGGAGCTTCGACCACTGCACACCAGAGAACTCCATGTCTGCCATCCTACTGCCTGTCCGTGTATGTGTATCCTCCCACAAATTAATTACATCACGCCTCTGTTCGCACAGTCTCTGAACCATGTGCAGTGTGGAGTTCCACCTTGCTGCAATGTCGAATATTAGGCGGTGCTAGGGAAGATTCAGCGATCGCTGATGGTTCAGCATACGGCTGGAGAGTACGGGCGACCGGCGGATATGCGAGCAAAGTCTTCGCACCTTCGAGAGCAGGGCTGGTAACTCCGGATAATTTTTGAGGAAGCACTGCACCACCAGGTTCAAGGTGTGAGCCAGGCAAGGTATGTACTTAAGTTCTGAAAGGGCTATGGCAGCCATAAAATTCATTCTTTTATCACTGACTACCTTGCCTGCCTCAAGATGTACACTGCTCAGCCATGACTGAGTTTGTTGCTGCAAGTACTCGGCCAGTACTTTCATTTGTAACACAGCCTGCTGACGCATACCACTAGCTGTTCGATAATGGGACTCCTCGTGTGCAACACTGGCAGCTGCGGATGGAGTGGTTGTGCGACTGCACTCTGTGGACGAGCTTTCGCTTCTGGAGGAGTAGGGGTGTCGAATGCCTACTGCCAACTGTTTCCTAGACCGTGGGCTAGGCAGAACTGTCCCACTATGCCTGTCCCCTGTGGACCCTGCATCCACCACATTAACCCAGTGTGCCGTGATGGACACGTAACGTCCCTGGCCATGCCTACTGGTCCTTGCATCTGTTGTGAGGTGCACCTTTCTACTGACTGATTGCCTCAGTGCATGGACAATGCTGGCTTTGACATGCTGGTAGAGGCCTGGGATGGCTTTTCTCGCAAAAAAGTGCCGACTGGGTAAGTCATAGCGTGGTACTGCGTAGGCCATCAGGTCTTTGAAAGCTTCGCTTTCAACCAACCGGTGGGACATCATCTCTAACGAGATTAGTCTAGCAATGTGGGCGTTCAAACCCTGTGTACGCGGATGAGAGGATGAGTACTTTCTTTTCCTAACGAGAGTCTCTTGTAGGGTGAGTAGGACTGGAGAGGTGCATATGGTGGAACTAGCGGTGGTGGTGGTGGTGGACATGGCGGATTGAGAGAATGTAGGTGATGGTATTCTTGATGTTGGCCAACATACAGTGTTTCATACCAATAACCTTGTGATTCCCTGACTGCTTTGGCCTTGCGACGATACCTCCACATTTGCTGCTGGTGGTGTCCTAACCGGTGGGCTTACAGTGAGGGAAGCAATGTAGCGTTGCTGACTACCTTCATTCTGAGCAGGTGCACCAACGGTAAGGGACATTTGGTAGTTAGTCCAGGCTTGCAAGTGCATGCTGGCTAAATGTCTAAGCATGCACGTTTTATCTAAATTTTGAAGATTCTTCCCTCTGCTAAAGGTCTTTGAGCATTTCTTACAGATAACTTTTAACTGATCATTCGGATCTTGGTTAAAAAATTGCCACACTACACTCTTCCTACTATGGAATACCTTTTCAGGCATTGCACGCTGTGCTACTTTCACCGGATGGCCACGCTGTCCTACAACTGTTTTCGTTTTTGACAAACATTTTTGGCCTGATACGGGCCTGCCAGATGACAGCTTTTGCGATGTAGATGGCTGCTGCGGATCATCCTCCTCCGCTTCTGAGCTACTGGCAACGGCACCCTCTTCCCACAATGGCTGCAAATCTGCGTCAACAACTGGGTCATCTATCACCTCCTTTTCAATGTCATGTGCACCTTCCTCTGTGTCACCGTGTAAGGTGCTATAGCGCTCGTGATGGGGCACCATAGTCTCATCAGAGTCAGATTCTGGCTCAGTACACTGCGAGGGCAATTTAGTGATCTGAGTCAATGGAACAGCATAATAATCTAGCTGTGGCTGTGCATCAGTGCACTCCATGTCCGATTCATCTTGTAATGGGCAGTTAACAATTTCCCTTTTTAACCCAGGCACGGTATGTGTAAAGAGCTCCATGGAATAACCAGTAGTGTCACCTGAAGCATCCTTCAATTTTGGTTGGGGTGAAGGACACAAGGAAATGTCTTGTTCCTGACCGGGAGCATCCACTGACAACTTGCTGCTTTTATATTTCAAACTTTCTGAAGAGGAGGCGAAAGAGCTAGAGGCTGAGTCAGCAAGGAAAGCCAAAACTTTTTCCTGCTGCTCCGGCTTTAAAAGCTGTTTTCCTACTCCCAGATAAGGGAGCCTTCGAGGCCTTGTGTAGACAGACAATGACGCTGGCTCAACACCTCCAGCCTTAGGTGCTATTGTGCTTTTGCCACTACCACTAGATGCACCACCACCACCACCATCAGTACCAGCTGGCAACCACCGCCCACGGCCTCTTCCACGAGACTTCCTCATTTTTTGGAAAATCTAACCAAAATAACAACCACTATATGATACTGTAAAACAAGGTAGTAGGTGTATATAAACTTGTTGAGAATTTAAATCTCCCTTTTTTTTGGGAGACTGAACCAAAACTCAGGCCCTGTGCATCAAACAACACAATGTAAGTGGCAGAAAGTGGCTGGCTGATATACGACAAAGTAACAGGACTGAAGTATATCCACTTTGTGAGAATTTGAATCTCACTTTATTGGGGGGAGACTGAACCAAAACTCAGGCCCAGTGTATATAACAACACAATCTAAGCAGCAGAAAGTGGCTGGCTGATATACGACAAACTAACAGTACTGAAGTTTATCCACTTTGTGAGAATTTGAATCTCATTTTTTTGGGGTAAGACTGAAACAAAACTCAGGCCCAGTGTATATAACAACACAATCTAAGTGGCAGAAAGTGGCTGGCTGATATACGACAAAGTAACAGGACAGAAGTATATCCACTTTGTGAGAATTTGAATCTCACTTTTTTTGGGGGAGACCGAACCAAAACTCAGGCCCAGTGTATAAAACAACACAATGTAAGTGGCAGAAAGTGGCTGGAAGATATACAAAAAATACAAGGACTGTAGTACAATTTCAATCTCCCTACAATGATCTCAGGAAAAGTATGGCAGCAATAAAAAGGACTGCTGCACACAAAAGTGTGGACAAATAAACAAGATAGCTGTGCAGAAAGGAGCAACAGGATTTTTGCTTTTAAAAAAGCAGTTGGTTTGCACAGCAGCGTACAAACAGCAATGCAGCTATCAGGGAGCCTTATAAGGCAGCTTAATAAGCTACAGAGCTGATGCACAAAAATATATCCTCCGCTGTCCCTGCAAACAAATGGTGGTGTTGGACAGTGGAAATCGCTACAGCACAAGCAGTTTCGGGGCTTAATCTTCCCTCCCTAACTATATCCCTTCTTCTGATGAAGCTGCAGCAACCTCTCCCTATGCTAGCATTGGCAGAAGTAAGATGGCAGTCGACGTGCACGCCCCTTTATAGCCCCTGTGACGCCGCAGAGAGCAAGCCAATCACTGTCATGCCCTTTTCTAAGATGGTGGGGACCGAGACCTATGTCATCACACTGCCCACACTCTGCGTCCTCCTTCATTGGCTGAAAAAGGCGCTGAAAGCGTCATACGAAACGCGACTTTGGCGCGAAGATTGCCGACCTCATGGCCGATCCCACACTAGGATCGGGTCGGGTTTTATGAAACCCGACTTTGCCGAAAGTCGACGATTTTTTAATTTGTCCGATCCGTTTCGCTCAACCCTAATATTGAGCATTACCATTGTTAAAAACAATTGACAATCGTAGACCATCATGACCATTGTGTTGTGAATTCTGTTGTCGGGCTCCCTCCTGTGGTCATGAATGGTACTTCGGCTGGTTCTGTCCATGGACTTTCTCTGGTGCCTGTGGGTGTTTCTGAGTTTCCTTCCACAGGTGACGAGGCTAATTCGTTAGTGGGCTGCTCTATTTAACTCCACTTGGATCTTTGCCCCATGCCAGCTGTCAATGTTGTACTATGGCTCTAGTTCGCTCCTGGATCGTTCTGAGTTCCTGTTGCTCCAGCAGAAGCTAAGTTCCTCTGTGCTATTTTGCTTGTTTGCTATTTTTTTCTGTCCAGCTTGCTTTTGTCAATATTACCTTGCTTGCTGGAAGCTCTGGGACGCAGAGGGGCGCCTCCCGCACCGTGAGTCGGTGCGGAAGGTATTTTTCCCTGCACTCTCTGCGTGGTCTTTTGTAGGTTTTTGTGCTGACCGCAAAGTATCCTTTACTATCCTCGGTCTGTTCAGTAAGTCGGGCCTCACTTTGCTAAATCTATTTCATCTCTGTGTTTGTATTTTCATCTTTACTCACAGTCATTATATGTGGGGGGCTGCCTTTTCCTTTGGGGAATTTCTCTGAGGCAAGGTAGGCTTTATTTTTCTATCTTCAGGGCTAGCTAGTTTCTTAGGCTGTGCCGAGTTGCATAGGGAGCGTTAGGCGCAATCCACGGCTATTTCTAGTGTGTTTTGACAGGTTTAGGGATTGCGGTCAGCAGAGTTCCCACGTCCCAGAGCTCGTCCATTATTTGTCCTAACCACCGGATCATAACAGTACAGCTGGCCAAAAAGTATTGATGCATCTCAATAGAGGGATAAGTGAAGCTCTGAGACCATTTTTTTTTTCTTTGCAGCGTGTTCTGTCTCACTTTTCCCCTTTACCTCTGGGTGGTTCAGAACACGGGTGTAGACATGGACATTCAAGGTCTGTCCTCTTGGATGGATAATCTCACTACAAGGGTACAAAACATTCAAGATTTTGTGGTTCAGAATCCGATGTCAGAGCCTAGGATTCCAATTCCTGATTTATTTTTTGGTGATAGATCTAATTTCTTGAATTTCAAAAATAATTGTAAATTGTTTCTGGCTTTGAAACCTCGCTCCTCAGGTGATCCTGTTCAACAAGTAAGGATCATTATTTCCTTCTTACGTGGCGACCCTCAAGACTGGGCATTTTCCCTTGCGCCAGGAGATCAGGCATTGCGTGATATAGATGCGTTTTTCCTGGCGCTCGGATTGCTTTATGACGAACCTAATTCAGTGGATCAGGCAGAGAAAATCTTGCTGGCTCTATGTCAGGGTCAGGATGAAGCAGAGATATATTGTCAGAAGTTTAGAAAGTGGTCTGTGCTCACTCTTTTCTTTTCAATGTTCTTTTTATTGATTTTCATTAAAGAACAGATGTACAAACATGTATTAAATACAAAGAAGAAAACAATTAATAGAACGGCTTTAGGTAATCTTCGAGTGAGCGCTCATAGGACAAACATAGAGCTTTGAAATTACTCAGATTATATGCAGGTAAGACAATTGTAATAGATGAGAGATGGGTAGTTGTCAACTGGAGGATACAAAAATCCTGTTTTATACTTGTAGGTAGAAAGGTATTCCTGCAATCGACCATTAATTATGAACAGTCTTATAATACTGGCCGTCAAAGGATAAAAACAACATTATTAAAAGAGAAAGAATTTAGAGAAGAAAAGAAGGTAGAAAAGAGGGGATCAGAGTTCGGGGGTGAAGATGAGGAGGGGGGGATAGCACCTTGTTCTGTAGTTGTTATTGTTTAAGATAAGTCTTCGGATATCAGATGTATGTTAGACCTATAGAGGACCCAAGGGTGCCATGTTTCTTTAAATGTTGGGGTTGTATGATTCACGGAGGCTGCTAAGTCAGCTATTCTGTAAAGTTGGTCAACTTTGGATAATAATTGTGGGAGTGTGGGTATTTTTGTTGATTTCCAGAGTGTTGGCACCAGTAGTTTAGCAGCCGCTATGTTGTTGTAGGCTAAGGAAGAGGAGCGACGAGGTAGATTGGGCCAAATGGGTAGGTTTAAAAGAACAGATTCTGGCGTCAGCTTCGGTTTTTTACCTACAATATCCAGGATAGTCGTCTCCACAAGAGACTAAAATGGTTGTAGGGTGGGACAGGACCACCATAGGTGAAAATAGTCACCTGTTCTTTTTTTGCATCTCCAGCATGTGGTAGAGGTGTCAGGTTTCCATATTCGTATTTGGGTTTGTGAAGTGTACCACCTGGATACTATTTTAAAGGAGTTTTCCTGTGTTTTCACACAGCACGTAGGGCCATGTGAATTTTTGTAGATATGTTGGACCTGGTATTCATTAAAGGTATATCCCAAGTCTTTTTCCCAGCTTGTTATATATGCTCTTTTTAAGCAATGGTCTTCTGTCAGAAGTGTTTGGTAAAGGGTGGATAACATTTTCGGTGGTTTGGATACTCTGGCACATTGGGTTTCGAAGGTTGTGAGGTTTCGGGTGGTGTCGGAGTTGTATTTCATTATCCTCAGAGATTCTTTGAGGGCGGAGTATTGAATGAAATTAAAATTCGGTAGGCCTGTTAGTTTTTTAATTTCAGAGAGGGGCAGAAGCACTCCCTCCTCAAATAGCTGGTCTATGGGTGTGTTTGGGCCTTTCTGGTCGCTATGTACTTTATTGTCAGTTTTGATTGTGTGGGTTAGGACATCTGAAAGTTTGAGTAATGGAGATGAGGGAGGTATTAGTATATTATGTACTTTCGTCCAGATCCTGATGAGAGTTTGTGTGAGTGGGTTAGATTGTGAAGGGGGAGGTCGCTTCTTGACATAAGTCATCAGGAGCGATCTGATAGGCTGAGGTGAGAGCTCATTTTCTATCGTGAGCCACTGTTTACTTTGTGTGCCGCGTATTAGATCCACTGAGCGTGTCAATATTGCAGCGTGGTAGTATTTCCTGGCATCTGGTGCACCCATTCCGCCGTTAGATTTAGCCAATACTAGCGTGCGGTAGGTTATTCGTGGTTTGATATTTTTCCAAATATACTTAAGGAACAATGAGTTTACCTTTGCTAGGTAAGAGTCTGGGACGTGGATAGGTAGCATTTGAAACAGGTAGACAAACTTGGGGAGTATTAAACTTTTTAATATATTTTTCCTCCCTGACCATGATAAAAATTGGTCTCTCCAGGATTGCATGGTAGTCTTAGCTTTGTCAATTAGCGGGTCATAATTAAGTTTAAATAGGTCTTTGTGGTTTCTGGGTATCTTAATTCCAAGGTATGTGATGTATTGTTTGGGCCAGGTGTAGGGAAATAGTTTTTTCAATTTAGCAAGGGTATGGGTAGGTATGTTGAGATCTAGGGCTTCTGATTTGGAAAGATTAACTTTAAAGTTTGCTAGGGTACTATATTCCTCCAGTAAAGACATCAAAGCTGGGAAGCTTTTGAGTGGTCTAGTCATCAGAACAAGAAGGTCATCCGCAAAGGCCGCCGTTTTGTACTGAGTTTTCCCTATTGTGATGCCCTCAATTTCAGGATTCTGCTGAATAGCACTTAGTAGGGGTTCCATCGCTAACACAAAGAGTATCGGTGATAGGGGGCAACTCTGGCGAGTGCCGTTTGAGATAGTAAACGTGTCTGTTAGGGAGCCATTTATTCTAATGCGTGCCCTGGGTTCTCGATACATACTCATTATTGAAGAAGTTAGTTGGTGTGGGAATCCAAAGCAGGCCAAGGTCTCTTCCAGATAAGTCTAGTCCACCCTGTCGAAGACTTTCTCCGCATCAGTCCCCAGGAGAACTAAAGGTAGTTTTCTTTCTCTAGCATGGTGCATAAGGTGCAATATTTTATAAACATTATCTTTCCCTTCTCTTCCCATGACAAAGCCTGTTTGGTTTAAAGAAATCAATGAAGGCAAAAAACCTGCTATTCTGCGTGCTATCATACTTGCAAATAGCTTCAGATCCACGTTTAATAACGAGATTGGCCTATAGCTACTGCATTGCTCTGGGTCCTTGCCTTCCTTGTATATTAGTGAAATCTTGGCTTCCAAGGCCTGTGTAGGGAATTGTTCACCGTTCAATACTGAGTTACACATATTTAATAGGCGTGGGAGTAATACTTGGGGAAAGGACTTATAGTATATTATGGGCAAGCCGTCGGGACCGGGGGCTTTCCCAGAAGGGCTCCTCGACAGGGCAGACCGGAGTTCGTCTAGTTGGAATGGTTTGGTTAAGAAGTGTTGCTGAGAGGTTGTCAGCTGAGGGAGATTTAGATGTGTCAGAAAGGTTTTAATAGTTAGTAGCCTTTTGGATTTGTCATTATCGTTTTCTTTTGGGCGTAGGTTGTAAAGCTTTTTGTAATAATTTAGGAATTCAGATTCAATTTGTTTATAGTTTTGGGTGCTCTGACCATTTGAAGATTTGATAGTATGGATATATGTGCGTGTTTGGCGTCGTTTTAGTCTGTTTATCATTAACTTAGAAGCTTTATCGCCATGTACGAATATTTTGTTTCGCCAAGAGGCGTACCATTTAGCAGAGTTTAAGTTCAAAATTTCTTTCAATCTTTGTCTTTTTTTTGTAAGTTCATCTAGGGTATGCTGCTCCTGTTGTTTTTTGTGTTGTGTTTCTAGTTCAAATATCTCGGTATACAGTTAGGTCCATATATATTTGGACAGAGACAACATTTTTCTAATTTTGGTTATAGACGTTACCACAATGAATTTTAGACAAAACAATTCAGATACAGTTGAAGTTCAGTCTTTCAGCTTTCATTTGAGGGTATCCACATTAAAATTGGATGAAGGGTTTAGGAGTTTCAGCTCCTTAACATGTGCCACCCTGTTTTTAAAGGGACCAAAAGTAATTGGACAGATTCAATAATTTTAACTAAAATGTTCATTTTTAGTACTTGGTTGAAAACCCTTTGTTGGCAATGACTGCCTGAAGTCTTGAACTCATGGACATCACCAGACGCTGTGTTTCCTCCTTTTTGATGCTCTGCTAGGCCTTCACTACTGTGGTTTTCAGTTGCTGTTTGTTTGTGGGCCTTTCTGTCTGAAGTTTAGTCTTTAACAAGTGAAATGCATGCTCAATTGGGTTGAGATCAGGTGACTGACTTGGCCATTCAAGAATATTCCACTTCTTTGCTTTAACAAACTCCTGGGTTGCTTTGGCTTTATGTTTTGGGTCATTGCCCATCTGTAGTATGAAATGACGACCAATCCGTTTTGCTGCATTTGGCTGGATCTGAGCACGCAGTATGGCTCTGAATACCTCAGAACTCATTCAGCTGCTTCTGTCCTGTGTCACATCATCAATAATCACTAGTGACCCAGTGCCACTGGCAGCCATGCATGCCCAAGCCATCACACTGCCAACGCTGTGTTTTACAGATGAAGTGGTATGCTTTGGATCAAGAGCTGTACCACGCCTTCGCCATACTTTTCTCTTTCCATCATTCTGGTAGAGGTTGATCTTGGTTTCATCTGTCCAAAGAATGTTCATCCAGAACTGTGCTGGCATTTTTAGATGTTTTTTAGCAAAGTCCAGTCTAGCCTTTCTATTCTTGATGCTTATGAGTGGCTTGCACCATGCAGTGAACCCTCTGTATTTACTTTCATGCAGTCTTCTCTTTATGGTAGATTTGGATATTGATACACCTACCTCCTGGAGAGTGTTGGTCACTTGGTTGGCTGTTGTGAAGGGGTTTCTCTTCACTATGGAGATCATTCTGCGATCATCCACCACTGTTGTCTTCCGTGGGCGCCCAGGTCTTTTTGCATTAATGAATTCACCAGTGCTTTCTTTCTTTCTCAGGATGTACCAAACTGTAGATTTTGCCACTCCTAATATTGTAGCAATTTCTCGGATGTTTTTTTTTCTGTTTTTGCAGCTTAAGGATGGCTTGTTTCACCTGTATGGAGAGCTCCTTTGACCGCATGTTTACTTCACAGCAAAACCTTCCAAATGCAAGAACCACACCTCAAATCAACTCCAGGCCTTTTATCTGCTTAATTGAGAATGATATAATGAAGGGATTGCCCACACCTGTCCATGAAATAGCCTTGGAGTCAATTGTCCAATTACTTATGGTCCCTTTAAAAACAGGGTGGCACATGTTAAGGTGCTGAAAATCCTAAACCCTTCATCCAATTTTAATGTGGATACCCTCAAATGAAAGCCGAGAGTCTGAACTTCAACTGCATCTGAATTGTTTTGTTTAAAATTCATTGTGGTAATGTCTGTAACCGAAATTAGAAAAATGTTGTCTTTGTCCAAATATATATGGACCTAACTGTATAAGTCTCTTAACTCTTGTTGTCTTTGTTTGTTGAGGTACGAGGAGATAGAGATCAGTTCTCCTCTAATTACCGACTTATGTGCTTCCCAAAGAGTTGGGATCGTGACCTCATCAGTATCGTTTTGTTCAAAATATTGGTTAAGTTTTTTTGTAACACGTCTAACAACTTCTGAGGAGTTTAATATGGATTCGTTCAGTTGCCAAGATCTATTAATTGACAGGGGTCTGAGAAGTTTCGTTTGAAGTAATACTATGGAGTGATCTGAGTGAACATTAGGGAGGATTGTTGAGCTTATTACATTTGGCAGTAATTGCCTTGGTACGAAAATATAATCGAGTCTGTGGTAAGATCTGTGGGGATGGGAGTAATAGGTAAAGTCGAGTTTGGAAGGATGTAATTGCCTCCATATGTCTAACATTTGCATTGACCCGAGTTTCGTTTTAATCCTTATTAGATCTCTTGCAGAGATAGTACTTTTTTTGGTGGATGTGTCTATCAAGGGTTCTAGGGCAATATTAAAATCCCCCCCTAATATGAGGGAACCTTCTCTGAAATCTATTTTCCTGAGCAACGATAGTAGCAATTTTAAGTGTTTTTTATTAGGAGCATATGCGCTGCATAGGGTAACCATGTTCCCTGCTAATAAGCCCTTGATCATTATGAATCTGCCGTTAGGATCCGTAAGTATAGCGTGTGTTTGGAAAGGGATTCCTTTTGCTATTGCAATTGATGCCCCTCTAGATCCTACTTGTGGAGTGGTGGCATGGAACCAAGTGTCATAGTGGTTGTGTTCGAAGTTGGGCAGTTTATCAGGCTTAAAATGTGTTTCCTGGATGAAAAGGATGTCTGCCTTTTGCCTCTTGAGGAAGTCTAGTGTGTGTCGCCTATTGGACGGTGAGTTTAGGCTGTTTGCGTTAAATGAAGCAATGGTAAATACCTTATCCTGTGCTGCCATTTGTGTAGTGGTCGGTAGGATCAAGGAGTCGCTGAGAGGTCATCATCTGATGCTTCCATGGTGGCAAGGTGCTGCTATTAAGGTGGTGATTGGAGAGGGAGAGGAAGGGGTTAGAAAGAAGAAAGAGCAGAGAAATAGAAGAGACGAGAAACAAAGCATAGTTAATATGCAACAAATTAATGAGAAAATTAACTTTGGTAAACATAGAGTCAGTTGTCATGACTGAACTCGTAGGCTTTCTTTGAGGGAGATTCATAACATATTTCCGAAGCCTAGGTATAAGATACATTTGTAGGATGGGGTGGGTTATGGTATGGAGAAAAGAAGGGGGGGAGTGGAGGGATAGGGGGGAAGGGGGAAGGATAAAAATGGGAAGAGGGAAGGGGTGACATTGGGGGAGGAGGTTTAGGATCAGTGATTAACCATTCTGAACCTATGCTGGTTCAAAACTCAGTATATATAGAACCATCACTGTAGAAAGGATCTGTGCTCAGGTTATCTCAGGGTCTCTTTTTGGAGGTGGTGTCTTTGTTGATTTTCTTTTTAGTCTTTGTGATTTAGGAGTCCCTGCAAGATGCCATGGGGTTGGAGCTGGAAGTGGTTGTAGTTGTGATGCTGTGTGGAACGTTTCCAGGTCTGGATAAGAGTCCAAGTTGATGTTTAAGGTCTTGCATAACTCTCTGATGTCTGTAGATGTCCGGGCTTGAATTCTTTTATCTTCTGCGGAAACGATATCCTTTCTGTATCAATGCTTAGGTAACTGGTTTCAGCGCTCTACGCTTTTTCAGGGTCAATGCTGAGAGGTCTTAGAATAGGCCGATTTGAGAACCTTCGTATGAGATATCATGTGCCTCTCGTGCTCGCCGAAGAGTGAGGTCTTTCAACCTATAGTCGAGGAAACGGCATATTACATCCCGTGGAGGCTCTCCCTGTTTGGGTTTTGGGCGGAGAGCTCTATGTGTCCTGACAAGTTCGATATTTTTAGGATCTCCATTCAGTAAGAGTTTACTGAAAATTTCCACAGCAGCTTTAGGCAACGCATCGAGAGCAACTGACTCTGGGAGGCCTTTGATGCGGATATTGTTCCTCCTTTCTCGGTTCTCGTGGTCCTCTAAAGTTGAATGGATTGTTTGAATCTGCGTCTCATGCTCCTTGAGGCAGTCCAACAGGGAAGAAGTATGTTGTGTCAATGATGTTCGGGCGGTTTCGACTGTTTCCAGTCTATATCCCTGTTGCACTAGGTCCTGTTTTATTTCCGCCAGCTCCTTCCCTATAGGCTCTAGCGCCTTGGATAGTATTCTTTTGATAAATGAGCGGGTTACCAGACTATCTTTTGCACTTCCTCCCAGATCAGAGTCACTCTCGAGGTCCGAGTCAGAGTCATCCTCTGTTTGCAAGTCTATATGTCTTGATGTTGTAATGGTATCAGAGAGGTCAGATTGTTTCTTCAGGAACTTATCCACATCAGCTTGAGTTATGGATTTAGAGGTTTTTGAAGTCCCTCGCACTGTTTTAACCCCAGTTTTCCCCATGGCTATTAGTATAGGCTTCGGATTGTCGCTTATTATTTGACGTCAAGTTTCCCCCAGCCCACGAGATGAGGAGATCAATTAGACATTTCAACTGTCCAGATATAATAGTCACACTGATAAGGCTTGATTTGTTGTTAAAGATTTCAGCTGGGGGTGGGCCTGAGGCTTTGAGTTGGGGTTTAAGTGACTCAATAGAGTGCTTAAGTAGGTAGACAAATATTTGTTGTAATCACAGTTCTGTATGTTAAGGTACCGTCACACTTAGCGACGCTGCAGCGATACCGACAACGATCCGGATCGCTGCAGCGTCGCTGTTTGGTCGCTGGAGAGCTGTCACACAGACCGCTCTCCAGCGACCAACGATGCCGGTAACCAGGGTAAACATCGGGTAACTAAGCGCAGGGCCGCGCTTAGTAACCCGATGTTTACCCTGGTTACCATCCTAAAAGTAAAAAAAACAAACAGTACATACTTACCTACAGCCGTCTGTCCTCCAGCGCTGTGCTCTGCACTCCTACTGTACTGTCTGTGTGAGCACAGCGGCCGGAAAGCAGAGCGGTGACGTCACCGCTCTGCTTTCCGGCTGACCGACGCTCACAGCCAGTGCAGGAGGAGAGCAGAGCACATCGCTGGAGGACAGACGGCTGTAGGTAAGTATGTAGTGTTTGTTTTTTTTACTTTTAGGATGGTAACCAGGGTAAACATCGGGTTACTAAGCGCGGCCCTGCGCTTAGTTACCCGATGTTTACCCTGGTTACCAGTGAAGACATCGCTGAATCGGTGTCACACACGCCGATTCAACGATGTATGCGGGGAGTCCAGCGACGAAATAAAGTTCTGGACTTTCTTCCCCGACCAGCGACAGCACAGCAGGGGCCTGATCGCTGCTGCCTGTCACACTGGACGATATCGCTAGCAAGGACGCTGCAATGTCACGGATCGCTAGCGATATCGTCTAGTGTGACGGTACCTTTAGAGAGCTGCTGTTCTGCAAATGGCCACTAGGTGTCAGCAAAGGACCTCAAGTTTGCATTTAGTGTTATGTCAGATCACTCGTTCTTAGGAATTCTCTGAGGTTGCTATGGTATTTATAATGATTTAGTTATGGTAATATAACCATTGGATTCTTAAATTTGTGTGGTCTAACGGATATCAGCTTTAGGGAGTCTGCTTATAGGGTTGAGCAACCAGGCACACTAAGAACACCCTGGAGGGAGGGCAAGATGTAGGGGTTAATGCTTATTTAGATGTGCTCTGAGGTGTAGTACCCTCTTTCAGGTAATGGACGTTGGAGCCAATATATGCAAGGGGCCGATGGGCTCAATGAGGGGGAGGAGGCGATGTAGTTTGGCCTCTTTACCACGGTTACAGGCGCACCGAAGAGCGGGCCAGAGCTGGTGTTAGCAGCACAGGCTGTGTGCTGTTGTCCCCACTTCCTCGGGGTTGTCAGCCACAGCCGCGCTGCTGCGGTCAAGTCTCTGCTAAGCGCTTCCGAGTGCTGGGCCCGGTACACCTTACCTCGTCACAGGAGGCCGCTGTGTGAACGGAGCTCCGGTGCTGATCTGCCGCTGATGGTATTTGACAATCTGGCTGGGTCCCGGTCTCCGCCGAATGCTGTGCGGCTCTGGGCTTGCTGCAGGAGGTGGCTGTGTGCGTCCGGTCCGTCTCAGGTAGCGACAGAGCTGCAGTCTCCTGTGGGGATCTGGTCACCGCTGACTCAGGGCTGCCGTCCTCTCACCAATCTGCCTGCCGCTCCCCCGCCGGTTATTCCGGGACGCTCCTCCGTCTCCGATCTTCAGCATCCTCTGTCCTCGCCGGCTGTCAGGTGATTCTGTCTCAATCGCCGGCTGTGTGCGTCTTTACCCTTGCCGGGTTTTCACGCCGGGTGCCTCGCTTTGCGGCTGCTTTGATTGTCGGCGTTAGGGGGAGCGATGCCCCGGTCTGTTGTCCGAGCCGCAGCGGCTGTCTCTCACTCCTCCGCCGGCAGGCAGGGGACTGCGCCAGCAGAGCGGAGCTTTGTGACTCACCCTCTCAGCAGGGTAGGAGAGTCCTCCGGCCACGATGCAGGCAAGCAGGCGGGGGTCTATCCAGCCCGCGGTCCAGTTCACCCCACGGGTCACCACGGCGCACAGGGACAGTTCAGCTCTATTAGTCCGGGTCCCGGAGAGGGAACACAGCCCCAGCCCGCCTCACCCGTCTATAAGGGCCAGAGGGAGATCTGACGTCAGGTCGGCTATGAGGCCCGCGCCATGCGGTGGGGCCGCAAAGTGTCCTAAAAACACCCCCAGACCATCAATATATGCCTCAAAATGTACCCTGAAGGTCGGGCAGCTTATATCCAGGAAGTAGGAGTAAAAAAGGGCACTTTAAATCGCGGATGTATGCCGATTTGAAAGGGTACTTCTCCAGAGCTTGGCAGCTGCACTCCCTACTCCATTGTTGCCTAGGCCACGCCCCCGTGGTCTGTGCTCACTCAGTGGAATTAATGTGCCCTGGCAGCAATCTTCAGAAAGGGTCTCTCTGAAGCCCTTAAAGATGTAATGGTGGGATTTCGCATGCCTGCTGGTCTGAATGAGTCTATGTCTTTGGCTATTCAGATCGATCGGCGCTTGCGTGAGCGTAAAACTGTGCACCATTTGGCGGTACTATCTGAGCATGGGCCTGAGCCTATGCGGTGTGATAGGACTTTGACCAGAGCTGAACGGCAGGAACACAGATGTCAGAATGGGCTGTGTTTTTACTGTGGTGACTCCACTCATGCTATCTCCGATTGTCCTAAGCGCACTAAGCGGTTCGCTAAGTCTGCCACCATTGGTACGGTACAGTCTAAATTTCTTTTGTCCGTTACTCTAATTTGCTCTTTGTCGTCCTATTCTGTTATGGCATTTATGGATTCAGGCGCTGCCCTGAATTTGATGGACTTGGAGTATGCTAGGCGCTGTGGTTTTTTCTTGGAGCCCTTGCAGCATCCCATTCCATTGAGAGGAATTGATGCTACGCCTTTGGCCAAGAATAAGCCTCAGTACTGGACCCAATTGACCATGTGCATGGCTCCTGCTCATCAGGAGGATATCCGTTTTTTGGTGTTACATAATCTGCATGATGTGGTCGTTTTAGGGTTGCCATGGCTACAGGTCCATAATCCAGTGTTGGACTGGAAATCTATGTCTGTGTCCAGCTGGGGTTGCCAGGGGGTACATGGTGATGTTCCATTTTTGTCAATTTCATCTTCTACTCCTTCTGAAGTTCCGGAGTTTTTGTCGGATTATCAGGATGTATTTTATGAGCCCAAAGCCAGTGCCCTACCTCCTCATAGGGATTGCGATTGTGCAATTAATTTGATTCCTGGTAGTAAGTTTCCTAAGGGCCGATTGTTCAATTTATCTGTGCCAGAACACGCCGCTATGCGGAGTTATATAAAGGAATCCTTGGAGAAAGGCCATATTCGCCCATCGTCATCACCGTTGGGAGCAGGGTTCTTTTTTGTGGCCAAGAAGGATGGTTCTTTGAGACCTTGTATTGATTAGCGCCTTCTTAATAAAATTACAGTCAAATTTCAGTATCCTTTGCCGTTGCTGTCTGACTTGTTTGCTCATATTAAAGGGGCTAGTTGGTTTACCAAGATAGACCTTCGAGGGGCGTATAATCTTGTGCGTATTAAATGGGGCGATGAATGGAAAACAGCATTTAATACGCCCGAGGGCCATTTTGAGTACCTGGTGATGCCATTCGGGCTTTCCAATGCTCCATCAGTGTTTCAGTCTTTTATGCATGACATCTTCCGAGAGTACCTGGATAAATTCCTGATTGTGTATTTGGATGATATTTTGGTCTTTTCGGATAATTGGGAGTCTCATGTGAAGCAGGTCAGAATGGTGTTCCAGGTCCTTCGTGCTAATTCCTTGTTTGTGAAGGGGTCAAAGTGTCTCTTTGGAGTTCAGAAGGTTTCATTTTTGGGGTTCATTTTTTCCCCTTCTACTGTCGAGATGGACCCTGTTAAAGTCCAGGCCATTCATGATTGGACTCAGCCGACATCTGTGAAGAGCCTGCAAAAGTTCCTGGGCTTTGCTAATTTTTATCGTCGCTTCATCGCTAATTTTTCTAGTGTTGCTAAACCGTTGACTGATTTGACCAAGAAGGGTGCTGATGTGGTCAATTGGTCTTCTGCGGCCGTGGATGCTTTTCAGGAATTGAAGCGTCATTTTTCTTCTGCCCCTGTGTTGTGCCAGCCAGATGTTTTGCTCCCGTTTCAGGTTGAGGTTGATGCCTCTGAGATTGGGGCAGGGGCTGTTTTGTCGCAAAGAAGTTCTGATGGCTCGGGAATGAAGCCATGTGCTTTCTTTTCTAGAAAGTTTTCGCCTGCTGAGCGCAATTATGATGTTGGTAATCGAGAGTTGTTGGCCATGAAGTGGGCATTCGAGGAGTGGCGTCATTGGCTTGAAGGAGCCAAGCATCGCGTGGTGGTCTTGACAGATCACAAAAATTTGACTTATCTTGAGTCTGCCAAACGGTTGAATCCGAGACAGGCTCGATGGGCGTTGTTTTTCTCCCGTTTTGATTTTGTGGTTTCGTACCTTCCGGGCTCTAAGAATGTGAAGGCTGATGCCCTGTCAAGGAGTTTTGTGCCTGACTCTCCGGGTGTTTCTGAGCCGGCAGGTATTCTCAAAAAGGGGATAATTTTGTCTGCCATCTTCCCTGATTTGCGGCGGGTGCTGCAAAAATTTCAGGCTGATAAACCTGACCGTTGCCCAGCAGGGAAACTGTTTGTCCCTGATAAATGGACTAGCAGAGTTATCTCTGAGCTTCATTGTTCGGTGTTGGCTGGGCATCCTGGAATCTTTGGTATCAGAGATTTGGTGGCTAGATCCTTTTGGTGGCCGTCTTTGTCACGGGATGTGCGTTCTTTTGTGCAGTCCTGTGGGACTTGTGCTCGGGCTAAGCCCTGCTGTTCTCGTGCTAGTGGGTTGCTTTTGCCCTTGCCAGTCCCGAAGAGGCCCTGGACGCATATTTCTATGGATTTTATTTCGGATCTCCCCGTCTCTCAAATGATGTCAGTCATTTGGGTGGTTTGTGATCGCTTTTCTAAGATGGTCCATTTGGTACCCTTGTCTAAATTGCCTTCCTCCTCTGATTTGGTGCCATTGTTTTTCCAGCATGTGGTTCGTTTACATGGCATTCCGGAGAACATCGTTTCAGACAGAGGTTCCCAGTTTGTTTCGAGGTTTTGGCGATCCTTTTGTGCTAGGATGGGCATTGATTTGTCTTTTTCCTCGGCTTTCCATCCTCAGACTAATGGCCAAACCGAACGAACTAATCAGACGTTGGAAACTTATCTGAGATGCTTTGTTTCTGCTGATCAGGATGATTGGGTGTCCTTTTTGCCGTTGGCTGAGTTTGCCCTTAATAATCGGGCCAGCTCGGCTACTTTGGTTTCGCCGTTTTTCTGCAATTCTGGTTTCCATCCTCGTTTCTCTTCAGGGCAGGTTGAGTCTTCGGACTGTCCTGGTGTAGATACTGTGGTGGATAGGTTGCAGCAGATTTGGACTCATGTGGTGGATAATTTGACATTGTCCCAGGAGAAGGCTCAACGTTTCGCTAACCGACGGTGCTGTGTGGGTCCCCGACTTCGTGTTGGGGATTTAGTTTGGTTGTCGTCTCGTTATGTTCCTATGAAGGTTTCCTCTCCTAAGTTTAAGCCTCGTTTCATTGTTTCGTATAAAATTTCCGAGGTTATCAATCCTGTGTCATTTCGTTTGGCCCTTCCGGATTCTTTTGCCATCCATAATGTGTTCCATAGGTCGTTATTGCTGAGATACGTGGCGCCTGTGGTTCCATCCGTTGACCCTCCTGCTCCGGTGTTGGTTGAGGGGGAGTTGGAGTATGTGGTGGAGAAGATTTTGGATTCTCGTATTTCGAGACGGAAACTCCAGTACTTGGTCAAGTGGAAGGGTTATGGTCAGGAGGATAATTCCTGGGTTTTTGCCTCTGATGTTCATGCGGCCGATCTGGTTCGTGCCTTTCATTTGGCTCATCCTGGTCGGCCTGGGGGCTCTCGTGAGGGTTCGGTGACCCCTCCTCAAGGGGGGTACTGTTGTGAATTCGGTTGTCGGGCTCCCTCCTGTGGTCATGAATGGTACTTCGGCTGGTTCTGTCCATGGACTTTCTCTGGTGCCTGTGGGTGTTTCTGAGTTTCCTTCCACAGGTGACGAGGCTAATTCGTTAGTGGGCTGCTCTATTTAACTCCACTTGGATCTTTGCCCCATGCCAGCTGTCAATGTTGTACTATGGCTCTAGTTCGCTCCTGGATCGTTCTGCGTTCCTGTTGCTCCAGCAGAAGCTAAGTTCCTCTGTGCTATTTTGCTTGTTTGCTATTTTTTTCTGTCCAGCTTGCTTTTGTCAATATTACCTTGCTTGCTGGAAGCTCTGGGACGCAGAGGGGCGCCTCCCGCACCGTGAGTCGGTGCGGAAGGTATTTTTCCCTGCACTCTCTGCGTGGTCTTTTGTAGGTTTTTGTGCTGACCGCAAAGTATCCTTTACTATCCTCGGTCTGTTCAGTAAGTCGGGCCTCACTTTGCTAAATCTATTTCATCTCTGTGTTTGTATTTTCATCTTTACTCACAGTCATTATATGTGGGGGGCTGCCTTTTCCTTTGGGGAATTTCTCTGAGGCAAGGTAGGCTTTATTTTTCTATCTTCAGGGCTAGCTAGTTTCTTAGGCTGTGCCGAGTTGCATAGGGAGCGTTAGGCGCAATCCACGGCTATTTCTAGTGTGTTTTGATAGGTTTAGGGATTGCGGTCAGCAGAGTTCCCACGTCCCAGAGCTCGTCCATTATTTGTCCTAACCACCGGATCATAGCACATTGTTAAACACAATTTTTCAGCTTATGTATCATCTACATAATTATGTAACTTTGAGTATACAGACTTTACCTGTACTGAGCATGAGTCTCTGATATCCAGAGTTGTATTTACAGTCCTTTTGGATGCTATTGGAATATTTACCATACATTTGGATACATACATCCTAACACTATAGCTAAGCTGCTATCATCTATTGATATTACTATATAGTGTCTGATATAAAAATGACACAGGCCTGACTGCAAATTCTGAAAGCATAAGCATTGTATCTTTTAAATTGAAGAGAAGACTATTTGAAAATCAGATTACCACATACTATAGATCTTAGCAACTGGAGATGAGCCAAATTTCCCTCAAAAATATGTTGTGTTGGATAAGTTTGCATCAAATCACAATACTGGAAAACTTTAAATTGTTGGGAAAACACGTTAGCTTTTGTAAGGGGAGAAATATGAGAGAGAATAGTGTGAGAGAGATAGAGGAAGGCAGAGAAGAGAGATACATTTACTGTATTTTCTGGCATATAAGACTACTTTTTAACCCCTGAAAATATTCTCAAAAGTCGGGTGTCGTCTTATACGCCAGGTGTTGTCTTATAGGGCAGATGCGGAGTAATCTGCGGTCGCTGCATATTGTGGGGGGAGCGGTCCCAATGACGAGGTTAGGGGGCGCCTCACCGGGAAGGTGTAAGTGAAGCAGAGGCAGAGAAGGAGATAATAGGATACAAGGGCGAGCCAGATGAGTGAAAGAGGAGTGTTTTTCTAGGCACAGCATTGCACTCTCTCTTTTTTGCATACCCCTGGCATCCCAGACGCTGACAGTTTGCTTCACTTACACCTTCCTGGTGAGGTGCTCCCTCACTTCGTCATTGGGACCACTCCCCCCCCACTATATATGTCGACCGCAGATTGCTGCGCACCCACCCTATAAGACGACACCCGGCATATAAGACAACCCCCGACTTTTGAGAAGATTTTATATTTTAACTGGAAAAGTTGGGGGTCGTCTTATACGCCCAGTCGTCTTATACACCGGAAAATACATTCCCCATATCCAGAGAGTCTGGACGGTCGACGGCCAGTCTAGCACCTGGTTGTGCTCCACTGGGACCTGAATATCTCTAATAACTTAGGTATGATACACTCAAAAAACCTAAGATATCCCCTGTAATGTAATAGCTGCAGGGTATTGTGGGAAAGCTGGCTCGGCCTTGGAAAACATAATTAGACCGCTCTCTGAAGTTCAGTAGTCTGGGAAATGGTGCAAAGCATGATTTTTTTTTGCCAATCCCACAAATGAAATTTCAAAAAGTTACAATATTTGTGCAATTGGAAATTTCAGGAAATTTTACTCTAAAGGCACCTTCACACTGATCAACTTAACAACGATATCGATAGCTATCCGTGACGTTGCAGCGTCCTGGATAGCGATATCGTTGTGTTTGACACGCAGCAGCGATCTGGATCCTGCTGTGACATCGTTGGTCGGAGCAGAAAGGCCAGAACTTTATTTCGTCGCTGGATCTCCCGCAGACATCGCTAAATCGGCGTGTGTGACGCCGATTCAGCGATGTCTTCACTAGTAACGAGGGTAAATATCGGGTTACTAAGCGCAGGGCCGCGCTTAGTAACCCGATATTTACCCTGGTTACCATTGTAAATGTAAAAAAAAAAACACTACATACTCACATTCCGGTGTCTGTCCCCCGGCGTTCTGCTTCCCTGCACTCCTCCTGCATCCTGTGTCAGCGTCGGCTGGCCGTAAACCAGAGCACAGCGGTGACGTCACCGCTCTGCTTTAAGGCCAGCACTTACACAGTGCAGGGAAGCAGAACACCGGGGGACGCGACAGACACCGGAATGTAAGCATGTAGTGTTTTTTTTTTTTTACATTTACACTGGTAACCAGGGTAAACATCGGGTTACTAAGTGCGGCCCTGCGCTTAGTAACCCGGTGTTTACCCTGGTTACCCGGGGACCTCGGCATCGTTGGTCGCTGGAGAGCTGTCTGTGTGACAGCTCTCCAGCGACCACACAGGGACGCTGCAGCGATCGGCATCGTTGTCTAGATCGCTGCAGGGTCGCTAAATGTGACGGTAGCTTTAGTTGATCCTGCTATCAAGTATTATTGCCAGGGGATGTAGCAGTTGCTGCAAGTGGAATGCGATATCAAATGATGCCCATTCAAGTGGTCATAGGGCATACAAAATGAAAATGTCCCAATGGATCAGCAATGTAAACATGTATTCTAATACACAGTTGATAATATATAAACTAAAAAGCACATGACAGGTACTGGACAAAATGAGACAGAATATAACATGTAAATCACATCCACAAGATTTTTTACAGTTTATAGCTACACGATCCATGGGCAGTATGTATCAGACATGTATGTTTCACTCTGAAAGGCTGCAGAGTTTTAGAGAAAAACATTCTTTCGAAAGCCACCAGGAATCAATATGCACAGGAGATTAGTCAGACAGGTTGGTCCCTGGCTCCTTCTCCCCACTCTCTCCTTGAGTCTTGAGTCTCTGTGTGTATAGAGGAGACTTCTCAGTCTCTTGCAGAGGGCAACGAGAAGCCACCAGAGATGTTCCTTTCCAACAAGCCTCCAGTGTGACTTAGTCCCCAATGGCTTTTAAATTATTACTTTCTCTGAAACGTACATGGCTGAAATAATAAAGTAAATGCCTGATACATGCTGCCTGTGGATCAGGAAGTACATATCAGCTGTTAATACGGGCATCACTAGGCACTTTGATTCAGGGCTAACACTCAAAAACATAAGTGCAAAGCTTGGAATTTCTATGGCTGCACTTTTCAATTTTAAATAAAGTATTTAAGTGTTTTAAATATTTTATTCAAGTACAAGCTACTGCGATGCTGGGTAGCTCGGCAGCACTGACATTCTGGCCTCTGTCCATATATGCAGGTTGCTCCTCATCTGTCTCATACTCTACTCAGCAATCCGTGAAGAGCAGGATATGAGCAAACAGATCCATGGACTCTTCATTAGCAGCAAGAGCTGAGGATTACTGCGAATGCGTACTGCTGCCTGTCTGTTTCTTCAGAGCAGAAATGGCAGCCCAAACAGAAAGTAGAATCAGTGCTTTAGTAACTGTAATTCTGGGCTCTGTGTTCTCTGTTCTGTGGAGTATTAGATTTCATATCCACATAAAGCACCATTCAAGCTCAGAGCTCCGAAAACAGTCACTTATCACTGTTTGTAATCTCTGACAGCTATACCACAGGTCACCATTACTGTGCTGAATCCAAGCTAGGACTGGCCCTTGATCCTATTTCATATGCAGTATCATCTGTGTTATTTGTGGTGTTACATAGGATTGCAGGTAACATCTTTTATTAATATAGCACACACTCACTCACGGGTAACGGAAAAAGCAAAGAACTTCTACAGGAAGATAATGCACCCACAGCAACTGCACCCTGTATAGACTAAAACACCCTAACCACAAAACTAAAAAATACTACCTTCGATCTAGCTCCCTAAATGTCCATCAAGGCAGAAGCAAAAGAAAAGGACAACTTAGCATCCAATTTTTTACAGAATGCCCTCCAGAACATAGCCACAAACTGCACACCTCTGTCAGACACCACATTAATTGGTACCCCATGCAGATGGACCACGTGTTGTGCAAACAGCCTGGGCAAGGTTTCATCAGAGGGTAGTGCAGACAAGGGTACAAAGTGAGCATGCTTAGAAAACCTGCCCACCACCACCCATATCACGTTATTACCCCTGGAAGGAAGGAGATTGGTGATAAAATCCATGGACAAATGAGTCCATTGGCGATCAGGAGCTGGCAAAGGCTCTAGCTCCGACGAGACATCAGCCACCACTCGGGTCAAAGAATGCAGGATGGTGGTTTCCACCACTCGGGTCAAAGAATGCAGGATGATGGTTTGGGGACCACATTGACATTTTTGGACTCAGGACGAAAAGTAATGGAAAACTGAAACCGTGAAAAAAAAAGCGACCAGCGGGCATGTCTGAGAGTTATTCTTTTAGCAGACTCAATATAGGCTAAGTTTTTATGATCAGTGAATACAGTGATAGGATGGGCCGCCCCTTCCAAAAAATGCCTTCATTCTTCAAATGCCAATTTGACCGCGAGAAGTTCTCTGTTGCTCTCTTCATAATTTCTCTCAGTTGAAGAAAACTTCTTGGAAAAGAAGGCACATGGCTTGAGATTGGTCAAAGTGGCAAGTCCCTGAGGCAATACTGCTCCCACCCCTACCTTAGAAGCATACACCTCTACAATAAAAGGTTTAGATGGATCCGGCTGCACCAATATCGGAGCAGACATAAAAGACCTTTTCAACATCAAAAAGGATTCTTTGGCAGACACAGACCAATTTTTTATATCCGCACCCTTGCATGTAAAATCAGTAAGCGGCTTGACCACCTGTGTAAAACCCCCAATAAATTTTTGATAGCATTTGGCGAATCCCAAGAAGCGCTGGAGCCCATTAATGTATCAGGGTTGAACCCAGCCAACAATAGCCTGCACCTTCTTGGGATCAATGCAAAACCCCTCACTGGACACAATCAGGCCTAAAAAAGACAACTCCTGTACAAAAAATGAACATTTCTCCAATTTAGCAAAAACAGTTGATTTTCCCTGAGTCTTTGGAGAACTATATGTAAACGAAAATGTCATCAAGGTAGATCACAACAAAATGACCAATGAGATCAGAAAACACCACATTAATAACATTTTGAAATATAACAGGAGTGTTAGTAAGATTAAACGGCATAACAAGGTTTTCAAATCAGTCACTTGCTGCTGAGACTGAGCAAGGGCTCTCTGTTCAACATTCAGTTTTTGCATCATCTGAGTCAGACTATTCACCTGCTCTGAGAGGGTGCACATTGGATCCATAACACCCCTGGTAAGAAAAAAAAAATACTCACAGGAGAAACTTAAGGGTCAGTGATAATATCAGCAACACCACACTGCACTGGCTCACTGAGCCAGTGTGCGTGTCCTGAATTGAACAAATTATGCTGAAAGATACCTGTGGAGTGGGGTAGCAGCAGTGGAGATGCGTGCTTTAGGTAAACAGGACCTGAAGCACATGACTGCTGGGGGAGTGTCTGGGGTGAAGACAAGCCCTGGCGCTCCGGAGACAGGTGCTTGGGCTAGAGAAGCCCAGAGAGTAGTCAGGCAGTCATGGGTCTAAGCCAAGAGATGGCACAGTACAGGAGGGGCAAGACAGAGATGTGGTCAGTCACAAAGCAGAGTCTGGAAACCTGAGATAGCAGCGCAGTACAGGCAGGAGCAAAGTAACAAGAGGTCAAGGACAGGCAAAGGTCATAACAGAGAGGCAAAACAAGAACAGAGTCAGCCGCAATATCATAAACAGGAATGAACCAGGTCATACACGAGCAAACATACACAGGCAGACAGTATCCACAGAAACACAGGGGTCAGGAACTAAGCCAAGGTCAAAAGTATCACTGACAACTGACAGAGCCCAAATGAGGCTATTTAAAGCCCTCCCAGAACCAGAGAGAGGCCAAAAGCATTAACCCCTGCAGCACTAAGCCAGAATTCACATAAAGACCATGACATGGCCTCAATTCACCCTCCGTACAAATTTTAGAATGGCATGCCAGCAATCATCCATGCATGAGGTGTCAGGGTCTGAGCCGGCATTTACAGCTTTGAAATGAACGTCAAATTAAGACGAGGTGGGTGAGGTGTAGGCTTGCTGTGCTGGCAGCCCTAAAACTACATGCAACAGCTCAACCCGCTTTCATGCTCAGCCATAGTGTTGAGCGATACCGTCCGATACTTGAAAGTATCGGTATCGGATAGTATCGGCCGATACCCGAAAAATATCGGATATCGCCGATACCAATATCCGATACCAATACAAGTCAATGGGACATCAAGTATCGGAAGGTATTCTCATGGTTCCCAGGGTCTGAAGGAGAGGAAACTCTCCTTCAGGCCCTGGGATCCATAGCGATGTGTAAAATAAAGAATTAAAATAAAAAATATTGATATATTTACCTCTCCGGCGGCCCCTGAACTCAGCGCGGGTAACCGGCAGGCTTCTTTGTTCAAAATTAGCGCTTTTAGGACCTGAGAATCACGTCCCGGCTTCTGATTGGTCGCGGGACGCCCATGTGACCGCCACGCAACCAATCACAAGCCGCGACGTCACCGCAAGCTATTAACGCGCTCATTTTTAAAAATGAGCGCGTTAATGACTTTCAAAGACGTAGCGGCTTGTGATTGGTCGCGTGGCTGCGACCAATCACAAGCCGCTACGTCTTTGAAAGTCATTAACGCGCTCATTTTTAAAAATGAGCGCGTTAATAGCTTGCGGTGACGTCGCGGCTTGTGATTGGACGCGGCCACGCGACCAATCACAAGCCGCTACGTCTTTGAAAGTCATTAACGCGCTCATTTTTAAAAATGAGCGCGTTAATAGCTTGCGGTGACGTCGCGGCTTGTGATTGGTCGCGGCCACGCGACCAATCACAAGCCGCTACGTCTTTGAAAGCCATTAACGCGCTCATTTTTAAAAATGAGCGCGTTAATAGCTTGCGGTGACGTCGCGGCTTGTGATTGGTCGCGGCCACGCGACCAATCACAAGCCGCTACGTCTTTGAAAGCCATTAACGCGCTCATTTTTAAAAATGAGCGCGTTAATAGCTTGCGGTGACGTCGCGGCTTGTGATTGGTCGCGGCCACGCGACCAATCACAAGCCGCTGCGTCTTTGAAAGCCATTAACGCGCTCATTTTTAAAAATGAGCGCGTTAATAGCTTGCGATGACGTCGCGGCTTGTGATTGGTCGCGTGGCCGCGACCAATCACAAGCCGCTACGTCTTTGAAAGTCATTAACGCGCTCATTTTTAAAAATGAGCGCGTTAATAGCTTGCGGTGACGTCGCGGCTTGTGATTGGTCGCGGCCACGCGACCAATCACAAGCCGCTACGTCTTTGAAAGCCATTAACGCGCTCATTTTTAAAAATGAGCGCGTTAATAGCTTGCGGTGACGTCGCGGCTTGTGATTGGTCGCGGCCACGCGACCAATCACAAGCCGCTACGTCTTTGAAAGCCATTAACGCGCTCATTTTTAAAAATGAGCGCGTTAATAGCTTGCGGTGACGTCGCGGCTTGTGATTGGTCGCGTGGCGGTCACATGGGCGGCCCGCGACCAATCAGAAGCCGGGACGTGATTCTCAGGTCCTAAAAGCGCTGATTTTGAACAACGAAGCCTGCCGGTTACCCGCGCTGAGTCCAGGGGCCGCCGGAGAGGTAAATATATCAATATTTTTTATTTTAATTCTTTATTTTACACATCTCTATGTATCCGATACCGATACCCGATACCACAAAAGTATCGGATCTCGGTATCGGAATTCCGATACCGCAAGTATCGGCCGATACCCGATACTTGCGGTATCGGAATGCTCAACACTACTCAGCCACACTCAGTTGGCACAAATATCAGTTTCGCAGTCTACTATTGTCAGAAAAATGTAAGGATAGTAACAGGGTTAGTTGACTCAAAGGTAGCGGAGGCCTGACGGTCTCAGAGACCTACTGCTACAGGCAACACGAATGAAGGAGACCCAACCAAAGGCCTACACATTTCCAAAAATTAGTGGCAGACACCAACAAAGAGACATCAATTCCACCACAGTAAAAATAGTATAATAGGGAGTGACATCTCTTCCACTACAGTCAATCCAGCAGATGGACATCCAACCAGGAGTGTTCACATATCCAGAACTTAGTGGCAGACATCAACAAAGTGGCATCAATTTCACCACAGTAGAAATAGTATAATAGGGAGCAACATCTCTTCCACTACAGCCAACCCAGCAGATGAACACCCAACCAGGAGTGCACACATTTCCAAAAATTAGGGCCTGACACCACCAAAGTGGCATCAATTTCACAAGACTAAAAATAGTATAATAGTGACCGACACATCTTCCACTACAACCAACAAAGCAGATGGACACCCAACCAGGATTGTTCACATTTCCAAAAATTAGTGGCAGACACCAAATAAAGTGGCATCAACTTCACAAGAGTAGAAATAGTATAATACATTTCACAAGAGTAGAAATACTATAATAAGGACTGACACATCTTCCACTACAGCCAACGTAGCAGATGGTCACCCAACCAGGAGTGTTCACATTTTCATAAATTAGTGGCAGACACCAACAAAGTGGCATAAATTTCACCACAGTAGAAATAGTAAAATAGGGAGCGATATCTCTTCCACTACTGCCAACCCATTACATGGACACCTAACCAGGAGTGTTCACATTTCGAAAAATTAGGGCCTGACACCACCAAAGCAGCCAATGACACCAGCTCTTGTGTCAGGAAATTGTGGATGGTTCCTGCGCCTTGATTGGCTAAACGCAATGTGCACACAGTAAATTAGAAGAAAAAAATAAAAATTAAAGCTTACAAGCACCTCACTCCTCTGAGCTCTCCCCACACTCTACCCTCATCAAACATCTTCCCCACGCTCATCATACACCACCATTATCATCGTAGCCAAAGTACTAAAAATACTTTAATGGCAATGCTTCCGATTTTCCCGCTTTTATACAATTTTGCCTTTGTTTACAATAAGGAATCCGAATGTGCCATATTCATGCCGAATTGATGTTTAGCCATCAATTTTTCAACAAATTTGCTCATCACTAATGTCAAGTAAATCTGAAACACAATTTTCTGTAGTGAGAATCCTGTTAAACATTTTACATTACTATGATGCTTAACTGCACTAAGGTTGTAAAATCATTAAAAACAGTAAACAGACATTTTACATTACTATTATGCTTAACTGTACTAAGGTTGTAAAATCATTAAAAACAGTAAGTGCTCAAGTTATGATGACCTTAAAGGAAACCTGTCAGCTTATTCATGCTGCCAAAACCGCTGGCAGCATGAACTGTAGCCTAGCCTCACAATTGCAGCCAGGTATATCATTCTTCTGACATGCTTCAGTGTTTCAGAGAAAATATATTTTGAAGATCTGGCCAGGGATCATAGCTGGAGAACAGAGTAGTTCAAGTCTTCCCCGGCCAGCATTTCCTAGCGCCACTGTAGGTGATTGACAGGTCTCCCCTTGTATGTACATGGTAAGAAACCTGTCAATCACCTCCAGCAGGGCTGGAAAAGCCAGCTTGGAGCACAGCTATACTAGTCTGATCTCTGGTTATAGTCTCCAGGTTCCCTGTAAAAATAACAGCAATCTGTAAGCATATATATATGATGGGATAAAAAACATGACTCTGAACATTTACAGCTATATCTTGTACAATGCATTTTACCAGTATCATAAAGGTTATCCTGACTCACACTGCCTCCTACAGAAGGTTATCTCACTGAAGATTAAGATAACCTAACAACGCACAAGTCCTTGACCGATGTCAAATTAGGTGTCAAATTGGAATTTTTTGGTTGTTAAAATTCCAGTTAAATCTGAGTCATTTGAGATGAGTTATTAAGGCAAAGTGAAAAGTTCATCAGTGGCTTTGGGCTATAAAAAAGTAACCTACTTGAACCCACTTGGATCCAGGGAGGCAGCTTATTGCATTGCACAGAAAAAGGAGTCGTCACCACCATTATACCAGCTACCGGACAACAGCCGCCTGTGATTGGCTGCAGTGGTCAAGTTTGTTATTTTTCCGAGCTCCAAGCCATCGGGTGAACTTTTTATTTTGTCCGGACAACCCTTCTAGCGTTTATTAGATCTGTAAATAGCCAAAAAGTATTAGGACAGACCTCATAATCAATGTATACAGGTTTTTCATTCAGTCCCATTGCAATAGGTATATAAGATCAAGCTCCTCGCCATACAGTCTGCCTTTATGAATAAATAGTTCATCTCTAAAGAGCTCGCTGAATTTAACTAACCGTAATTGGATGCCAACTGGGCAACAAGGGCAACATGGGAAATTTCTTTTCTCAAAAATTTTCAGTGATCAACGGTGAGTGATATTATTGAAAAGTGCAAACTTAGGGTGCACAGCAGCTTAGCCATAAGGTGCAGAGTGCTGCCAAGTGCTGAAACACATAGTGCAAAAAGTCAGCAATACTCTGCTTTTTTCATAGCAGCGGAGTTACAAACCTCCCCTGACATTAGTATCAGCACAAAAACTGAAGCTTCATGATATGGGCTTCCCTGCAAGCTTCATGTAAGCCTTACACCATTCCAACAGCCTTGGTTGGAATAGTGTAAAGCCGCCACCAATGGACTCTGGAGCAGTGGAAACATGTTCTGAGGAGTGATGAATCGCTGTTCTCCATTTGGAAGTCTGACGGTCAAGTCTAGGTTTGGCAAATGCCATGGGAAAGTTACTTACCTAACTGCATTGAGTCAGCTGTAGATTTAGATTTTGTTGGAGGAGAAATATGGTATTGCTGTTGTTTTTTCAGAGGTTAGTTCCAGTAAAGGGAAATACTAATTCTTCAGCATGTGAACAAATTTTGGACAATTTCTTTACTTCTATTTGCTTGGACAATTTCACTCACACTACTTGGCTTTGAACTGCCTGAATCCATTTTTTGGTATTGCATGTGTTTAACAAGGGTGATTTTTCTATCAGTAATGGTCTTATACTTGGTGATACAAAAGTATAAACCAGCATCCATCAATGAATAAATCCATAATCAATCCAGTAGAACAGTAATGAATTGGGGGAAATGTCCCAGTGTCCCCAGAGATCAGGACTTTATCTGTGTCAACTGTGTCCTCTAATATCTGTAGCACGGCAGTGTCTCTTCCACTGTAAAGGCCCGTTCACATTAAGCGACGCTGCAGCGATACCGACAACGATCCGGATCGCTGCAGCGTCGCTGTTTGGTGGCTGGAGAGCTGTCACACAGACCGCTCTCCAGCGACCAACGATGCCGGTAACCAGGGTAAACTTCGGGTAACTAAGCGCAGGGCCGCGCTTAGTAACCCGATGTTTACCCTGGTTACCATGCTAAAAGTAAAAAAAAACAAACACTAGATACTTACCTACAGCCGTCTGTCCTCCAGCGCTGCGCTCTGCTTCTCTGCTCTCCTCCTGTACTGTCTGGGAGCCGGAAAGCAGAGCGGTGACGTCACCGCTCTGCTTTCCGGCTCACAGCCAGTACAGGAAGAGTGCAGAGCACAGCGCTGGAGGACAGACAGCGGTAGGTAAGTATCTAGTGTTTGTTTTTTTTTACTTTTAGCATGGTAACCAGGGTAAACATCGGGTTACTATGCGCGGCCCTGCGCTTAGTTACCCGATGTTTACCCTGGTTACCAGTGAAGACATCACTGGATCGGTGTCACATACGCCGATCCAGCGATGTCAGCAGGAGTCCAGCGACGAAATAAAGTTCTGGACTTTATTCAGCGACCAACGATCTCCCAGCAGGGGCCTGATCGTTGGTCGCTGTCACACATAACGATTTCATTAACGATATCGTTGCTACGTCACAAATAGCAACGATATCGTTAACAATATCGTTATGTGTGAAGGTACCTTAAGTGCAGGCTTAGATGAATAGGATTATTGTGCACAGAGCCTGCAAGTAGAGGTGCTGGTAGATGGGATGTCGAATACCCAGAAAAAATGTAAGAAAATCAATGCACACTCTAATTTCAAAAGGCAGTAAAAGATTTATCATGATGAACCCTATAATTTCATGTACTTTCTACTGATTCAGTTGCAGATGTGGCATGTATATTTCCATGTACTCCTGTAACTGCGGGTGTGCTCAGCTTCAGGCTAGAACAGCGAATTTTAGAAGGGGAGATGATATGGTATAACAGTGAGTATGTAGATAATGCTGTAAGTAGTAAGTACTAATACGCTAGTGATACTCACTGGCTGGTCTTCTGGTGTTGAAGGGTTGTATGGCGTGCCTGAAATCCCAGGAGATAGCTGGTGTGTTGTGAGTGAAGACCGCTGGACCGAAAGTGGATGGCGTGCGGCCACTGAGCTGGGAGCCTGCAGGTCCTCGCGTGCTCCGGTCAGAAGCAACACTGAGGACGCCGCGAGAAAGGAGGGGACGGAGTTACTGGAGTGACGTCAACAGTCGGGGGGAAAGGACGCAGGAGGGTCTCTAAACCACTTTTCTGCACATCTATCCTTTCCCCCTATTTGTGTAGTATACACAGAAAGGACCCACGAATTACACTCTTCAGTATTCATCAAAACATCTATTGTGATCATAGTAAGTCCAACTGTATTAGTACTACTATATTGTTTCACCAGTGTCGCCTTTCACGATATTATCTGCATATAGAAGAGCGCGGAGAATATATAAAACGTTCTGATCCTTTGTTTATATACAGCTCTGGCAAAAATTACGAGACCACCATATCAAAACTTTATCATGGGCAGCCCAATCTCCAGACCTGCACCCCATTGAAAACCTCTGAAATGTAATCAAGAGGATGATGGATAGTCACAAGCCATCAAACAAAGAAGAACTGATTACATTTTTGCACCAGAAGCAGTGTGAAAGACTGGTGGAAAGCATGCCAAGATGTATGAAAGTTGTGACTAAAAATCATGGTTATTCCACAAAATATTGATTTCTGAACCCTTCCTGAGTTAAAACATTAGTATTGTTGTTTCTAAATAATTATGAACTTGTTTTCTTTGCATTATTTGAAGTCTGAAAGCACTGTTTTTTTTTAATTTTGACCATTTCTCCTTTTCAGAAAAAAAATAAAAAATGTATTGCTTGGAAATTCTGTGACATGTTGTCAGCAGTTTTTAGAATAAAAGAACAATTTACAATTTACTCAAAAATATACCTATAAAGAGAAAAATCAAAGAAACTGAACATTTTGCAGTGGTCTCTTAATGTTTGCCAGAGCTGTATATACACTGCTCAAAAAAATAAAGGGAACACTAAAATCTTACATCCTAGATATCACTGAATGAAATATTCCAGTTGTAAATCTTTATTCATTACATAGTGGAATGTGTTGAGAACAATAAAACCTAAAAATGATCAACATAAATCACAACTAATATCCCACAGAGGTCTGGAGTTGGAATGATGCTCAAAATGAAAGTGGAAGATGAAGTTACAGGCTGATCCAACTTCAGTGGAAATGCCTCAAGACAAGAAAATGATGCTCAGCAGTGTGTGTGGCCTCCACATGCCTGTATGATCTCCCTACAACGCCTGGGCTTGCTCCTGATGAGGCGGCGGTTGGTCTCCTGAGGGATCTCCTACCAGACCTGGACTAAAGCATCCGCCAACTCCCGAACAGTCTGTGGTGCAACGTGACATTGGTGGATGGTGCGAGACATGATGTCCCAGATGTGTTCAATCGGATTCAGGTCTGGGGAACGATTGCGCCACTCCATAGCTTCAATGCCTTCATCTTGCTGGAACTGGTGACACACTCCAGCCACATGAGGTCTGACATTGTCATACATTAGGAGGAACCCAGGGCCAACTGCACCAGCATTTGGTCTCACATGGGGTCTGAGGATCTCATCTCGGTACCTAATGGCTGTCAGGCTACCTCTGGCGAGCACATGGAGGACTATGCGGCCCTCCAAAGAAATGCCACCCACACCATTACTGACCCACTGCCAAACCGGTCATGCTGAAGGATGTTCCAGACAGCAGATCGTTCTCCACAGCGTCTCCAGACTTTGTCATGTCTGTCACATGTGCTCAGTGTGAACCCTCTTTCATCTGTGAAGAGCACAGGGAGCCAGTGGCGAATTTGCCAATCCTGGTGTTCTGTGGCAAATGCCAAGTGTCCTGCACGGTGTTGGAATGTGAACAGAGTCCCCATCTGTTGACGTTGGGCACTCAGACCATCTTCATGGAGTCGGTTTGTGCAGATACATGCGAATTTGTGGCCTGCTGGAGGTCATTTTGCAGGGCTCTGGCAGTGCTTCTCCTTTTTTTGTCCTTGCACAAAGGCTGAGGTAGTGGTCCTGCTGCTGGGTTGTTGCCCTCCTATGGCCCCCTCCACATCTCCTGGTGTACTGGCCTGTCTTCTGGTAGTGCCTCCAGCCTCTGGACACTATGCTGACAGACACAGCAAACCTTCTTGTTACAGCTCGCATTGATGTGCCATCCTGGATGATCTGCACTACCTGAGCCACTTGTGTGGGTTGTAGAGTCCATCTCATGCTACCATGAGTATGAAAGCACAACCAACATTCAAAAGTAACCAAAACATCAGCCAGGAAACATTGGTACTCTACTGACATGTTGTGTCCTCACCTGCAGAACCACTCCTTTATTGAGTGTGTCTTGATAATTGCCAATAATTTCAATCTGTTGTCTATTCCATTTGCACAACAGCATGTGAAATTTATTGTCAAACATTGTTGCTTCCTAAGTGGACAGTTTGATTTCCAAAAAGTTTGATTTACTGGGAGTTATATTCTGTTGTTTAAGTGTTCCCTTTATTTTTTTGAGCAGTGTATATATAAAGCTGTGATAAAAAATCATGGTTATTCCACAAAATATTGATTTATGATCTCTTCCTGTGTTAAAAACATTACTATTGCTGTTTCTAAATGATTATGAACTTGTCTTTTTTGCATTATTTGAGGTCTGAAAGCACTGGCCTTTTTTAATTTTGACCATTTTTCTTTGTCAGAAACAAAATACAAAAATTATTGCTTGGAAATTCGGAGACATGTCAGAAGTTTATAGAATAAAAGAACAATTTACATTTTACTCAAAAATATACCTATAAAGAGAAAAATCAGACAAACTGAACATTTTGCAGTTCTCTCTTAATTTTTGCCAGAGCTATATATCTATATATATAATTGTCTAAGGGTTTTTCCGTCTGTCTGTCTTTCTGTCTGTCTGTCTTTCTGTCTGTCTGTCCTGGAAATCCCGCGTCTCTGATTGGTCGAGGCCGCCAGGCGTCGACCAATCAGCAACGGGCACAGTATCGACGTAGAAATCCCGCCTCGACCAATCAGTGACCGGCACAGCGACGATGATGTCATAAAGGACGTAGACATCCCGCGTCTGTGATTGGTCGAGGCTGCCAACGTCGATACTGTGCCCGTCGCTGAATCAGAAATGTGGGATTTCGATACTGTGCCCGTTGCTGATTGGTCGAGGCCTGGCGGCCTCGTCCAATCAGATGCGGTATGTCTATGTCCTTTATGACATCATCGTCGCTGTGCCCGTTGCTGATCATCGTCGCTGTGCCCGTTGGTCGCTGGCGGCCTCGACCAATCAGAGACACGGGATGTCTACGTCCTTTATGACATCATCGTCGCTGTGCCGGTCGCTGATTGGTCGAGGCCGCCAGGCCTCGACCAATCAGAGACGTGGGATTTCCAGGACAGACAGACAGACAGACAGAAAGACAGACAGACAGAAAGACAGACAGACGGAAAAACCCTTAGACAATTATATGTATAGATATACATATATATGTCAAGATTGGGAGAAGAGGGTTGCATTGACAATCTAACACAATGGGCAGCACTTTGAACACATTTTATAAGTGGTCATAAACTTCCCATTGGGACCCTCTTCCCATTGAAAAAATGAAAGTTGGATTAAAAATGGCTGACTTCAAAATGGCCACCATGATCACCGTCCATCTTGAAAAGTTTCCCCCTCCCATATACTAATCTGCCACAGACAGGAAGTCATTACCTCCTCCCATTGGCACCCGTGTCACATGACTGCGGGTGGCAATGGGTTGGAATGACAACCTGGGGTCAGCAGGAGACCTCTGTGATTGTCATTGCTGTATCGCTATAATCGCCACCTGGTGGTCGGCGCTCATAGCAAGTCAGCATATCTGCTACATAGAGCAGAACTGAAGCCCTGCTCTATATAGCAGAGGTGATAGGACAAGTGCAGCTTCTAGTATCCCATTGAGACTATTGAAGCAAGTAAAAAGTAAAAAAAAAGTTTTTAATGATATAAGAAAAAATAAACAAAATATAAAAGTTCAAATCACCCTCTTTTCGCCCCATTCAAAATAAAATAATAAACAAAAATACATTTTACACATATTTAGTATCTCTGCTTTCAGAATCGCCTGATCTATCAATTTAAAAAATAATTATTCCAATCAGTAACCAGTGTTACGAGAAAAAAAATCAAAATGACAGAATTACGTTTTTTTGGTCGCTGCAACATTGCAATAAAATGCAATAACAGGCAATCAAAAGTATGCACACAAAAATGGTATAAAAAAACCTCAGATGGTAGTGTCAAAAATAAGCCCTCACCTGGCCCCTGATCCCGTAAAATGGAGATGCTACGGGTCTCTGAAAATGGCAACTTTTTTTTTACAAAATTTTAATTTTTTTTCACCACTTAGATAAATAAGAACCTAGACATGTTTGGTGTCTATGAAGTCGTAATCACCAAGAGAATCATATTTGCAGGTCAGTTTTGGCATTTAGTGAACCTAGGACAAAAGCCAAACAAAAAACAAGTGTGGGATTGCACTTTTTTTGCAATTTCATCGCACTTGGAATTTTTTTCTTGTTTTCCATTACACAGCATGGTAAATCCAATGGTGTCTTTCAAAAGTACAACTCGTCCCACAAAAAACAAGCCCTCACATGGCCATTTTGAGCAAATAAATAAAAAAAGTTATGGCTCTGGGAAGAAGGGGAGCACAAAATGAAAATGCAAAACCAAAAATTCCTCTGGTCGTTAAGGGGTTAAGGTCTGAAGCTTTGATCAAAGTTATCTGAACACACAAATCTCCCAGAGTGCCATAACTTTTGCATTGGCACATTTTGCTTTTTGTAATCTTTAAAATGAAAAAAAAAAAAAAAGACTATATACATATACAGTGGGTATGGAAAGTATTCAGACCCCTTTAAATTGTTCACTCTTTGTTTCATTGCAGCCATTTGGTAAAGTCAATAAAGCTCATTATTTTCTCACTAATGTACACTCTGCACCCCATCTTGACTGAAAAAAACAGAAATGTGGTAATTTTTGCAAATTTATTGAAAAATAAACGCTGAAATAGTGATGAGCGAGTGTACTCGTTGCTCGAGTTTTCCCGAGCACGCTCAGGTGGTCTCCGAGTATTTGTAACTGCTCGGAGATTTCGTTTTTCTTTGCGAAACTGCATGATTTACAGCTGCTAGCCAGCCTGAGTATATGTGGGGGTTGCCTGGTTGCTAGGGAATCCCGACATGTAATCATGCTAACAGTCACAAATCATGCAGCTGCTGCGACTAAAACTAAATCTCCGAGCACTTACAAATACTCGGAGATCACCCGAAAACCCGAGCAACGAGTACACGCGCTCATCACTAATTCAGACCATTTGCTCGGGATTGAGTAGAAACACTCTTTTGAGCTAGTACAGCCATGAGCCTTCTTTGGAATGATGCAACAAGTTTTTCACACCAGGATTTGGGATCCTCTGCCATTCTTCCTTGCAGATTCTCTCCAATTCCATCAGGTTGTATAGTGAACATTGGTGGACAGCCATTTTCAGGTCTCCCCAGAAATGCTCAATTTGGTTTAGGTCAGGGCTATGGCTGGTTCAGTCAAGAATGGTCACAGAGCTGTTCTGAAGCCACTCCTTTGTTATTTTTGCTCTGAGCTTAGGATCATTGTCTTGTTAGAAGGTGAACCTTCGGTCATATATGAGGTCCAGAGCATTCTGGAAGAGGTTTTCATCCAGGATATCTCTGTGCTTGGCCACATAAATGTTTCCTTCAATGACAACCAGTTGTCGTGTCCATGCAGCTGAAAAACAACCCCATAGCATGATGCTGCCACCACCATGTTTCACTGTTGGGATTGTATTGGGCAGATGATGAGCAGTGCCTTGTTTTCTCCACACATACCTCTTACAATTATCACCAAAAAGGTCTATCTCTGTCTCATCAGTCCAGAGAATCGTATTTCTCATAATCTGGGAGTCCTTCATGTGTTTTTTAGCAAACTCTATGCGGGCTTTCATATGTCTTGCACTGAGGAGAAGCTTTTGTCGGGCCACTCTACCATAAAGGCCTGACTGGTGGAGGGCTGCAGTGATAGCTGACTTTGCAGAACTTTGTCCTATCTACCTACTGCATCTCTGTAGCTCAGTCACAGTTATATGGTTCTTCTTTACCTCTCTCACCAAGGCTCTTCTCTCACGATTGCTCAGTTTTGCTGGACGGTCAGGTCTAGGAAGACTTCTGGTGGTCCCAAACTTCTTCCATTTAAGGATTATGGAGCCCACTGTGCTCTTAGGATCCTTGAGTACTGCAGAAATTCTGTTGTAACCTTGGCCAGATCTGTGCCTTGCCACAATTCTGTCTCTGAGCTCCTTGGCCAGTTTCTTTGACTTCATGATTCTCATTTGGTCTGACATGCACTTTGAGCTGTGAGGTCTTATATAGACAGGTGTGCGCCTTTCCAAAGCAAGTCCTATCAATTTAATTAAACACAGCTGGACTCCAATGAAGGAGTAGAACCATCTCAAGGAGGATCACAAGGAAATGGACAGCATGTGACTTAAATATGAGTGTCTGAGCAAAGGGTCTAAATACTTATGACCATGTGTTTCAGTACTTCTTTTTTATTAAACTTGCAAAAATTTCTGCATTTCTGTTTTTCTCAGTCAAGATGGGGTGCACAGTGTACATTAATGTGAAAAAAAATAGCTTTGTTGAATTCACCAAATGGCTGCAATGAAACAAAGAGTGAAAAATTTAAAGGGTCTGAATACTTTCCGTACCTACTGTATATATATATATATATATATATATATATAGTAACATGGTAACATAGTTATCAAGGTTGAAGGAAGACTTTAAGTCCATCCAGTTCAACCCATAGTCTAACATTACATGCCCTAACATGTTGATCCAGAGGAAGGAAAAAAAAACCATGTGCCAAAGGGTAAGCTCCACATTGAAGAAAAAAAATTCCTTCCCGACTCCACATATGGCAATCAGACTAGTTCCCTGGATCAACGTCCTATCAAGGAATCTAGTATATATACCCTGCAACATTATACTTTGCAAAAAAGGATATATAGTTAAACTCAAAACAGCAGGTTCCGCTGTTCTTTTATAACTGTTCTTTTATAAGCCCTGATGATGTCACATGGCCAGCCAATCACAGTAATGCCACAACCCAGATGGCTACCGCATTACAGTGACATGTAGGCAATCACAACATGCATATTCGCTGTGTAACAGGTGCTAAAAATTGAGGACGGGGATTCAAATTTTACATAGAGCACTCACCGCCTATTACTCACCGAGTAACGAGTACATCTGAGCATTGTGATACTTGAATGATAAACGAGTATCGCTGAGCATGTTCGCTTATCTCTATTCATTAGCTGTCCATTGAAAGTCAAAAGTCATGGACATTGAGATCGTTTTCATGCATCATCAATTTAATTTCTCATATTAATACAATAGAAAAAACTACTATCCCATGGGCCATGAGCATCCTTTTCTTAAAGCGGCCTCTGGGCATATTCCTAAGGACCGCATTTCTCAGACCAGACTTTTAATATGACAACATGACAACAACTTACCACATGAGCACGCGCATGCGGCGGTAACTACTGAACGCTGGGGGGCATGCATTTGTTGAGGGAGGATCTAAAGTGACCCTTCACGGTTGACTCAGTGATTTTGAAATTGATCCACAGGGCGTTGCCGGCAACTGAAAATGACCAGACGGAGATGTGTGTCTCTGCTTGGGGGATCAAGCAGATCGCACTTTTCATAATCTTAACAAGTTACACTTCAACCAATCAACATAAGAACACGCTCACAGTTCTTAACCTATAAGAATGCAGGAACAGCCTGTACGTCAAGGTCTTGTACAACAATGCACCTTCAGTCTCATGTCTTGTTTGAGCTGGAATAATCAAGGTCTCATAACAACTATGAACTTTTACCTAGTAACAAAAAATTATCTCAAAACAGCAAAATGGAATCAAATAGCACACAATGAAGCCTGATTTAATTTTTCTTAGTTTAACCCTTCACGCATTGAATGATTAGATTTTGTCGCTGGCCAGTGCCAGTGTCATGGCGTACTTTGTGGTGGAGTCAGCACGTTTTGTTTTCAAGTTCCACTGATGAAGACAATAGCCCCAGCATCTTCTATAATGTAGATACTGCAGCTCCAGCGTCACCTGTGATGTATATTCTGCACCCCAGCATCTTCTATGTGATGTATATGCTCCAGTCCAAGCATCTCCTGTGATTTATATCCTGCAGCCCCAGTATCTCCTGTGATGCATATTCTCTAGCATCAAAATCTCCTATGATGTATATGTTTCAGTACCAGTGCCTTTTATGTGATGTATATGCTCCAGCCTCTCCTATGTGATACATATGCTCCAACCACAGTATCTTCTGTGATGTATATGCTCCAGCCTCAGCATCTTCTGAATGATGTATATGCTTCATCTTCAATATCTCCTGTATAAAGTATATTCTTCAGTCCCAGCATCTCCTGCTTGATATATGCTGCAGCCACAGGGTCTCCTCTGTGATATATATGCTTCAGCTCCAGTGTCTCCTGCATGAAGGATATGTTGCAGCCCTAGAGTATCCTGTGTGATTTATATGCTACAGCCCCAGCATTTCCTGTGTGATGCAGATGCTCCATCCCAGCATCTATTGTACAAGTATTACGCCTATGCGCCAGTCCAGCATCTCCTGTGTGACTCATATGCTCCAGCCCCAGTGTATCCTGTGTGATGCATATGCTCCAGCCCAGTGTATACTGTATGATATATATGCTACAGTTCCAGAGTCTCCTGTGTAATGTATATTCTGAAGCCTAAGCATCTCCTGTGTGATGTATATGCTCCAGCCCAGGTGTCTCCAGTGTGATGTGTATGCTTCAACCCCAGGGTCTACTTTGTGATGTATATACAGCAGTCTCAGTGTATCTTATGTGATGTATATAGAGCATTCTCAGTATTTTCTATGTGGTATATAGAGCATTATCTGTGTCTCCTATGTGATGTATACTGCAGTCTTGCTGTCTCCCATGTGATGTACACAGCATTCTTGCTGACTCCTATGTGATGTATGCTGCAGATCTCCCATTGCTTGGGTTCTCTAAATGTAGCGTGAGCAATGATGAATTTCCCACAGTGAGAAGACACGTAGTGTAATATACATCTGTGCTTAGAACTTACTACAGTGAGCTTTTTTCATAATTCATCGCAAAGAGTCAACTGTGTTCCAGATCAATGCAAATTTGGAAAAGCAGTTGTGAATAATATCATCAATACCACATAACATTACAGCACAGCATTGATTTGCTGGATTGACTGTAGAAATTACTGTCTGCAGGTTGTAGCTCCGGCATCTACATGATCTCCTTTGTTGCCTTCCCTAGCCATCACGGCTATTATAAACTACAGCAATCTAATTAATTCCAAATCTCGAGTAAGATGCTTGAGAGCCCAAATCCAGTATAATAAGATACATGAAAATGCACAGGAGAGGCTGCAGGCTGTGACCTGTGCAGCCACAAACAAATTACAGGCAGTATTCACATTTCTGAAGTGGTAGAATTTATGGGTTGTCAATAACCTCAATACAAGAACAGAAAGACTGGTATGATATCAAGATGACCATTTTCTATGAGAAGTGTCCTATTTGGTTTGTTTTTGTTGAGCCTATTTCTTATGTAATGAAATTTTCTTTTTCCAAACTGTGCAGAAATGGATAAATATTTGACTTTGAGATAAAATGATGGGCTTAGTGAAAGAGGGAGCTCAGCTTACTAAACTCTCTTTTCTGTAACCAATGGGCACTAGAAACCTGTTTATTGCATTTCTATTTATGGTTATTCCTTTTTTCATTGCTTCTCTTTTTATTTTTCAGTGACAGGATTCGATCTCTGGGGATCTGTTTTTGCCACCGGTATTGTTTGCACATTTTACTGCACCTTGGTATGTTGTCAATTTAAAAAAAAAAGAAAACATTGTGAAATAATTAATATAGTGCACATTTTTAAGATTAGAAAGCCTTCTCCTAAGGCCAGAGTCACACTAAAAGTATGAAAAATCGAAAGTCTCTCTGCTGAGAGTCGCACCAGTGTAATGCAAGTGTCGTGCGAGAACAATATGATTTTTCACACCTAGCATCCAATTTACATCCGAATGCAGTGCAATTGCTATCTGATTACAATGCAATTTTAACATGAGCTCTTACATAGAGCAATTCTCTAAGTCACTTACATTTATCGTTTTCAAAGGAAATATTCTGCAAAACACACATAAACAGATAGATAGATAGATAGATAGATAGATAGATAGATAGAAGTTGCCCGCCAGGGCCATGGAGTACCCGGTACCGGGTCCAGGGTTCACAGGGGGATATCACAGTGGCGACCCGGTCCGTGGCCCTGGGTGCCCATGTAAAAGGGAAATAGAATATAGTTTATGTTCGTCTCGCCACCTGTGGTATTCAGTCAGTGGGGACCGATGCTGCTTTAAGGGGTCCTCTGGGGTGATGTTATGGCAGCTACATGGTATAACTTTCAACAGGTGAAGTATATCCCCAGGGCTACCGGTGTGTAGATGGAAGATGGTGAATGACTCAGTAAAGAACGAGGACACAGGTTTGCAGTCTCTTTACCTGATTTACTGAAGACTTCAGGCAGCCACAGTCCAGGGCACCAGATCACAGGGCAGGCAGGGTCCAGCCGGCTTGGAAGCGAATCCAGAGTCCCCTTATCCAGGTGGAGTTAAAATCCTTCCTCATATCGCGGTGTTGTTATAGTCCCTTGCTGCCTATGGCTTCAGATAAGGTCCTCACAGTTCTTCTCTGTCCCCTGTTATGAACAGGTAATTCAGAACCACAATGGTCCTTGAAGTTCAGAGCACACAAGGTGACCTGACATTTACCAAAAACATAGGACAAGCTCTGAGACGTGGAAACTCTGCTGACGCAATCCCTAATCCTAACACACCACACTAGAGGTAGCCGTGGAGTGCGCCTAACGCTCCCTATGCAACTCGGCACAGCCTGAGAAACTAACTAGCCCTGAAGATAGAAAAAATAGCCTACCTTGCCTCAGAGAAATTCCCCAAAGGAAAAGGCAGCCCCCCACATATAATGACTGTGAGTAAAGATGAAATACAAACACAGAGATAAAATAGATTTAGCAAAGTGAGGCCCGACTTACTGAATAGACCGAGGATAGGAAAGATAGCTTTGCGGTCAACACAAAAACCTACAAACAACCACGCAGAGGGGCAAAAAGACCCTCCGCACCGACAAACGGTACGGAGGTGCTCCCTCTGCGTCTCAGAGCTTCCAGCAAGCAAGAAAAAACCAATATAGCAAGCTGGACAGAAAATATAGCAAACCAAAACAACACAAGCAGAACTTAGCTTATGCAGGATAGAGAGGCCACAGGAACGATCCAGGAGGAAGCAAGACCAATACTAGAACATTGACTGGAGGCCAGGATCAAAGCACCAGGTGGAGTTAAATAGAGCAGCACCTAAAGACTTAACCTCATCACCTGAGGAAGGAAACTCAGAAGCCGCAGTACCACTTTCATCCACCAAAGGAAGCTTATAGACAGAACCAGCCGCAGTACCACTCACGACCACAGGAGGGAGCTTGGCCACAGAATTCACAACAGTACCCCCCCTTGAGGAGGGGTCACCGAACCCTCACCAGAGCCCCCAGGCCGACCAGGATGAGCCACATGAAAGGCACGAACCAGATCGGCAGCATGGACATCAGAGGCAAAGACCCAGGAATTATCTTCCTGACCATAACCTTTCCACTTAACCAGATACTGGAGTTTCCGTCTCGAAACACGAGAATCCAAAATCTTCTCCACAATATACTCCAATTCCCCTTCAACCAAAACCGGAGCAGGAGGATCAATAGATGGAACCACAGGTGCCACGTATCTCCGCAACAATGACCTATGGAACACGTTATGGATGGAAAAAGAAGCCGGAAGAGTCAAACGAAAAGACACAGGATTAAGAACCTCAGAAATCCTATATGGACCAATGAAACAAGGCTTAAATTTATTAGAGGAAACCTTCATAGGAATATAACGAGATGACAACCAAACCAAATCCCCAACAAGAAGTCGGGGACCCACACAGCGCCTGCGGTTAGCAAAACGTTGAGCCTTCTCCTGGGACAAAGTCAAATTGTCCACTACATGAGTCCAAATCTGCTGCAACCTATCCACCACAGTATCCACACCAGGACAGTCCGAAGACTCAACCTGCCCTGAAGAGAAACGGGGGTGGAACCCAGAATTGCAGAAAAACGGCGAAACCAAAGTAGCCGAGCTGGCCCGATTATTAAGGGCGAACTCAGCCAAAGGCAAAAAGGACACCCAATCATCCTGATCAGCAGAAACAAAACATCTCTGATATGTTTCCAAGGTCTGATTGGTTCGTTCAGTCTGGCCATTTGTCTGAGGATGGAAAGCCGAGGAAAAAGACAAATCAATGCCCATCCTAGCACAAAAGGCTCGCCAAAACCTCGAAACAAACTGGGAACCTCTGTCAGAAACGATATTTTCTGGAATGCCATGTAAACGAACCACATGCTGAAAAAACAATGGCACCAAATCAGAGGAGGAAGGTAATTTAGACAAGGGCACCAAATGGACCATCTTAGAGAAGCGATCACAAACCACCCAAATGACCGACATTCTTTGAGAGACGGGGAGATCCGAAATAAAATCCATAGAGATATGTGTCCAAGGCCTCTTCGGGACCGGCAAGGGCAAAAGCAACCCACTGTCACGAGAACAGCAGGGCTTAGCCCGAGCACAAATCCCACAGGACTGCACAAAAGAACGCACATCCCGCGACAGAACCCCGGCCACCAAAAGGATCTAGCCACCAAATCTCTGGTACCAAAGATTCCAGGATGACCAGCCAACACCGAACAATGAACCTCAGAGATAACTTTATTCGTCCACCTATCAGGGACAAACAGTTTCTCCGCTGGGCAACGGTCAGGTCTATTAACCTGAAATTTTTGCAGCACCCGCCGCAAATCAGGGGAGATGGCAGACAAAATTACCCCCTCTTTGAGAATACCCGCCGGCTCAGACAAACCCGGAGAATCGGGCACAAAACTCCTAGACAGGGCATCCGCCTTCACATTTTTAGAGCCCGGAAGGTACGAAACCACAAAGTCAAAATGGGAGAAAAACAGCGACCAACGAGCCTGTCTAGGATTCAACCGTTTGGCAGACTCGAGATAAGTCAAGTTTTTGTGATCAGTCAAGACCACCACGCGATGCTTAGCTCCTTCAAGCCAATGATGCCACTCCTCGAATGCCCACTTCATGGCTAGCAACTCTCGATTGCCAACATCATAATTTCGCTCAGCAGGCGAAAATTTCCTGGAAAAGAAGGCGCATGGTTACATCACCAAGCAATCAGAACTTCTCTGCGACAAAACAGCCCCTGCTCCAATTTCGGAAGTATCAACCTCGACCTGGAACGGAAGCGAAACATCTGGTTGGCACAACACAGGGGCAGAAGAAAAACGACGCTTCAACTCCTGAAAAGCTTCCACAGCAGCAGAAGACCAATTGACCACATCAGCACCCTTCTTGGTCAAATCAGTCAATGGTTTAGCAATGCTAGAAAAATTAGCGATGAAGCGACGATAAAAATTAGCAAAGCCCAGGAACTTCTGCAGACTCTTCAGAGATGTTGGCTGAGTCCAATCATAAATGGCCTGAACTTTAACAGGGTCCATCTCGATAGTAGAAGGAGAAAAAATGAACCCCAAAAATGAAATCTTCTGAACACCAAAGAGACACTTTGACCCCTTCACATACAAAGAATTAGCACGCAGGACCTGGGACACCATTCTGACCTGCTTCACATGAGACTCCCAATCATCCGACAAGACCAAAATATCATCCAAGTATACAATCAGGAATTTATCCAGGTACTCTCGGAAGATGTCATGCATAAAGGACTGAAACACTGATGGAGCATTAGAAAGTCCGAATGGCATAACCAGGTACTCAAAATGGCCTTCGGGCGTATTAAATGCTGTTTTCCATTCATCGCCCCGTTTGATACGCACAAGATTATACGCACCACGAAGATCTATCTTGGTGAACCAACTAGCCCCCTTAATCCGAGCAAACAAATCAGACAGCAGCGGCAAGGGGTACTGAAATTTGACCGTAATTTTATTTAGAAGGCGGTAATCAATACAAGGTCTCAGCGAACCATCCTTCTTGGCCACAAAAAAGAAACCCGCTCCCAATGGTGACGATGACGGGCGAATATGACCCTTCTCCAAAGACTCCTTCACGTAACTCCGCATAGCGGCGTGCTCAGGTACAGATAAATTAAACAGTCGACCCTTAGGAAACTTACTACCAGGAATCAAATCGATAGCACAATCACAATCCCTATGCGGAGGTAGGCCATTGGACTTGGGCTCATCAAATACATCCCGGTAATCAGACAAGAACTCTGGGACCTCAGAAGGGGTGGATGATGAGATAGACAGAAATGGAACGTCACCATGTACCCCCTGACAACCCCAGCTGGACACAGACATTGATTTCCAATCTAATACTGGGTTATGGACTTGTAGCCATGGCAACCCCAACACGACCACATCATGCAAATTATGCAACACCAGAAAGCGAATATCCTCCTGGTGCGCAGGAGCCATGCACATGGTCAGCTGGGTCCAATACTTAGGCTTATTCTTGGCCAAAGGCGTAGCATCAATTCCTCTCAATGGAATAGGACACTGCAAGGTCTACAAGACAAACCCACAGCGCCTAGCATACTCCAAGTCCATCAAATTCAGGGCAGCGCCTGAATCCACAAATGCCATGACAGAATAGGAAGACAAAGAGCAGATCAAAGTAACGGACAAAACAAATTTTGACTGTACCGTACCAATGGTGGCAGACCTAGCGAACCGCTTAGTGCGCTTAGGACAATCGGAGATAGCATGAGTGGAATCACCACAGTAGAAACACAGCCCATTCTGACGTCTGTGTTCTTGCCTTTCAGCTCTGGTCAAAGTCCTATCGCACTGCATAGGCTCAGGTTTATGCTCAGATAATACCGCCAAATGGTGCACAGATTTACGCTCGCGCAAGCGTCGACCGATCTGAATGGCCAAAGACATAGACTCATTCAGACCAGCAGGCATAGGAAATCCCACCATGACATCCTTAAGGGCTTCAGAGAGACCCTTTCTGAAAATAGCTGCCAGCGCACATTCATTCCATTGACAATAAATCTCTATCTCATCCTGACCCTGACACAGAGCCAGCAAATTTTTCTCTGCCTGATCCACTGAATTAGGTTCGTCATACAGCAATCCGAGCGCCAGAAAGAACGCATCAATATTACATAATGCAGGATCTCCTGGCGCAAGGGAAAAAGCCCAGTTTTGAGGGTCGCGACATAATAAAGAAATAATGATTTTAACTTGTTGAACTGGGTCACCAGAGTAGCGGGGTTTCAAAGCCAGAAACAGTTTACAATTATTTTTAAAATTCAAAAACTTAGCTCTATCTCCAGAAAATAACTCAGGAATAGGAATTTTAGGTTCTAACATAGGATTCTGAACCACTAAATCTTGAATGTTCTGTACTCTTATAGTGAGATTATCCATCAAAGAGGACAGACCCTGAATATCCATGTCCACACCTGTGTTCTGAACCACCCTGATGTAAAGGGGAAAAGAAAGACAGATCACAGTGCAAAGAAAAAAAAATGGTCTCAGAACTTCTCTTTTCCCTCTATTGAGAAGCATTAGTACTTTGGGCCTCCAGTACTGTTATGAACAGGTAATTCAGAACCACAATGGACCTTGAAGTTCAGAGCACACAAGGTGACCTGACATTTACCAAAAACATAGGACAAGCTCTGAGACGTGGAAACTCTACTGACCGCAATCCCTAATCCTAACACACCACACTAGAGGTAGCCGTGGATTGCGCCTAACGCTCCCTATGCAACTCGGCACAGCCTGAGAAACTAACTAGCCCTGAAGATAGAAAAAATAGCCTACCTTGCCTCAGAGAAATTCCCCAAAGAAAAAGGCAGCCCCCCACATATAATGACTGTGAGTAAAGATGAAATACAAACACAGAGATGAAATAGATTTAGCAAAGTGAGGCCCGACTTACTGAATAGACCGAGGATAGGAAAGATAGCTTTGCGGTCAACACAAAAACCTACAAACAACCACGCAGAGGGGCAAAAAGACCCTCCGCACCGACTAACGGTACGGAGGTGCTCCCTCTGCGTCTCAGAGCTTCCAGCAAGCAAGAAAAAACCAATATAGCAAGCTGGACAGAAAATATAGCAAACCAAAACAACACAAGCAGAACTTAGCTTATGCAGGATAGAGAGGCCACAGGAACGATCCAGGAGGAAGCAAGACCAATACTAGAACATTGACTGGAGGCCAGGATCAAAGCACCAGGTGGAGTTAAATAGAGCAGCACCTAATGACTTAACCTCATCACCTGAGGAAGGAAACTCAGAAGCCGCAGTACCACTCTCATCCACCAAAGGAAACTTATACACAGAACCAGCCGCAGTACCACTCACGACCACAGGAGGGAGCTTGGCCACAGAATTCACAACAGTCCCCCATATAGGATAGGACAATACATGTATGACAGGTAACTAGAGCCTTTTTACAGGGACTGTAGCATACCCCGGGCTCTATGTGTTACTGTGTCTTCAGGTGTGTGTGGCGGACAGGTAACTTGCAGTTAAGCTGTCCTGCCGATCTCAGCTGTAGAGTCCCTTACAACCTCAGTATTCTGGTTACCGGTGATCAGTACTTCAGAGAGAGGCAGTTCGTTCACAGCTGGTCTCCCCTGATATCACTCTCCTGTGCTTCGCTCTCCTGCACACTTTCCACAAGCTGTCCTTTCTACTTAATTCTCTTTCTTTAGGAGCTGTAGCAACTCTGGCTACACGGCTCCTTCAGTCCTTCCGACATTCTGTGTCTGACTGATCTCTCCTCTGTCCTCTGACAGAATCCCACTAACTTCCCTCCAAACCACAATATATATACATATGCCGGGGAGTCACCTAAAAATAGGATCAAATGCTCCCCCTTGTGGCCTGGAGTGTGAACATGTTGTGTGTATGGTGATTACCTGATATAAGATATCCTTCATCGCTTCCAAATATAACATCACTCTCCCCGTAAGGAAAGCAACGTCACTGTGATGACCAGAACCCTGGGGCACGATAGATAGATAGATAGATAGATAGATAGATAGATAGATAGATAGATAGATAGATAGATATAATAAAAGCCGCCAATTCAGTAAAATCACAGAGTGACAGGTAAGAATAGAATAGACAGAATAGATATATGCACATAGGATATGTAGCTATATAGATGTCAGTGACACACACACATATACATACATAGAAGAAAAGCCAGAAATTCAGCAGGCACATAGTGTAAAATCACAGCAGGAGCTGACAGCATAGAATAGATGGATTACATATAGTAAATACATACATATAGTAAATACACATAGAATAGGTAGATATATGTAGATGTCAGTGACATATACAATTATTACAGTGTGTGCAGCATACTATACATGTATTTAATTAATAAAAGATAATTTATCTGAAAAAAATGTTGTGGGCTCCTGCATTATTTTTTTACCCAGCAAAGGGAAAACCAATGGCTGGGGTAGATGTTTATAGCCTGGGAAGGTGGTAATACCCATGGAGCTTTCCAGGCTATTAATATCAGCTCACAACTGTATACTTAGCTCTTAGTGGCTATTAAAACAGGGGACCCCCCAAAAAATGACTTAGAGTCCCTTTATAATTAATATCCAGCAAAGAGTATGAAGACAGCTGTGGGCTGATATTAACAGCCTTGGAAGGGGCTATGGATATTGCCCCCCAGGCTATAAACATCAGCTTTCAGCTGCCCCACAGAAGGCACATCTAGAAAATGTTCCAATTGTGGCAGTTAGACTGGGTATCCACCCTAGCAAGACAGGTACCCAAGCAGTGTCCTTGACAACACTCATTCCACTTTACCACTTCCTGAGACTGTCAATCTACTATGGGATTGTGCAAAGTTAGCCAAGGAAGTCCAAGAACCACAGATGAGCGCAGACCCTCCAACACTTAACAGTTTATTATTTAAGAGTGTATGGCCCCTACCTGAAAATGTAAACCTTGGATGACTTGAGTAAAATACCCCTGTCTCAAAGGGGTGGAATCGATGGCGATTATGGGTAGAGGTCTGGACAGAGTATGAGGATTGAGGCCTCGGACCTGGACGAACCTAGCGCCGATCAAGTTAAACCCCACAGTTCAGAAATGCAGACACATCTGCCTTAATTTTACCCAGGTGAATTTCAGCTGGCAGAAAAAACTGTGTCCTACTCATGGAGGTGATAAATTCACCTGGGTTGCTAGCCTCCTTGCAACCCAGGCCACTTAGTTTTCTGGAGGCTCTTTACTGTGAGGTCGGGAAGGACACGTGCCCACGAAATGGCCTTTTTTACCACAGTAAAAACACATTTCCACTTTTTGCCGACCAACGGACAGTTTTCCAGGGTGAGTTGATGCACTTGTTTGCATGGGTTCCTCAGATAGCTCAGCCCTGATCTCCCTTAGCCCCCGGGCATCTTCCTATTTCTCTGGTGAAGACAGTGGATAAACCCAAATTGCCAGAGACATGGCTGCCTCAAGGGAGAGTGGAGTCTCATACAGGGCTAAAGCATCCTTCACCCTTACTGTAAACCCCTCACAGAACTAGCTAAGGAGTGCGGGGTCATTCCACTTAGTGTCCTCCTCTGAAACTCAGAGCAATACTCCTTGCCGCCCGGTCTCCTTGCTGAAATTGGTGCAGTGTGGACTCAGCCAAGGAGACATAGTTGGGGTTGTCATATATAAGGCCCAGTGCCAGAAAAAATTCCTCTACCATCTAAAATGACTGGGAGTCAGATGTGAGAGAAAACGCCCATGCTTGGGGGTCCCCCGGTAGGAGTAAGCTTATTATGCCCACATGTTGCTCCTCTGTACCTGAGGAAACAGGACATAACCTAAAGTATAGTTTACAGGCCTCTCTGAAAACAACAAACTTGTCATGCACCACAGAGAACCTGTCAGGCAAAGCGATCTTGGGGTCCACTACAGTTTGCCTGGGTGACATGATTACGCCACCAGACATACTAAGGTGCTGAAAAACAACCTTGCGTAAATCTGCCACCTCCAGACTGAGCTGCTGCAGTTGCCCTGTCAGAGCAGAAATAGGATCCATAATGGATCTGAAAAAATTGTTATGGTCAGAGCTAATGTTAGAACTCAGCTGTCAGGTGACCAGGGACCAGTGGCTTCTTCCCTGTCTCTAACACTAGGGGGCACCCTAATTCGCCCTGTTCCCTGGGATACTACTGATGGTGAAGATGCCAGGGCCACTACCCTTGCCTTATCACCTGAATCAGCCTTCCGTCTGTCCTCTCCCCCACCCAGGGAAGACGGGTGCTACCGTGCACCACAGTATACCAACCCAATGAACAACAAAACACGAACAAGGGTAGCTGAAAGTACCTGGAATACAAATATTCACCCACATATAACAGAGGAATGCAACGGGGAGTGGAAGACAGGCAAAAACCAAAGTAAGAGGGGGGAAGGGAATTTTCACACTTACAAATTATCACACTTACAAACCCATGGAACAGTCACAGATAACTCCTTCAAACTCCTTCTCATATAAACACCTCTCCTCCAAGCCATGCAGCATAAGCCAAATCTGACATGAGTTTAAATGAGGACCCAGATTATAAAGGGGATGGGAGTGGCTAACTGAGCTCAGCTGAGAGCTCAGATTCCCAGAGCTCCCAACATGGCCGATTAGCCTCTGTTTTGCCAACAGAAATTACCACCATTTAAGAAGGTGAAGTGCTTCTTTCCAGGGCAGGAGTAGAGCAATCAGATGCTGCGGTCTTCTGGCTCCTTTCTGTTGCGGTAACCCCGTGACAGTAACTATGGCTTCAGACTGTGTTGAGATTGTTTGTGGTCAGTTTCCATGGAGACGATAGATGAGCTTATCACTTTGCAAAACCTCGATCCTTGGTTAAGTTCAGTATTGGCTGGCTCGGAAAAGAGTAGCTTGAATTTCCTTTTCGTTGGGGATCCCAGGCTCAGCTTATGATTTGCCAGGCTCGCGAAACATCACCTGTGTAAATGATGTATCATCAGGCCAGCAAATCAAATGACCACAGACTACTAACGTGGGCCATGCACTGGGGTTGTGCAAAGCATTCTGCTCATCTAGAATTGAGATGCAGTCTGTATGAGGGCTGTAGACACAAAATAATGGAAAACTTGTGGCAAAGTTGCTTCATTTTTTCACTTTGCAGGCATCTAGAGCGCAAACAAGCTGTTTGTGACAGAGTCATTGCATTGCTACTACAGCTAGATTTAAATGTGAAGGAGATAGCTACTATAACTTTATCTATATGTATGTCACCATAATTTATCATTTACTGTAAGTGCCTGTTCTGATTTTTCTTCTAGGGAGGACTAAAGGCTGTTGTTTGGACAGATGCCTTCCAGATGGTGGTTATGGTTGTCGGGTTTTTGTCTGTTCTCATTGAAGGAACAATTCAGAATGGAGGACCAAGCAATGTATGGGAAACTGCTATGAATGGAACACGTCTGGACATTGCTGAGTAATTATCCTATGGGCATCAAATCTGTTGCTATTTGTAAGCAATGATGTGACCTGCCTTCTCTGCCAATAATCTCGCACAGGCGCCATTATTCTCCTATGTATGTGCAGGGGGCTCATTTGCACAATAATTGCAAAAGCGATTATACAGGAATGGAATAAAGGATTCAGAAAATAAAGGTATAGATTTAGTCTGCATTACAGCCACCTAACACAGATTACATCAGTTGGGACACTAATACCTGACAGGTTCCCTTGAAATTATTAAAGCAGATGTGTAATGCATTATCATACAGACGTCCCAAACAAGTAGATTCAAAACCAGACAAGACTCATGATTGTGTAGAAGCTCCATGTTGTGTCATCGGAACAGCACTACAGAGAAGTATGAATGGACTTAATGGCCTTGTATTGAAAAATAAGTACTATACACTATACAGCTATGTGTGCAATATGGGTCCATAATTTATGTTAATGACTCTAATACATCTATAATAAATCAACCTACAAACAGATACATCACCAAAACTAATTAGAATAATAAATTATAATCTTTATTGAGCAAATATAAAAACATGATAAGGGGGAGTGGAAATTTGTCTGCAAATAAAACAAAACCAGCACATACATAAAAAATGATAGGTATAATGTATGACAATAAGTATTCAATATGTAATTTCCCTTGTGAAAGCCACCGGCGAAACGTGCGCCTGTTCCTGGTGTAAGGTCTGTACTTACTCTAAAGGTACCGTCACATTTAGCGACGCTGCAGCGATCTAGACAACGATCCCGATCGCTGCAGCGTCGTTGTGTAGTCGCTGGAGAGCTATGTGAAGTCCCCTGGTAACCATGGCAAGCATCGGGTTACTAAGCGCAGGGCCGCGCTTAGTAACCCGATGTTTACCCTGGTTACCAGCGTAACCGTAAAAAAAACAAACACTACATACTTACATTCCGGTGTCTGTCCCCCGGCGCTCTGCTTCCTGCACTGACTGTGAGCACCAGCTGGAAAGCACCGCTGTGCTCTGCTTTCCAGCCGGCGCTTACACAGTGCAGAGAAGCACAGCGCCGGAGGACAGACATCGGAATGTAAGTATGTACTGTTTGTTTTTTTTACGTTTACGCTGGTAACCAGGGTAAACATCGGGTTACTAAGCGCGGCCATGCGCTTAGTAACCCGATGTTTACCCTGGTTACCAGTGAAGACATCGCTGAATCGGCGTCACACATGCCGATTCAGCGATGTCTGCGGGAGTCCAGCGACGAAATAAAGTTCTGGACTTTCTGCTCCGACCAACGATAGCACAGCAGGATCCTGATCGCTGTTGCCTGTCAAACTCAACGATATCGCTAGCCAGGACGCTGCAATGTCATGGATCGCTAGCGATATCATTCAGTGTGACGGTACCTTAACACAATGTGTTTTATTTATCTGTTATCCCTGACCATTAGTGTTGAGCATTCCGATACCGCAAGTATCGGGTATTGCCCGATATTTGCGGTATCGGAATTCCGATACCGAGTTCCGATATTTTTGTGATATCGGGAATCGGTATCGGGATTAAGATTAATGTGTAAAATAAATAATAAAAATAAAAAATATTGATATACTTACCCTCGGACGCGCCCTGGTTGTCACCGCTGCAACCGCAATGCTTCCGTTCCTAAGAATGAGCGCGTTAAGGACCTTCGATGACGTCGCGGCTTGTGATTGGTTGCGTGAGCGGTCACATGACCGCTCAGCGACCAATCACAAGCCGCGACATCATCGAAGGTCCTTAACGCGCTCATTCTTAGAAAGGGAACCATGGCGGTTGCAGCGGTGACAACCAGGGCGCGTCCGAGGGTAAGTATATCAATATTTTTTTATTTTTATTCTTTATTTTACACATGAATATGGATCCCAGGGACTGAAGGAGAGTTTCCTCTCCTTCAGACCCTGGGAACCATAGAGGATACATTGCGATATTTGTGTCCCATTGACTTGTATTGGTATCGGATATCGGTATATTATATAGAGTCATTACAAACAGAGTGATCTATTTCAAGCGTTTATTTCTGTTAATGTTGATGATTATGGCTTACAGCCAATGAAAACCCAAAAGTCATTATCTCAGTAAATTAGAATAATTTATAAAACCAGCTTGAAAAAATATTTTAAAATCCAAAGTGGCCTACAGAAATGTATGTTCAGTAAATGCACTCAATACTTGGTTGGGGCTCCTTTTGCATCAACTACTGAATCAATGCAGCGTGGCATGGAGGCGATCAGCCTGTGACACTGCTGAGGTGTTATGGAAGCCAGTTTGCTTTGATAGCAGACTTTAGCTCGTCTGCATTGTTGGATCTGGTGTCTCTCATCTTCCTCTTGACAATACCCTATAGATTCCTATGGGGTTAAGGTCAGGCGAGTTTACTGGCCAATCAAGCGCAGTGATATTGTTGTCATTGAACCATGTATTGGTACTTTTGGCAGTGTGGACAGGTGCCAAGTCCTGATGGAGAATTAAATTTCCTTCTCCAAAAAGCTTTTTGGCAGAGGGAAGCATGAAGTGCTCTAAAATGTCCAGGTAGATGGCTGCGCTGACTTTGGTCTTGATAAAACCCAGTGGACCTACATCAGCAGATGACATGGCTCACCAAACGTTCACTGATTGTGAAATATTCACACTAGACCTTGGAAATCAAGATCCCAGAGTAGGGAGGAAGAGTGGAGAGGCACACAATCCAAGCTGCTTGAGGTCTAGTGTGAAGACCTCAAGCAGACGGCTACCAGGAAATTTTAGAGCACTTCATGCTTCCCTCTGCTGGCAAAGCTTTTTGGAGATGAAAGTTTAATTCTCCAGCAGGACTTCACACCTGTCCACACTGCCAAGACCTGGTTTAAAAACAACAGTATCACTGTGCTTGCTGGGCCAGAAAACTCGCCTGACCTTAACCCCATAGGAATCTATAGGGTATTGTCAAGAGGAAGATGAGCGATACCAGACTCAACAATGCAGACGAGCTAAAGTCTGCTATCAAAGTAACTTGGGCTTTCATAACACTTCAGCAGTGCCACAGGCTGATCGCCTCCATGCCACGCCGCAGTAATTGATGCCAAAAGGTGCCCCGACCAAGTATTGAGTGCATTTACTGAACATACATTTCAGTAGGCCAACATTTTGGATTTTAAAATCATTTTCACGCTAATTTACTGAGATGACATTTGGCTTTTCTTTGGCTGTAAGCCATAATCATCAACATTAACAGAAATAAACACGTGGCCTAGATCACTCTGTTTGTAATGACTATATAATACACTGTGTGCAGAATTATTAGGCAAGTTGTATTTTGATCACATGATACTTTTTATACATGTTGTCCTACTCCAAGCTGTTCAGGCTGGAGAGCCAACTACCAATTAAGTAAATCAGGTGATGTGCATATCTGTAATGAGGAGGGGCGTTGTCTATTGACATCAAAAACCCTATATAAGGTGTGCTTAATTATTAGGCAACTTCCTTCCCTTTGGCAAAATGGGTCAGAAGAGAGATTTGACGGGCTCTGAAAAGTCCAAAATTGTGAGATGTCTTGCAGAGGGATGCAGCAGTCTTGAAATTGCCAAACTTTTGAAGCGTGATCACCGAACAATCAAGCTTTTCATGGCAAATGGCCAACAGGGTCGCAAGAAGTGTGTTGGGCAAAAAAGGCGCAAAACAACTGCCCATGAATTGAGAAAAATCAAGAGTGAAGCTGCCGAGATGCCATTTGGCACCAGTTTTGCCATATTTCAGAGCTGCAACGTTACTGGAGTAACAAAAGCACAAGGTGTGCGATACTCAGGGACATGGCCAAGGTAAGGAAGGCTGAAAAACGACCACTTTTAAACAAGAAACATAAGATAAAATTTCAAGACTGGGCCAAGAAATATCTTAAGACTGACTTTTCAGAGCTTTTATGGACTGATGAAATGAGAGTGACTCTTGATGAACCAGATGGATGGGCCAGAGGCTGGATCAGTAAAGGACAGAGAGCTCCACTCCGACTCAGACGCCAGCAAGGTGGAGGTGGGGTACTGGTATGGGCTGCTATCATCAAAGATGAACTTGTGGGACATTTTTGGGTTGAGGATGGAGTGAAGCTCAACTCCCAGACCTACTGCCAGCTTCTGGAAGACAACTTCTTCAAGCAGTGGCACAGGAACAAGTTGGTATCGCTCAATAAAACATGATTTTCATGCAGGACAATGCTCCATTACATGCCTCCAACTACCCCCCAGCATGACTGGCCAGTAAAGGTCTCAAAGAAGAAAAAATAATGACATGGCCCCCTTGTTCACCTGATCTGAACCCCATAGAGAACCTGTGGTCCCTCATAAAATGTGAGATCTACAGGGAGGGAAAACAGTCCACCTCTCGGAACAGTGTCTGGGAGGCTGTGGTGGCTGCTGCACGCAATGTTGATCGTAAACAGATCAAGCAACTGACAGAATCTATGGATGGAAGGCTGTTGAGTGTCAAAGAAAGTTGGCTATATCGGTCACTAATTTTGGGGGGGTTGTTTTTGCATGTCAGAAATGTCTATTTCTAAATTTTGTGCAGTGATATTGGTTTAGCTGGTGAAAATAAACAAGTAAGATGGGAATATATTTGGTTTTTATTAAGTTGCCTAATAATTCTGCACAGTAATAGTTACCTGCACAAACAGATATCCTCCAAAGATAGCCAAATCTAAAAAAAAACCACTCCAACTTCCAAAAATATTAAGCTTTGATATTTATGAGTCTTTTGGGTTGATTGAGAACATAGTTGTTGATCAACAATAAAAATAATCCTCTAAAATACAACTTGCCTAATAATTCTGCACGCAGTGTACAGTATATGAGTTTCACTTTTTGTATTGAAGAACAGAAATACTGTAAATAAATTTTTTGATGAAATTCTAATTTTGTGAGAAGCACCTGTATGTCTCACTTTTGATGTACTTACTGTTTTTAATTAATTTGTGGACAATTTTCCTCCTCCCCCTTTATCTTGTTTTTTATATTTACTCAATAAAGATTATAATTTGTTATTCTATTAGTTTTGGTGATGTATATTTTTGTAGGTTGATATATTTCAATTTGGTACATGATGACCATATATGATTTACAGTATTTATTATATTTTTGTGTTAACTCTACGTCTACTATAATCAACCTGTATCTCTCATTAAAGCTTTAGTGTGGACCCTTTAAGAAGACATACGTTTTGGACGATTGCAGTTGGGGGAACATTTACGTGGTTGGGAATCTATGGAGTCAACCAGTCTACAATACAAAGGTGCATTTCCTGCAAATCAGAGAAACACGCAAAACTGTAAGTTTTATCAAATCATTCAATTCTCCACTAAATGTCACCGACTTAATGCAAGTACAGCACTGTCTGAAAATCACAAAAGTAGACAAATTCCTATGCCCAGAAGGCATACACTCCCGAGTATTGCAGGAATTAAGTACCATGATAGACAGACAGTTATTTTTAATATTTACAGAGTCCATAATAGCAGGGTCTGAACCACAGGGCTGGCTAATAGCAAATGTGGTGCCAATATTCTAAAAGGGGATTAAATTTGAGCCTGAAAGTTATAGGCCGGTAAGTTTAACCTTGGCTGTGGGTAAAATCCTTGAGGGTTAACTAAGAGATCCTTTCCTGGAGTACGTTAATAAGAATAGCCTAATGTTCCAGCATCAACATGGTTTTATGAGGGATCGGTCCTATTAAATTATTCTGATCAGCTTCTATGAGGAGGTGAGTTCCAGAATGGACCAGGGAAGCACAGTGGATGCCTTTCCAAAGGCATTTGATATGGTGCCATCCAAAAAAGTTGGTATGTAAAATGAGAAAATAGGGTCTAGGGGTTAATATGTGTAACTGGGTTAACAACTGGTTCAGTGATGTGAAACCAGTGGTGGTTATTAATGGAACACACTCAGATTCAGTCATAATTAACCGTGGGGTATCACAGGGGTCAGTATTGGGCCCTCTTTGACATATTTATTTATGACCTTGTAAGGGGCAAATAGAGTAGAATTACAATATTCGTGGATGATACTAAACTCTGCAGGGTAATCAACAAAGAGGATGATAATTTAATAATACAGAGGGATTTATGCAATTTGGAGGCTTGGGCTGAAAAATGTTAATTGAGGTTTAATGGAGATAAATGTAAGGTTTGCACTCAAGAAGAGGAAATAAAATGAATAATTATTTGCTAAAGTGTAAAACACTGGGTAAAACTGCCACCGACAAAAATGTAGGTGTATGGATGGACGGCAACCTCAACTAGGGATCAGTGTCAGGCAGCTGCTGCCAAGGCAAATAAAATAATGGAGACATAGATGCTTGTGACAAGAATGTAGTTTTGCCTCTATACAAGCCCCTAGTATGGCCACACAAATAATACTGGGTACAATTTTGGTCTCCAGTGTATAAAAAAGACTTATCTGCACTAAAGCGGGTGCAGATTTGAGCAAGGATGTTAACAGAAGTAGTGGGCTGGAATATCAAACTTGGGATATTCTATTAGGAAAAACAAAGACTTAAGGTACCGTCTCACAGTGGCACTTTGGTCTCTACGACGGCACGATCCGTGACGCTCCAGCGTCGCTCCATTATCGCTCCAGCGTCGTAGACTGCGGTCACACTTCGCAATGCACGGCGCTGGAGCGATAATTTCATGACGTATTTGCGATGTAGAATCAGCAGAGGAGGTGGAGAATATCGTGCACACCTTTGTTACACGATGCGATCATGCCGCCACAGCGGGACACTTGATGACGAAAGAAAGTTTCAAACGATCTGCTACGACGTACGATTCTCAGCGGGGTTCCTGATCGCAGTAGCGTGTCAGACACAGCGAGATCGTAAGTATATCACTGGAACGTCACGGATCGTGCCGTCGTAGCGACCAAAGTGCCACTGTGAGACGGTACCCTTAGGGGCGATGTTTTTACAATCTTGAAATATGTAAAAATATTTAGAATTGAGAGTCCTCAGTGGTTGATACCTTTTAATGGCTAACTGAAAAGATGGTAACAAATTGCAAGCTTTTGAGACTACACAGGTCTCTTCATCAGGCAAAGACTAAAAGAAATTCTGAAGAATCACATATTTATGTACAACATAGCACAGAAAAAAAAAACATGGATAAGACAGGTGACATGAAGCAGAATTACCATAAGTGATAAACAGTTGTGTCCATAAATATTGGGCCAGTTCTTAGATAAGGAATGTTTAATTGTCCTCTGATTGGGGTCTGGTTCTGTTGTGATGACCCCTCATAGTCTGAGGGACAAGCTCCTTAGTTGATGTAAAAAGACATAAATCCAGGCGACACATTCATTCCTGCACTAACACTGTCAAAGTTTGTCATCAGTTTATATTCCCATACTCTTCTGTCTCTCTTAGATTTGAAGCTACCTGTTAACACAAGTAATTTCATAGACATAAAAGTTCCTTGCAATCAGAAAAAATGTAAAACCTGTCCATTTATAATGACCACGGACAAGATAAAGATCCCCAATTCACATCAGGACTACAACGATACCAGGTACTTTTAGCTGCGACACTTCTAATGTGGTGTACCTAATTATTTGTACTAAATGTCCAACTGGGGGGGTCTGTATGTGCAGGGTCGGCCCGAGAGATTACGGCGCCCTAGGCGAAACTATTTTGTTGCACCCCTACTATTCTTCGCAGTAGATGAAAACTTGGGATATAAATTTAGGAGCAAAATAAACCACAACAACAATGATTAATTAACTCTCTCCTAACTCTTTAATCTTCTGAGAAGTTGTATAGGACAAATATATACAAAGTAATCAATAACACAAAACAAAAACGACCATAGGTACTGTAATTAAAATTTTTGCTTCCTTGCCTTTTTTTTGAAAAGGATGACACTAAGTCTCCGAGATTAATTTGTTTAGCAACCTCAGATTCTATCGAAATTGTTGCCAACCCAACCAACCTCTCTTGCGTCATATTTGCCCTTAAATATGTTTTAATTAGCTTTAGTTTTGAGAAGCTTCTCTCTCCTGAGGCCACGGACACAGGCAGAGTCAGATCCATTGTTCCTGACAGAGGGTGAAATATACGTATTTTTTTCTCTCGGGCGCCCCCTTAGTGTAGTCTGTGCTAAGTGTGCATTTTTGGTTGTTTGCTTTCCTTTGCCAACATCTGAAAACTTAGGAGCAAAATAAACGTGCGGGATCAAACACCTGTCAGCAGACGATGAAAAAACGACTCACGTCCGTAGTTTAGCGCCTCCTTTCCATGCGTAAATTGAAGCTCAACGGTTTTTCTTTTATATTTATGGTAAAAAAAATTATGTACACTTTTCTTTCCATCCCTAAAACTTTTTGCCTTTTGAAAAGATTTTTTATAATTTTTTCTATTTTTTCTCTGGTGCCCCCTTTGGGTCGGCGCCCTAGGCGGCCGCCTAGTTCGCCTATACGTTCGGGCCGGCCTTGTGTATGTGGGGGAGACAGGGGAAAAGATTAGAACAAGAATGAATTCTCACTGCCACACAATAAGAGAAAAAAGAATGGATCTACCTGTGGCAATACATTTTTGTGTCCCAAATCATAACATTATGGACATGAAATTACTTGTGTTAAAAGGTAGCTTCAAATCTAAGAGAGACAGAAGAGTATGGGAATATAAACTAATGACGGCCTTTGACAGCCTTAGTGCAGGAATGAATGTGTCGCATGGATTTATGACTTTTTACATCAACTAAGGAACTTGCCCCTCAGACTGAGGGGTCATCACAACAGAACCAGACCCCAATCAGAGGACAATAAAACATTCCTTATCTAAGAACTGGCCCAATATTTATGGACATAACTGTTTATCACTCATGGTAATTCTGCTTCATGTCACCTGTCTTATCCATGTGTTTTTTTTTCTGTGCTATGTTGTGCATAAATATGTGATTCTTCAGAATTTGTTTTAGTCTTTGCCTGATGAAGAGACCTGAGTAGTCTTGAAAGCTTGCAATTTGTTACCATCTTTTCAGTTAGCCATTAAAAGGTATCAACCACTGAGGACCCTCAATTCTAAATATTTTTCTCTCTACTGGCTAACACGGAACCAAGATATTTATCTTTCCTGTATGAAAATGTATAAAGGGAGAATATAGAGATCTTTCTAATAATCTTTTTACACTGTGATGGGACAAAGGGGCATCCTCTACATCTATAGGAAAGAAGGTTTAATCATAATCACAGATGCAGATTCTTTACTGTAAGAGCTCTCCGCCACATGATGTTAGAGAAGTCTGGATGACTTTTTTGATAAACATAATATTACAGGTTATGGCTTCTAGATTCTGTGATGGAGCGCTGATCCAGGGAACTAATCTCATTGCCGTATGGAGTCGGGAAGACATTTTCCCCCTAATATACCTTCACTATGAACTTTAATAACAATTTGCTGAGGACTTACCATGAATGAAGCAAATATCTGATGATTGAATATGGATTGTAAAAGTAGTTCCTGTATACGCGATTTTTACCAATGTAATACTATATGTCTAGTTATAATAGAGCCAGTGTTCTTACTGGTGGAAATGATAGGGCAGATATGAAATAACATCCAATCTATGTTCTGAGGCTCCTGTCCTGAATTTATACAGAAAACTGCTACAATGGGATGCTATATTTTTTAAAGTATTTTAAACATTTGTGCTCTGACTGATTTTTGTTTAGCTTCTTCCTATTTTTCATCTAATTAATTATTACTACTACTTGTAGACTGCAGGATGAGTGTGAATTGGACTAACTTTTTAGATGATCTCAGTAATATTTATGTTCTCATTTGTGGACATTGTCACCTAGTGGTCAAATACTGAACTGCCAAAAGCAAGAACTCGTTCATTCACCACAAGTATAAGTCATCAATATCATAAGGCTCTGTTGTGATGGGACAGATATATCAAAGTTATCATGATATGACTCAATAGTGGCTATATTACAGAATAATCAAATCTGATCCCAGGAACTGGAGGGCTGACATGTCATATAGCGCGGTCACGTGATCACAGCAACTTGTGATCCTCAGGTGACGGGCAAACGTAAGAGGCCATATATCCTGGGCTTACTTGTGTCTTCTTGGAGCAAATTACCATGAACTTTCCTCTCGTAGACATTCTGCACAGCATGATAACGGAGAATCACATCTTCCTGGCAATATTTTTTTTGTTACGCATGCATAATATGTTATCAACGAGACAATTAATGCCTCGGGATAGATCGCAGCTATGTGGTTCTGTAGGCCATAAATAGTTTCCAGGTATCAGCTTATCTTCCTGGCGAGATCTGTAGACTTCTGTGCTGTCCTGATAGTGGTGAGCTTTGATCATCTGCCCATGTACCTGTAACCTGTACCTGTACCTTTTCAGCAGTTTTCCACATATATTTCATGCAGATATCTGCTATCTGTGAACTTTTACCAATCTATTCTTTCAGAATGCAGATAAATAAGACATAGCAAAGAGTAATTGTATCGTTCATTATCAGTCTTAAAAGGGACCCGTCAGCTATCATAGAGAAGACACTAGACAGGCTCATATATTTCCTAAACCCAGAGATGCTTGTTCCAAACAACCATTTAGATGACCCCCTTCTATTATCTCTCTGGTAGGATACAAGGAAAGGGGTTTTCTTATATTATGTGATCTTCCATTGTGTATTCTACGGTTCTTTTGAGGACTGTACAATCTAATGTCCTTTTGTCATGCTCATATAGTACAGACTGCAAGGCAAAATATCAGTATAGGGGCATTATTTATGGCCATCTGCCCCACATGGCCCATACCTAGACATTGTATCTGAATTTCTCAGTTTCAAATGGTTTCTAATCAAGACAATCCCTGTATATATAACCCGCTAAAAAAAAATGACTTTTTCTAAACATCTCTGATGGCCTAGAACTGCCATGTGTTGCACGGATAACAATTCATTTAAAGGGAATCTGTCAGCAGCTATTTGCTGTGTAATCTAAGAGCACCATAATGAGGAGGCAGAGACCCTGATTCCAGCGACGTGTTACTTACTAAGCTGTATTTTTAATGCATTCAGCGTTTTATCAGCAGGAGATTATCACTTCAGGACAAGTTGCGTCGTGCTTCCTAGTCCAACCACGCCCCCAGCACCGATTGGGAGTTTTCTGTGTGGGTGGGGTTAAGCTCAACATTTTGTGTTCTGATTAACTTACAGCAGAGACAACTGTGACTCTATCACAACTGCTAACAAATTAAAGCTGCCCTCGGAAACACTCTAAAGGTACCGTCACACTAGACGATATCGCTAGCGATCCGTGACGTTGCAGCGTCCTGGCTAGCGATATCGTCCAGTGTGACAGGCAGCAGCGATCAGGCCCCTGCTGTGACATCGTTGGTCGGAGCAGAATGGCCAGAACTTTATTTCGTCGCTGGATCTCCCGCTGACATCGCTGAATCGGCGTGTGTGACACCGATTCAGTGATGTCTTCGCTGGTAACCAGGGTAAACATCGGGTTACTAAGCGCAGGGCCGCGCTTAGTAACCCGATGTTTACCCTGGTTACCATCGTTAAAGTAAAACAACAACCACTACATACTTACCTACCGCTGTCTGTCCCCGGCGCTGCGCTTCTCTGCTCTGGCTGTGAGCGCCGGGCAGCCGTAAAGCAGAGCAGTGACGTCACCGCTCTGCTTTCCGGCCGCTGTGCTCACAGTCAGTGCATAGAAGCGCAGCGCCGGGGACAGACAGCGGTAGGTAAGTATGTAGTGTTTGTTTTTTTACTTTAACGATGGTAACCAGGGTAAACATCGGGTTACTAAGCGCGGCCCTGCGCTTAGTAACCCGATGTTTACCCTGGTTACCGGCATCGTTGGTCGCTGGAGAGCTGTCTGCGTGACAGCTCTCCAGCGACCAAACAGCGACGCTGCAGCGATCCAGATCGTTGTCGGTATTGCTGCAGCGTCGCTAAGTGTGACGGTACCTTTATACTCACATATTAAATATATGAAATTGGAATTACGTTACTGCTGCAGAAAATAAGTAAAACATGAAAGTACTTAGCGCATAAATTGCCCATTGGGACAGATTTTAGCACTTTTTATAAAATCATATAGTAGCTATCACTGGTGCTTTGGGTGAACCTGAAACTACAAGATCCAACAATTATTCATTCAATCGGGCCTGATTATACAGAACTGTGTAAAAGTTTTAGTCAGGTGTGTGAAAAATGCTGCAGAGTAAGGATACTCTCAAAATAGAAGTGTTGATAGTTTATTTTTATCAGTTAATAAAAAACAAAGTGAATTTATAAAAAAAATCAAATCAACAGGGTGTGATTACCATTTACCTTAAAATACTATCAATTCTTCTTGGTATGCTAGTCACTTGCTCATGGTTTTTGAAGAGACTTGACAGGGAGGTTGTTGCATACATCTTGGAGAATTAAAGGGAACCTGTCAGCAGGATTGTGCTCAGTAACCTACAGACAGTGTCAGGTCGGCGCCGTTATACAGATTACAATGATACCTGGTGATGAAGTCCGTCTTGTGGTTGTTGTTTAATTTTCAGCTTTGAGTCACTGATAAGCTCTTAATACGGAAATCTCCATGACTAAGAGCGGCCAGCAACGCTGGAAAAGCGTCAGAAATGTATGAGCCGACAGAACTGTTTTTTGTGGGTCTGAAATAAAGTATATCGTTTTTATAAATGGATGTACCTGATTTTTCTCCAAAAAAAGTTTTCATGTATGTTACTGCTGGGCCTTAGTCTGATGACAGCTGAGTACAGTCTTATGTTTCACACGCATCCATAGATTTCAGTGGGTTTGTGTGATCCGAATTCCAGAGCCACTCGCAGCAAACAGCAAATTATTTTTCCACAGACCAATTCGGATTGCAGAGAAAATCACAGATCTGCGCTGCCCCACAGTATAACAGTGTGCTGAGTGTAATCCAGGAAAACATCAGATACACTCGGCCATGTTATACGCTCATGTGAGCGAAGCCTAAGAACCTTTATACCCCCTGCATATCTTCTCTCATTAACCTCACATGCTGGAGTCTGGCCTCGGTTACTTTTTATCGGTAATATTGTTGAAGTTATGCATATTTCTTCATATACCGTGCCTGTGATGTATATGATATATGTATGTGTATATGTATAATATATATACTAGCTGAAGAGCCCGGCGTTGCCTGGGCATAGTAAATATCTGTGGTTAGTTATAGCACCTCACGTCTCTTATTTTCCCATCATGCCTCTCATTTTCTCCCTTACACCTCTCATTTTCCCCCTCACTCCTCTTATTTTCCCCGTCACTCCTCTCATACCCCCCTAACACTTGTCATTTCGACCTCACATCTGTCATTTTCCGATCACTCCACTATTTTCCCTCACTCCTCTCATTTTGCACTCACACCTTTTCATTTTCACCTCACACACCTCATTTTCACCTCAGTATATACATGTTTGTCATCTCCCTTATATATAGTATACACCTGTATGTCTTCTCTTGTATATTGTATATACCTGTATGTCATATCCCCTGTAAATAGTATATACCTGCTGTATGTCATCTCCTCCTGTATATTGTATATACCCATGTGTCATCTCCTATATTATATACCTGTATGTCATCTCCTGTATATACTATATACCTGTATGTCATCTCCTCCTATATATAGTATATACATGTATGTCATCTCCTGTATATAGTATATACCTATATGTCATCTCCCCTGTATATAGTATATACCTGCTGTATGTCATCTCCTCTATATACCTATGTCATCTCCTCTTTTATATAGTATATACCTGTATGTCATCTCCTCCTGTATATAGTATATACGTGTGTCATCTCCTCCTGTATATAGTATGCACCTGTAAGTCATCTCCTCCTGTATATAGTATATACCAGTGTATCATCTGCTCCTGTATATAGTATATACCTGTGTGTCATCTCCTCCAGTATATAGTATATACCTGTATGTCATCTCCTCCTGTATATAGTATATTCCTGTGTATCATCTCCACTGTATATAGTATATTCCTGTGTGTCATCGCCCCTGTAAATAGTATGTACCTGTATGTCATCTCCCCTGTATATAGTATATACCAGGTTGTCATCTCCTTCTGTATATAGTATATACCTGTGTGTCATGTCCTCCTGTATATAGTATATACCTGTATGTCATCTCCTGTATATAGTATATACCTGTCATCTCCCCTGTATATAGTATATATGTGTGTGTCATCTCCTCCTGTATATAGTATATACCTGTATGTCATCTCTTCCTGTATATAGTATATACGTGTGTCATCTCCTCCTGTATACAGTATGTACCTGTAAGTCATCTCCTCCTGTATATAGTATATACCAGTGTATCATCTGCTCCTGTATATAGTATATACCTGTGTGTCATCTCCTCCAGTATATAGTATATACCTGTATGTCATCTCCTCCTGTATATAGTATATTCCTGTGTATCATCTCCACTGTATATAGTATAAACCTGTGTGTCATCGCCCCTGTAAATAGTATGTACCTGTATGTCATCTCCCCTGTATATAGTATATAACAGGTTGTCATCTCCTTCTGTATATAGTATATACCTGTGTGTCATGTCCTCCTGTATATAGTATATACCTGTATGTCATCTCCTCCTGTATATAGTATATACCTGTGTCATCTCCCCTGTATATAGTATATATGTGTGTGTCATCTCCTCCTGTATATAGTATATACCTGTATGTCATCTCCTCCTGTATATAGTATATACGTGTGTCATCTCCTCTTGTATATAGCATGTACCTGTAAGTCATCTCCTCCTGTATATAGTATATACCAGTGCATCATCTGCTCCTGTATATAGTATATACCTGTGTGTCATCTCCTCCAGTATATAGTATATACCTGTATGTCATCTTCTCCTGTATATAGTATATTCCTGTGTATCATCTCCACTGTATATAGTATATACCTGTGTGTCATCACCCCTGTATATAGTATGTACCTGTATGTCATCTCCCCTGTATATAGTATATACCAGGTTGTCATCTCCTTCTGTATATAATATATACCTGTGTGTCATGTCCTCCTGTATATAGTATATACCTGTATGTCATCTCCTCCTGTATATAGTATATACGTGTGTCATCTCCTCCTGTATATAGTATATACCTGTCAGTCATCTCCTGTATATAGTATATACGTGTGTCATCTGCTCCCGTATGTAGTATATAAGTGTGTCATCTGCTCTCGTATATAGTATATACGTGTGTCATCTGCTCCCGTATATAGTATATACCTGTGTGTCATCTCCTCTTGTATATAGCATATACCTGTGTGTCATCTCCTCCTGTATATAGTATATACCTGTGTGTAATCTCCTCCTGTATATAGTATATATCTGTGTGTCATCTCCTCCTGTATTAGACCGCATTCACACATTATTTGGTCAGTATTTTTATCTCAGTATTTGTAAACTAAATTGGCAGCCTGATAAATCCCCAGCCAACAGGAAGCCCTCCCCATGGCAGTATATACTGTATTAGCTCACACATACACATAATAGACAGGTCATGTGACTGACAGCTGCCGTATTTCCTATATGGTACATATGTTGCTCTTGTAGTTTGTCTGCTTATTAATCAGATTTTTATTTTTGAAGGATAATACCAGACTTGTGTGTGTATTAGGGCGAGTTTCATGTGTCAAGTTGTGTGTGTTGAGTTGCGTGTGGTGACATGCATGTACCGACTTTTGTGAGATGAGATTTGTGTGGCGACATGCGTGTAGCAACTTTTTGTGTCGAGTTGCATGTGACAGGTTAGTGTAGCAAGTTGTGTGCAGCAAGGTTTGCGCATGGCGAGTTTTGCGCGTTGCGAGTTTTATGTGTGGTGCGTTTTGAGTATGTGCAAGTTTTGTGTGAGGCAACTTTTGCATGTGTTGCAACTTTTGTGCATGTGGCAATTTTTCCGCGTGTGCAAGTTTTGCGTGTGGCGAGTTTTCCATGAGGTGAGTTTTGCACGTGTGGCGAGTTTTGCGTGAGCCTAGTTTTGCATGTGGCGAGTTTTGAGCGGCGACTTGTGTTTCGACTTTTATGTGGCGAGGTTGGTGTATGTGTGGTGAAATGTGTGCTGAGGGTGATATGTGTTCAAGCACGTGGTAGTGTGTGGCGCCTTTTGTGTGTGTGTTCATATCCCCGTGTGTGGTGAGTATCCCATGTCGAGGCCCCACCTTAGCAACTGTACGGTATATACTCTTTGGCGCCATCGCTTTCACTCTTTAAGTGCCCCTTGTTCACATCTGGCAGCTGTCAATTTGCCTCCAACACTTTTCCTTTCACTTTTTCCCCATTATGTAGATAGGGGCAAAATAATTTGGAGAACTGGAAAGCGCGGGGTTAAAATTTCACCTCACAACATAGCCTATGACGCTCTCAGGGTCCAGACGTGTGACTGCAAAATTTTGTTGCTGTAGCTGCAACGCCTCCAACAGTTTTCCTTTCACTTTTTCCCCATTATGTAGATAGGGGCAAAATTGTTTAGTAAATTGTAACGCGCGGGGTTAAAATTTCGCCTCACAACATAGCCTATGACGCCCTCGGGGTCCAGACGTGTGACTGTGCAAAATTTTGTGGCTGTAGCTGCGACGGTGCAGATACCAATCCCGGACATACACACATACACACACATTCAGCTTTATATATTAGATACAGTATATATATATATATATATATATATATATATGTTTATGTAGTGTGTGTTTATGTTACATGACATCTCTGGGAGGTGAATCTGTTCCCTCAGCTATGCATCCTGTAAATCCTGATGAGCACAGTGTCCTGGTGACCCCTCACCTCCTGCAGAGAGACATACAGGTGCATCTCTCAAAATTAGAATATCATCGAAAGCTAATTTACTTCATTTCTTCAATACAAAAAGTGAAACTCATATATATATATATATATATATATATATATATATATATATAGGAATTATGATATGTAATTTCTAAAGTCCGGAAGTTAGGTGAGACTACTGCTGGTCTAAATACTATCAGATTGCACATTATTTCTCTTCCTAGTAAAAGCTTGATTATCTAATTTAATGTTCTTCTTTTTCAGAGCCCTTTATCTTAACTTGATCGGTCTCTGGGTAATCTTGGTATGTGCAGTGTTCTGTGGTTTAGTCATGTATGCACACTACAAAACTTGTGATCCTTGGACTGCTGGATTCATAAATGCTCCTGACCAGGTATGTCATCAGCAATATTCAGTGTTGTGAGCAGTAATAGGAACCACACAGATGGCTAATTCCACTAAATAAGGAGATTAATTAGGAAATTACTTATTAACTAAAGAAACATTTTCTTATCTTTACATATTCCAATTCTCGCGGTTCCCCCTATATCATGGGTTATAGATGTACTACGTAGTTGTGATCAGTACCAGAACTAGAGTCCGATGGGCCCCACTGCAAAATTTCATAGAATCATAGAATGTTAGAGTTGGAAGGGACCTCCGGGGTCATCGTGTCCAACCCCCTGCTCAGTGCAGGATTCACTGAACCATCTCAGGCAGATGTCTGCCCAGCCTCTGTTTGAAGACTTCCATGGAAGGAGAACTCATCACCTGGGCCCCCGCCTACACGTGGGTCTTATACTCTATATGGGCCCTTGTAACATTCTTAATCCTATAGAGACATATATGTTCACCCCGCATATAATGATGACCCTCACTCTGGCCCCTTCCTGGTATAATGTCCCCCATCTGGAGCTTTTTTCTGGTATAATGTCCCCCATCCTAATCCCTTTCTATTAATAATGTTCCCTGTTCCATTCTAACATGTTTAAAAATAATAATAAAAAAATGATGAGTCTTACCTTCGTCCGCTCTCACGATGCGTGGCATGCCCTTCCGTAATCAGTGCAGGAGTCGGCAGCCGACTTCAGCTTGCCTGGTGCTGCATATGACATCATTGCAATGCGCCTCCCGTGATGGTCACACTGACATCAGCTTCCAGCCTCTGATTGGCCGCCGACATGTATTACGGTGCAGAGAAACAGCAAGTCTCTGCTTTGCAATACAATATAGCTGAATGTGCATCCTCGGACGCGCATCCAGTTGAATTAGGAACTAGTGATGGAGTGCTCCCCTCTTGTATGGTCCAGTTTATGGTCACACCCTCTTCAACCAAGATCGTTATGCCCCTGTTGTAAAGTGAATTGAAGCCTAGTAGTAGGACAAGAAATTGTAGCCCTAATGGTGGATATTTGTACGGCACTGAATGCACATGACAGAATCAAGAATTCACACCCAGTAAACAATAATTCAAATTACCAAGAGTACAAGAGATGTGTTGTATATCATTCTACATACCCTTTAAACAAAATATAAACCTATAGCCAAGCCATTGCATAAGTCACAAAAATCCTTTTTTGAAGAAAATAGACGCAACATTCTGTGCTTTCTTTCTTAATATATCTTTCTGGTGGTAGGAGCTCAGCTTTCCCCTTACAGTGAATAGAACTGAGAAGTAATGTAAGTTGCTGGATCCCCTTTAATCATATTATTATCTGAAGTGCTAGAAATTGGACCACAATTAATCTAAAATTGTCCTGTGCTATGGATCGGTTTTCAACATGTAATTTCAACCAGGGATTCAAGCTTGAGGAGGCCAATTTGCATATTCCAGGTGCCTTCTGGGAAAAGCGAAGAGTCTCCCTAAGCTAGAAGATCGTTGGGTACAGCCGGGACCAGCTGCTTGGAAAGCATCACCAAACCAGGGATTCAAGCTTGAGGAGGCCAATTTGCATATTCCAGGTGCCTTCTGGGAAAAGCGAAGAGTCTCCCTAAGCTAGAAGATCGTTGGGTACAGCCGGGACCAGCTGCTTGGAAAGCATCACCAAACCAGGGATTCAAGCTTGAGGAGGCCAATTTGCATATTCCAGGTGCCTTCTGGGAAAAGCGAAGAGTCTCCCTAAGCTAGAAGATCGTTGGGTACAGCCGGGACCAGCTGCTTGGAAAGCATCACCAAACCAGGGATTCAAGCTTGAGGAGGCCAATTTGCATATTCCAGGTGCCTTCTGGGAAAAGCGAAGAGTCTCCCTAAGCTAGAAGATCGTTGGGTACAGCCAGGACCAGCTGCTTGGAAAGCATCACCAAACCAGGGATTCAAGCTTGAGGAGGCCAATTTGCATATTCCAGGTGCCTTCTGGGAAAAGCGAAGAGTCTCCCTAAGCTAGAAGATCGTTGGGTAGAGCCGGGACCAGCTGCTTGGAAAGCATCACCAAACCAGGGATTCAAGCTTGAGGAGGCCAATTTGCATATTCCAGGTGCCTTCTGGGAAAAGCGAAGAGTCTCCCTAAGCTAGAAGATCGTTGGGTACAGCCGGGACCAGCTGCTTGGAAAGCATCACCAAACCAGGGATTCAAGCTTGAGGAGGCCAATTTGCATATTCCAGGTGCCTTCTGGGAAAAGCGAAGAGTCTCCCTAAGCTAGAAGATCGTTGGGTACAGCCGGGACCAGCTGCTTGGAAAGCATCACCAAACCAGGGATTCAAGCTTGAGGAGGCCAATTTGCATATTCCAGGTGCCTTCTGGGAAAAGCGAAGAGTCTCCCTAAGCTAGAAGATCGTTGGGTACAGCCGGGACCAGCTGCTTGGAAAGCATCACCAAACCAGGGATTCAAGCTTGAGGAGGCCAATTTGCATATTCCAGGTGCCTTCTGGGAAAAGCGAAGAGTCTCCCTAAGCTAGAAGATCGTTGGGTACAGCCGGGACCAGCTGCTTGGAAAGCATCACCAAACCAGGGATTCAAGCTTGAGGAGGCCAATTTGCATATTCCAGGTGCCTTCTGGGAAAAGCGAAGAGTCTCCCTAAGCTAGAAGATCGTTGGGTACAGCCGGGACCAGCTGCTTGGAAAGCATCACCAAACCAGGGATTCAAGCTTGAGGAGGCCAATTTGCATATTCCAGGTGCCTTCTGGGAAAAGCGAAGAGCCTCCCTAAGCTAGAAGATCGTTGGGTACAGCCGGGACCAGCTGCTTGGAAAGCATCACCAAACCAGGGATTCAAGCTTGAGGAGGCCAATTTGCATATTCCAGGTGCCTTCTGGGAAAAGCGAAGAGCCTCCCTAAGCTAGAAGATCGTTGGGTACAGCCGGGACCAGCTGCTTGGAAAGCATCACCAAACCAGGGATTCAAGCTTGAGGAGGCCAATTTGCATATTCCAGGTGCCTTCTGGGAAAAGCGAAGAGCCTCCCTAAGCTAGAAGATCGTTGGGTACAGCCGGGACCAGCTGCTTGGAAAGCATCACCAAACCAGGGATTCAAGCTTGAGGAGGCCAATTTGCATATTCCAGGTGCCTTCTGGGAAAAGCGAAGAGCCTCCCTAAGCTAGAAGATCGTTGGGTACAGCCGGGACCAGCTGCTTGGAAAGCATCACCAAACCAGGGATTCAAGCTTGAGGAGGCCAATTTGCATATTCCAGGTGGCTTCTGGGAAAAGCGAAGAGCCTCCCTAAGCTAGAAGATCGTTGGGTACAGCCGGGACCAGCTGCTTGGAAAGCATCACCAAACCAGGGATTCAAGCTTGAGGAGGCCAATTTGCATATTCCAGGTGCCTTCTGGGAAAAGCGAAGAGCCTCCCTAAGATAGAAGATCGTTGGGTACAGCCGGGACCAGCTGCTTGGAAAGCATCACCAAACCAGGGATTCAAGCTTGAGGAGGCCAATTTGCATATTCCAGGTGCCTTCTGGGAAAAGCGAAGAGCCTCCCTAAGATAGAAGATCGTTGGGTACAGCCGAGACCAGCTGCTTGGAAAGCATCACCAAACCAGGGATTCAAGCTTGAGGAGGCCAATTTGCATATTCCAGGTGCCTTCTGGGAAAAGCGAAGAGCCTCCCTAAGCTAGAAGATCGTTGGGTACAGCCGGGACCAGCTGCTTGGAAAGCATCACCAAACCAGGGATTCAAGCTTGAGGAGGCCAATTTGCATATTCCAGGTGCCTTCTGGGAAAAGCGAAGAGCCTCCCTAAGCTAGAAGATCGTTGGGTACAGCCGGGACCAGCTGCTTGGAAAGCATCACCAAACCAGGGATTCAAGCTTGAGGAGGCCAATTTGCATATTCCAGGTGCCTTCTGGGAAAAGCGAAGAGCCTCCCTAAGCTAAAAGATCGTTGGGTACAGCCGGGACCAGCTGCTTGGAAAGCATCACCAAACCAGGGATTCAAGCTTGAGGAGGCCAATTTGCATATTCCAGGTGCCTTCTGGGAAAAGCGAAGAGCCTCCCTAAGCTAGAAGATCGTTGGGTACAGCCGGGACCAGCTGCTTGGAAAGCATCACCAAACCAGGGATTCAAGCTTGAGGAGGCCAATTTGCATATTCCAGGTGCCTTCTGGGAAAAGCGAAGAGCCTCCCTAAGCTAGAAGATCGTTGGGTACAGCCGGGACCAGCTGCTTGGAAAGCATCACCAAACCAGGGATTCAAGCTTGAGGAGGCTAATATGCATATTCCAGGTGCCTTCTGGGAAAAGCGAAGAGCCTCCCTAAGCTAGAAGATCGTTGGGTACAGCCGGGACCAGCTGCTTGGAAAGCATCACCAAACCAGGGATTCAAGCTTGAGGAGGCTAATTTGCATATTCCAGGTGCCTTCTGGGAAAAGCGAAGAGCCTCCCTAAGCTAGAAGATCGTTGGGTACAGCCGGGACCAGCTGCTTGGAAAGCATCACCAAACCAGGGATTCAAGCTTGAGGAGGCTAATTTGCATATTCCAGGTGCCTTCTGGGAAAAGCGAAGAGCCTCCCTAAGCTAGAAGATCGTTGGGTACAGCCGGGACCAGCTGCTTGGAAAGCATCACCAAACCAGGGATTCAAGCTTGAGGAGGCCAATTTGCATATTCCAGGTGCCTTCTGGGAAAAGCTAAGAGCCTCCCTAAGCTAGAAGATCGTTGGGTACAGCCGGGACCAGCTGCTTGGAAAGCATCACCAAACCAGGGATTCAAGCTTGAGGAGGCCAATTTGCATATTCCAGGTGCCTTCTGGGAAAAGCGAAGAGCCTCCCTAAGCTAGAAGATCGTTGGGTACAGCCGGGACCAGCTGCTTGGAAAGCATCACCAAACCAGGGATTCAAGCTTGAGGAGGCCAATTTGCATATTCCAGGTGCCTTCTGGGAAAAGCGAAGAGCCTCCCTAAGCTAGAAGATCGTTGGGTACAGCCGGGACCAGCTGCTTGGAAAGCATCACCAAACCAGGGATTCAAGCTTGAGGAGGCTAATTTGCATATTCCAGGTGCCTTCTGGGAAAAGCGAAGAGCCTCCCTAAGCTAGAAGATCGTTGGGTACAGCCGGGACCAGCTGCTTGGAAAGCATCACCAAACCAGGGATTCAAGCTTGAGGAGGCTAATTTGCATATTCCAGATGCCTTCTGGGAAAAGCGAAGAGCCTCCCTAAGCTAGAAGATCGTTGGGTACAGCCGGGACCAGCTGCTTGGAAAGCATCACCAAACCAGGGATTCAAGCTTGAGGAGGCTAATTTGCATATTCCAGGTGCCTTCTGGGAAAAGCGAAGAGCCTCCCTAAGCTAGAAGATCGTTGGGTACAGCCGGGACCAGCTGCTTGGAAAGCATCACCAAACCAGGGATTCAAGCTTGAGGAGGCTCATTTGCATATTCCAGGTGCCTTCTGGGAAAAGCGAAGAGCCTCCCTAAGCTAGAAGATCGTTGGGTACAGCCGGGACCCGCTGCTTGGAAAGCATCACCAAACCAGGGATTCAAGCTTGAGGAGGCTCATTTGCATATTCCAGGTGCCTTCTGGGAAAAGCGAAGAGCCTCCCTAAGCTAGAAGATCGTTGGGTACAGCCGGGACCAGCTGCTTGGAAAGCATCACCAAACCAGGGATTCAAGCTTGAGGAGGCTAATTTGCATATTCCAGGTGCCTTCTGGGAAAAGCGAAGAGCCTCCCTAAGCTAGAAGATCGTTGGGTACAGCCGGGACCAGCTGCTTGGAAAGCATCACCAAACCAGGGATTCAAGCTTGAGGAGGCCAATTTGCATATTCCAGGTGCCTTCTGGGAAAAGCGAAGAGCCTCCCTAAGCTAGAAGATCGTTGGGTACAGCCGGGACCAGCTGCTTGGAAAGCATCACCAAACCAGGGATTCAAGCTTGAGGAGGCCAATTTGCATATTCCAGGTGCTTTCTGGGAAAAGCGAAGAGCCTCCCTAAGCTAGAAGATCGTTGGGTACAGCCGGGACCAGCTGCTTATAAAGCATCACCAAACCAGGGATTCAAGCTTGAGGAGGCCAATTTGCATATTCCAGGTGCCTTCTGGGAAAAGCGAAGAGCCTCCCTAAGCTAGAAGATCGTTGGGTACAGCCGGGACCAGCTGCTTGGAAAGCATCACCAAACCAGGGATTCAAGCTTGAGGAGGCCAATTTGCATATTCCAGGTGCCTTCTGGGAAAAGCGAAGAGCCTCCCTAAGCTAGAAGATCGTTGGGTACAGCCGGGACCAGCTGCTTGGAAAGCATCACCAAACCAGGGATTCAAGCTTGAGGAGGCCAATTTGCATATTCCAGGTGCTTTCTGGGAAAAGCGAAGAGCCTCCCTAAGCTAGAAGTTCGTTGGGTACAGCCGGGACCAGCTGCTTGGAAAGCATCACCAAACCAGGGATTCAAGCTTGAGGAGGCCAATTTGCATATTCCAGGTGCCTTCTGGGAAAAGCGAAGAGCCTCCCTAAGCTAGAAGATCGTTGGGTACAGCCGGGACCAGCTGCTTGGAAAGCATCACCAAACCAGGGATTCAAGCTTGAGGAGGCCAATTTGCATATTCCAGGTGCCTTCTGGGAAAAGCGAAGAGCCTCCCTAAGCTAGAAGATCGTTGGGTACAGCCGGGACCAGCTGCTTGGAAAGCATCACCAAACCAGGGATTCAAGCTTGAGGAGGCCAATTTGCATATTCCAGGTGCCTTCTGGGAAAAGCGAAGAGCCTCCCTAAGCTAGAAGATCGTTGGGTACAGCCGGGACCAGCTGCTTGGAAAGCATCACCAAACCAGGGATTCAAGCTTGAGGAGGCCAATTTGCATATTCCAGGTGCCTTCTGGGAAAAGCGAAGAGCCTCCCTAAGCTAGAAGATCGTTGGGTACAGCCGGGACCAGCTGCTTGGAAAGCATCACCAAACCAGGGATTCAAGCTTGAGGAGGCCAATTTGCATATTCCAGGTGCCTTCTGGGAAAAGCGAAGAGTCTCCCTAAGCTAGAAGATCGTTGGGTACAGCCGGGACCAGCTGCTTGGAAAGCATCACCAAACCAGGGATTCAAGCTAGAGGAGGCTAATTTGCATATTCCAGGTGCCTTCTGGGAAAAGCGAAGAGTCTCCCTAAGCTAGAAGATCGTTGGGTACAGCCGGGACCAGCTGCTTGGAAAGCATCACCAAACCAGGGATTCAAGCTTGAGGAGGCTAATTTGCATATTCCAGGTGCCTTCTGGGAAAAGCGAAGAGTCTCCCTAAGCTAGAAGATCGTTGGGTACAGCCGGGACCAGCTGCTTGGAAAGCATCACCAAACCAGGGATTCAAGCTTGAGGAGGCTAATTTGCATATTCCAGGTGCCTTCTGGGAAAAGCGAAGAGTCTCCCTAAGCTAGAAGATCGTTGGGTACAGCCGGGACCAGCTGCTTGGAAAGCATCACCAAACCAGGGATTCAAGCTTGAGGAGGCTAATTTGCATATTCCAGGTGCCTTCTGGGAAAAGCGAAGAGTCTCCCTAAGCTAGAAGATCGTTACGGCGCGCAAATTTTTGCCTGTAGGACATTATTGCAAGAGAGCTTGGCTGAGTAGATTACACAAGAAGGAAAACACACAGCAAGTCAGCAGGATCTAGGAGCAACATGGCAGATGTGACAACCTACATGGTGAGCTGCAGCATGTGCTACATGTTCACAGATCGACCAGAAGAAGAATCAAACTTCACCTGTCAGAAGTGTAGACTAGTGGCCCTTTTAGAAGAAAAGGTGCGGGGTCTGGAAGAAAGAATAGCAACTTTGAAACTCATCAAAGAGAATGAAGACTTTCTAGACAGAACAGAAGCATCTCTACTGGTCAAAGAAGGTGAAAAAAGTGTCAGAGAACCTCCAAAAGCAGATGAGTGGAAGCATGTGACCAAAAGAAGCAAGAAGACCATGGAGAAATCACCAACCACACAACTGAAGAACCGATATCAAATCTTTGTAGAGGATGAAGATGGCACACCTAAGGATGAAGCAATACCAGCAAGCAAAAAAGAAAAGGGCACACAACAACAAGTGACAGCAAAAAGTACAGCCAAGAAGCAACGAAGAGTGGTGGTGGTGGGAGACTCACTACTGAGAGGCACAGAAGCAGCCATCTGCAGACCGGACATAACTGCAAGAGAAGTATGCTGCCTTCAAGGTGCGATGATCAAGGATGTGACCGATAGGATACCAAAGCTCTTCAGCTCCAAGGACGTCCACCCATTTCTTTTGATACATGTTGGCACCAATGACACGGCAAGGAAGGACCTACCGACAATCTGCAAAGACTTTGAAGAGTTGGGGAAGAAAGTAAAGGAACTGGATGCACAGGTAGTTTTTTCTTCTATCCTTCCAGTAGACGGGCATGGCACCAGGAGATGGAACAGGATCCTTGATGCAAACAACTGGCTAAGACGATGGTGCAGACAACAAGGATTCGGATTCCTGGACCACGGTGTGAATTACTTGTACGATGGACTCCTCGCCAGAGACGGACTACACCTCAACAAACCTGGGAAACACACATTCGCCAGAAGACTCGCTACACTCATCAGGAGGGCGTTAAACTAGAAGAAGAGGGGACGGGAAGAAAAACATTAGACTTGAACAAAGAAGATCCAGGATAACATACTCAGAAGGGAGGTAAGAACATTTCTAAAACAATCCACAGCGAGGAGATTGGAACAAAACAAAATCCTCTAAACTGCATGCTCGCAAACGCCAGAAGCCTGACAAACAAGATGGAAGAACTAGAAGCAGAAATATCTACAGGTAACTTTGACATAGTGGGAATAACCGAGACATGGTTAGATGAAAGCTATGACTGGGCAGTTAACTTACAGGGTTACAGTCTGTTTAGAAAGGATCGTAAAAATCGGAGAGGAAGAGGGGTTTGTCTCTATGTAAAGTCTTGTCTAAAGTCCACTTTAAGGGAGGATATTAGCGAAGGAAATGAGGATGTCGAGTCCATATGGGTCGAAATTCATGGAGGGAAAAATGGTAACAAAATTCTCATTGGGGTCTGTTACAAACCCCCAAATATAACAGAAACCAAGGAAAGTCTACTTCTAAAGCAGATAGATGAAGCTGCAACCCATAATGAGGTCCTGGTTATGGGGGACTTTAACTACCCGGATATTAACTGGGAAACAGAAACCTGTGAAACCCATAAAGGCAACAGGTTTCTGCTAATAACCAAGAAAAATTATCTTTCACAATTGGTGCAGAATCCAACCAGAGGAGCAGCACTTTTAGACCTAATACTATCTAATAGACATACCAAACAAGGTACACACAAACGGCTGATATATATATGTACATTCATATTAGCATGATGGAACAGTAAAAGCAGCCTCAATATGGACAATGTGTAGGACACACTAATGCTAATAAGCAAAACCACACAACAAAAAATAGTGCACAAGTCCAAAAAATATCATATAAAAATGTATATTTTTATTAAAGAACACGATACAACAATGGAAAAAGACAGTAAGGTAGGGGACATAGATAAAACCTCATGATACCTAAGAGGTGGTTACTGGTCCCCAGATGACAATAATAACCACACCACAAAATAACATTTGGGATGCGGTGGTAGATACACAAGATACACAAAAACACGTTATTTGGCACTGTCACAGGGCATAAGAGAAAGATCATACAATACTATAATGTCACAGTTAATAATACCCATGGGCAGCTACCGATAAAGATGGAGAAAGTGTACATACCACAAAGGTACAGGGGACCACACCAGCTCGGAACCCACCCCAACGCGCGTTTCGGTACAAGTCCTTCCTCAGGGGGCGTCTCCCTGAGGAAGGACTTGTACCGAAACGCGCGTTGGGGTGGGTTCCGAGCTGGTGTGGTCCCCTGTACCTTTGTGGTATGTACACTTTCTCCATCTTTATCGGTAGCTGCCCATGGGTATTATTAACTGTGACATTATAGTATTGTATGATCTTTCTCTTATGCCCTGTGACAGTGCCAAATAACGTGTTTTTGTGTATCTACCACCGCATCCCAAATGTTATTTTGTGGTGTGGTTATTATTGTCATCTGGGGACCAGTAACCACCTCTTAGGTATCATGAGGTTTTATCTATGTCCCCTACCTTACTGTCTTTTTCCATTGTTGTATCGTGTTCTTTAATAAAAATATACATTTTTATATGATATTTTTTGGACTTGTGCACTATTTTTTGTTGTGTGGTTTTACTATCTAATAGACCTGACAGAATAACAAATCTGCAGGTGGTCGGGCATCTAGGAAATAGCGACCACAATATTGTACAGTTTCACCTGTCTTTCACTAGGGGGACTTGTCAGGGAGTCACAAAAACACTGAACTTTAGGAAGGCAAAGTTTGACCAGCTTAGAGATGCCCTTAATCTGGTAGACTGGGACAATCCTCAGAAATAAGAATACAGATAATAAATGGAAAATGTTTAAGAACATCCTAAATAGGCACTGTAAGCGGTTTATACCTTGTGGGAATAAAAGAACTAGAAATAGGAAAAACCCAATGTGGCTAAACAAAGAAGTAAGACAGGCAATTAACAGTAAAAAGAAAGCATTTGCACTACTAAAGCAGGATGGCACCATTGAAGCTCTAAAAAACTATAGGGAGAAAAATACTTTATCCAAAAAACTACTTAAAGCTGCCAAAAAGGAAACAGAGAAGCACATTGCTAAGGAGAGTAAAACTAATCCCAAACTGTTCTTCAACTATATTAATAGTAAAAGAATAAAAACTGAAAATGTAGGCCCCTTAAAAAATAGTCAGGAAAGAATGGTTGTAGATGACGAGGAAAAAGCTAACATATTAAACACCTTCTTCTCCACGGTATTCACGGTGGAAAATGAAATGCTAGGTGAAATCCCAAGAAACAATGAAAACCCTATATTAAGGGTCACCAATCTAACCCAAGAAGAGGTGCGAAACCGGCTAAATAAGATTAAAATAGATAAATCTCCGAGTCCGGATGGCATACACCCACGAGTACTAAGAGAACTAAATAATGTAATAAATAAACCATTATTTCTTATTTTTAGGGACTCTATAGCGACAGGGTCTGTTCCGCAGGATTGGCGCATAGCAAATGTGGTGCCAATATTCAAAAAGGGCTCTAAAAGTGAACCTGGAAATTATAGGCCAGTAAGTCTAACCTCTATTGTTGGTAAAATATTTGAAGGGTTTCTGAGGGATGTTATTCTGGATTATCTCAATGAGAATAACTGTGTAACTCCATATCAGCATGGGTTAATGAGAAATCGCTCCTGTCAAACCAATCTAATCAGTTTTTATGAAGAGGTAAGCTATAGGCTGGACCACGGTGAGTCATTGGACGTGGTATATCTCGATTTTTCCAAAGCGTTTGATACCGTGCCGCACAAGAGGTTGGTACACAAAATGAGAATGCTTGGTCTGGGGGAAAATGTGTGTAAATGGGTTAGTAACTGGCTTAGTGATAGAAAGCAGAGGGTGGTTATAAATGGTATAGTCTCTAACTGGGTTGCTGTGACCAGTGGGGTACCGCAGGGGTCAGTATTGGGACCTGTTCTCTTCAACATATTCATTAATGATCTGGTAGAAGGTTTACACAGTAAAATATCGATATTTGCAGATGATACAAAACTATGTAAAGCAGTTAATACAAGAGAAGATAGTATTCTGCTACAGATGGATCTGGATAAGTTGGAAACTTGGGCTGAAAGGTGGCAGATGAGGTTTAACAATGATAAATGTAAGGTTATACACATGGGAAGAAGGAATCAATATCACCATTACACACTGAACGGGAAACCACTGTGTAAATCTGACAGGGAGAAGGACTTGGGGATCCTGGTTAATGATAAACTTACCTGGAGCAGCCAGTGCCAGGCAGCAGCTGCCAAGGCAAACAGGATCATGGGGTGCATTAAAAGAGGTCTGGATACACATGATGAGAGCATTATACTGCCTCTGTACAAATCCCTAGTTAGACCGCACATGGAGTACTGTGTCCAGTTTTGGGCACCGGTGCTCAGGAAGGATATAATGGAACTAGAGAGAGTACAAAGGAGGGCAACAAAATTAATAAAGGGGATGGGAGAACTACAATACCCAGATAGATTAGCGAAATTAGGATTATTTAGTCTAGAAAAAAGACGACTGAGGGGCGATCTAATAACCATGTATAAGTATATAAGGGGACAATACAAATATCTCGCTGAGGATCTGTTTATACCAAGGAAGGTGACGGGCACAAGGGGGCATTCTTTGCGTCTGGAGGAGAGAAGGTTTTTCCACCAACATAGAAGAGGATTCTTTACTGTTAGGGCAGTGAGAATCTGGAATTGCTTGCCTGAGGAGGTGGTGATGGCGAACTCAGTCGAGGGGTTCAAGAGAGGCCTGGATGTCTTCCTGGAGCAGAACAATATTTTATCATACAATTATTAGGTTCTGTAGAAGGACGTAGATCTGGGGATTTATTATGATGGAATATAGGCTGAACTGGATGGACAAATGTCTTTTTTCGGCCTTACTAACTATGTTACTATGTTACTATGTATGCAGTGGCTTGCAAAAGTAATCACCCCCCCTTGACTATTTTGCTATGTTGTTACATTACAATCTGCGTTTAAATATTTTATAATCAATTTTGTGTGTGATGCATCAGCACTAAATAGTATAAGTTGGTGAAGTGAAGTGAGAAAAATATAGGCATACATTAAGTGTATGTAATAAAATTAACTAAAAAATTGGCATGTGCATATGCATTTACCCCCTTTGTCATGAAGCCCAAAATTTCTGGTGCTGGAAATTACTTTCAGAACCAGAACCGCAAAAAAGAAAGATGCACAGCCAATATGATAGTGGAAAGTGCGTCATCATGTATCATAACAAACAGTTGTAAGAAGAGAAAAAGAGATATAGAAATGATGTGCACCCCACCTCACTTTTCCCGATAAAGCTATGTTCCATAGCGATACGCTTGGGGTGTCTCTTTTTATCTTCTTACGATTACTGTCGTAAGTCAAATGCTTAGATTGCACACAGGTGGACTTCTGTTATGATCTGGTGGTTTAGGAACAACATGAGACAAGCTCTGAAGGAGGTGGTATCTGTACTGACCGCAGACCCTGAACCTAGCAGCGCAACTAGAAATAGCCGTGGGGGGGTACCTGACGCTCCCTAGACCCCTCGGCACAGCCTAAGATCTAACTTCCCCTAAAGATGGAAACAGGAAACCTATCTTGCCTCAGAGAAAATCCCCAAAGGAAAGATAGCCCCCCACAAATATTGACGGTGAGAGGAGAGGAAAATAACATACGCAGAAATGAAATCAGATTTTAGCATAGGAGGCCAGTCTAGCTTGATAGATAGGACAGGAAAGGATACTGTGCGGTCAGTATAAAAACTACAAAACAATCCACACAGAGTTTACAAAATCTCCACACCTGACTAAAGGTGTGGAGGGTAAATCTGCTTCCCAGAGCTTCCAGCTAACAGAAAAAATCCATAATGACAAGCTGGACAAAAATAGAATGCACAGAACAATAAGTCCACAACATGTGGACTGAAATGAGCAAAGCCAGAACTTATCTTTGCAGAACTGGTCAGGAAACCAGGAGAATCCAAGCAGAGATGTGAATCCAGCCAGAGAACATTGACAAGTGGCATAGGCTGAAGACTAGACCAGGTTAAATAGCAGAGCCAGGAGAGACGATTAGTGAAAGCAGCTGCTAAAGCTAAACCCAAGGAGCGGCAGTTCCACTCAAAACCACCAGAGGGAGCCCAAGGGCAGAATTCACAAAAGTGCCATTTACAACCACTGGAGGGAGCCCAAGAACGGAATTCACAACAGACTTCATTTCACTAAGTGTCACATGGTCTGTCAATATATATACACCTTTTCTGAAAGACCACAGAGGCTGCAATACCATTAAGCAAGAGGCACCACTAACCAACAACACCATAAAGACCAAGGAGATCTCCAAAGAAGTCAGAAACAAGGTTGTTGTGATGTACAAGTCATGGTTGGGTTATAAAAAAAAATCTAAATATCTGATGATAACCAGAGCACTATCAAATCCATTATCATCAATCATCTAATGAAAAGAACATGGTGCCACAAAAAAACATGCCACCAAAATCGTCAGCCGGGACAAGGGAGGCTGACTGTCAGCCCTGTCTGAGAGAGGGGCAGCCCAGAGACTAAATGCAACCCTAAAGGAGATGCAGAATTTTCAAGCAGAGACTGGAGTATCTGTCCATTTGACCACAATAAAGCTTACTATTTGCCACATGGGTTTTTTTTGCCTTCCTCTGGATCAGCATGTTAGGGCATGTTAGGTTAGGCTATGGGTTGAACTAGATGGACTTAAAGTCTTCCTTCAACCTTAATAACTATGTAACTATGTTATTATGTAATGTTATGCAGAGTTTGAACTAGCATTCTTTTTTTCTCTTCTAGATGATGCCCTATTTCGTTATGCATATATTTTCAAAATTGCCAGGACTTCCGGGTCTCTTTGTGGCATGTGCCTTCAGCGGGACATTAAGGTAACAACTAACAAACCATTGAACATAAATAAGAATAGTTATTAAAAATATTGCATTATTAGTTAATGATATTTAATATTAGAGTCTTCAGAATGGGTTACATTCCCCTCATGGAGCTTCACAAAATGTGCAGAATCTCGTTATTTATGTCCACAATTCTGTGCTGCTTATTTTGAGAATATATCTGTATAGGGGATCTTTCATTTTCTGACTTCGGAAACAATATAATTCTGATTGTATGTGGCCCCTATAAATGAAGATAACTGCATATGGATATTGAACAAATAGTATTAAAATAGCACTCCGGTGATTTTTTAATTATTTTTCCATTCAGTAGCAATGATGCATGTACGTGTAATGAGTGCAGTAATTTGTTAACCGGTCTCCATCTTCTTCTGTTTTTAGCGGTGCTCTGGACCCCATTATTAATCTACCGGATCACACAGTGTCTTCAGCATGAAGCGTAGGTCACTTTTTAAATATTTTCAAGCAAGTCTATGAGACTCAGGATGAAGCTACAGAGCCTCATTCTAAGGCCACCTTCTCACGTTCAGTATTTGGTCAGTATTTTGCATCTGTATTTAAAAGCCAAAATCAGGAGAGGAACAGACACATGAAAGGTATAATAGAAATACTGTACATGCACCACTTCTGCATTTCTCACCCACTCCTAATTATGGCTTACAGATACTGATGTAAAATACTGACACCAAATACTGAATGTGTGATGTGGTCTAAGTCTCATAGATGTGTATGAATCAAAATAACTGCTGCTCCACACTTCAGACACTGTGTGATTTGGAAGGTTAAAGGGAACCTGTCACCTGAATTTGGCGGGTCCTTTTTTGGGTTATATAGGTGGTGTTTTTGGGTCTTTTATTAACCCCTTTTTTCCCGCTGGCTGCACGCTGGTCGCAAAATTGACTTGCCGTTGATTTGCTTTCCTCCAAAGTTAACGCGTGCACAAAGCAATCTTGCCTGGCGCATGCACAGTATGCATTTCCTAACTGCGGGCAAAGCCAAAAACCATTAGTGCGCATGCGCCGGCGCACTATGTCCCGGAAGTATTTTGCTGTGTTCCGGGACATAGTGCGCCGGCGCATGCACACTAATGGTTTTCGGCTTTGCTTGCAGTTGGGCAAAGCATACTGTGCGTACGCAAGGCAAGATAGCTTTGCACACACGTTAACTTGGAAGGAATATATGTGTGGGCAGCACGGTGGCACAGTGGTTAGCACTACAGCCTTGCAGCGCTGGGGTCCTGGGTTCTAATCCCACCTAGGACAACATCTGCAAAGAGTTTGTATGTTCTCTCCGTGTTTGCGTGGGTTTCCTCCGGGCACTCCGGTTTCCTCCCACATACCAAAGACATACTGATAGGAATTCTAGATTGTGAGCCCAATCGGGGACAGTGATGATAATGTGTGCAAACTGTAAAGCGCTGCGGAATATGTTAGCGCTATATAAAAATAAAGATTATTATTATTATTATTATTAAAATAAAGAAGGAAAGCAAATCAACGGCAAGTCAATTTCGCGACCAGCATGCGGCCAGCAGGAAAAAAGGGGTTAATAAAAGACCCAAAAATACCGCCAATATGACCCAAAAAAGGACCCGCCAAATTCAGGTGACAGGTTCCCATTAACAATTCATCCAAGTGGCTCATTAAAGTGGATGTCTGGCCTCAGGCTACAATTCTGCAGTCAATATATGTGACTGCAGACTTGAGAATCCTCAGATCACATGCACTGCGAGCCATGAGGATTCTCTGGTTCCGGCATCAGGAGTGTTGGGCACATGACGGCAAATATGTGATTTACATACATGCAGTCAAGTGCCTGCCATTCCTTGCACCGGCACTGGAGGTAGTTACTATGACAGCGCCATAGAAAATGGAAAGCATAGTACATTGCCTGCCCATAAGGTAGTTACATCACTGCTGAGATGACTTTAAATCTAAATTAAAATAAAAAAAGGGAATATAAGCCTACAATATAATATCTAATTGACCACTGGCCTTTAAGACTGCAGCAGTCAGGCTGATGTATAAAATCCATTTACGGTGGGTTAATATTAGTCCAAATATCACCATCCAGCCTGATCAATATCTGACTGCATTTATTTCCAGTTACGGGCTAGTTACATGGTGATAGCACATTTACAGTAGTTTTTCCAAAATTGCCACAATTATAGCGACAATTGCAATATACTGTCGCATGTGAATAAACCCTGAAGCAAATACAGATGATCAGCAGAAACAAAACTCAGCTCTCCATTATAATTGTCACATGATATGATTGGTATTTGATACTGTACCACAGCACCGTGGCCGCCAGCATCAACGCTCTTGCTACTGTCACCTACGAAGACATTGTTAAGAATGTTTTCAAGAACATATCAGACAAGAAGAGCACCTGGATTAGTAAAGGCTTATGTGAGTATTGACTAGAACAGATTGAATAGAACTAGTAATACATTTTTGTGTGCAATTCTTTTTGTTTTTTCTATTTATTTTCTTGCATTTATTAAACAATGGCATACAGCAACTTAGTGAAAATAGTTTCAATTAAAAAAAATAATACAATTTTGGGAATGCATTTTCTATGCAGATGTATGTGTTTTCATGGTAACAGACTACAAACAAACCCTGTGTAGTCTGATCCTGTATAAGGGAGCCTGTCAGCAGGATTGTGCACAGTAACCTACAGACAGTGTCAGGTCGGCGTTGTTATACTGATTACAGGCGCCATCTTGGAGGAGGATTTTTTTTCTCTTCTCCAGTAAGATGGCGATGCCGGCGCTTGCGCAGTAGCAGCTCTCGGATCACAGCTAGACACCGATAGCTGCTACTGCGCAGGCGTGGGAGGCGCCATCGTGGAGGAGGATTTTTTTCTCTTCTCCAGTAAGATGGCGATGCCGGCGCTTGCGCAGTAGCAGCTCTCAGATCACAGCTAGACACCGATAGCAGCTTCTGCACAGGCGTGGGAGGCGCCATCTTGGAGGAGGATTTTTTTTCTCTTCTCCAGTAAGATGGCGATGCCGGCGCTTGCGCAGTAGCAGCTCTCGAATCACAGCTATAGACACCGATAGCTCCTACTGTGCAGGCGTGGGAGGCGCCATCTTGGAGGAGGATTTTTTTTCTCTTCCCCAGTAAGATGGCGATGCTGGCGCTTGCGCAGTAGCAGCTATCGGATCACAGCTAGACACCGATAGCTGCTACTGCGCAGGCGTGGGCGGCGCCATCTTGGAGGAGGAATTCTTATGTTGCAGAAATGCAATGTATCCGTAAAAATCAGATGCTACAGCTTATGTTTGATCCATTCTTTTTTGCAACCATAGACTTGAATAGGCAGGTCTCATCCAACATACAGAAGTACTAGTGCATGCTGTGATTTTTGTCACACGTAAATTTGGTCAGTGACAAAAAAAGCTCATCTGAATATCATAATTGCATTACAGTGGGGCAAAAAAGTATTTAGTCAGTCAGCAATAGTGCAAGTTCCACCACTTAAAAAGATGAGAGGTGTCTGTAATTTACATCATAGGTAGACCTCAACTATGGGAGACAAACTGAGAAAAAAAAATCCAGAAAATCACATTGTCTGTTTTTTTATCATTTTTTTTGCATATTATGGTGGAAAATAAGTATTTGGTCAGAAACAAACAATCAAGATTTCTGGCTCTCACAGACCTGTAACTTCTTCTTTAAGAGTCTCCTCTTTCCTCCACTCATTGCCTGTAGTAATGGCACCTGTTTAAACTTGTTATCAGTATAAAAAGACACCTGTGCACACCCTCAAACAGTCTGACTCCAAACTCCACTATGGTGAAGACCAAAGAGCTGTCAAAGGACACCAGAAACAAAATTGTAGCCCTGCACCAGGCTGGGAAGACTGAATCTGCAATAGCCAACCAGCTTGGAGTGAAGAAATCAACAGTGGGAGCAATAATTAGAAAATGGAAGACATACAAGACCACTGATAATCTCCCTCAATCTGGGGCTCCACGCAAAATCCCACCCCGTGGGGTCAGAATGATCACAAGAACGGTGAGCAAAAATCCCAGAACCACGCGGGGGGACCTAGTGAATGAACTGCAGAGAGCTGGGACCAATGTAACAAGGCCTACCATAAGTAACACACTACGCCACCATGGACTCAGATCCTGCAGTGCCAGACGTGTCCCACTGCTTAAGCCAGTACATGTCCGGGCCCGTCTGAAGTTTGCTAGAGAGCATTTGGATGATCCAGAGGAGTTTTGGGAGAATGTCCTATGGTCTGATGAAACCAAACTGGAACTGTTTGGTAGAAACACAACTTGTCGTGTTTGGAGGAAAAAGAATACTGAGTTGCATCCATCAAACACCATACCTACTGTAAAGCATGGTGGTGGAAACATCATGCATTGGGGCTGTTTCTCTGCAAAGGGGCCAGGACGACTGATCCGGGTACATGAAAGAATGAATGGGGCCATGTATAGTGAGATTTTGAGTGCAAACCTCCTTCCATCAGCAAGGGCATTGAAGATGAAACGTGGCTGGGTCTTTCAACATGACAATGATCCAAAGCACACCGCCAGGGCAACGAAGGAGTGGCTTCGTAAGAAGCATTTCAAGGTCCTGGAGTGGCCTAGCCAGTCTCCAGATCTCAACCTTATAGAAAACCTTTGGAGGGAGTTGAAAGTCCATGTTGCCAAGCGAAAAGCCAAAAACATCACTGCTCTAGAGGAGATCTGCATGGAGGAATGGGCCAACATACCAACAACAGTGTGTGGCAACCTTGTGAAGACTTACAGAAAATGTTTGACCTCTGTCATTGCCAACAAAGGATATATTACAAAGTATTGAGATGAAATTTTGTTTCTGACCAAATACTTATTTTCCACCATAATATGCAAATAAAATGTTAAAAAAACAGACAATGTGATTTTCTGGATTTTTTTTTCTCAGTTTGTCTCCCATAGTTGAGGTCTACCTATGATGTAAATTACAGACGCCTCTCATCTTTTTAAGTGGTGGAACTTGCACTATTGCTGACTGACTAAATACTTTTTTGCCCCACTGTATATTCGTTCTCATGCTGTTCCTGTGATGTTAGTTTTTTCTAGGACAGCACTCGGACTGAAAATACAGTCATGTGAATTTACCCTAAAAATCAGATGCGACTGACTGCAGATTGTAATTGCAATATTGTGATCCTTTCTAATATTTTAGGTGTCCTGTTTGGCATTCTATGCACTGTGATGGCAGTGGTTGCATCGTTCATGGGTGGAGTTGTACAGGTCAGTACATAATTACTTCTTGTGAGATATAGGAGTCAGTCTAGTATTCTCCATCTACTATATAATTGTCTAAGGGTCACTTCCGTTTGTCTGTCTGTCACGGATATTCATTGGTCGCGGCCTCTCTCTGTCATGGAAATCCAAGTCGCTGATTGGTCGTGGCAAAACACCCACGACCATTGCCACGACCATTATACATTGCTATGTAATATGATGACTGCAATACTTTGAGGATACAAATTTTGATAGTTGTCCTTCTTTAAGTATTGAATAGATAATATTAGAATATATTCTGTCTAGGTAACCATAGTGTATGAATAGAAAAATAATATTTTATATCTTGTAATACATGTAATCTGTATATAAACTCTTGCAGTAAGTAAAGACTAGAAGTAAATGATGTCAATAGTCATCCTGTGCTCCTGTGTTTTTATTTCCCTGTATTAAGCAAGATGAAAGTTGCGACACGTCTCTGCGGCATCAGGACACAGGATTTGTTTGTAGTCTGTAAGCATAGTAACATATCATTCTGCACATGGCTTTTTTATGCCAATTGGTGAAATATTTTTTATTAAAGTTGTCCTATTTTGTATTTTAGATTTCAGTTTTTCATCCCATCTAAATAATTTATCCAAAGAACCCTTTTATAACTGAGTGGTATTTTTAATGGCATCATTCATTTACCACATATTGTACTGAAAAAAAAAATCTTTCTGGTTGCAAAAAAATGAGCAATTTTGTTGATTTATTTTTTTCATTATTACTTTTTACTTTTGCCATTGTATTCTTAAAACCATAAACTTTTTAATTTCTCTTTTATGGAAAGTGTAGATTTATTGGTGCCAAATTAAGTACATATGATTATTTCATTACTTTTTATTACTATTTTACTATTTTGAGCAGCTAAGGTGATCAAAAACAGCAATTCTGATATCTTTTTAATGTGTTCTTTATGCAGGAAAAAATACTGCATATTCACTAGTTTTGACAGTTTCAGACATGCTGCTTGCTTATGTAACGCTATTGCCGGTGTCACTGCATGTTTCCCCTTCCTCCTCCATGCAGGGATGCCTGCATACTCACCACCCCATCCATGCAGTGTGGTCCCCCAACATACTCTCAGCTTCCTTCCTGCTCTGAGTTCTGTCGCCAAATCTGCCTGTAGCTGAGAGGCATTTCAGTAACAGTTTTGCCTGAGGATCCTGAATCTAGTAGTTTGAATGGAGCCCAAGTTCTTGTTCATGTCTGTAACTGTTCTGTCAGAGAATCCAGAACTTAGTTGTCTGAGCGGAGTCTGAGTCTAGATCCGTGTGTGCGTACCTAATCCATAACATCAGCAGCTGCAGTACCGAGGACTGCCTAGGAGTGGTACCTGGCCGCTACCCGCAGCTAAGCCTGACTCCTCCATCAAGAGCTCAAGTAAATACCTGGTAACCACTTATCTATTACTCTCCTAGGCAAACCCAGCCCTGTGGCATAGTGAGTTCACAAACCACGTACGTCACCTGCGTGTGTAACAGCTTAATCTTTGACTTAGTTTGTGCACCGTCACAAGTCTTGTGAACACATCATACATTCTCATTTCTGTTATAAAAGAGAGTGGTAAATGTGTTACCTTCGGCAGGGAAATGTGTTATCTCAGAAAGTAACAGCTGTGAGAACCTGCTGTTTTGTCTGTATACTCACTTATCATAAGTGACTTGTGCTTCCCTCCTCTAGCCAGGGACTGTTGTAAGTGCTGACCACAAACTGGAGCAGCTGTGCACCTTCCGACACTGCAAATAACAACATATACCAGGAGCACATTTATAAAATTATCTAAGCACTGGAACATTTTTTCAACACATCAAATTGTGGAACTTATTATTGTTCTATTATATATTCAAAAAACTTTTCAAAAATATTTTACATATAATGAAATTAATATTATGTTAAAACCCATTAAAGTCCAACCTATAACAAGCGTATTAATCTTTGGAGTACAAAGATGGAAGAGCTGGACGCCTTCATTAGGTCCCCGGCTGTCATATTGCCCATCTGCGCCCCACAATCACACTGCAGGGGAGTTGACTGGATGACATGGGATGAGGTGCCCTTTCATCAGTCTGTCAGCTTGGATACAACAATCACTTTGGTGCAATTTTATGTAAAGCAGTAGGCACCTGTGTAAAATGTGAGTAAATATAGACCGCATGTCGCCTAGCCATTGATAATGAACGCTGTTGTCGATAATCACTGATGAAGGATTAGTAATAACTCTCCTTCATTTCTTTCAATTGATTTATATCCACAGGCTGCACTTAGTATCCATGGAATGTGTGGAGGTCCAATGTTAGGGTTATTCTCTTTGGGCATTTTGTTCCCATGGACCAACTGGAAGGTAAGGTTGAAAAATGGCAATTTTAACAGTTTTGTCTTTTATTCAAGGAGGACTGATTGCCATAAGCACAGAACTGAACTGAATTGTGCTTTTCATGGCAGCAATTACTTGATCCACATTGTTCATTTCTTTACAATATTTTTATATCTTTAATTAGGTGAAATTAAATTGAAGGACTGCTGTTGAGTAAATCTCTTAAAACGTTTTATCTGTGTAGTTAGACATCAAAGAAAACATTCACCCTAAGGCCTCATTCACACGTCCATGTTTAAACACAAACATGAAAAAATGGTGCTAATGTTATCATTGTTTAGGATCAGTGTGTCATCAGTATACGGTCCGTGTGTCCATTTTTATCATCAGTGTCATTCGTGTTTTTCACAGCTGGATAAATAAATAAATTACAAAGCTTCTCCAAAACCTTGCAAAGTTAAATACGGACAGCACTTGCATTGCACACTGATGCCATCCATGTACTGTCTGTGTTTTTCTTGGACCCATAGACTTGCATTGGCACCGTTGATAAGATTGAAAGAAAGATTGGAAGACACAAGTTTATCGAGATCAACCTATACAACTAACCTACTGTGGCAAAACCCCCAAGAGACCGATGCAAATTAAACTATAGTAGGAAACCAATCCTTCCCGACTCCACATACGGCAATCAGACTATTTCTCTGCATATAAGTCACATCACTGAATCTAATGCCCATAACCTGTACCTATGTTCATCAAGAACCTACACCCTTCCTGATCTTGTTTAGTGAAATGACTGTTGCAACTTGTTGTGCCAGAGACTTCCATAGTCTCACCGCTCTTACAAATCCAAAGATTTCCGAGGCACCATAGAGATCGTTATAACAATCCAATCTTTATTCCCAAATATTTAAAACATCACAGCAGCGAGGAGGCAAAAATAGAGTAACGACTCGGCCATATGGTTCTTCTGAAGCCAAAAATATAGTCACAGTATAGAGACATACAAACAAAGCTTTACATCCTTCAAGATTAATGGGCCCCACCTCTCCCTCCTCCTCAGGCCCATCCCAGTAGCCATAATAACTATCTAGTGTATAAAATAAACAATAATCACTTTACAAAAAAATATGTACATATATACAAATATATTTACTGTATAGATAGAATAGAATCCACAGGAGTATGACATGCAGGAGACATCACCATTTCAATATGAGAACGTGTAGTCACAGTGATGAGCGAGTATACTTGTTGCTCGGGTGGTCTCCGCGTATTTGGCATGCTCGGGAATTTAGTTTATGTCAACACAACTGCGTGATTTGTGGCTGCCAGACAGCTTGAATACATGTGGGAATTCCCTAGCAAACAGGCAACTCCCACATGTACTCAGGCTGTCTAGCAGCTGCAAATCATGCCGCTGCGTTGACATAAACTAAATCACCGAGAACGCCGAAATACTCGGAGACCACCCAAGCATACTCGGGAAAACCTGAGTAATGATTAACCACATCTCATCAGATCCATCAAAGACCCTCAAATGTATTTTCCATTTATTAGGGTCGGTTGTACGCTGTTCCTCATGGTATAACGACAACAATATACAGTGGGGCAAAAAAGTATTTAGTCAGTCAGCAATAGTGCAAGTTCCACCACTTAAAAAGATGAGAGGCGTCTGTAATTTACATCATAGGTAGACCTCAACTATGGGAGACAAACTGAGGAAAAAAAATCCAGAAAATCACATTGTCTGTTTTTTTTATCATTTTATTTGCATATTATGGTGGAAAATAAGTATTTGGTCAGAAACAAAATTTCATCACAATACTTTGTAATATATCCTTTGTTGGCAATGACAGAGGTCAAACGTTTTCTGTAAGTCTTCACAAGGTTGCCACACACTGTTGTTGGTATGTTGGCCCATTCCTCCATGCAGATCTCCTCTAGAGCAGTGATGTTTTTGGCTTTTCACTTGGCAACACGGACTTTCAACTCCCTCCAAAGGTTTTCTATAGGGTTGAGATCTGGAGACTGGCTAGGCCACTCCAGGACCTTGAAATGCTTCTTACGAAGCCACTCCTTCGTTGCCCTGGCGGTGTGCTTTGGATCATTGTCATGTTGAAAGACCCAGCCACGTTTCATCTTCAATGCCCTTGCTGATGGAAGGAGGTTCGCACTCAAAATCTCACAATACATGGCCCCATTCATTCTTTCACGTACCCGGATCAGTCGTCCTGGCCCCTTTGCAGAGAAACAGCCCCAAAGCATGATGTTTCCACCACCATGCTTTATAGTAGGTATAGTGTTTGATGGATGCAACTCAGTATTCTTTTTCCTCCAAACACGACAAGTTGTATTTCTACCAAACAGTTCCAGTTTGGTTTCATCAGACCATAGGACATTCTCCCAAAACTCCTCTGGATCATCCAAATGCTCTCTAGCAAACTTCAGATGGGCCCGGACATGTACTGGCTTAAGCAGTGGGACACGACTGGCACTGCAGGATCTGAGTCCATGGTGGCGTAGTGTGTTACTTATGGTAGGCCTTGTTACATTGGTCCCAGCTCTCTGCAGTTCATTCACTAGGTCCCCCCGCGTGGTTCTGGGATTTTTGCTCATCGTTCTTGTGATCATTCTGACCCCACGGGGTGGGATTGTGCGTGGAGCCCCAGATCGAGGGAGATTATTAGTGGTCTTGTATGTCTTCCATTTTCTAATTATTGCTCCCACTGTTGATTTCTTCACTCCAAGCTGGTTGGCTTTTGCAGATTCAGTCTTCCCAGCCTGGTGCAGGGCTACAATTTTGTTTCTGGTGTCCTTTGACAGCTCTTTGGTCTTCACCATAGTGGAGTTTGGAGTCAGACTGTTTGAGGGTGTGCACAGGTGTCTTTTTATACTGATAACAAGTTTAAACAGGTGCCATTACTACAGGTAATGAGTGGAGGAAAGAAGAGACTCTTAAAGAAGAAGTTACAGGTCTGTGAGAGCCAGAAATCTTGATTGTTTGTTTCTGACCAAATACTTATTTTCCACCATAATATGCAAATAAAATGATAAAAAAACAGACAATGTGATTTTCTGGATTTTTTTTTCTCAGTTTGTCTCCCATAGTTGAGGTCTACCTATGATGTAAATTACAGACGCCTCTCATCTTTTTAAGTGGTGGAACTTGCACTATTGCTGACTGACTAAATACTTTTTTGCCCCACTGTAGGTATTCAAGTACTCCCATCAAACTTACATTATAATCCACCAGTGAGGAAATAGGAAATCTGGGTAGATTGTGATGTGTGTTGAGAAAAGCTAGGTGGAAAGTGATATTTTGGAATAAAGATTGGATTGTTATAGGTATCTCTATGGTGCCTCAGATGTCTTTGGACTTCTTGCTGGTTTAGGCCCTGGTGGGAGCTCCTGCCGAGTAGCACATACTTATCATTGCTGCATGGGAATTCTGTACTGGACTGACTCATTGCTCTTACAGTAAAGAATCTCCATCTATGATAATGATTAAACTTTCTTTGCTCAATAAGTAGCCGAGGCCTGTTTGTCATTCGTGTAGACTTAGGCGTAAAAAGATTATTAGATAATCTCTGTACTGTCCATCCATATATTTATGCAATGTAAATACATTTCATTTTTTGTGATGTTTTTGTATAATGAATGGCTGTTAGCAGTATTAATCTCCTAATTATAGCTGATATAATAAGAATTTACATTTATAAGCTATTGTTTATTTGTAACCTTATTACCTTATTATACCTACCGGTATTCTTTCCAGGGTGCATTAGGAGGCCTGCTGACAGGAATCACACTGTCTTTTTGGGTTGCCATTGGAGGATTTATATATCCTGCGCCCCCATCCAAGACACTTCCTCTAACACTAAGGACAGATGGATGCAAATTGCTTAATGAAACCATCAATGGCACATTAGCAACAGTTTTGCCTACATCCCTGACTACCGCTATTCCTCCGGCAAGGTATATGTTGTCAGCAACACCAAAATCCTTGTTTACATGTTAATAAACCCTAATGAATTCTTTTTTTATTGTAATATTGTGATATTAACTACTGTCTTTCAATTTTATTATAATTTTTTCCCTAGTTCCTGGTTAAAAGAAGAGATTCCTCTTTCTGTGTTGTTACAGTTAGGTCCATATATATTTGGACAGAGACAACATTTTTCTAATTTTGGTTATAGATATTACCACAATGAATTTTAAACAAAACAATTCAGATGTAGTTTAAGTTCAGGCTTTCCGCTTTCATTTGAGGGTATCCACATTAAAATTGGATGAAGGGTTTAGAAGTTTCAGCTCCTTAACATGTGCCACCCTGTTTTTAAAGGGACTAAAAGTAATTGGACAGATTAAATAATTTTAAATAAAATGTTCATTTCTAGTACTTGGTTGAAAACCCTTTGTTGGCAATGACTGCCTGAAGTGTTGAACTCATGGACATCACCAGATGCTGTGTAAAAAAAAAAGATGCCTTTTTGAAGCTCTGCCAGGCCTTCACTGCGGTGGTTTTCATTTGCTGTTGGTTTGTGGGCCTTTCTGTCTGAAATTTAGTCTTTAACAAGTGAAATGCATGCTCAATTGGGTTGAGATCAGGTGACTGACTTGGCCATTCAAAAGTATTCCACTTCTTTGATTGAAAAAACTCCTGGGTTGCTTTGGCTTTATGTTTTGGGTCATTGTCCATCTGTAGTATGAAATGACGACCAATCAGTTTGGTTGCATTTGGCTGGATCTGAACACACAGTATGGCTCTGAATACCTCAGAATTCATTCGGCTGCTTCTGTCCTGTGTCACATCATCAATAAACACTAGTGACCCAGTGCCACTGGCAGCCATGCATGCCCAAGCCATCACACTACCTCCGACGTGTTTTACAGATGATGTGGTGTGCTTTCTATAATGAGCTGTACCACGCCTTCGCCATACTTTTCTCTTTCCATCATTCAGATAGAGGTTGATCTTGGTTTCATCTGTCCAAAGATTGTTCTTCCAGAACTGTGCTGGCTTTTTTAGATGTTTTTTAGCAAAGTCCAGTCTAGCCTTTTTATTCTTGATGCTTATGAGTGGCTGCACCGTGCAGTGAACCCTCTGTATTTACTTTCATGCAGTCTTCTCTTTATGGTAGATTTGGAAATTGATACACCTACCTCCTGGAGAGTGTTGTTCACTTGGTTGGCTGTTGTGATGGAGTTTCTCTTCACCATGGAGATTATTCTGCGATTATCCACCACTGTTGTCTTCCGTGGGTGCCCAGGTCTTTTTGCATTGATGAGTTCAGCAGTACTTTCTTTCTTTCTCAGGATGTACCAAACTGTAGATTTTGCCACTCCTAATATTGTAGCAATTTCTGGGATGGATTTTTTCTGTTTTCGTAGCTTAAGGCTTGTTTCACCTGCATGGAGAGCTCCTTTGACCGCGTGTTTACTTCACAGCAAAACCTTCCAAATGCAAACACCACACCTCAAATCACCTCCAGGCCTTTTATCTGCTTAATTGAGAATGACATAACGATGGGATTGCCCACACCTGTCCACGAAATAGCCTTGGAGTCAATTGTCCAATTACTTTTGGTCCCTTTAAAAACAGGGTGGCACATGTTAAGGAGCTGACGCTCCTAAACCCTTCATCCAATTTTAATGTGGATACCCTCAAATGAAAGCTGAAAGTGTGAACTTAAACTGCATCTGAATTGTTTTGTTTAAAATTCATTGTGGTAAAGTCTATAAACAAAATTATAAAAATGTTGTCTATGTCTAAATATATATGGACTTAACTGTATATGATTAGCGGTGTGGCGGGCTCATTAATTACACCATCTTCTTTTGTGTCATAGCTGATTCAGATGTAACTGGACCCAAGGCGGTAGTCGTGGGAGAGGGCCCCATTTTCTACGCCTTGACTCATTAAGAAAAAATGAGAGTTGTGAATCTGCATGAGTGAGAGCACTTTGGAGTCTGAGATCTCCACAGTCCACTCTGATATATTTGGTGCAGAACTGTCCCAATGGACCCTTTCAATCGGGGAATCAAACCAGCTTTTGCTAATAGTGTCCATTTTATTGATGGCCAAACTGGTGTACAGAGAGTAACAGGTTAAGCACTCTCCATCACTTTCCATACAGTACACCGGCTCCTTCCCCAGAGCTACAGATATTGTCTTGTTCCCGGCAACAGAGACAACAAAACAATATCGAGAAACTTGAAATGCCTGCATCTTCCTGGGTATAGAGTCATACGGGTCCAGGCGTGCCGCTATGACCCTTACCCCTTTATCTTGCTTTGTCTAGTCCCAGGGGCTGCTCTTAGTCGATGCTCCCAATGTCAGTGCCACAGCAGGGTGCTACCTCTTCCCTCAAGGAGAAGTAGGGGCTCATCAATGAAGAAAGAAGCATACTTTCTATGAAAAAAAAAATATTACAAAGTTTTTTTATTTTGTTTTTACTATTGATTTATTCAAAGATTGGCCACTTATCAGTTTTAGTGCAGATTATATATTGACTAAAGCGGCTTGTAATACTTACTTACGATTTGTCATAAAACAAAAGATATTAAAAAGATGTATTTTGTGCTTTTCCTCTCTCCAATAGCTTTTTAGCAAACATTTTTTTTTTACGATCAGGTCAGTGCTGGCAGATAACTGGTACAGTTTGTCCTACCTCTACTACAGTGCTGTGGGCTGCCTTGGGTGCATCATCGCTGGGCTTCTGATCAGTTTTATAACAGGTTGGTAAAGTCTTTCTATTTTTACTCATATCTAAGTGGATTTTTATGTTTTTTGAAAGTCAGAAAGCAACTTATTCCTCCCTTACAATTAAAATGAACACACAATGATTGATCTATTCCCTTCCTCTTTGGTGCTAGCTAAAATGTGGATGCAACCCGTACCAAACTGTAAAGAACCAATGCTATATCAGAGCTACTGATATAACATGTCGTGCATTTATTCCTCAGGTCATGAACATGGGAAGAATATTAAACCACTATTCATAAGACCAGTCTGCAATCTTGTCTGCTTCTGGTCAGATAAATACAAGAAAAAGTGTTGGTGTGGTGTCCGACATGATGAAGAAGATGAAGAAGAATTGGTGAGTAATGATTTACAGATGTAGCACTGCCCACTTGATGGACAGTTTTGCAGATACAATAAAATAAATCAAGCACAGCTTTGCTTTAGCAATAGAAATGTGGATCATAGAGTAAGCTTGGATTACCGTACTTTTCAGACTATAAGATGCACTTTTTTCCCAAAAAACTTTTGGGGAAAGCATGGGTGCGTCTTATAGTCAGAATAACCTGTACTTAGTCACCATGGAGCACCGCCGAACCTGCCGCATCAGGATGGGAGTGAGATCCCTTCTTCCATTGCTTCGATGCGGTGGCCTCTGGGAAAATGGCCACCAGAGGCAGCACATGCGCAGATTGAGATCTCGGCAATGAGATCTCGTCTCCCGAGTTCTCCCAGAGGCCACAGCATCGAGGCAATGGAATTCGTGGGCTCTGAGCTTTCACAAAATGTTGTTGGAGCCCCCCGAACCTGCCACACCAGTCTGGTTCATAGCATCGCCGGACCACCAAACACCCCCTGTGACTCCGCTCCACTAGGGCTGCTGATCCCCCCAGGATAAGCTAAATTCAGGACTGCAAGATGGACCCCCATTTGACGCATTAATTTTTTTCCCCATTTTCCTTCTGAAAATATGGGGTGCGTCTTATGGTCCGAAAAAATTGTAATTAGTAAGAAAGTTAATTGACTATTGGTGGCTCCTATATGGACACTTTTCATTAGAGTCATAGTATAATGGTTTGTGGCTCTTCCCTCTCTGTCCTATTATTGACCTATATATTTTTGTCATATAAAATATTTATGGATTGCTAATCCAGAAAAGGACATTATCCCTTTGGTTTTGCTTTGATAATCATGGGAGACATGCAATATATTGTTAAAACGATGAGGGAAGATACTGTTGTAATCATTTTGTGAATGTCTGGGACTTTTGTTATTTTTGAGTATGGGGCTTTGAACTAACAGGTGGGTAGCTGTTAAGTTCCAGTCTGTTCTGGAGATAATCTCTGCCAGCTCAGCTGGTGATTCCCAGGCTTCATTTCATTTCTCAACAACAGAGCAGCTGCTTCGCTTCTGGTCTACTCTGTCGAAGGTTCATCACTGCAGATGTCATGTAAAGTGAGGGCTGGCTCCCAACAGTTAGGTAACGGGGAAGCGGCTGTCAATCATCATGATTTCAGCAGAGACACCCCATCAATAGAGCTGAGTGCAGTGGAAGATTAGATGCTGCCCCGATGCCATGACATCAGCAGTCTGTTACGGTTCTGTCACAATATGCTGGTTTAAAGTAAGGATGAGGGGGCCTGCAACTGTCCCTGGAGCTGGGACCCTCACTATCCCTGTCACAGGGGTACTCTTGAAGGTAGAGAGGCCTGGGTCTCCAACCTTACTATGCTCCTGAATGCACACTGAAACTAGTCCCTCCCCAATCAGGGAGGTACAGGACTTACATGAAATGGATAGCACAAAACGGACAGACAGGGGTAGAAGACTGGAATGAAAGGAAACTGCAATCATACAATCATGCCCAAGAAACAACAAAGTGGAAAAGAAGGGAACAATAGGAGTGACCAACCAAATGGGAGAGGAAAATGAAATACACAGATGATCAAAACCACGTAGATAACTCCTAGGGAAGACACTAACAAACTGTGACAAAAAGGACTACTCCTTCACCACCAAACTGGGTAGGTTTAAATAGAAACCCCTGCAGTGTGAGACTATAGGCCAAATAGCAAATGGAAAACATATGCTGTAAGAAAAGAGTGGATGAAAAGGTAACGGGCAATCAGCAGTCCAACAGCAACTGGATCTCCAGTGGTTCAGTGGATAGAGACGCCAGCAGACAAACACAAGACTGCCAGATTGAATCTTGAGGCATGACAGGTTCTGAGCCAACAGACATCGGAGCAGGGCATAACTGGTAAGTACTTTGCAATTGCTTACCTGTTAGTCCTTAGCCCCACATGCAAAAAATTATAATAAATGTTTAGTTCTGGAACTTCTGGATAATTTCTTTAAGCTTAGAAGAATGTCATGGGTTTACACTGATAGAGTGAGTTGACCATCCTGGAAAATTATGGGGATTTGGGACGAAATCCACAGTGAAATCGCAGCAAACTCTAAAGGTGTTAGATACAGCAGATTTTAAGGCGCATTGAACAAGGATTTCACACTACATTGAAATGAATTAAATCCATAGTTAAAGTTCACATCAGAAATTGACACTTGAGAGTTTTGAAAATCTCCGATTTGAAAAGTTTTGAAAGGTTTTAAGCTCATGGCTAAGATTTTTAAAACCATGTGTTGTAATCTATTGCAGAATTTATCTTTGTAAATTTGCAGGTAACTTAACGCTGCTGTTCTGTTTAGATTTCACATACACTTGTACTGTTCCCGGTCATTTTTGACCGTCCTTATAAAATAATCATTTTTAGCTAATCTAAGTGGTTTTTTTAAACAGTTTTTGCACTATTATATTGCTTGTGAAGATGGTTGTTCAAATACCAGAAAAAAAAAATAAATACAAAGCTTGTTTTATTATTTTTTTATATCCAAAAGGGAACATGGTATTTTTTCGATTTTTGTAAAAATTGATTATTTTTGCAGATAAAAAAAAAATCTTGATCTAAATGTTAACTATAAGTAATAATATCAAACATTATGTAGATATACTTTTTTCAAAGGCAAAAAAAAAAAAAAAAAGCTTTTTTCTCTATAAAATGGCAAAAAACGTTGTTTTTTATACACTTATACTGTTCCCGGTCATTTTTGACCGGACCTAACAAAGTTGTGATTTGTACCTAATTCAAGTGTTATTTGATTACCTGTTGCATTGTTTTACTGTATGTGAACATGGTTTTCAATAATCAGATGAAAAATTAAATCAAAAACTTTTATTTTTTGAATCAAATAAATTAACATTTTTTGCAATATTTGCTTCATATTGCACATAAAAACTTTTCTTTATTCTAAACTATATACAAACTTTTAAATAAAAAAAAGGTTTTTTGTCAAAAACAAATGATAAATGCGATCAATGTATTACTTGCATTGATCACATGTATAATTTACATGACGCTTGCACAAGTATTTTGCACATTTGCAACACATAATATTAGATTTATGGTTACTGGACGTTGGACAGAATGAGCATCTTTTTCGCTTGCAGCTGGTTGCGATGGTGGAAGCCGTTTCAGTATCAGTGGTGGTCGAAGCTGTTGGCTCGCCGTCTCCACCATGCTCTCGAATTTGTCGGGCCACTTTTTCTGCACTCTCATTTCTTGGATTTCGTGGCCGTGTTTTTACATATGGATTAGTGAGAGACTTCCCCAATTCCTCAATAAAAAGCCGTCGTTTGTGTAATTTTTTTTCTTGCCATTTGGGGTTTATTTCCCGCCACAATACAAAGGCATTATAGGCAGATACATCGATCAGGTAGTAAAAGAGAATCATAGGCCACCTATTTGTTTTTCTTTTACATGTATACGTGCCTACAAGCTGGTCTAATGTGTCAACAGCACCTTTAGTGGCGTTATAGTGAAGAATCATGTCTGGCTTTCTGTCATCTCTCTCACTTATTTTTGCATCATGGTGCATGGTGCTCATGAGTAGGGTTGAGCGAAACGGGTCGAACATTTTCAAAAGTCGCCGACTTTTGGCTAAGTCGGGGTTTCATGAAACCCGATCCGACCCCTGTGCGGGGTCGGCCATGCGGTACGCGACTTTCGCGCCAAAGTCGCGTTTCAATGACGCGAAAAGCGCCATTTCTCAGCCAATGAAGGTAAACGCAGAGTGTGGGCAGCGTGATGACATAGGTCCTGGTCCCCACCATCTTAGAGAAGGGCATTGCAGTGATTGGCTTGCTGTCTGCGACGTCACAGGGGCTATAAAGAGGCGTTCCCGCCGACCGCCATCTTACTGCTGCTGATCTGAGCTTAGGGAGAGGTTGCTGCCGCTTTGTCAGAAGCAGGGATAGCGTTAGGCAGGGTCCATTAACCACAAAACCGCTTGTGCTGCAGCGATTTGCACTGTCCAACACCACCCTCGGTGTGCAGGGACAGTGGAAGTTTTTTTTTTTTTTTTTTCCCCTCAGCGCTGTAGCTCATTGGGCTGCCCTAGAAGGCTCCCTGATAGCTGCATTGCTGTGTGTACGCCGCTGTGCAAACCAACTGCTTTTTTCAAAGCACAAATCCTCTTGTTCCTTCCTTTCTGCACAGCTATCTTTTTTGTTTGTCCACACTTTTTATTTCATTTGTGCATCAGTCCACTCCTTATTGCTGCCTGCCATACCTGGCTGAGATTACTGCAGGCAGGGAGATAGTAGCTGCCTGCCATACCTGGCTGAGATTACTGCAGGCAGGGAGATAGTAATTGTAGGACATTCCCTGTGTTTTTTTTTTTTTTTTTTTTGGTGGGAGATTAAGATTGGCAATTTGGCATTTCTGCTAGAGTGCCATCCCTGTGTGTGCCATCTCTCTCACATAGTGGGCCATAGAAAGCCTTTTCATTTTTCTGTATTTTTTTTTGTGGGGTGTATAAATTCTCCCTGATAAAAATACAGTGGGAGATTAATATTGGCCTTTGGGCTTGTGTGCCAGTCCTGAGTGTGCCATCTCTCTCACAAATAGTGGGCCATAGAAAGCCTATTTTATTTTTTTTGGGGTTTTATAAATTCTCCCTGAAAAAAAGGGAGATTAATATTGGCCTCTGGGCTTGTGTGCCAGTCCTGAGCGTGCCATCTGTGCCAGCCCTGAGCGTGCCATCTCTCTCACAAATAGTGGGCCATAGAAAGCCTATTTAATTTTTTTTTTGGTTTTATAAATTCTCCCTGAAAAAAAGGGAGATTAATATTGGCCTCTGGGCTTGTGTGCCAGTTGTGAGCGTGCCATCTGTGCCAGTCCTGAGCGTGCCATCTCTCTCACAAATAGTGGGCCATAGAAAGCCTATTTAATTTTTTTTTTTTGTTTTATAAATTTTCCCTGAAAAAAGGGAGATTAATATTGGCCTCTGGGCTTGTGTGCCAGTTGTGAGCGTGCCATCTGTGCCAGTCCTGAGCGTGCCATCTCTCTCACAAATAGTGGGCCATAGAAAGCCTATTTAATTTTTTTTTTGGTTTTATAAATTTTCCCTGAAAAAAGGGAGATTAATATTGGCCTCTGGGCTTGTGTGCCAGTTGTGAGCGTGCCATCTGTGCCAGTCCTGAGCGTGCCATCTCTCTCACAAATAGTGGGCCATAGAAAGCCTATTTAAATATTTTTTTGGTTTTATAAATTCTCCCAGAAAAAAAGGGAGATTAATATTGGCCTCTGGGCTTCTGTGCCAGTCCTGAGCGTGCCATCTGTGCCAGTCCTGAGCGTCCCATCTCTCTCACAAATAGTGGGCCATAGAAAGCCTTTTTTTTTTTTTTTGGGGGTTTTAGAAATTCTCCCTGGAAAAAAAAAGGGAGATTAATATTGCCCTTTGGGCTTGTGTGCCAGTACTAAGCGTTCCATCTCTCTCTCTCTCTCTTAGTCAGTGGGCCATAGAACGCCTATTTTTGGTTTTATTTGTTTTCTAAATTCTCCCTGAAAAAATCATTTTATTTTATTTGGTTTCTAAATTCTTCCTGACAAAATCATATTTTTTTTATTATTTTTTTTTCTAAAGTCTCCCTGAAAAAAAAAAAAAAAACAGTGGGAGATTAATATTGGCCTTTCTGCTTGTGTGCCAGTCTTGACTCCTGGGTGCGTCATCTCTCAGTCAGTGGGCCATAGAACGCCTATTTTTGGTTTTATTTGTTTTATAAATTCTCCCTGAAAAAATCATTTTATTTTATTTGGTTTCTAAATTCTTCCTGATAAAATCATATTTTTTTTATGATTTTTTTTTCTAAAGTCTCCCTGAAAAAAAAAAAAAAAAAACAACCAAAAAAAACAGTGGGAGATTAATATTGGCCTTTCTGCTTGTGTGCCAGTCTTGACTCCTGGGTGTGCCATCTCTCTCTCTCTCTCTCTCTCTCTCTCTCTCTCTCCAATTGTGGTCCATAGAAAGCCTATATTTTTTTTCCTTGATTTGGGTTCCAAAATCTACCAGAGAAAATAACTCCATCAATCATTGGTAGAAAAATATTGGCCTCTGGGCTTGTGTGCCACTCCTGATTCCTGTGTGCGTCATCTCTCAGTCAGTGGGCCATAGAACGCCTATTTTTGGTTTTATTTGTTTTATAAATTCTCCCTGAAAAAATCATTTTATTTTATTTGGTTTCTAAATTCTTCCTGATAAAATCATATTTTTTTTATTATTTTTTTTTCTAAAGTCTCCCTGAAAAAAAAAAAAAAAAATCAACCAAAAAAAACAGTGGGAGATTAATATTGGCCTTTCTGCTTGTGTGCCAGTCTTGACTCCTGGGTGTGCCATCTCTCTCTCTCTCTCTCTCTCTCTCTCTCTCTCCAATTGTGGTCCATAGAAAGCCTATATTTTTTTTCCTTGATTTGGGTTCCAAAATCTACCAGAGAAAATAACTCCATCAATCATTGGTAGAAAAATATTGGCCTCTGGGCTTGTGTGCCACTCCTGATTCCTGTGTGCGTCATCTCTCAGTCAGTGGGCCATAGAACGCCTATTTTTGGTTTTATTTGTTTTATAAATTCTCCCTGAAAAAATCATTTTATTTTATTTGGTTTCTAAATTCTTCCTGATAAAATCATATTTTTTTTATTATTTTTTTTTCTAAAGTCTCCCTGAAAAAAAAAAAAAAAAAACAGTGGGAGATTAATATTGGCCTTTCTGCTTGTGTGCCAGTCTTGACTCCTGGGTGCGTCATCTCTCAGTCAGTGGGCCATAGAACGCCTATTTTTGGTTTTATTTGTTTTATAAATTCTCCCTGAAAAAATCATTTTATTTTATTTGGTTTCTAAATTCTTCCTGATAAAATCATATTTTTTTTTATTATTTTTTTTTCTAAAGTCTCCCTGAAAAAAAAAAAAAAAAAAAAAAAAAACAGTGGGAGATTAATATTGGCCTTTCTGCTTGTGTGCCAGTCTTGACTCCTGGGTGTGCCATCTCTCTCTCTCTCTCTCTCTCCAATTGTGGTCCATAGAAAGCCTATATTTTTTTTCCTTGATTTGGGTTCCAAAATCTACCAGAGAAAATAACTCCATCAATCATTGGTAGAAAAATATTGGCCTCTGGGCTTGTGTGCCACTCCTGATTCCTGTGTGCATCATCTCTCACTCAGTGGCCCATAGAAAGCATATAGTTTGTTACATTTGTTTTCTAAATTCTCCCTGCAAAAATCAATGTTTTTTTTTTGGGGGGGTTTCTAAAGTGTTCCTGAAAAAAATAAAAATAAAAAAAAAATAATAGTGTGACATTAATATTAACATTTGTGCTTCAGTGACAGTCCTGCGTGTGGGGCATCTCTCTAATTTGCAGCCACCAAAAAAAGAGTGTGTAACATTGGGCCTGATTTTCGCTGTGGTCTCACCAACCTGTAAAGGGGTAGCTAAATCATACTGAAGTTATAGCTCACCGTGTAAGTTGTGTGACTGCAACAAATAACGTTAGTTTGGTTACGTTTTTAAAACAATGAGGAAGTCTAGTGGAAGAGGTCGTGGCCGGGGGCGTTCATTGTCAGCTGGTAATGAGGGTAGTGGTAGTGGTGGAGCATCAGGTGGTCGTGGGGAAAAAAATATTGCACCTAAGTCTGGAGCTGTGGAGCCAGGTTCGTCGTCCGGCTACACAAGGCCTCGAACGCTCCCTTTTCTGGGATTAGGAAAACCGCTTTTAAAGCCGGAGCAGCAAGAGCAAGTTTTGGCTTATCTTGCTGACTCAGCCTCTAGCTCTTTTGCCTCCTCTCGTGAAACTGGTAAAAGTAAAAGCAGCGCGTCGTTAGTGGATGTTCACGGTCAGGGACAAGTCACTTCCTTGTCCTCTTCAGCAAAAACAACAACAGAGAAGAATGCAGCAGGCGACACAACGGGTTACTCCATGGAGCTCTTTACACATACCGTCCCTGGCTTAGAAAGTGAAGCAGTTAACAGTCCATGCCCATTACAAATTGAATCTGACATGGAGTGCACTGACGCACAGCCACAGCCAGACTACTATGCTGGTCCTTTGACTCAGACCACAACATTGCCCTCGCAGGGTGCTGATCAAGAATCAGACCCTGATGAGACTATGTTGCCCCATCACGAACGCTATACCACCGAACGACACGGTGACACAGACGAAGTTGCGCAGGAGGTACAAGAAGAGTTATTAGATGACCCAGTTCTTGACCCCGATTGGCAGCCATTGGGGGAACAGGGTGCAGGCGGCAGCAGTTCTGAAGCAGAGGAGGAGGAGGGGCCGCAGCAGGCATCAACATCGCCACAGGTTCCATCTGCCGGGCCCGTATCTTGCCCAAAACGCGTGGCAAAGCCAAAACCTGGTGGAGGACAGCGTGGCCATCCGGTTAAAGCTCAGTCTGCAATGCCTGAAAAGGTATCCGATGCTAGAAAGAGTGCAGTCTGGCATTTTTTTAAACAACATCCAATTGATCAGCGCAAAGTCATCTGTCAAAAATGTTCTACTTCCTTAAGCAGAGGTCAGAATCTGAAAAGTCTCAATACTAGTTGCATGCATAGACATTTAACCACCATGCATTTGAAAGCTTGGACTAACTACCAAACGTCCCTTAAGGTTGTTGCACCCTCGGCCAATGAAGCTAGTCATCAACGCAACATCCCTTCCGGCAGTGTAGGACCACCATTTAGCGCACCACCTGCTGTATCTGTGCAGGTATCTTTGCCAGGCCAAAGCAGTCAGGGTCAGGGAATCACCAGTTTCGTAGTAGGAAACACTGCATCTAGGGCACCGGCGGCAACAATACCATCTCCCACCGTCTCTCAGTCTGCCATGTCCACCGGCACCCCCGCTAGTTCCACGATCTCCATCTCTCCAGTCCAGCTCACCCTACATGAGACTATGGTTAGAAAAAGGAAGTACTTAGCCTCGCATCCGCGTACACAGGGTTTGAACGCCCACATAGCTAGACTAATCTCGTTAGAGATGATGCCCTACCGGTTAGTTGAAAGCGAAGCTTTCAAAGACCTGATGGACTACGCTGTACCACGCTACGAGCTACCCAGTCGACACTTTTTTTCCAGAAAAGCCATCCCAGCCCTCCACCAGCATGTTAAAGAGCGCATCGTCCATGCACTCAGGCAATCTGTGAGCACAAAGGTGCACCTGACAACAGATGCATGGACCAGTAGGCATGGCCAGGGACGTTACGTGTCCATCACGGCACACTGGGTAAATGTGGTGGATTCAGGGTCCACAGGGGACAGCAAGTTTGGGACAGTTCTGCCTAGCCCACGGTCTAGTAAACAGTTGTCTGTAGCCGTTCGCACCCCCTCCTCCTCCTCCTCCTCCTCGTCCTCCTGCAGAAGCAAGAGCTCGTCCACAGACCGCAGTCGCACAAACACTCCATCCGCACCTGCCACAGTTGCACACCAGGTCTCCCATTATGGGGCAGCTACTGGCATACGTCAGCAGGCTGTATTGGCTATGAAGTGTTTGGGCGACAATAGACACACCGCGGAAGTTCTGTCCGAGTTCTTGCAGCAAGAAACGCAGTCGTGGCTGGGCACTGTAGATCTTGAGGCAGGCAAGGTAGTGAGTGATAACGGAAGGAATTTCATGGCTGCCATCTCCCTTTCCCAACTGAAACACATTCCTTGCCTGGCTCACACCTTAAACCTGGTGGTGCAGTGCTTCCTGAAAAGTTATCCGGGGTTATCCGACCTGCTCCTCAAAGTGCGTGGACTTTGCGCACATATCCGCCGTTCGCCTGTACACTCCAGCCGTATGCAGACCTATCAGCGTTCTTTGAACCTTCCCCAGCATCGCCTAATCATAGACGTTGCAACAAGGTGGAACTCAACACTGCACATGCTTCAGAGACTGTGCGAACAGAGGCGGGCTGTTATGTTTTTGTGGGAGGATACACATACACGGGCAGGCAGTAGGATGGCAGACATGGAGTTGTCAGGTGTGCAGTGGTCGAAGATTCAAGACATGTGTCAAGTCCTTCAGTGTTTTGAGGAATGCACACGGCTGGTTAGTGCAGACAACGCCATAATAAGCATGAGCATCCCCCTAATGCGTCTGCTGATGCAAAGTTTGACGCACATAAAGGATCAGGCGTCTGCACCAGAGGAAGAGGAAAGCCTTGATGACAGTCAGCGATTGTCTGGTCAGGGCAGTGTACATGACGAGGTACCGGGCGAAGAGGAGGTGGAGGATGAGGAGGATGATGAGGATGAGTATATTTTTAATGAGGAAGCTTTCCCGGGGGCACGGGAAATTGGTGGCGTGGCAAGGCCGGGTTCTGGTTTTTTGAGGGACACAAGTGACGTAGATTTGCCTGCAACTGCCCCTCAACCAAGCACAACCGCAGATTTGACAACGGGAACTTTGGCCCACATGGCGGATTATGCCTTGCGTATCCTCAAAAGGGACACACGCATTACAAAAATGATGAACGATGACGATTACTGGTTGGCCTGCCTCCTTGATCCTCGCTATAAAGGCAAATTGCAAAATATTATGCCACATGAGAACTTGGAACTAATATTAGCAACAAAACAATCAACTCTTGTTGACCGTTTGCTTCTGGCATTCCCTGCACACAGCGCCCGTGATCGTTCTCACACGAGCTCCAGGGGCCAGCAGACCAGAGGTGTTAGAGGGGCAGAAATCAGAAGTGGCGTTGGCCAGAGGGGTTTTCTGACCAGGTTGTGGAGTGATTTTTCTATGACCGCAGACAGGACAGGTACTGCAGCATCAATTCAAAGTGACAGGAGACAACATTTGTCCAGTATGGTTACAAACTATTTTTCATCCCTTATCGACGTTCTCCCTCAACCGTCATTCCCATTTGATTACTGGGCATCCAAATTAGACACCTGGCCAGAATTGGCAGAATATGCATTGCAGGAGCTTGCTTGCCCGGCAGCTAGTGTCCTATCAGAAAGAGTATTCAGTGCTGCAGGTTCAATACTAACAGAAAAAAGGACTCGTCTGGCTACCCAAAATGTAGATGATCTAACCTTCATTAAAATGAACCACAACTGGATTTCAAAATCTTTTGCCCCACCCTGCCCGGCTGACACCTAGCTTTCCTATGAAAAGGTCTTGCCTGTGGACTATTCTGAATGACTTTTCCAATCTCGTAATTTTCTTCACCTGATTGTCCAGCATACGACATGTTTCCACCTCACGAAATGGCCAAACTCCCCACACGGGGCCGTGCTATCGCCACTTTGCGCTTGGACCCTTGAGAGTGCTGTTTGTCTGAAGAGGTGGGTGTGGCCGCTTTTGGTCGATGGCACTGCCACTGGGTCCCTCATAGTACAATAAAGTGTCTCTGGCGGTGGTGGTGCGCACCCAACGTCAGACACACCGTTGTAATATGAGGGGCCCTGTGCCTGTACCGCCGGCCACAAGCCAGTTCCCCCCCCAGCTCAAACAGTGCTCTACCACTAGCAAAATTATCTCTCACAGCTTCACCAATGTGTAGTCTAGGCGCTGACATCCTTCAATGCCTGGCACTGACAATACCATTGTTTTGACATTTTTGTTATGTTAGGCCTTCGAAGCCTGTCTGCGGTCCCTTCTTTCTACAACTACTACACTGACCAGGCCACTGCTGGCCGTGTTACCCTGGAACCAATTTAAAAGTGCCTATAGTCAGCCCAATTTTGTTATGTTAGGCCTTCGAAGACTGTCTGCCGTCACTCCTTCCACTAGACTTCCACTGACCATACACTGCTGCCCATGTACCCCTGGAACCAATTTAAAGTGCCTACAGCCAGCCCAATTTTGTTATGTTAGGCCTTGGAAGCCTGTCTGCGGTCACTCCTTCCACTAGACTTCCACTGACCAGACCACTGCTGCCCATGTACCCCTGGAACCAATTTAAAAGTGCCTACAGCCAGCCCAAGTTTGTTATGTTAGGCCTTCGAAGCCTGTCTGCGGTCACTCCTTCCACTAGACTTCCACTGACCAGACCACTGCTGCCCGTGTACCCCTGGAACCAATTTAAAAGTGCCTACAGCCAGCCCAAGTTTGTTATGTTAGGCCTTGGAAGCCTGTCTGCGGTCACTCCTTCCACTAGACTTCCACTGACCAGACCACTGCTGCCCATGTACCCCTGGAACCAATTTAAAAGTGCCTACAGCCAGCCCAAGTTTGTTATGTTAGGCCTTCGAAGCCTGTCTGCGGTCACTCCTTCCACTAGACTTCCACTGACCAGACCACTGCTGCCCGTGTACCCCTGGAACCAATTTAAAAGTGCCTACAGCCAGCCCAAGTTTGTTATGTTAGGCCTTGGAAGCCTGTCTGCGGTCACTCCTTCCACTAGACTTCCACTGACCAGACCACTGCTGCCCGTGTACCCCTGGAACCAATTTAAAAGTGCCTACAGCCAGCCCAAGTTTGTTATGTTAGGCCTTGGAAGCCTGTCTGCGGTCACTCCTTCCACTAGACTTCCACTGACCATACACTGCTGCCCATGTACCCCTGGAACCAATTTAAAAGTGCCTACAGCCAGCCCAAGTTTGTTATGTTAGGCCTTCGAAGCCTGTCTGCGGTCACTCCTTCCACTAGACTTCCACTGACCAGACCACTGCTGCCCGTGTACCCCTGGAACCAATTTAAAAGTGCCTACAGCCAGCCCAAGTTTGTTATGTTAGGCCTTGGAAGCCTGTCTGCGGTCACTCCTTCCACTAGACTTCCACTGACCAGACCACTGCTGCCCGTGTACCCCTGGAACCAATTTAAAAGTGCCTACAGCCAGCCCAAGTTTGTTATGTTAGGCCTTGGAAGCCTGTCTGCGGTCACTCCTTCCACTAGACTTCCACTGACCATACACTGCTGCCCATGTACCCCTGGAACCAATTTAAAAGTGCCTACAGCCAGCCCAAGTTTGTTATGTTAGGCCTTCGAAGCCTGTCTGCGGTCACTCCTTCCACTAGACTTCCACTGACCAGACCACTGCTGCCCGTGTACCCCTGGAACCAATTTAAAATTGCCTACAGCCATGTTTTATTATTTTAGGCCTTCGATGCCTGTCTGCGGTCACTCCTTCCACTAGTCCTCCACTGACCACACCACTGCTGCCCGTGTACCCCTGGAACCAATTTAAAATTGCCTACAGCCAGCCCAATTTTTTTATTTTAGGCCTTCGATGCCTGTCTGCGGTCACTCCTTCCACTAGGCCTCCACTGACCACACCACTGCTGCCCGTGTAACCCTGGAACCAATTTAAAATTGCCTACAGCCATGTGTTATTATTTTAGGCCTTCGATGCCTGTCTGCGGTCACTCCTTCCACTAGGCCTCCACTGACCACACCACTGCTGCCCGTGTACCCCTGGAACCAATTTAAAATTGCCTACAGCCAGCCCAATTTTTTTATTTTAGGCCTTCGATGCCTGTCTGCGGTCCATTCTTTCAACTACTACTACACTGACCAGGGCACTGCTGCCCAAGTACCCCTGGAACCAATTTAAAATTGACTACAGCCATGTGTTAATATTTTAGGCCTTCGATGCCTGTCTGTGGTCACTCCTTCCACTAGGCCTCCACTGACCACACCACTGCTGCCCGTGTACCCCTGGAACCAATTTAAAATTGCCTACAGCCATGTGTGATTATTTTAGGCCTTCGATGCCTGTCTGCGGTCACTCCTTCCACTAGGCCTCCACTGACCACACCACTGCTGCCCGTGTAACCCTGGAACCAATTTAAAATTGCCTACAGCCATGTGTTATTATTTTAGGCCTTCGATGCCTGTCTGCGGTCACTCCTTCCACTAGGCCTCCACTGACCACACCACTGCTGCCCGTGTACCCCTGGAACCAATTTAAAATTGCCTACAGCCAGCCCAATTTTTTTATTTTAGGCCTTCGATGCCTGTCTGCGGTCCATTCTTTCAACTACTACTACACTGACCAGGGCACTGCTGCCCAAGTACCCCTGGAACCAATTTAAAATTGACTACAGCCATGTGTTAATATTTTAGGCCTTCGATGCCTGTCTGTGGTCACTCCTTCCACTAGGCCTCCACTGACCACACCACTGCTGCCGGTGTACCCCTGGAACCAATTTAAAATTGCCTACAGCCATGTGTGATTATTTTAGGCCTTCGATGCCTGTCTGCGGTCACTCCTTCCACTAGGCCTCCACTGACCACACCACTGCTGCCCGTGTAACCCTGGAACCAATTTAAAATTGCCTACAGCCATGTGTTATTATTTTAGGCCTTCGATGCCTGTCTGCGGTCACTCCTTCCACTAGGCCTCCACTGACCACACCACTGCTGCCCGTGTACCCCTGGAACCAATTTAAAATTGCCTACAGCCAGCCCAATTTTTTTATTTTAGGCCTTCGATGCCTGTCTGCGGTCCATTCTTTCAACTACTACTACACTGACCAGGGCACTGCTGCCCAAGTACCCCTGGAACCAATTTAAAATTGACTACAGCCATGTGTTAATATTTTAGGCCTTCGATGCCTGTCTGTGGTCACTCCTTCCACTAGGCCTCCACTGACCACACCACTGCTGCCCGTGTACCCCTGGAACCAATTTAAAATTGCCTACAGCCATGTGTGATTATTTTAGGCCTTCGATGCCTGTCTGCGGTCACTCCTTCCACTAGGCCTCCACTGACCACACCACTGCTGCCCGTGTAACCCTGGAACCAATTTAAAATTGCCTACAGCCATGTGTTATTATTTTAGGCCTTCGATGCCTGTCTGCGGTCACTCCTTCCACTAGGCCTCCACTGACCACACCACTGCTGCCCGTGTACCCCTGGAACCAATTTAAAATTGCCTACAGCCAGCCCAATTTTTTTATTTTAGGCCTTCGATGCCTGTCTGCGGTCCATTCTTTCAACTACTATTACACTGACCAGGGCACTGCTGCCCGTGTACCCCTGGAACCAATTTAAAATTGCCTACAGCCATGTGTTATTATTTTAGGCCTTCGATGCCTGTCTGCGGTCACTCCTTCCACTAGGCCTCCACTGACCACACCACTGCTGCCCGTGTACCCCTGGAACCAATTTAAAATTGCCTACAGCCATGTGTGATTATTTTAGGCCTTCGATGCCTGTCTGCGGTCACTCCTTCCACTAGGCCTCCACTGACCACACCACTGCTGCCCGTGTACCCCTGGAACCAATTTAAAATTGCCTACAGCCATGTGTGATTATTTTAGGCCTTCGATGCCTGTCTGCGGTCACTCCTTCCACTAGGCCTCCACTGACCACACCACTGCTGCCCGTGTAACCCTGGAACCAATTTAAAATTGCCTACAGCCATGTGTTATTATTTTAGGCCTTCGATGCCTGTCTGCGGTCACTCCTTCCACTAGGCCTCCACTGACCACACCACTGCTGCCCGTGTACCCCTGGAACCAATTTAAAATTGCCTACAGCCAGCCCAATTTTTTTATTTTAGGCCTTCGATGCCTGTCTGCGGTCCATTCTTTCAACTACTATTACACTGACCAGGGCACTGCTGCCCGTGTACCCCTGGAACCAATTTGAAATTGCCTACAGCCATGTGTTATTATTTTAGGCCTTCGATGCCTGTCTGCGGTCACTCCTTCCACTAGGCCTCCACTGACCACACCACTGCTGCCCGTGTACCCCTGGAACCAATTTAAAATTGCCTACAGCCATGTGTGATTATTTTAGGCCTTCGATGCCTGTCTGCGGTCACTCCTTCCACTAGGCCTCCACTGACCACACCACTGCTGCCCGTGTACCCCTGGAACCAATTTAAAATTGCCTACAGCCATGTGTGATTATTTTAGGCCTTCGATGCCTGTCTGCGGTCACTCCTTCCACTAGGCCTCCACTGACCACACCACTGCTGCCCGTGTACCCCTGGAACCAATTTAAAATTGCCTACAGCCATGTGTGATTATTTTAGGCCTTCGATGCCTGTCTGCGGTCACACCTTCCACTAGGCCTCCACTGACCACACCACTGCTGCCCGTGTACCCCTGGAACCAATTTAAAATTGCCTACAGCCAGCCCAATTTTTTTATTTTAGGCCTTCGATGCCTGTCTGCGGTCCATTCGTTCAACTACTACTACACTGACCAGGGCACTGCTGCCCAAGTACCCCTGGAACCAATTTAAAATTGACTACAGCCATGTGTTAATATTTTAGGCCTTCGATGCCTGTCTGCGGTCACTCCTTCCACTAGGCCTCCACTGACCACACCACTGCTGCCCGTGTACCCCTGGAACCAATTTAAAATTGCCTACAGCCAGCCCAATTTTTTTATTTTAGGCCTTCGATGCCTGTCTGCGGTCCATTCTTTCAACTACTACTACACTGACCAGGGCACTGCTGCCCGTGTACCCCTGGAACCAATTTAAAATTGCCTACAGCCATGTGTTATTATTTTAGGCCTTCGATGCCTGTCTGTGGTCCCTCCTTCCACTAGGCCTCCACTGACCTGTCTACTGCGGCCCGTGTACCCCTTGAACCAACCTAATAAAATATTTAAAAAATTAATTTGATTATAAAAAATAAGATCGTGTTGAGATCTCAAATGCAGACATTTTAACAATCAAAACAAACACACAACAAATATCTGGAACTGTACTACAAAGGTCCAACAGCTACAATTTCTTTCTCCTGCAAGAAGTTAACTGAAAGTTTTTTGGAGTTGTTAACACAGATATGGCATCCACCGAGTGTTGTCCTGTCGCGTCTCCTTTAAATTATTTCCAATAAGATGTTAAACTATTAATTTAATAAAATCAATAATTAAAAAAATAATTGAGTAAGTCAAAAGCACATTGCAAATAAACATTAATTACAAATCAAGAAGCATGGCGCGTCCGAGGGTGAGTAGATACCGATTAAGAATATAATCACCCTCGGACGCGCAATGCTTATTTACAACAGCCTTCCTTCCTAAGAATCAGCCCTTCCGTGGTGTAGAGAGAGGTTGTGTTACACTCCAAGGTGTTCCCCAGGTTGCCTTTCCTGAGCTTCTATCTTCAGGCTCTCATTAAATTGTGGTTAAATGGAACAACTGCATTTGGCGTACTAGTTGGTTTGGGGCCTACTATCGGTGTCTGCCACTCCTTGCTGTTCTCCTGGTTTCCTGTCCTGAAATTCCATTTTCAGCCTCTCGTTAAGTAGTTGTTAATGTTAGACTGCATTTGGCCTACTAGTTGGGTTGGGGCCTACTATCGGTGTCTGCCACTCCTTGCTGTTCTCCTCCACTGAACAAAGCTGTGCCGCCTGTTTACTACGGTTGCCAATTTTGAACTGCATTTCGACTACTTACTGATTTGGCCCTACTCTCTGTGTCAGCCTCTCATTCCAGTTGTCCTCCACTGCAATGCCCCCTGGTTATTCCTGTGTTACCAATTTTGAACTGCATTTAGCCCACTTTCTTCTTTGGGCCTATATCTGTGTTTCCACTTCATCGTGCCCATTGCCCAGCCAGTGATAGATGAGTCTGCTGGTACATTGACCCATAACGCAACATTCCCCGTGCACGCTACACAACAACATTGTGACCCTGCTGAAAGTCAGGTTGCTCTTCCCGCATACCATACCACCTTACACGGGGACAAAGAGGAAGGTGCAGATGAAAGTGCAGGTTCCTTCATCAGGTGGGGGGAGGAATACTAGTTGGCGACGTCACTGGCACAGGGCCTCTCATAGTACGCAAAAGTGTTGCTGCCGGTGGGAGGCGCCCCCGCCGTGCAAACACACCGCTGTACTTTGAGGGGCCCTGTGCCAGTGCCAATGCCAACGAGTGGGCCCCCCCCTGCTTGCTCAGGATCACAGCACTTGCAAAGTTGAAATACTTACCTCTCCCTGCTCCACTGCCGTGACGTGGTCCAGATTTACTGGGCCCACTAATTACTTGAACCAGCCCTACCCCCCACAACTTTAGCCAAATGACCCCCAATTTCAAATGCCTTCCAATTATTTTAAGGTAAATTACGCTTGACAAGCTTCATTAAGAAGAATGGATGGTTTTGACATTAAAATGGGCACTCTAGGTGTTTTCCTGGCCCCCACTCACTGCCGACTATGCTGCCCCATTGACTTGCATTGGGTTTCGTGTTTCGGTCGATCCCGACTTTACGTCATAATCGGCCGATTTCACTCGACCCGACTTTGGACATAGTCGGGTTTCGCAAAACCCGGCTCGACTCTAAAAAGGTCAAGGTCGCTCAACTCTACTCATGAGGATAACTTGTTTATTTTTTTTGGGAACGTACGACACTACCGTAGTGTCCTTTGTAAAATAAAACATTGAACTGTGTACGTCTCTCTTATTGAGGATACCCTGTGGAAGTTCAGGTTTATTTTTTCGTACAGTACCCAGCATAGTTATATTGTTTTTTTGTAACATCTGCCCCAATTGGTAGGATGTGAAGAAATTGTCACAGGTAACGTTTCTCCCTTTGAGTCCATGGGTCAAGTCCAAAACTACCCTCATGCCTTGGTTTTTTTCAGGTCTTTCTAGAGGGTTTTTTCCAATATATACTTGAACATTTGCAGCATATGATGTTTTACTGTCACACAGAGTCCAGATTTTTATACCGTATTTTGCTGGTTTACTTGGAATGTATTGCCTGAATGGGCACCTGCCTCTAAATGACACCAGCTGCTCATCAACAGTGACATTTTCTACGGTATTATAACATTTTGGGAGTATCTCGACCCATTTACTCCACAAATCCCTAATTGGGGCAAGTTTATCTGTGCTTCTTCTTTCAGATCTATCCGTTTTGTCATCAAACCGTAGAACTCTGGAAATTTCGTGGAATCTTTCTAAAGACATGGTGGCCCTAAATATATGGCGCCCCGTTTCCGAATTCCACAAACTTTTAGTGGACTCTCCATATGATTTGTATACTCCAGCTAATAGAAGTAACCCGATGTAAGCATTCATAGCCGTCACATCGAAGTTCTTCCATTTATCGCCATAAACCTTTTTTCCCTCAATGTTTGTCATTTGGATAAGTATATTTTGCATGGCTATATTTATGAATAATAGGAATGCCGATTGAATGTCATCAATTCTAGCAATTGCATATCTAGTGGGACCTGGAGTATCTGTGATGACATTTGATGAAGACCTTCTACCAGTCGGAGCAGGAGGCTGCAATTTCCAAACGACATCTTTGTTTTTTGAATTGATTTCTTGCGTCAGACCGGTTGTCGGGGTTTCCACATCAGATTCACCCTCAGAATCCGAGTTCTCGGCAATATCTTCATCCTCACTAATGTTGTCCTCCTCTTCGGAGACATTTTCAGGTGGGACATCCTCGTCTGTATCGGAGTCGTTTATAAACTCCTCCAATTCAGCTTGGGTGAAGTGTCTTCTTCTCATGCTGTAAGGCATCACTGTTGAATGAAAAAATAAAATATATCCATAAACAATGAATGAAAAAAAAAATCAAAACAATTTCGCAACAATACACACAATAACGTCCCGTCACACATTGAGATATGCCCTGTGATTATGGTGCTGGAGCGTCGCAAACAAAAATGAGGCATGCACTCATTCTATCACAGCAGTGAGAATATGTACTCATAAGCAGACATTGAGTCTACACAACCCTAATGCTAACCCCCTATCATCCATTCTATCACAGCAGTGAGAATATGTACTCATAAGCAGACATTGAGTCTGCACAACCCTAATGCTAACCCCCTATCATCCATTTTATCACAGCAGTGAGAATATTGAATAATTTTAGAATAAAAGAATAATTTATCTGTAACATACCTGTAAAAATGGGACTTCAGAGCTCTGACGTCTGAACCTCTGCTCACTCTGTGTTGTCTCCAGCTGAACTGAAACTCTACACTGCTATGTTATCTGTCTACAGATAAGATCAGAGCAGACACCACCCTGCAGCAGGAAAAAGCTCACAGTACAACACTTTAGGTGAATTCTGCTTAGGACAGCATTGCACAGTGTAATACTGTACAACCAGCAAACACATGGAAAATCAGAAAATCATGATTTACAATATGAAATGTTGACAACTGAATGGAACTAGATCTATATGAACAGCAGGGTAAATAAAAACCAGTGAAATAAATTGCGCATAGCTATACTGGAAGCGAATCCGTCGGCTGTATCGCAACTTGAAAATGTTGGTATGTGTAAATCTTTTCTGACCAAAAGTAGTCAGATACATTGATAAATAGTAGTAGATGCAATATATAGTTCAAAATGAGGTGATAGCACCTTTATTTTTGTCAAAAATTGTCTGGAGAGCTGAATAAAGGCCTATCGGTCATTTTTGACCGAACAGTACAAGTGTAAAAAAAATTGTACCAAATAAAGTAAACAAAAATAAAAAAAAAAAAAAATTCCCACAGAGAGTACCCCCCTAATGACGAAAAGTCAGGGAGCCTCAAGTCTCAGAATCACACGCTGAATTTTTATAACATTATAGAATTTCAAAAACGGTCATTTTTGACCTAACAGAACAGCAGGGTTAAGTTGAAATTTTGCCCCATGTGGAACCAACCATATTATTTTTTCCTATTATAAAACTGTATTTGCATCATATAAGATACTGAAGGATGAAATATGGGTCAATATTTTAACCTCAAATATCTTTGTTAAAAGATATGAGATTCCATAATTGAAAACTTCATGACCATTAAACTGATAGATTTTCCAAATTTTGCATGTTTCTAATATAGACTGATGTAAAATACTGACCAAATACTGAACGTCTGATCGTGGCCTAACTTGTATCTTATTTATTTACATCTTTGATGTTTGAAAACTTAAGGTACCTTCACACATAACGATATTGTTAACGATATCGTTGCTATTTGTGACGTAGCAACGATATCGTTAATGAAATCGCTATGTGTGACAGCGACCAACGATCAGGCCCCTGCTGGGAGATCGTTGGTCGCTGAATAAAGTCCAGAACTTTATTTCGTCGCTGGACTCCTGCTGACATCGCTGGATCGGTGTGTGTGACACCGATCCAGCGATGTCTTCACTGGTAACCAGGGTAAACATCGGGTAACTAAGCGCAGGGCCGCGCTTAGTAACCCGATGTTTACCCTGGTTACCATGCTAAAAGTAAAAAAAAACAAACACTAGATACTTACCTACAGCCGTCTGTCCTCCAGCGCTGTGCTCTGCACTCCTCCTGTACTGGCTGTGAGCCGGAAAGCAGAGCGGTGACGTCACCGCTCTGCTTTCCGGCTCCCAGACAGTACAGGAGGAGAGCAGGGAAGCAGAGCGCAGACCTGGAGGACAGACAGCGGTAGGTAAGTATCTAGTGTTTGTTTTTTTTTACTTTTAGCATGGTAACCAGGGTAAACATCGGGTTACTAAGCGCGGCCCTGGTTACCGGGGACCTCGGGATAGTTGGTCGCTGGAGAGCTGTCTGTGTGACAGCTCTCCAGCGACCAAACAGCGACGCTGCAGCGATCCGGATCGTTGTCGGTATCGCTGCAGCGTCGCTTAATGTGAAGGGGCCTTTAGGAGTCCTATGAGCAGTCCAATTCAGTGATTAACAGCATTATCTGTATAACTGTGCATATAAAGATAGCTGTCTATTACTGAGTAGAACCACCCACAGATAGATAGACAGATATAGATAGATAGATAGATAGATAGATAGATAGATAGATAAATAGATAGATAGATAGATAGATATCCTGCAGATATATAATTTCACAACACTCCATACATATTTTAAAATTGCAACCATTAGTGCCTTTCATGTGGAGTTTATTCTACAGCTTTCTATGCTTGCTTAACCTAACTAATACATAAAAAAATGTACATAGGGTCCTATTTTTGAATCTAGCAAAGGTAAGGCAGACAGCTGTGAGCTGATTTTATCTGTCTAGGAAGATCCCTAGTTATTGTGCTTTTCCCAGCCTAAAAATACCAGCCCTCAGCCACCCCAGAAGATGCTCCAAATCTGGTGCTTTGCTTCTGCTCTTTCCGATTGTCCTGATGTGGAGGCATTCAAAGTAAAGGGGCTTGGGATTTATATTAGCTGTAAATTATCCTAAATTACAGCTGACATCAAGCCCCGGTGTTAGTAATGGAGAGTTATCTATCAAACACTCCCATTACTAACCAGGTACCCAGTACTAAGAAGTAAATAACACACACACACACAAATTGTTTATTTTAGAAAACACTCCCCGGGTTTTTTTCCTAGTTCACAAATTTATTTTAAAACAAACAAAAAAATTCATACAGGTCAAACGTAGTCTCGAAATCTGACATAGTCCACTAATGGAAAAAAACATAAAAAAAGAGAGAAATAAAAACAATACACTCTTACTCAGTCATCAATTTGTTATAAAAGAAAGGTTTCACTCAGGTCCGATTCCAAAGCCTATGGAGCCTTGTTCTGAGGCATATAGCAGCAGCCTCTACTGGCTCAGGCTGCGCTCAACAAGACCTGGTGACTGTCAAGAGCAGTAATATCAGAAATATTACTGCTTTTCACAGTCGCCGGGTCTCACGGAGTGCAGCGTGAATGAGGAGTACTGCTAAAAGCCAGTGGAGTCTTTGGAAGACAGAGTCAGGGATCTTCTTTGGAAGAGCTGGACTATGTCAGACCTGCGTTGGATCTTTTTTATAATAAATTGGTGAATGAGGGACAGTGTCTTGTTTTTCTTTCTCTCTTTGTATGTTTTTCAGGTGTCCATTTGTGAGCTACGTTGGATTCCCTGGACTACATTATTATTATTATTATTATTATTTATTATCATAGCGCCATTTATTCCATGGCGCTTTACATGTGAAAAGGGGTATACATAAAAAACAAGTACAATAATCTTAATTAATATAAGTCACGACTGGTACAGGAGAAGAGAGGACCTTGTCCGCGAGGGCTCACAGTCTACAAGGGATGGGTGAGGATCCAATAGGTGAGGGCAGAGCTGGTCATGCAGCGGTTTGGTCGATCGGTGGTTACTGCAGATTGTAGGCTAGTCAGAAAAGGTAGGTCTTCAGGTTCTTTTTGAAGGTTTCCACGGTAGGTGAGAGTCTGATATGTTGTGGTAGAGAGTTCCAGAGTAGGGGTGATACGCGAGAGAAATCTTGTATACGATTGTGGGGAGAGGAGATAAGAGGGGAGTAGAGAAGGAGATCTTGTGAGGATCGGAGGTTGCATGCATGTAAGTTCCGGGAGACGAGGTACCAGATGTATGGCAGAGACAGGTTGTAGAGGTTTTGTATGCCATGGTTAGGGTTTTGAACTGGAGTCTCTGGGAGTCTACATACATTTTTTCTTTATTTTAAAATAAATTGTTGAACCAGGTAAAAAGTCAGGGAGTGGTTTTCTCAAATAAACTATTTTGTGTGTGTATTTTTTACTTTTTAGCACTGGGTTAGTAATGGGAGTGCCTGATGGACAACTCTCCATTACTAACACCAAGGCTTGATGTCAGCTGTGATTTTGGACAATTCATAGCTGACATCAACCCCAAGCCTCATTACACCAATTTTCACTGCACCAGGGCAATTGGGAAGAGCAAAGGCGAAGCACACGACTGGTAGCATCTCATGTGATGATCCACTTCCGGGCCGGCTGCCGGCTAATATCTTTAGGCTGTGATGGGTCTAATTTCCATGGACCTTCCCAGCCTGATAATATAAGCTCACAGCTGTCTGCTTTACCTTTGCTGGTTTTTTAAAATAGGGGGACCCCGCGTCCCTTTTTAATTTATTTATTTAACAGGATAAACAAGTTAAAAAGCTGTAGAATAAACACCACATGAACGGCACTAAAGGGTGCAAGTTTATAATATGTAGGGTGGTTGTGAAATTATATCTGTGCAGGATACCTGTGTAACTTTATGTTTATATAAGATTGCTTTTCCTATTTTTATCAACTAGCTTTTAAGCTTACATAGAGCATTATAGTATGCAAATTATTATGTTAAAAAACACATTGTATGCTTATTTCATACGGATCCGAGCAGAGAAAACACTGGCACACTCGCATTGCACTCCCATGATAAAAGGTAAATCTATTCGTCCAACTTTTCTTGATGAGATTGACTCCAATTTTTTAAACACTACTGTGAGCGAACCCTGCATGGAAGCAATGCTTAATGTTTTCGAGACAACTTGGTGTTTTAACATAATTTCCTTCTTTTGAAGGATGATGCCGTTTTCAAGAAAGACGTTATGATGATTCCAGTGCAAGAAAAACAAATAGAAAACTCATATGATAATGACTACAGCAGTAAGCCGACAGTTATTTATAATGCCGAGGAGAAGTCTTACACAAATCCGGACCTGGATAAGGAATGTAAAATGTAGAGAACTTATTGCTTAGCACGATATCGGAGTCCTTGCAAATAGAGTATTTCTTCGCTATGACCTCTAATGTGTTCCTATACCAGGAGTATTGTGGAGATTTGCTGTATAGTATTTATCCTTTTTTATTCATCATGTATTCAATAATGTAATGTACAGGACATTGGGCAAAATCTTAAAAAAAATTAATAAAACTCGAGTCATTCGTGGCAAGTTCATTTGACAATAGGCAGAAAAAAGCGTAATTAATAAAAAATTATTAAATGACAAAAAAAAGCATCTTCAGACCATTTTGAAAGAAAAAACCATTCTTTGATATATTGTAGATAAGTTATGCTACATTTCAATTGTGATCTAACTTGAATTTAACTCTGTTTTAAGGGAGAACGCATAGAATTTCTTCATACCAATATTGATCAAATAATAATCAGGCGATCCTCAAACTTTCTTACTTTGAATGCCACATTGAACTCTGAAAGATGGTCGTGAGGCACATACAGTGGCGTCCTCCCACCTCCGTAGTAGTGGCACCCAGAGCCCACCATTAAAAGTATAATGACAGCTAAATCTTAATATAGAAAACACATTGAAACTTTATGTCCCATCCCTGATTGGTATCATACGAATATCCAGGGGTTCGCACACTACCCCTATTTGGTATTTTCGCATCAAGCACTTCCACCACACTATTGCATCCGGCGTGAAGCACCGGCTCTAAGTGGTAGTATTAATCTATCTCCAGTTCACCATATTTATCATCCCCATCCATATATTTGCATCCAAATTTGCTCCTTTGATCTGGGCTACTCACTCTCTAAAGACTTTCTCTTCATAGCTGTTTGCTAGATCTAGTGCTAATGCACCAAGCTGACTGACAGCCACAAGTCACACATCACAGGCCCACGAGACACATGTGGCTTCTCCTAATCCACAGGTTGGGGACCTCTGTTATAAAGCATCTTAAGAAACCAATATCATTTCTGTTTTTTAGTGCCCAAGATAGAAGCACCAATTGTTTGCAATCCTTTATAAACAAGACATTTGCTTGACAGGTTTTGCCAAACTCACAGATGAAAGGTCTATGTAGAGCTAGCCTCCTTTCTCTAAGTGATCGATAGTAGCTGCATGGTCACATCCCTGAAATTTACTGCCAAGAAATTTACAAAATGTGAACAAAGAAAACACTGCAGCACTCACTCCCTGGCTAAAAAGTCATTCTTTTATTACATACTGGTGGAGGATACTGATACACAGAAAAAAGAGTGGCGGCCATTTCGCACGGCCAAGCTTGTGATCTAAGCCTGAACGAAGCACTTGATAGTGTGAAACGGCCATCGCTCTTTTTTTTTTGTCTGTATTTTCCACCCGGTATGCAATAAAAGAATAACTTGTGTCAGTGACACAGTTTTTTCCCCTGTTTTGGATATTGCTTTCTGTCTCCTGCTGAAAACCACATGGGACCTTTTTTTTTACTGACACAGAAGTCAAACAATGATATTTATCTCCATATGTTACTCCATTAATTTGATTGCAATTACTACTAGCGCCAACCTATCCTCTTTTCATTTAATTTGCAATTTGCCTCAAAAAAATCTCCTAAAATTGTATGTTGCATGTAATTGCATAGACTAGAAAATGTTAGCTCACATGGCCTCCGGTGCAGTCACACTTAAAAGTAATGCCTTGCAGCTATCACACCACAAGGTATACTACAGCCAATAAGGAGGCACTATCATAACCCATAAAAAAAGCAAAGACAAAGCATTCGGCTATTTCATTGTTTGAATTATTATTATTTTTTTTAAATCATATGAAAAGTCTGTTATTAAATGCGCTGTTTGGTATTACCAGGTTACCCTCTTTTTCTATGGTGAGGTCACTTTCACATTACTAAGGCTGTTTTTGCATTAAAGAACTTGAAAAGTGTTCAGATCCTCCAAGGAGACCTCAGAGTGTGAATCTAATTTTTTTGAAAAATGTATTGTGTGGCATCCCAGGAGTTCGGGTACCACAGTGTTACTTCCCTCTTCTTGGGGAGGGTAATGCCATGCCTGGAGACAGGAGGGATCCCTTTGGCAGGTAAGCTGTATATGCAACACTTTCTGACTCCAGGCCAGAAGGGGGAGCTCTAAATCCAGTTTTAGGGGAGCTTCCCTGATATATACATCCTGGTCTAGAGGAGGAGTTAGACAGTTGGATCAGGGAGACCAAGGAAGACAGTCTGGTGCAGAGAGTGAAGGAGTTCAGAAAGACTTAAGAGCTGGAGGAGGGCTGTGATTGGGCCCCTCTAAGCTGAGTGCAGAAAACGGGTACCAGGAACCCGAGGCTGTATGGAACTGCAAGTCCCACAGCAGAACTGGAGGGCAGGAAGCTAAAAGTGACTTGTCCACATAATACCTGATGTACAGCAACAATTAAAGCCTGCAATCACCATGAACAGAGACCCCCAAGGGAACGGCTCAAGTTGCCTACCATGCAGGGAGTGTCCCAGGACAGAGAGTAACCGAGGACCTTGTCAGGACTCTACAGGCAGCAAGGGACTAGTAATCAGCGCAAAGTGGAAGGCTCCCAAACTGACCTGGCAAAGGGATTTCCTCATGTCTTCAGGCTGCCTTGACCCCAAGGACACCTGTTGCCGGCACCCTGGACTGAGGCTGTCTACAACATCTGTAAACCAGGTAAAGACTGCAACCCTGTGTCCTCCATTTATTTTCAGGCATCCACCACACCATATTTGATGATGATGATGATGATGATGATGATGAACATTGATGATGATGATGAGGAGGAGGAGGAGTGAATGGTGGACATTACCTAGAAAAATTGGAGAACAAAGATTATGTAATCAGAGAAGGAAGTTGTACCATTAGGCTGTAACTGTTTCCATAATTGTTCTCTTGTGTCTACAAGACTAGGGAGTTACCCACCACTCCTTGTGGGATATCTGCACAAAAGCTGTTCCACTCAGCGTGTACACATGGATATTCCCTCTCTGAACCCTGCTCATAGAGGTAATATACATATGATCGGGTTTTTAAATACATCAGATAGGAATTACATACATCAGTTAGGACTGCTCTATATGGGTATATTGGTATAGCTTGACGTTTGGCGGAGCTGCTTAGTAGGGTTGAGCGACTTTTAGTTTTTTAGGGTCGAGTCGGGTTTCGCGAAACCCGACTATCTCAAAAGTCGAGTCGAGTGGAATCGGCTGATTATCGCGAAAAGTCGGGGATCGACCAAAACATGAATCCCAATGCAAGTCAATGGGGAAGCATAGTCGGCAGTGAGTGGAGGCCAGGAAAACACCTACAGTGCCCATTTTAATGGCAAAAACATCCATTTTTGTTACTGAAGCTTGTCAATCTTAATTTACCTTATAATAATAGTAAGGTATTGGAAATTGGGGGTCATTTGGCTAAAGTTGTGGGGGGTAGGGCTGGTTCAAGTATTTAGTGGGCCCAGGTAATCTGGACCACCTCAGGGCAGTGGAGCAGGGAGAGGTAAGTGTTTAAACTTTGCAAGTGCTGTGATCCTGAGCAAGCAGGGGGGGCCCACTCGTTGGCATTGGCACTGGCACAGGGCCCCTCAAAGTACGGCGGTGTGTTTGCACGGCGGGGGCGCCTCCCTCCGGCAGCGACACTTTTTGCGTACTATGAGGGGCCCTGTGCCAGTGACGTCGCCAACGAGTATTCCCCCCCCACCTGATGAAGGAACCTGCACTTTCATCTGCACCTTCCTCTTTTTCCCTCTGTAAGGTGTTATGGTATGCGGGAAGGGGAACCTGACTTTCAGCAGGGTCACATTCTTGCTGTGTAGCGTGCACGGGGAATGTAGCGTTCTGGGTCAATGTACCAGCAGACTCATCTATCACTGGCTGGGCAATGGGCAGGATGAGGAGAAAACAAAGATATAGGCCCAAAGAATAAAGTGGGCTAAATGCAGTTCAAAATTGGTAACAGGACTAACCAGGGGGCATTGCTTTGTTCAGTGGAGTACAACTGTAATGAGAGGCTGACACAGTGAGTAGGCCCAAATCAGTAAGTAGGCTAAATGCAGTTCAAAATTGGTAACAGTAGTAAACAGGTGGCACTGGTTTGTTTAGTGTAGGAGAACATCAAGGAGCGGCAGACACCGTTGGTAGGGCCAACAAAACAAGTAGGCCAAATGCAGTGTTATATTAAATTTAATTTAATAATTTAACGAGAGCATGAAGTTAGAAGCTAGGGAAAGGCAACCTGGAGAACACCTTGGAGCGGAAGACACCGTTTGTAGAACCCAGACCCAACTTGTAGGCCTAATGCAGTGTTGTTTCAACAACTATTTAACGAGAGCCTGAGGATTGAAGCTCAGGAAAGGCAACCTGGAGAACACCTTGGAGCGGCAGACACCGTTAGTAGGCCCCAACCAAACTAGTAGCCCCACTGCAGTTGTTCGATTAAAAAACTATTTAACAAGAGCCTGAAGATTGTAGCTCAGGAAAGACTACCTGGAGAACACCTTGGAGTGGCATACACCGTTAGTAGGCTCCAACCCAACTAGTAGCCCCACTGCAGTTGTTCGATTAAAAAACTATTTAACAAGAGCCTGAAAATTGAAGCTCAGGAAAGGCAACCTGGTGAACACCTTGGAGCGGCATACACCGTTAGTAGGCCCCAACTCAACTAGTAGGCCAAATGCAGTTGTTCCATTTAACAACTATTTAACAAGATCCTGAAGATTGAAGCTCAGGAAAGGCAACCTGGAGAACACCTTGGAGCGGCAGACACTGGTAGTAGGCCCCAACCCAACTAGTAGCCCCACTGCAGTTGTTCCATTTAAAAACTATTTAACAAGAGCATGAAGATTGAAGCTCAGAAAAGGCAACCAGGAGAACACCTTTGAGCGGCAGACACTGGTAGTAGGCCCCAACCCAACTAGTAGCCCCACTGCAGTTGTTCCATTAAAAAACTATTTAACAAGAGCCTGAAGATTGAAGCTCAGGAAAGGCAACCTGGAGAACACCTTGGAGCGGCAGACACTGGTAGTAGGCCCCAACCCAACTAGTAGCCCCACTGCAGTTGTTCCATTAAAAAAACTATTTAACAAGAGCCTGAAGATTGAAGCTCAGGAAAGGCAACCTGGAGAACACCTTGGAGCGGCATACACCGTTAGTAGGCCCCAACACAACTAGTAGGCCAAATGCAGTTGTTCCATTTAACAACTATTTAACAAGAGCCTGAAGATTCAAGCTCAGGAAAGGCAACCTGGAGAACACCTTGGAGCGGCAGACACTGGTAGTAGGCCCCAACCCAACTAGTAGCCCCACTGCAGTTGTTCGATTAAAAAACTATTTAACGAGAGCCTGAAGATTGAAGCTCAGGAAAGGCAACCTGGAGAACACCTTGGAGTGGCAGACACCGTTAGTAGGCCCCAACCACACTAGTAGCCCCACTGCAGTTGTTCGATTAAAAAACTATTTAACAAGAGCCTGAAGATTGAAGCTCAGGAAAGGCAACCAGGAGAACACCTTGGAGCGGCATACAATGGAAGTAGGCCCAAACCCAACTAGTAGCCCCACTGCAGTTGTTCGATTAAAAAACTATTTAACGAGAGCCTGAAGATTAAAGCTCAGGATAGGCAACCTGTAGAACACCTTGGAGCGGCAGACACCGTTAGTAGGCCCCAACCAAACTAGTAGCCCCACTGCAGCTACATAGTAACATAGTAACATAGTTAGTAAGGCCGAAAAAAGACATTTGTCCATCCAGTTCAGCCTATATTCCATCATAATAAATCCCCAGATCTACGTCCTTCTACAGAACCTAATTGTATGATACAATATTGTTCTGCTCCAGGAAGACATCCAGGCCTCTCTTGAACCCCTCGACTGAGTTCGCCATCACCACCTCCTCAGGCAAGCAATTCCAGATTCTCACTGCCCTAACAGTAAAGAATCCTCTTCTATGTTGGTGGAAAAACCTTCTCTCCTCCAGACGCAAAGAATGCCCCCTTGTGCCTGTCACCTTCCTTGGTATAAACAGATCCTCAGCGAGATATTTGTATTGCCCCCTTATATACTTATACATGGTTATTAGATCGCCCCTCAGTCGTCTTTTTTCTAGACTAAATAATCCTAATTTCGCTAATCTATCTGGGTATTGTAGTTCTCCCATCCCCTTTATTAATTTTGTTGCCCTCCTTTGTACTCTCTCTAGTTCCATTATATCCTTACTGAGCACCGGTGCCCAAAACTGGACACAGTACTTCATGTGCGGTCTAACTAGGGATTTGTACAGAGGCAGTATAATGCTCTCATCATGTGTATCCAGACCTCTTTTAATGCACCCCATGATCCTGTTTGCCTTGGCAGCTGCTGCCTGGCACTGGCTGCTCCAGGTAAGTTTATCATTAACTAGGATCCCCAAGTCCTTCTCCCTGTCAGATTTACACAGTGGTTTCCCATTCAGTGTGTAATGGTGATATTGATTCCTTCTTCCCATGTGTATAACCTTACATTTATCATTGTTAAACCTCATCTGCCACCTTTCAGCCCAAGTTTCCAACTTATCCAGATCCATCTGTAGCAGAATACTATCTTCTCTTGTATTAACTGCTTTACATAGTTTTGTATCATCTGCAAATATCGATATTTTACTGTGTAAACCTTCTACCAGATCATTAATGAATATGTTGAAGAGAACAGGTCCCAATACTGACCCCTGCGGTACCCCACTGGTCACAGCGACCCAGTTAGAGACTATACCATTTATAACCACCCTCTGCTTTCTATCACTAAGCCAGTTACTAACCCATTTACACACATTTTCCCCCAGACCAAGCATTCTCATTTTGTGTACCAACCTCTTGTGCGGCACGGTATCAAACGCTTTGGAAAAATCGAGATATACCACGTCCAATGACTCACCGTGGTCCAGCCTATAGCTTACCTCTTCATAAAAACTGATTAGATTGGTTTGACAGGAGCGATTTCTCATAAACCCATGCTGATATGGAGTTACACAGTTATTCTCATTGAGATAATCCAGAATAACATCCCTCAGAAACCCTTCAAATATTTTACCAACAATAGAGGTTAGACTTACTGGCCTATAATTTCCAGGTTCACTTTTAGAGCACTTTTTGAATATTGGCACCACATTTGCTATGCGCCAATCCTGCGGAACAGACCCTGTCGCTATAGAGTCCCTAAAAATAAGAAATAATGGTTTATCTATTACATTACTTAGTTCTCTTAGTACTCGTGGGTGTATGCCATCCGGACCCGGAGATTTATCTATTTTAATCTTATTTAGCCGGTTTCGCACCTCTTCTTGGGTTAGATTGGTGACCCTTAATATAGGGTTTTCATTGTTTCTTGGGATTTCACCTAGCATTTCATTTTCCACTGTGAATACCGTGGAGAAGAAGGTGTTTAATATGTCAGCTTTTTCCTCGTCATCTACAACCATTCTTTCCTCACTATTTTTTAAGGGGCCTACATTTTCAGTTTTTATTCTTTTACTATTGATATAGTTGAAGAACAGTTTGAGATTAGTTTTACTCTCCTTAGCAATGTGCTTCTCTGTTTCCTTTTTGGCAGCTTTAATTAGTTTTTTAGATAAAGTATTTTTCTCCCTATAGTTTTTTAGAGCTTCAATGGTGCCATCCTGCTTTAGTAGTGCAAATGCTATCTTTTTACTGTTAATTGCCTGTCTTACTTCTTTGTTTAGCAACATTTGGTTTTTCCTATTTCTAGTCCTTTTATTCCCACAAGGTATAAACCGCTTACAGTGCCTATTTAGGATGTTCTTAAACATTTCCCAATTATTATCTGTATTCTTATTTCTGAGGATATTGTCCCAGTCTACCAGATTAAGGGCATCTCTAAGCTGGTCAAACTTTGCCTTCCTAAAGTTCAGTGTTTTTGTGACTCCCTGACAAGTCCCCCTAGTGAAAGACAGGTGAAACTGTACAATATTGTGGTCGCTATTTCCTAGATGCCTGACCACCTGCAGATTTGTTATTCTGTCAGGTCTATTAGATAGTATTAGGTCTAAAAGTGCTGCTCCTCTGGTTGGATTCTGCACCAATTGTGAAAGATAATTTTTCTTGGTTATTAGCAGAAACCTGTTGCCTTTATGGGTTTCACAGGTTTCTGTTTCCCAGTTAATATCCGGGTAGTTAAAGTCCCCCATAACCAGGACCTCATTATGGGTTGCAGCTTCATCTATCTGCTTTAGAAGTAGACTTTCCATGGTTTCTGTTATATTTGGGGGTTTGTAACAGACCCCAATGAGAATTTTGTTACCATTTTTCCCTCCATGAATTTCGACCCATATGGACTCGACATCCTCATTTCCTTCGCTAATATCCTCCCTTAAAGTGGACTTTAGACAAGACTTTACATAGAGACAAACCCCTCCTCCTCTCCGATTTTTACGATCCTTTCTAAACAGACTGTAACCCTGTAAGTTAACTGCCCAGTCATAGCTTTCATCTAACCATGTCTCGGTTATTCCCACTATGTCAAAGTTACCTGTAGATATTTCTGCTTCTAGTTCTTCCATCTTGTTTGTCAGGCTTCTGGCGTTTGCGAGCATGCAGTTTAGAGGATTTTGTTTTGTTCCAATCTCCTCGCTGTGGATTGTTTTAGAAATGTTCTTACCTCCCTTCAGAGTATGTTTTCCTGGATCTTCTTTGTTCAAGTCTAATGTTTTTCTTCCCGTCCCCTCTTCTTCTAGTTTAACGCCCTCCTGATGAGTGTAGCGAGTCTTCTGGCGAATGTGTGTTTCCCAGGTTTGTTGAGGTGTAGTCCGTCTCTGGCGAGGAGTCCATCATACAAGTAATTCACACCGGGGTCCAGGAATCCGAATCCTTGTTGTCTGCACCATCGTCTTAGCCAGTTGTTTGCATCAAGGATCCTGTTCCATCTCCTGGTGCCATGCCCGTCTACTGGAAGGATAGAAGAAAAAACTACCTGTGCATCCAGTTCCTTTACTTTCTTCCCCAACTCTTCAAAGTCTTTGAAGATTGTCGGTAGGTCCTTCCTTGCCGTGTCATTGGTGCCAACATGTATCAGAAGAAATGGGTGGACGTCCTTGAAGCTGAAGAGCTTTGGTATCCTATCGGTCACATCCTTGATCATCGCACCTGGAAGGCAGCATACTTCTCTTGCAGTTATGTCCGGTCTGCAGATGGCTGCTTCTGTGCCTCTCAGTAGTGAGTCTCCCACCACCACCACTCTTCGTTGCTTCTTGGCTGTACTTTTTGCTGTCACTTGTTGCTGTGTGCCCTTTTCTTTTTTGCTTGCTGGTATTGCTTCATCCTTAGGTGTGCCATCTTCATCCTCTACAAAGATTTGATATCGGTTCTTCAGTTGTGTGGTTGGTGATTTCTCCATGGTCTTCTTGCTTCTTTTGGTCACATGCTTCCACTCATCTGCTTTTGGAGGTTCTCTGACACTTTTTTCACCTTCTGTGACCAGTAGAGATGCTTCTGTTCTGTCTAGAAAGTCTTCATTCTCTTTGATGAGTTTCAAAGTTGCTATTCTTTCTTCCAGACCCCACACCTTTTCTTCTAAAAGGGCCACTAGTCTACACTTCTGACAGGTGAAATTTGATTCTTCTTCTGGTCGATCTGTGAACATGTAGCACATGCTGCAGCTCACCATGTAGGTTGTCACATCTGCCATGTTGCTCCTAGATCCTGCTGACTTGCTGTATGTTATCCTTCTTGTGTAATCTACTCAGCCAAGCTCTCTTGCAATAATGTCCTTTGGTGATGCTTTCCAAGCAGCTGGTCCCGGCTGTACCCAACGATCTTCTAGCTTAGGGAGACTCTTCGCTCTTCCCAGAAGGCACCTGGAATATGCAAATTAGCCTCCTCAAGCTTGAATCCCTGGTTTGGTGATGCTTTCCAAGCAGCTGGTCCCGGCTGTACCCAACGATCTTCTAGCTTAGGGAGATTAAAAAACTATTTAACAAGAGCCTGAAGATTGAAGCTCAGGAAAGGCATCCTGGAGAACACCTTGGAGCGGCAGACACTGGTAGTAGGACCCAACCCAACTAGTAGCCCCACTGCAGTTATTCCATTAAAAAACTATTTAACAAGAGCCTGAAGATTGAAGCTCAGGAAAGGCAACCTGGAGAACACCTTGGAGCGGCATACACCGTTAGTAGGCCCCAACCCAACTAGTAGGCCAAATGCAGTTGTTCCATTTAACAACTATTTACCAAGAGCCTGAAGATTCAAGCTCAGGAAAGGCAACCAGGAGAACACCTTGGAGCGGCAGACACTGGTAGTAGGCCCCAACTCAACTAGTAGCCCCACTGAAGTTGTTCCATTAAAAAACTATTTAACAAGAGCCTGAAGATTGAAGCTCAGGAAAAGCAACCAGGAGAACACCTTGGAGCGGCAGACACTGGTAGTAGGCCCCAACCCAACTAGTAGCCCCACTGCAGTTGTTCCATTAAAAAACTATTTAACAAGAGCCTGAAGATTGAAGCTCAGGAAAGGCAACCAGGAGAACACCTTGGAGGAGCATACACTGGTAGTAGGCCCCAACCCAACTAGTAGCCCCACTGCAGTTGTTCGATTAAAAAACTATTTAACGAGAGCCTGAAGATTGAAGCTCGGGAAAGGCAACCTGGAGAACACCTTGAAGCGGCAGACACCGTTAGTAGGCCCCAACCACACTAGTAGCCCCACTGCAGTTGTTCGATTAAAAAACTATTTAACAAGAGCCTGAAGATTGAATCTCAGGAAAGGCAACCAGGAGAACACCTTGGAGCGGCATACAATGGTAGTAGGCCCCAACCAAACTAGTAGCCCCACTGCAGTTGTTCGATTAAAAAAACTATTTAACAAGAGCCTGAAGATTGAAGCTCAGGAAAGGCAACCTGGAGAACACCTTGGAGCGAAATACACTGGTAGTAGGCCCCAACCCAACTAGTAGCCCCACTGCAGTTGTTCGATTTAAAAACTATTTAACGAGAGCCTGAAGATTGAAGCTCAGGAAAGGCATCCTGGAGAACACCTTGGAGCGGCAGACACTGGTAGTAGGCCCCAACCCAACTAGTAGCCCCACTGCAGTTGTTCCATTAAAAAACTATTTAACAAGAGCCTGAAGATTGAAGCTCAGGAAAGGCAACCCGGAGAACACCTTGGAGCGGCATACACCGTTAGTAGGCCCCAACCCAACTAGTAGGCCAAATGCAGTTGTTCCATTTAACAACTATTTAACAAGAGCCTGAAGATTGAAGCTCAGGAAAGGCAACCTGGAGAACACCTTGGAGCGGCAGACACTGGTAGTAGGCCCCAACCCAACTAGTAGTCCCACTGCAGTTGTTCGATTAAAAAACTATTTAACAAGAGCCTGAAGATTGAAGCTCAGGAAAGGCAACCTGGAGAACACCTTGGAGCGGCAGACACTGGTAGTAGGCCCCAACACAACTAGTAGCCCCACTGCAGTTGTTCGATTAAAAAACTATTTAACAAGAGCCTGAAGATTGAAGCTCAGGAAAGGCAACCTGGAGAACACCTTGGAGCGGCATACACCGTTAGTAGGCCCCAACCCAACTAGTAGGCCAAATGCAGTTGTTCCATTTAACAACTATTTACCAAGAGCCTGAAGATTCAAGCTCAGGAAAGGCAACCTGGAGAACACCTTGGAGCGGCAGACACTGGTAGTAGGCCCCAACCCAACTAGTAGCCCCACTGCAGTTGTTCCATTAAAAAACTATTTAACAAGAGCCTGAAGATTGAAGCTCAGGAAAAGCAACCAGGAGAACACCTTGGAGCGGCAGACACTGGTAGTAGGCCCCAACCCAACTAGTAGCCCCACTGCAGTTGTTCCATTAAAAAACTATTTAACAAGAGCCTGAAGATTGAAGCTCAGGAAAGGCAACGAGGAGAACACCTTGGAGCGGCTTACACTGGTAGTAGGCCCCAACCCAACTAGCAGCCCCACTGCAGTTGTTCGATTAAAAAACTATTTACCAAGAGCCTGAAGATTCAAGCTCAGGAAAGGCATCCTGGAGAACACCTTGGAGCGGCAGACACTGGTAGTAGGCCCCAACCCAACTAGTAGCCCCACTGCAGTTGTTCCATTAAAAAACTATTTAACAAGAGCCTGAAGATTGAAGCTCAGGAAAGGCAACCAGGAGAACACCTTGGAGCGGCATACACTGGGAGTAGGCCCCAACCCAACTAGTAGCCCCACTGCAGTTGTTCGATTGAAAAACTATTTAACGAGAGCCTGAAGATTGAAGCTCAGGAAAGGCATCCTGGAGAACACCTTGGAGCGGCAGACACTGGTAGTAGGTCCCAACCCAACTAGTAGCCCCACTGCAGTTGTTCCATTAAAAAACTATTTAACAAGAGCCTGAAGATTGAAGCTCAGGAAAGGCAACCTGGAGAACACCTTGGAGCGAAATACACTGGTAGTAGGCCCCAACCTAACTAGTAGCCCCACTGTAGTTGTTCGATTAAAAAACTATTTAACAAGAGCCTGAAGATTGAAGCTCAGGAAAGGCAACCTGGAGAACACCTTGGAGCAGAAGAATCAGTTTGTAGACCACAACGAAACTTGTGGCCCCAATGCAGTTTTATAATTCTGACAGGCTGAAAAACAGCCTTTTTTTTTTTTTTTTTTTTTTAGAGGAGAACAGCTGTATTAATTGGCGCAGACAGACACTGCTAGTAGGCCTTACACCACAAAAGTTGGCTCACTGCAGGTTGAAACAAAGGTACATGGGTACACGGTCGGCATTGGTGTGCTCAGCGGGGGACAAATGGAAGGATGAACCGCAGACAGACTTAGTAGGCCTACAATAAAGAAAGTAGGCTCTATGCACTTTTAAATAGGTTCCAGGGGTACACAGGCAGCATTGGTGTGGTCAGAGGAGGACTATTGGAAGGAGAGACCGCAGACAGACTTAGTAGTCCTAAAATCAAAAAAATTAGGCTCAATGTAGTTCGAATTATCTTGCAGGGGTACACAGGCAGCATTGGTTTGTTCAGCGGAGGACGATTGGAAGGAGTGTCTGACACAGTTAGTACTCCCCAAAAATAAATAGATGTTAATGTCTCTCAAAACAACTAAACCAAAAAACAAAAGGGTGGCATACTTAGGTACACGGGTGGGTTCCTCTGCTGAGTTTCAGACATAGTAATTTGGCGCCGCTAAGTATTTACTGGTGTCAATATAGGACACTGACCCTGACTATTTTAACTAGCATCATACATGTCAACAAATTGTTATTGTCAGTGCCAGGCATTGAAGGATGTCAGTGCATAGACTAAACATTGGTGGAGCTGTGAGAGATAATTTTGCAAGTGGTAGAGCACTGTTTGAGCTGGGGGGGAACTCTCTTGTGGCCGACGGTACAGGCCCAGGGCCCTTCATGTTACAACGGTGTGTCTGACGTTGCTTGCGCACCACCACCGCCAGAGACACTTTATTGTACTATGAGGGACCCAGTGGCAGTGCCATCAGCCAAAAGCGGGCACACCCACCTCTTCAGACAAACGGCACTCTCACGGGTGCTTGCGCCAAGTGGCGAGACCACGGCCCTGTGGGGGGGAGTTAGCGCATTTAGGGAGGTGTAAACATTTCGTATGCTGGACAAACAGCTGCTGCAGATTAAGAGATTGGAACAGTCAGTAAGACCAGTCCACAAGCAAGACCTTTTTATAGGAAAGCTAGGTGTCAGCCGGGAAAGGTGGGGCAAAATAATTCGAAATCCATGAGTAGTTCATTTTAATGAAGGTTGGATCATCAACATTTTGGGTAGCCAGACGAGTCCTTTTTTCAGTCAATATTGAACCAGCAGCACTGAATACTCTTTCTGATAGCACACTAGCTGCTGGGCAAGCAAGCTCCTGCAATGCATATTCTGCCAATTCAGGCCAGGTGTCTATTTTGGATGCCCAGTAATCAAATGGGAATGACGGTAAAATAGTTAGTAACCATACTGGACAAATGTTGTCTCCTGTCACTATGAATTGATGCTGCAGTACCTGTCCTGTCTGCGGTCATTGCGAAATCACTCCACAACCTGGTCAGAAAACCCCTCTGTCCAACGCCACTTCTGATTTGTGCACCTCTAACACCTCTGCCCTGTTGCCCCCTGCACCTCGTGTGAGAACCATCACCGGCGCTGTGTGCTGGGAATGCCTGAATGAAACGGTCTACCAGAGTTGCTTGTTTGGTTGCTAATATTTGTTCGAGGTTCTCATGTGGCATGATATTTTGCAATTTGCCTTTATAGCGAGGATCAAGGAGGCAGGCCAACCAGTAATCGTCATCGGTCATCATTTTAATAATGCGTGGGTCCCTTTTGAGGATACGTAAGGCATAATCTGCCATGTGGGCCAAAGTTCCAGTTGTGAAATCTGCGGTTGTGCTGGGTTGAGGGGCAGTTTCAGGCAAATCTACGTCACTTGTCTCCCTCAAAAAACCTGAACCCGGCCTTGCAATGCCAACTGTTTCTATTGGCCCCTGAGAAGCTTCCTCATTCAAAAAATACTCATCCCCATCATCCTCCTCCTCTTCACCCGCTATCTCGTCCTGTAGACTGCCCTGACCAGACAATGGCTGACTGTCATCAAGGCTTTCCTCTTCCTCGGCTGCAGACACCTGCTCCTTTATGTGCGTCAAACTTTGCATCAGCAGACGCATTAGGGGGATGCTCATGCTTATTATGGCGTTGTCTGCACTAACCAGCCGTGTGCATTCCTCAAAACACTGAAGGACTTGACACAGGTCTTGTACCTTCGACCACTGCACACCTGACAACTCCATGTCTGCCATCCAACTGCCTGCCCGTGTATGTGTATCCTCCCACAAATACATAACAGCACGCCTCTGTTTGCACAGTCTCTGAAGCATGTGCAGTGTGGAGTTCCACCTTGTTTCAACGTCGATGATTAGGCGATGCTGGGGAAGGTTCAAAGACCGCTGATGGTTCTGCATATGGCTGGAGTGTATGGGTGAACGGCGGATATGCGTGCAAAGTCTGCGCACTTTGAGGAGCAGGTCGAGTAACCCCGGATAACTTTTCAGGAAGCACTGCACCACCAGGTTTAAGGTGTGAGCCAGGCAAGGAATGTGTTTCAGTTGTGAAAGGGCTATGGCAGCCATAAAATTCCTTCCGTTATCACTCACAACCTTGCCTGCCTCAATATGTACAGTGCCAAGCCATGACTGAATTTCTTTCTGCAAGAACTCGGACAGAACTTCCGCGGTGTGTCTGTTGTCGCCCAAACACTTCATAGCCAATACAGCCTGCTGACGCTTGCCACTAGCTGTCCCATAATGTGACACCTCGTGTGCAACAGTGGCAGCTGCAGATGGAGTGGTCATGCGACTGCGGTCTGTGGACGAGCTCTCGCTTCTGCAGGAGGAGGAGGAGGAGGGGGGGCAAACGCCTACAGACAACTGTTTCCTAGACCGTGGGCTAGGCAGAACTGTCCCAATATTGCTGTCCCCTGTGGACCCTGCATCCACCACATTAATCCAGTGTGCCATGATGGACACGTAACGTCCCTGCCCATGCCTACTGGTCCATGCATCTGTTGTCAGGTGCACCTTTGTACTCACAGATTGCCTGAGTGCATGGACGATGCGGTCTTTTACATGCTGGTGGAGGGCTGGGATGGCTTTTCTCGAAAAGAAGTGTCGACTGGGTAGCTCGTAGCGTGGTTCAGCGTTGTCCATCAGGGCTTTGAAAGCTTTGCTTTCAACTAACCGGAAGGGCATCATCTCTAATGAGATTAGTCTAGCAATGTGGGCATTCAAACCCTGTGTACGCGGATGCGAGGATGAGTACTTCCTTTTCCTAACGAGAGTCTCATGTAGGGTGAGCTGGACTGGAGAGCTGCAGATGGTGGAACTAGCGGGGGTGCCGGTGGACATGGCAGACTGAGAGAGGGTTGGAGATGGTATTCTTGCTGTTGCCCTATATGCAGTGTTTCCTACCACGATCCTGGTGATTCTCTGGCTGCTTTGGCCTGGCGACGAAACCTGCACATTTACTGCATGTGGTGCGGTAAACGGTGGGCTTAAAGTGAGGGAAGGGATGTAGTGTTGCTGACTAGCTTCATTGGCCGAGGGTGCTACAACCTTAAGGGACGTTTGGTAGTTAGTCCAGGCTTGCAAATGCAAGTGGTTAAATGTCTACGCATGCAACTTGTATTTAGACTTTTAAGATTCTGACCTCTGCTTAAGGTAGTTGAACATTTTTGACAGATAACTTTGCGCTGATCATTTGGATGTTGTTTAAAAAAATGCCAGACTGCACTCTTTCTACTATCGGATACCTTTTCAGGCATTGCAGACTGAGCTTCTTTAAACGGATGGCCACGCTGTCCTACAAGTGGTTTTGCCTTGCGTTTTTGGCCAGATACGGGCCCGGCAGATGGAACCTGTTGCGATGTTGATGCCTGCTGCGGCTCCTCCTCCTCCGCTTCAGAGCTACTGCTGCCTGCACCCTGTTCCCCCAATGGCTGCCAATCGGGGTCAACAACTGGGTCATCTATGACCTCCTCTTCTATCTCGTGTGCAACTTCGTCTGTGTCACCGTGTAAGCCGGTGGTATAGCGTTCGTGATGGGGCACCATAGTCTCATCAGGGTCTGATTCTGGATTAGTACACTGTGAGGGCAATGTTCTGGTCTGAGTCAAAGGAACAGCATAGTAATCTGGCTGTGGCTGTGCATCAGTGCACTCCATGTCCGATTCAACTTGTAATGGGCATGGCCTGTTAACTGTTTCACTTTCTAACCCAGGAATGGTATGTGTAAAGAGCTCCATGGAGTAACCCGTTGTGTCGCCTGACGCATCCTTCTCTGTTGTTCTTGGTGAAGAAGACAAGGGAGCGACTTGTCCCTGACCATGAACATCCACTAACGACGCGCTGCTTTTACATTTAGCAGTTTCAGAAGAGGAGGCGAAAGAGCTAGAGGCTGATTCAGCAAGGAAAGCCAAAACTTGTTCTTGCTGCTCCGGCTTTAAAAGCGGTTTTCCTACTCCCAGAAAAGGGAGCTTTCGAGGCCTTGTGTAGCCAGACGACGAACCTGGCTCAACAACTCGACACTTAGGTGCTATATTGCTTTTCCCATGACCACCTGATGCTCCACCACCACTACCATCATTACCAGCTGGCAATGACCGCCGACGGCCACGACCTCTTCCACCAGACTTCCTCATTGTTTGAAAAACATAACCAAACTAACGGTATTTGTTACTGTAAAACCAGTTACAAGGTGAACTCAAACTTCTGTTGGATTTATATATCCCTTTGTAGGTGGGTGAGACTGCAGGGAAAATCAGGCCCAATGTATAACAGTACACAGCTTCAGTGGCAGACAGATATGCCACTAACAGGACTGACGCTGATGCAGACACTAACTATTAAAATCTCCCCCTTTTTATTTTTTCTGGGAGAATATTGAAGAAATGTGGCCCACTCTTATACAGTACATGTTCTGTGGCACAAAATTAGAGACAGATGCCACACACAGCACTGGCACTGAGACAGAATTGCCAATCTTAATCTCCCACTATTTGGTTTTTTCCAGGGAGAATTTAAAAGAAATCTGGCCCAGTATTACACACTAGGTTTAATGTGGCACAAAATTAGAGACAGGTGGCACACACAGGACTGGCACTGAAGCAGAAATGCCAATCTTAATCTCCCACAATTTTTTTTTTCCAGGGAGAATTTAAAAAAAATCTGGCCCAGTATTATACACTAGGGTTTTTGTGGCACAAAATTAGAGACAGATGCCACACACAGGAATGGCACCGATACAGAAATGCCAATCTTAATCGCCCACTAATTTTTTTTTATTTATGTGAGAATTGGCAAGAAATCAGGCCTGTCATGATTCCAATGGCAGGGAATCACAAAAGGACAAGCACCAACGAGCTCTAGGGTGATGGAACCTGAGCTGACCGCGACCCTAAACCTGAACACACAAATAACAATAGCCGGGGAACGTGCCTACGTTGATCCTAGACGTCTCGCACCAGCCGAAGATCTAACTTCCCCTATTAGAAGAAACACAGACCTCTCTTGCCTCCAGAGAAATACCCCACAGAAATAGCAGCCCCCCACATATAATGACGGTGAAATGAGAGGAAGGCACATACACAGTATGAAAACAGATTCAGCAAAATGAGGCCCGCTAAAACTAGATAGCAGAGGATACAAAAGTAAACTGCGCGGTCAGCAAAAAACCCTTCAAAAAACCATCCTGTAATTACTTGAACTCATGTTCCAACTCATGGAACATGAGGAGCAATTACAGCCCACTAAAGCAACCAGCAGCAAAGAGACAATTAAATGCAAGCTGGACAAGACAAAAATAAAGCAAAACGTGGAACAAGAAAATCAAAACTTAGCTTGTCCTGAAGATTACTGAAGCCAGAAGCTGAGGTAACAAAACACTCTGATAACCTTGATAGCCGGCGGGGAAATGACAAGAAAGCCCGGTTAAATAGGAAACTCCCAAATCCTAATAGAACAGGTGGACACCAGAGACAGCAGAACACAAATCACCCAGTACCATCAGTAACCACCAGAGGGAGCCCAAAAACAGAACTCACAACAGTACCCCCCCCTTGAGGAGGGGTCACCGAACCCTCACGAGAACCACCAGGGCGACCAGGATGAGCCCTATGAAAAGCGCGGACCAAATCATCAGCATGAACATCAGAGGCAACCACCCAAGAATTATCCTCCTGACCATAACCCTTCCACTTGACCAAATATTGGAGTTTCCGTCTGGAAACACGAGAATCCAAGATCTTCTCCACAACATACTCCAATTCTCCCTCCACCAGCACCGGAGCAGGAGGCTCAAGCGAAGGAACAACAGGTACCTCATACCTCCGCAACAACGACCGATGGAACACATTATGAATAGCAAACGATGCCGGGAGATCCAAACGAAACGACACAGGGTTAAGAATTTCCAAGATCCTATAAGGACCGATGAACCGAGGCTTGAACTTAGGAGAAGAGACCTTCATAGGAACAAAACGAGAAGACAACCACACCAAGTCCCCAACACGAAGTCGAGGACCCACGCGGCGACGGCGATTAGCAAACTGCTGAGCCTTCTCCTGGGACAACTTCAAATTGTCCACCACATGACTCCAAATCCGATGCAACCCATCCACCACCATGTCCACTCCAGGATAATCAGAAGGCTCCACCTGACCAGAGGAAAAACGAGGATGAAACCCCGAATTACAAAAGAAAGGAGAAACCAAGGTAGCAGAACTAGCCCGATTATTAAGGGCAAACTCGGCCAGCGGCAAAAAGGTAACCCAGTCATCCTGATCAGCAGAAACAAAACACCTCAAATAAGTTTCCAAGGTCTGATTAGTTCGCTCCGTCTGGCCATTCGTCTGAGGATGGAATGCAGATGAAAAGGACAAATCAATGCCCATCTTAGCACAGAACGTCCGCCAAAATCTAGACACAAACTGGGATCCACTGTCATAAACGATGTTCTCCGGAATCCCATGCAAACGAACCACGTTCTGGAAAAACAGAGGGACCAACTCAGAGGAGGAAGGCAACTTAGGCAAGGGTACAAGATGAACCATTTTAGAAAAGCGGTCACACACAACCCAGATGACAGACATTTTTTGAGAGACAGGGAGATCCGAAATAAAGTCCATGGAAATGTGCGTCCAAGGCCTCTTCGGGATAGGCAAAGGTGACAACAATACACTGGCTCGAGAACAGCAAGGCTTAGCCCGAGCACATACCTCACAAGACTGCACAAAAGAACGCACATCCCTCGACAAGGAAGGCCACCAAAAAGACCTGGCCACCAAGTCTCTAGTACCAAATATTCCAGGATGACCTGCCAACGCAGAAGAATGGACCTCGGAGATGACTCTACTGGTCCAACTATCCGGAACAAACAGTCTCTCAGGCGGACAACGATCAGGTTTACCCGCCTGAAACTCCTGCAAAGCGCGTCGCAAGTCTGGGAAGACGGCCGACAAAATCACCCCATCCCTAAGGATACCAGTGGGCTCAGAATTTCCAGGGGAGTCAGGCACAAAACTCCTAGAAAGAGCATCCGCCTTCACATTCTTTGAACCTGGCAGGTATGAAACCACAAAATTGAAACGAGAGAAAAACAGTGACCAACGAGCCTGTCTAGGATTCAGACGCCTGGCAGACTCAAGGTAAATCAGATTTTTGTGATCAGTCAAGACCACCACACGATGTCTAGCACCTTCCAGCCAATGACGCCACTCCTCAAATGCCCACTTCATGGCCAAAAGTTCCCGATTACCCACATCATAATTCCGCTCAGCAGGCAAAAATTTTCTAGAAAAGAACGCACATGGCTTCATCACCGAGCAATCGGAGCTTCTCTGTGACAAAACCGCCCCCGCTCCAATCTCGGAAGCATCAACCTCAACTTGGAAAGGAAGCGAAACATCAGGCTGACGCAACACAGGAGCAGGAGAAAACCGGCGTTTAGGTTCCCGAAAGGCCTCCACAGCCGCAGGAGACCAATCAGCAACATCAGCACCCTTCTTAGTCAAATCCGTCAAAGGCTTAACAACACTAGAAAAATTAGTTATAAAACGACGATAGAAATTAGCAAAGCCTAAGAACTTCTGCAGACTCTTAAGAGATGCAGGCTGCGTCCAGTCACAAATAGCCCGAACCTTGACGGGATCCATCTCAATAGTAGAAGGGGAAAAAATATACCCCAAGAAAGAAATCTTCTGGACTCCAAAGAGACACTTTGAGCCCTTTACAAACAAGGAATTAGCCCGCAGGACCTGAAACACCTTCCTGACCTGCTGAACATGAGACTCCCAGTCATCAGAAAAAACCAAAATATCATCCAAATACACAATCATAAATTTATCCAGATATTCACGGAAAATATCGTGCATAAAGGACTGGAAGACTGAAGGAGCATTAGAAAGTCCGAAAGGCATTACCAAATACTCAAAATGGCCCTCAGGCGTATTAAATGCGGTTTTCCACTCATCACCTTGCTTTATTCGTATAAGATTATACGCACCCCGAAGATCAATCTTAGTGAACCATTTAGCCCCCTTAATGCAAGCAAACAAATCAGTCAACAAAGGCAAAGGATACTGATATTTTACGGTAATCTTATTCAAAAGACGATAATCTATACAAGGCCTCAAGGACCCATCTTTTTTGGCCACGAAAAAAAAACCTGCTCCCAAAGGGGACGAAGATGGACGGATATGTCCCTTTTCCAAGGACTCCTTAACATAATCCCGCATAGCAGTATGCTCTGGCACTGACAGATTGAACAAACGACCTTTAGGAAATTTACTACCAGGAATTAAATCTATAGCACAATCGCAATCCCTGTGAGGAGGAAGCGAACTGAGCTTAGGCTCCTCAAAAACATCCCGATAATCAGACAAAAATACAGGAACCTCAGAAGGAGTAGATGAAGCGATAGAAATCGGAGGTGCATCATCATGAACCCCCTGACATCCCCAGCTTAACACAGACATTGTTTTCCAGTCAAGGACTGGATTATGAGTTTGTAACCATGGCAGACCAAGTACTAGAACATCATGTAAATTATACAACACCAGGAAGCGAATCACCTCCTGATGAACGGGAGTCATACGCATGGTCACTTGTGTCCAGTACTGAGGTTTATTCATAGCCAAAGGTGTAGAGTCAATTCCCTTCAAAGGAATAGGGACTTCCAGAGGCTCAAGACTAAACCCACATCGCTTGGCAAATGACCAATCCATAAGACTCAGGGCAGCGCCTGAATCTACATAGGCATCGACGGAAATGGATGATAATGAGCAAATCAGAGTCACAGACAGAATGAACTTAGACTGTAACGTACTAATGGCAACAGACTTATCAACCTTTTTTGTGCGTTTAGAGCATGCTGATATAACATGAGCTGAATCACCACAATAAAAGCACAACCCATTTTTCCGCCTATAGTTTTGCCGTTCACTTCTAGACTGAACATTGCATTGTCTCAAGTGCCTGTTCAGAAGACACCGCCAAATGGTGCACAGGTTTGCGCTCCCGTAAACGCCGATCAATCTGAATAGCCATAGTCATAGACTCATTCAGACCTGTAGGCGCAGGGAACCCCACCATAACATCTTTAATAGCCTCAGAAAGGCCATCTCTGAACTTTGCAGCCAGGGCGCACTCATTCCACTGAGTAAGCACTGACCATTTCCGAAATTTTTGACAATATATTTCTGCTTCATCTTGCCCCTGAGAGAGAGCTAATAAAGCTTTTTCAGCCTGAATCTCCTGGTTAGGTTCCTCATAGAGCAAACCCAATGCCAGAAAAAACGCATCCACATTAAGCAACGCAGGATCCCCTGGTGCCAATGCAAATGCCCAATTTTGAGGGTCACCCCGCAGGAAAGATATAATAATCATAACCTGCTGAGCAGGGTCTCCAGAAGAGCGAGATTTCAAAGAAAGGAACAGCTTGCAATTGTTCCTAAAATTCAGAAAACTAGATCTATCTCCAGCAAAGAACTCTGGAATAGGAATTCTAGGTTCAGACATAGGAGCATGTACAACAAAATCTTGTATATTTTGAACCTTAGCAGCAAGATTATTCAAGCTGGAAGCTAAACTCTGGACGTCCATGGTAAACAGCTAAGGTCAGAGCCATTCAAGGATTAAGAGGAGGAAAAAAAAAAAAAATCAGCCTGGCTGCAATTAAGGCTAGGCAGCAACCTCAGAGGAGAGAAAAAAAAAAAAAACTTCCTCAGACTACTTTTCCTCCTACTTCAGCCCAAACATTTTGGCCGGCTATACTGTCATGATTCCAATGGCAGGGAATCACAAAAGGACAAGCACCAACGAGCTCTAGGGTGATGGAACCTGAGCTGACCGCGACCCTAAACCTGAACACACAAATAACAATAGCCGGGGAACGTGCCTACGTTGATCCTAGACGTCTCGCACCAGCCGAAGATCTAACTTCCCCTATTAGAAGAAACACAGACCTCTCTTGCCTCCAGAGAAATACCCCACAGAAATAGCAGCCCCCCACATATAATGACGGTGAAATGAGAGGAAGTGTATGTGACACAGTATGAAAACAGATTCAGCAAAATGAGGCCCGCTAAAACTAGATAGCAGAGGATACAAAAGTAAACTGCGCGGTCAGCAAAAAACCCTTCAAAAAACCATCCTGTAATTACTTGAACTCATGTTCCAACTCATGGAACATGAGGAGCAATTACAGCCCACTAAAGCAACCAGCAGCAAAGAGACAATTAAATGCAAGCTGGACAAGACAAAAATAAAGCAAAACGTGGAACAAGAAAATCAAAACTTAGCTTGTCCTGAAGATTACTGAAGCCAGAAGCTGAGGTAACAAAACACTCTGATAACCTTGATAGCCGGCGGGGAAATGACAAGAAAGCCCGGTTAAATAGGAAACTCCCAAATCCTAATAGAACAGGTGGACACCAGAGACAGCAGAACACAAATCACCCAGTACCATCAGTAACCACCAGAGGGAGCCCAAAAACAGAACTCACAACAGTACCCCCCCCTTGAGGAGGGGTCACCGAACCCTCACGAGAACCACCAGGGCGACCAGGATGAGCCCTATGAAAAGCGCGGACCAAATCATCAGCATGAACATCAGAGGCAACCACCCAAGAATTATCCTCCTGACCATAACCCTTCCACTTGACCAAATATTGGAGTTTCCGTCTGGAAACACGAGAATCCAAGATCTTCTCCACAACATACTCCAATTCTCCCTCCACCAGCACCGGAGCAGGAGGCTCAAGCGAAGGAACAACAGGTACCTCATACCTCCGCAACAACGACCGATGGAACACATTATGAATAGCAAACGATGCCGGGAGATCCAAACGAAACGACACAGGGTTAAGAATTTCCAAGATCCTATAAGGACCGATGAACCGAGGCTTGAACTTAGGAGAAGAGACCTTCATAGGAACAAAACGAGAAGACAACCACACCAAGTCCCCAACACGAAGTCGAGGACCCACGCGGCGACGGCGATTAGCAAACTGCTGAGCCTTCTCCTGGGACAACTTCAAATTGTCCACCACATGACTCCAAATCCGATGCAACCCATCCACCACCATGTCCACTCCAGGATAATCAGAAGGCTCCACCTGACCAGAGGAAAAACGAGGATGAAACCCCGAATTACAAAAGAAAGGAGAAACCAAGGTAGCAGAACTAGCCCGATTATTAAGGGCAAACTCGGCCAGCGGCAAAAAGGTAACCCAGTCATCCTGATCAGCAGAAACAAAACACCTCAAATAAGTTTCCAAGGTCTGATTAGTTCGCTCCGTCTGTCCATTCGTCTGAGGATGGAATGCAGATGAAAAGGACAAATCAATGCCCATCTTAGCACAGAACGTCCGCCAAAATCTAGACACAAACTGGGATCCACTGTCATAAACGATGTTCTCCGGAATCCCATGCAAACGAACCACGTTCTGGAAAAACAGAGGGACCAACTCAGAGGAGGAAGGCAACTTAGGCAAGGGTACAAGATGAACCATTTTAGAAAAGCGGTCACACACAACCCAGATGACAGACATTTTTTGAGAGACAGGGAGATCCGAAATAAAGTCCATGGAAATGTGCGTCCAAGGCCTCTTCGGGATAGGCAAAGGTGACAACAATACACTGGCTCGAGAACAGCAAGGCTTAGCCCAAGCACATACCTCACAAGACTGCACAAAAGAACGCACATCCCTCGACAAGGAAGGCCACCAAAAAGACCTGGCCACCAAGTCTCTAGTACCAAATATTCCAGGATGACCTGCCAACGCAGAAGAATGGACCTCGGAGATGACTCTACTGGCCAACTATCCGGAACAAACAGTCTCTCAGGCGGACAACGATCAGGTTTACCCGCCTGAAACTCCTGCAAAGCACGTCGCAAGTCTGGGAAGACGGCCGACAAAATCACCCCATCCCTAAGGATACCAGTGGGCTCAGAATTTCCAGGGGAGTCAGGCACAAAACTCCTAGAAAGAGCATCCGCCTTCACATTCTTTGAACCTGGCAGGTATGAAACCACAAAATTGAAACGAGAGAAAAACAGTGACCAACGAGCCTGTCTAGGATTCAGACGCCTGGCAGACTCAAGGTAAATCAGATTTTTGTGATCAGTCAAGACCACCACACGATGTCTAGCACCTTCCAGCCAATGACGCCACTCCTCAAATGCCCACTTCATGGCCAAAAGTTCCCGATTACCCACATCATAATTCCGCTCAGCAGTCAAAAATTTTCTAGAAAAGAACGCACATGGCTTCATCACCGAGCAATCGGAGCTTCTCTGTGACAAAACCGCCCCCGCTCCAATCTCGGAAGCATCAACCTCAACTTGGAAAGGAAGCGAAACATCAGGCTGACGCAACACAGGAGCAGAAGAAAACCGGCGTTTAAGTTCCCGAAAGGCCTCCACAGCCGCAGGAGACCAATCAGCAACATCAGCACCCTTCTTAGTCAAATCCGTCAAAGGCTTAACAACACTAGAAAAATTAGTTATAAAACGACGATAGAAATTAGCAAAGCCTAAGAACTTCTGCAGACTCTTAAGAGATGCAGGCTGCGTCCAGTCACAAATAGCCCGAACCTTGACGGGATCCATCTCAACAGTAGAAGGGGAAAAAATATACCCCAAGAAAGAAATCTTCTGGACTCCAAAGAGACACTTTGAGCCCTTTACAAACAAGGAATTAGCCCGCAGGACCTGAAACACCTTCCTGACCTGCTGAACATGAGACTCCCAGTCATCAGAAAAAAACAAAATATCATCCAAATACACAATCATAAATTTATCCAGATATTCACGGAAAATATCGTGCATAAAGGACTGGAAGACTGAAGGAGCATTAGAAAGTCCGAAAGGCATTACCAAATACTCAAAATGGCCCTCAGGCGTATTAAATGCGGTTTTCCACTCATCACCTTGCTTTATTCGTATAAGATTATACGCACCCCGAAGATCAATCTTAGTGAACCATTTAGCCCCCTTAATGCAAGCAAACAAATCAGTCAACAAAGGCAAAGGATACTGATATTTTACGGTAATCTTATTCAAAAGACGATAATCTATACAAGGCCTCAAGGACCCATCTTTTTTGGCCACGAAAAAAAAACCTGCTCCCAAAGGGGACGAAGATGGACGGATATGTCCCTTTTCCAAGGACTCCTTAACATAATCCCGCATAGCAGTATGCTCTGGCACTGACAGATTGAACAAACGACCTTTAGGAAATTTACTACCAGGAATTAAATCTATAGCACAATCGCAATCCCTGTGAGGAGGAAGCGAACTGAGCTTAGGCTCCTCAAAAACATCCCGATAATCAGACAAAAATACAGGAACCTCAGAAGGAGTAGATGAAGCGATAGAAATCGGAGGTGCATCATCATGAACCCCCTGACATCCCCAGCTTAACACAGACATTGTTTTCCAGTCAAGGACTGGATTATGAGTTTGTAACCATGGCAGACCAAGTACTAGAACATCATGTAAATTATACAACACCAGGAAGCGAATCACCTCCTGATGAACGGGAGTCATACGCATGGTCACTTGTGTCCAGTACTGAGGTTTATTCATAGCCAAAGGTGTAGAGTCAATTCCCTTCAAAGGAATAGGGACTTCCAGAGGCTCAAGACTAAGCCCACATCGCTTGGCAAATGACCAATCCATAAGACTCAGGGCAGCGCCTGAATCTACATAGGCATCGACGGAAATAGATGATAATGAGCAAATCAGAGTCACAGACAGAATGAACTTAGACTGTAACGTACTAATGGCAACAGACTTATCAACCTTTTTTGTGCGTTTAGAGCATGCTGATATAACATGAGCTGAATCACCACAATAAAAGCACAACCCATTTTTCCGCCTATAGTTTTGCCGTTCACTTCTAGACTGAACTCTATCACATTGCATTGTCTCAAGTGCCTGTTCAGAAGACACCGCCAAATGGTGCACAGGTTTGCGCTCCCGTAAACGCCGATCAATCTGAATAGCCATAGTCATAGACTCATTCAGACCCGTAGGCGCAGGGAACCCCACCATAACATCTTTAATGGCCTCAGAAAGGCCATCTCTGAACTTTGCAGCCAGGGCGCACTCATTCCACTGAGTAAGCACTGACCATTTCCGAAATTTTTGACAATATATTTCTGCTTCATCTTGCCCCTGAGAGAGAGCTAATAAAGCTTTTTCAGCCTGAATCTCCTGGTTAGGTTCCTCATAGAGCAAACCCAATGCCAGAAAAAACGCATCCACATTAAGCAACGCAGGATCCCCTGGTGCCAATGCAAATGCCCAATTTTGAGGGTCACCCCGCAGGAAAGATATAATAATCATAACCTGCTGAGCAGGGTCTCCAGAAGAGCGAGATTTCAAAGAAAGGAACAGCTTGCAATTGTTCCTAAAATTCAGAAAACTAGATCTATCTCCAGCAAAGAACTCTGGAATAGGAATTCTAGGTTCAGACATAGGAGCATGTACAACAAAATCTTGTATATTTTGAACCTTAGCAGCAAGATTATTCAAGCTGGAAGCTAAACTCTGGACGTCCATGGTAAACAGCTAAGGTCAGAGCCATTCAAGGATTAAGAGGAGGAAAAAAAAAAAAATCAGCCTGGCTGCAATTAAGGCTAGGCAGCAACCTCAGAGGAGAGAAAAAAAAAAAAAACTTCCTCAGACTACTTTTCCTCCTACTTCAGCCCAAACATTTTGGCCGGCTATACTGTCATGATTCCAATGGCAGGGAATCACAAAAGGACAAGCACCAACGAGCTCTAGGGTGATGGAACCTGAGCTGACCGCGACCCTAAACCTGAACACACAAATAACAATAGCCGGGGAACGTGCCTACGTTGATCCTAGACGTCTCGCACCAGCCGAAGATCTAACTTCCCCTATTAGAAGAAACACAGACCTCTCTTGCCTCCAGAGAAATACCCCACAGAAATAGCAGCCCCCCACATATAATGACGGTGAAATGAGAGGAAGGCACATACACAGTATGAAAACAGATTCAGCAAAATGAGGCCCGCTAAAACTAGATAGCAGAGGATACAAAAGTAAACTGCGCGGTCAGCAAAAAACCCTTCAAAAAACCATCCTGTAATTACTTGAACTCATGTTCCAACTCATGGAACATGAGGAGCAATTACAGCCCACTAAAGCAACCAGCAGCAAAGAGACAATTAAATGCAAGCTGGACAAGACAAAAATAAAGCAAAACGTGGAACAAGAAAATCAAAACTTAGCTTGTCCTGAAGATTACTGAAGCCAGAAGCTGAGGTAACAAAACACTCTGATAGCCGGCGGGGAAATGACAAGAAAGCCCGGTTAAATAGGAAACTCCCAAATCCTAATAGAACAGGTGGACACCAGAGACAGCAGAACACAAATCACCCAGTACCATCAGTAACCACCAGAGGGAGCCCAAAAACAGAACTCACAACACAGGCCCACTGTTAGACTGTATGTTTTCTGTGCCAGAAAATGAGACACAGATGCCACACACAGGACTGCCACTGATGCAGATTTGTCAATTTTAGTCTGCACCCTTTTTTTTTTTTTTCTTCAGGGAGACTAGTGAATAAATCTGGGCCACTGTATTAGAGTATATTTTCTGTGGCAGAAAGTGGCTTGAAGAGATATAACGAAAAAAAAAAAGGGACTGTCCTACATTTACTATCTCCCTGCAGTAATCTCAGCAAAGTATGGCAGGCAGCAACAACAAGGAGTGGACTGCTGCACAAAAAAGTCAAAAGTGTGGACAAACAAACAAGATAGCGTGCAAAAAGCAATGCAGCTATCTGGGAGCCTTCTAGGGCAGCCCAATGAGCTACAGCGCTGAGGAAAAAAAATGTAGCCTCCACTGTCCCTGCAAACAAAAGGTGGTGTTGGACAGTGGAAATTGCTACAGCACAAGCGGTTTTGGGGTTAATGTACCCTGCCTAACGCTATCCCTGCTTCTGACAAAGTGGCAGCAACCTCTCCCTAAGCTCAGATCAGCAGCAGTAAGATGGCGGTCGGCGGGAACGCCCCTTTATAGCCCCTGTGACACCGCAGACAGCAAGCCAATCACTGCAATGCCCTTCTCTAAGATGGTGGGGACTGAGACCTATGTCATCACGCTGCCCACACTCTGCGTCCACCTTCATTGGCTGAGAAATGGCGCTTTTCGCGTTATTGAAATGCGACTTTGGCGCGAAAGTCGCGTACCGCATGGCCGACCCCGCACAGGGATCGGGTCGGGTTTCATGAAACCCGACTGTGCCAAAAGTCGGCGACTTATGAAAATGAACGATCCGTTTTGCTCAACCCTACTGCTTAGTATACATTTTTTGCAAAAATCGTATCAACCAAATACCCTGTTTTTTACATCTTTTTACTAGCACTTGCTGTGATTTTTCTTCAACGGAGTGTTTTTGGTTTTACTGTGCTCTTTTGTGTTTTCAAGTTTCTTGGTGTGTGAACATGTTCCTACAGACTTGTTCACTGTGCAAGTAGCCCATGTGTTTCTGTTTCCACTGTTTTTGATAGAGGTGACTTTACAGCATCTAGAATCTATGGTAGTGGTTAGTCACTCCAGGTATGGGAATTATTTTCTTCATTTCTGGTCAATTAATGTTTTGCAGCAGGAAGAAAAGCAATGGACATTTTGATAGTAGACTAATAACCAAGGCTCTCCATCAACACATGAAGCAGCACAACCTGCTCAAAGTAAGCTGACCAGCTTTCTGATTGAGGCCCAAATTTCTCTTCTTGCTCGTCTTAGATCCTCAAGTATCACATGGCCGATAGAGTCAGTTTATGAGCGCAGATGACTAACACTGTACATTGGATGGGTGGTGCTAATGCAGGAACCAGTAAATCTCACTTTGGATCCCCATCAATTTGGTATTGCAATTGCGGATACATTTTTTCCAATAAATACAAGTATAAAGTGTGTGAAGAACATTCTGTCAATGTGTTATACATGCTATTGACCACAAGATGGTGCTATCGAGCCAATTTGTAAATTCCTAACGAGCCAGTAACAATTTACAATATACATGACAGGAGTAAACAGCCCAATATTTCAGGAGCCGGCTTGCATTATTTATGTCACATTCTCATAGCATTACTTGTTCTTATGCTATAAAACTAGAACAGGAAAATAGCGTTATCATTTGTTGCCAAATGGTTTCATGTAAATTTCATTTAAATTGTTTGAGAGTTAAAGAGGTTTTCCATTCTCTACACATAAATCTTATTCATTGCAACTTTCTACTATTTTCCCTTTAAATTCCCACCAGTTTATGGTTTCCGCTTGCTGTCAGTGAATAGATTCTTTTTTTGCTTTTATCCAAAATTTGAAAAGCAGTAAAAGGCTAATCCTTCTCTCACCTCTTTGAGGTTTTGCAACTTTTGATTGAGACTTCCTCAGTGAGCTAAACTTATTTTATATCTTGCTTTAAACGGGACTGGCATGTTATTGTTTTCTCTAATGTAGCACCGTGAATGGCATTTTCCATAGCTAAGTTCCCTTGTTAGAAGAGTCCCTGACAGTAAGCAGATCACAGGACGAGCTTTACAGGGAAAAAGAGGGATCCTGGCATTGAGAATTATTATCAAAAATAATCTTTCATTTTTATTGTTTTATCGCACATAAACATATAAAAACTTTTCTAAATATTATTAATTAAAAAAATGCTAGGTAAAGGCATATGCAAAGAATGCAAAGTGTGTGCATGGTATGTTTGTGCTCAGTAGCGTAGCTACAGGGGGCAGTGGGGGCTGATACCCCGGACCCCACACTTATAACTACACTATGCTTATCTGATCAGCATGCATAGAGCGCCGATGCAGGTTAGCCCAGCTTGTGGACTAATGCGGGGGGCCTTATAATGCTTGAGTACCAATGTGGGGGCCATTAAACAGTGTGGAAGCGAATAGGGGGGGCAAAATATATTGAAGACTAAAGCAAGGGGGAGTTGTGCGTCTCTCATACTGTGTAAAGGGTGTTATACTCGCGCCCAGACTGGTTAGCCCGAGCGTGGATTGTGGCCCTACTGTGCAACAGACCAGACTTACCCATGAGGGGCGTGACTAAGCAGCTACCTGGGTGTTCACTGGAGCCTGTAGTGGTGAGGTCAGGCTTGTGCAGCAGGCGGCTGCCAGGTACCACTTCAGAGCGGTGTCCAGTAATAGAAGCTGGCGCCCAAGGGGACATTATGTCGGGGTCGTTACGACAATATCCTTCCTTCACCAGTCATTCCAAATCAGAATTAGAGCATTGGTACCGGATAAGAATGAGTCAGACAAAGGCTGGTTCAAACTCAGTGCTTGCTCGTGTGTCTACAAGGTGTAGCAACGTCACAGCAACTGAACTGTTTATTTCCTATACACAGCATTATATGATCTATTGGGGGAAGGTGTGCAGAGGGCGGGGTTAGGCAGGGTTTAAGCAATATATCTAGTATTCAGTCTTTCTGGTTGGTCCTGACGTCATCTGATGGATCCTCCCATCTCCACGTCACTTTAAGTTTCGACTTCAACAAAAATGATACTTAGCTTCTGGAATGTGAAACTTGCTTCTTTAGCAGAAGCAGAATTAGGGCAAAGGTGAATACTGGCAGCCATGTTAAATACAGTTACATTTGCATTAGCAAGCATAAAGGGGAAAAACTTATTGTTTCACAGCATAAGAATATATAAAAGTACAAAAGAGTATAAAGATATATATTTTAACCTTGACAATTACACTGTAAAAACAGGTGTAGGCAGGTCCTGAGGGAATACTGTCTGGCTCAGTTGATTCAAAGGCAGGCAGGTACTGGCATATACGGATGTGGCTGAAACACTGGCAGGCAAGAAGGTAGGCACAGCTGATACCAAGATGAGTAATGACAGGTGCAGACCGGCTGATGTGCAGATGAGAACTTGTAGGTTTAGACTGGACTGGACTGGCTGATGTATAGATGCGCACTGGCAGGTGTGGACTGGACCAGCTGATGTACAGAGGAGCACTGGTAGGTGCAGACTGGACTGACTGATGAGCAGATGAGCAGTGTTTGGTGCTGGCTGGATCGGCTGATGCGCAGACTAGACTGGGCGGTTGTGGGAACATTATATTGTGTATAGAGGAGCTGTGAGCGCATTATACTCTGTATAGGGGGGCGTTCTGGGTCCATCATACTGTGTAAAGGGGAGCTGTGGGCCCACTGTATTGTTCATAGGGAGTTGTGAGTCCATTATACTGTGTAGAGGGTAGTTGTGGGACTATGACATTGTGTATAGTGGAGCTGTGGGCGCATTAAACTGTTTATAAGGGAGTTATGGGCAATGAATAATGTATGCAGAGGAGCTATACATTGGAGACTGGAGGGGCATTATTAGATGTTAAGTGGACACTTCACAAGCATTATTGTTATAGGGGCACTCAGAGTAATGTGACCATAAAATGTGCACAGGGGGCATTATTACTTTCTAGAGGCAAAATGTGAACACTCTTTCTAGAGCACTTACATGGGGCATTAATAGTTTCTCGGTGGCAATTTTACCATCTAGAGGACACAAAGGTGGTATTTTACTTTGTAAGGGGCACAGTGGTGGCATTATTATTTAGGACAGTAAGTGGAGCACTGTTTTTGTGCTACAGAGCAGGTGCAGTAATAGGGTACGTATGGCAGCAGTGGCTCAGCATTGGGGTGTCAGTAAGATGAGGAAGTTATACAGGTTGCAAATAGATGGGGGCGGTGTTGGAAACGTCAGAAGTCAAATGTGTCTTTGCTGTAATCTTTGCGCATGAGTGGTGGCTGAAGAAATTGTCATGTTGGTCTGGGCAAGATGGAAAAGATGGGAAAAGTGAACAACTCCATAACAATGAACGTCAGCGGTAAGTCACTGTCTATAACTAATCTGTAATCTCGTATATGTTCTGCAGGACTGGTATCCACCATTTTTTGTCCCCCATATGATGATAATATCGGTGTTGATATTTGTAGAGATTTTTTCCAGTAACAGCACGGTCATCTGCTGAGGTTCCCCTATACACACGATCAAGGTGCGTCACCTTAGTTGTAATCAGAATTAGCAGTTGGGGCCAAATCAGATGTTTCGCTCCCACCTCATCTGAACCCCTAGCTAGGCTTCTGCATCAGTAGTGCAGATACCTGGGGGAGGCAGAGGGGCTGTTGCCCTGGGCCCTGACTTAGAACAGCTGGAGCTACACCACCTTTAACTGTATCGGCATGCATAGCAAAGTGCATAAATTATATGTATCTGCTAAGTGGCACAGCTAATGGGGGAAGAGGAGTCCACTCGGAGCTTCACCATCCTTAACTGTTTGCAAGACGCCAATACCGTTAAACTTAGCTTTGGGTAAGTATATGATGTGTTATTTTTTATTTTAAGAATGTATGATTAGTAATTACGTAAGGGGGCTATCTAGGAAGCCATAATAGTTTTTGGGGTTATTAAGAGGACCATAATAGTGGAGCTACTAAGGACCAAGAGGGCCATAATAGTGTGGAGGCTTCTAAGGGGGCATGATAGTTTGGGTTGCTACTAAGGAGGCCATAATAGTGTGGGAGCTTTTTGAGGAGGCCATAATATTGTGAAGTCTACTAAGGGGCCAGAATAGTGTGGGGGCTACTAAGGGTGTCATAATAGTGATTTACATTCAGTAGCAGCTGGGTCATCTGCTGAGATTCCCTTATACTTATTATTAGGGGGCGCCACCGAAGTTGTAATCAGTTACTGGTTAGGGGCCCACTCAGACATTTCACTTCCCCGAGCTGAAACTCTAGCTATGCCTCTAATTCCAATGTATTGTATTTAGAGCAATATGATTACACTGGCAGCTATGCATTACTTTACATTTATCAACATTAACCCTTTCACGACATGCGCAGTAATAGTACGGCGCATGCCATGTCACCCCCTTTGATGTGGGTTCCGGCGGTGAGCCCACATCAAAGTCGCGACATGTCAGCTGTTTTCTACAGCTGACATGTGCGCGCAATAGCGGTGGGTGAAATCGCTATTCACCCGCCGCTATTAACCTGTTAAATGCCGCTGTCAAACGCAGACAGCGGCATTTAACTGGCGCTTCCGGCCGGGCGGCCGGAAATGATGTCATCGCCGACCCCCGTCACATGATCGGGGTCGGCGATGCATCAGGAAGGTAACCATAGAGGTCCTTGAAACCTCTATGGTTACTGATGCAGGCCTGCTGTGAGCGCCCCCCTGTGGTCGGCGCTCACAGCACACCTGCATTTCAGCTACATAGCAGTGATCTTATGTAGCAGAGCCGATCAGGCTATGCCAGCTTCTAGCCTCCCATGGAGGCTATTGAAGCATGGCACAAGTAAAAAAAAAAAGTTTTTAAAAATATGAAAAAAATATAAAAAATATAAAAGTTTAAATCACCCCCCTTTCGCCCAATCCTAAATAAAACAATTAAAAAAAAAACCTACACGTTTTTGGTATTGCCGCGTTCAGAATTGCCCGATCTATCGATAAAAAAAGCATTAACCTGATCGCTAAACAGCGTAGCGAGAAAAAAATCCGAAATGCCAGAATTACGTTTTTTTGGTCGCCGTGACATTGCATTAAAATGCAATAACGGGCGATCAAAAGAACTTATCTGCACCAAAATGGTATCATTAAAAACATCAGCTCAGCACGTAAAAAATAAGCCCTCACCCGACCCCAGATCACGAAAAATGGAGACGCTACGGGTATCGGAAAATGGCACTTTTGTTTTGTTTTTAAGCAAAGTTTTGCATTTTTTTCACCAATTTCAACCTAGACATGTTAGGTGTCTATGAACTCGTACTGACCTGGAAAATCATAATTTCAGGTTAGTTTTAGCATTTAGTGAACCTAGCAAAAAAGCCAAACAAAAAACAAGTGTGAGATTGCACTTTTTTTGCAATTTCACCGCACTTGGAATTTTTTTCCTGTTTTGTAGTAAAAGACATGGTATAACCAATGGTGTTGTTCAAAAGTACAACTTGTCCCGCAAAAAATAAGCCCTCACATGGCCAAATTGATGGAAAAATAAAAAAGTTATGGCTCTGGGAAGGAGGGGAGCGAAAAATGAAAACGCAAAAAACGAAAAAGGGCCGCGACTTGAAGGGGTTAAACTTCATTTGCTATGTGTTTGTCTATGCCAATACTAGACGGCAATGGAGGTCTATCCTCTTCATCGTTGAGTCTCACTTTAGTCTTCGTAACTCGAGATTGGTCTGGAGACCATGTGGGCAATGTACTGAAAAGGGATACTGGTTCTACTCGCTGAATTATGCTATTGAGTGTCATATTGTATGGTAGGAGACCCCTTTAGTCTTCATTCCGGGTACTGCTTAATTTGGATGTGGAACCAGTGGTACAGCTATTTCTCCAAGGTGTCCCAGGAGTTATTTTACAGTACGATAACACTACGCTGCATATTGCTCATCCTACTGTAAGCTGCCTGAGTTGTCTGAATGTACTACCGTGGCCACAACGTCTCTGGACTCCCATAGCACATCTGAGACATCATAGGTCGGCAATTGCAAAGGGAGCTGCCAGCAGCGGATCGTGATGATATTCTTGCACAAATGCATTTAGCGTAGCAGAACAATCCTCATACAACCATTATAACCTCACTGATAGCAGCCAAGGCGTGTAAATGAGGGGATTTCTATGTGCGGCACTCATACCTGATACTGAATTATTTGAGATGTTTTTGAAAATTTTGTTTTCATTTTTCCATTAATTGCAAATCATTATCATGTGTATCCATCTTGTGATTTCCCTAGTTCCACGACTTTTTCTCCTTCGCGTTGCAATTTCAATGTTGAGGAGAGTAACATCCTGTAATATTAAACAGTCTCGCTCTGTTTTTATTGTCTTACAAAGTTTGGTGTCATCATCAAAGACTGAATTGCAATCCCATCAACAAGGTCACTAATAAAGATGTTGAAAAGTATTGGGCCTAGCACAGATCTTTCTGGTCCCCATCCTTTTTTGTTTTATTAAATTTAAACTGCGAAAAGGAAGTTATTAAAATGTTTACATATTTTCATTTTTAACCCCTTTACCCCCAAGGGTGGTTTGCACGTTAATGACCGGGCCAATTTTTACAATTCTGACCACTGTCCCTTTATGAGGTTATAACTCTGGAACGCTTCAATGGATCCTGGTGATTCTGACATTGTTTTCTCATGACATATTGTACTTCATGACAATGGTAAAAATTATTTGATAGTACCTGCGTTTATTTGTGAAAAAAACGGAAATTTGGCGAAAATTATGAAAATTTCGCAATTTTCCAACTTTGAATTTTTATGCAATTAAATCACAGAGATATGTCACACAAAATACTTAATAAGTAACATTTCCCACATGTCTACTTTACATCAGCACAATTTTGGAACCAACATTTTTTTTTGTTAGGGAGTTATAAGGGTTAAAAGTTGACCAGCAATTTCTCATTTCTACAACACCATTTTATTTTAGGGACCACATCTCATTTGAAGTCATTTTGAGGGGTCTATATGATAGAAAATACCCAAGTGTGACACCATTCTAAAAACTACACCCCTCAAGGTGCTCAAAACCACATTCAAGAAGTTTATTAACCCTTCTGGTGCTTCACAGGAATTTTTTGAATGTTTAAATAAAAATGAACATTTAACTTTTTTTCACAAAAAATTTAATTCAGCTCCAATTTGTTTTATTTTACCAAGGGTAACAGGAGAAAATGGACCCCAAACATTGTTGTACAATTTGTCCTGAGTATGCCAATACCCCACATGTGGGGGTAAACCACTGTTTGGGCGCATGGCAGAGCTCGGAAGGGAAGGAGCGCCGTTTGACTTTTCAATGCAAAATTGACAGGAATTGAGATGGGACGTCATGTTGCGTTTGAAGAGCCACTGATGTGCCTAAACATTGAAACCCCCCACAAGTGACACCATTTTGGAAAGTAGACCCCCTAAGGAACTTATCTAGAGGTGTGGTGAGCACTTTGACCCACCAAGTGCTTCACAGAAGTTTATAATGTAGAACCGTAAAAATAAAAAATCATATTTTTTCACAAAAATTATCTTTTTGCCCCCAATTTTTTATTTTCCCAAGGGTAAGAGAAGAAATTGGACCCCAAAAGTTGTTGTACAATTTGTCCTGAGTACGCGGATACCCCATATGTGGGGGTAAACCACTGTTTGGGTGGATGGGAGAGCTCGGAAGGGAAGGAGCGCTGTTTGACTTTTCAAAGCAAAATTGACAGGAATTGAGATGGGACGCCATGTTGCGTTTGAAGAGCCACTGATGTGCCTAAACATTGAAACCCCCCACAAATGACACCATTTTGGAAAGTAGACCCCCTAAGGAACTTATCTAGAGGTGTGGTGAGCACTTTGACCCACCAAGTGCTTCACAGAAGTTTATAATGCAGAGCCGTAAAAATAAAACAAAATTTTTTTCCCACAAAAATTATTTTTTTAGCCCCCAGTTTTGTATTTTCCTGAGGGTAACAGGAGAAATTGGACCCCAAAATTTGTTGCCCAATTTGTCCTGAGTGCGATGATACACCATATGTGGGGGGAACCACTGTTTGGGCACATGGGAGGGCTCAGAAGGGAAGGAGCGCCATTTGAATGCAGACTTAGATGGAATGGTCTGCAGGTGTCACATTGCGTTTGCAGAGCCCCTAATGTACCTAAACAGTAGAAACCCCCCACAAGTGACGCCATTTTGGAAAGTAGACCCCCTTAGGAACTTATCTAGATGTGTGCTGAGCGCTTTGACCCACCAAGGGCTTCACAGAAGTTTATAATGGAGAGCCGTAAAAATAAAACAAAAATTTTTTCCCACAAAAATTATTTTTTAGCCCCCAGTTTTGTATTTTCCCGAGGGTAAAAGGAGAAATTCGACCCCAGAATTTGTTGTCCAATTTGTCCTGAGTGCGCTGATACCCCATATGTGGGGGGGAACCACTGTTTGGGCGCATGGGAGGGCTCGGAAGGGAAGGAGCTCCATTTGGAATGAGGACTTAGATGGAATGGTCTGCAGGTGTCACATTGCATTTGCAGAGCCCCTAATGTACCTAAACAGTAGAAACCTCCCACAAGTGACACCATTTTGGAAACTAGACCCCCTAAGGAACTCATCTAGATGTGTTGTGATAGCTTTGAACCCCCAAGTGTTTCACTACAGTTTGTAACGCAGAGACGTGAAAATTTAAAAAAAAAATCTTTCCCCCCAAAATTATTTTTTAGCCCCCAGTTTTGTATTTTCCCGAGGGTAAGAGGAGAAATTCGACCCCAAAAGTTGTTGTCCAATTTGTCCTGAGTACGCTGATACCCCGTATGTTGGGGGAAACCAACGTTTGAGCGCATGGCAGAGCTCGGAAGGGAAGGAGCGCCATTTGGAATGCAGACTTAGATGGAATGGTCTGCAGACGTCACATTGCGTTTGCAGAACCCCTAATGTACCTAAACAGTAGAAACCCCCCACAAGTGACCCCATATTGGAAACTAGACCCCCCAGGGAACTAATCTAGATGTGTTGTGAGAACTTTGAACCCCCAAGTGTTTCACTACAGTTTATAACGCAGAGCCGTGAAAATAAAAAATCTTTTTTTTTCCCACAAAAAATATGTTTTAGCCCCGAGTTTTGTATTTTCCCAAGGGTAGCAGGAGAAATTGGACCCCAAAAGTTGTTGTCCTATTTGTCCTGAGTACGCTGATACCCCATATGTTGGGGTAAACCCCTGTTTGGGCACACAGGAGAGCTCGGAAGGGAAGAAGCACTGTTTTACTTTTTCAACGCAGAATTGGCTGGAATTGAGATCGGACGCCATGTCGCGTTTGGAGAGCCCCTGATGTGCCTAAACAGTGGAAACCCCCCAATTATAACTGAAACCCTAATCCAAACACATCCCTAACCCTAATCCCAACAGTAACCCTAACCACACCTCTAACCCTGACACACCCCTAACCCTAATCCCAACCCTATTCCCAACCGTAAATGTAATCTAAACCCTAACTGTAACTTGAGCCCCAACCCAAACTGTAGCCCTTGCACTAACCCTAGCCCTAACCCTAATCCTAACCCTAGCCCTAACCCTAGCCCTAACCCTAGCCCTAACTCTAACCCTAGCCCTAACCCTAGCCCTAGCCCTAACCCTAACCCTAGCCCTAACCCTAGCCCTAACCCTAGCCCTAACCCTAACCCTAGCCCTAACCCTAGCCCTAACCCTAGCCCTAACCCTAGCCCTAACCCTAGCCCTAACTCTAACCCTAGCCCTAATGGGAAAATGGAAATAAATACATTTTTTTAATTTTTCCCTAACTAAGGGGGTGATGAAGGGGGGTTTGATTTACTTTTATAGCGGGTTTTTTAGCGGATTTTTATGATTGGCAGCCGTCACACACTGAAAGACGCTTTTTATTGCAAAAAATATTTTTTGCGTTACCACATTTTGAGAGCTATAATTTTTCTATATTCTGGTCCACAGAGTCATGTGAGGTCTTGTTTTCTGCGGGACGAGTTGATGTTTTTATTGGTAACATTTTCGGGCACGTGACATTTTTTGATCGCTTTTTATTCCGATTTTTGTGAGGCAGAATGACCAAAAACCAGCTATTCATGAATTTCTTTTGGGGGAGGCGTTTATACCGTTCCGCGTTTGGTAAAATTGATGAAGCAGTTTTATTCTTCGGGTCAGTACGATTACAGCGACACCTCATTTATATCATTTTTTTATGTTTTGGCGCTTTTATACGATAAAAACTATTTTATAGAAAAAATAATTATTTTTGCATCGCTTTATTCTCAGGACTATAACTTTTTTATTTTTTTGCTGATCATGCTGTGTGGCAGCTCGTTTTTTGCGGGACAAGATGACGTTTTCAGCGGTACCATGGTTAGTTATTTCTGTCTTTTTGATCGCGTGTTATTCCACTTTTTGTTCGGCGGTATGATAATAAAGCATTGTTTTTTGCCTCGTTTTTTTTTTTTTTCTTACGGTGTTTACTGAAGGGGTTAACTAGTGGGCCAGTTTTATAGGTCAGGCCGTTACGGACGCGGCGATACTAAATATGTGTACTTTTATTGTTTTTTTTTTTTATTTAGATAAAGAAATGTATTTATGGGAATAATATTTTTTTTTTTTTCATTATTTTGGAATATTTTTTTTTATTTTTTTTTACACATTTGAAATTTTTTTTTTTTACTTTTTTACTTTGTCCCAGGGGGGGACATCACAGATCAGTGATCTGACAGTTTGCACAGCACTCTGTCAGATCACTGATCTGATAGGAGTGCAGGCTGCTTCACAGTGCCTGCTCTGAGCAGGCTCTGTGAAGCCACCTCCCTCCCTGCAGGACCCGGATCCGCGGCCATCTTGGATCCGGGGCTGGAGGGAGCAGGGAGGGAGGTGAGACCCTCGCAGCAACGCGATCACATCGCGTTGCTGCGGGGGGCTCAGGGAAGCCCGCAGGGAGCCCCCTCCCTGCGCGGTGCTTCCCTGTACCGCCGGCACATCGCGATCCTCTTTGATCGCGGTGTGCCGGGGGTTAATGTGCCGGGGGCGGTCCGTGACCGCTCCTGGCACATAGTGCCGGATGTCAGCTGCGATAGGCAGCTGACACCCGGCCGCGATCGGCGGCGCTCCCCCCGTGAGCGCTGCCGATCGCATATGACGTACTATTGCGTCCTTGGGAAGTAAAGCCCACCCCACATGGACGCAATAGTACGTCTAATGGCAGAAAGGGGTTAAATATGTTTTTAGCATTTTTCTTTAGTCCTACAGGGTACTTGATCCTGAAATTACTGAAACAATCATACTATAAATTGCAAAAATGTAATGTTGCCGTATATACCGTAATTAAACTGACATTTTCCTATCAAGCCCAGCCACAGAAAGAGCAAATTGGCATTGAGGGAGGCCTAAAGCAGTCATGATATTCCAATTGCAAGAGCAGAATTTACAAGATTAGACAGAAGTAATCATAATTATGGCCATTCTGATGGTGGGTATGTTGAAAGCTTAACACCCAAGCCAGCTTCAAACAGGTGCACCATGACACCATTTCTTAATAGGCCATGCCTTAGGTGTTAGGTGCACGGCATTAGTATTTAAATGGCTTAGATCTGAAGGGTGAGACAACTGGGATTAGACGTTTCTTAGATGCCATTTTTGGAACAGGATGTTTGCTGTATACTAAGGTTAATACAAACTGCTGATGCTGCGGGCTCAGCTGCTGTGCACGCCTAGTAGTAAATCTCTTGCCCCTTTTTGACTTTTGATAAGAGTCCCATATAGAATTGATTCTGGCAATTATTGCTGAAAAGCACTAACAATAAGTATTTTTTACCTCCTAAAAATATTAAATTATTCTTTTAGTGCATTTGAAAAATAATATGAGTCTACTTTTTATAAGAAAAAGCAGAAAGACGTGAGCAACACATTTTGTATTGATTTTACAGTTTCCCTAAATCTTTTCCTTAAGATAATAAGTCTCGGCAGCTGTGGTCATTTCAATTACACAGAAATCTCACCACTAGAGCATCAGAAAATAAAACCATGACTTTTATTATCACAGTAGGAAGCAAAGGGAGGAAAATACATTAAAGTTGTGCAAGTGGGAGAAGGCTATAACTGGATAAATACTATCCATTTGTCTCCAAATTTCTCGGCATTTATTGAATCACGTCTATAGATGCTATTGATTTTCTTCCTTAAAAGTTATACCTTGCTCCTGGTTATCTTACATTCACAGTTTGTAAACATGGCCGCAGAGGTATGGCAGAACAAAAAGATAGACTCGCAAATTCTACAAGTAGATGCAAACATTTTTAAAAATATAAATGGAAAACTAGCGCCAATGAATGATGATGATGACATCAACTATGCCCATGAAAGGATTGGGGAGGCTCACTTCCTCCTTTTGCCATGGTGTGACGTGTGCACTTGGTCTAGAGGGAGAAGTGGCAGCCAAAAATCCTGAGTTGCTTGGTCATATGGAAGCATGTATCCTGGCACACATGTCAGCCCCTTTGGAAACTACAGGATAATAGGATAGGGTAGGTTATCAATATCAGATCGGTGTACTGTACTGTAGACCTGGATGTTTTGTATTCTGTATTTGCAATTAAACCTTTTACTTCAATAGGACAATGATAGAAAACCCTGAATCACCATAGTATCTTAGGATAGGACATCAGTATTGTAATCCCAGAAAACCTGCAGTGTCCCTATTAGGCTATGTTCACACTTTAGACATATAGACAGGCTTATTAGACAGCTTTTTATGACTCAATAAATAAATGAAAAAATGATGTGTGGTCCCTCCATTGTGTGTAACCAGCAAAGGTAAAGCAGACCACTGAGAGAACATATTATCTGGCTTTGAAGGTTCATGGTTATTGGGCTCTTCATAGTCTAAAAATGCCAACCCATAGCGGCTCCAGAAGAGGAGAATCACAATAGATGTGCCAATTCTGGAGCATTCTCTTGGCTCTTCCCGATTGCCCTGGTACGTTGGAAATCGGGGTAATGGGGCTTGGTGTTGATGTCAGCTGTGAATTGTTCAAAAACACAGCTGACATCAAGCCCTGATGTTAGTTATGGAAAGGTGTGTATCAGAAACCCCTATTATTGACCAAGTAATAAAAATGAAAAATACACACACAAATATTTAATTAAAATAAACACCTCCCAACACTGTCCCTGGTTCACAACTTTATTAATAAAAAAGTTCCCATGCAGGTCCGCCTTATTCCCCCAATCCAATGTAGTCCAGAGCGCAGAGTGACCAGGAATGTCTGAAAAGCAGTGACATTACTGATGTTTCTGACATCATCGCTCTTCAGAAGTTCCTCGGCGCTCTGGACTACGTCGGATTCAGTGGACTATGATGAACCTGTGTGGGAACTTATCTTTTCATTAAATTGGTAAATAAGGGATAGTGTTTTAACACTAGTCACTACTCACAGACTTACCTTGCTGCAGAATAGTCAAGATGTCCAGAGTCAGTACCAAGACAAAGAGAATAGACAAAGGGAAAAGACAAAAACGGCATTCTCATAATGGGGCAGTCCTACTCTATGTTTTTTATATTCGCTGTGCCATAAAGGCCTCCTAAATGTATTAAAAGCAAGAAAACATTAAATGCAAGCTGTGCCTGAAGCATTTCTGAATCATTCCCATGGCACCAGAAGGGCAAGCGCAGATAAAGGCCGACCAGATCCAGACTTAGACATTTCAGGTTCAACCTCCAAACTGCCTAACCTGTACCACAGATAAAGGATGAAACAGGCTGAGGCACAGGTGCACAATTAAACAGCGCCTAGGCAGGGCAAGGCTGCTGTATGTGTGTACAGCAGCCTATCAATCACAGTGAACACTGAAAGAATGGCGTACATGATCCAGCGCGCACGGCAACAGTGGTGGTCAGCCCCATTAAAAGAATGCCGTGACGTGGCGGGGTGGCTCAAAGAATTGATTAATTGTTTCCTAAATGTCTCATTTTGAAATACAGTTAGGAATCATTATGTGCATGTACTCTTTATGTATTGCGTTCTGACCATAAGGAGCGCTGGCTTCTCCCCTCTTTTGCTTTTACAATTGACAAAGTGCTAAATAGCCCTGAATAGGGTTGAGCGAAACGGGTCGTTCATTTTCAAAAGTCGCCGACTTTTCGCAAAGTCGGGTTTCATGAAACCCGATCCGACCCCTGTGCGGGGTCGGCCATGCGGTACGCGACTTTCGCGCCAAAGTCGCGTTTCAATGACGCGAAAAGCGCCATTTCTCAGCCAATGAAGGTAAACGCAGAGTGTGGGCAGCGTGATGACATAGGTCCTGGTCCCCACCATCTTAGAGAAGGGCATTGCAGTGATTGGCTTGCTGTCTGCGGCGTCACAGGGGCTATAAAGGGGCGTTCCCGCCGACCGCCATGTTACTGCTGCTGATCTGAGCCTAGGGAGAGGTTGCTGCCGCTTCGTCAGAAGCAGGGATAGCGTTAGGCAGGGTCCATTAACCACCAAACCGCTTGTGCTGTAGCGATTTCCACTGCCCAACACCACCTTCGGTGTGCAGGGACAGTGGAAGCTACATTTTTTTTTGTTTTCCCCCTCAGCGCTGTAGCTCATTGGGCTGCCCTAGAAGGCTCCCTGATAGCTGCATTGCTGTGTGTACGCCGCTGTGCAAACCAACTGCTTTTTTCAAAGCACAAATCCTCTTGTTCCTTCCTTTCTGCACAGCTATCTTTTTTGTTTGTCCACACTTTTTATTTAATTTGTGCATTAGTCCACTCCTTATTGCTGCCTGCCATACCTGGCTGAGATTACTGCAGGGAGATAGTAATTGTTGGACACTCCCTGTTTTTTTTTTGTTTTTTGTTTTGTGGGAGATTAAGATTGACATTTCTGCTAGAGTGCCATCCCTGTCTGTGTCATCTCTCACTCAGTGGGCCATAGAAAGCCTATTTATTTTTTTGCTTGATTTTGGTTCTAAAATCTACCTGAAAAAATCACTACATCAATCAGTGGGAGAAAAATATTGGCCTCAGGGCTTGTGTGCCACTCCTGACTCCTGTGTGCATCATCACTCACTCAGTGGGCCATAGAAAGCCCTTTTTTTTTTTTTTTTTGCTTTATTTGGGTTCTAAATTCTACCTGAAAAAATCAATAAATCAATCAGTGGGAGATTAATATTGGCCTCTGGGCTTGTGTGCCAGTCCTGAGCGTGCCATCTCTCTCACAAATAGTGGGCCATAGAAAGCCTATTTATTTTTTTGCTTGATTTGGGTTCTAAAATGTACCTGAAAAAATCACTACATCAATCAGTGGGAGAAAAATATTGGCCTCAGGGCTTGTGTGCCACTCCTGACTCCTGTGTGCATCATCACTCAATCAGTGGGCCATAGAAAGCCCTTTTTTTTTTTTTTTTTTGCTTTATTTGGGTTCTAAATTCTACCTGAAAAAATCAATAAATCAATCAGTGGGAGATTAATATTGGCCTTTGGGCTTGTGTGCCAGTCCTAAGCGTGCCATCTCTCTCTCTCAGATAGTGGGCCATAGAAAGCCTATTTATTTATTTATTTTTTTATTGGGTTTATAAATTTTCCCTGGAAAAAAAAAAAAAAAGTGGGAGATTAATATTGGCCTCTGGGCTTGTGTGCCAGTCCTGAGCGTGCCATCTCTCTCACAAATAGTGGGCCATAGAAAGCCTATTTATTTTATTTTTTTTGGTATTATAAATTCTCCCTTAAAAAAAAAAGGGAGATTAATATTGGCCTTTGGGCTTGTGTGCCAGTCCTAAGCGTGCCATCTCTCTCTCTCTCTCAGATAGTGGGCCATAGAAAGCCTATTTATTATTTTTTTTATTGGGTTTATAAATTTTCCCTGGAACAAAAAAAAAAAAGTGGGAGATAAATATTGGCCTCTGGGCTTGTGTGCCACTCCTGACTCCTGTGTGCGTCATCTCTCACTCAGTGGGCCATAGAAAGCCTTTTTTTGTTTTATTTGTTTTCTAAATTCTCCCTGAAAAAATCATTTTATTTTATTTGGTTTCTAAATTCTTCCTGAAAAAATCATTTTATTCTATTTTTTTTTCCTAAAGTCTCCCTGAAAAAAAAAACAAAAAAAAACAAATCAGTGGGAGATTAATATTGCCCTTTCTGCTTGTGTGCCAGTCTTGACTCCTGGGTGTGCCATCTCTCTCTCTCTCTCCAATTGTGGGCCATAGAAAGCCTATTATTTTTTTAGCTTGATTTGGGTTCCGAAATCTACCTGAAAAAATCACTACATCAATCAGTGGGAGATAAATATTGGCCTCTGGGCTTGTGTGCCACTCCTGACTCCTGTGTGCGTCATCTCTCACTCAGTGGGCCATAGAAAGCCTTTTTTTGTTTTATTTGTTTTCTAAATTCTCCCTGAAAAAATCATTTTATTTTATTTGGTTTCTAAATTCTTCCTGAAAAAATCATTTTATTCTATTATTTTTTTTTCCTAAAGTCTCCCTGAAAAAAACAAAAAAAAAAAACAAATCAGTGGGAGATTAATATTGCCCTTTCTGCTTGTGTGCCAGTCTTGACTCCTGGGTGTGCCATCTCTCTCTCTCTCTCTCTAATTGTGGGCCATAGAAAGCCTATTTTTTTTTTAGCTTGATTTGGGTTCCAAAATCTACCTGAAAAAATCACTACATCAATCAGTGGGAGATAAATATTGGCCTCTGGGCTTGTGTGCCACTCCTGACTCCTGTGTGCGTCATCTCTCACTCAGTGGGCCATAGAAAGCCTTTTTTTGTTTTATTTGTTTTCTAAATTCTCCCTGAAAAAATCATTTTATTTTATTTGGTTTCTAAATTCTTCCTGAAAAAATCATTTTATTCTATTTTTTTTTTATTTTTCCTAAAGTCTCCCTGAAAAAAAAAAAAAAAAAACAAATCAGTGGGAGATTAATATTGCCCTTTCTGCTTGTGTGCCAGTCTTGACTCCTGGGTGTGCCATCTCTCTCTCTCTCTCCAATTGTGGGCCATAGAAAGCCTATTATTTTTTTAGCTTGATATGGGTTCCAAAATCTACCTGAAAAAATCACTACATCAATCAGTGGGAGATAAATATTGGCCTCTGGGCTTGTTTGCCACTCCTGACTCCTGTGTGCGTCATCTCTCACTCAGTGGGCCATAGAAAGCCTTTTTTTGTTTTATTTGTTTTCTAAATTCTCCCTGAAAAAATCATTTTATTTTATTTGGTTTCAAAATTCTTCCTGAAAAAAACATTTTATTCTATTTTTTTTTCCTAAAGTCTCCCTGAAAAAAAAAAACAAAAAAAACAAATCAGTGGGAGATTAATATTGCCCTTTCTGCTTGTGTGCCAGTCTTGACTCCTGGGTGTGCCATCTCTCTCTCTCTCTCCAATTGTGGGCCATAGAAAGCCTATTATTTTTTTTAGCTTGATTTGGGTTCCAAAATCTACCTGAAAAAATCACTACATCAATCAGTGGCAGATAAATATTGGCCTCTGGGCTTGTGTGCCACTCCTGACTCCTGTGTGCGTCATCTCTCACTCAGTGGGCCATAGAAAGCCTTTTTTTGTTTTATTTGTTTTCTAAATTCTCCCTGAAAAAATCATTTTATTTTATTTGGTTTCTAAATTTTTCCTGAAAAAATCATTTTATTCTATTTTTTTTTTCCTAAAGTCTCCCTTAAAAAAAAATAAAATCAAATCAGTGGGAGATTAATATTTACATTTGTGCTTCAGTGACAGTCCTGCGTGTGTGGCATCTCTCTCATTTGTTGCCACCAACAACAGAGTGTGTAACATTGTGCCTGATTTTCGTTGTGGTCTCACTCACCTGTAAAGGGGTAGCTAAATCATACTGAAGTTATAGCTCACCGTGTAATTTGTGTGACAGCAACAAATACGTTTTAAGTTTGTTTACGTTTTTAAAACAATGAGGAAGTATGGTGGAAGAGGTCGTGGCCGGGGGCTTTCATTGTCAGCTGGTAATGAGGGTAGTGGTAGTGGTGGAGCATCAGCTGGTCGTGGGAAAAAAAATATTGCACCTAAGTCTGGAGCTGTGGAGCCAGGTTCATCGTCAGGCTACACAAGGCCTCGAACGCTCCCTTTTCTGGGAGTAGGAAAACCGCTTTTAAAGCCGGAGCAGCAAGAGCAAGTTTTGGCTTATCTTGCTGACTCAGCCTCTAGCTCTTTTGCCTCCTCTCGTGAAACTGGTAAATGTCAAAGCAGCGCGTCGTTAGTGGATGTTCACGGTCAGGGACAAGTCGCTTCCTTGTCCTCTTCAGCAAAAACAACAACAGAGAAGAATGCAGCAGGCGACACAACGGGTTACTCCATGGAGCTCTTTACACATACCGTCCCTGGCTTAGAAAGTGAAGCAGTTAACAGTCCATGCCCATTACAAGTTGAATCTGACATGGAGTGCACTGATGCACAGTCACAGCCAGACTACTATGCTGGTCCTTTGACTCAGACCACAACATTGCCCTCGCAGGGTGCTGATCAAGAATCAGACCCTGATGAGACTATGTTGCCCCATCACGAACGCTATACCACCGACCGACACAGTGACACAGACGAAGTTGCACACGAGCTACAAGAAGAGGTAATAGATGACCCAGTTCTTGACCCCGATTGGCAGCCATTGGGGGAACAGGGTGCAGGCGGCAGCAGTTCTGAAGCGGAGGAGGAGGGGCCGCAGCAGGCATCAACATCGCAACAGGTTCCATCTGCCGGGCCCGTATCTTGCCCAAAACGCGTGGCAAAGCCAAAACCTGTTGGAGGACAGCGTGGCCATCCGGTTAAAGCTCAGTCTGCAATGCCTGAAAAGGTATCCGATGCTAGAAAGAGTGCAGTCTGGCATTTTTTTAAACAACATCCAATTGATCAGCGCAAAGTCATCTGTCAAAAATGTTCAACTACCTTAAGCAGAGGACAGAATCTGAAAAGTCTCAATACAAGTTGCATGCATAGACATTTAACCACCATGCATTTGCAAGCCTGGACTAACTACCAAACGTCCCTTAAGGTTGTAGCACCCTCGGCCAATGAAGCTAGTTAGCAACGCAACATCCCTTCCGGCAGTGTAGGGCCACCATTTTCCGCACCACCTGCAGTATCTGTGCAGGTTTCTTTGCCAGGCCAAAGCAGTCAGGGTCAGGGAATCACCAGTTTCGTAGTAGGAAACACGGCATCTAGGGCACCGGCGGCAACAATACCATCTCCCACCGTCTCTCAGTCTGCCATGTCCACCGGCACCCCCGCTAGTTCCACGATCTCCAGCTCTCCAGTCCAGCTCACCCTACATGAGACTATGGTTAGAAAAAGGAAGTACTTAGCCTCGCATCCGCGTACACAGGGTTTGAACGCACACATAGCTAGACTAATCTCGTTAGAGATGATGCCCTACCGGTTAGTTGAAAGCGAAGCTTTCAAAGCCCTGATGGACTACGCTGTACCACGCTACGAGCTACCCAGTCGACACTTTTTTTCCAGAAAAGCCATCCCAGCCCTCCACCAGCATGTTAAAGAGCGCATCGTCCATGCACTCAGGCAATCTGTGAGCACAAAGGTGCACCTGACAACAGATGCATGGACCAGTAGGCATGGCCAGGGACGTTACGTGTCCATCACGGCACACTGGGTAAATGTGGTGGATGCAGGGTCCACAGGGGACAGCAAGTTTGGGACAGTCCTGCCTAGCCCACGGTCTAGGAAACAATTGGCTGTAGCCGTTCGCACCCCCTCCTCCTCCTCTTCGTCCTCCTGCAGAAGCGAGAGCTCGTCCACAGACCGCAGTCGCACAACCACTCCATCCGCAGCTGCCACTGTTGCACACCAGGTCTCCCATTATGGGGCAGCTACTGGCAAACGTCAGCAGGCTGTATTGGCTATGAAGTGTTTGGGCGACAACAGACACACCGCGGAAGTTCTGTCCGAGTTCTTGCAGAAAGAAACGCAGTCGTGGCTGGGCACTGTAGATCTTGAGGCAGGCAAGGTAGTGAGTGATAACGGAAGGAATTTCATGGCTGTCATCTCCCTTTCCCAACTGAAACACATTCCTTGCCTGGCTCACACCTTAAACCTGGTGGTGCAGTGCTTCCTGAAAAGTTATCCGGGGTTATCCGACCTGCTCCTCAAAGTGCGTGGACTTTGCTCACATATCCGCCGTTCGCCCATACACTCCAGCCGTATGCAGACCTATCAGTGTTCTTTGAACCTTCCCCAGCATCGCCTAATCATAGACGTTGCAACAAGGTGGAACTCAACACTGCACATGCTTCAGAGACTGTGTGAACAGAGGCGGGCTGTTATGTTTTTGTAGGAGGATACACATACACGGGCAGGCAGTAGGATGGCAGACATGGAGTTGTCAGGTGTGCAGTGGTCGAAGATTCAAGACATGTGTCAAGTCCTTCAGTGTTTTGAGGAATGCACACGGCTGGTTAGTGCAGACAACGCCATAATAAGCATGAGCATCCCCCTAATGCGTCTGCTGATGCAAAGTTTGACGCACATAAAGGATCAGGCGTCTGCAGCTGAGGAAGAGGAAAGCCTTGATGACAGTCAGCCATTGTCTGGCCAGGGCAGTGTACAGGACGAGGTAGTGGGCGAAGAGGAGGAGGAGGACGAGGAGGATGATGGGGATGATTATATTTTTAATGAGGAAGCTTTTCCGGGGCCACTGGAAATTGGTGGCGCGGCAAGGCCGGGTTCTGGTTTTTTGAGGGACACAAGTGACGTGGATTTGCCTGAAACTGCCCCTCAACCAAGCACAACCGCAGATTTGAGAACTGGAACTTTGGCCCACATGGCGGATTATGCCTTACGTATCCTCAAAAGGGATACACGCATAACTAAAATGATGAATGATGACGATTACTGGTTGGCCTGCCTCCTTGATCCTGGCTATAAAGGCAAATTGCAAAATATAATGCCACATGAGAACTTGGAACTAATATTAGCAACCAAACAATCAACTCTTGTTGACCGTTTGCTTCTGGCATTCCCTGCACACAGCGCCCGTGATCGTTCTCACACGAGCTGCAGGGGCCAGCAGACCAGAGGAGTTAGAGGGGCAGAAATCAGAAGTGGCGTTGGCCAGAGGGGTTTTCTGACCAGGTTGTGGAGTGATTTTGCTATGACCGCAGACAGGACAGGTACTGCAGCATCAATTCAAAGTGACAGGAGACAACATTTGTCCAGTATGGTTACAAACTATTTTTCATCCCTTATCGATGTTCTCCCTCAACCGTCATTCCCATTTGATTACTGGGCATCAAAATTAGACACCTGGCCAGAATTGGCAGAATATGCATTGCAGGAGCTTGCTTGCCCGGCAGCTAGTGTCCTATCAGAAAGAGTATTCAGTGCTGCAGGTTCAATACTAACAGAAAAAAGGACTCGTCTGGCTACCCAAAATGTAGATGATCTAACCTTCATTAAAATGAACCACAACTGGATTTCGAAATCTTTTGCCCCACCTTGCCCGGCTGACACCTAGCTTTCCTATGAAAAGGTCTTGCCTGTGGACTATTCTGAATGCCTTTTCCAATCTCGTAATTTTCTGCACCTGATTGTCCAGAATACGACATGTTTACACCTCACTATATGGCCAAACTCCCCACACGGGGCCGTGGTATCGACACTTGGCGACAGCACCCGTGAGAGTGCAGTTTGTCTGAAGAGGTGGGTGAGCCCGCTTTTGGTCGACGGCACTGCCACTGGGTCCCTCCTAGTACAATAAAGTGTCTCTGGCGGTGGTGGTGCGCACCCAACGTCAGACACACCGTTGTAATATGAGGGGCCCTGGGCCTGTACCGCCGGCCACAAGACAGTTCCCCCCCCCAGCTCAAACAGTGCTCTACCACTTGCAAAATTATCTCACAGCTCCACCAATGTTTAGTCTATGCGCTGACATCCTTCAATGCCTGCCACTGACAATACCATTGTATTGACATTTTTGTTATGTTAGGCCTTCGATGCCTGTCTGTGGTCACTCCTTCCACTAGGCCTCCACTGACCACACCACTGCTGCCCGTGTACCCCTGGAACCAATTTAAAATTGCCTACAGCCATGTGTTATTATTTTAGGCCTTCGATGCCTGTCTGCGGTCACTCCTTCCACTAGGCCTCCACTGACCACACCACTGCTGCCCGTGTACCCCTGGAACCAATTTAAAATTGCCTACAGCCATGTGTTATTATTTTAGGCCTTCGATGCCTGTCTGCGGTGACTCCTTCCACTAGGCCTCCACTGACCACACCACTGCTGCCCGTGTACCCCTGGAACCAATTTAAAATTGCCTACAGCCATGTGTTATTATTTTAGGCCTTTGATGCCTGTCTGCGGTCACTCCTTCCACTAGGCCTCCACTGACCACACCACTGCTGCCCGTGTACCCCTGGAACCAATTTAAAATTGCCTACAGCCATGTGTTATTATTTTAGGCCTTCGATGCCTGTCTGCGGTCACTCCTTCCACTAGGCCTCCACTGACCACACCACTGCTGCCCGTGTACCCCTGGAACCAATTTAAAATTGCCTACAGCCATGTGTTATTATTTTAGGCCTTCGATGCCTGTCTGCGGTCACTCCTTCCACTAGGCCTCCACTGACCACACCACTGCTGCCCGTGTACCCCTGGAACCAATTTAAAATTGCCTACAGCCATGTGTTATTATTTTAGGCCTTCGATGCCTGTCTGCGGTCACTCCTTCCACTAGGCCTCCACTGACCACACCACTGCTGCCCGTGTACCCCTGGAACCAATTTAAAATTGCCTACAGCCATGTGTTATTATTTTAGGCCTTCGATGCCTGTCTGCGGTCACTCCTTCCACTAGGCCTCCACTGACCACACCACTGCTGCCCGTGTACCCCTGGAACCAACATCAGAAAATATAAAAATAAGTATTTTGCTTATAAAAAAGAAAATACTGGAGAGATATCAAATGCAGACATTTTAACATTAAAAACAAACACATACAACAAAAATCTGGTACAGTACTAAAAATGGCCACCAGCTACAATAACTTTCTCCTGCAAGTAGTTAACTGAAAGGTTTTTTCAATTTTAAACACAGATATGGCATCCACCGAGTGTTGTCCTGTCGCGTCTTCTTTATATTATTGCCAAGAAGATGCAAAACAATGAAAATAATAAAATCATTATTTACCAAAAAAATAGAGTAAGTCAAAACCACATTGCAAATAAACATTCATTACAAATAAAGAAGCAGGGCGCGTCCGAGGGTGAGTATATACCTAATAAGAATATAATCACCCTCGGACGCGCCCTGCTTCTTTCCGACAGCCTTCCTTCCTAAGAATCAGCCCTTCCGTGGTGTAGAGAGAGGGTTTGTTACACTCCAAGGTGTTCCCCAGGTTGCCTTTCCTGAGCTTCGATCTTCCGGCTCTCGTTTAGTAGTTGTTGGAAACTACGCTGCATTAGGCCTACAAATTGGGTATGGGGTGTAGAGAGATGGTGTGTTCCACTCCAAGGTGTTCTCCAGGTTGCCTTTCCTGAGCTTCGATCTTCCGGCTCTCGTTTAGTAGTTGTTGGAAACTACGCTGCATTAGGCCTACAAATTGGGTATGGGGTGTAGAGAGATGGTGTGTTCCACTGTAGAGAGATGGTGTGTTCCACTCCAAGGTGTTCCCCAGGTTTCCTCGCCAATGCTTTGATCATCATGCTCTCGTTTAGTAGTTGTTGGAAACTACGCTGCATTAGGCCTACAAATTGGGTATGGGGTGTAGAGAGATGGTGTGTTCCACTCCAAGGTGTTCCCCAGGTTTCCTCGCCAATGCTTCGATCATCATGCTCTCGTTTAGTAGTTGTTGGAAACTACGCTGCATTGGGCCTACAAATTGGGTATGGGGTGTAGAGAGATGGTGTGTTCCACTGTAGAGAGATGGTGTGTTCCACTCCAAGGTGTTCCCCAGGTTTCCTCACCAATGCTTCGATCATCATGCTCTCGTTTAGTAGTTGTTGGAAACTACGCTGCATTAGGCCTACAAATTGGGTATGGGGTGTAGAGAGATGGTGTGTTCCACTCCAAGGTGTTCCCCAGGTTTTCTCGCCAATGCTTCGATCATCATGCTCTCATTTAGTAGTTGTTGGAAACTATGCTGCATTGGGCCTACAAATTGGGTATGGGGTGTAGAGAGATGGTGTGTTCCACTGTAGAGAGAAGGTGTGTTCCACTCCAAGGTGTTCCCCAGGTTTCCTCGCCAATGCTTCGATCATCATGCTCTCGTTTAGTAGTTGTTGGAAACTACGCTGCATTGGGCCTACAAATTGGGTATGGGGTGTAGAGAGATGGTGTGTTCCACTCCAAGGTGTTCCCCAGGTTGCCTTTCCTGAGCTTCGATCTTCCGGCTCTCGTTTAGTAGTTGTTGGAAACTACGCTGCATTAGGCCTACAAATTGGGTATGGGGTGTAGAGAGATGGTGTGTTCCACTGTAGAGAGATGGTGTGTTCCACTCCAAGGTGTTCCCCAGGTTTCCTCGCCAATGCTTCGATCATCATGCTCTCGTTTAGTAGTTGTTGGAAACTACGCTGCATTAGGCCTACAAATTGGGTATGGGGTGTAGAGAGATGGTGTGTTCCACTCCAAGGTGTTCCCCAGGTTTCCTCGCCAATGCTTCGATCATCATGCTCTCGTTTAGTAGTTGTTGGAAACTACGCTGCATTGGGCCTACAAATTGGGTATGGGGTGTAGAGAGATGGTGTGTTCCACTCCAAGGTGTTCCCCAGGTTGCCTTTCCTGAGCTTCGATCTTCCGGCTCTCGTTTAGTAGTTGTTGGAAACTACGCTGCATTAGGCCTACAAATTGGGTATGGGGTGTAGAGAGATGGTGTGTTCCACTCCAAGGTGTTCTCCAGGTTGCCTTTCCTGAGCTTCGATCTTCCGGCTCTCGTTTAGTAGTTGTAGGAAACTACGCTGCATTAGGCCTACAAATTGGGTATGGGGTGTAGAGAGATGGTGTGTTCCACTGTAAAGAGATGGTGTGTTCCACTCCAAGGTGTTCCCCAGGTTTCCTCGCCAATGCTTCGATCATCATGCTCTCGTTTAGTAGTTGTTGGAAACTACGCTGCATTAGGCCTACAAATTGGGTATGGGGTGTAGAGAGATGGTGTGTTCCACTCCAAGGTATTCCCCAGGTTTCCTCGCCAATGCTTCGATCATCATGCTCTCGTTTAGTAGTTGTTGGAAACTACGCTGCATTGGGCCTACAAATTGGGTATGGGGTGTAGAGAGATGGTGTGTTCCACTCCAAGGTGTTCCCCAGGTTGCCTTTCCTGAGCTTCGATCTTCCGGCTCTCGTTTAGTAGTTGTTGGAAACTACGCTGCATTAGGCCTACAAATTGGGTATGGGGTGTAGAGAGATGGTGTGTTCCACTGTAGAGAGATGGTGTGTTCCACTCCAAGGTGTTCCCCAGGTTTCCTCGCCAATGCTTCGATCATCATGCTCTCGTTTAGTAGTTGTTGGAAACTACGCTGCATTAGGCCTACAAATTGGGTATGGGGTGTAGAGAGATGGTGTGTTCCACTCCAAGGTGTTCCCCAGGTTTCCTCGCCAATGCTTCGATCATCATGCTCTCGTTTAGTAGTTGTTGGAAACTACGCTGCATTGGGCCTACAAATTGGGTATGGGGTGTAGAGAGATGGTGTGTTCCACTCCAAGGTGTTCTCCAGGTTGCCTTTCCTGAGCTTCGATCTTCCGGCTCTCGTTTAGTAGTTGTTGGAAACTACGCTGCATTAGGCCTACAAATTGGGTATGGAGTGTAGAGAGATGGTGTGTTCCACTGTAGAGAGATGGTGTGTTCCACTCCAAGGTGTTCCCCAGGTTTCCTCGCCAATGCTTCGATCATCATGCTCTCGTTTAGTAGTTCTTGGAAACTATGCTGCATTAGGCCTACAAATTGGGTATGGGGTGTAGAGAGATGGTGTGTTCCACTCCAAGGTGTTCCCCAGGTTTCCTCGCCAATGCTTCGATCATCATGCTCTCGTTTAGTAGTTGTTGGAAACTACGCTGCATTGGGCCTACAAATTGGGTATGGGGTGTAGAGAGATGGTGTGTTCCACTCCAAGGTGTTCCCCAGGTTGCCTTTCCTGAGCTTCGATCTTCCGGCTCTCGTTTAGTAGTTGTTGGAAACTACGCTGCATTAGGCCTGCAAATTGGGTATGGGGTGTAGAGAGATGGTGTGTTCCACTCCAAGGTGTTCTCCAGGTTGCCTTTCCTGAGCTTCGATCTTCCGGCTCTCGTTTAGTAGTTGTAGGAAACTAAGCTGCATTAGGCCTACAAATTGGGTATGGGGTGTAGAGAGATGGTGTGTTCCACTCCAAGGTGTTCCCCAGGTTTCCTCGCCAATGCTTCGATCATCATGCTCTCGTTTAGTAGTTGTTGGAAACTACGCTGCATTAGGCCTACAAATTGGGTATGGGGTGTAGAGAGATGGTGTGTTCCACTCCAAGGTATTCCCCAGGTTTCCTCGCCAATGCTTCGATCATCATGCTCTCGTTTAGTAGTTGTTGGAAACTACGCTGCATTGGGCCCACAAATTGGGTATGGGGTGTAGAGAGATGGTGTGTTCCACTCCAAGGTGTTCCCCAGGTTGCCTTTCCTGAGCTTCGATCTTCCGGCTCTCGTTTAGTAGTTGTTGGAAACTACGCTGCATTAGGCCTACAAATTGGGTATGGGGTGTAGAGAGATGGTGTGTTCCACTGTAGAGAGATGGTGTGTTCCACTCCAAGGTGTTCCCCAGGTTTCCTCGCCAATGCTTCGATCATCATGCTCTCGTTTAGTAGTTGTTGGAAACTACGCTGCATTAGGCCTACAAATTGGGTATGGGGTGTAGAGAGATGGTGTGTTCCACTCCAAGGTGTTCCCCAGGTTTCCTCGCCAATGCTTCGATCATCATGCTCTCGTTTAGTAGTTGTTGGAAACTACGCTGCATTGGGCCTACAAATTGGGTATGGGGTGTAGAGAGATGGTGTGTTCCACTCCAAGGTGTTCTCCAGGTTGCCTTTCCTGAGCTTCGATCTTCCGGCTCTCGTTTAGTAGTTGTTGGAAACTACGCTGCATTAGGCCTACAAATTGGGTATGGGGTGTAGAGAGATGGTGTGTTCCACTGTAGAGAGATGGTGTGTTCCACTCCAAGGTGTTCCCCAGGTTTCCTCGCCAATGCTTCGATCATCATGCTCTCGTTTAGTAGTTCTTGGAAACTACGCTGCATTAGGCCTACAAATTGGGTATGGGGTGTAGAGAGATGGTGTGTTCCACTCCAAGGTGTTCCCCAGGTTTCCTCGCCAATGCTTCGATCATCATGCTCTCGTTTAGTAGTTGTTGGAAACTACGCTGCATTAGACCTACAAATTGGGTATGGGGTGTAGAGAGATGGTGTGTTCCACTCCAAGGTGTTCTCCAGGTTGCCTTTCCTGAACTTCTATCTTCAGGCTCTCATTAAATTGTGGTTAAACGGAACAACTGCATTTGGCGTACTAGTTGGTTTGGGGCCTACTATCGGTGTCTGCCGCTCCTTGCTGTTCTCCTGGTTTCCTGTCCTGAAATTCCGTTTTCAGGCGCTCGTTAAGTAGTTGTTAATGTTAGACTGCATTTGGCCTACTAGTTGGGTTGGGGCCTACTATCGGTGTCTGCCACTCCTTGCTGTTCTCCTCCACTGAACAAAGCTGTGCCGCCTGTTTACTACTGTTGCCAATTTTGAACTGCATTTCGACTACTTACTGATTTGGGCCTACTCTCTGTGTCAGCCTCTAATTCCAGTTGTCCTCCACTGCAATGCCCCCTGATTAGTCCTGTGTTACCAATTTTGAACTGCATTTAGCCCACTTTATTCTTTGGGCCTATATCTGTGTTTCCTCCTCATCCTGCCCATTGCCCAGCCAGTGATAGATGAGTCTGCTGGTACATTGACCCATAACGCAACATTTCCCGTGCACGCTACACTGCAAGATTGTGACCCTGCTGAAAGTCAGGTCCCCCTTCCCGCATACCATACCACCTTACACGGGGACAAACAGGAAGGTGCAGATGAAAGTGCAGGTTCCTTCATCAGGTGGGGGGGAGGAATACTAGTTGGCGACGTCACTGGCACAGGGCCTCTCATGGTACGCAAAAGTGGTGCTGCCGGTGGGAGGCGCCCCCGCCATGCAAACACACCGCTGTACTTTGAGGGGCCCTGTGCCAGTGCCAATGCCAACGAGTGGGCCCCCCCTGCTTGCTCAGGTTCACAGCACTTGCAAAGTTGAAATACTTACCTCTCCCTGCTCCACTGCCGTGACGTGGTCCAGATTTCCTGGGCCCACTAATTACTTGAACCAGCCCTACCCACCACAACTTTAGCCAAATGACCCCCAATTTCAAATGCCTTCCAATTATTATAAGGTAAATTACGCTTGACAAGCTTCATTAAGAAGAATGGATGGTTTTGACATTAAAATGGGCACTCTAGGTGTTTTCCTGGCCCCCACTCACTGCCGACTATGCTGCCCCATTGACTTGCATTGGGTTTCGTGTTTCGGTCGATCCCGACTTTACGTCATAATCGGCCGATTTCACTCGACCCGACTTTTGAGATAGTCGGGTTTCGCGAAACCCGGCTCGACTCTAAAAAGGTCAAGGTCGCTCAACTCTAGCCCTGAATTCTCCCAGGATGGATAACACTTGCAGGAAATCCCAAATACCCAGCCAGATAGGACAGCTGACATGTCAATAGCAATATTAACACCTCACGTGCAGATGAGGTGGTAGTGCCGTCACTCACAATCCTGACTTCTCATCCAACCCTCAATCCCATAGGATTGCAGACCTGTCATTTACAGCATCCTAAGGACACCATGAGTGGTGGAAGCGTGACAGGCGTCTTGGGTTTATTTCTCTCTGTTTATGTGTTTCAGGTTTCCATGTATGGACTACATTGGATTCGCTGGACTACGTTATACCTGCTTGAGTACTTTTCTTTTAATAAAGTAATATGTGAGGGATAGTGCCAGGGGTGTTTATTTCAATTAATGATTTGTGTGTGTGTTTTCTTTTTTCTTACTGGGTTAGTGTCCAATAGACACCTCTCCATTATTAGCAGGACTTGATGTCAGCTGGGTTTTTGGACAGTTCACAGCTGACATCAATCCCAAGCACCAGTCATGGCACTGCTGCAGGATATTGCAGGGATAGGACCTACTTCCCTATTCTTAAAGCTAGGGGCACCCTAGCTATCCTTGCTCTCCTTATTACTTCTGTTGGTGAAGACGCTTGGTTTACATGCCTTACTGAGCACTTAAATCAGCCCTTATCTGTCTCCTCCCCCACCCAGGGAAGCTGAGCTTGTAATGTATAAGGCCGTTTCACATTTGCGGTTGTGTCCACAGTGTTTCTTCCGCAATTATCTGCATGCATTGTATATTCCTATATTTACCATTAGGGACGCATGTGTCTGCGTTCGGTTGCATTTGGCCGCGTTTGACGACGCATGCGTCGTTTCATCGTCTGCGGCTTGGCACCGTAAACGCTACATGTAGTAATTTTAGAGGCGTCAATTTGCCGCCTAGAAACGTATACAGTTGTTAGTGGATGGAATGCGGCAAAAAAACACATTGCTGTCTATGTGAACACATACGGCCGCAAGCACATGCATTTGTGAACGCATGCATTGCACCAGAGAAAAACATGTCTAGACAGTAAATAGCAACCCCCCACATACAAGGTGATAAAGGGAGGGAGTGGACATTTGCAGGTCACTACTCAGCAGACAGAGAACCAGACCAGAACGCCAAAAGCACCTTGGAGGAAACAAGACTGAACAATGTGAGTATGCCTTTATTTTCTATTTTCTGTCTCTACATGTCCTAATTTCTGCCATTTCTTTCTGCATGCATGCATCAGAATGTCATCTTTTTCTGATGAGGAGCAATGTCATGGGCCTTTTCAAGTTGAATATGTCAGTGAAGTGAGTACTCAACTCCTCAAATTGATAAGTATTCACTGTCACATCTCCACATGTGACTTTTTTTTTTCCTTTTCTTTTAGAGCACTTCTTCCACTGCGGCAGAGGGTGAGCAGGAGCAGCGGGGTCTGTTGTGAATTCTGTGGCAGAGCTCCCTCCTGTGGTCACAAGTGGTACTTCGGCTGATTCTCTCTGTGAGCTTCTGTTGGTGGAGGGAAGTGGTACTGCGGCTTCTGAGTTTCCTCCCTCAGGTGATCTGGTGAGGTCGTTAGGTGCTTCTCTACTTAACTCCACCTAATGCTTTGATCCTGGCTTCCTGTCAATGTTCCAGTGTTGGACTTGCTTTTTCCTGGATCATTCCTGTAGCCTGCTGCTCTGCATAGCTAAGTTCTTCTTTGCTATTTGTTTGCTATTTTTTCTGTCCAGCTTGTCTAATTTGTTGCTGGAAGCTCTGGGACGCAAAGGGTGTACCTCCGTGCCGTTAGTTCGGTACGGAGGGTCTTTTTGCCCCCTTTGCGTGGTTTTCTTTAGGGTTTTGTGTAGACCGCAAAGTTACCTTTTCTATCCTCGCTCTCTTACGAAAGTCGGGCCTCACTTTGCTGAATCTATTTCATCTCTACGTTTGTCTTTTCATCTTAACTCACAGTCATTATATGTGGGGGACTGCCTTTTCCTTTGGGGTATTTCTCTGAGGCAAGGTAGGCTTATTTTCTATCTTCAGGCTAGTTAGTTTCTCAGGCTGTGCCGAGTTGCATAGGCAGAGTTAGGCGCAATCCACGGCTGCCTCTAGTGTTGTTTGGAGAGGATTAGGGATTGCGGTCTGCAGAGTTCCCACGTCTCAGAGCTCGTTCTATGATTTGGGGGGATTGTCAGATCACTGTATGTGCTCTGACCGCTATGTCCATTGTGGTACTGAATTGCCTTTCATAACAGGGGTCACTGTCGGGTGGCAAGGCGGCAGCATGTATGTATACCTGGCTGACTGTTTACTTTAGTATTCTTGAATCTTCCTTTCTTTACTTTCCTCTTTCTTTACATTTTTCTTCTGGACTCCTTTTTTATCTTGACTTTCATTATTCATGCCATTTCTCAGCCTCTGTTTTCTTTCTTTTCCTTATGTTAATGTAGCCAACATTAATATCTTCATTTATTTTTTAGGTTCCAGAACGGGATGAGGACCTCATTGACAAAGATATCCTCATCTCCCTGGTCCATGAGTGAGTCCCATTGTGGGACACCCGGGTTCCATAGCACTCGGATAACGTGACGATCTGGCGGCTATGGAATGAAGTGGCCAAAGCGATGTGGGATGGCTGGGACAATGCTCCTACTCGGGTCTGAAATGCATTTTGTAAGTATTGCAATGCGGAGTGAAACAGCAGAGACCTTGGCCGTGCTCACACAACTGTGTGTGATGACAGAAACTCTCAAGAGTTCCTCTCATCACACACAGTTGTGTGAGCACAGCCAAAAGTCCATTGTCTAACCATTATTTTTAGTTTTTTCAACAGTGCTCAAAGTCAAAACACGTTGGCGTTCAATGAAGGCCCACTTCAACAAGGACCTGCGTCAAGAGAGCCGTATTCCCAGTGGTTCTGGAGCAAGGATCCGAAAGTATAAATACCACCACATTCTGGCATTTTTAAGACCGGTCCTTGCCCAGAGAACGTAAGTATTTTTCCGGTGTATTAGGCTGTGTTGTATTGCTATAATCTGTATGTTTTTATTCAACAGGAGTTGGCGTTTTTTAAGTTTTTGGTATTATTTTTTTTCCTTTTTTCACAGCACATGGAGCAGCAATGTTGACCCAGGTTCTGGAGTGGTCCTTCGTCACAGAGCCACGGACCTGTCCCAGCCATCCAGCAGCGCTGCAGCAAGTGGGCCTGCCACACTAACTGGAGACCAGGAAGCTGGTCCATTAGGTGTTCCCCTTTCCCAGTCCTCTGCCTCTGCCTCTTTTTTTTGGGTTCCTCCCGGCAGCAGCAGAGGGCATCGGACAGGTCACTCATTCCCGAGTTTTTGCACTTGAGCTCGGTTTTTCACGATGGACTCAAGGCTTTGGGTGACCAACTGGATACTGCCATGAATACATGTATCCAGGTGGTCACCAAAAGCAATGACCAAGTAAAAGCCGACCTCCAGAGGCCAGCACATCATTTTTAACCAAATTGAACAGGGCATGTCAGAACACCTTACTCCTGATCTCCAGCTTAGTGTCATGCAGGCCTGCAATGCTGCTTATATGCAGGCTATGCAGTAGAGTCGGTATTTTCAGCAGACAGTGGTGGCATATCCACCTGTGCGTACACTGTCACGCTTGACCTCAATGCTGACTTCTGCTGCATACCACTGCACGGCCACCTCCATTCCAAGCACTGCCAGACACCACTACAGCACCACCACCATGCCGAGTGCTGTAGGACAGCCCACTGCCACCACCATGACAACTGCTGCTCCTGCTTGGACCTCCTCCACTGACACCACCATGCTGCAGCAGGACCCTGGCATGGCCTTCCGCTCTGCCACCATGATATGGCAGGACCCTGGCATGGCCTTCTGCTCCGCCACTATGTTGCAGCAGGACCCTGGCATGGCCTTCCGCTCCACCACCACGATGCAGCAGGACCCTGGCATGGCATTCCAACCTGCTACCGCAACCATGCAGCATCAGCGGGACAAAGACACTGACAGTTCGGCCACTATGACAGGCCACAAGAAATGAGCCTGTCGAGGCTCCCCAGACCGCAGTGCCGATCTCAAAAAGGGGACAAAAGAGCAGACTATTTCTATTCCTCCCCCTTTACCTCCCCATGTGTCTGTAATGTCAGGTTTCTCTCACCCTTCCGGTGTGTCTCAGCCCTCTCATGCATCGAGCCCCATCCCCGATCTGCCAGACCCCAGTAACTTAATTGCCCTTCTCCTGCCACCCCTGCGTCATCCACAGTTAGTCAGGCTTCACAGCTACATACCCCCCATTTCCAGCACTCTACCCCAAGCAGGTGCAGTTAATTTTTTTTGTTAAGAAAATAAATAATAATGTTTTTTGCCCCAAAAAATGTTTGGTTAATTGTGTATTTCCCTGCCGGCAACACACACCGTGCGCGAAATAAAACACTGCGCCGCACACTTTATTTTTTGGCCACATCATAGCTCCAGTAGTTAGCAAGTACAACACTGCAGCTTTGTGTGTCTTTAGTATAGAGATATGAGGTGGGCCAAAAAAATTATACTTGAATTTTCTCCATAATCTCTTCCTTCTGCTTAGTCTGTGACTAGTGTTGCAGACTGAAGAGAAGATGGCGGCAATACAATGCAGAACTTTACTCAACAGGTCATGTCTCCAAAAACTAATTAGTTAGGACACCTGACCTGGTGAGTAGAGAACTGCCTTGTATATCCTCCATTTTCTCGTCTGTGTACGTTATCTATGTATGTTATCTATTTCACACAAAGTGAATGGACGATGGCGGTCATACAAGGCATATCTATGCTCACCTGGCCATGTGTCAGAAATAGAGAATTCATGAGGCTGTTATATGTGCTTCATGAATTCACTATTTCTGACACCTGACTTGATGAGTATAGATCTGTTTTGTATTAAACAGCCATTGTCTCTTCAGTCTGCATCCAATAGATACTGCAGAACAGAATCAGGGCGCAATGACGTCAACAACCTTACCACTAACAACCTAAGGCTGCCGTCACACTAGCAGTATTTGGTCAGTATTTTACATCAGTATTTGTAAGCCAAAACCAGGAGTGGAACAATTAGGGGAAAAGTATAATAGAAACATATTTACCACTTCTGCATTCATCACCCACTCCTGGTTTTGGCTTACAAATACTGATGTAAAATACAGACCAAATACTGCAAGTGTGACAGTAGCCTAGGTTTGTAGCAGAAATACATAGGAGACATGGTCAGGATACCAAAAAATAAAGTTTATTAACAACAAATATTAGGAACATTTAAAAAAATAACTGATACAGACCAAATCCCACACAACATTGTCCTGCCATGACACCCGTCCAATATCAGAATCAAAAAAGGCAGCAAATTGGTCCCGCATGTGGCCAACTTCAGCAGTTGACCGTAGCGGGTGATGCTGGTAATCTGGCAATGAGTTTCCAACTGGTTCATCCAGTTCAATGTTGGGTTGCTCCTTAGCCATTATGTAATTGTGGAGAACCAGACAGACTTTGACCACCTCGTCGACTGTCTCCATTTTTAGACTAATGGCTGTTGCAAGAATGCACCATTTTGAGACTAGAATCCCAAAGGTAAGGTACACTCTACTGTTCTTCGGGCCCTGGTCAGTCTGTAGTTAAAGATCTTTTTAGTGTGGTTCAAGTCCCGACTGGAATATGGCTTCAGTAGGTTTTCACACATCTGAAAGGCCTCATCCCCAACCATAACAAATGGCATCGGTGGACCTTGAGTGTTGGGGAGAGGTCGTGGCCGTGGAAAATTAAAATTTTTGCTATGGACATGGTGCCCCATATCCGAGTTCTTGAAAGTCTGGGAATCGTTGCCACGGCCAAAAGCTCCAATGTCCACGGCGATGAAGCGACAGTCCGCATCTGCTATTGCCATGAGCACAACAGAAAAATATTTTTTATAGTTGAAGTACTCCGATCCTGTTCTGGCTGGTTTGATAATGCGGATGTGCTTTCCATCCACCGCCTCCAAACAGTTGGGGAAATCACACACACTCCAGAATTTTTCAGCAATTTCAATCCACATGTCCGCGGTGGTTAGGGGTATAGAACAGTCAACAAAACCCGGCAGGTGTCCACAACTATTCCGGACATGGTGGAAATTCAAAGCTGGTATTGGAAGTGGAGGGATGATAAACTCTCTCCGGTTGCCAGAAATCTGTAATAAAATAAATAAATAAAAATTAATCAATTCTATTTTTTGGTGTTGTTCTGCTAAAGACATAAAGGAAAATACAAAGAATACATGTCAGAACAACCAAAATTAGGACTGGCATTTGTTTAGAATTGTTACGTACCTTAATGTAACTAGCAGAAGTTCCTCTGGTAGAATCGTTCTACGGAGCTGGGTGTCCTGTCTCCAGATGGCTCCTTGGACACGAGCAAGCAAATCCCGGAAAGAGTCTTGCGACATCCTTGTATATTCTGGGAATTTGTCCGGCTTGGCATTAAGCTCGCCATACAGCATGTGATAGGCTCCACGGCTCTCACGTAGTTCAATAATGGGGTGTTGCCAAATACGCCTAAGCCGTGTCCTTCTCCATCTTTCGCGATTTCTGTGTTGCTCCCAAGCAAAGGCACAGGCAAGAAACAGCTTGATGCTTAAATCCAGGTTGAAATAAAAGCTCTCCTTGCGAAGATCCATCATGACACAGGATACAGTAGCACAATGTTAAGATTTCAACAGTCCTAAGGTCTATGTATAGATATCCCATAATACTTGCCCTCTGAAGTCCCTTTGGCAGTGTCTGGTTATCTAGATTTTTCTCCTGTAAAATTTTCCACCATGCGCACAAAAAATGCAAACGCATGACAAAATGCATGGAGAAGCGTGAAAACGCGGCATTTTATTAACCGCATGTGTTCCTGCATGCGTCTAAAAAACGCTATGTTTGTACGTGTTTCTATGCATTTTTTCATGCACTTGCGGATGCGGATTAAACACTGCGGACTCGAACGCAAATGTGAAACTAGCCTAAGAATACACAAACCAGACTAACAAAGGAAGATGTACAGGAATACATGGAGATACCAATCATACAAATATGCACTCAAAAACAACAGAGATTTACATCGGTAAGTAAAGGAAGGAAAGTATAAAATGGGAGAAGATGAGGATATTCACACAGACAAATCACCAAGCAACAGTCTTCTGAATAACACTCCAAACGCTTCCTCAAACAACCAAGACCTCCAATTTCAGAACCAGGCAGTATGAAAGTAACACTGACAATCCCTGGTTGCCAGAGGCGAACATATATAGCAGAGGAAAGTGGCCAACACTTAACAGCTGAGACCATCAAAACAGAAAAGCTCCAGAAGCTCTCAACTAAACAGATTAACCCCCGCACTGCTAGCAGAAGCCTGCACTGTTCAATATCATGGTGAAGTGCTTCTAATCACTGCATGAATATGTGAAATCAGACATTACGGTCTTCTGACCCCTCTCTGTCATGGGAAACCCATGACAGTACTTCCCCCCTCTAAGTGGGACCTCCGGAACCTTAGAGCTGGGTCTATCAGGGTATGCTGCGTGAAAAGATTGGATCAATCATAGCTGCCAGATGCTAGTAACCACATTCTCTCTTCAGAACTGTAACCCTTCCAGTGTACCAAATATTGAAGAGCGAATAAACGATCTTTAATATCTGAAATTCCAAATTCCCATCAGCAATGACTGGGGATAGAGTTGGTGTTGATGTTGAGAATCCAAAAAGTGGATGGCAAAGTGGAATGCTACAGGATTAATGATTGCCACAATATTCTGAAGACTGATGATCCTGGGACCCAGTTTCCAAGAAGAAAGCTTCAACTTATTGTTTCTTGAGAACAACCACACCAAATCACCAACACACAAGTTCGGACCCATAACACGTCTCCGATCAGCCACACACTTATATTTGGACCCCATCCTCTTCAAATTATTCAGAACCCCTTGCCACACAGATGTAATAGATGATGAAAACTGTTCCTCTTCAGGTATTCCTGAAGAATGATTCCTATTAAAAGAGCAGAACTGAGGATGAAACCTGTATGCCCTGCAAAATGGGAACTTACAATGGCTATTCACATTCAGTTAGATGTACCTAACTAACCCAGTCCTACACAAAATACCTAAGATAAGTCTCAAGAATCTGGTTAACACGTTAAACTTTCCCATTTGACTATGGATGAAAGACAGAAAAGAATGACAGATGGATCTCGAAATGAGCTCAAAACACTTTCCAAAATTTGGAAATTAATTGCACCTCACAGTGAGACACAATATATGCAGGAATCCCTTGGAATTTCAAGTTTTCTTTGATAAAAATTGGCACCAAGGTTTAGTCGTTGGGTAAAGCGAGTAGCAATTAAATGAAAAATATTGCTGAATCTCTCCACCACTACCAAAATAACTGTATTATCTACAAAACCGAGTATGTCAGTGATGAAATCTACCAATAAATTAGTCCAAATTGTTCTGGGAATTGCAAAATGTTGGAGAGACTTAGAGGGACACATATGAGGGGTCTCAGAACATGCAGAAACACTGCAGGCAGCTACATACTCTCGAAAATCCTGGGGTACCCCTGACCACCAAAAACGCGGAGTAAGCAGATCTGTGGTGCCTTTACTACCAGGATTAACAAAAAAGTGACTGGCACATCCAAGCTAGTGTGAATAGGTGCTAACTTAGGAGCAGTTACCTCCATATATAAAATATACAAAAACGTTGCACTCCATCATGCTAAAGAAGTTCTTGACACCCCTGTTCTGAAAATACATCCATGAAGTCAAACAGGTATTAGAACAGAGATTGGGTACCCACTCTGGCTAACCCAAGCAGTGTCGTTGACAATATTCACTCCACTTTACCACCTCCTGAGTCTGCCAGTATACCATAGGATTGTACAGCGTAAGTTAAGATAGTCCAAGAACCACAGGAGAGGGCAAGCTCTCTAGCACCTAGCAGTCAATAAGTTCTGAGTGCATGGCCCCTACCTGTAGATGTACCATTCAAGCGATCTGAGCAAAATACCCCTGGCTCAAGGGTGCAGAGTAAATGGCGATTATGGGAATTGGTTTAGACAGTTTATCTGGTTTGAGGACCTGGAACTGGACAACCCTAATGTCAATCAAATTAAACCCCACCCCACTGTCCAGGAAGGCTGAAATACCCACCGTATTTTTGCCAAGATGAATCTTGGCAGGTAAAAAAAATTGTGACTTACCAACCACAGAGGAAAAATACATCCAGGTTGCTATTCTCCCCCAGTTCATTAGTTTTCTGATGTAAGTTGTCATGAGGATGGACCAGTACACACTAAATGACCCTTTTCACCACAGAAAAAACATACTCCCCCTTTATGCAGAACTACAGTTGAACCAATAGAACCAGTCACCCCACCCAACTGCATGGGTTCTGGCATGGATAGGCAGAGTCATGGCTGCCTGAAGGGAAAACAGAGTCTCATGCAGAACAAGAGCATCCTTACAGATAGTCATTGACTGAACTAGTTACCAAGGGCAGGGTCACTCCACTAGTATCCGTGGACCACCTCCAAAGCTCAAAGCAATACTCCTTCATTGGCCTGTCTCGCTGCTAAAGCTCATGTAACGTAGACTTGGTGAGGGAGATGCTGTTGGGGTTGTAGTACATATGATTCAACACATGAGAAAAAATCCTCAACTGTCCAAAGCGAATGGGAGTCTGCTGGGAGAGAAGATGCAAGGCTTGTGGGTCACCCTGATGGAGAGAAATTAGGATCCCCACCTGTTGCTCCTCGGTTTCACAGGCGTGAGGAGATAATTTACAATAAAGCTTACAGGCCTCCCTGAAAACAGCAAACTTGTCAGGCAAGGTGATGGACTCCACCACAGGTTGACTGGCAGTCTTGGTCCCTAAACCAGATGTGTTTGGGTGCTGCAAAACAACAGTGTGTATGTCTTCCATCTCCAAGCTTAGTTACTGCAGGTGCCCTGCTAGAACATTCACTGAATCCATGATGGATAGCAAAAAAACATGGTACGGACAGTGTTAATATCATGGCACTGTTGCTGGATATCCTTAGTCTAATGACTTCTTAGCTATTTTTAATGCTTGGGACAACCTAGGTATCCCTGCTACCCAGATTACTTCTGATGCTGACGACTCCGGGGCAACGTGCATTTTCTGTCACCCACCTAGGGAAGGTAGAAGTTTGTAGTGGATAAGAATGCACAAATCGGACTAACAATGGAAGACATACAGGGATAAATGAAAGTACCAAACATACAAATATGCACTTACAAACAACAGAGTGGAACAACAGGAAGCAAAGAAAGGAAAAAACAAATATGATGGTGAAGTGCTTCTAATCAGTGCAGGAGTAAATTAAATCAGACACAGCAGTCTTCTGGGCCCTCTGATAAACCCCTGATAGCACCAATACTCTAATTGCCAACGCACCAGGGCAGTCGTGAAGAGTGAAGGCAAAGCACCAGAATTAGTACACCTCATGTGCTACACTACTTCTGGGTCAGCTGTATGCTGTTATTCTTAGGCTCTGAAGGGCCCAATAACCATGGAACTTCCCAGCCTGACAATATCAGCTCACAGCTGTCTGTTTTACCTTTGCTGGTGGTTGTGCAATTATACATCTATATATTTGTTGTTCTGTCTATATGTCTCTTTATATGTCTTGTAAGGCACCGGTAGCAGTGAAGAGGCAGTGACTCACAAAGTTCAAACATAAAAGTATATTTAATGCATTATCTTCACACATAAAATGTTCCAAGCACATAACTACAATGCACATAACTTTAGTGTTCACGTCACACCAGTGCATATACCAGCATCCTTTAGATTGCAGTCACTACACATGCTAGTCCTTCTCTGACTAGTTCCATGGGTGTCCTGCTCCGCTGTATCACCGTCTCAACTCACAGCCGTATACAGACCTTGACTGCAGCTGTCTGCAGCTGTGGCAAACGCCAGTCCTTCCTTCGGGCACAGGACAGTCTACCTCCGGTTCACCTCCGGGCACAAGACATGTCCATGACCAGTCATCATGAACAGCAGCACCACTGTGTATGCTGTGGGTTGTCAGGCCTCACTCTGGCCCTGACACAACTGAGACTCCTCAGCACTCAACTCTAAAACTACTGGGCTTTTAACAATTGTAATCACAACCACACCTGCGACCACAACGCCCCCTCATGGCCTCAATACGCCTCTGTGCGCATCCTGGGGAGAGCAAACAGTGCCTCACAGTCTGTAACAGGGGTCAATGCCTCACAGTCTGTCTAGCTATATCATTGTATCTATATTATTTATATCTATTTTATATATCTATTATCTATCTCTAAATCATTCACTTCTATTTAAAAATGCATGCAAGAAATGCAAGAAAAAACGCTGAAAATTCATAGCAAATCCGCAATCATTTTTAGATCTGGGTTTTTATAGCATTTTTAACTTCAATTAAACCAATGGGTGAAAAACCCTTCAGGTTTTGTGACAAAAACAATGCAAAAATGAGATGTGTGCACACAACCTTTGGGTCCAAACCTGGTGCCCAGTGCCTCAAAATACAATATCATCTTCCATACCATCCCTTGTCACGATGAAACCTCACTCAGCCTTTGGTTATCCTTTTCCTTTCCCCAGGCTTTGGCTATCCTGTTTTTTTTCCTCAGGCTGAGGACATTATGGGAAACTCACAAACCTTTTATTGAGCTTTCCCAAATGATAGTACAATTGCTCCATCCCCTTCTCTCTATGGTGTGGGCTACGCAAAATGTTATTTGATGGGATAGTCTAGATTGTAACCAATGGGCCCTGTAAATATTGGACCAACATTTAACCAGATAAAAGTCCAAGCACCATAAATTTACCATGTTTGGTTCTGCAATTTAAACCTGCCCCATTATAAATTTACCACACTTGCTAAATGCTGCTTTTCCTGCAAAAGCATCTGAGAAGGTTGGATCTTTGGCTGTCAGAAGCAACTAGGACTTTGGGGAGAAAACAGAAGGAGTTTATTGCAAAATCCTTTCTAATGTGAAAGTTTTCAGAGATACTGCACAATAAGTGCTTTGCCTGGTAGAGCAGCCAGTGCCCCAATGCAAAATAAAAAAAAAGTATTTCTGTTCTTCAGAAGATTTGACTTCAATTCCAAAATTCCCTAGGAAGGCCAAAAATAAGTACATGTTCACTTTAGTGTCATGTGATGAAGCATGTGGACAATGTTAGAAAAAAAATCTTAATTGCATGGAAAAACGAAACCAGGATTTGAAATAATTGTTTAAATTTCCCAATACATTAAGGAATTTATATCTGGAGTTTGTCTCTCAGCTATAGAGATCCTCGAACATTCACAAGTAATGGACTTTTTTACTCATTTGTAGATTATTAGAGGCTCAATGTCCTTCCAGTTTAATGGAATAAGACATTTTGCAGCTAGAAGAATGTGTGTAGGCAAAGGTTAGCTGGTTTAAATGTTGGAGAAGGCAATGAAATCAATACTGTTTTTAGACTAAGAGATATATCACCATTAAGGTTGAGCGAATATGCTCAGTGATACTAGGTTACCACTCGAGTATCATGGAGCTCGGAGGTGCTCATTTACTCGGAGAGCAATGGGCGGTGCTCAAATGAAAACTTGAATCCCCGACTCGCATATTTGGCACCTGTTACACAGCCAATAAGCATGCAGGGATTGCCTGGCAGTCTCCATAATGCCGTAGCCATCTTCGTTGTGGCATTACTGTGATTGGCTGGCCTTATAAAAGGACAGGCGTCACCCGGCTCAACACACTGACCCCATTGCACTGCTCTGGACACTTCATATTGGAGGTAGAGAGAGTACTTGTCAAGGTCTGTGTGCACAGTCTGACTAATCATAGGCCTGTAGTGTTGATACTGGTGCTGAAGCTTAGCTGTGATCTGTAAACCTGCCAAAAACCCTTGAAATAATCTTGTATGCCTCCATTTCTCAGACCTATAGTTACTTTCTCTGTGTCACAACTCAGCTGTCAGGTGACTCGAGACAAGGGGATCCTTCCATGTCCCTAACACTAGGGGATGCCTTAGTTTGCTCTATTCCCCCTGAATACTTTTGAAGATGAAGATGTCAGGGCCGCCACCCTTGTCTTATCTCCTGAATCAGCACTCCATCTGTTCTTGTCCCCCACCCAGAGAAGAGGGGAGCTGCCGTGCACCACAGTACACCAACCATATGAATAAGGCAACGCGAACAAGGGGTAACTGAAAATACCAGGCATACAAATATTTACTCACATATAACAGAGGAATGCACCGGGGAGTGTAGGATGGGAAAAAAAAAAAATAAGAGGAGAGAAGGGAATTATCACATTTACAAACCCATGCAACAGTCACAGATAAATCTTCCAAACTCCTTCTCATATAAGCACCCAAAACACCTTTCCTCCCAGCCATGCAGCATAAGCTAGCTCTGGCAGGTGTTTGAAACAGGACCCAGATTATATTGGGATGGGAGTGGCTAACTGAGCTCAGCTGGGGGCTCAGACTCCCAGGGCTTCCAACATGGCCGATTAAACACTGTTCTGCCAAAAGAAATAAACACCATTTAAAAAGAAGGTGAAGTGCTCCTATTCAGAGCAGGAGTAGAAGCAATCAGACGCTGTGGTCTTCTGGCTCCTCTCTGTTGCAATAGCAACATTAGAGTATGTCTGTGATCTCAGTAAACAAAAGCTTTTAAAAATTTTGCAGGCCTCCATTTCTCAGACATATAGTGTTACTTTGTGAATATTACTGTGATGTCTAAAAGTGATCAAAAGCTTTCCAAAACTTTATAGGCTTTGATTTCTCAGAGTTATACAACAGAATACATCACATTAAACACCCAAACTATCCTGAGAAATGTTTTTTTTTTTAAGTCCAAAAACTCAAACCACAGTATAAATATCGACAAAACCCCCAATTGGCTGATTTCAGCAAGAAGGGGATCAGAGAGTATATTTAGACATTGTTAATAGATTTTATTATGCAAATAATTATATTACATAAAATGCAAAACAGAGCAAAAAAAGAGGGGATTCAAAAATATAAAATGTACTCATAATGACCACAATACATGATTCAGCAACGAAATTGTCAAGGTATAAAGCAGGTGTAAGGCTGCACAATACGGCTGAAATAAGGCCCATTGAAGTACACCAATAACTCTAAAGCAACCACTCCATTATCTCAGATGGGAAATTTTTTACTCGCCTGAGGGAGTGGATTAGAGACAAGAATAAATGCCAAGGGCAATATTCTTTGGTGTTTAATGTGATGTATTCTGTTTTATAACAGTTGATGGTTAACTGCAATGGATTTCAAGGCCAGGGAAAAAGCCTGACAGCACAAAGCTTCGGATCTTTTCAAACAGAGCACCTCTACTAATTTTAATGGCAACCATGATGATATTAAAGGACTGATGGAGAAATATAAAAATCTTTTAAATAAAAAAAAACGTATATGGTGGACTAAGGCGTCTTTAGACAACTACATTAAACAAAAAAATCATTCCCCGTGGTTTAAGAGTACAATTATATCACACTTTTGAGCTTGATGATGCAGACCTCATTACTAAATGGGAAACTGTTTCATCTACGTGTTATCTTTTATGGAGATTATCAACATTAAAAACTCTTCCACTTTGGAGGAGATTGATGTTGAACTCAATTACAATGAGACATGGCCGCTAAAATAAATACTGAACAACTTGACAAATTTTATCAGAAAGTTGGCCAAGACTTGGAAAAATGGGAGCAACAAATTAGCATGACAAAAATGAAAAAATTCCAACATGATATACAGGATTACGACCCAAAGAAAAGTATTCCGCTGGCAAAGTAAAATAGAGGGAAACAACAAAAAGCCATCTCTTCCCAAGAGCCCTTCAGCCTCGTCTGTTTCATACCTTTCCATTAATGCTACTTCGACACATGAAAATTAATATCATAACCCCCAACGCATTAGAACCAGGTTTGTGGGTAGGGATAAATATTTTATGCAGCAGGGATCCAATTCTAGCAGAAGAAATGATCACCCCAAGGTAATCAATCTTTCATTACATGTACTCTCGACTGAACAGATTAAACTATTGGAAAAAGGTCTAACTCTTTCTCCTCCTCCACCTTTAGGTGCCGGGTCCTGGTCGTCACAGTGGTATTGCTTTCCTCTCGAGGAGAGTGATGCTACATTTGGAGGCAATGAAGGAGAACTCTTTGTCAGGTAACACAATGCATGCAACATGTTCATACTCCAGACCAGAAGGGGGAGCTCTAAGCCTGTTTAAGTTGAACTCCCCTATAAGGACATCCTGATCTGGAGGGAAAGGGTTCAGTTCCTGTCAGGAAGACAGAGGCAGAGGAAGCAGAGGAGTTCTGTGGCCTGAAGTGCTGCAGCTCCTAGAAAACAGACGGATAGAAAGCAGAACATATTGCAGCAAGCGTGAAGGAAAGCAGAGCAAAGGAGAGGATATCAACCAGGAGCAGGCTGCTTCCTTCTGAGGCGCAGAAATCCGGTGACGGAATACAAAGGGAGTAAGGATCTCTATGCTTTACTTCAGAGACTGTCAGGACAGCTATTTTCATGGTACCTGTCCGACCTATACCAAGGAAGCACGGTGGCAACTCCCAGAGGCTGGGGCATGCTAGAGTTCCTAAAAGCCACCTAAAGCCACCAGTCATACCGGTTTGTCCTATCCTATCTGGGGGACAGAGAGAGAGCCATAACATCTACAACAGTTGTCAGGACCTTATGAGAAGCTTAGCAGTAAGGGACTACAACACTGTAGCACAAAGGAAGGCTACTGATTTCCATCTGGATAAGGGGACTCTGGATTTGCCTCCAAACCGGCCGGACTGTGCCTGCCCTGTGGTCTGGTACCCTGGACTGTGGATGCTGAAGCCTTCAGTAAAGGTAAAGAGACTGTAACCTTGTGTCCTCGTTCTTCACTGCGCCTCTCACCATCCACCATCTACACACTGGGAACCCTGGGAACATACTTCACCTGTGGGAAGTTATACCATCTAGCTGCCATAACATCACCCCAGCGGACCCCTTTAAAGCAGCGTCGGTCATCCTGACCGAATACCACAGGTGGTGTCACGAACATATCCCTTTAAAGACTTTTCCCTTTTACATGTTTTTACATGGACGACCCAGGGCCACGGACTGGGTCAGCCACCGTGACATCCCCCTGTGAACCGCAGGACCCGGTACCGAGTACCCCGCTGTCCTGATGGGGCGATCCAGTGCCTTCAAGACCAAAAAAGGACATTCACCTCTTTTGCGAGGAAATTTATCCTTAAGAGGATCCATGAAAAAAATAATATGGGGTTACTGCTTTATTCAGAGGAGGAGAAGGCAGCAATTGCAATTCTAGAATCTTTGGCCGAGGAAAATAACTCTTCTGAGATGGTGTGTGTATTCCCAACTTCTCTATTTAACATGTCTAAAAAGCTCCCAAATATTAATACATGCCCGGTCGTAGAGGTATTTGTAAACTTTGTCACTGAAGATATAGAAAAAATAAAAAATAACGACCCCACCAATCTAAAAGAAAAGAAAATTGTGAAGGAGATGCAGTGGTGGAGGGAAATGTGTATTGCCAACCTTTGGTAATGATGTAAGTATATGTAGTTAATCTTTAAATGTACTTAATCATTTTATGCATTTAAACTATATATGTACTTAACATTTGTATGTTAAAATATACAAAAGTGTACACAATCATACTTTGTGATTTGGCCCCATGAACTTTATGAAAAAAAGACATACACGTTGCTCTTGGACTCCAACTGTTACAAAAGGTTGGCCGATATCCCCCCTTATTAAATATCAAAAAGAATTGGTGGAAATAATGGTTTGAAGTACAGTACAGAGCAAAAGTTTGGACATACCTTCTCAATAAAAGATTTTTCTGTATTTTCATGACTATGAAAATTGTAAATTCACACTGAAGGCACCAAAACTATGAATTACCACATGTGGAATTATATACTTAACAAAAAAGTGTGAAACAACTGAAATTATGTCTTATATTCTAGGTTCTTCAAAGTAGCCACCTTTTGCTTTAATGACTGCTTTGCACACTCTTGGCATTCTCTTGATGAGCTTCAAGAGGTAGTCTGTTTAGGCCCATCAGGGACTCTCCAAACGCGACATGGCGTCCCATCTCAATTCCAGTGAATTTTGCAATGAAAAGTCAAACTGCGCTCCTTCCCTTCCGAGCTGTGCCATGCACCCAAACAGTGGTTTACCTCCACATATGGGGTATCAGCATACTCAGGACAAATTGCTCAGTAACTATTGGGGTCCAATTTCTTCTGTTACCATTGGGAAAATAAAAAACTGGGGGCAGAAAGATCATTTTTGTGAAAAAATATGATTTTTTATTTTTACGGCTCTACATTATAAACTTCTGTGAAGCACTTGGTGGGTCGAAGTGCTCACCACACATCTAGATAAGTTTTTTAGGGGGTCTACTTTCCAAAATGGTGTCATTTGTGGGGGGTTTCAATGTTTAGGCACATCAGTGGCTCTCCAAACGCGACATGGCATCATATCGCAATTCCAGTCAATTTTGCATTGGAAAGTCAAACGGCGCTCCTTCACTTCCCAGCTCTGCCATGCACCCAAACAGTGGTTCCCCCCAAATATTGGGTATCTCCATACTCAGGACAAATTGTACAACAACTTTTAGGGTCCAATTTCTCCTGTTACCCTTGGTAAAATAAAAGAAATTGGATCTGAAGTAAATTTTTTGTGACAAAAAGTTAAATGTTTATTTTTTTTAAACATTCCAAAACTTCCTGTGAAACACCTGAAGGGTTAACAAACTTCTTGAATGTGGTTTTGAGCACCTTGAGGGGTGCAGTTTTTAGAATGGTGTCATACTTGGGTATTTTCTATCATATAGACCCCTCAAAATGACTTCAAATGTGATGTGGTCCCTAAAATAATGGTGTTGTAAAAATGAGAAATTGCTGGTCAACTTTTAACCCTTATAACTACCTAACAAAAAAACCTTTGGTTCCAAAATTGTGCTGATGTAAAGTAGACTTGTGAGAAATGTTACTTATTAAGTATTTTGTGTGATATATCTCTGTGATTTAAAGGCATGGAAATTCAAATTTGGAAAATTTGCAAATTTTCAAATTTTTCACCAAATTTCCATTTTTCTTCACAAATAAACGCAAGTAATGTAGAGGAAATCTTACCACTAATATGCAGTACAATATGTCACGAGAAAACATTGTCAGAATCACCGGGATTCATGCATGCATTCCAGAATTATAACCTCATAAAGGGACAGTGGTCAGAATTGTAAAAATTGGCCCGGTCATTAACATGCAAACCACCCTTGGGGGTTAAGGGGTTAAAGACCCTTCCTAGGCATTTCAAAATATTTCACAACTCAGATGCAAGTGGTCTCTGGGTTATGACAATAGACCAGGTATTTTGGGGTGTCAAAATTTTGTCAAAAAGTGGAAAGCCTATGTATTTATAGGCTTAATACAATGGTTTCTGAGGGTTTAAATGAAAGTCACGGCTTTGGGTCCTTTTTATAAATTCATGGGTCTTTTATCTAGCTTTGGTTTTTACTTTTTACATCTAGTTTTTTTTATATGTTTTTATGTAAGTCCACTGCATGCACTTTATTATACATTATATCTTATGCAGGTCTTGCACTCAAAGCACTTTATGTTGCTATTGCCCTTGGCATTTATTCTTGTCTCTAATCCACTCCCTCATATGAGTAAAACATTTCCCATCTGGGATAATGGAGTGGTTGCTTTAGAGTTATTGGTGTACTTCAATGGGTATTATTTCAGCTGTATTGTGCAGCCTCATACCTGTGTTGTACCATAACAATTTTGTTGCTGAATCATGTATAGTGACCTTTATGAGTCCATTTTATTTTTTTGAATCCCCCTTTTTTGTGCCTGCTTAGTGAGTGTTGCTCTGTTTTGTATTTTATGTAATATATTTATTTGTATTAATATTATCCAAATATGCTCTCTGATCCCCTTTTTGCTGGAATCAGCCTATTGGGATTTTGCTGTTATTTATACAGTGTTGTGTGGTCTGTGAACATTTCTGTGAGGTCTAAAAGTGAAGAAATTTTTTTTTTAAATTTGTAGGCCTCCATTTCTCAAAAATACAGTGCTACCTTCTGTGTATTTCTGCGAGGTCTAAAAGTAAACCAAAGCTTTTAAAAGTTTTGCATGCTTCCATTTCTCAGACAATGTGAGTTGGTCTCTTCACCATTTTCTCCCTTTACCCGAGAATGCTGGCTTGAAGTACATTGGTTAACTATAAAAAGAAGAGATACCTCCAGATATACAGAGAGAGACATCCGACAGCCGGATGCAGTCTTGTCGTAAAGCGGCTGGAAGTATGCATACTTGTGGTCACATGACGCATAAAACAAAGAAAGGGAAGCATGTTTCTCCAGTAGTTACTTAACACAAGTGTCTCCTAAATATAGTGGTTATGAAGGGAGATGTTGGGGTCCAGATTATTCTTCCTCCACCCTGGGTGAGATACTTGAGAAATGAATTGACTCCTTTTGCATAGCATCATAGCTTTGCATTTCTTTTAACCTCCATGACTGTGACTTGTTACACCGTATATCTGCTCTTTGTTTGTTCACACAACTTTATAAATATTTATTGTGTCTTTAAAATTGCCAAATTAATCATTCATTAATGACCCTTGTTATAATAAATACATATGCGGTTTAGCAATGCGAAAACTAAATGGACAAATACAAGGAGCCCAGAAGCAAAACAAGCCCGCTGCCAAGAGAAATGAAGCCAACCACTGACTTTCTGTACTATTCCTGCAATTAGAGCCATATAACATGTAGCTTTTAAAATTCAAAGTCTAGATGGTGCAGTTATTACTCCTTTCACTCCAATTTCTAGGAGTAATTTGTTTTTTTTTCTCTTTGTCTTTTTTAGTGTGCATCGAATTAAGCATTCTTTAGCAACATTTTTCATTTAATTTGTGCCTTAATTTACAGGATAGGGTTGTATAAAATTTAGGCAAGTTTTTTATCGCTTGATGTTTTTCAACACATTCATAATTAAGACTCTTTCAAAATTAGCAAAGGTTTAGCAAAAAGCTACTCCACTACCTTTGTGGCATAGAAACAAAGGCTGGCAAATTTTGGCCAGGGGTCAATCACAAATTAATATCCTTCGGGTTATGACAGCTGATCTTTAGCCTGCTTATCTCTTGCTGCTGCAATAAAGCAACAGGGATAACAGACTATAAAAATAATAGTGGATGGTACACAGATATGTGAACAGAATAGAATTTACTACATAGTTACAGGAACAAAAAGAAACTACAGCAAAAATACGAAACATAACCAAGTGTACTACACAAATACAAGAAGACAACCAAGCTTACTACATCAATACTGAAACACAATCACTCTTACTATATACAATCAGCAACAGAACCAAATTGCTACATAGATACAGTAGCAGAACGAAGCTTACTGGATTAATATGATAGCAGAACCGATATAACTACATACATAGAGGAACAGAATGTATCTTAATGAATAGATAAGGGAGCTGAACTGAGTTTATTACATTAGATACAAGAACATAAACAAATGTAGTACACAGATATGGGAACAGAAGCGAGCTTAGTTTATTAACATGGAAAAAGAACTGTGCTTAGTACATAGATCATCAGACCAAGCTTACTATAATAATAATAATAATAGTTTTTATTTATATAGCGCCAACATATTCCGCAGCACTTTACATTATAGAGGGGACTTGTACAGACAATAGTCATTACAGCACAACAATAAACACAGATCAAAACAGGTACCAAGAGGAGTGAGGGCCCTGCTCACAAGCTTACAATCTATGAGGAAAAAGAGGAGACACGAGAGGTGGATGGTAACAATTGCTTTCGTTGTTCAGACCAGCCATAGTGTAAGGCTCGGGTGTTCATGTAAAGCTGCATGAACCAGTTAACTGCCCAAGTATGTAACAGTACAGACACACAGGGCTATTAAATGCATAAAGTGTATGAGAACATTATGCGAGAAACCTGATTATGGTTTAAAGGGAACCTGTCACCCCGAAAATCGTGGGTGAGGTAAGCCCACCGGCATCAGGGGCTTATCTACAGCATTCTGTAATGCTGTAGATAAGCTCCCGATGTTACCTGAAAGAGGAGAAAAAGACGTTATATTATACTCACCCAGGGGCGGTCCCGCTGCTGGTCAGGTCAAACGGGCGTCTCCGGTCCGCTGTGGCGCCTCCCATCTTCATTACAAGATGTCCTCTTCTTCTTCTGATCTTTAGCCACGGCTCCGGCGCAGGCGTACTTTGTTCTGCCCTGTTGAGGGCAGACAAAGTACTGCAGTGCGCAGGCGCCGGGCCTCTGACCTTTCCGGCGCCTGCGCACTGCAGTACTATCCTCTGCCCTCAACAGGGCAGAGCAAAGTACGCCTGCGCCGGAGCCGTGACTGAAGATCAGAAGAGGACGTCTTGTAATGAAGATGGGAGGCGCCGCAGCGGACCAGAGACACCCATCTGACCTGACCAGCAGCGGGACCGCCCCTGGGTGAGTATAATATAACGTCTTTTTCTCCTCTTTCAGGTAACATCGGGGGCTTATCTACAGCATTACAGAATGCTGTAGATAAGCCCCTGATGCCGGTGGGCTTACCTCAGCCGTGATTTTTGGGGTGACAGGTTCCCTTTAAGTTTTTAGAATGGGCCACACAGGCATAGTTAGGTTAATGCGTTGAGACAGTAGACCAGTCTGAATAAATGAGTTTTTAGGGCACACTTAAAACTGTGGGATTAGGGATTAATCGTATTAACCTGTGTAGTGTATTCCAAAGAATTGGCGCAGCACGTGAAAAGTCTTGGAGACGAGAGTGTGAGTTTCTGATTATTGAGGATGTTAACCTCAGGTCATTAGCAGAACGGAGAGCACGGGTAGGGTGGTAGGCTGAGACCAGGAAGGAGATGTAGGGTGGTGCAGAGCCATGGAGTGCTTTGTGGATAAGGGTAATAAGTTTGTACTGGATTCTGGAGTGGATGGGTGACCAGTGTAATGACTGGCGCAAGGTAGAGGCATCAGAATAACGGTTGGTGAGGAATATGATCCTGGCTGCAGCATTCAGGACAGATTGGAGAGGGGAGAGTTTGGTAAGAGGGAGTCCAGACAAGAATGAATAAGAGAAACAGGAAGAGTTTTTGCAGAGTCGAAAGTAAGAAAAGGGTGATTTCTAGAAATGTTTTTGAGGTTCAGATAACAAGAGCGAGCCAGTGATCGGATGTCGGGGGTAAATGGAAGCTCGGAATCAAGTATGACCCCAAGGCAGCGGGCATGTTGCTTGGGAGTAATGGTGGAACCACACGCGGAGATGGCAATGTCAGGCAAAGGTAGGTTAGTAGTGGGAGAAAGCACGAGGAGTTCATTTTTTTGACAGGTTCAGTTTCAGATAGAGGGAGGACATGATGTTAGAGGCAGAGGTAAGACAGTCACTGGTGTTTTCTAAAATGGCAGGTGTGATATCAGGAGCAGAAGTGTATAATTGGGTGTCATCAGCATAGAGATGGTACTGGAACCCAAATCTTCTGATTGTTTGACCAATAGGGGCGGTAAAAAAAGAGAAGAGGAGGGGGCCTAGGACTGATCCTTGAGGAACCTCAACAATAAGGGGAAGTTGAGAGGAGGAGGAACCAGCAAAAGGTACAGTGAAATAGCGGTCAGAGAGATAGGAGGAGAACCAGGAGTGAATGATGTCCTTAAGGCCAATGGAGTAGAACATAGTGAGGAGCTGATGATCCACAGTGCCGAATGCTGCGGAGAGATCCAAGAGAATTAGCAAGGAGTAGTGACCATTAGATTTAGCTGTTAGTAGGTCATTAGAAACTTTAGTGAAAGCAGTTTCAGTAGAGTGTAAAGAGCAGAAACCAGATTGAAGAGGGTCGAGAAGAGCGCTAACTGAGAGATAGTGGATAAGATGGGAGTAGACCAGGCGTTCAAAGAGTTTAGAAATTAAGGGAAGATTAGAGACAGGCCTATAGTTAGCGGCATAGTTTTGATCAAGGGATTTTTTTAAGTAATAGATGTATGATGTCATGCCTAAATGAGGAAGGAAAGATACCGGAAGAGAAAGAGAGGTTGAATATTTTTGTTAGGTAAGAGGTGACAGCAGGGGAAAGGGATTGGAGGAGATGTGATGGAATGGGGTCACTGGTGCAAGTCGTCTGGCGAGAAGATGCAAGGAGCCTGATTACTTCTCCTGTGACTGGTTCAAAGTCAGAATGTGAGCTTGATGCAGTGGGGAAAGAGGGCAGTGCATGATATGAGGAGATTGGGAAATAATTTCCTGTCGGATATGGTCAATTTTTTATTTGAAGTAATAGGCCAGATAGTCAGCATGGAGATCCGTGGTTGGGGTCTGCACTCTTGGGTTGAGTAGCGAGTAAATATATGGAATGAAGTGGTAGTTCCAGCTCCTTAAAATTCAAAGTCTTTACTTTCCAAGTTAAAACTTCATAATCATCAAAGAATCCTTGTACATCATGGATGCATAGGCAGCGAAAAAGAAAGGCATAAGCAACGCGTTTGGATCAACTAAGATCTTTATCACAGCTTAATCCAACATCTACCTTCTAGTTCTTATAAGGTGTTCCATATACTCTTACACAGCTGATTTGATTACCTGGTATTAATTGCAGAGTCTGCACCTATCAAAATTTCACAGAACACTTACAAATCTTTAAAACATCATAATTAGGGTTGAGCGAAACGGATTGGACAATTTCAAAAATTGCCGACTTTTGGCAAAGTCGGGTTTTGTGAAACCCGACCCGATCCTAGTGTGGGATCGGTCATGAGATCGGCGATCAGCGCACCAAAGTTACGTTTTGCATGACGTTTTCAGCGCCATTTCTCATCCAATGAAGGAGGACGCAGAGTGTGGGCAGCGTGATGACATAGGTCTCGGTCCCCACCATCTTAGAGAAGGGAACTACAGTGATTGGCTTGCTTTCTGCAGTGTCACATGGGCTATAAAGGGGCGTGCACGCTGACCACCATCTTACTTCTGCCGATCTTAGCATAGGGAGAGGTTGCTGCAGCTGCATCAGAAGAAGGGATATAGTTAGGGAGGGAAGATTAACCCCCAAACTGCTTGTGCTGTAGCGATTTCCACTGTCCAACACCACCATTTTTTTGCAGGGACAGTGGAGTTTATATTTTTGTGCATCAGCACTGTAGCTTATTAGGCTGCCTTATAAGGCTTCCTGGTAGCTGCATTGCTGTTTGTACACCGCTGTGCAAACCAACTGCTTTTTTAAAAGCAAAAATCCTGTTGCTCTTTTGTGCACAGTTCTCTTGTTTATTTGTCCACACTTTTGTGTGCAGCAGTCCTTTTTATTGCTGCCATACTTGTCCTGAGATCATTGTACGGAGACTGAAATTGTACTACAGCCCTTGTATTTTTTGATATATCTTCCAGCCACGTTCTGCCACTTACATTGTGTAGTGTAATACACTGCGCCTGAGTTTTGTTGCAGTCTCCCCCCCCCAAAAAAGGGAGATTTAAATTGGCACTTATTGGATCTATGTCAGTTCTGTTAGTTTGTTGCATATCAGCAGGCCAAGTTCTGCCACTTACATTGTGTAGTTTAAGACACTGCGCCTGAGTTTTGTTGCAGTCTCCCACCAAAAAAAGGGAGATTTAAATTGGCACTAAGTGGATCTACGTCACAGTTCTGTTAGTTTGTCGTACATCTTCCAGCCACGTTCTGCCACTTACATTATCTAGTGTAATACGCTACGCCTGAGTTTTGTTGCAATCCCCCCCAAAAAAAAGATAGATTTAAATTCTCTACAAGTTTATATACACCTTCTACCTTGTTTCACAGTACCATATAATGGTTGTTATTTTGGTTAGATTTTTCCAAAAATGAGGAAGCCTGGTGGAAGAGGCCGTGGGCGGTCGTTGCCAGCTGGTACTGATGGTGGTGGTGGTGGAGCATCTGGTGGTAGTGGGAAAAGCAAAATAGCACCAAAGGCTTGAGGTGTTGAGCCAGCGTCATCATCTGGCTACACAAGTTCTCGAAGGCTCCCTTATCTGGGAGTAGGAATACAGCTTTTAAAACTGGAGCAGCAGGAAAAAGTTTTGGCTTTCCTTGCTGACTCAGCCTCTAGCTCTTTCGCCTCCTCTTCAGAAGGTTCAAAATCTAAAAGCAGCGAGTCATCAGTGGATGTTCCCGGTCAACAAGTCGCTTTCTTGTGTCCTTCACCCAAACCAAAAGTGAAGGATGCGGCAGGCGAAACTACAGTTTACTCCATGGACCTCTTTACACATACTGTGCCTGGGTTAGAGAGGGAAATTGTTAAAAGCCCAATAAAAGATGAATCGGACATGGAGTGCACAGATGCACAGCCACAGCAAGATTGTAATGCTGTTCCATTGACTCAGATCACTACATTGCCCTCGCAGTGTACTGAGCCAGAATCTGATCTGATCCTGATGAGACTATGGTGCCCCGTCACGAACGCTATAGCACCTTACACGGTGACATAGAGGAAGGTGCACATGACATTGAAGAGGAGGTGATAGATGACCCAGTTGTTGACCCAGATTGGCAGCCATTGGGGGAAGAGGGTGCCGCTGCCAGTAGCTCAGAAGTGGAGGAGGATGATCCGCAGCAGCCATCTACATCACAACAGCTTTCATCTGGCAGGCCCGTATCTGGCCATAAATGTTTGTCAAAACCAAAAACAGTTTTAGGATAGCGTGGCCATCCGGTGAAAGTAGCACAGCGTGCAATGCCTGAAAAGGTAATCCATAGTAGGAAGAGTGCAGTGTGGGAATTTTTTAACCAAGATCCGAATGATCAGTGCAAAGTTATCTGGAAGAAGTGCTCAAAGACCTTTAGCAGAGAGGGAAGAATCTTCTAAATTTAAATACAACGTGCATGCATAGACATTTAACCAGCATGCACTTGCAAGCCTGGACTAACTACCAAACGTCCAGTACCGTTGGTGCACCTGCTCAGAATGAAGGTAGTCAGCAACGCTACATTGCTTCCCTCAAAGTAAACCCACCGGTTAGGACACCACCAGCAGAAAATGTGGAGGTATCATCGCAAGGCCAAAGCATTCAGGGAGTCACAAGGTTCTTGATAGGAAACACTGTAGGTAGGCCAACATCAAGATTACCATCACCAACCCTCTCTCAATCTGCCATGTCCACCACCACCCCCACTAGTTCCACCATATGCAGCTCTCCTGTCCAGCTCACCCTACAAGAGACTCTCATTAGGAAAAGAAGGTACTCATCCTGTCATCCGCGTACACAGGGTTTGAACGCCCACATTGCTAGACTAATCTCATTAGAGATGATGCCTTACCGGTTGGTTGAAAGCGAAGCTTTCAAAGCCCTGATGGCCTACGCAGTACCACGCTATGACCTACCCAGTCAACACTTCTTTGCGAGAAAAGCCATTCCAAGCCTCCACCAGCATGTCAAAGACCGCATTGTCCATGCACTGAGGCAATCAGTCAGTAGAAAGGTGCACTTCACAACAGATGCATGGATCAGTAGGCATGGCCAGGGACGTTACGTGTCCATCATGGCGCACTGGGTTAATGTGGTGGATGCAGGGTCCACAGGGGACAGCCATAGTGGGACAGTTCTGCCTAGCCCACGGTCTAGAAAACAGTTTGCTGTAGGTGTTCGCCACCCCTCCTCCTCCTCCTCCAGAACTGAAAGCTCATCCACAGAGCACAGTCGCATGGCCACTCCATCCGCAGCTGCCTGTGTTGCACACAAGGTGTCCCATTATGGCACAGCTAGTGGTAAGCGTCAGCAGGCTGTGCTACAAATGAAGTGTTTGGGTGACAACAGACACACCGCAGAAGTACTGGCCAAGTACTTGCAGCAAGAAACTCAGTCATGGCTAGGCAGTGTACATCTTGAGGCAGGCAAGGTAGTCAGTGATAACGGAAGGAATTTTATGGCTGCCATAGCCCTTTCAGATCTGAAACACATTTCTTGCCTGGCTCACACCTTGAACCTGGTGGTGAAGTGCTTCCTCAAAAATTATCCGGAGTTACCAGCCCTGCTCCTGAAGGTGCAAAGACTTTGCTCGCACATCCGCCGGTTGCCCGTACACTCCAGCAGTATGCAGAAACATCAGAGATCGCTGAATCTTCCAATCCCCAGCACTGCCTAATAATTGATGTTGCAACAAGGTGAAACTCCACACTACACATGCTTCAGAGGCTGTGCGAACAGAAGCGCACTGTCATTTATTTGTGGGAGGATACACATACATGGGCAGACAGTTGGATGGCAGACATGAAGTTGTCTGGTGTGCAGTGGTCGAAGCTCCAAGACCTCTGTCAAGTCCTTCAGTGTTTTGAGGAATACACATGGTTGCTAAGTGCAGACAACGCTATCATAAGCATGAGCATCCCACTAATACGTCTGCTGATGCAAAGTTTGACGCACATCAAGGAGCAGGTGTCTGCAGCCGAGGAGGAAGGAAGCCTTAATGACAGTCAGCCATTGTCTGGTCAGGGAACTCTCCTGGATGAGGTGGCGGATGAAGAGGAGGAGGATGATGGGGATGAATATTTATAAGAGGAGGCTTCTCAGGGGGCAATAGAAACTAATGGCATTGCAAGGTCAGGTACAGGGTTTTTGCGGGACACAAGTGATGTTGATTTGCAAGAAAGTGCTCCTCAACCCACCACAAGCAGTGAATTGACACCCAGAACATTGGCCCACATGGCAGAGTATGCCTAAAGTATCCTAAAAAGGGACCCCCGCATTATCAAAATGATGACCAATGATGATTACTAGTTGGCCTGCCTCCTGGATCCACGATACAAAGGAAAATTACAAAATATCATACCACATGAGAACCTTGAGCAAATATTGGCTACCAAACAAGCAACTCTTGTAGACCGTATGGTTCAGGCATTCCCAGCACACAGCGGCGGTGATGGTTCTCACACGAGCTGTAGGAGGCAACATGGCAGAGGTGTTAGAGGTGCACAAATCCGAAGTGGCATTGGACAGAGGTGTTTTATGACCAGGTTGTGGAGTGATTTCGCAATGACCGCAGACACGACAGGTACTGCTGCATCAATTCAAAGTGACAGGAGACAGCATTTGTCCACTATGATTACCAACTATTTTTCCTCCCTTATCGATGTTCTCCCTCACAGGTCATTCCCCTTTGATTACTGGGCATCTAAAATAGACACCTGGCCTCAATTGGCAGAATATGCATTACAGGAGCTCGCTTGCCCTGCTGCTAATCTGCTATCAGAAAGAGTCTTCAGTGCTGCTGGTTCAATACTGACCGAAAAAAGGACACGTCTGGCTACCCAAAATGTCGATGATCAAACCTTCATTAAAATGAACCAATCATGGATTGTAAATTATTTTGCCCCACCTTTCCCTGCTGACACGTAGCTTGCCTGAAAAATGTCTTGCTTTTGGCCTCCTCTTACTGACTGCTCCAATTCTTCCATTTGCAGCTGCGGAATGTCCACCATAGGCTATTTTTATACCTCCCTAAATGGGATGACTCCCCCCACAGGGCCGTGGTCACCACTTGGCGCAAGCACCCGTGTGAGTGCCGTTTGCCTGGACAGGTGGGTGTGCCCACTCTTGGGCGACGGCATTGGCACATGGTCTCTCATAGAAGAATGAAGTGTCTCTGATGGTGGTGGTGCACAACCAACGTCAGACACACCGTCATAATATGAGGGGCCCTGTGCCAGTACCGCCGCCCACGAGAGAGTGTTCCGACCAGCTCGAACAGTGCTCTTCCACTTGGAAAACTTACCTCTCCCTGCTCCACCACTGTGTAGTCTGTGCTGTTAAATCCTTCAATGGCACTGCCAATACAAATTTGTTGAAATGATAGATGATAGTAAAAATTTACAGGGGCCCTGGCCTCCATTTAGACCAGTTAATACTTTGCGCAAACTACCATTGTCTACTACTCAACAGAGAAGCCCACCCCTGTACATCGCTATGCCACCAGTTTATTTATGAACATTTTTTTGGCTCACATTTAGCCCACTTTATTATTTTGGCCTTATTACAGTTGTCCTCCACTGAACAAAGCAATGCTGCCTGTGTACTCCTCTTACCTATTTTGAACTGCATTTAGCTTACTTTTTTATTTTAGGCCTACTAAGTCTGTCTGAGTCACTAATTACAGTTGTCCTCCATTGAACAAAGCAATGCCGCCTGTGTACTCCTCTTATCAATTTTGAACTGCATTTAGGCTACTTTTTTATTTTAGGCCTACTAAGTCTGTCTGAGCCACTCATTACAGTTGTCCTCCTCCACTGAACAAAGCAATGCCGCCTGTGTACTCCTGTTACCAATTTTGAACTGCATTCAGCCTACTTACTTATTTGGGCCTAGTAACTGTGTCAGCCACTCAATACAGTTGTCCTCCTCCGCTGAAAAAAGCTGTGCCGCCTGTGTACTCCTCTTACCAATTTTGAACTGCTTTTAGCCTACTTACTTACTTGGGCCTAATAACTGTGTGAGCCTCTCATTACAGTTGTCCTCCTCCGCTGAACAAAGCTATGCCGCCTGTGTACTCCTCTTACCAATTTTGAACTGCATTTAGCCTACTTTTTTATTTTAGGCCTACTAATTCTGTGTGAGCCTCTCATAACAGTTGTCCTCCTCCGCTGAAAAAAGCTATGGCGCCTGTGTACTCCTCTTACCAATTTTAAACTGCATTTAGCCTACTTACTTACTTGGGCCTAGTAACTGTGTGAGCCTCTCATAACAGTTGTCGTCCTCTGCTGAAAAAAGCTATGCTGCCTGTGTACTTCTGTTACCAATCTTGAACTGCATTTAGCCTACTTTTTTATTTTAGGCCTACTAAGTCTGTGTGAGCCTCTCATTACAGTTGTCCTCCGCTGAACAAAGCTTTGCCGCCTGTGTACTCCTCTTACCAATTTTTAACTGCATTTAGCCTACCTACTTACTTACTTGGGCCTAATAACTGTGTGAGCCTCTCATAACAGTTGTTCTCCTCCGCTGAAAAAAGCTATGCCGACTGTGTACTCCTCTTACCAATTTTGAACTGGATTTAGCCTACTAACTTACTTGGGCCTAGTAACTGTATGAGCCTCTCATTACAGTTGTCCTCCTCCGCTGAACAAAGCTATGCCGCCTGTGTACTCCTCTTACCAATTTTGAACTGCATTTAGCCTACTTTTTTTTTTTAGGCCTACTAATTCTGTGTGAGCCTCTCATAACAGTTATCCTCCTCCGCTGAAAAAAGCTATGCCGCCTGTGTACACCTCTTACCAATTTTGAACTGCATTTAGCCTACTTACTTACTTGGGCTTAATAACTATGTGAGCCTCTCATAACAGTTGTCCTCCTCCGCTGAAAACAGCTATGCCGCCTGTGTACTCCTCTTCCCAATTTTGAACTGCATTTAGCCTACTTACTTACTTGGGCCTAGTAACTGTGTGAGCCTCTCATAACAGTTGTACTCCTCCGCTGAAAACAGCTATGCCGCCTGTGTACCCCACTTACAAATTTTGAACTGCATTTAGCCTACTTACTTACTTGGGCCTAGTAACTATGTGAGCCTCTCATAACAGTTGTCCTCCGCTGAAAAAAGCTATGCCGTCTGTGTACTCCTCTTACCTATTTTGAACTGCATTTAGCCCACTTTTTTATTTTAGGCCTACTAAGTCTGTGTGAGCCTCTCATAACAGTTGTCCTCCTCCGCTGAACAAAGCTATGCCACCTGTGTACTCCTCTTACCAATTTTGTACTGCATTTAGCCTACTTTCTTATTTTGGGCATACTAACTGTGTCTGCACCACTCATTACAGTTGTCCTCCAATGAACAAAGCTTTGCTGCCTGTTTAGTCCTGTTAACAATTTTGAACTGTTTTTAGCCTACATTTTCATTTTAGGCCTATATCTGTGTTTCCTCCTCATTCTGCCCATTGCCCAGCCACTGCTAGATGAGTCTGCTGGTACATTGACCCAGACCACTATATTTACCTTGCACTCTACACAGCCAGAATCTGACCCTGCTGAAAGTCAGGTTCCTCTTCCCGCATACTATACCACCTTACACGGGGACAAAGAGGAAGGTGCAGATGAAAGTGCAGGTTCCTTCATCAGGTAGGGGGGCATACTCGTTGGCACTGGCACATGGCCCCTCATAGTACGCAAAGTGTCTCTGGCTGTGGGAGGCGCCGCCCGCCGTCAAACACACCGCCGTACTATGAGGGGCCCTGTGCCAGTGCCAACTAGTACACCCCCCCTGCTTGCTCAGGATCGCAGCACTTGCAAAGTTGAAATACTTACCTCTCCCTGCTTCACTGGCATGACGTATTCCGCGTTTCCTGGGCCCACGAAAATCTTGAGCCAGCTCTACCCACCACAACTTTAGCCAAATGAGCCCCTGTTTTCAAAGCCTAACTATTATTATGAAGTAAATTAAGATTGACAAGCTTCAGTAATACAATTTGATGTTTTTGGCATTAGAATGGGCACTGTGGGTGTTTTCCTGTCCTCCACTCACTGCCGACTTTGACTTGCATTGGGTTTCGTATTTCGGTCGGCCCCCGACTTTTCGCAATAATCGGCCGATTTCACCCGACCCGACTTTTCAGAAAGTCAGGTTTCGCGAAACCCGACTCAATCCTAAAAAAGTAAAAGTCACTCAACTCTAGTTATAAGTAGTGTTGAGCGATACCGTCCGATACTTGAAAGTATCGGTATCGGATAGTATCGGTCGATACCCGAAAAGTATCGGATATCGCCGATACCGATATCCGATACCAATACAAGTCAATGGGACACCAAGTATCGGAAGGTATCCTGATGGTTCCCAGGGTCTGAAGGAGAGGAAACTCTCCTTCAGGCCCTGGGATCCATATGAATGTGTAACCGACATCATCGCTGGTAACCGGCAGACTTCTTTGTTTAAAATGAGCGCGTTTAGGACCTGAGAATGACGTCGCGGCTTCTGATTGGTCGCGTGCCGCTCATGTGACCACCACGCGACCAATCAGAAGCCGCGACGTCATTCGCAGGTCCTAAATTCCTAGAATGAGGAGTTTAGTGCCTGAGAATGACGTCGCGGCTTGTGATTGGTCGCGTGGCGGTCACATGAGCGGCACGCGACCAATCAGAAGCCACGACGTCATTCTCAGGTCCTAAACGCGCTTATTTTAAACAAAGAAGCCTGCCGGTTACCCGCGGTGATGTCCAGGGGCCGCCGGAGAGGTGAATATATCAATATTTTTTATTTTAATTCTTTATTTTACACATCACTATGGATCCGATACCGATTCCCGATACCACAAAAGTATCGGAACTCGGTATCGGAATTCCGATACCGCAAGTATCGGCCGATACCCGATACTTGCGGTATCGGAATGCTCAACACTAGTTATAAGGGTTAAAAGTTGTCCAGCGATTATCATTTTTCCAACAAAATTTGCAAAACCTTTTTATTGGAACCATATCAAATTTGAAGTGACTTTGAGGGGTCTATATAACAGAAAATACTCAAAAGTGACACTATTCTAAAAACTTCATCACTCAAAGTGCTCAAAATTATATTCATGAAGTTTATTAACCCTTCAGGTGCTTCACAGGAGTTACTGGCATGTGGAAGGACAAAATAAACATTTAACTGTTTTTCACAAACAAATCACTTTAGACCCAATTTATTTTGTTTTAACAAATGTAATAGGAGAATATAGGCCACAAAATGTGGAGTGGAATTTCTTCTGAGCATTCTGATATCGCATATGTGGGGGAAAATAACTGTTTGTGCACATGGCAGGGCTTGCAAGGGATTCGGCGTCATTTGACATTTGAATGCAGAATTTGCTGGAATACTTAGCGAATGCCATGTTGTGTCTGGAGAACCACTGGTGTGCCTAAACAGTGGAACCGCCCACAAGTGACACCATTTTGGAATCTACATGCCTCAGGGAACTTATCTAGATGTGTGGTGCTTCACAGAAGTTTATAACGTTGAGCTGTGAAAGTAGAAAATCACATTTTTCCCACAAAAATGTTTTTTGGCCCAAATGTTGCATTTTCATAAGGGTAACAGGAGAAATTGCACCATACAATTTTTTGTGTAATTTCTCCTGAGTACACAGATACCACCTATGTGGTGGTTGAAAACTACTTTTGAGGCAATGTGCAGAGATCTGAAGGGAAGCAGAGCCACATTGAAGTTTAGATTAGCTGGACTGGTTTGATAGTGCCATGTTACATTGGTAGAGCCCCTGAGGTGCCAAACCAGCAAAAAAAAAACATAGGTGACCCTATTTTACAAAATACACCTCTAAATACAGTAAACTAATGATGCAGTGATCATTTTGATACCACAGGCTTGTTACAGAATTTTATGCCATTGGGCAGGGAAGAAAAAGTCATTAAATTTTTTCCACCAAGATTTTATGATAGCTGCATATTTTACATTTTAAGGCTGCCGTCACACTAGCAGTATTTGGTCAGTATTTTCCATCAGTATTTGTAAGCCAAAACCAGGAGTGTGTGATAAATGCAGAAGTGGTGCATATGTTTCTATTATACTTTTCCTCTATTATATTGTTCCACTCCTGGTTTTGGCTTACAAATACTGATGTAAAATACTGACCAAATACTGCTGGTGTGACGGCAGCCTAATACTAAGAAATGGGTAAAAATGGCCCCAATTGTCACACAATTTCCACTGAATGTAGAAATATGTGGCTGTACAGTGCTGCTTAGCTACACGTCGAAACTTGGGGGGGGGGGGGGACAGAGTGCCATTTCCTTCCAGGAGGACAGATTTTTCTAGTATAGTTTGCGGACTCCGTATACAGAATCCCTAAGTGCTAGAAGAGCAGAATCCTTCCTCAAGTGACCCCATTTTGGAAAGTGTACCCCTTCGAGAATTTATCTGAAGGTGTATTGATGATTTTGACTCCATGCATGTTTTCCATTTTCCAGAAACAAACAGTTGTGGATGTTGCTGAGTGAAAATTGCAAACTGCCATTGTAGTGACCAGTACGTTGTTATGACCTGGTCATGCTTCTGGAGACTTGCACCAGTAAATTAGGATGCTTAATAGACACTAAATATGATGTAAACACAGGCTCAGAAGGGAGAGGGGCATTTGGATTTAGGAGCGCAGAATTCGCTGACAATTTCTTTTGGAGGGAGAAAAGCCATTTCGCTTTTCCAGAGCCTTTGGACTACCAGTAACATGGAAGTCCCCTATATTTGACAGATGAGGCCTGAGTGGGGACTAGCTTTTTTTGTGGATTGAGTTGAAGCTCTTATGTTTAACATTTTACATAATGTTTGGGATCATATTTATCAGGCGTTCTAAGCTGAGCACGCATTTCGTGGTTTCCATCTAAATATCAAAATGGTGTAATTGAGATGAAACCCCTGATGGATCCGTTCACTATAATGAGGCAGCAGAAATTCTTTGCACTCCATCTGGACTCTTTTCAAAAGTGAATAACACTGTGGTCGACGGCACTTTTATGCACGCGTACAAAGACACCGCCGAATCACAGGTCCTACATCATCCACAATGCCTCCGTCTGCCTCATTATAGGGAATATTTTGCTTGGGTTTCCCTCTGAATCATGGATTTCAGAGATTTAACCCCTTAAGCCCCAAGGGTGGTTTGCACGTTAATGACCGGGCCAATTTTTACAATTCTAACCACTGTCCCTTTATGAGGTTATAACTCTGGAACGGTTCAATGGATCCTGATGATTCTGACTTTGTTTTCTCGAGACATATTGTACTTCATGATAGTTGTAAAATTTATTTGCAAAGACTTGCGTTTATTTGTAAAAAAAAATGGAAATTTGGCAAAAATGTCAAAAATCTTGCAATTTTCCAAATTTGAATTTTTATGCCCTTAAATCACAAAAATATGTCACACAAACTACTTAATTAGTAACATTTCCCACATGTCTACTTTACATCAGCACAATTTTAGAACCAAATTTTTTTTTGTTAGGGAGTTAAAAGGATTAACAGTTGACCAGCAATTTCTCATTTTTACACCATTTTTTTTAGGGACCACATCTCATTTGAAGTCATTTTGAGGGGTCTATATGAAATAACCAAGTGTGACACCATTCTATAAACTGCACCCTCAAGGTAGTCAAAACAACAATCAAGAAGTGGGTCTATATGAAATAACCAAGTGTGACACCATTCTAAAAACTGCACCCTCAAGGTAGTCAAAACAACAATCAAGAAGTTTATTAACCCTTCAGGTGTTTCACATGAATTTTTTGAATGTTTCAATAAAAATGAACATTTAACTTTTTTCACACAAAATTTATTCAGCTCCAATTTGATTTATTTTACCAAGGGTAACAGGAGAAAATGGACCCCAAAGTTGTTGTAAAATTTGTCATGAGTACGCCGATACCCCATATGTGGGGGTAAACCACTGTTTGGGTGCATGGCAGAGCTCGGAAGGGATGGAGCGCTATTTGACTCTTCAATGCAAAATTGACTGGAATTGAGATGGGACGCCATGATGCGTTTGGGGAGCCAGTGACATGCCTAAACATTGAAACCCCCCACAAGTGACACCATTTTGGAAAGTAGACCTTCTAAGGAACTTATATAGATGTGTGGTGAGCACTTTGACCCACCAGGTGCTTCACAGAAGTTTACAATTCAGAGCAGTAAAAATAAAAAATCATATTTTTTCGCAAAAATGATATTTTCGCCCCCAATTTTTTATTTTCCCAAGGGTAACAGGAGAAATTGGACCCCAAAAGTTGTTGTTTAATTTGTCCTGAGTACGCTGAGAACCCATATGTGGGGGGGACCACCGTTTGGGTGCATGGTAGATCTCGGAAGGGAAAGAGCACCATTTGGAATGCAGACTTAGATGGAATGGTCTGCAGGCGTCACATTGGGTTTGCAGAGCCCCTAATGTACCTAAACAGTAGAAACTCCCCGCAAGTGACCCCATAATGGAAAATAGACCCCAAGGAACTTACCTAGATGTGCTGAGAACTTTGAACCCCCAAGTGTTTCACTACAGTTGACAACGCAGAGCCGTGAAAATAAAAAATCATTTTTTTTCCACAAAAATTATTTTTAGCCCCCAGTTTTGTATTTTCCCATGGGTAACAGGAGAAATTGGACCCCAAAAGTTGTACAATTTGTCCTGAGTATGCTGATACCCCATATGTGAGGGTGAACCACTGTTTGGGGCGCATGGCAGAGCTCGGAATAGAAGGAGCGCCATTTGGAATGCAGATGGATTGGTCTGCTGGTGTCAAGTTGTATTTGCAGGGCCCCTGATATATAACTAAACAGTAGAAACCCCGCATAAGTGAACCCATATTGGAAAGTAGACCCACCAAGGAGCTTATGTAGATGTGTTGTGAAAACTTTGAACCCTCAAGTGTTTCACTACAGTTTATAATGCAGAGCTGTGAAAATATAAAATCATTTTTTTCACACAAAAATGTTTTTTTAGCCCCCTAAATTTTTATTTTCCCAAGGGTAACAAGAGAAATTGGACCCCAAAAGTTGTTGTGCAATTTGTCCTGAGTACGCTGAAACCCCATATGTGGGGGGGAACCACCGTTTGGGCGCATGGCAGAGCTCAGAAGGGAAGGAGCGCTATTTGGAATGCAGACTTAGATGGATTGGTCTGCAGGCGTCATGTTGCATTTGCGGAGCCCCTAATGTAACTAAAAAGTAGAAACCCCCCACATGTGACCCCATATTGGAAACTAGACCCCCTAAGGAACTTATCTAGATGTGTTGTGAAAACTTTAAACCCTCAAGTGTTTCACTACAGTTTATAACGCAGAGCTGTGAAAATATAAAATCATTTTTTCACACAAAAATGTTTTTTAGCCCCCCAAATTTTTATTTTCCCAAGGGTAACAAGAGAAATTGGACCCCAAAAGATGTTGTTCAATTTGTCCTGAGTACGCTGAAACCCCATATGTGGGGGGAACCACCGTTTGGGCGCATGGCAGAGCTCAGAAGGGAAGAAGCACCATTTGGAATGCAGACTTAGATGGATTGGTCTGCAGGCATCATGTTGCATTTGCGGAGCCCCTGATGTAACTAAAAAGTAGAAACCCCCCACATGTGACCCCATATTGGAAACTAGACCCCCTAAGGAACTTATCTAGATGTGTTGTGAGAACTTTGTACCCCCAAGTGTTTCACTACAGTTGATAACGCAGAGCCATGAAAATAAAAAATCATTTTTTCACATAAAAATGTTTATTTAGCCCCCAAAATTTTTATTTTCCCAAGTGTAACTAGAGAAATTGGACCACAAAAGTTGTTGTCCAATTTGTCCTGAGCATGCTGATACCCCATATGTTGAGGTAAACCCCTGTTTGAGCTCGGAAGGGAAGGAGCACTGTTTTACTTTTTCAATACAGAATTGGCTGTAATTGAGATCAGACGCCATGTCGCATTTGCAGAGCCCCTGATGTGCCTAAACAGTGGAAACCCCCAATTCTAACTGAAACCCTAACCCCAGCCCCAACCTTAACCCTAGCCCCAACCCTAAAACTAACCCTAGCCCCAACCCTAGCCCTAACCTTAACCCTAACCCTAGTCCTAACCCTAGCCCTAACCCTAAACCTAGCCTTCATCCTAACACTAGCCCTAACCCTAGCCCTAACCCTAGCCCTAACCCTAGCCCTAACCCTAGCCCTAACCCTAGCTTTAACCCTACCTCTAACCCTACACCTAACCCTAGCCCTAACCTTAACCCTAACCTTAGCCCTAGCCCTAACCCTAGCCCTAATCCTAACCCTAGCCCTAATCCTAGACAAAACCCTAGCCCTAACCCTAGCCCTAACCCTAACCCTAATGAGAAAATGGAAATAAATACATTTTTTTAATTTTATTATTTTTCCCTAACTAAGGGGGTGATGAAGGGAGTTTTGATTTACTATTATAGCATTTTTTAGCGGATTTTTATGATTGACAGTCGTCACAGACTAAAAGACGCTTTTTATTGCAAAAAATAGTTTTTGCGTCTCCACATTTTGAGAGCTATAACTTTTCCATATTTTGGTCCACAGAGTCATGTGAGGTCTTGTTTTTTGGGGGACGAATTGACGTTTTTATTGGAACTATTTTCGGCATGTGACATTTTTTGATCACTTTTTATTGCGATTTTTGTGAGGCAGAATGACCAAAAACCAGCTATTCATGAATTTCTTTTTTTTTGGGGGGGGCGTTTATGCCATTGCAAGTTTGGTAAAATTGATAAAGCAGTTTTATTCTTCGGGTCAGTACGATTACAGCGACACCTCATTTATATTTTTTTTATGTTTTGGCGCTGTTATACGATAAAAACTATTTTATAGAAAAAATAATTATTTTTGCATCGCTTTATTCTGAGGACTATAACTTTTTTAATTTTTTTCGCTGATGATGCTGTATGGCAGCTCGTCTTTTGCGGGACAAGATGACGTTTTCAGTGGTACAATGGTTATTTAAATCCGTCTTTTTGATCGCGTGTTATTACACTTTTTGTTTGGCTGTATGATAATAAAGCGTTGTTTTTTGCCTCGCTTTTTTTTTTACCACATTCACTGAAGGGTTTAACTAGCGGGACAGTTTTTTAGGTGGGGTTGTTACGGACGCGGCGATACAAAATAAGTGTACTTTCATTGTTTTTTTAAATTATTTAGTCAAAGAAATGTATTTATGGGAACAATATATATTTTTTTATTTATTTAGGATTTTTTTTTTACACATGTGAATATTTTTTTTTTTTACTTCACAACATTGGCATCATGTTGTCTGGTCATATCGCTGATCTGACACTTTGCACAGCCTGTGTCAGATCAGCGATCTGACATGCAGGGCTGCAGGCTTACCAGCACTTTCTCTGAGCAGCCGCTGGTAAGCCACGTCCCTCCAGGACCCGGATGCAGCCCCACGGCCATTTTGGATCCGGGGCCTGCAGGGAGAAGAAGGTAGGAGACCCACGGAGCAACGCGATCAAATCACGTTGCTCCGAGGGTTTCAGGGAAGCACGCAGGGAGCCCATTCCCTGCGCGATGCTTCCCTATGCCGCCGGAACACTCCGATCATGTTTGATCGCAGTGTGCCGGGGGATAATGTGCCAGGGGCGGTCCGTGACCGCTACTGGCACATAGTGCCGCATGTCAGCTGCGATAGTCAGCTGACCCCCAGCCGAGATCATGGCCGATCGCGTATGACATACTATCCCGTCACTGGGAATTAAGTCCCAGGTCACCCCGACGGGATAGTATGTCATATGGGATTAAGGGGTTAAATGGAAACCTCGGTGTAAGTGCTCAGCGTAGAGCGCAGGATAAATGTGAGCCAAGAATAACTGCGATCTTTAGGAGGCACAATGAACCAATCGACAGAAGGTGAAAAATTGGATTTATTTAATTTTTTATGCTGTTCTTCGTGAGGTATAAGTGATTAGATTACTTTAGTCTTCGGGTAGGAGCGACTACAGTGATACCAGATTTATATCAGATTTTTATGTTTGGCTTCTGTCATACATTAAAAGATGCTTTTTATTGCTAAAACTAATTTTCACATCCCAACTTTTAGACAGCTATAATTTTTACATATTTCAACCCACAGAGTCATTTGACAGCTTCTTTTTTTGCAATCTCAATGGCAGCAAAAAATTAACTTTTAATCCATTTCAAATAAAACATGGAGATAAGCACATACAGTGGGGCAAAAAAGTATTTAGTCAGTCAGCAATAGTGCAAGTTCCACCACTTAAAAAGATGAGAGGCGTCTGTAATTTACATCATAGGTAGACCTCAACTATGGGAGACAAACTGAGAAAAAAAAATCCAGAAAATCACATTGTCTGTTTTTTTAACATTTTATTTGCATAATATGGTGGAAAATAAGTATTTGGTCAGAAACAAAATTTCATCTCAATACTTTGTAATATATCCTTTGTTGGCAATGACAGAGGTCAAACGTTTTCTGTAAGTCTTCACAAGGTTGCCACACACTGTAGTTGGTATGTTGGCCCATTCCTCCATGCAGATCTCCTCTAGAGCAGTGATGTTTTTGGCTTTTCGCTTGACAACACGGACTTTCAACTCCCTCCAAAGTTTTTCTATAGGGTTGAGATCTGGAGACTGGCTAGGCCACTCCAGGTCCTTGAAATGCTTCTTACGAAGCCACTCCTTCGTTGCCCTGGCGGTGTGCTTTGGATCATTGTCATGTTGAAAGACCCAGCCACGTTTCATCTTCAATGCCCTTGCTGATGGAAGGAGGTTTGCACTCAAAATCTCACGATACATGGCCCCATTCATTCTTTCATGTACCCGGATCAGTCGTCCTGGCCCCTTTGCAGAGAAACAGCCCCAAAGCATGATGTTTCCACCACCATGCTTTACAGTAGGTATGGTGTTTGATGGATGCAACTCAGTATTCTTTTTCCTCCAAACACGACAAGTTGTGTTTCTACCAAACAGTTCCAGTTTGGTTTCATCAGACCGTAGGACATTCTCTCAAAACTCCTCTGGATCATCCAAATGCTCTCTAGCAAACTTCAGACGGGCCCGGGCACGTACTGGCTTAAGCAGTGGGACACGTCTGGCACTGCAGGATCTGAGTCCATGGTGGCGTAGTGTGTTACTTATGGTAGGCCTTGTTACATTGGTCCCAGCTCTCTCCAGTTCATTCACTAGGTCCCCCCGCGTGGTTCTGGGATTTTTGCTCACCGTTCTTGTGATCATTCTGACCCCACGGGGTGGGATTTTGCGTGGAGCCCCAGATCGAGGGAGATTATCAGTGGTCTTGTATGTCTTCCATTTTCTAATTATTGCTCCCACTGTTGATTTCTTCACTCCAAGCTGGTTGGCTTTTACAGATTCAGTCTTCCCAGCCTGGTGCAGGGCTACAATTTTGTTTCTGGTGTCCTTTGACAGCTCTTTGGTCTTCACCATAGTGGAGTTTGGAGTCAGACTGTTTGAGGGTGTGCACAGGTGTCTTTTTATACTGATAACAAGTTTAAACAGGTGCCATTACTACAGGTAATGAGTGGAGGAAAGAGGAGACTCTTAAAGAAGAAGTTACAGGTCTGTGAGAGCCAGAAATCTTGATTGTTTGTTTCTGACCAAATACTTATTTTCCACCATAATATGCAAATAGAATGTTAAAAAAACAGACAATGTGATTTTCTGGATTTTTTTTTCTCAGTTTGTCTCCCATAGTTGAGGTCTACCTATGATGTAAATTACAGACGCCTCTCATCTTTTTAAGTGGTGGAACTTGCACTATTGCTGACTGACTAAATACTTTTTTGCCCCACTGTATTGCCGGGTATGAAACACATTGTAGGACTGATCAACGCGTTTCGACTGAAAAGTCTTTGTCAAGATCTAATCTAATGCAACGGGCACATTCTTATAGTGTGCTGAAAACGAATCATTGGATAACTATAGTATATCATTAACATACTGTATATGAATAATAATTATACAAATAAAATGAAATATAATTAAAACACAAATGCAGAAAACAAATAGCAAACAAAAATGAAAAAGAAAAATATGCACGAGCAATCAGATTAAATAATGAACAATTATAATTACATGCAAACAGCATATGCTAATGGTAATATTTGATAAAATCCTGTCTATTATTTAGACCCAATGGTGTCCTCGTATTTAACATAAAAATCCTAAAAGATTCCCTGCTAAGAAACTTGCGTTTATGATCACTACAATGAAAAGGCCTGTAGACTTTCTCTATAGCATTGAATCTGAAGGAATTGATATTGCCTTTATGGTGAATTATGAAATGCTTAGAAGCCGCAGAGGGAGTGAGTGCATTAGGGTTAACGGCATCTGCTAAATGTCTTCTGATGTGGACTTTAAGAGGACACATTGTACATCCAATGTACTGTAATTTACAAGAAGTACATTCAATTAAATATATTACATAGGATGTATTACAATTAATAAAATCCCTAATGTGAAAATTATCAGAGTTATGCATGGAACAAAATGTGTCCCTTTTACGTGCATAGTGACATGCTTTGCACCTATTGGCTCCACATTTGAAAAAACCTTTAACATTAAGCCAATTTTTTTGGATAGAGTATGTGTTAGAATTGTCTTGGAAAGTGCTTGGGGACAACATCGAACCTAATGTAGGTGCTCTTTTTGGTACAAAACGCACACAAAATTTTAAAATCTCTTTTTATTTTTTGTCCTGAATTAACATGGGTAAATATTTTTTGATGATGGAAACTATTTGATTGTAATGGAAGCTATAGCTAGTGGTAAAAGTAACGCCAGTTGCGTAAGTATTATTACATAATTTTATTTTACGTATATTCATTAAAAGATTGTTACGACCAATTTTGGCAAATCTGTTCGTAGCTTTATCTAGACATCTCCCTGGAATAACCACGACGTGCCAATTTAGAATAAGTGACTTTAGAGACCTCTAAAAAAGTCTGGTTGTGGCTGCAAGTTCTTTTTAACCTAATCAGCTCTCCATAAGGAATATTTTTAACAACATGATTGGGACGGCAAGAATTTGCCATTAAAATGAAGTTGCTGGCAGAATGTTTCTGATAAGGAGAAATAATTTCTGCATGGTTATTCTGATCACCAGAAAGATTTAGACCCCATAGCCCCCTACACATAGTATCATGAGCTTCACAGATACCCACACACAGAATGATGCCCCCACAGCCTCTGCACAGTATAATAGCCTTTACAGTTCTCCATACAGTATTTTACCCCAGCGGTAGTCCCCAACTCCCCTACACGTACTTGCTTACTTAGAATAAAAGTAAACGCTATATATTCATCTAGCATTGGACTCTATTGATTGAACAGCTGATGTGGAGTACTCAGCCGCAGCCACTATAGAGTCGACGGAGCTGTGCTATTCAGCCCTGCAACTGACCAGTCTCTGACATCGGGAACAGCTAATTGGAGCTGTTGGTGGGTGACACATCCCCATCGATAAGGAATTGATGACCTATACTAAGAATAGACCATCAAAATTAAAGTCCTGGACAACCCCTCTTAAATAAGGTTCAGAAGGAAATAGTTTTTAATGCAGAGCAAAGAGGCTAAACTTAATAATGGGGCACAATATAATCATTTAACTGGGTAATTGTTAGAATCAATGTTGAAAAATATTGTTTCACGAAAAAATAGATGTTTTTGTAATGCTGTGAAACATAACTTATCTTAACTTTGTCAACTTATCAAAGATTGTTTTATACAGCATTTCATTATGGGTCAAATACAATACTATTTTTTAACCCTTTTACCCCCAAGGGTGGTTTGCACGTTAATGACCGGGCCAATTTTTACAATTCTGACCACTGTCCCTTTATGAGGTTATAACTCTGGAATGCTTCAACGGATCCCAGTGATTCTGACTAGGTTTTCTCATGACATATTGTACTTCATGATAGTGGTAAAATTTCTTTGATATTACCTGCGTTTATTTGTGAAAAAAATGGAAATTTGGCGAAAATTTTGAAAATTTTGCAATTTTCCAACTTTGAATTTTTATGGAATTAAATCACAGAGATATGTCACAAAAAATACTTAATAAGTAACATTTTCCACATGTCTACTTTACATCAGCACAATTTTGGAACCAAAATTTTTTTTTGTTAGGGAGTTATAAGGGTTAAAATTTGACCAGCAAATTCTCATTTTTACAACACCATTTTTTTTAGGGACCACATCTCATTTGAAGTCATTTTGAGGGGTCTATATGATAGAAAATACCCAAGTGTGACACCATTCTAAAAACTGCACCGCTCAAGGTGCTCAAAACCATATTCAAGAAGTTTATTACCCCTTCTGGTGCTTCACAGGAATTTTTGGAATGTTTAAATAAAAATGAACATTTAACTTTTTTTCACAAAAAATTTAATTCAGCTCCAATTTGTTTTATTTTACCAAGGGTAATAGGAGAAATGGACCCCAACAGTTGTTGTACAATTTGTCCTTAGTACACCGATACCCCATATGTGGGGGTAAACCCCTGTTTGGGCGCATGACAGAGCTCGGAAGCGAAGGAGCGCCATTTGACTTTTCAATGCAAAATTGACTGGAATCGAGATGGGACACCATGTTGCCTTTGGAGAGCCCCTGATGTGCCTAAACATTGAAACCCCCCACAAGTGACACCATTTTGGAAAGTAGACCCCCTAAGAAACTTATCTAGAGGTGTGGTGAGCACTTTGACCCACCAAGTGCTTCACAGAAGTTTATAATGCAGAACCGTAAAAATAAAAAATCATATTTTTTCACAAAAATTATCTTTTCGCCCCCAATTTTTTATTTTCCCTTGGGTAAGAGAAGAAATTGGACCCCAAAAGTTGTTGTTTAATTTGTCCTGAGTACGCTGATACCCCATATGTGGGGGGAACCACCGTTTGGGCGCATTAGAGGGCTCGGAAGGGAAGGAGCGCTGTTGTGAATTCTGTTGTTGAACTCCCTCCTGTGGTCGTGAATGGTACTTCGGCGAGTTCTGTCCATGGACTCCCTCTGGTGGCTGTGAGTGAAGCTGCTGCTTCTGAGGTTCCTTACACAGGTGACGTGGTTTATCCTTTGGTTGGCTGCTCTATTTAACTCCACTCAGATCGTTACTCCTTGCCAGCTGTCAATGTTCCTGTGCTGGTTCAGTTCGCTCTTGGATCTTTCTGGAAACCTGTCTCTTCCTGCAAGAAGCTAAGTCCCCATTTGCTATTTTCTGTTCATGGTTTTCTAGTCCAGCTTGCTTTCATGATTTTGTCTTGCTAGCTGGAAGCTCTGGGATGCAGGGTGGCGCCTCCGCACCGTGAGTCGGTGCGGGGGTCTTTTTGCACACTCTGCGTGGTCTTTTGTAGTTTTTGTGCTGACCGCAAAGATACCTTTCCTATCCTCTGTCTATTTAGTTAGTCTGGCCTCCCTTTGCTAAACCTGTTTCATTTCTGTGTTTGTGACTTTCATCTTAACTCACAGTTAATATTTGTGGGGGGCTGCCTTTTCCTTTGGGGAAATTTCTCTGAGGCAAGGTAGGCTTTATTTTCTATCTTTAGGGATAGCTAATTCTTAGGCTGTGCCGAGGCGTCTAGGCCTGTTAGGTACGCTCCACGGCTATTTCTAGTGTGTGTGATAGGATTAGGGATTGCGGTCAGCAAAGTTCCCACTTCCCAGAGCTTGTGCTGTGAGTTTAACCATCAGGTCATTCCTGGTGCTCCTAACCACCAGGTCATAACAGAGCGCCATATGAAATGCAGACTTAGATGGAATGGTCTGCAGGCGTCACATTGCGTTTGCAGAGCCCCTAATGTACCTAAACAGTAGAAACCCCCCACAAGTGACCCCATATTGGAAACTAGACCCCCCCAAGGAACTTATCTAGATGTGTTGTGAGAACTTTAAGCCCCCAAGTGTTTTACTACAGTTTATAACGCAGAGCCGTGAAAATAAAAAATCTTTTTTTTTCCCACAAAAATTATTTTTTAGCCCGCAGTTTGTATTTTCCCAAGGGTAACAGGAGAAATTGGACCCCAAAAGTTGTTGTACTATTTGTCCTGAGTACACTGATACCCCATATGTTGGGGTAGACCTCTGTTTGGGCATACGGGAGAGCTCGGAAGGGAAGGAGCACTGTTTTACTTTTTCAACGCAGAATTGGCTGGAATTGAGATCGGATGCCATGTCGCGTTTGGAGAGCACCTGATGTGCCTTAACAGTGGAAACCCCCCAATTATAACTGAAACCCTAATCCAAACACACCCCTAACCCTAATCCCAACAGTAACCCTAACCACACCTCTAACCCTGACCCACCCCTAACCCTAATCCCAACCCTATTCCCAACCGTAAATGTAATTTAAACCCTAACTGTAACTTTAGCCCCAACCCTAACCGTAACTTTAGCCCCAACCCTAACCCTAACTTTAGCCCTAATCCTAGCCCTATCCCTAGCCCTAACCCTAACCCTAGCCCTAACCCTAACCCTAACCTTAGCCATAACCCTAGCCCTAACCCTAGCCCTAACCCTAACCCTAGCCCTAGCCCTAATGGGAAAATGGAAATAAATACATTTTTTTAATTTTTCCCTAACTAAGGGGATGATGAAGGGGGGTTTGATTTACTTTTATAGTGGGTTTTTTAGCGGATTTTTATGATTGGCAGCCGTCACACACTGAAAGACGCTTTTTATTGCAAAAAATATTTTTTGCGTTACCACATTTTGAGAGCTATAATTTTTCCATATTTTGGTCCACAGAGTCATGTGAGGTCTTGTTTTTTGTGGGACGAGTTTACATTTTTATTGGTAACATTTTCGGGATTGTGACATTTTTTTATCGCTTTTTATTCCGATTTTTTGAGGCAGAATGACCAAAAACCAGCTATTCATGAATTTTTTTTGGTGGAGGCGTTTATACCGTTCCGCGTTTGGTAAAATTGATGAAGCAGTTTTATTCTTCGGTTCAGTAGGATTACAACGATTCCGCATTTATATAATTTTTTATGTTTTGGTGCTTTTATATGATAAAAACTATTTTATAGAAAAAATAATTATTTTTGCATCGCTTTATTCTGAGGACTATAACTTTTTTAATTTTTTGCTGATGATGCTGTATGGCGGCTCGTTTTTTGCGTGACAAGATGACGTTTTCAGAGGTACCCTTGTTATTTATATCTGTCTTTTTGATCGCGTGTTATTCCACTTTTTGTTCGGCGGTATGATAATAAAGCGTTGTTTTTTGCCTTTTTTTTTCTTATGGTGTTTACTGAAGGGGTTAACTAGTGGGACAGTTTTATAGGTCGGGTCGTTACGGACGCGGCGATACAAAATATGTGTACTTTTATTGTTTTTTTTTATTTAGATAAAGAAATGTATTTATGTGAATAATATTTTTTTTTCATTATTTAGGATTTATTTTTTTTTTTTTACACATTTGGAAAAAATGTTTTTTACTTTTTTACTTTGTCCCAGGGGGGACATCACAGATCGCTGATCTGACAGTTTGCACAGCACTCTGTCAGATCACCGATCTGTCTCAGAGCACTGCAGCCTTACCAAGCGCCTGCTCTGAGCAGGCACTTGGTAAGCCACCTCCCTCCTTGCAGGACCTGGATGCCGCGGCCATATTGGATCCGGGCCTTCTGCAGGGAGGTAGGTAAGGAGACCCTCGCAGCAACGCAATCACATGGCATTGCTGCGGGGGTCTCAGGGAAGCCCGCAGGGAGCCCCCTCCCTGTGCAATGCTTCCCTATACCGCCGGCACACCGCGATCATGTTTGATCGTGGTGTGCCGGGGGTTAATGTGCCAGGGGCAGTCCGTGACCGCTCCTGGCACATAGTGCCAGATGTCAGCTGCAATAGGCAGCTGACACCCGGCCGTGATCGGCCGCGCTCCCCCCCGTGAGTGCAGCCGATCGTGTATGACGTACTATCCCATCGGTGGTCATACGCGCCCACCCCACCTCGACGGGATAGTACATCATATGGCAGAAAGGGGTTAAAGCACCAGTCCAGCATTTTTTTTGTTTTTGTTTATCACTGAAATGTCACATTAAATGAAAGCCCCCTGCCCCCGTTCTTATACTCACTTTCCGAAGGCTTCACCTATTACAGACAACCTCCTGGTCCTGCAATCTTGTGCCCGTAACTTCTGTTTGGCTGTAAGTCAGACGTTATTACACAAGAGCTCAACGCAAATCGAGAGCCGTAACGAGGCCACAATGAGGCTGTTAGGGCTTGCGGAACGCACCGAGTAAATATAGAAATAATATAGGTGCGTTCGCAGCCCGGGGTCTACCGTGCAGGAGTGGAACCTGCTGCTACAGTAGTAAATGGCAGCACTATATGGCGGTATAACTCTTGAATAGATACGGGTTGCGTTACCCGGTCAGTATAGGAGCGAACTCTGTTGCTTCACAGAGTCGCCGGGATTAGGATAATGCTGTGCCCTGTGAACCTCACAGAGGATCATAGCTCACTAACAGAGCAGGTAGCATTCTGTGGTCATACAGTCAGCATGAGCACACAAACAACTCCTCTCCGGAGGTGCCGGAATTCTAGTGGCTATACGCCAGCCCTAAATTCACACACACAAACTCCTCTCCGGAGGTGCCGGAATTCTAGTGGCTATACAGCCGACCCTGAGCACATGCAGACACAGACCACAAGGTAGCTAAGCTCATAAACATAAGTTGATATAAGCGCATGGCCGTGTGGCCATGCAAACCTTTTATAGAGGGAATTCTCCAGGACCTTCCTCGTGGTCCAATAGGAACTGCTTCAGGACCTGAGCATGTGACCCCCGACCTCCAATGAGAGGTCGTCCCTTGGGCATACCCAGTAGAGGAAAAGCAGGACTTAGTCCCAGGAGCATCTGCTCGCCGCAGAACAGTGCTGGTTACAATGGCTGATTCTGGAAGATCAGCAGTAACCAAGCGCACAATATCCACCTGAGCCAGATGCGGGGACCGACGTCTCTGCCGAGCAGGCTCCACTGCGGCTGGAGAAGAATGGGAGACCGCAGCAGAGGTGGTTCGAGATTCCCTCTGTGCAGCGGCGGGAACACGACACCTAACATTGGCTTGTATTGAAAAGTGACTTCCCCACTGCTCCATGAAACACTGTAACTGCCAGCATGTCACTTTCGCCAGAGACAAACGGGAGCCATGCTGGAAAAGGATGAAGGCGGCGGCAGAGGATTATTAGAGAGGGGTCAGGGAACTACTTTTAAAGAACCACTCCAGGGGTGCACTAAAAGAATGCTTGAGTGGTGCTTTCAATATACATTGTAAGTAATGGAGCAATGTGCAGCTGAGATGGCAGGAGCAGACACAGACCACAGAGGGCTCCTGTGCAAGAACAATATATCGGCCCTTTGCAGTCCAATGACTCATCATAATTCACAATGCCTCCCGCTTTGGAGATGATGATGGGCCCTCTTACTTTCTGGGCCTCTGTACAGCTGCCCAGGTTGCACCAATGGTATATCTTCTTCTGCCTCATGGAGATTTTGGGGATAATGTATGATCAAAGCAGACTGTTGACTGTAGAAATCAGGGAGACAGACAACCTAGATTTCCATACATGGGTTAATGTTTAGCGGAGGTCGAATCATATTGCTCAACATTAGATTGAAGAAATGATTGCTAGTTGGAACGACAATAGATAATTAATATATGAATGCATCTGTGAAAGTAGTGCAATAATCAGGGAATACCAAAGCATAGTCAAAAAATAGGCAAAGGTCATCTAATGATAATCGATTTCCATAAAGAAGTAGTGAAGGAAGACCGGGACTGTTGGGACCAGAGGCTATGTTCTAAGGATGAGCTTTTCGTGCATTTTTGTTGTTACAGAAATTCTGCATCTATTGTTTAACCCCTTAAGGACCAGAGGTAATTCCTTTTTTTTATTTCCATTTTTTGCTCCCCTTCTTCCCACAGCCATATGGCTATGTGAGGGCTTATTTCTTGCGGGACGAGTTGTCTTTTTGCATGGCACCATTGATTTTACAATATCATGTACTGGAAAAAAGTGTGATGAAATAGCAAAACAGTGCATTAAATGCTAAAACCGACAAGTAGGGTTGAGCGAAACGGGTCGTTCATTTGCAAAAGTCGCCGACTTTTGGCAATCCGACCCCTGTGCGGGGTCGGCCATGCGGTACGCGACTTTCGCGCCAAAGTCGCGTTTCAATGACGCGAAAAGCGCCATTTCTCAGCCAATGAAGGTAAACGCAGAGTGTGGGCAGCGTGATGACATAGGTCCTGGTCCCCACCATCTTAAAGAAGGGCATTGCAGTGATTGGCTTGCTGTCTGTGGCGTCACAGGGGCTATAAAGGGGCGTTCCCGCCGACCGCCATCTTACTGCTGCTGATCTGAGCTTAGGGAGAGGTTGCTGCCTCTTCGTCAGAAGCAGGGATAGCGTTAGGCAGGGTCCATTAACCACCAAACCGCTTGTGCTGTAGCGATTTGCACTGTCCAACACCACCTTCGGTGTGCAGGGATAGTGGAAGCTACATTTTTTTTTTTTCTCAGCGCTGTAGCTCATTGGGCTGCCCTAGAAGGCTCCCTGATAGCTGCATTGCTGTGTGTACGCCGCTGTGCAAACCAACTGCTTTTTTCAAAGCACAAATCCTCTTGTTCCTTCCTTTCTGCACAGCTATCTTGTTTGTTTGTCCACACTTTTTATTTAATTTGTGCATCAGTCCACTCCTTATTGCTGCCTGCCATACCTGGCTGAGATTACTGCAGGGAGATAGTAATTGAAGGACAGTTCCTTTTTTTTTTTCTTTTTTCTTTGTGGGAGATTAAGATTGGCATTTCTGCTAGAGTGCCATCCCTGTCTGTGCCATCTCTCACTCAGTGGGCCATAGAAAGCCTATTTATTTTTTTGCTTGATTTGGGTTCTAAAATCTACCTGAAAAAATCACTACATCAATCAGTGGGAGAAAAATATTGGCCTCAGGGCTTGTGTGCCACTCCTGACTCCTGTGTGTGCCATCTCTCAGTCAGTGGGCCATAGAAAGCCTATTTATTTTTTTGCTTGATTTGGGTTCCAAAATCTACCTGAAAAAATCACTACATCAATCAGTGGGAGAAAAATATTGGCCTCAGGGCTTGTGTGCCACTCCTGACTCCTGTGTGCATCATCACTCACTCAGTGGGCCATAGAAAGCCTATTTTTTTTTTTTGCTTTATTTGGGTTCTAAATTCTACCTGAAAAAATCAATAAATCAATCAGTGGGAGATTAATATTGGCCTTTGGGCTTATGTGCCAGTCCTAAGCGTGCCATCTCTCTCTCTCAGATAGTGGGCCATAGAAAGCCTATTTATTATTTTTTTTATTGGGATTATAAATTTTCCCTGAAAAAAAAAAAAAAATTGGGAGATTAATATTGGCCTCTGGGCTTGTGTGCCAGTCCTGAGCGTGCCATCTCTCTCACAAATAGTGGGCCATAGAAAGCCTTTTTTTTTTTTTTTTTGGTTTTATAAATTCTCCCTGAAAAAAAAAGGGAGATTAATATTGGCCTTTGGGCTTGTGTGCCAGTCCTAAGCGTGCCATCTCTCTCTCTCAGATAGTGGGCCATAGAAAGCCTATTTATTATTTTTTTTATTGGGTATATAAATTTTCCCTGAAAAAAAAAAAAAAGTGGGAGATTAATATTGGCCTTTGGGCTTGTGTGCCAGTCCTAAGCGTGCCATCTCTCTCTCTCAGATAGTGGGCCATAGAAAGCCTATTTATTATTTTTTTTATTGGGTTTATAAATTTTCCCTGAAAAAAAAAAAAAAGTGGGAGATTAATATTGCCCTTTGGGCTTGTGTGCCAGTCCTAAGCGTGCCATCTCTCTCTCTCAGATAGTGAGCCATAGAAAGCCTATTTATTTTTTTGGTTGATTTGGGTTCTAAATTCTACCTGAAAAAATCAATAAATCAATCAGTGGGAGATAAATATTGGCCTCTGGGCTTGTGTGCCACTCCTGACTCCTGTGTGCGTCATCTCTCACTCAGTGGGCCATAGAAAGCCTATTTTTTGTTTTATTTGTTTTCTAAATTCTCCCTGAAAAAATCATTTTATTTTATTTGGTTTCTAAATTCTTCCTGAAAAAATCATTTTATTCTATTATTTTTTTTTCTAACGTCTCCCTGAAAAAAAAAAAATATCAGTGGGAGATTAATATTGCCCTTTCTGCTTGTGTGCCAGTCTTGACTCCTGGGTGTGCCATCTCTCTCTCTCTCTCCAATTGTGGGCCATAGAAAGCCTATTATTTTGTTTTGCTTGATTTGGGTTCCAAAATCTACCAGAAAAAATCACTACATCAATCATTGGGAGAAAAATATTGGCCTCTGGGCTTGTGTGCCACTCCTGACTTCTGTGTGCGTCATCTCTCACTCAGTGGGCCATAGAAAGTCTATTTTTTGTTTTGCTTTATTTGGGTTCTAAATCCTACCTGTAAAAACAATAAATCAATCAGTGGGAGATTAATATTGGCCTTTGGGCTTGTGTGCCAGTCCTAAGCGTGCCATCTCTCTCACAAATAGTGGGCCATAGAAAGCCTATTTTTTTTTTTTTTTTTGGTTTTATAAATTCTCCCTGAAAAAAAAAGGGAGATTAATATTGGCCTTTGGGCTTGTGTGCCAGTCCTAAGCGTGCCATCTCTCTCTCTCAGATAGTGGGCCATAGAAAGCCTATTTATTATTTTTTTTATTGGGATTATAAATTTTCCCTGAAAAAAAAAAAAAATTGGGAGATTAATATTGGCCTCTGGGCTTGTGTGCCAGTCCTGAGCGTGCCATCTCTCTCACAAATAGTGGGCCATAGAAAGCCTTTTTTTTTTTTTTTTTGGTTTTATAAATTCTCCCTGAAAAAAAAAGTGAGATTAATATTGGCCTTTGGGCTTGTGTGCCAGTCCTAAGCGTGCCATCTCTCTCTCTCAGATAGTGGGCCATAGAAAGCCTATTTATTATTTTTTTTTATTGGGTTAATAAATTTTCCCTGAAAAAAAAAAAAAAAGTGGGAGATTAATATTGGCCTTTGGGCTTGTGTGCCAGTCCTAAGCGTGCCATCTCTCTCTCTCAGATAGTGGGCCATAGAAAGCCTATTTATTATTTTTTTTATTGGGTTTATAAATTTTCCCTGAAAAAAAAAAAAAAAAAGGGAGATTAATATTGGCCTTTGGGCTTGTGTGCCAGTCCTAAGCGTGCCATCTCTCTCTCTCAGATAGTGAGCCATAGAAAGCCTATTTATTTTTTTGGTTGATTTGGGTTCTAAATTCTACCTAAAAAAATCAATAAATCAATCAGTGGGAGATAAATATTGGCCTCTGGGCTTGTGTGCCAGTCCTAAGCGTGCCATCTCTCTCACAAATAGTGGGCCATAGAAAGCCTATTTTTTTTTTTTTTGGTTTTATAAATTCTCCCTGAAAAAAAAAGGGAGATTAATATTGGCCTTTGGGCTTGTGTGCCAGTCCTAAGCGTGCCATCTCTCTCTCTCAGATAGTGGGCCATAGAAAGCCTATTTATTATTTTTTTTATTGGGTTAATAAATTTTCCCTGAAAAAAAAAAAAAAGTGGGAGATTAATATTGGCCTTTGGGCTTGTGTGCCAGTCCTAAGCGTGCCATCTCTCTCTCTCAGATAGTGGGCCATAGAAGGCCTATTTATTATTTTTTTTATTGGGTTTATAAATTTTCCCTGAAAAAAAAAAAAAAAAATTGGGAGATTAATATTGGCCTCTGGGCTTGTGTGCCAGTCCTGAGCGTGCCATCTCTCTCACAAATAGTGGGCCATAGAAAGCCTTTTTTTTTTTTTTTTTTTTGGTTTTATAAATTCTCCCTGAAAAAAAAAGTGAGATTAATATTGGCCTTTGGGCTTGTGTGCCAGTCCTAAGCGTGCCATCTCTCTCTCTCAGATAGTGGGCCATAGAAAGCCTATTTATTATTTTTTTTATTGGCTTTATAAATTTTCCCTGAAAAAAAAAAAAAAGTGGGAGATTAATATTGGCCTTTGGGCTTGTGTGCCAATCCTAAGCGTGCCATCTCTCTCTCTCAGATAGTGGGCCATAGAAAGCCTATTTATTATTTTTTTTATTGGGTTTATAAATTTTCCCTGAAAAAAAAAAAAAAGGGAGATTAATATTGGCCTTTGGGCTTGTGTGCCAGTCCTAAGCGTGCCATCTCTCTCTCTCAGATAGTGAGCCATAGAAAGCCTATTTATTTTTTTGTTTGATTTGGGTTCTAAATTCTACCTGAAAAAATCAATAAATCAATCAGTGGGAGATAAATATTGGCCTCTGGGCTTGTGTGCCACTCCTGACTCCTGTGTGCGTCATCTCTCACTCAGTGGGCCATAGAAAGCCTATTTTTTGTTTTATTTGTTTTCTAAATTCTCCCTGAAAAAATCATTTTATTTTATTTGGTTTCTAAATTCTTCCTGAAAAAATCATTTTATTCTATTATTTTTTTTTTCTAACGTCTCCCTGAAAAAAAAAAAAATATCAGTGGGAGATTAATATTGCCCTTTCTGCTTGTGTGCGAGTCTTGACTCCTGGGTGTGCCATCTCTCTCTCTCTCTCTCCAATTGTGGGCCATAGAAAGCCTATTATTTTGTTTTGCTTGATTTGGGTTCCAAAATCTACCTGAAAAAATCACTACATCAATCAGTGGGAGAAAAATATTGGCCTCAGGGCTTGTGTGCCACTCCTGACTCCTGTGTGCATCATCACTCACTCAGTGGGCCATAGAAAGCCTATTTTTTTTTTTTGCTTTATTTGGGTTCTAAATTCTACCTGAAAAAATCAATAAATCAATCAGTGGGAGATTAATATTGGCCTTTGGGCTTATGTGCCAGTCCTAAGCGTGCCATCTCTCTCTCTCAGATAGTGGGCCATAGAAAGCCTATTTATTATTTTTTTTATTGGGATTATAAATTTTCCCTGAAAAAAAAAAAAAAATTGGGAGATTAATATTGGCCTCTGGGCTTGTGTGCCAGTCCTGAGCGTGCCATCTCTCTCACAAATAGTGGGCCATAGAAAGCCTTTTTTTTTTTTTTTTTGGTTTTATAAATTCTCCCTGAAAAAAAAGGGAGATTAATATTGGCCTTTGGGCTTGTGTGCCAGTCCTAAGCGTGCCATCTCTCTCTCTCAGATAGTGGGCCATAGAAAGCCTATTTATTATTTTTTTTATTGGGTATATAAATTTTCCCTGAAAAAAAAAAAAAAAGTGGGAGATTAATATTGGCCTTTGGGCTTGTGTGCCAGTCCTAAGCGTGCCATCTCTCTCTCTCAGATAGTGGGCCATAGAAAGCCTATTTATTATTTTTTTTATTGGGTTTATAAATTTTCCCTGAAAAAAAAAAAAGTGGGAGATTAATATTGCCCTTTGGGCTTGTGTGCCAGTCCTAAGCGTGCCATCTCTCTCTCTCAGATAGTGAGCCATAGAAAGCCTATTTATTTTTTTGGTTGATTTGGGTTCTAAATTCTACCTGAAAAAATCAATAAATCAATCAGTGGGAGATAAATATTGGCCTCTGGGCTTGTGTGCCACTCCTGACTCCTGTGTGCGTCATCTCTCACTCAGTGGGCCATAGAAAGCCTATTTTTTGTTTTATTTGTTTTCTAAATTCTCCCTGAAAAAATCATTTTATTTTATTTGGTTTCTAAATTCTTCCTGAAAAAATCATTTTATTCTATTATTTTTTTTTTCTAACGTCTCCCTGAAAAAAAAAAAAATATCAGTGGGAGATTAATATTGCCCTTTCTGCTTGTGTGCCAGTCTTGACTCCTGGGTGTGCCATCTCTCTCTCTCTCTCCAATTGTGGGCCATAGAAAGCCTATTATTTTGTTTTGCTTGATTTGGGTTCCAAAATCTACCAGAAAAAATCACTACATCAATCATTGGGAGAAAAATATTGGCCTCTGGGCTTGTGTGCCACTCCTGACTTCTGTGTGCGTCATCTCTCACTCAGTGGGCCATAGAAAGTCTATTTTTTGTTTTGCTTTATTTGGGTTCTAAATCCTACCTGTAAAAACAATAAATCAATCAGTGGGAGATTAATATTGGCCTTTGGGCTTGTGTGCCAGTCCTAAGCGTGCCATCTCTCTCACAAATAGTGGGCCATAGAAAGCCTATTTTTTTTTTTTTTTTGATTTTATAAATTCTCCCTGAAAAAAAAAAGGGAGATTAATATTGGCCTTTGGGCTTGTGTGCCAGTCCTAAGCGTGCCATCTCTCTCTCTCAGATAGTGGGCCATAGAAAGCCTATTTATTATTTTTTTATTGGGATTATAAATTTTCCCTGAAAAAAAAAAAAATTGGGAGATTAATATTGGCCTCTGGGCTTGTGTGCCAGTCCTGAGCGTGCCATCTCTCTCACAAATAGTGGGCCATAGAAAGCCTTTTTTTTTTTTTTTTGGTTTTATAAATTCTCCCTGAAAAAAAAAGTGAGATTAATATTGGCCTTTGGGCTTGTGTGCCAGTCCTAAGCGTGCCATCTCTCTCTCTCAGATAGTGGGCCATAGAAAGCCTATTTATTATTTTTTTTATTGGGTTTATAAATTTTCCCTGAAAAAAAAAAAAAAAAGGGAGATTAATATTGGCCTTTGGGCTTGTGTGCCAGTCCTAAGCGTGCCATCTCTCTCTCTCAGATAGTGAGCCATAGAAAGCCTATTTATTTTTTTGGTTGATTTGGGTTCTAAATTCTACCTAAAAAAATCAATAAATCAATCAGTGGGAGATAAATATTGGCCTCTGGGCTTGTGTGCCAGTCCTAAGCGTGCCATCTCTCTCACAAATAGTGGGCCATAGAAAGCCTATTTTTTTTTTTTTTGGTTTTATAAATTCTCCCTGAAAAAAAAAGGGAGATTAATATTGGCCTTTGGGCTTGTGTGCCAGTCCTAAGCGTGCCATCTCTCTCTCTCAGATAGTGGGCCATAGAAAGCCTATTTATTATTTTTTTTATTGGATTAATAAATTTTCCCTGAAAAAAAAAAAAAAGTGGGAGATTAATATTGGCCTTTGGGCTTGTGTGCCAGTCCTAAGCGTGCCATCTCTCTCTCTCAGATAGTGGGCCATAGAAAGCCTATTTATTATTTTTTTTATTGGGTTTATAAATTTTCCCTTTAAAAAAAAAAAAAAAAAGGGAGATTAATATTGGCCTTTGGGCTTGTGTGCCAGTCCTAAGCGTGCCATCTCTCTCTCTCAGATAGTGAGCCATAGAAAGCCTATTTATTTTTTTGGTTGATTTGGGTTCTAAATTCTACCTAAAAAAATCAATAAATCAATCAGTGGGAGATAAATATTGGCCTCTGGGCTTGTGTGCCAGTCCTAAGCGTGCCATCTCTCTCACAAATAGTGGGCCATAGAAAGCCTATTTTTTTTTTTTTTGGTTTTATAAATTCTCCCTGAAAAAAAAAAGGGAGATTAATATTGGCCTTTGGGCTTGTGTGCCAGTCCTAAGCGTGCCATCTCTCTCTCTCAGATAGTGGGCCATAGAAAGCCTATTTATTATTTTTTTTATTAGGTTTATAAATTTTCCCTGAAAAAAAAAAAAAAAATTGGGAGATTAATATTGGCCTCTGGGCTTGTGTGCCAGTCCTGAGCGTGCCATCTCTCTCACAAATAGTGGGCCATAGAAAGCCTTTTTTTTTTTTTTTTTTGGTTTTATAAATTCTCTCTGAAAAAAAAAAGTGAGATTAATATTGGCCTTTGGGCTTGTGTGCCAGTCCTAAGCGTGCCATCTCTCTCTCTCAGATAGTGGGCCATAGAAAGCCTATTTATTATTTTTTTTATTGGCTTTATAAATTTTCCCTGAAAAAAAAAAAAAAAAAAGGGAGATTAATATTGGCCTTTGGGCTTGTGTGCCAGTCCTAAGCGTGCCATCTCTCTCTCTCAGATAGTGGGCCATAGAAAGCCTATTTATTATTTTTTTTATTGGGTTTATAAATTTTCCCTGAAAAAAAAAGAAAAAGGGAGATTAATATTGGCCTTTGGGCTTGTGTGCCAGTCCTAAGCGTGCCATCTCTCTCTCTCAGATAGTGGGCCATAGAAAGCCTATTTATTTTTTTGGTTGATTTGGGTTCTAAATTCTACCTCAAAAAATCAATAAATCAATCAGTGGGAGATAAATATTGGCCTCTGGGCTTGTGTGCCACTCCTGACTCCTGTGTGCGTCATCTCTTACTCAGTGGGCCATAGAAAGCCTATTTTTTGTTTTATTTGTTTTCTAAATTCTCCCTGAAAAAATCATTTTATTTTATTTGGCTTCTAAATTCTTCCTGAAAAAATCATTTTATTCTATTATTTTTTTTTTCTAACGTCTCCCTGAAAAAAAAAAAAATATCAGTGGGAGATTAATATTGCCCTTTCTGCTTGTGTGCGAGTCTTGACTCCTGGGTGTGCCATCTCTCTCTCTCTCTCCAATTGTGGGCCATAGAAAGCCTATTATTTTGTTTTGCTTGATTTGGGTTCCAAAATCTACCTGAAAAAATCACTACATCAATCAGTGGGAGAAAAATATTGGCCTCAGGGCTTGTGTGCCACTCCTGACTCCTGTGTGTGCCATCTCTCAGTCAGTGGGCCATAGAAAGCCTATTTATTTTTTTGCTTGATTTGGGTTCCAAAATCTACCTGAAAAAATCACTACATCAATCAGTGGGAGAAAAATATTGGCCTCAGGGCTTGTGTGCTACTCCTGACTCCTGTGTGCATCATCGCTCACTCAGTGGGCCATAGAAAGCCTATTTTTTTTTTTTGCTTTATTTGGGTTCTAAATTCTACCTGAAAAAATCAATAAATCAATCAGTGGGAGATTAATATTGGCATTTGGGCTTATGTGCCAGTCCTAAGCGTGCCATCTCTCTCTCTCAGATAGTGGGCCATAGAAAGCCTATTTATTATTTTTTTTATTGGGATTATAAATTTTCCCTGAAAAAAAAAAAAAATTGGGAGATTAATATTGGCCTCTGGGCTTGTGTGCCAGTCCTGAGCGTGCCATCTCTCTCACAAATAGTGGGCCATAGAAAGTCTTTTTTTTTTTTTTTGGTTTTATAAATTCTCCCTGAAAAAAAAAGGGAGATTAATATTGGCCTGTGGGCTTGTGTGCCAGTCCTAAGCGTGCCATCTCTCTCTCTCAGATAGTGGGCCATAGAAAGCCTATTTATAATTTTTTTTTATTGGGTTTATAAATTTTCCCTGAAAAAAAAAAAAAAAATTGGGAGATTATTATTGGCCTCTGGGCTTGTGTGCCAGTCCTGAGCGTGCCATCTCTCTCACAAATAGTGGGCCATAGAAAGCCTTTTTTTTTTTTGGTTTTATAAATTCTCCCTGAAAAAAAAAAGTGAGATTAATATTGGCCTTTGGGCTTGTGTGCCAGTCCTAAGCGTGCCATCTCTCTCTCTCAGATAGTGGGCCATAGAAAGCCTATTTATTATTTTTTTTATTGGGTTTATAAATTTTCCCTGAAAAAAAAAAAAAAGTGGGAGATTAATATTGGCCTTTGGGCTTGTGTGCCAGTCCTAAGCGTGCCATCTCTCTCTCTCAGATAGTGGGCCATAGAAAGCCTATTTATTTTTTTGGTTGATTTGGGTTCTAAATTCTACCTGAAAAAATCAATAAATCAATCAGTGGGAGATAAATATTGGCCTCTGGGCTTGTGTGCCACTCCTGACTCCTGTGTGCGTCATCTCTCACTCAGTGGGCCATAGAAAGCCTATTTTTTGTTTTATTTGTTTTCTAAATTCTCCCTGAAAAAATCATTTTATTTTATTTGGTTTCTAAATTCTTCCTGAAAAAATCATTTTATTCTATTATTTTTTTTTTCTAACGTCTCCCTGAAAAAAAAAAAAATATCAGTGGGAGATTAATATTGCCCTTTCTGCTTGTGTGCGAGTCTTGACTCCTGGGTGTGCCATCTCTCTCTCTCCAATTGTGGGCCATAGAAAGCCTATTATTTTGTTTTGCTTGATTTGGGTTCCAAAATCTACCTGAAAAAATCACTACATCAATCAGTGGGAGAAAAATATTGGCCTCAGGGCTTGTGTGCCACTCCTGACTCCTGTGTGTGCCATCTCTCAGTCAGTGGGCCATAGAAAGCCTATTTATTTTTTTGCGTGATTTGGGTTCCAAAATCTACCTGAAAAAATCACTACATCAATCAGTGGGAGAAAAATATTGGCCTCAGGGCTTGTGTGCCACTCCTGACTCCTGTGTGCATCATCGCTCACTCAGTGGGCCATAGAAAGCCTATTTTTTTTTTTTTGCTTTATTTGGGTTCTAAATTCTACCTGAAAAAATCAATAAATCAATCAGTGGGAGATTAATATTGGCCTTTGGGCTTATGTGCCAGTCCTAAGCGTGCCATCTCTCTCTCTCAGATAGTGGGCCATAGAAAGCCTATTTATTATTTTTTTTATTGGGATTATAAATTTTCCCTGAAAAAAAAAAAAAATTGGGAGATTAATATTGGCCTCTGGGCTTGTGTGCCAGTCCTGAGCGTGCCATCTCTCTCACAAATAGTGGGCCATAGAAAGTCTTTTTTTTTTTTTTTGGTTTTATAAATTCTCCCTGAAAAAAAAACGGGAGATTATTATTGGCCTGTGGGCTTGTGTGCCAGTCCTAAGCGTGCCATCTCTCTCTCTCAGATAGTGGGCCATAGAAAGCCTATTTATTATTTTTTTTATTGGGTTTATAAATTTTCCCTGAAAAAAAAAAAAAAAAATTGGGAGATTAATATTGGCCTCTGGGCTTGTGTGCCAGTCCTGAGCGTGCCATCTCTCTGACAAATAGTGGGCCATAGAAAGCCTTTTTTTTTTTTTTTTTTTGGTTTTATAAATTCTCCCTGAAAAAAAAAAGTGAGATTAATATTGGCCTTTGGGCTTGTGTGCCAGTCCTAAGCGTGCCATCTCTCACTCTCAGATAGTGGGCCATAGAAAGCCTATTTATTATTTTTTTTATTGGGTTTATAAATTTTCCCTGAAAAAAAAAAAAAAAGTGGGAGATTAATATTGGCCTTTGGGCTTGTGTGCCAGTCCTAAGCGTGCCATCTCTCTCTCTCAGATAGTGGGCCATAGAAAGCCTATTTATTATTTTTTTTATTGGGTTTATAAATTTTCCCTGAAAAAAAAAAAAAAAGTGGGAGATTAATATTGGCCTTTGGGCTTGTGTGCCAGTCCTAAGCGTGCCATCTCTCTTTCTCAGATAGTGAGCCATAGAAAGCCTATTTATTTTTTTGGTTGATTTGGGTTCTAAATTCTACCTGAAAAAATCAATAAATCAATCAGTGGGAGATAAATATTGGCCTCTGGGCTTGTGTGCCACTCCTGACTCCTGTGTGCGTCATCTCTCACTCAGTGGGCCATAGAAAGCCTATTTTTTGTTTTATTTGTGCCATCTCTCTCTCTCAGATAGTGGGCCATAGAAAGCCTATTTATTATTTTTTTTATTGGGTTTATAAATTTTCCCTGAAAAAAAAAAAAAAAAAAGGGAGATTAATATTGGCCTTTGGGCTTGTGTGCCAGTCCTAAGCGTGCCATCTCTCTCTCTCAGATAGTGAGCCATAGAAAGCCTATTTATTTTTTTGGTTGATTTGGGTTCTAAATTCTACCTAAAAAAATCAATAAATCAATCAGTGGGAGATAAATATTGGCCTCTGGGCTTGTGTGCCAGTCCTAAGCGTGCCATCTCTCTCACAAATAGTGGGCCATAGAAAGCCTATTTTTTTTTTTTTGGTTTTATAAATTCTCCCTGAAAAAAAAAAGGGAGATTAATATTGGCCTTTGGGCTTGTGTGCCAGTCCTAAGCGTGCCATCTCTCTCTCTCAGATAGTGGGCCATAGAAAGCCTATTTATTATTTTTTTTATTGGGTTAATAAATTTTCCCTGAAAAAAAAAAAAAAAGTGGGAGATTAATATTGGCCATTGGGCTTGTGTGCCAGTCCTAAGCGTGCCATCTCTCTCTCTCAGATAGTGGGCCATAGAAAGCCTATCTATTATTTTTTTTATTGGGTTTATAAATTTTCCCTGAAAAAAAAAAAAAAGGGAGATTAATATTGGCCTTTGGGCTTGTGTGCCAGTCCTAAGCGTGCCATCTCTCTCTCTCAGATAGTGAGCCATAGAAAGCCTATTTATTTTTTTGGTTGATTTGTAACATAGTAACATAGTAACATAGTTAGTAAGGCCGAAAAAAGACATTTGTCCATCCAGTTCAGCCTATATTCCATCATAATAAATCCCCAGATCTACGTCCTTCTACAGAACCTAATAATTGTATGATACAATATTGTTCTGCTCCAGGAAGACATCCAGGCCTCTCTTGAACCCCTCGACTGAGTTCGCCATCACCACCTCCTCAGGCAAGCAATTCCAGATTCTCACTGCCCTAACAGTAAAGAAAACTCTTCTATGTTGGTGGAAAAACCTTCTCTCCTCCAGACGCAAAGAATGCCCCCTTGTGCCCGTCACCTTCCTTGGTATAAACAGATCCTCAGCGAGATATTTGTATTGTCCCCTTATATACTTATACATGGTTATTAGATCGCCCCTCAGTCGTCTTTTTTCTAGACTAAATAATCCTAATTTCGCTAATCTATCTGGGTATTGTAGTTCTCCCATCCCCTTTATTAATTTTGTTGCCCTCCTTTGTACTCTCTCTAGTTCCATTATATCCTTCCTGAGCACCGGTGCCCAAAACTGGACACAGTACTCCATGTGCGGTCTAACTAGGGATTTGTACAGAGGCAGTATAATGCTCTCATCATGTGTATCCAGACCTCTTTTAATGCACCCCATGATCCTGTTTGCCTTGGCAGCTGCTGCCTGGCACTGGCTGCTCCAGGTAAGTTTATCATTAACTAGGATCCCCAAGTCCTTCTCCCTGTCAGATTTACCCAGTGGTTTCCCGTTCAGTGTGTAATGGTGATATTGATTCCTTCTTCCCATGTGTATAACCTTACATTTATCATTGTTAAACCTCATCTGCCACCTTTCAGCCCAAGTTTCCAACTTATCCAGATCCATCTGTAGCAGAATACTATCTTCTCTTGTATTAACTGCTTTACATAGTTTTGTATCATCTGCAAATATCGATATTTTACTGTGTAAACCTTCTACCAGATCATTAATGAATATGTTGAAGAGAACAGGTCCCAATATTGACCCCTGCGGTACCCCACTGGTCACAGCGACCCAGTTAGAGACTATACCATTTATAACCACCCTCTGCTTTCTATCACTAAGCCAGTTACTAACCCATTTACACACATTTTCCCCCAGACCAAGCATTCTCATTTTGTGTACCAACCTCTTGTGCGGCACGGTATCAAACGCTTTGGAAAAATCGAGATATACCACGTCCAATCACTCACCGTGGTCCAGTCTATAGCTTACCTCTTCATAAAAACTGATTAGATTGGTTTGACAGGAGCGATTTCTCATAAACCCATGCTGATATGGAGTTAAACAGTTATTCTCATTGAGATAATCCAGAATAACATCCCTCAGAAACCCTTCAAATATTTTACCAACAATAGAGGTTAGACTTACTGGCCTATAATTTCCAGGTTCACTTTTAGAGCCCTTTTTGAATATTGGCACCACATTTGCTATGCGCCAGTCCTGCGGAACAGACCCTGTCGCTATAGAGTCACTAAAAATAAGAAATAATGGTTTATCTATTACATTACTTAGTTCTCTTAGTACTCGTGGGTGTATGCCATCCGGACCCGGAGATTTATATATTTTAATCTTATTTAGCCGGTTTCGCACCTCTTCTTGGGTTAGATTGGTGACCCTTAATATAGGGTTTTCATTGTTTCTTGGGATTTCACCTAGCATTTCATTTTCCACCGTGAATACCGTGTAGAAGAAGGTGTTTAATATGTTAGCTTTTTCCTCGTCATCTACAACCATTCTTTCCTCACTATTTTTTAAGGGGCCTACATTTTCAGTTTTTATTCTTTTACTATTGATATAGTTGAAGAACAGTTTGGGATTAGTTTTACTCTCCTTAGCAATGTGCTTCTCTGTTTCCTTTTTGGCAGCTTTAATTAGTTTTTTAGATAAAGTATTTTTCTCCCTATAGTTTTTTAGAGCTTCAATGGTGCCATCCTGCTTTAGTAGTGCAAATGCTTTCTTTTTACTGTTAATTGCCTGTCTTACTTCTTTGTTTAGCCACATTGGGTTTTTCCTATTTCTAGTCCTTTTATTCCCACAAGGTATAAACCGGTTTCTAAATTCTACCTAAAAAAAATCAATAAATCAATCAGTGGGAGATAAATATTGGCCTCTGGGCTTGTGTGCCAGTCCTAAGCGTGCCATCTCTCTCACAAATAGTGGGCCATAGAAAGCCTATTTTTTTTTTTTTTGGTTTTATAAATTCTCCCTGAAAAAAAAAGGGAGATTAATATTGGCCTTTGGGCTTGTGTGCCAGTCCGAAGCGTGCCATCTCTCTCTCTCAGATAGTGGGCCATAGAAAGCCTATTTATTATTTTTTTTATTGGGTTTATAAATTTTCCCTGAAAAAAAAAAAAAATAAATTGGGAGATTAATATTGGCCTCTGGGCTTGTGTGCCAGTCCTGAGCGTGCCATCTCTCTCACAAATAGTGGGCCATAGAAAGCCTTTTTTTTTTTTTTTTTGGTTTTATAAATTCTCCCTGAAAAAAAAAAGTGAGATTAATATTGGCCTTTGGGCTTGTGTGCCAGTCCTAAGCGTGCCATCTCTCTCTCTCAGATAGTGGGCCATAGAAAGCCTATTTATTATTTTTTTTATTGGGTTTATAAATTTTCCCTGAAAAAAAAAAAAAAAGTGGGAGATTAATATTGGCCTTTGGGCTTGTGTGCCAGTCCTAAGCGTGCCATCTCTCTCTCTCAGATAGTGGGCCATAGAAAGCCTATTTATTATTTTTTTTATTGGGTTTATAAATTTTCCCTGAAAAAAAAAAAAAAAAAAGGGAGATTAATATTGGCCTTTGGGCTTGTGTGCCAGTCCTAAGCGTGCCATCTCTCTCTCTCAGATAGTGAGCCATAGAAAGCCTATTTATTTTTTTGGTTGATTTGGGTTCTAAATTCTACCTGAAAAAATCAATAAATCAATCAGTGGGAGATAAATATTGGCCTCTGGGCTTGTGTGCCACTCCTGACTCCTGTGTGCGTCATCTCTTACTCAGTGGGCCATAGAAAGCCTATTTTTTGTTTTATTTGTTTTCTAAATTCTCCCTGAAAAAATCATTTTATTTTATTTGGTTTCTAAATTCTTCCTGAAAAAATCATTTTATTCTATTGTTTTTTTTTTTCTAACGTCTCCCTGAAAAAAAAAAAATATCAGTGGGAGATTAATATTGCCCTTTCTGCTTGTGTGCGAGTCTTGACTCCTGGGTGTGCCATATCTCTCTCTCTCTCTCTCTCCAATTGTGGGCCATATAAAGCCTATTATTTTGTTTTGCTTGATTTGGGTTCCAAAATCTACCTGAAAAAATCACTACATCAATCATTGGGAGAAAAATATTGGCCTCTGGGCTTGTGTGCCACTCCTGACTCCTGTGTGCGTCATCTCTCACTCAGTGGGCCATAGAAAGCCTATTTTTTGTTTTGCTTTATTTAGGTTCTAAATCCTACCTGAAAAAATCAATAAATCAATCAGTGGGAGATTAATATTGGCCTTTGGGCTTGTGTGCCAGTCCTAAGCGTGCCATCTCTCTCACAAGTAGTGGGCCATAGAAAGCCTATTTTTTTTTTTTTTGGTTTTATAAATTCTCCCTAAAAAAAAAGGGAGATTAATATTGGCCTTTGGGCTTGTGTGCCAGTCCTGAGCGTGCCATCTCTCTCACAAATAGTGGGCCATAGAAAGCCTTTTTGTTTTGTTTTTTTTGGTTTTATAAATTCTCCCTGAAAAAAAAAGCCAGTCCTAAGCGTGCCATCTCTCTCTCTCAGATAGTGGGCCATAGAAAGCCTATTTATTATTTTTTTTATTGGGATTATAAATTTTCCCTGAAAAAAAAAAAATTGGGAGATTAATATTGGCCTCTGGGCTTGTGTGCCAGTCCTGAGCGTGCCATCTCTCTCACAAATAGTGGGCCATAGAAAGCCTATTTTTTTTTTTTGTAAATTCTCCCTGAAAAAAAAAAGGGAGATTAATATTGGCCTTTGGGCTTGTGTGCCAGTCCTAAGCGTGCCATCTCTCTCTCTCAGATAGTGGGCCATAGAAAGCCTATTTATTATTTTTTTTATTGGGTTTATAAATTTTCCCTGAAAAAAAAAAAAAGTGGGAGATTAATATTGGCCTTTGGGCTTGTGTGCCAGTCCTAAGCGTGCCATCTCTCTCTCTCAGATAGTGGGCCATAGAAAGCCTATTTATTATTTTTTTTATTGGGTTTATAAATTTTCCCTGAAAAAAAAAAAAAGGGAGATTAATATTGGCCTTTGGGCTTGTGTGCCAGTCCTAAGCGTGCCATCTCTCTCTCAGATAGTGAGCCATAGAAAGCCTATTTATTTTTTTGGTTGATTTGGGTTCTAAATTCTACCTGAAAAAATCAATAAATCAATCAGTGGGAGATAAATATTGGCCTCTGGGCTTGTGTGCCACTCCTGACTCCTGTGTGCGTCATCTCTCACTCAGTGGGCCATAGAAAGCCTATTTTTTGTTTTATTTGTTTTCTAAATTCTCCCTGAAAAAATCATTTTATTTTATTTGGTTTCTAAATTCTTCCTGAAAAAATCATTTTTTTTTATAATTTTTTTTTTATAAAGTCTCCCTGAAAAAAAAAAAAAATCAGTCGGAGATTAATATTGCCCTTTCTGCTTGTGTGCCAGTCTTGACTCCTGGGTGTGCCATCTCTCTCTCTCTCTCCAATTGTGGGCCATAGAAAGCCTATTATTTTTGTAGCTTGATTTGGGTTCCAAAATCAACCTGAAAAAATCACTACATCAATCATTGTGAGAAAAATATTGGCCTCTGGGCTTCTGTGCCACTCCTGACTCCTGTGCGCGTCATCTCTCACTCAGTGGGCCATAGAAAGCCTATATTTTGTTTTATTTGTTTTCTAAATTCTCCCTGAAGAAATCATTTTATTTTATTTGGTTTCTAAATTCTTCCTGAAAAAATCATTTTATTTTATTTTGTTTCTAAAGTCTCCCTGAAAAAAAAAAAAATGAATAAAAAAAACAGTGGGAGATTAATATTTACATTTGTGCTTCAGTGACAGTCCTGCGTGTGTGGCATCTCTCTCATTTGGTGCCACCAAAAACAGAGTGTGTAACATTGTGCCTGATTTTCGTTGTGGTCTCACCCACCTGTAAAGGGGTAGCTAAATCATACTGAAGTTATAGCTCACCGTGTAAGTTGTGTGACAGCAACAAATACCGTTAGTTTGGTTACGTTTTTAAAACAATGAGGAAGTCTGGTGGAAGAGGTCGTGGCCGGGGGCGTTCATTGTCAGCTGGTAATGAGGGTAGTGGTAGTGGTGGAGCATCAGGTGGTCGTGGGAAAAAAAATATTGCACCTAAGTCTGGAGCTGTGGAGCCAGGTTCGTCGTCTGGCTACACAGGGCCTCGAACGCTCCCTTTTCTGGGAGTAGAAAAACCGCTTTTAAAGCCGGAGCAGCAAGAGCAAGTTTTGGCTTATCTTGCTGACTCAGCCTCTAGCTCTTTTGCCTCCTCTCGTGAAACTGGTAAATGTCAAAGCAGTGCGTCGTTAGTGGATGTTCAGGGACAAGTCGCTTCCTTGTCCTCTTCAGCAAAAACAACAACAGAGAAGAATGCAGCAGGCGACACAACGGGTTACTCCATGGAGCTCTTTACACATACCGTCCCTGGCTTAGAAAGTGAAGCAGTTAACAGTCCATGCCCATTACAAGTTGAATCTGACATGGAGTGCACTGATGCACAGCCACAGCCAGACTACTATGCTGGTCCTTTGACTCAGACCACAACATTGCCCTTGCAGGGTAATGATCAAGAATCAGACCCTGATGAGACTATGTTGCCCCATCACGAACGCTATACCACCGACCGACACGGTGACACAGACGAAGTTGCACACGAGCTACAAGAAGAGGTAATAGATGACCCAGTTCTTGACCCCGATTGGCAGCGATTGGGGGAACAGGGTGCAGGCGGCAGCAGTTCTGAAGCGGAGGAGGAGGTGCCGCAGCAGGCATCAACATAGCAACAGGTTCCATCTGCCGGGCCCGTATCTTGCCCAAAACGCGTGGCAAAGCCAAAACCTGTTGGAGGACAGCGTGGCCATCCGGTTAAAGCTCAGTCTGCAATGCCTGAAAAGGTATCCGATGCTAGAAAGAGTGCAGTCTGGCATTTTTTTAAACAACATCCAATTGATCAGCGCAAAGTCATCTGTCAAAAATGTTCAACTACCTTAAGCAGAGGGCAGAATCTGAAAAGTCTCAATACAAGTTGCATGCATAGACATTTAACCACCATGCATTTGCAAGCTTGGACTAGCTACCAAACGTCCCTTAAGGTTGTAGCACCCTCGGCCAATGAAGCTAGTCATCAACGCAACATCCCTTCCGGCAGTGTAGGGCCACCATTTTCCGCACCACCTGCAGTATCTGTGCAGGTTTCTTTGCCAGGCCAAAGCAGTCAGGGTCAGGGAATCACCAGTTTCGTAGTAGGAAACACTGCATCTAGGGCACCGGCGGCAACAATACCATCTCCCACCGTCTCTCAGTCTGCCATGTCCACCGGCACCCCCGCTAGTTCCACGATCTCCAGCTCTCCAGTCCAGCTCACCCTACATGAGACTATGGTTAGAAAAAGGAAGTACTTAGCCTCGCATCCGCGTACACAGGGTTTGAACGCCCACATAGCTAGACTAATCTCGTTAGAGATGATGCCCTACCGGTTAGTTGAAAGCGAAGCTTTCAAAGCCCTGATGGACTACGCTGTACCACGCTACGAGCTACCCAGTCGACACTTTTTTTCCAGAAAAGCCATCCCAGCCCTCCACCAGCATGTTAAAGAGCGCATCGTCCATGCACTCAGGCAATCTGTGAGCACAAAGGTGCACCTGACAACAGATGCATGGACCAGTAGGCATGGCCAGGGACGATACGTGTCCATCACAGCACACTGGGTGAATGTTGTGGATGCAGGGTCCACAGGGGACAGCAATTTTGGGACAGTTCTGCCTAGCCCACGGTCTAGGAAACAGTTGGCTGTAGCCGTTCGCACCCCCTCCTCCTCCTCCTCGTCCTCCTGCAGAAGCGAGAGCTCGTCCACAGACCGCAGTCGCACAACCACTCCATCCGCAGCTGCCACTGTTGCACACCAGGTCTCCCATTATGGGGCAGCTACTGGCAAACGTCAGCAGGCTGTATTGGCTATGAAGTGTTTGGGCGACAACAGACACACCGCGGAAGTTCTGTCCGAGTTCTTGCAGAAAGAAACACAGTCGTGGCTGGGCACTGTAGATCTTGAGGCAGGCAAGGTAGTGAGTGATAACGGAAGGAATTTCATGGCTGCCATCTCCCTTTCCCAACTGAAACACATTCCTTGCCTGGCTCACACCTTAAACCTGGTGGTGCAGTGCTTCCTGAAAAGTTATCCGGGGTTATCAGACCTGCTCCTCAAAGTGCGTGGACTTTGCTCACATATCCGCCGTTCGCCCGTACACTCCAGCCGTATGCAGACCTATCAGCGTTCTTTGAACCTTCCCCAGCATCACCTAATCATAGACGTTGCAACAAGGTGGAACTCAACACTGCACATGCTTCAGAGACTGTGCGAACAGAGGCAGGCTGTTATGTTTTTGTGGGAGGATACACATACACGGGCAGGCAGTAGGATGGCAGACATGGAGTTGTCAGGTGTGCAATGGTCGAAGATTCAAGACATGTGTCAAGTCCTTCAGTGTTTTGAGGAATGCACACGGCTGGTTAGTGCAGACAATGCCATAATAAGCATGAGCATCCCCCTAGTGCGTCTGCTGATGCAAAGTTTGACGCACATAAAGGATCAGGCGTCTGCAGCTGAGGAAGAGGAAAGCCTTGATGACAGTCAGCCATTGTCTGGCCAGGGCAGTGTACAGGACGAGGTAGTGGGCGAAGAGGAGGAGGAGGACGAGGAGGATGATGGGGATGATTATATTTTTAATGAGGAAGCTTTTCCGGGGCCACTGGAAATTGTTGGCGCGGCAAGGCCGGGTTCTGGTTTTTTGAGGGACACAAGTGACGTGGATTTGCCTGAAACTGCCCCTCAACCAAGCACAACCGCAGATTTGAGAACTGGAACTTTGGCCCACATGGCGGATTATGCCTTACGTATCCTCAAAAGGGACACACGCATTACTAAAATGGTGAACGATGACGATTACTGGTTGGCCTGCCTCCTTGATCCTTGCTATAAAGGCAAATTGCAAAATATAATGCCACATGAGAACTTGGAACTAATATTAGCAACCAAACAATCAACTCTTGTTGACCGTTTGCTTCTGGCATTCCCTGCACACAGCGCCCGTGATCGTTCTCACACGAGCTGCAGGGGCCAGCAGACCAGAGGTGTTAGAGGGGCAGAAATCAGAAGTGGCGTTGGCCAGAGGGGTTTTCTGACCAGGCTGTGGAGTGATTTTGCTATGACCGCAGACAGGACAGGTACTGCAGCATCAATTCAAAGTGACAGGAGACAACATTTGTCCAGTATGGTTACAAACTATTTTTCATCCCTTATCGACGTTCTCCCTCAACCGTCATTCCCATTTGATTACTGGGCATCCAAATTAGACACCTGGCCAGAATTGGCAGAATATGTATTGCAGGAGCTTGCTTGCCCGGCAGCTAGTGTCCTATCAGAAAGAGTATTCAGTGCTGCAGGTTCAATACTAACAAAAAAAAGGACTCGTCTGGCCACCCAAAATGTAGATGATCTAACCTTCATTAAAATGTACCACAACTGGATTTCGAAATCTTTTGCCCCACCTTGCCCGGCTGACACCTAGCTTTCCTATGAAAAGGTCTTGCCTGTGGACTATTATGAATGACTTTTCCAATATCGTAATTTGCTGCACCTAATTGTCCAGCATACGACATGTTTACACCTCCCTAAATGGCCAGACTCCCCACACGGGGCCGTGGTATCGCCACTTGGCGCCAGCACCCGTGAGAGTGCTGTTTTTTTTCTGAAGAGGTGGGTGTGCCCGCTTTTGGTCGACGGCACTGCCACTGGGTCCCACATAGTACAATAAAGTGTCTCTGGCGGTGGTGGTGCGCACCCAACGTCAGACACACCGTTGTAATATGAGGGGCCCTGGGCCTGTACCGCCGGCCACAAGACAGTTCCCCCCCCCACAGCTCAAACAGTGCTCTATCACTTGCAAAATTATCTCTCACAGCTCCACCAATGTTTAGTCTATGCGCTGACATCCTTCAATGCCTGGCACTGACAATACCATTGTATTGACATTTTTGTTATGTTAGGCCTTCGAAGCCTGTCTGCGGTCCCTCCTTCCACTAGGCCTCCACTGACCATTGTACTGCTGCCCGTGTACCCCTGGAACCAATTTTAAATTGCCAACAGCCCAATTTTGTTATGTTAGGCCTTTGAAGCCTGTCTGCAGTCCCTTCTTTCTACTACTACTACACTGACCAGACCACTGCTGCCCGTATACCCCTGGAACCAATGTTAAATTGCCTGCACCCCTATTTTTGTTATGTTAGGCCTTCGAAGCCTGTCTGCGGTCCCTCCTTCCACTAGGCCTCCACTGACCATTGTACTGCTGCCCGTGTACCCCTGGAACCAATTTTAAATTGCCAACAGCCCAATTTTGTTATGTTAGGCCTTCGAAGCCTGTCTGCAGTCCCTTCTTTCTACTACTACTACACTGACCAGACCACTGCTGCCCGTGTACCCCTGGAACCAATGTTAAATTGCCTGCACCCCTATTTTTGTTATGTTAGGCCTTCGAAGCCTGTCTGCGGTCCCTCCTTCCACTAGGCCTCCACTGACCATTGTACTGCTGCCCGTGTACCCCTGGAACCAATTGTAAATTGCCAACAGCCCTATTTTTTTATGTTAGGCCTTCGAAGCCTGTCTGCGGTCCCTCCTTCCACTTGGCCTCCACTGACCATTGTACTGCTGCCCGTGTACCCCTGGAACCAATGTAAAAGTGCCTACAGCCTGTCCAATTTGTTATGTTAGGCCTTCGAAGCCTGTCTGCGGTCCCTTCTTTCTACTACAACTACACTGACCAGACCACTGCCGCCCGTGTACCCCTGTAACCTATTTTAAAGTGCATACAGCCAATTTTTATTCTCTATTTTACAATTATAAAGCCCAGATGGACTACGCTGTACCACGGTAAGAGCTACCCAGTCGTCACTTCTTTTGCGAGAAAAGCCATCCCAGCACTACAGCATCATGTAAAAATCTGCATTGTCCATGCTCTCTGGCTATCTAATAGTAGAAAGGTGCACCTGACAACAGATGCATGGACCAGTAGGCATGTCCACGAAAGGTTAGATGTCAATTACGGCGCACTGGGTTAATGTTGTGGATGCATGGTCCACAGGGGACAGCCTACAAAGTCTGTCTGCAGTCCCAAATAAAAATTGTCCTCCGCTTACCACACCAATGCTGCCTGTGTACCCCTGGAACATTTCATAAACTCCATTGACCAAAATTTGGGGTTTACAGCCTACTACCAGTGTCTGCCGCTCCAAGGTGTTCCCCGGGTTGCCTTTTCTGAGCTTTGATCTTCAGGCTCTTCTTAAGTAGTTGTTGAAAACAACACTGCATTCGGCCTACAAATTGGGTATGGGGTGTAGAGAGATGGTGTGTTCCACTCCAAGGTGTTCCCCAGGTTTCCTCGCCATTGCTGCGATCTTAATGCTCTCGTTTAGTAGTTGTTGGAAACTACAGTGCATTAGGCCTACAAATTGGCTATGGGGTGTAGAGAGATGGTGTGTTCCACTCCAAGGTGTTCCCCAGGTTTCCTCTCCATTGCTTCGATCTTCCTGCTCTCGTTTAGTAGTTGTTGGAAACTACACTGCATTAGGCCTACAAATTGGGTATGGGGTGTAGAGAGACGGTGTGTTACACTCCAAGGTGTTCCCCAGGTTTCCTCTCCATTGCTTCGATCTTCCTGCTCTCGTTTAGTAGTTGTTGGAAACTACAGTGCATTAGGCCTACAAATTGGGTATGGGGTGTAGAGAGATGGTGTGTTCCACTCCAAGGTGTTCCCCAGGTTTCCTCGCCATTGCTGCAATCTTAATGCTCTCGTTTAGTAGTTGTTGGAAACTACAGTGCATTAGGCCTACAAATTGGGTATGGGGTGTAGAGAGATGGTGTGTTCCACTCCAAGGTGTTCCCCAGGTTTCCTTGCCATTGCTGCAATCTTAATGCTCTCGTTTAGTAGTTGTTGGAAACTACACTGCATTAGGCCTACAAATTGGGTATGGGGTGTAGAGACGGTGTGTTCCACTCCAAGGTGTTCCCCAGGTTTCCTCGCCATTGCTTCGATCTTAATGCTCTCGTTTAGTAGTTGTTGGAAACTACGCTGCATTAGGCCTACAAATTGGGTATGGGGTGTAGAGAGATGGTGTGTTACACTCCAAGGTGTTCCCCAGGTTTCATCCACATTGCTTCGGTCTTCCGACTCTCGTTTAGTAGTTGTTGGAAACTACAGTGCATTAGGCCTACAAATTGGGTATGGGGTGTAGAGAGATGGTGTGTTCCACTCCAAGGTGTTCCCCAGGTTTCCTCGCCATTGCTGCGATCTTAATGCTCTCGTTTAGTAGTTGTTGGAAACTACAGTGCATTAGGCCTACAAATTGGGTATGGGGTGTAGAGAGATGGTGTGTTCCACTCCAAGGTGTTCCCCAGGTTTCCTCGCCATTGCTTCGATCTTCCTGCTCTCGTTTAGTAGTTGTTGGAAACTACACTGCATTAGGCCTACAAATTGGGTATGGGGTGTAGAGAGATGGTGTGTTACACTACAAGGTGTTCTCCAGGTTGCCTTTCCTGAGCTTCTATGTTCAGGCTCTCATTAAATTGTGGTTAAATGGAACAACTGCATTTGGCATACTAGTTGGGTTGGGGCCTACTATCGGTGTCTGCCACTCCTTGCTGTTCTCCTGGTTTCCTATCCTGAAATTCCATTTTCAGGCTCTCGTTAAGTAGTTGTTAATGTTAGACTGCATTTGGCCTACTAGTTGGGTTGGGGCCTACTATCGGTGTCTGCCACTCCTTGCTGTTCTCCTCCACTGAACAAAGCTGTGCCGCCTGTTTACTACGGTTGCCAATTTTGAACTGCATTTCGACTACTTACTGATTTGGGCCTACTCTCTGTGTCAGCCTCTCATTCCAGTTGTCCTCCACTGCAATGCCCCCTGGTTAGTCCTGTGTTACCAATTTTGAACTGCATTTAGCCCACTATATTCTTTGGGCCTATATCTGTGTTTCCTCCTCATCCTGCCCATTGCCCAGCCAGTGATAGATGAGTCTGCTGGTACATTGACCCATAACGCTAAATTCCCCGTGCACGCTACACAGCAAGATTGTGACCCTGCTGAAAGTCAGGTTCCTCTTCCCGCATACCATACCACCTTACACGGGGACAAAGAGGAAGGTGCAGATGAAAGTGCAGGCTCCTTCATCAGGTGGGGGGAGGAATACTAGTTGGCGACGTCACTGGCACAGGGCCCCTCATAGTATGCAAAAGTGTTGCTGCCGGTGGGAGGCACCCCCGCCGTGCAAACACACCGCTGTACTTTGAGGGGCCCTGTGCCAGTGCCAGTGCCAACGAGTGGGCCCCCCCTGCTTGCTCAGGATCACAGCACTTGCAAAGTTGAAATACTTTCCTCTCCCTGCTCCACTGCCGTGACGCGTTCCAGATTTCCTGGGCCCACTAATTACTTGAACCAGCCCTACCCCCCACAACTTTAGCCAAATGACCCCCAATTTCAAATGCCTTCCAATTATTATAAGCTAAATTACGATTGACAAGCTTCAGTAAAAAGAATGGATGTTTTTGCCATTAAAATGGGCAGTGTAGGTGTTTTCCTGGCCTCCACTCACTGCCAACTATGCTCCCCCATTGACTTGCATTGGGTTTCGTGTTTCGGGCGATACCCGACTTTTCGCGATAATCGGCCGATTCCACTTGACTCGATTTCTAAGATAGTCGGGTTTCGCGAAACACGACTCGACTCTAAAAAGGTCAAGGTCGCTCAACCCTACCGACAAGCCATTATGATTATCCAGGTCATTACGAGTTCACAGACACCAAACATGTCTAGGTTTTTTTTTATTTAAGTGGTGAAAAAAAAATCCAAAGTTTGTTAAAAAAAAAAAAAAAAAAAAAAGCCATTTTCCGATACCTGTAGCGTCTTCATTTTTCATGATCTGTAGCTGGGCTTATTTTTAGTGTGCCAAACTGATATTTGTAATGATACCATTTTAGAGTGGATATGATCTTTTGTTCGCCTGTTATTCCATTTTATTGTAATGTTGTACAACAAAAAAAACGTAATTCTAATGTTTTGATTTTTTTTCTCTCTACGCCATTTACTGATCGGAATAATTCTTTTTATATATTGATAAATCAGGCAATTCTGAACTCGGCAATGCCAAATGTATATTTGATTTTTTTTTATTGTTTCATTTTGAATGGGGCGAAATGGGGGTGATTTGAAATTGTATGTATTTTTTATTTTTTTAATATTTTGAAAACATTTTTTTTTTACTTTTCACTTGCTTCAATAGTCCCCATGGGAGACTAGAAGCTGCAGTCATGCAATCGTTTGTGCTGCAGCCCAGCTCTATGTAGCAGAAATGCTCACTTGCCACGAGCACTAACCGCAGGGCGGTGCTAATATCTATCTGGCTATAACAATCATAGGGGTCTCCTGCAGACCCCTGGTTGTCATGCCAACCCATCGGCGACCCATGGTCATGTGACACGGGTGCCAATGCAAGGAGGTAATGATGTGGTTTTTGCTCGTGCATGTTAAATGGCGCTGTCAAAGTTTGACATCGACATTTAACAGGTTAACAGATGCGGGTGGATCGCAATTGCATCCGTGGCTGTTAGGGGAACATATCAGCCGATCAGATCAGCTGTCATATGCCAGAAAAGGTGCGCACTCATCGCCGAAGCCCATCACCAAAGAGGGGGAAGCATCCAATGTCGGATATATCCATCATTGGACGTTAAGGGATTAAATTAGACTCCTTGCATTTTGTGTGCATTTTCCAATATGTGTTTTTGATGCTGCATTTTTTGTGTGGTGCTGTAAATAAAGCTGCTTTGTTTTTGATACATCCCGTTTTTTTGTTTTGATGATTTGATGAAACATTATTACTGCGCTTGAGTGAAGATTACCATTTTTTTGGACCATAAGAAGCACTTTTTTCCCCTAATAATTGGGAGGAAATGGGGGTGCGTCTTATGGTCGGAATATACTTACAAATACTATGGCGGAAATCCCGATCGACGCTGCAGGGTGATGCAGCCTCCCTTCCCAGGCTGGTGTGGCTGTGGGGTGGGGCGGTGGTTGTGGTGATGCTCTGTTCGGCGGCATGGCTCAGCCGGCATTTTGGAAAATGCCATCAGAGCCCCGACACCCCACAGGGCACCACCATCACTGCAGCCGCCCACAGAGGAACACCACCACCTCCACTGCCCCGCAGAGGAGCACCACAGAGCACCACCACCGCTGCCGCCCCACAGAGGAGCACCACAGAGCAGCACCACAGAGCATCATCACCGTACCACAGAGCACCACCACTGCACCAGCCTTGGATCGGATTTTCCAGAGGACACCGCAACAGCCTGGACCACCGAACAACTCCTGTGACCAGTCCACCACCTGTGCCAATCCCCGCTGGAGTGCATTGCAGTCACAGGCATAGCTATGATTGCAATGCAGAATAAAAGTAAGTTTGGTCTTATTTTTGGAGCTAACAACAGGATGGTAGTGGTGCAGTTTGCTCTCTCCAGGCCTGGTCTTACAAGTGGCCCATGGTCACAGATTCCTTTTAAAAACCCTGCAGTAAAGGTTTGGATATGTCAGTGTGTGTTTGCAAACTGCAGAGCAGGTGGCTCTGCAACAGTTGGCTTGTGTAAGGTAACACAGAGCCAAGGGAAGCGAACGCCCGGTGCCCCTCAGCGTTAAATGGTGGTGCAGTCGCCCATGGCAACAGGACTCAGATACGGACTGGTTTGATGCCCTGGCTGCAATCCGGAGTATACTGTTTTGCCTTTAAGTTGTGAGTTTTTGAACAATGAAGACATTTGCGTTGAACTTTACTGGTTTACTGCCTCATTACCGTACGGTGTGAACACTGACGCACTATATCATGTAGCATAGAGAACTTTCACAATACACACTCCAGGCAGCAATGATATTCTTTCCAGTGTCATATTTATTTAATAATCTGTATTTTCCATTTAAAATATACACAATGCAAATATTTTGTATCCAAGAAATAATTTAAGCAAGTGTTTTTTTTTTTTTACATTTTATAATTTAATGCATAAAATATGTAAACCTTAACAGTTAAAAATATCAATTAAATGTTACATGTAGTTTTACATCAATACGAACAATGCATTGCATACAATTTATTCAAACGAATATGTGTAAATGTACAAGGTATACGGAAGAAGTTATACAATACTGTATCACTTTGTGCAACCACTTGCACATTTACAAACTTTGGGTCTTTTCTAGCACTTGAAAGGTATGTTGAAAAGTATCTTGTAGCCTGGTAAGAAGAATGTTAATGTTGTAGTTAAAATACTAAAATATGTGATGGTTAAGTGATACTACATAAAATATTGAATCTTTAATCAGATGGAATTTCAATCAGGATTTTTCATTTTTCTATGCTTTGTTAACAAGATATGAATGCTGGTTAATATAAAAAAAAGCGCTGCTACATTCTCTGTGATAGAAACACCCAAAAAAGACTAGGTTGTCTAATTCAATTGGGTGGGAGGTCGTACAAGCACAGAATCTCTATGCCCCAAACCTATTAGACAAGGAAACCAATATTGCTGCTTGTAGAAGTCCCCATCACCAAATAACCTATCAAGAGCACGTATTGTCTTAAAGGGAATCAGTCAGTAGGATCAACCCTCCAAAGCCATCTATATGGGCATGTAGGTCGTAGGAATCTGAATAAAATGATACTTTGATGTCTGTGACCCGATGTCTTATTCCAGAGGAATTAATGTTTTTCCCATTTGCAAATTAACTGTTAAGATTTATGGGCTGGACATGAGAATCTGCCTCCAGAGATTATTGAAAATGAAAGGGACTGTTACCAGTGCGAGACATGTAATGACCGACAGTCTGCTCTTCTGGTCTACAGATCTCACTCTGGGTTGATCCTACTGACAGATGTCCTTTAACAATAAAAACAAAAGGACAGGGTGTAGTGATTCAATATTTCCGATTCTTCTCTCTATTGATATTGGTGTCTGGAGACCATCATAAATATTAGGTGGTCTGCTGGTCCACCTGAAATCCATGGGTTTTGCCTACTTCAGAGTTTATGGGGGCCTCTGGGCTGCTTTCACAGGCTCGTAGAACATTACAGCAGCAATACCCTACTCTGGCTGTTTCTGCAGTTGTGTCCTCTAAGAAAATCTTTAAGTCTTTTTTACATGGACAGTTGGCAGCATTGAATACTAAAACTCCCGTCTAGCAGGTAACTGCAGTAGAAGTGTATAGCTGGTGATTTTTTTTTTCTCTTGCTGATTTGGTTAGGAGAACCTGGAAGTTAGCCCTGAAAACAGCTAATCATAGAGCAAATACAGAGAGCTGGGGATGGGATAGCTAGTTATAGAAGCCAGACATCTTATAGAAGAACAGCACAAAGTGCTGACCCCCAGGAATGGAGGTAACCCAATCACACTGTACGTAACTCACCTCTAACCAGTAGATAAATACTAATCCATACACGTTCTGCAATCCTGGCTCAATAAATATCACTAGTTGGAGAGGTGTGACTATAATTATGTTACAATTATGCATTTTAATAGGCAATAAAGGGCCAATTATAAGGAATAATGATTAGTTATGACTCGGATAATATCATTTACAGTTAAAATGCCCAGGAGTTTACATACAAACAATGGGCTCAAATGTTAAAAGCAAGATTATTTGTGCTATTTCAAGGCATTTCAAATACATATTTTAATTAAAAAAATTATAATATTGAATTTAAATTAAATATGGGCTAAAAATTACATTTAACCGGAAAATATATAGTGACAAACTTATGCTGGGTTACTAGTGAGCAGCTTTTCATTGGGAAGGCATTATTGTATGTGTGATGGGCCGTCTAGTAGTAGTCTTAGTTAACTCATTGTCAAATAGGGCTGGATGATTGTATTATATCATGGACCGAAACTATATATTTAAAAGATCTATCACACACTTACTTGGCCATCTTTGATTTAAATTAGACAACTTGAGAAACAAAAAAAAAACCAAAACATTTTATACTCTTATTAGCTCTAGCAACCTGTTAGGCACTTTATGTATCACTTTTTAGTGTAGGGTTCGGCTGGCACTACTATTATGGCTCCTTTTACATCATTTAGACCATCATAAGATAAGAAGGAAATTTACCCTTTTACTGAGAGTTGATCATCATTTTGATGTAAGATCTCACGAATGTAGAATGTAATGAACCTTATACTATAAGAGGAGAATATTCACATACAAGAGCTGTAGATATGTGACATGCTGTTAACCCATGACAATAACTATGGTGGGTGAATATACTCTAAAAGCACTTGAGTTGGGTTCTTCTAGAGCTTAGTCAATCAACCTGTGATTTTCCAGATTTAAAAAAATTCCCCCCCAACACAATGCAGTGCTAAAGGGATCAGCCAAATGTTTTTTTAAAAAAAGGTTGAAAATAGAAAAATAAATTTTGCTAGTTTTTTCACCCCTTCAGAACTAGCACAAACCCTCTGGTTGTCCTCCGGAGCTGTTTAGAAGTGGTTAGCATGTGACTTCTGCAGCCAATCAGTTACCACACCAGTCATATGCACCATGTGATCACTGAGGGCCATGACTGGCTGCAGCTGTCACCTGACAAGTGGTAGAAATCAAAGCCCGAGAAGAATTCCAAAGGGTAAGTGCTTCACCTGCAAGTCGAGGAAGACACCAGTACATTTTTTTTTTCAAAATTTACAGAATTTATTTAGGAACGAAGTTAAAATGTTGGCTAACACCTAACGTCTGATTGTTCATGCAGTCATTCAAGCCAGTTTCTGGCAAAAGGGAGCAAACAATCTGTCCTCACAATCAGATGTAAAGTTACCAGGGGGGGCAATAAACTCAAAGTTTTCCTCTAAAATAACAAATCACGAAATAGTCAGTCAATAATACAATGCATCTGATGATATTTTTTGAAGATTGGAGGATGATTAGGGTTATTATCACGTAGAGTGTAATTTTTGGATTAAACTAAATGGCAAATTTTGGTTCATTGCCCCCACAATGGCAACATAGCAATAATTACTGGATGTCCAAAATCAATTTTTACTCTATAGACTAGACGAACTCAAAGATGAAACATATCTATTGTATCTATTGTGAACATTATTTGCATATTTTTCACATGTTTTTTTTATTTAAAAAAGGCTAAAAACGTAGAAAATTTAGTTGGAAAATGGGATGAAAATTTCTTGCAGTTGATATAGGGTAAAAATTCATATCTTTATACTTGTACATTGCATACAGCTATCATTAGTTTACCAACATTGATTAGTGGATACATTTCATTTCGTTGTTGATTTTCGTAAAAATTCCAAGTTTACGTTTTATATATTAAATCAGACACAGATGTGGCTGCTGCGATCTGACTGTGATCTGCATAGAAGTGACATTAAAAAATGAAAATAGCATAAACGGCATGGTGCATTGTGCTCTTACAGTAGTGACATCTCTAGTTTTTTGCATTATAATAATATGCAGGTTAGGCATAACCATTACATTAGGTCAGTAGAGCCAATGTAACAAAATAGTGCATAAAAAACAATTTTTTTTTTCTGATTGAGTTAAGAGATTTAAAATTCACACAGCTGCTTGCTTCCAGAAACAGCGCCACATTTGTTTACAGGATGTACTTGGTATTACAATTAAAAAATCAATTTGAGGTAAAGAGGAAGAGGAAACGGAAAGCAGCCATCTCTCTAACGGAACAAAATTCATTTACGACCGACAGCATACATACATGTTCATATCCAATTGCTGAGAGTGTATCTCACCTATCGGTTTTTATTTAAAAAAAACCAAAAACATACGCAGTATGGTGAAAGGATAAAAAATGTAATACCAAGGAACCAATCAGATCTGATTGAACAATCAACAATCATGGCTGATTGGAATGGCTATGATGGGTTATATAGAGCATATGGGTTATTCATGCACTATTTTATTAAATGAGCCAATTGATGAGCCGCCATTCACATGACAGCCATGCAAACTTCCTACTCTATAGAGAACATGTGTTATGTGTATCCACATATATTTATATTACATTTTTACAAAATGATGCTTGCATAATTATTTTAGGTAAGTGTTAGAGGGATTGCACAGCAAAGTCCATCGCACATAGAATCTGTACATAGACAAACAAATCAAAAATACTGCATATAAAAACAGCTGCATGCTATCCCGAAGCATAAAAATAACTATCTGTCCTGGAGTGGTATGCATATATGACAGTGCTTTCATATAAAATGAACACATCTGCTAGCTACATTCATATAATCGCATCAAAAAAGCAGAGAATATTAATAATCAAATATATACAGTCAAATGTCTGTAACCTGGCATCGGTGAGACCTGATAGGGGTTTTACGATAAGAATTTCTGATACCGGATTAAAACAGAGTAGTGTCTAAAATTGACTTCGAAGGGTAGAGAAGAGAACCGCAATGTGCAAAAAATATGTTCAGAATTAGGTTAGAGAATCCCTCCTCTTCCCATCAAAGATGTTATCATCTTAATATATTGCAGTCATCGTATTATTTAGCACTGTGTACTGCAGGTAACTGTACTAAGCCGGGTCTGGAACTGTTGAGGCTGTGTCCCATGTTGCCCAGGAGAAGGAATAGGGGACCAGACGGACCCAATGACCCGGGAAGGAGGGGCGTGTTAAAAGCAAAAGCACAAGCAATGGCGAGCAGTTTCCCACCGGCAGATACTGAGGCAGAAGGGGTGCATGCGCAGCGTGCTCCTGTAACCAGAGAACAGAATCGCATCGGGCTGCAGCTGAACTCCCACGGGCACGGCATTGGAACTGTGAGCAGAGACAGGTCCATGGGCCCAGTTAAGTTTAGAACTGCGCGTGTGCATAGAAGGGCTGTGTACGGACCAGGCACTGCAATCCCCCTTACTGACCTTCGCATCAGAGATTTCACCTGATACCGGGATTGTTGCAGCCTCTGTGAATTTGGCTGCATGAGTTCATGAACTAGGGGCCCAACGTGTGAGACCAGAGACCGCCCGTTGCCGCTGGACTGGGAGCTGAGGATCCCCATCTGAGGGCATTTAGTCGGCTGTCACCAAGGACTACAACCCTCAGCGGGACCTCTGCGGCTGATGAGACCCCGGACATGATAAGTTTGCTGAGTAAACTGTTGCTAACTTTTTCTTGCTTTTTGTGCCATTACCCTGTTTCCATCCCAGTTTAATTGTTTATCTCCCTGCAAGAAGTATTTTTATTGTTAATTAATTTGTTAACCCTTCCTCTGCCTTCCTTGCGTCACTGCGTCCCGCAACCTGCTTGCATACTTACAATTGCTCATTTTGCCTTTCTACTCAGATAATTCTTCTCGTTTCCATTAGATCTATGACATCATGTGATTACAAACTGACTAGCTGAGTCATTCTAAGTTCTGTGTGGAAGCAGGAGGTGAATTTTCCCTGCATGAGTCATGAGTCACTGCAGAAGTCCCTGGCAGAGCAGGAGGAACGGAACAGCTATGTCAGAAGCTGAGGAGGGTGATGATTGGTGCAAAGAGAAAAGACTTCTGATTTCTACATAGAGCAGAGAAAAGAGAAAAATTAGCTGGGTAGAAAGGCGAAATGAGCAATTGTAAGTACACAGTTTTATGCAATATAACAAGATGATAAAAACTTTGATGGGAATGCTTCCTTTAAATGTTTGAAGAAGTAAAAATTCATAGCCAAACATGGCAAAGAATAAAAAGGCATTTTCAGTTTCCAAATGTTATCCTTTTCTTTTGTCCTGGAAGAATTTTTTGGTGTGGCTTTTAATTTTTGAAAAAAATAATGTCACTCGAACCCATTCAAATATTTAGAGGTTCCCTTCCCAAACTGAATGGTATGGCATGGTATCAGTAGTTCCCCCCTCTGCTACCTTATGGGAACAAGAACTGCATAGTTTTATTTTTTTTACACAATAAATGTAATCAATATTTCCGACATTTTTGCTCTATTTGTAAAGCTGTGCAAGAAAATGTTAAAAGCTTTTAAAACCAAATTAGATTTTGATGTGCAACTCACATCAATATAAAGACCCATTTCTTCAAATCCAGTAGGGGTGATGTGACAGCCGGTAAGCCGCCAGGATGCTGCGGCTGCGTTAAGTGGATGCCCAGCACCCTATAAAAACTTTACGCCTTCGGCATTGCCCAAGTCATGCTTCTAGATTAAATTATGTCTTTGGAAGAATGTGCTGTAGGTTCAATTAATAGAACAAATGTTCCCTTCTCATGCAAGTCTTAAGGAGAACTTTCAGATGTCACCTGCAGTCCTCGGTGTTGGGATTTTGTTCAAATTCATCCATCTATAAAATGGTTCATTTCAGCCTTAATTTTTTTTTGCTGCAAATTGCATTGTATTAAAGGCCAGTTACACTGCTCAACATAGGCTGACCTCCTACATGACCGGCAGTAGTGGGAATTTAGGGCAATGACCTCTACAAGTCAAGAGCAGCCATGTGACATATTAGGAGACACAATGTGGAGGTGGCATTTCGTTCACATAAGCTCGCAGATATGGGCATATAAGAAACTCAGAAAATGTGGTACAAAGGTTTTGAATTAAAAATTTGACAGAGGTCACTCCACACTGGAAACCAGTTAGTTCCCATAACACTGTATCAATTAGAAATGTTTCTTTGAACTACTGCTCCAACAACATATGTATATTTCAATTTATATATAGCCGGTAGACACATATCATTATACATATATTGTCTTATATAATAGACATATATGTAAATCATAATATGCAGGTTTCATAGACGATACACCATTTTTTTTTTCATCTCGGCTGCTTATTTGTAAGTGCAGTGTTGGCTTCCTATATTGTCACTTAAGGCCATTCATGGTTATACTGTTTTCCGTTCTTTTTCCGTTCGCGTTGTAAATGCTCCAGTTCAGCCTCGTACATCATCTCCTGGACCAGATATTTTTCTCGCCTCATTCGGTCACACAGATCTTTTGGCATATCGGGGATGAGGTAAGCAATAAAAGATTTTATTCCAAACACAAGGTGCTGTGAAAAAAAAAGATTAATATTACAATGGTTTGAAATTATACAAAAACTCGAGAAAGTATTCACCCCCTTGGTATTTTTTGTGCTTTGCTACCTCGCAAACTGGAATTTTGTGTGTTTTTTTTCAGAGTTTGCATCAGTTCATGTAAAGAACATGCCTACAACTGTGAACAATTGGTTTATTTTCATTGTGAACCAAACAACAAATAGCACTAAATAACTGAAGACTTCAGTGAGCATAAAGGTACCTTCACACTGAGCGACTTTAGAATGATAACGATAGCGATCCGTGACGTTGCAGCGTCCTGGATAGCGATCTCGTTGTGTTTGACAGGCAGCAGCGATCAGGATCCTGCTGTGCCATCGCTGGTCGGAGCTAGAAGTCCAGCACCTTATTTCGTCCCTGGATCACCCGCTGACATCACTGAATCGGCGTGTGTGATGCTGATCCAGCAATGTCTTCACTTGTAACCAGGGTAAACATCGGGTTACTAAGCGCAGGGCCGCGCTTAGTAACCCGATATTTACCCTGGTTACCATTGTAAATGTAAAAAAAAAAAACACTACATACTTACATTCCGGCGTCTGTCGCGTCCCCCGGCGTCCGCTTCCCTGCACTCCTCCTGCATCCTGTGTCAGCGCTGGCTGGCCGGCCGTAAAGCAGAGCACAGCGGTGACGTCACCGCTCTGCTTTACGGCCGGTACTTACACAGGATGCAGGAGGAGTGCAGGGAAGCGGACACCGGGGATGTGACAGGCAGCGGAATGTGAGTATGTGGTTTTTTTTTACATTTACAATGGTAACCAGGGTAAACATTGGGTTACTAAGCGCGGCCCTGCGCTTAGTAACTCGATGTTTACCCTGGTTACCCAGGGACTTCGGCATCGTTGGTCGCTGTGTGACAGCTCTCCAGCGACCACACAGTGACGCTGCAGCGATCGGCATTGTTGTCTATATCGCTGCAGCATCGCTTAATGTGACGGTACCTTAACTGTTCACCTTAACACCTTGACTTGGGGGATTAAGGAATACAGGGCCTCAATGTAAATGCTAGCTGTTCAATGGGGATTCCTTCCAGTCTACGTAGGAGACCCGTTGTGTCTCTGATATATGAGGGTATAGTAATAATAAAGGGTTATAGCATTTTGTCTTAAAAGTCTCGCACTGTTGATTCCAGACACAATGGGTCTCCCTTTAATAAGTGTAAGGCATTTTATGCAATTTTGGTAAGGCATAAAAAGTAGCCATGAATGGATGCTGATGTGAGGATAAAGGTTAATTCCTCCTTGCTGATAAGATTGTCAATTTTGCCTGTTGGAGAATACATTTTAATGTATCCATAGATTCAGGTATCGGATTTCAGGAGACCAAGAAATAAGTAGAGTGTCACCTCATAAGGCAAGGCACATATTTTTTTGCTGGTGGGTATCCCCAATGACCATGTTGCCCCCTTTATCACAAGGTTTATTTGTGATTGATGAATCTCTCAAGAATACGCAGAGCCGCCATTTGTTCTTTCGAGAGATTGTCTATCCTATGAATTACTGGTGATCTTAATCTCATTAGCTACCAGGTTCAAAAATATATCTATGGCTGAAAGAATTCCTGTATGTGGGGGCATTTTAGAACTACATTTTTTAATGATGTAAAAGGACCTTGTGCTATAGAGGTAGTAAAAGGTTAATCAAGATTATCCAATAGTTGGACATCTGTTAGGAGTTCCTGTTTAATACTGAGATCGGCAAATGTTCTCTTTCTGCATAGAACTTATGCAACTTCAATTTTCTTACTTCAATTTTCTTACAAAGAGGTTAATATCCTTAATACTGTTAAAGACAGAAAAAATGTTGTTAGGCACAAATGACAGACCATTACTTAATATAGTTGAATGAAAAAAAATGGTCAGAGGAGCACTAGGAACTAAAGGACACAGGAGTATTAATTGACCATCAAAACGCATTGTGGAATCATCTAATACTCCTGTGTCCTTTAGTTCTTAGCTCTCCTCTGACCATTTTTTTCATTCAACCACTGCACCCATCCTCCATTGGAGGCACAAGGCTGGAGCTGCGGTGGACCTTTCATTCCATCCGACCTACCTGCTTCCTCTGCGCTCCCCAGAGTCCGCAATACACTTGACTGTTCTTTACTTAATATAGACATCTCTATGTCATCAATTGGTCTCTTGGATAGGTTGACTACATGTAGCTCTAATCCTTGTTGAATGGGTTGAGATTAAGTAAGGAATAGACCCAGTCTATTCCTTAAAAAAATCTCCACATACGGCAATCAGACTAATTCCCTGGATCAACGCCCTATCAAGGAATCTAGTGTATATACCCTGTAACATTATACTTTTCAAGAAAGGCATCCAGTCCCCTCTTAAATTTAAGTAATGGATCACTCATTACAACATCATATGGCAGAGAGTTCCATAGTCTCACTGCTCTTACAGTAAAGAATCTGCGTCTGTTATTATGCCGAAACCTTTTTTCCTCCAAACGTAGAGGATGCCTCCTTGTCCCTGTCTCAGGTCTATGATAAAAAAGATCATCAGAAAGGTCTTTGTACTGTTCCCTCATATATTCATACATTAACATAAGATCACCCCTTAGCCTTCGTTTTTCCAAACTAAATAGCCCCAAGTGTAATAACCTATCTTGGTATTGCAGACCCCCCAGTCCTCTAATAACCTTGGTCGCTCTCCTCTGCACCCGCTCTAGTTCAGCTATGTCTTACTAATACACCGGAAACCAGAACTGTGCACAGTATTCTAAGAAGAATAATTGAATAATTAGAACATATCCATGTAATGCAATATGTAAATTAGCTCCATGAATAACACACCTACCTCAAAAACTATGATAAAGGCGAGTCGCGCAGCCAAAACGTGCCAAAACTGCAGGGTGAATTCATAAGGAGCCGAACTCCAGGGAGGTGCTCGATAGTCTCGGTATCTGGGGACAGGCAAGAAGTTGTAATTGGAAATGTCTCATAAGGCTCAAAGGCAAATCACCTATTCACATCAATACTCGGGTCAAAAGTTTTGGCTGTGAATGGATTACCTACATTCTTAGGTTACAACATGCATTTCTTATTGGTAAATGATTGGGCTTTTATAATATATAGAATGAGGGGAAAATGGCAATGATAAGTTTTCCTAAATGGATTGTAGAAGTACATTTATTTGAAGATTTACTTTTACAGTCTGTGTTTGTATTAATTCATAGAAAAACTCATGATTCTTTACCTTTTGCTAAACAACTATTTTTTTTATCATCCCCACTTTTGTATCTTGCCTTTAATATAACTGTAAGACTATCTGTATTTAAAGTGAAACTTGTTCTTAATTTCATAAATCAATAACGCACATGGAAATAAGAAACTTTATTACATTTTATCATAGAAATCTGCTTCTTTCGCTGCCAGGATTGATTATTCATTTTCAAAATTCTCAATTTACCTATAAAATTTGTATTCCGTGAGGGCAGAATGTTACATGACTGAGAGAGGAGATGGCCGTTACTACTAATGAAATTCTATATGGAGGTATCGGGTGAGGAGCTACAAACAACCCTCCCCCCCATTTATATTGCTACTTCCAATAGGTGGCATTAGAGTTCTAGTTGTCTTCTTCTTTGAAGAAGCAATTTGCATATTTAAAGGGCCACTGTCACCCCCTCCAGCCGTTATAAACTAAAAGAGCCACCTTGTGCAGCAGTAATGCTGCATTCTAACAAGGTGGCTCTTTTAGTTCTTGGTTCATGTATTCCCAAAATAAAGCGTTTTCAAACTTATCCAAAATACCTGTCTTTGTCCAGGGAGGCAGGTCCTCACCCCCCTGCTTGAACCGCCACTCTGCCGTCACTCAAATCTTCAGGGGTTCTGGGCGCCACCCCCTCCGCGCTGTTTTCGCATGAATTCTGGAACCTGCGCTGTGTTGTACTGTCTTGTGCAGGCCAGTGCGGCCACCCACCTTGGTAATCCCAGCCCCGCAGTGTGTTATGCATTATGCACAGTGCGGGGCTGGGATTCATAGGCAGGGCGGCCGCACAAGCGCAGTCTGCAAGCCTAGCTCTGACGTCAGATGGCCAGAGCTCTTTGCGCCTGCCCCACACAGTAGTACACAGCGCAGGCGCTGGATTTCAAGCGAAAACAGCGCGGAGGGGGTGGCGCCCGGAGCCCCTGAATATTTGAGTGATGGCAGTGTAGCGTTTCAAGCAGGGGGGTGAGGACCTGCCTCCCTGGATAAAGACAGGTATTTTGGATAAGTTTGAAAACGCTTTATTTTGGGAATACATGCACCAAAAACTAAAAGAGCCACCTTGTTAGAATGCAGCATTACTGCTGCACAAGGTGGCTCTTTTAGTTTATAACGGCTGGAGGGGGTGACAGTAGCCCTTTAATTTCAAGAGCAGCATTGTATGGCTTTTAAGTCTCCTCACTCTGGCGTGCTGGGCCAGGCCTGTCACTCTCCACAAAGAGAAAAGTTACTCATTAAAATATATAAATTGAGTATTTTGATAATGACTGATCAGTCCTGGTGGAGAAAGAAGCAGATTTCTCCGATAAGATCTAATACAAAGTTGATTATTTTTACCTGTAATATTTATTTATGAAATAAAATTAAAACAATTTTAAGGAACAAGTTGTATTTCTAAAGACAAGATTTGATATACCATTCCTAAAAACAGCAGTTAAACTAGTTTTCTGGGCTCTATTTTTTTCATCTTTATGGTGTTCACTGTAAAATAAAAATGATGTTTTAACTAATTGTATAAGTCACAATGGCTGCTGTCTTGCCAACCACATCCTGAGATACGTGCATTTTTACTTTTGTGTTGATGGAGCTGTGTAACGGCATTTTTACGTTGTGATTGCTAGTTATCGTTGTTACCATTTCAAGAAAGGTTGTTAAAAAAAAGTTCTGTCGGTTATTTTGTATATGGTATATCATGCTGGATAAATCGCATGCTATTTAATAGTTTTCAAACTTATAGATGTTACAATATATTTCTTTTTAACATGAAATTTTTTATAGGCTAACTGGGAAAAGCATTTTTTTTAAAACTTTTTAAATTTGGATTTTTTATATGCATTTTCCAATGTGTTTTATTTTAATGTGTTTCATATTTTTAGTTTTACTAAGAGAACTGAACATGCAGGTAATTGCTTGCAAAAAATACTGGAACATTTTAAAGGAATGGAAAATGGAGATCTTTTTCTTTCGAATGTTTTGATGCCAATCTTGGTATTGACCATGGCTTCTAATGGGTTAAACTGTTGGAATCTGCTTTATCTCTGTCTCTGACCAAGGTAAGTGGAGCCTGACTGTACACTACAGCTGGTTTCTCGACCGTATAGAGTATATTTAGCCCCTAAGCCTGCTCCATACATCTTCTTTCAGTTTAAAGGTCTTGTCCAGTCTTGTGGTGAAAGTCTGCAGTCAGTCTAGGTGCAGACTTCTTGGTCCTTGCAGAGCGTGCAACTCATGCTGTTAGGATTCTCTTGTGTTGCTGTCATGACCAGGCTGTCATACACCGAGTAGATGAGTTCTGCTTCGCTTAATTTACTTGTATTGAGTGAGGCCGATCACATCTACTAAGCTTCTGAATACATGTAGCCAAATTCGCTTACTTGCGATCATGTGACTGCCCGCTTTCACTGTCACTACCGGAGAATCTTGCCAGCATCTGGTAAGTGTTCTGTAAGGATTCAGAAGTCTACAGTGACATAGAGAGACTTCAGACTTTTAGCACAAGACCGGAAAAGTCTTTTAAACTGTTTACGTAATGTGAATTGCAGGAAAGTCTGAATTATGGCTAAGAAAGGGTTAATAATGGCTCATAACTTCTACATGATGATAGACATTTGTAAGGCTTTTGATGTACCTGCAATACCCAGTAAGTCCTTCACCAAGTTCACTGAGGTCAAATATAGATAAACTACTGTTTACGTAGCCTCGAAGACATCTGAAACACAATCACATATTTGGATTAAGGACACAATATAAGGACCAGTATATCGTATCATATACGTCATCAGAAGGCAAGCATTACTTCTCATGTCTGTATCCTTCATCCTGGCAGGGTCCATACTTGAAGGCGTACACAAAGCGAGGGATATAATCAGAGGTGATTGCAATGACAAAGGCATTTGTAATAACTGCCAGAACACCAATTCCTTCCAAAATCCCATACCAGATTCCTAAAAATGTGTATTAAAATCATGTGTTAAAATTATATAAATAACTTTCTCAGTAAAAAGCTATTGAATTTTTATTGGCTGCTCTGAAAATTGGGGTTCAATATGCAGATAACAGCTCTGGAGATAGTGACTGGGCATGTGTGACCAGAAGCAATCAACTCATTAGATGGACATGCATGTTGTCGTACACCGCGAACACCAAGTGACATCATATATCATGTATTCTTCACTGGCTTGGGTTTGTCATTGCCTGGATAATAGGGAATATGTGCAAGAGAAGAATTCATCCAAAAGGGTCTATTGGTTAACTAAACAAACAAGTGTTATGGTAACCTGTCAACTGATCCACTCGACACAAACCGGGGGAAGCATTAATCGGAGGCGTGCGGCACGATTGCAGCAAGGTACATTTTTCCCTGAAATGCTTTGGTATTTCAGAAAAAGTATTCTTTAAAGATCCAATTTCTCTCAGTAACATTGCAATTGATTGGCAAGTCTCTACCATAGTGAGAGACCTGTCAATCACCTAGAGATACCCTTATAAAAACTGGACAGGGGTGGGACCGAACTAGTCTCATGTCTGACCAATATCTCTGGCCAAATCGTCAAACTCTGGCATTTCAGAGAAAAATATAACTGGCTGCCATTGTGCAGCCAGGTTCTGATTCATGCTGGCCATATTTTAGACAGCATGAATTAGGTGACATGATTTATTTTAAAGGGAATCTGTCAGTAGGATCAACTCTCCTAAGCCATCTATATGGACATGTATGTCATAGGTAGTTTAATAAAATGATGCTTTGACATCTCTTATCCAATGTCTTGTCATGAGAAAGCCATGTTTTTATTATATGTAATGACCTGTTGAAGACTATGAGCTGGATGCTGATTTGCATTAAAATCTTCTTCCACAGATTATTTTAAATGAAAGGGGGCATTACCAGTGTGATGTGTAATGACTGACAGTCTGCTCTCCTCATCTCGCTGCAGAGCTGAACTTTCTCTCATTCTAAAAGCATTTGCCATTGTCCTCTTATAGTTTTCAGGTTCCATCTAACAGGAAGTTTACGGGGAAGAGGTAGTACAGCAGAGCTGACAACACTATGAGAGGAGGAGAGCTGCAGTTGCAAATGTCTTTGTAATGAGAAAAAAACCCTGCTGTACTGTTTGTTGTAATTACACACAACTCTGCAGTGTGATCAGGAGAGAGGATTGTCAGTCATTACATATCTTACACTGATAAAACCTCTTTATTTAAGATGGGCGCAGGAAGGAGATTTGTGTCCGATCCATAGATCTTAACAGTAGGGTTGAGCGACCTTTACTTTTATAGGATCGGGTCGGGTTTCACGAAACCCGACTTTTTCAAAAGTCGGGTCGAGTGAAATCGTCCGATCCTATAAAAAAGTCGGGGTCGGGGTTGGCCGAAACCCGAAACCCAATGCAGTGCATTGGGTTTCCATGGTTCCCAGGGTCTGAAGGAGCGGAAACTCTCCTTCAGGCCCTGCGATCCATATTTTAATGTAAAATAAAGAATTAAAATAAAAAATATCGCAATACTTACCCTCTGACGCGCCCTGGTACTAACCGGGAACCTTCCTTCCTTAGAATCAGCCTTCCAGGACCTTGCGGTGACGTCGCGGTGACGTCGCGGCTTGTGATTGGCCGAGCGGCCGCCCATGTGACCGCTCGCGCGACCAATCACAAGCCGCGAAGTCACCGCGACGTCACCGAAGGTCCTGGAAGGGCTGATTCTTAGGAAGGAAGGCTGCCGGAAAGAAGCAGGGCGCGTCCGAGGGTGAGTATATTCCTATTAGGTATATACTCACCCTCGGACGCGCCCTGCTTCTTTCCGGCAGCCTTCCTTCCTAAGAATCAGCCCTTCCAGGACCTTCGGTGACGTCGCGGTGACGTCGCGGCTTGTGATTGGTCGCGCGAGCGGTCACATGGGCGGCCGCGCGGCCAATCACAAGCCGCGATGTCACCGCGACGTCACCGCAAGGTCCTGGAAGGCTGATTCTAAGGAAGGAAGGTTCCCGGTTAGTACCAGGGCGCGTCAGAGGGTAAGTATTGCGATATTTTTTATTTTAATTCTTTATTTTACACTTAAATCTGAATTCCGATACCAGTTCCCGATATCTTAAACATATCGGGAATCGGTATCGGAATTCCGATTCTAGATTCAAAAGATCGCCAACTTCATGGCCGACCCCACACAGGGGTCGGGTCGGGTTTCATGAAACCCGACCTTGCCAAAAGTCGGCGACTTTTGAATATTTTCGACCCGTTTCGCTCAACCCTACTTAACAGCACATTTTACATAAGAAAAATCACAAATTTCTCTGGAATAAGAGATCAGATTGTATATATCAAGGTATCATTGTATTCAGCTTCATATGACAGACATGCCCATACAGTCAGCTTAGGAGGGTGGATCCTACTGACAGATTCCCTTTAAGAGAAACAACAAAAGTTAGAATTCTGTCCTACAACCCCTGGCAAAAATTATGGAATCACTAGCCTTGGAGGTGTCCATTCAATTGTTTAATTTTGTAGAAAAAAAGTAGATCACAGACATGGCACAAAATTAAAGTAATTTCAAATGTCAACATTCTGGCTTTAAGAAACACTAAAAGAAATCAAGAACAAAAAATATGGTAGTCAGTAATGGTTACTTTTTTAACCAATAATAGGAGAAAAATTATGGAGTTACTCAATTCTGAGGAAAAAATTATGGACGCACCCTGTAAATTTTCATACCCAAAAATAAAACCTGCATCAAATTAGATCTGCCTGTTAGTCTGCATCTAAAAAGGAGTGATCGTACTTTGGAGAGCTGTTGCACCAAGTGGACTGACATGAATCATGGCTCCAACATGAGAGATGTCAATTGAAACAAAGGAGAGGATTATCAAACCCTTAAAAGAGGGTAAATCATCATGCAATGTTGCAAAAGATGTTGGTTGTTCACAGTCAGCTGTTTCTAAAATCTGGACCAAATACAAACAACATGGAAAGGTTGCTAAAGGCAAACATACTGGTAGACCTAGGAAGACATCAAAGCGTAAAGACCGGAAACTTCAAGCAATATGTCTCCAAAACAGGAAATGCACAACAAAACAAATGAGGAACGAATGAGTGGAAACTCAAGTCAACCTCTGTGACCGAACTGTAAGAAGCCACCTTAAGGAAATGGGATTTAGATACAGAAAAGCTAAATGAAAGCCATCATTAACACCTAAACAGAAAAAAACAAGGTTACAATGGGATAAGGAAAAGCAATTGTTGACTTTGGATGACTAGATGAAAGTCATATTCAGTGATGAATCGCAAATCTGCATTGGGCAAGGTGATGCTGCTGGAACTTTTGTTTGGTGCCGTTCCAATGAGAATTATAAAGATGTCTGCCTGAAGAGAACATGCAAATTTCCACAGTCATTGATGATATTGGGCTGCATGTCAGGTAAAGGCACTGGGGAGATGGCTGTCATTACATCTTCAATAAATGCACAAGTTTATGTTGATATTTTGGACACTTTTCTTATCCTATCAACTGAAAGGATGTTTGGGGATGATGAAATCATTTTTCAAGATGATAATGCATCCTGCCATAGAGCAAAAGCTGTGAAAATATTCCCTGAAAAAATACACATAAGGTCAATGTCATGGCCTGCAAATAGTCCGGATCTCAATCCAATTGAAAATCTTTGGTGGAAGTTGAAGAAAATGGTCCATGACAAGGCTCCAACCTGCAAAGCTGATCTGGCGACAGCAATCTGAGAACGTTGGAGCCAGATTGATGAAGAGTCCTGTGTGACACTCATTTAGTCCATGCCTCAGAGACTGCAAGCTGTGAGAAAAGCCAGAGGTGGTGCAACAAAATAGTAGTGATGTTTTGGAGTGTTTTTTTGCTTGCTTGTTTTTCATGATTTCATAATTTTTTCCTCAGAATTGAGAGATTCCATAATTTGTTACCCTATGCTTGATTAAAAAAAGTAACCATTACTGACTACCACATTTTTTGTTCTTGATTTCTTTTAGTGTTTCTTAAAGCCAGAAAGTTGCCATTTGAAATGACTTTAGTTTTTTGCCATGTTTGTGATCTGCTTTTTTTCTACAAAATTAAACAACTGAATGAACATCCTCCAAGGCCGGTGATTCCATAATTTTTGCCAGGGGTTGTACAAGCATGATTTACCGATCATTCGCATGCACACCAATGTATCCAAGTACGTACCTATATCAGTTGCTCGAGCAGGCATCGGTCTTCTCCACTGTGTGACAAACTTATAGGCATCCAGTCTTATTTCAATGATATTGTTTAGCAATGCCAGGAGAGGAGCCAATGGGAAGGCAGCTACAAAGATTGTGGTAAATCCAAACTGTATGACTGAATAATAAAATATCATTAGATATTAGGACCTCCAATCCCTTCTTTCTTATAGCAAGACTTTCTGGAACAACAACATCATTCAAAGTTTATTGCATGTAGACCGCCAGGCATATCCTATTATACATGTATCGGCTTTACTTTGAATATATTTTAAATGTTCTTTCAGGACAAAATCTTTTCACAAAGAAAGACAGTCAGGTCAGTAACCCTCCACAGTCTAGATGTTACAAGGGGGTTGCTGATCCCTAGTCTACACTGTAGGCTTGGAATCAGATGAGGACAGTGTTCTTGCCTAGAGTCCTGTTTCTTGATCTCACAGTTCTTTTAGTTCTTCATCTGGATAGACAATATTGACTGTAGTTATATGGCAGCATTACCATGCAAGTTAGACACTACACTTGGCCTCCGTTTCAGCTTATGGCAGATCATGCATAAATAGTATCTTAACATTAACTTTCTCATTTACCCATTTCTAAGTACTCTTCCATCAAACCATGAGCATTCATGGGCTGCAGGTTCCAGTCTTTTTCCCACTGTGGAAATGTTAACTTGCTTTCTACAGCTTGTCCTCCTTTCTTGATTTTCCTTCTAGACCACCAATTTTGAAGAAGTCTAATAGAAATATTAAATATTTAGAATATATATCAATATGTACTGGACAAAATTTGAATAAAACACTAAAGTAATTAATGTGACTTTGATAATACAATAGATTGCTGAAATATATGTGCGTTTTTAGCTTTGCAAAATAAAATTATAAGCTAGCCATGCAAATGTAGGGATTTCTATGCTGATGGCAACATCTTCACAAAACATTTTTCTGTTTTGATTGGAAATATATTTTCAAATATATTTAGCTGGAAACAAACTTTCTACAAGTATTTCACATTAACAGAAGAAGCTAATGTCTACTTTCACATGGCCTAACTGGACCAAGTGTGGTTAACTATGGCTACCTGAAATGTCTGATATAAAACACATAGTGTATATACAACTTGTGTAATGTAACTTACGGATATCCAAGTTCCATAAAGTTATTCCACATTTGTTTTAAAACCATGATGACTCCCATTTGTAAGCAGAGATCTATGAGACAGCCACTTGGGTGACACTAAAAAAAGATCAACCATAAAAACTTCATACATATGTGAATAAACTGCTTTAAACAGAAAAAATGTATTCTAAGTTTTTTTATGGAAAAGAAAGTTAGGACACAGGACAAATTCAATCCTCTCCAGTAACCTTCTCAGTCTTTCATTTGACAGTTTATTAAATAGATTTCCTCAACTGGACAAAGCCTGTCATACTGTACTGCATGGACATCAGATAGGGACCATTCTCTATAAGTCAGGGTAGAGAATGAATACAAAATGGCTTCATTGGAATGATCAGCTACCAAGATGTGACCATCACACCTTACCACTGTGACAGGGTCACTGGCACTGTATGTGAGGGCAGATATGTGTCAAAGAGATTGCTTTCCTCCATGATCTAGAAACCCGTAAGTTTTTTTCAGCATGCTATGTGCTAAAAGAGTTAAGCGGCCATGATATGGGCAGGTTTTTAGGTGAGTCGTTAAAGAGATGGGTGGGACGCCTACTCATCATATCTCCACCTCAAGGGTGTGGCTAAGGAAATAAATATCCAGCCAGTTTTTTTTCCTCTGCCTGTGCTGTGTGGCGGTAGGAAGCCTCCGGACTGCTAGCTCCTTAGAGAGCTGCCATATGTGTTGTCCAGAGGACCTTGGCAGGACTGTATATGCACTTTTTATTTTCATTTGAGCCGGACAGGCTGTTTTCTGTTACCAGTTTTGTTTTTTTGGTTTATGATGCAATAAGCCACCCAGAGACTTTAACCACATATGTGCCTGTGTCTACCTCGAGGAGCATCTAAGTGAGATGACCTTCCACACAGGTTCGGACTGGCCCTTAAGGTAACAGGGGAAACTTCTGGTAGGCCCCTGTGCAGATCTGGGCTTCCAACCCCACTCCACTGTATAAGCAGTACTTGGCATAATTCACTTGATTCACTCAGTACAGAAACAACAGCATATCATCATTCCTTAAGCAAGCTACCAATTTTATTATTATATAGAAATATAGGTCAATTTGTGAATAAGGGCAGTGTAATATTTGTGCGCAGGTGAAAAGTGGGCCCCCCAAAGTCAATGCCACTGGTTGCCCCTTGGTACCCCAGTCCGACCCTGCTTCCACAAGTGGCGTTTTGGATACAGGCAAATGTTACAGGAACATGAATAGCAACGCTGGACAAATGGTATGTCCTGGGTTAAGGTAGCTATGGAGATGGAACACATGGAGGAGCTACTCAAGCACCTTATCCTGAGCCAGCAGCAACAGCACCAGGTACAGCAGGAGAATAATAAACTCCTAATATAACAGCTACAACAACAGCAAAGGCAGATGGAACTCCTGATGGGAGATGTCCGCAGCAGAGTAACCGCCCCTACCCCACATCAAGGTGATGAGTTCTGTGTCCGGAAAGCAGTAAGATCAGCCATGCAAAAAAAATGTTGACCCCAGGGGATGATATAGGGGCAGTTTGTCTGTTTTTAATGGGTTGCAGAGCGGGAGAGGCTGCCCTCGGAGCAGTGGGCGGAGGGTGCTGGCCCCATATCTGACAGGTGAACCCCAGAATGCCTGTTTTGACTTGGCCTTGCAGGATACTCCAGAATATGCCAAATTGAAAATGGAGATATTGGCACGTTCAGGGGTCACTATGCCTGTAAGAGCCCAAAGGGTTCATCACTCGGTGTATTGTGGTGACAAACCTCCCCACTTACAAATGTTTGACTTGTTACATTTGGTCCATAAATGGTTGCAGCTGGTGTACTCCACTCCAGCCCTGATGGTCGAGCGAATCAGCATGGACAGATTTATTCACTCTCTCCCCAGGCCGGTGCAGACCTGGGTTGACCAAGGAGATCCACAGAATGTGAATGACCTGGCGGACCTCATAGAAAAGTACCAGGTGGTTGAGAGGTCCCTGTGGAAGCCAGGGGGTGGTACATCTCTATACTGGGATACCTGTTGTGAATTCTGTTGTCGGGCTCCCTCCTGTGGTCATGAATGGTACTTCGGCTGGTTCTGTCCATGGACTTTCTCTGGTGGGTGTTTCTGAGTTTCCTTCCTCAGGTGACGAGGTTAATTCGTTAGCTGGCTGCTCTATTTAACTCCACTTAGATCTTTGCTCCATGCCACCTGTCAATGTTCCAGTATTGGTCTAGTTCACTCCTGGATCGTTCTTGTGACCTGTCTTCCCAACAGAAGCTAAGTTCCTGTTTGTTTTTCTTTGGTTTGCTATTTTTCTGTCCAGCTTGCTATTTTTATTGCTGTCTTGCTTGCTGGAAGCTCTGGGATGCAGAGGGAGCGCCTCCGCACCGTGAGTCGGTGCGGAGGGTCTTTTTGCGCCCTCTGCGTGGTCTTTTTGTAGGTTTTTGTGCTGACCACACAGCAACCTTTCCTATTCTCGGTCTGTTCAGTTAGTCGGGTCTCTCTTTGCTAAATCTATTTCATCTCTGTGTTTGTATTTTCATCTTTACTCACAGTCATTATATGTGGGGGGCTGCCTATTCCTTTGGGGAATTTCTCTGAGGCAAGGTAGGCTTTATTTTTCTATCTTTAGGGCTAGCTAGTTCCTTAGGCTGTGCCGAGTTGCATAGGGAGCGTTAGGCGCAATCCACAGCTATTTCTAGTGTGTGTGATAGGATTAGGGATTGCGGTCAGCAGAGTTCCCACGTCCCAGAGCTCGTCCTTATTATCAGTAACTATCAGGTCATTCCGTGTGCTCTTAACCTCCAGGTCCATTATTGTCCTGACCACCAGGTCATAACAGATACCCAGCAGGAGCCCAAGTCCCGAATGAGGGGTAATAGAGCCACCACTGAGGGGAGTCCGAGGTCCCAATGAGAAGCTGAGGGACTACCAAAGGCTGCTGGTAAAGACCTGATCTGCTGGTGGTATCACGGTCCCGGACACATAGTGGCCCATTGTCCTCTGTCTGCCAAACAGATGTATTGTAGTCTAGGCAGGCACTGATCATAATATGCCTACCCAGCCTGCAGTGTGAACTGTCAACCCAGAGAGGGGCTGCATTCATGCCCCGTGACCATAAATGGGGTATTGGTATCAAGACTCTTAGACTCTGGGAGTTTGCTAACCCTGATAAGGGCCACACTTCCCCACCAGTTGATCCCAAGGAAACGTGGGCTTACGCTGTATCCACAGAGATTCCAAAGACTACCCTGTGGTCAGAGGGTCACTTAAAATGAGTCAGGGTACAGAGTTCCATGAGGTTGGGCTAGTCAGAGGCTTACTACACCCTGTGATAATCTGGCAGGACTTCAGCCTGTTCTGGGACTTATGGGGGAAAACAGGGGTACCCAGTGTCTCAGGCAGGAGCCTGTTGTGAATTCTGTGGCTGAGTTCACTTCTGTGGTCACAAGTGGTATTGCAGTCTCTGGGCTTCCTCCCTCAGGTGTTTTGGTGAGCTCGTTGGCTGCCTTGCTATTTAGCTCCACCTGAGTCTGTCTTCCTTGCTCCTTGTCAATGTTCCAGTGTTGGATCTGAGCTACTGCATCTTTCCTTGGGCCTGCTGCTCTGCTAGATAAGTGCTTCTAGTTTGTTTTCTGTTTTTTCTGTCCAGCTTGCTATTAACTTTTGCTGGAAGCTCTGAGAAGCAAAGGGGTGCACCGCCGTGCTGTTAGTTCGGCACGGTGGGTCTTTTTGCCCCTTTGCGTGGTTTTCGTTTAGGGTTTTTTGTAGACTGCATAGTTCTCTTTGCTATCCTCGCTCTGTCTAGAATATCGGGCCTCACTTTGCTGAATCTATTTCATTCCTACGTTTGTCTTTTCATCTTGCTAACAGTCATTATATGTGGGGGCTGCCTATTCCTTTGGGGTATTTCTCTGAGGTAAGTCAGGCTTGTATTTCTATCTTCAGGCTAGTCAGCTCCTCAGGCAGTGCCGAGTTGCATAGGTAGTGATAGGCGCAATCCACTGCTGCTTATAGTTGTTGTGAGGATAGATCAGGTATTGCGGTCTACAGAGATTCCACGTCTCAGAGCTCGTCCTATTGTTTTGGGTTATTGCCAGATCTCTGTGTGTGTGCTGATTACTGCACGCTGTGTTGCCTGATTGCCAGCCATAACAGTACAAGGAGCCCTTCAATGATTTCCAATAGAGGGAAAAAAGAAATCCTGACATCATTTTTTTTTCTTAGCTCTGTCTTCAGTCTTTTTTTTCCCCTAGACATTAGAGTGCTTCAGGACACAGCTGTGGACATGGATATTCAGGCTCTGTGCTCCTCAATGGATAATCTCGTTGTAAATGTACAAAAGATTCAAGATACTATTGATCAGAAATCGATGCTAGAACCAAGAATTCCGATTCCTGATTTGTTTTTTGGTGACAGAACTAAGTTCCTGAGCTTCAGAAATAATTGTAAGCTATTTTTGGCCTTGAAACCTCATTCTTCTGGTAATCCTATTCAACAGGTTTTGATTATTATTTCTTTTTTGCGCGGCGACCCACAGGACTGGGCGTTTTCTCTTGCACCAGGAGATTCTGCATTGAGTAATGTTGATGCATTTTTCCAGGCGCTGGGATTGCTTTACGATGAGCCTAATTCAGTGGATCAAGCTGAGAAAAATCTGCTGGCTTTATGCCAGGGTCAGGATGATGTAGAAGTATATTGTCAGAAATTTAGAAAATGGTCAGTACTCACTCTGTGGAATGAATCTGCACTAGCGGCTTTGTTCAGAAAGGGTCTCTCTGAAGCTCTTAAGGATGTAATGGTGGGATTTCCTATGCCTGCTGGTTTGAATGAGTCTATGTCCTTGGCCATTCAGATCGGTCGTCGCTTGCGCGAGCGTAAATCTGTGCACCATCTGGCGGTATTGTCTGAGAGTAAGCCTGAGCCTATGCAGTGCGACAGGACTATGACTAAAGTAGAACGGCACGAACACAGACGTCTGAACAGACTGTGTTTCTATTGTGGTGATTCTACTCATGCTATTTCTAATTGTCCTAAACGCACTAGGCGGTTCGATAGCTCTGCCGTTATTGGTACTGTACAGTCCAAATTCCTTTTGTCCATTACCTTAATGTGCTCTTTGTCATCATATTCTGTCATGGCGTTTGTGGATTCAGGCGCTGCCCTGAATCTGATGGATTTGGATTATGCTAAACGTTGTGGATTTTTCTTGGAGCCTTTGCGGTGTCCTATTCCGTTGAGAGGAATTGATGCTACACCTTTGGCCAAGAATAAGCCTCAGTACTGGGCCCAGCTGACCATGTGCATGGCTCCTGCACATCAGGAAGTTATTCGCTTTTTGGTACTGCATAATTTGCATGATGTGGTCGTGTTGGGGTTGCCATGGCTACAAACCCATAATCCAGTGTTGGATTGGAACTCTATGTCGGTAACCAGCTGGGGTTGTCAGGGAGTACATGGTGATGTTCCATTTTTGTCTATTTCGTCATCCATTCCTTCTGACATCCCAGAGTTCTTGTCTGATTATCAGGATGTATTTGAAGAGTCCAAGTCTGATGCCCTACCTCCGCATAGGAATTGTGATTGTGCTATCGATTTGATTCCTGGTAGTAAATTCCCTAAGGGTCGTTTATTTAATTTGTCCGTACCTGAACATACCGCTATGCGCAGTTATGTGAAGGAGTCCCTGGAGAAGGGACATATTCGCCCATCGTCGTCACCATTGGGAGCAGGGTTCTTTTTTGTAGCCAAGAAGGATGGTTCGCTAAGACCGTGTATTGATTACCGCCTTCTTAATAAGATCACTGTTAAGTTTCAGTATCCCTTGCCATTGATTTCTGACTTGTTTGCTCGGATTAAGGGGGCTAGTTGGTTTACTAAGATTGATCTTCGTGGTGCGTATAATCTGGTGAGAATCAGGCAGGGAGATGAATGGAAAACGGCATTTAATACGCCCGAGGGTCATTTTGAGTATCTGGTGATGCCGTTCGGACTTGCCAATGCTCCATCTGTTTTTCAGTCTTTTATGCATGACATTTTCCGTGAGTATCTGGATAAATTCTTGATTGTTTACTTGGATGACATTTTGATCTTCTCAGATGATTGGGAGTCTCATGTGAAGCAAGTCAGAATGGTTTTCCAGGTACTACGTGCTAATTCCTTGTTCGTGAAGGGATCAAAGTGTCTCTTCGGTGTGCAGAAAGTTTCATTTTTGGGGTTCATCTTTTCCCCTTCTACTATCGAGATGGATCCGGTTAAGGTTCAGGCCATCCAGGATTGGACTCAGCCGACATCTCTAAAAAGTTTGCAGAAATTCCTGGGCTTTGCTAATTTTTATCGTCGCTTCATCTGTAATTTTTCTAGCATTGCCAGACCATTGACCGATTTGACCAAGAAGGGTGCTGATTTGGTTAATTGGTCTTCTGCTGCCGTGGAAGCTTTTCAGGAGTTGAAGCGTCGTTTTTGCTGTGCCCCTGTGTTGTGTCAACCTGATGTTTCTCTTCCGTTCCAGGTCGAGGTTGATGCTTCTGAGATTGGTGCAGGGGCGGTTTTGTCACAGAGAGGTTCTGGTTGCTCAGTGTTCAAACCATGTGCTTTCTTTTCCAGGAAATTTTCTGCTGCTGAGCGTAATTATGATGTGGGCAACCGAGAGTTGCTGGCCATGAAGTGGGCATTCGAGGAGTGGCGTCATTGGCTTGAGGGTGCTAAGCATCGCGTGGTGGTTTTGACTGATCATAAGAACCTTACTTATCTTGAGTCTGCCAAGCGCTTGAATCCTAGACAGGCCCGTTGGTCGTTATTTTTTGCTCGTTTTGATTTTGTGATTTCATACCTTCCGGGCTCTAAAAATGTGAAGGCGGATGCTCTGTCTAGGAGTTTTGTGCCCGACTCTCCGGGGTTATCTGAGCCGGCGAGTATCCTCAAGGAAGGAGTCATTGTGTCTGCCATCTCCCCTGATTTGCGGAGAGTGTTGCAGAAATTTCAGGCTAATAATCCTGATCGTTGTCCGGCCGAGAAACTGTTCGTCCCTGATAGGTGGACTAGTAAAGTTATCTCTGAACTTCATTGTTCGGTGCTGGCCGGTCATCCAGGAATCTTTGGTACCAGGGAGTTGGTTGCTAGATCCTTCTGGTGGCCATCTCTGTCACGGGATGTGCGTGCTTTTGTGCAGTCCTGTGGAATTTGTGCTAGGGCTAAGCCCTGCTGTTCACGTGCCAGTGGGTTGCTTTTGCCCTTGCCGGTCCCGAAGAGGCCTTGGACACATATTTCGATGGATTTCATTTCTGACCTTCCCGTTTCTCAAAAAATGTCTGTCATTTGGGTGGTCTGTGATCGCTTTTCTAAAATGGTCCATCTGGTGCCCTTGGTTAAATTGCCTTCCTCCTCTGATTTGGTGCCTTTGTTCTTCCAGCATGTGGTTCGTTTACATGGCATTCCTGAGAATATTGTTTCTGACAGAGGTTCCCAGTTTGTCTCGAGGTTCTGGCGAGCCTTTTGTGGTAGGATGGGCATTGACCTATCTTTTTCCTCGGCCTTCCATCCTCAGACTAATGGCCAGACCGAACGAACCAATCAGACCTTGGAAACATATCTGAGATGTTTTGTTTCCGCTGACCAGGATGATTGGGTGTCATTTTTGCCGTTGGCTGAGTTCGCCCTTAATAATCGGGCCAGCTCGGCTACCTTGGTCTCTCCATTTTTCTGCAATTCTGGGTTCCATCCTCGTTTCTCTTCAGGACAGGTTGAGTCTTCGGACTGTCCTGGTGTGGATTATGTGGTGGACAGGTTGCAGCAGATCTGGACTCAGGTAGTGGACAATTTGACCTTGTCCCAGGAGAAGGCTCAGCTTTTCGCTAATCGCAGACGCCGTGTGGGACCCCGACTTCGTGTTGGGGATCTGGTTTGGTTATCTTCTCGTCATATACCTATGAAGGTTTCCTCTCCTAAATTTAAACCTCGTTTTATTGGTCCGTATAGGATTTCTGAGATTCTCAATCCGGTGTCTTTTCGTCTGACCCTCCCAGACTCCTTTTCCATACATAATGTATTCCATAGGTCGTTGTTGAGGAGATACGTGGCACCTATGGTTCCATCTGTGGAGCCTCCTGCCCCTGTTTTGGTGGAGGGGGAATTGGAGTATATTGTGGAGAAGATTTTGGATTCTCGTGTCTCTAGACGGAAACTCCAGTATCTGGTCAAATGGAAGGGTTATGCTCAGGAAGATAATTCCTGGGTTTTTGCCTCTGATGTCCATGCCCCAGATCTTGTTTGTGCCTTTCATGTGGCTCATCCTGGTCGGCCTGGGGGTTCTGGTGAGGGTTCGGTGACCCCTCTTCAAGGGGGGGGTACTGTTGTGAATTCTGTGGCTGAGTTCACTTCTGTGGTCACAAGTGGTATTGCAGTCTCTGGGCTTCCTCCCTCAGGTGTTTTGGTGAGCTCGTTGGCTGCCTTGCTATTTAGCTCCACCTGAGTCTGTCTTCCTTGCTCCTTGTCAATGTTCCAGTGTTGGATCTGAGCTACTGCATCTTTCCTTGGGCCTGCTGCTCTGCTAGATAAGTGCTTCTAGTTTGTTTTCTGTTTTTTCTGTCCAGCTTGCTATTAACTTTTGCTGGAAGCTCTGAGAAGCAAAGGGGTGCACCGCCGTGCTGTTAGTTCGGCACGGTGGGTCTTTTTGCCCCTTTGCGTGGTTTTCGTTTAGGGTTTTTTGTAGACTGCATAGTTCTCTTTGCTATCCTCGCTCTGTCTAGAATATCGGGCCTCACTTTGCTGAATCTATTTCATTCCTACGTTTGTCTTTTCATCTTGCTAACAGTCATTATATGTGGGGGCTGCCTATTCCTTTGGGGTATTTCTCTGAGGTAAGTCAGGCTTGTATTTCTATCTTCAGGCTAGTCAGCTCCTCAGGCAGTGCCGAGTTGCATAGGTAGTGATAGGCGCAATCCACTGCTGCTTATAGTTGTTGTGAGGATAGATCAGGTATTGCGGTCTACAGAGATTCCACGTCTCAGAGCTCGTCCTATTGTTTTGGGTTATTGCCAGATCTCTGTGTGTGTGCTGATTACTGCACGCTGTGTTGCCTGATTGCCAGCCATAACAGGAGCCATCACTACCCTGATAAATCCCCGTTGCAGTCAGAGGTGGAGGAGATCCCCTTGTGTGTCCTAGCTGGTGATAAGGATGAATCGGTGACCAGGGATGCCGAGGTTCCTGAGCTGGGGGTTTCTGAGGAAAATTTTGGGACTGCTCAAATGAGGGATCTTACCCTAAAAAGTTCCTTTGAAAATGTGTCTGTGATTGATGGGGTTGCTCAAGAGCCATGGGGCTAACACCACGTACCCACACTTTGCAGTCAATAGCGAATTTCTGTACAGAGTGACTACACTGAGGGCAGGTGCAATAGAAGAGAATCTGTTGGTTCCAGGGCCATACCAGCGGTGGGTTCTAGACATGGCCGATGTGTATGTTTTTGGGGGACATCTGGGCGTGAAGAAAATACAGGAGAGAATACTGCAGAGGTTCTATCGATCGGGAAGTTATCGGGAGATCCTGAATTATTGTAGGTCCTGCCTCACCTGCCAGATAACCGCTCCCTCTGAGCACTTCCAAAGTCCTCTAGTCCAGTTAAAGGTAACAGAGATCCCGTTTGAGTGAATTTCCATGGACCTAGTAGGTCCTTTAGTTAAGTCTGCACAAGGGCACCAAATATCCTAGTGGTCATGGACTATGTTACCAGCTACCCTGAAGCAGTGCCACTAAGGAACTCTTAGGCTAAGAGTATCGCCCAGGAACTCGTCCAAATTTTTGTTAGGATGGGCATTCTGAAAGAGATTCTTACAGACCAGGGAACCATGTTCATGAGCAAGGTAATGAAAGAACTCTGTAGGGTCCTCCATATTGCCCAGCTGCGAACCTCAGTGTACCATCCAAAGACCAACATCGCCAAGAAAATATGGGAAGCTGAGGTCACACCACACCGGAGCATCATAGAACATGTTGCCTAGCTGCCGGAGAGAATGGCGAAAATGATGCCTATTGTGAAATTGCATCTTCTCCAGGCACAGGAGGCACAGGCAAGAGTGTACATCTGATCAGCGAAGCTGAGGCAGTTCCAGCCAGGGGATGGCATGCTAGTGCTTATCCCCATGGTGGAGAGCAAGTTCCTAGCCAAGTGGCAAGGCCCATATGAGGTGGTGGAAAAACTGGGTGAAGTTAAGTACAAGGTAAACCAGCCAGGACGAAGGAAGCCGCACCAGGTATCTCATGTGAGTTTGCTCAAACCCTGCCAAGACCGGGCCTTCTGGACACCCCTTGCCTGGGAAGCGGTCCCAAAGTAACCTTGGATGATGTCCCCATTGCAGAGACTCTGGTGCTGGCCCAGATGCAAGTGTTGGGAGCTGTTGCAGTGGAATCGGGACATATTCTCAGAGTTGCTGGGGCATACAAAAATGGTGGACCATGATGTGTTGACAGAACCGCAGGTAAGGAAGGGTGAACATAAAGCCCAATAGAATTCCGGAAGCATAGAGAGAGGAGATAGCCAATGAGATTAAGACGATGCTAGTCTTTGGGGTGATAGAGGAAGGATGGTCGAGTCCCATCGTCCTCGTACCGAAGCCTAACGGTGAGTGATGGTTCTGCAAGGACTACTACAAGCTGAATGAAGTCTCTAGTTTTGATGCTTACCCGATGCCTCATGTGGACGAACTCATTGAGAGACTTGGACCTGCGAGGTACATTACAACCCTGGACCTGAAGAAGGTCTATTGGCAGATCCCCATGTCTCAGAATGCCAAGGAGAAGACAGCCTTCTCGACACCTGATGGATATTTTCAATACACCAGGATGACCTTCAGTCTGCAGAGTAGCCCCAGCCACCTTCCAGAGGGCGATGGATTGGATCAGGATAATTGCTCCAGATTAGAAGAATGGCGCAGCGTATATCGATGACATAGTGGTCTTTGGCTCTGACTAGTTATCTGCCAAAGATACAGGCTGCTCTGGATGCTTTAAGGAATGTGGGGTTCACCATAAATCCCAAAAAATATGCCATAGGGAAGGAAGAGGCCAAGTACCTAGACTATGTTTTCAGGAGAGGCAAAATTAAGCCGCAAATCAAGAAGATCGAGGAGATTCAAGAGTGGCTGCAACCGCTTTCCATGAAGCAAGTGAGGGCGTTTCTTGGAATTGTGGGGTACTATTGGCGATTCATTCTAAATGTTGATATAATCGCTGCGCCAGTGACAGATCTTAAAGGCACAAAATCAACAAAAGTTAAATGGACTGATGACACAGAGATGGTTTTCCAGGAACTGAAGAGAACTCTGTGTAAACATATGGTTCTGGTCGCTCCAGACTTCAGCAAAGAGTTCGTGGTCCAGACACATGCGCCAGAAGTTGGCTGTCACAAGTAATATATGGAGAAGAACATCCCATCCTGTATTTGAGCCGGAAGCTCTCGTCATGCGAGAAAAATTAGGCCATCGTCGAGAAGGAATGTCTAGCCATAAAATGGGCGGTGAATACATTGAGGTCTTGTCTTCTAGGCCAGAGGTTCAAACTTGTGTCCGATCATGCCCCTCTGAGATGGCTAAGTGTTGTGAAAAGCAATTCAGTATCACAATGGACTTGAAGGTCAGAGCACACACAGTGATCTGACAATAACCCAAAATAACAGAACGAGCTCTGAGACGTGGGAACTCTGCAGACCGCAATCCCTGATCCTCTCCAAACACAACTAGAGGCAGCCGTGGATTGCGCCTAACGCTACCTATGCAACTCGACACAGCCTGAGAAACTAACTAGCCTGAAGATAGAAAAATAAGCCTACCTTGCCTCAGAGAAATACCCAAAAGGAAAAGGCAGCCCCCCACATATAATGACTGTGAGTAAGATGAAAAGACAAACGTAGGGATGAAATAGATTCAGCAAAGTGAGGCCCGATATTCTAGACAGAACGAGGATAGGAAAGATAACTTTGCGGTCTACACAAAACCCTAAAGAAAACCACGCAAAGGGGGCAAAAAGACCCTCCGTACCGAACTAACGGCACGGAGGTACACCCTTTGCGTCCCAGAGCTTCCAGCAAAACAAATAGACAAGCTGGACAGAAAAAATAGCAACAAATAGCAAAGAAGCACTTAGCTATGCAGAGCAGCAGGCCACAGGAATGATCCAGAGAAACACAAGTCCAACACTGGAACATTGACAGGAAGCATGAATCAAAGCATTAGGTGGGGTTAAGTAGAGAAGCACCTAATGACCTCACCACATCACCTAAGGGAGGAAACTCAGAAGCAGCAGTACCAGTTTCCTCCACAAACGGAAGCTCCCAGAGAGAATCAGCCGAAGTACCACTTGTGACCACAGGAGGGAGCTCTGCCACAGAATTCACAACAGTACCCCCCCTTTGAGGAGGGGTCACCGAACCCTCACCAGAGCCCCCAGGCCGACCAGGATGAGCCACATGAAAGGCACGAACAAGATCGGGAGCATGGACATCAGAGGCAAAAACCCAGGAATTATCCTCCTGAGCATAACCCTTCCATTTAACCAGATACTGGAGTTTCCGTCTTGAAACACGAGAATCCAAAATCTTCTCCACAATATACTCCAATTCCCCCTCCACCAAAACCGGGGCAGGAGGCTCAACAGATGGAACCATAGGTGCCACGTATCTCCGCAACAATGACCTATGGAAGACGTTATGTATGAAAAAAGAATCTGGGAGGGTCAGACGAAAAGACACAGGATTAATAACCTCAGAAATCCTATAAGGACCAATGAAACGAGGTTTAAACTTCGGAGAGGAAACCTTCATAGGAATATGACGAGAAGATAACCAAACCAAATCCCCAACACGAAGTCAGGGACCCACACGGCGTCTGCGATTAGCGAAACGTTGAGCCTTCTCCTGGGACAAGGTCAAATTGTCCACTACATGAGTCCAAATCTGCTGCAACCTGTCCACCACAGTATCCACACCAGGACAGTCCGAAGACTCAACCTGTCCTGAAGAGAAACGAGGATGGAACCCAGAATTGCAGAAAAATGGCAAAACCAAGGTAGCCGAGCTGGCCCGATTATTAAGGGCGAACTCAGCCAAAGGCAAAAAGGACACCCAGTCATCCTGATCGGCAGAAACAAAGCATCTCAGATATGTTTCCAAGGTCTGATTGGTTCGTTCGGTCTGGCCATTAGTCTGAGGATGAAAAGCCGAGGAAAAAGACAAGTCAATGCCCATCCTACCACAAAAGGTTCGCCAAAACCTCGAAACAAACTGGGAACCTCTGTCAGAAACGATATTCTCTGGAATGCCATGCAAACGAACCACATGCTGGAAGAACAATGGCATCAAATCAGAGGAGGAAGGCAACTTGGACAAGGGTACCAGTTGGACCATCTTAGAAAAGCGATCACAGACCACCCAAATGACTGACATCTTTTGAGAGACGGGAAGATCTGAAATAAAATCCATAGAGATGTGTGTCCAAGGTCTGTTCGGGACCGGCAAGGGCAAAAGCAACCCACTGGCACGAGAACAGCAGGGCTTAGCCCGAGCACAAATCCCACAGGACTGCACAAAAGTACGCACATCCCGCGACAGAGATGGCCACCAAAAGGATCTAGCCACTAACTCTCTGGTACCAAAGATTCCAGGATGACCAGCCAACACCGAACAATGAACCTCAGAGATCACTTTATTTGTCCACCTATCCGGGACAAACAGTTTCTCCGCTGGACAACGATCAGGTTTATTAGCCTGAAATTTTTGCAGCACCCGCCGCAAATCAGGGGAGATGGCAGACACAATTACTCCTTCCTTGAGGATACCCGCCGGCTCAGACAAACCCGGAGAGTCGGGCACAAAACTCCTAGACAGAGCATCCGCCTTCACATTTTTAGAGCCCGGAAGGTACGAAATCACAAAGTCAAAACGGGCAAAAAACAGCGACCAACGAGCCTGTCTAGGATTCAACCGCTTGGCAGACTCGAGATAAGTCAAGTTCTTATGATCAGTCAAGACCACCACGCGATGCTTAGCTCCTTCAAGCCAATGACGCCACTCCTCGAATGCCCACTTCATGGCCAGCAACTCTCGGTTGCCCACATCGTAATTTCGCTCAGCAGGCGAAAACTTCCTGGAAAAGAAAGCGCATGGTTTCATCACTGAGCAATCAGAACCTCTCTGCGACAAAACAGCCCCTGCTCCAATCTCAGAAGCATCAACCTCGACCTGGAATGGAAGAGAAACATCTGGTTGACACAACACAGGGGCAGAAGAAAAACGACGCTTCAACTCCTGAAAAGCTTCCACAGCAGCAGAAGACCAATTGACCACATCAGCACCCTTCTTGGTCAAATCGGTCAATGGTTTAGCAATACTAGAAAAATTGCAGATGAAGCGACGATAAAAATTGGCAAAGCCCAGGAACTTTTGCAGACTTTTCAGAGATGTCGGCTGAGTCCAATCATGGATGGCTTGGACCTTAACAGGATCCATCTCGATAGTAGAAGGGGAAAAGATGAACCCCAAAAATGAAACCTTCTGCACACCAACGAGACACTTTGATCCCTTCACAAACAAAGAATTAGCACGCAGGACCTGAAAAACCGTTCTGACCTGCTTCACATGAGACTCCCAATCATCCGAGAAGATCAAAATGTCATCCAAGTACACAATCAGGAATTTATCCAGGTACTCTCGGAAGATGTCATGCATAAAGGACTGAAACACTGATGGAGCATTGGCATGTCCGAACGGCATCACTAGATACTCAAAATGACCCTCGGGCGTATTAAATGCAGTTTTCCATTCATCGCCTTGCTTAATTCGCACCAGATTATACGCACCACTAAGATCTATCTTTGTGAACCAACTAGCCTCCTTAATCCGAGCAAACAGATCAGATAACAATGGCAAGGGGTACTGAAATTTAACCGTGATCTTATTAAGAAGGCGGTAATCTATACAAGGTCTCAGCGAACCATCCTTCTTGGCTACAAAAAAGAACCCTGCTCCTAATGGCGACGATGACGGGCGAATATGTCCCTTCTCCAGGGATTCCTTCACATAACTGCGCATAGCGGTGTGCTCAGGTACAGATAAATTAAACAATCGACCTTTTGGGAATTTACTACCAGGAATCAAATTGATAGCACAATCACAATCCCTATGCGGAGGTAGGGTATCGGACTTGGGCTCATCAAATACATCCCCGTAATCAGACAAGAACTCTGGGACCTCAGAAGGGGTGGATGACGAAATTGACAGAAATGGAACATCACCATGTACCCCCTGACAACCCCAGCTGGACACCGACATGGATTTCCAATCTAATACTGGATTATGGACTTGTAGCCATGGCAACCCCAACACGACCACATCATGCAGATTATGCAACACCAGAAAGCGAATATCCTCCTGATGTGCAGGAGCCATGCACATGGTCAGCTGGGTCCAGTACTGAGGCTTATTCTTGGCCAAAGGTGTAGCATCAATTCCTCTCAATGGAATAGGACACTGCAAGGGCTCCAAGAAAAACCCACAACGCTTAGCATACTCCAAGTCCATCAAATTCAGGGCAGCGCCTGAATCCACAAATGCCATGACAGAATACGATGATAAAGAACAGATCAAGGTAACGGACAGAAGAAATTTTGACTGTACCGTACCAATGGTGGCAGACCTAGCGAACCGCTTAGAGCCCTTAGGACAATCAGAGATAGCATGAGTGGAATCACCACAGTAGAAACACAGACCATTCAGACGTCTGTGTTCATGCCGTTCAACTCTGGACAAAGTCCTATCGCACTGCATAGGCTTAGGTTTAATCTCAGGTAATACTGCCAAATGGTGCACAACTTTACGCTCACGCAAGCGTCGACCGATCTGAATGGCCAAAGACATAGATTCATTCAGACCATCAGGCATAGGAAATCCCACCATGACATCCTTAAGGGCTTCAGAGAGACCCTTTCTGAAAATCGCTGCGAGCGCAGCTTCATTCCATTGAGTGAGTACAGACCACTTTCTAAATTTCTGACAGTATACCTCTATCTCATCCTGACCCTGACACAAAGCCAGCAAATTTTTCTCTGCCTGATCCACTGAATTAGGCTCATCGTACAGCAATCCGAGCGCCAGGAAAAACACATCAATATTACTTAATGCAGGATCTCCTGGCGCAAGGGAAAATGCCCAGTCTTGAGAGTCGCCACGCAAAAAAGAAATAATAATTCTCACTTGTTGAGCTGGGTCACCAGAGGAGTGAGGTTTCAAGGCCAAAAACAGTTTGCAATTATTTTTGAAATTCACAAACTTGACTCTATCACCATAAAACAAATCAGGAATAGGAATTCTTGGTTCAAAAATAGGCTTCTGAACCACCAAATCTTGAATCTTTTGTACATTTATAACGAGATTATCCATTGAAGAGCACAGACCCTGAATCTCCATGTCCACACCTGTGTCCTGAACCACCCAAATGTCTAGGGGAAAAAAAAAAAGGCAAAACACAGTGCAAAGGAAAAAAAATGGTCTCAGAACTTCTTTTTTCCCTCTATTGAGAATCATTAGTACTTTTGGCTTCCTGTACTGTTGTGAAAAGCAATTCAGTATCACAATGAACATGAAGGTCAGAGCACACACAGTGATCTGACAATAACCCAAAATAACAGAACGAGCTCTGAGACGTGGGAACTCTGCAGACCGCAATCCCAGATCCTCTCCAAACACAACTAGAGGCAGCCGTGGATTGCGCCTAACGCTACCTATGCAACTCGACACAGCCTGAGAAACTAACTAGCCTGAAGATAGAAAAATAAGCCTACCTTGCCTCAGAGAAATACCCAAAAGGAAAAGGCAGCCCCCCACATATAATGACTGTGAGTAAGATGAAAAGACAAACGTAGGGATGAAATAGATTCAGCAAAGTGAGGCCCGATATTCTAGACAGAACGAGGATAGGAAAGATAACTTTGCGGTCTACACAAAACCCTAAAGAAAACCACGCAAAGGGGGCAAAAAGACCCTCCGTACCGAACTAACGGCACGGAGGTACACCCTTTGCGTCCCAGAGCTTCCAGCAAAACAAATAGACAAGCTGGACAGAAAAAATAGCAACAAATAGCAAAGAAGCACTTAGCTATGCAGAGCAGCAGGCCACAGGAATGATCCAGAGAAACACAAGTCCAACACTGGAACATTGACAGGAAGCATGAATCAAAGCATTAGGTGGGGTTAAGTAGAGAAGCACCTAACGACCTCACCAGATCACCTGAGGGAGGAAACTCAGAAGCAGCAGTACCAGTTTCCTCCACAAACGGAAGCTCCCAGAGAGAATCAGCCGAAGTACCACTTGTGACCACAGGAGGGAGCTCTGCCACAGAATTCACAACAGCTAAGGAAGAAAAAGGGTAAGAATGCCCAGGTGGCTAGGTGGTTCTTAGGCCTCCAAGATTTCAAGTTCCAAGTAGAACACAGGCCCGGAAAGTCACATGGGAATGCAGATGCCCTCTCCCAAATTCCCTGTTTGGTGTCTGAAGGTGCCAAAGCCCCCAGCTTTGGGCAGAAGGGGGGAATATGTGTCACGTAGATTGCTTTCCTCCGCGACCTAGAAACCCATAAGTTTCTTGTCAGCATGCTATGTACTGAAAGAGTTAAGTGGTCATGTTATGGGTGAGTTATTAGGTGAGTAGGTAAAGAGATGGGCGGGATACCTACTCACCATATCTCCACCTCAAGGGTGTGGCTGAGGATATAAATGTCCAGCCAATTTTTTTTCCCTCTGTCAGTGTTATGTGGAGATAAGAAGCCTCCGGACTGCTAGCTCCTGAGAGAGCTGCCATATGTGTTGTCCCAGAGGACCAGGGCAGGACTGTATAAGAACTTTTTATTTTCATTTGAGCTGGACAGGCTGTTTTCTGTTACCAGTTTGAGTTTTTTGGTTTATGGTGCAATAAACCACCCAGAGATGTTAACCACATGTGAATCCTGTGTCTGCCTCGAGGAGCAGCTAAGTGAGCCGACCTTGCACACCACAAAGATATCTGGGTACTTCAGTGGCCAGAGGCATTAGACTCCTCATTTTTTACAGGAGTGTTCCGATAAAGTATTGTGACATAGTTTCCAACAACTTTAATTTCTTGCCTCGGCGGCTGCAAAAAGAGACACCAAGAACCAGCGGGGCAGCCAGAGTGGTGAGCAGTAACATGAGTATTAGTTCATTGTTTTTTCTCCATCTTAAGTTTTTTATGCTCTGGGGTCTGTCAAATTGAAATCTTGGCTGATTTGATCATCTCTAGTTGTCAGCCAACTATTCCAGACTCACAAAAAAAATTGTGACTACAGCTAAATGGGAGGAATAAACACATTTAGGGATATTTGGTTTGGAAGTGCAGGAAAACTAAATGGTAAAACCAAGGCCTAAGTGATGTATTTCAGCAAAGTTGGTTGGTATCAAGTTTTCTAGAAACAAATATTACTAAGTAATCAATGAGTGGAATTTCTAAGAACCGGACAAAAGACAGTCACCAATTTACCTCCTCCAGCCTCCATCTTTGGAAAAGTCTGTTATATTTTCCAGGTCTCCCAGCAAATCTGTAAAGAATTAACATTTTGTTTTATTAAATCTCTGAATCAGTACAGTAAACTAGTTTGATCTCCATACAGTATGTAAGTACATGTTTATATTCAAGAAGCTACATTGCTGCAGACAAGACAGCTAACATTTGCAGGTTGTGGTCAGACAGGGTTTTTAAAATTTACCCTCAATTCCTCTTGCAATATAAATTTGTTACATTCTTTTCACTCAGTGGGAAATCCCAATGTTCAGCTTTACGCCTCATGGTATAATATTTGGTAGCACTTACAGCACTATGTTTAGTAAAACACATGCGTTATATAATATTCACAGACTATCACATACACACATTTCTTGGATATCTAACTGGTGAATGCATGCATTCATAATGAGTGCCTGACTATAATTCTCTTAATTGTGAATACAATTAGCCAGCAGCCCTACCGGACTACTGAGCCATGTTGTAGACAACATCAAGGAATTTGATTGTATTAGTAATGACTAGAGATGGGCGGACACCTGGATGTTCAGGTCCGGCAGATTCGGCCGAACAGTTACAGAAAGTTTAGGGTCGGACACCAGACCGGTACCCGGACCGGAACCCGAACCCCGTTTACTTGAAAGGAGGGCCCAAATATCCAGTATTTACTGCGCTGTAATGTGCATGACAGCGCGGCAAACACCGCTTCTGATCGGCGTTGAAATCATCCCTGCTGGTCAGAGAGCTGCAGTTCCCACGCTATCAAAAGACAGTGTGAGCACTCAGCTGTGATCGGAGGTATAATGTTTACCTCCGGTCACTGGTGTCAGCTGATGGGACAACTGCTCCCATTATCCGATACCTGCTGCCGCTAATAATAGCGAGAGCAAGAGTGGCGAGTGGGAGTATTCACCAGCAGCTCCTGCGCTGCAAATAATTAAAAAAAAAAACGGCATTGGTTCCCCTGTATTTTTATTTTTGTTAGCCAACCCGGCAAAACTCACAGCTGGGAACTGCAACCCTCAGGTGTCAGCTTCAGCAACGCTAGATATCAGGAATAGAAGGGTCTCCAAGCCATATTTTTTAATTATTTAAATAAATAATTTAAAAAAGGAGTGGGGTCCCCCCCATTTTTGACAAGCAACCTTGCTGAAGCAGACAGCTGGGGGTTGGTATTCTCAGGCTGGTAAGGGGCCATGGATATTGGCTCCCCCAGCCTAAAAACAGCAGCCCACAGCTGCCCAGAAATGGCACATCTATAAGATGCGCCAATTCTGGCACTTTGCTTGGCTCTTCCCACTTGCCCTGTAGCAGTGGCAAGTGGGGTGATAGGTGGGGGGTTGATGTCACCTTTGTATTGTCCAATGACATCAAGCCCTCAGGTTAATAATAGGGAAACACAGGCTTAAATTGCTAATCTGCTCTTCCGGGCATTTTCTCGGTGAGCCTCGGTGTGGCGCTGTTTGGGGGCCGCCAGACCAGTTCTATGGCTGCCGGCCCCTTTTCCAGGCACCTGCTGGGGTTCAGGAACTCCGGGCACGGGGCGCACGCGCATGCAGCGTTCATCAACTGAACACTGCGACACACATGTGGCTGTAGCCAGGGATGCGCTGACACTTTCATATGTCAGCGCGTCCTCTTGGTAGAGAGTCTGCATTCTGCTCTCCAGCCCTAGTAACGTTGCAGTTGCAGTCGTATCCGCGGCCTGGCTGTAGCAGCGGGGAATGAAGAGAGGAGAGGAGTATTTTTATTTAATTATTTTTTAATCAATCAGTACTTTGTATGTCCATCAAACTATATGGGGGTGGTATATGTTTGGGGGTTGGAGTATATGTGGCGCCATCAATCTATATAGAGGGGTGGGGTTTATATGTGAAGACATCATACTACATGGGTAAACATTGCCTTCATACTATATGGGGGGGTTATATGTGGGGCCATCATACTGTATATGTGGCATTATATGTGAGGCCATCATACTGGATATGGGGCTTTATATGTGGGCCATCATACAGTATATGGGGGGTTATATGTGGGGCCATCATACTGTATATGTGGCATTATATGTGAGGCCATCATACTGGATATGGGGCTTTATATGTGGGCCATCATACAGTATATGGGGGGGTTATATGTGGGGCCATCATACTGTATATGTGGCATTATATGTGAGGCCATCATACTGGATATGGGGCATTATATGTGGGGCCATTCTATTATGTGCAGGACTGTATGTGGGGCCATCATATCATGCGTAGGGCTATTAGGACTTTTGCTATGGGGTCCCATGATGTCTATGTACACCCCTGGCAGCCACCTAATTAGCTTCAGACCAGCAGTCGGCCGCGGTGTGTTGTCGTTCCTGCCCCGATCTGCAGCAGTCTGGGTCACTGGGTGAGTTAATGTCTATCTCAACCCAGGGAAAAATGTAATAAATTTAAGGAGGTGTAAACTGCTTCAACATTGATGACCTTTCCTTAGGATAGGTGATCAATGTCTGGTCTGTGTGGGTGCATCACCTGGCGCCACCGCAGATCTGATGTACTCGGTGCCAGCAGGAACTGCTCAGATACAGCACACACCACAGCTCTACATACTGTATAGTGGTGGGGTAATGCACATTTGGTACCTATTCAAATAAAGGGGCGGACGTGCAGTACCCAATTGTGGCTACTATTCAGTTGATTGGGCTGTGCTGTGCAATTCTGGAACTGAGCAGTTCCTGCCGGCACTGAGAACAGCTGACTTGCAGTGGTGCCAGGTGTTGCACCAACACCGATCAAGCATGATGACCTATCTTAAGGATAGGTTATCAGTGTTAAAGTAGTAGACAACCCTTTTAAATATTTATGTTTCCATTCTCTGTTCCAGAACTTGCTGGTGGCTGACTTTTGGGGCTGATGAGAAATATATTTTCTTCCAGTCCTCCAGCCAGTTTTGCACCAGGAGCTTATTTAGCCAAGATTATCTGATTTCTATCAGTGCTGGACAATCAGTCCCTATATAAATCAGATCATCTTGGCCAAATAAGCTCCTGGTGCAGGACTGGCTGGAGGACTGGCCATTTTTAGTACATGGACAAACCCTTTAATTTTTTCTTTATATGGTCATATCATTAAGGGCTCATTCACAAGATTGATGATGCCAGAGAATCTATTTGTTTATGGTAATGATATTGATCGCACTCTTCATTTTTCCAACTTCTCCATTCTCTTTGTCCGCTTAAAACAGATTGTAGTCTGACATGTTACAAGCACCCATAGACTTGTATACAGGCGCTTCTCACAAAATTAGAATATCATCAAAAAGTGAATTTATTTCAGTTCACTTCAATACAAAAAGTGAAACTCATACATTCTATAGTCATTACAAACAGAGTGATCTATTTCACGTGTTTATTTCTGTTAATATTCATGATTATGGAAACAATGACAATGAAAACCCAAAAGTCATTATCTCAGTAAATTAGAATTCTTTATAACAACAGCTTGAAAAATGATTTTAAAATCCAAAATGTTGACTTACTGAAATGTAACATAGTAACATAGTAACATAGTTAGTAAGGCCGAAAAAAGACATTTGTCCATCCAGTTCAGCCTATATTCCATCATAATAAATATGTATGTATGTTCAGTAAATGCACTCAATACTTGGTTGGGGCTCCTTTTGCATCAATTACTGCATCAATGCAGCGTGGCATGGAGGTGAGGTGAGGGTTAAGGTCAGGCGAGTTTGCTGCCAATCAAGCACAGTGATACTGTTGTTTTTAAACCAGGTATTGGTACTTTTGGCAGTGTGGACAGGTGCCAAGTCCTGATGGAAAATGAAATGTCCATCCCCAAAAAGCTTGTCGGCAGAGGGAAGCATGAAGTGCTCTAAAATGTCCTGGTAGACGGCTGCACTGACTTTGGTCTTGATAAAACACAGTGGACCTACCCCAGCAGATGACATGGCTCCCCAAACCATCACTGATTGTGGATAATACACACTAGACCTTGGAAATCAAGATCCCAGAGTCTGGAGGAAGAGTAGTAGAGACCACAATCCAAGCTGCTTGAGGTCTAGTGTGAAGTTTCCACAATCAATGATGGTTTGGGGAGCCATGTCATCTGCTGGTGTAGGTCCACTGTGCTTTATCAAGACCAAAGTCAGCACAGCCGTCTACCAGGACATTTTAGAGCACTTCATGCTTCCCTCTGCCGACAAGCGTTTTGGAGATGGAAATGTCATTCTCCAGCAGGACTTGGCACCTGTCCACACTGCCAAAAGTACAAATACCTGGTTCATAAACAACAGTATCACTGTGCTTGATTGGCAGCAAACTTGCCTGGCCTTAACCCCGTAGAGAATCTATAGGGTATTGTCAAGAGGAAGATGAGACACCAGACCCAACAATCAAAACAAAAAGAATATTGGAGCAAACAACCACAAAGTATAATAAAGAATAGTAAATTTTATTTAATTAAGTTATATAAAATAAATAATGTAGGACAATATCCAGAACAGAGCAAAAGATAGGGTTAATGGTGCACCAAGAGTGATGGCACCCACAGGACAAGAACATAGGCCGCTATTCCATACATGGTCAACACAAGGATCCAAAAATCAAATGCCTAGTGCATATAGTCTCAGATATAGCTCAATATAATCACATAGATCGCGGGCGGTAAAATCCCTCCATATCAGGCAGCCAAGTGGCTATGTGAAAAGCTTAGGGAGACCCGAGACCATTAGTAGAACTTACCCTTGCTCTTGTCCATAGGGATAGCCACGCGCCTCTACGCGCGTTTCACAACAGCTTCCTCAGGGGGCAGAGTGATAATCCATATTCCCCATTCTCTTCCTTAAATAGCCACCTAATGATCACAATTAGCGGCGCATGTGGCCGAGGCGGGCGCAGCAGAGCCGCATCACTCCGGCGCCATCATGGCGCTGCGGGTCACGGGGAAAGCCCCGATGATGTCAATGACCTGCATACGTCACTACCAGGCGCCGGCAATGATGCCGCAGCCCGCGACCACATCGGAGACATGCGCACCAGTGACAACAGATTCTGAATCCCTCCCATTGGAACGGGACGTTGTTTTGCCATGTCCAACATCGGCTTGAAAGGTACCACATATATAACAATTTAAATACATACAAAAACCACATAAAATCATGAATAAACCACAATACAATAAAGTGAAAGTGCATGAAGTGCCATAAAATACAGAAATACATCAAATAGCAGTATAACATCAGTGTAACAGTATAACAATCAATCATTAGTGCTGACAAAGCAGAATAAATACAGTACATACTGTATAAACATGTATAGATATACATATAAATATATAATAGAAATATCATCCAAAAATAATCATATTCAGTGTTGCCATTCCATTATGTGCATCCAGAGCTGTGATTCACAATTGAGGATGAAGACTCATTTCTCCAACAATAAATATTATTGATGCTAAATAAAGTGAAGACAAATAATGTTAAAAATAGAATAATAAAAGAAAAAGAAAAAGTAATAAAAATAAAGAATATAAAAAAAACCAGACCCAACAATGCAGACGAGCTGAAGGCTGCTATCAAAGCAACCTGGGCTTCCATAACCCCTCAGCAGTGCCACAGACTGATCACCTCCATGCCATGCCGCATTAATGCAGTAATTGATGCAAAAGGAGCCCCAACCAAGTATTGAGTGCATTTACTGAACATAAATTTCAGTAGGGCAAAAAAATTTATTTTAAAATCATTTTTCAAGCTGGTGTTGTAAAGAATTCTAATTTACTGAGATAATGACTTTTGGGTTTTTATTGGCTGCAAGCCATAATCATCAACATTAACAGAAATAAACACGTGAAATAGATCACTTTGTTTGTAATGACTCTATATAATATATGAGTTTCACTTTTTGTATTGAAAAACTGAAATAAATTCACTTTTTGATGATATTCTAATTTTGTGAAAAACACCTGTAGGTGCGCGTGATCCGAATTTCGGAGCCACTCACAGCATGCTGCAATTTTTTTTTCTTTTCAAAACCAAAAATGTCAGCACGGTCATGGGGCATATGCGCAGTCATAGAATGCCGTATCTCCCAACTTTTTCACCTATTTAGCTCCCTTAGTCTTCTCACCCACAAACTGTACAGAGAAGGCTGCATAGAAAATACACTCCTATTTAATTGACTTCAATGTGGACTGTTTTGGCTTTTGTGCCAGGGCTGAGTTTTCAGTCCCAGTCTGGCCCTGGAGAGGCGTCTGTTAAACGCCCCATTACTAACCCTATAGTCACATTGTATGAAAACACAGACACCAAGAATAAAGTAATTTAATTGAAAAAATGTCACAGACTCCTTTAATGATCTCAATTAAACCATACTTACAACCTCACCTAATTCCTCCAAAGCCCTCGTTCTCTTGTGATAAACCAAAAATAATAAAACAGCAATATACCATACCTGTCCATCGATCTGTCCCACGCAAGTCTGAGGGAAAAACAGTTTTCAACCTGGATGATGCCAAGGTGCGACCGTCCAGGCTCAGAACCACTGGTCACTGAACTGCTGCTAGTGCAGTGTCAGAGAATAGTGGTGATGTCATTGAAGCTGTGTTCCTAGCCGGGCTGAACTGCATTGACCTCGGTGACATCCCTGCTAGCACCGTGAATCATCCGGGTACTGCAGTTGCACAGGTTTGCTGACACAGATTAGGGTTAGGGCTATGTTCGGACACACCAGTCTATGATACTGGATCAGGGACTGACTACACTGAGAGCAGGGGACTTCAGGAACAGGACTAGCCATACCAGGAATATGGGACTTCAGATTCAGAACTGGCCCCCGCAGGACAAGGGGACAAGTTCAGGAATGGAAACTCCGGGACCAGGGTACTTCGGGAACAGGACTGGTTGCACCAGGAAAAGGGGAATTTGGATTTAGGACTGGCCACTCCAAGACCAAGGGACAATGTTCAGGCAATGGCCGCACCAAGACCTGAGATTTGGGTTCAGGAGACTGGTCGCACTGGGACCAGGGATACGAGTTTAGGACACTGGCCACAAAGGGACTAGGAGACCTCACAACTACACTGGTAGAACACTAACTACCTAATGATTTAAACTCATTGATTCTCCAATCCCTAAGGGATAAGGGGGTCTTATACAAGATACCTCCTATTGGTGTGCCTCCGGGAGCTGTGGCGTGCACACAAAAAGGAAGCAGGAAGCGTACTGTGACCACAACGAGGGGGAGGGTGGTGAGCAAGCAGTTGTCCCTGCATGGAAGGAAAAGGGGACACCATGCAGGGGTGCCGGCCATAGTGCTACACTTATAGTAGGTCATCAATATTAGATTGGGGTGGTCTGACATCAGGCATCTTTACTAATTAGCTATTTCATGATTTTGAGTCCTGCTGCTCATTTCCCATTCACTTCAACAGGAATGGAGCTGCAGTGAGGGAGAAAGACCACTACGATGTGTATAGAGCCATGCAGTTCTGCTTTTTTGGAGCTGTAAAAAGCTGATTGATAGGTGTGAGCGTGTCAGGTACCTACTGATCTGATATGACATATCCTTAGGAAAGGTCATCAACATACATTATATAAAGTTTATAGCCTATAGAAAACTGCACAGGAAGAAATCAATGTGCAAAAAAACTACAAAATTTTATTTCAGACAGAATTACAAACTATTAAAAACAGTAATGATGGAGATGGTACCAATATAGAGGCACCCCAGGCCAGAGGTAAGCTTATAACAACATTAACCCCTTCATGACCCAGCCTATTTTGACCTTAATGACCTGGCCGTTTTTTGCAATTCTGACCAGTGTCCCTTTATGAGGTAATAACTCAGGAACGCTTCAACGGATCCTAGCGGTTCTGAGATTGTTTTTTCGTGACATATTGGGCTTCATGTTAGTGGTAAATTTAGGTCAATAAATTCTGCGTTTATTTGTGATAAAAACGGAAATTTGGCGAAAATTTTGAAAATTTCGCAATTTTCACATTTTGAATTTTTATTCTGTTAAACCAGAGAGTTATGTGACACAAAATAGTTAATAAATAACATTTCCCACATGTCTACTTTACACCAGCACAATTTTGGAAACAAAATTTTTTTTTGCTAGGAAGTTATAAGAGTTAAAATTTGACCAGCGATTTCTCATTTTTACAACGAAATTTACAAAACCATTTTTTTTAGGGACCACCTCACATTTGAAGTCAGTTTGAGGGGTCTATATGGCTGAAAATACCCAAAAGTGACACCATTCTAAAAAATGCACCCCTCAAGGTGCTCAAAACCACATTCAAGAAGTTTTTAACCCTTCAGGTGCTTCACAGCAGCAGAAGCAACATGGAAGGAAAAAATGAACATTTAACTTTTTAGTCACAAAAATTATCTTTTAGCAACATTTTTTTTATTTTCCCAATGGTACAAGGAGAAACTGAACCACGAAAGTTGTTGTCCAATTTGTCCTGAGTACGCTGATACCTCATATGTGGGGGTAAACCACTGTTTGGGCGCACGGCAGGGCTTGGAAGGGAAGGAGCGCCATTTGACTTTTTGAATGAAAAATTGGCTCCACTCTTTAGCGGACACCATGTCACGTTTGGAGAGCCCCCGTGTGCCTAAAAATTGGAGCTCCCCCACACGTGACCCCATTTTGGAAACTAGACGCCCCAAGGAACTTATCTAGATGCATAGTGAGAACTTTGAACCCCCGGGGGCTTCACAAATTGATCCGTAAAAATGAAAAAGTACTTTTTTTTCACAAAAAAATTCTTTTAGCCTCAATTTTTTTCATTTTCACATGGGTAACAGGATAAAATGGATCCTAAAATTTGTTGGGCAATTTCTCATGAGTACGCCGATACCTCACATGTGGGGGTAAACCACTGTTTGGGCACATGGTAAGGTTCGGAAGGGAAGGAGCGCCATTTGACTTTTTGAATGAAAAATTATCTCCATCGTTAGCGGACACCATGTCGTGTTTGGAGAGCCCCCGTGTGCCTAAACATTGGAGCTCCCCCACAAATGACCCCATTTTGGAAACTAGACCCCCCAAGGAACTTATCTAGATGCATATTGAGCACTTTAAACCCTCAGGTGCTTCACAAATTGATCTGTAAAAATGAAAAAGTACTTTTTTTTTCACAAAAAAATTCTTTTCGCCTCAGTTTTTCATTTTCACATGGGCAATAGGATAAAATGAATCCTAAAATTTGTTGGGCAATTTCTCCCGAGTACGCCGATACCTCATATGTGGGGGTAAACCACTGTTTGGGCACACGGCAGGGCTCGGAAGGGAAGGCGCGCCATTTGACTTTTTGAATGGAAAATTAGCTCCAATTGTTAGCGGACACCATGTCGCGTTTAGAGAGCCCCTGTGTGCCTATGCATTGGAGCTCCCCCACAAGTGACCCCATTTTGGAAACTAGACCCCCCAAGGAACTTATCTAGATGCATATTGAGCACTTTAAACCCCCAGGTGCTTCACAGAAGTTTATAATGCAGAGCCATGAAAATAAAAAATAATTTTTCTTTCCTCAAAAATGATTTTTAGCCTGGAATTTCCTATTTTGCCAAGGGTAATAGGAGAAATTGGACCGCAAATGTTGTTGTCCAGTTTGTCCTGAGTACGCTGATACCCCATATGTGGGGGTAAACCTCTGTTTGGGCGCACGGCAGGGCTCGGAAGGGAAGGCACGCCAATTGGCTTTTTAAATGGAAAATTAGCTCCAATCATTAGCGGACACCATGTCACGTTTGGAGAGCCCCTGTGTGCCTAAACATTGGAGATCCCCCACATATGACCCCATTTTGGAAACTAGACCCCCAAAGGAACTAATCTAGATGTGTGGTGAGGACTTTGAACTTCCAAGTGCTTCACAGAAGTTTATAACGCAGAGCCATGAAAATAAATTAAAAATTTTATTTTCTCTAAAATGATTTTTTAGCCTGCAATTTATTATTTTCCCAAGGGTAAAAGGAGAAATTTGACCCCAAAAGTTGTTGTACAGTTTCTCCTGAGTACGCTGATACCCCATATGTGGGGGTAAACCACAGTTTGGGCACATGTCGGGGCTCGGAAGTCAAGTAGTGACATTTTGAAATGCAGACTTTGATGGAATGCTCTGCGGGCGTTACGTTGCGTTTGCAGAGCCCCTGATGTGGCTAAACAGTAGAAACCCCCCACAAGTGACCCCATTTTAGAAACTAGACCCCGAAAGGAACTTATCTAGATGTGAGGTGAGCACTTTGAACCCCCAAGTGCTTCACAGAAGTTTATAACACAGAGCAGTGAAAATAATAAATACGTTTTCTTTCCTCAAAAATAATTTTTTAGCCCAGAATTTTTTATTTTCCCAATGGTTACAGGAGAAATTGGACCCCAAAAGTTGTTGTCCAGTTTCTCCTGAGTACGCTGATACCCCATATGTGGGGGTAAACCACTGTTTGGGCACACGTCGGGGCTCAGAAGGGAAGTAGTGACTTTTGAAATGCAGACTTTGATGGAATGGTCTGCGGGCGTCACGTTGCGTTTGCAGAGCCCCTGGTGTGCCTAAACAGTAGAAACCCCCCACAAGTGACCCCATTTTGGAAACTAGACCCCCCCAAGGAACTTATCTAGATATGTGGTGAGCACTTTGAACCCCCAAGTGCTTCACAGACGTTTACAACGCAGAGCCGTGAAAATAAAAAATCATTTTTCTTTCCTCAAAAATGATGTTTTAGCAAGCAATTTTTTATTTTCTCAAGGGTAACAGGAGAAATTGGACCCCAGTAATTGTTGCCCAGTTTGTCCTGAGTACGCTGATACCCCATATGTGGGGGTAAACCACTGTTTGGGCACATGTCGGGGCTCGGAAGTCAAGTAGTGACGTTTTGAAATGCAGACTTTGATGGAATGGTCTACGGGCGTCACGTTGCGTTTGCAGAGCCCCTGGTGTGCCTAAACAGTAGAAACCCCCCACAAGTGACCCCATTTTGGAAACTAGACCCCCCAAGGAACTTATCTAGATATGTGGTGAGCACTTTGAACCCCCAAGTGCTTCACAGACGTTTACAACGCAGAGCCGTGAAAATAAAAAATCATTTTACTTTCCTCAAAAATGATGTTTTAGCAAGCAATTTTTTATTTTCTCAAGGGTAACAGGAGAAATTGGACCCCAGTAATTGTTGCCCAGTTTGTCCTGAGTACACTGATACCCCATATGTGGGGGTAAACCACTGTTTGGGCACACGTCGGGGCACGGAAGGGAAGGAGCACCATTTGACTTTTTGAATGAAAGATTGGCTGGAATCAATGGTGGCGCCATGTTGCGTTTGGAGACCCCCTGATGTGCCTAAACAGTGGAAACCCCTCAATTCTAACGCCAACACACCCCTAACCCTTATCCCAACTGTAGCCGTAACCCTAACCACAACCCTAACCGCAACACACCCCTAACCACAACCCTAACCCCAACACACCCCTAACCCTAACCACAACCCTAATTCCAACCCAACCCTAACCCTAAGGCTATGTACCCACGTTGCGGATTCGTGTGAGATTTTTCCGCACCATTTTTGAAAAATCCGCGGGTAAAAGGCACTGCGTTTTACCTGCGGATTTACTGCGGATTTCACCTGCGGATTCCTATTGAGGAATAGGTGTAAAACGCTGCGGAATCCGCACAAAGAATTGACATGCTGCGGAAAATACAACGCAGCGTTTCCGTGCGGTATTTTCCGCACCATGGGCACAGCGGATTTGGTTTTCCATAGGTTTACATGGTACTGTAAACCTGATGGAACACTGCTGCGGATCCGCAGAGGCCAATCCGCTGCGGATCCGCAGCCAAATCCGCACCGTGTGCACATAGCCTAATTCTAAAGGTATGTGCACACGCTGCGGAAAACGCTGCGGATCCGGAGCAGTTTCCCATGAGTTTACAGTTCAATGTAAACCTATGGGAAACAAAAATCGCTGTACACATGCTGCGGAAAAACTGCACGGAAACGCAGCGGTTTACATTCCGCAGCATGTCACTTCTTTCTGCGGATTCCACAGCGGTTTTACAACTGCTCCAATAGAAAATCGCAGTTGTAAAACCGCAGTGAAATGCGCAGAAAAACCGCGGTAAATCTGCCATAAATCCGCAGCGGTTTAGCACTGCGGATTTATCAAATCCGCTGCGGAAAAATCCGCAGAGGACCAGAATACGTGTGCACATACCGAAACCCTAACCCTACCCCTAACCCTACCCCTAACCCTACCCCTAACCCTACCCCTAACCCTACCCCTAACCCTACCCCTACCCCTACCCCTAACCCTACCCCTAACCCTAACCCTAACCCTACCCCTAACCCTACCCCTAACCCTACCCCTAGTTCTAACTCCAACCTTAGTGAAAAAAAAAAAAAATTCTTTATTTTATTATTGTCCCTATCTATGGGGGACAAATGGGGGGGGTCATTTACTGTTTTTTTATTTTGACCACTGTGATAGATTATATCACAGTGATCAAAATTCACATTGGAACGAATCTGCCGGCCGGCAGATTCGGCGGGCGCACTGCGCATGCGCCCGCCTTTTTGGAACATGGCGGCGCTCGGGGAAGAAGACGGACGGGACCCCGCCAGGATCGGTAAGTATAAGGGGGGGAGATCAGGGCACAGGGGGGGGAGATCAGGGCACGGGGGGGCGTCGGAGCACGGGGGGGGAGGGATCGGAGCATGGGGGAGAGTGATCGGTGTGCGGGCGGGTGGATCGGTGTGCAGGGGGGGTGGATCGGTGTGCAGGGGGGGTGGTTCGGAGCACGGGGGGGATCGGAGTGCGGGGGGGTTTGATTGGAGCACGGGGGGTGTGATTGGAGCACGGGGGGAGCGGGCAGGAGGACGGGGGAGCGGAGCACAGGACGGAGGGGAGCGGGCCACAGATCGGGGGGCTGGGGGGGGCGATCGGTGGGGTGGGGTGGTGGCACATTAGTATTTCCAGCCATGGCCGATGATATTGCAGCATCGGCCATGGCTGGATTGTAATATTTCACCATTTTTTTAGGTGAAATATTACAAATCGCTCTGATTGGCAGTTTCACTTTCAACAGCCAATCAGAGCGATCGTAGCCACGAGGGGGTGAAGCCACCCCCCCTGGGCTAAACTACCACTCCTCCTGTCCCTGCAGATCGGGTGAAATGGGAGTTAACCCTTTCACCCGGCCTGCAGGGACGCGATCTTTCTGTGACACAGCATATGCGTCACAGGTCGGATTGGCACCGACTTTCATGACGCATACGCTGTGTCACAGGTCGGGAAGGGGTTAAATCCCACCGCCATATATATACAAATGTCATTAGGGCAAAAGTATCTCTCCCACCAAATGGCATAGTGCAATATATAACCCCAAGTACATACTGACAAGTGCGGCCCGATGGGAATAAGAGTATACAAATAAGTATCCCATACTATACCTCTGGTCTGATGGTGCCACGACCCCAAATTATATAAAGTTGTAGACAATCCTTTTCATGCTGCTTTCTGCACCACTAATCACATGCCAAAATAAATGTATAGTTGCCAACTTAATTTTGGATTTCTTCTGGACACCTTTTTTTTTTACAGACACATTAATGAACCATAGAGATTACAAGTAAAATATGCCAATATGTTAGAAGAATATCTTGTAACTGTGACTTGTAAAATGATCATATTACAATCATAATGTCAAGTTTTATATGAACACTGGAAAATATTGCTCTATGTTCACAGATTGTCCTGGAATTTAGGGCAGATGTTCCCCTTGTGAGTACAGTGGCCTAAGTCTTGGTATTAGGCTCTTCTTACCTACATACTACTAATATTGAATATGTTTTCACATTCTTACCTGCCAAGGAAGAAAGCAATGTAAAATATGGAGCTATTTAAGTTGACAAACTGGAAGAGGAACATTTTTAAAGCAAAACTGTTTTCCCATTCGGACTCTGTTCTTGGATGCTCTGGAAAAAGAGCACAAGAATAAATAGATTGTTAGAAATGTCATCACATTATGTCCCTCTGCCCATGGCACATCCCTAAATTCTTCTTACTATTGGCCATGTGCTTAGTGATTTTTTCTTTTTTTTTACTTAGTCAATTTTTTTTAAAGAAAATTCATGTAGAATATATTGGTATATTGGAGTTTGTATTATCTAATTACATTGACCGGTTCGGTACGCCCAATAGACCTAAGAAGTTCACATATGCCAATAGTCCTTGTATCTCATCAGAATTTCTAAAAAAGAAAGTGTAAAGTAGTCCTAAAAGATATATATATATATATATATATATATATATATATATATATATATATATATATATATGTGTATATATATATATATATATACATATATATACAGTGGGGCAAAAAAGTATTTAGTCAGTCAGCAATAGTGCAAGTTCCACCACTTAAAAAGATGAGAGGCGTCTGTAATTTACATCATAGGTAGACCTCAACTATGGGAGACAAACTGAGAAAAAAAAATCCAGAAAATCACATTGTCTGTTTTTTAACATTTTATTTGCATATTATGGTGGAAAATAAGTATTTGGTCAGAAACAAAATTTCATCTCAATACTTTGTAATATATCCTTTGTTGGCAATGACAGAGGTCAAACGTTTTCTGTAAGTCTTCAAAAGGTTGCCACACACTGTTGTTGGTATGTTGGCCCATTCCTCCATGCAGATCTCCTCTAGAGCAGTGATGTTTTTGGCTTTTCGCTTGGCAACACGGACTTTCAACTCCCTCCAAAGGTTTTCTATAGGGTTGAGATCTGGAGACTGGCTAGGCCACTCCAGGACCTTGAAAGGCTTCTTACGAAGCCACTCCTTCGTTGCCCTGGCGGTGTGCTTTGGATCATTGTCATGTTGAAAGACCCAGCCACGGTTCATCTTCAATGCCCTTGCTGATGGAAGGAGGTTTGCACTCAAAATCTCACGATACATGGCCCCATTCATTCTTTCATGTACCCAGATCAGTCGTCCTGGCCCCTTTGCAGAGAAACAGCCCCAAAGCATGATGTTTCCACCACCTTGCTTTACAGTAGGTATGGTGTTTGATGGATGCAACTCAGTATTCTTTTTTCTCCAAACACGACAAGTTGTGTTTCTACCAAACAGTTCCAGTTTGGTTTCATCAGACCAAAGGACAGTCTCCCAAAACTCCTCTGGATCATCCAAATGCTCTCTAGCAAACTTCAGACGGACCCAGACATGTACTGGCTTAAGCAGTGGGACACGTCTGGCACTGCAGGATCTGAGTCCATGGTGGCGTAGTGTGTTACTTATGGTAGGCCTTGTTACATTGGTCCCAGCTCTCTGCAATTCATTCACTAGGTCCCCCCGCGTGGTTCTGGGATTTTTGCTCACCGTTCTTGTGATCATTCTGACCCCACGGGGTGGGATTTTGCGTGGAGCCCCAGATCGAGGGAGATTATCGGTGGTCTTGTATGTCTTCCATTTTCTAATTATTGCTCCCACTGTTGATTTCTTCACTCCAAGCTGGTTGGCTATTGCAGATTCAGTCTTCCCAGCCTGGTGCAGGGCTACAATTTTGTTTCTGGTGTCCTTTGACAGCTCTTTGGTCTTCACCATAGTGGAGTTTGGAGTCAGACTGTTTGAGGGTGTGCACAGGTGTCTTTTTATACTGATAACAAGTTTAAACAGGTGCCATTACTACAGGTAATGAGTGGAGGAAAGAGGAGACTCTTAAAGAAGAAGTTACAGGTCTATGAGAGCCAGAAATCTTGATTGTTTGTTTCTGACCAAATACTTATTTTCCACCATAATATGCAAAAAAAATGTAAAAAAAACAGACAATGTGATTTTCTGGATTTTTTTTTCTCAGTTTGTCTCCCATAGTTGAGGTCTACCTATGATGTAAATTACAGACGCCTCTCATCTTTTTAAGTGGTGGAACTTGCACTATTGCTGACTGACTAAATACTTTTTTGCCCCACTGTATATATATGTGCCAAGGAAATGCATGGTGCATGGTAAACATTAAGTAGCAAGTTTTTGAAGGTCTTACCTCCTAATTTTGTTCCTTTTCGGTCATAGATATTTTAGAATTTTTTTTTTAAGATTAGTTATCATTTACTGGTTGCGCAATGGCACTTCATATTGCGGTTTTAAATGTTTGTTTAGTACTTATCGTCATGCATATCTCCCGTTATGTATGGTATGTTATGCCATTTACCGATCAGATTAATTATATTTACACGACAAACTGAACTGACTGCTATACTGCTACTAAGTACTGATACATGTACAATGTACATAATTGTGTAATGCATATTTTACTGTAATAGAATGCTTACTGCCATTCTATGTTTTATGAATTATAAATAGTATATCCAGTTAAAGATATGATGACAAAATGAGTGGTTATTGTGTGTACAATATTGTGGAAAATGAGAAACATGGAATAATTCACGTGCCTTGAGCAAGTGGTAAATCTAAATTTAATGTCAACATATTTTACAGGGTGAATCCTTATGCCAAAAGGAACAAATTTAAGGGGAAAGACTTACCAATTTGCAAAGTTCATTTTTCCTTGGCACCCAAATTTATATATAGTGGAAAAAAAAGTATTTAGTCAGGCACCAATTGTGCAAGTTCTCCCACTTAAAAAGATGAGAGAGGCCTGTAATTGACATCATAGGTAGACCTCAACTATGAGAGTCAAAATGAGAAAACAAATCCAGAAAATCAGCTTGTCTGATTTGGCAAGATTTATTTTTCAAATTATGGTGGAAAATAAGTATTTGGTCATTAACAAAAAAATATCTCAATATTTTGTTATACTATAAATCTTTTGTTGGCAATGACAGAGGTCGATCGTTTTCTGTAAGTCTTCACAAAGTTGGCACACACTGTTGGTGGTATGTTAGCCCATTCCTCCATGCAGATCTCCTCTAGAGCAGTGATGTTTTGGGCCTGTCGCTGGGCAACACGGACTTTCAACTCCCTCCAAAGGTTTTCTATGGGGTTGAGATCTGGAGAATGGCTAGGCCACTCCAGGACCTTCATATGATTCTTACGAAGCCACTCCTTCGTTGCCCTGGAGGTGTGCTTGGGATGATTATCATGCTAAAAGACCCATCCACTTTTTATCTTCAATGTCCTTGCTGATGGAAGGAGGTTTACACTGAAAATCTTATGATACATGGCCCCATTTATACTTTCATGTACACGGCCCCAAAGCATGATGTTGCCACCCCCATGCTTCGCAGTAGGTATGGGGTTCTTTGGATGCAACGCAGCATTCTGTCTCCTCCAAGCACAACAAGTTTCGTTTCTACGAAACAGTTCTTCTTTGGTTTCATCAGACCATATGACATTCTCCCAATACTCTTCTGGATAATCTAAATGCTCTCTAGCAAACTTCAAACAGGCCCGGATATGTACTGGCTTAAGCAGGGGGACACGTCTGGCACTGCAGGATCTGAGTCACTGGCGGCGTATTGTGTTACTGATGGTAGCCTTTGCTACGGTGGTCCCAGCTCTATGCAGATCACTCACTAGGTCCCCCTGTGTGGTTCTGGGATTTTTGCTCACTGTTCTTGTGATCATTTTGACCCACGGGGTGAGATCTTGCGTGGAGCCCCAGATTGAGGGAGATTAGCAGTGGTCTTGTATGTCTTCCATTTTTTTTATCATTGCTCCCACAGTTGATTTCATCACACCATGCTGCTTGCTTATTGCAGATTTAGTCTTCCCAGCTTGATGCTGGGCTACAATTTTGTTTCTGGAGTCCTCTGACAGATCTTTGGTCTTCACTATAGTCGAGTTTGGAGTGTGACTGTTTGACGTTGTGAACAGGTGTCTTTTATACTGATAACAAGATCAAACAGGCGCCATTACTACAGGTAATGAGTGGAGGACAGAGAAGCCTCTAAAAGAAGAAGTTACAGGTCTGTGAGAGCAAGAAAACTTGCATGTTTTTAGATGACCAAATACTACTTTTCCCCCTAATATGCAAAATGAATCTTGCCAAATCAGACAAGATGATTTTCTGGATTTATTTTCTCAATTTTGACTCTCATAGTTGTGGTCTACCTATGATGTCAATTACAGTCCTCTCTCATCTTTTTAAGTGGAGAAATTGCACTACTCACATATATACAGTATATATATATATATATATATATATATATTTATATATATATATATATATATATATATATATATATATACAATACAGAGCAAAAGTTTGGACACACCTTCTCATTTAAAGATTTTTCTGTATTTTCATGACTATGAAAATTTTACATTCACACTGAAGGCATCACAACTATGAATTAACACATGTGGAATTATATACTTAACTAAAAAGTGTGAAACAACTGAAATTATGTCTTATATTCTAGGTTCTTCAAAGTAGCCACCTTTTGCTTTGATGACTGCTTTGCACACTCTTAGCATTCTCTTGAGGAGCTTCAAGAGGTAGTCACCGAGAATGGTCTTCCAACAATCTTGAAGGAGTTCCCAGAGATGCTTAGCACTTGTTGGACCTTTTGCCTTCACTCTGCGGTCCAGCTCACCCCAAACCATTTTGATTGGGTTCAGGTCTGGTGACTGTGGAGTAACTCTGCAATTTGCCTGTCGGCTTCAGTAACTCTGCATTCTGCCTGAGCTCTTTAGTAACACTACAATTTGCCTACAGTTTTCAATACCTCTTTTAATAGTATCCTGTCTGCTGCCTATGTCCTGCGTGCCTCACTCGTTTGCTGCACCAACCCCCATGGCCCGTGTGCGCATCTGAACCTTAGATCTTAGGCCCACATTATGTAACATTTTTTCATCCATTTCATCCATTAGCCGTGTACTTACCTAGGTTTGTAAGAAGATAGGCAACCTTCTCATAAACCTAAAAAAGAAAAAAGAAAAAAAAATCTTATGCAACATTTTGTTTCTAACTAAACATTTTTTTTTAAATAAATGTTCTATATTTAAAACACAGGAATTTCATAGAAGTCAGCTACAAATAAGGTGTGTGCAACACAGATAACACTTTGTCCCTAGGCAAGGATCTGTTGCTAAGGTTTCAACTGATTTAGATCTTACATTTCTAACCGTGAAGACCTTTTTTATGAATAGCCTATCACTTCAGGAAGGCTGTATACGTGTAACTTTCCCTTAGCTGAGTACTGTTGACACGAATTATAAATGTGTTTGTATTTGAGCACCCAGCTTCACCGTGACTTCTTCCCTGCTGAACAGGAACCCATGTTCTGAGTGGCCCACTCTGAGCTACATAATTTAACCGCACCTGTACAGTTACACTCTGCAGCAGAGCAGGGAGACTCAATCTTCCTGCTCTACCACCCGGCCGCAAAGGGTCCCTGACCTCCTGGGGTCACGCTCCCTCTCCCATCAATCTCCCTCTGCGTCTGACGTCACTCGCGCAGACATTGACAGTGGGCACGATTGCATCATTTCTTGGTGCCCACTGTCCTGAGATGTGCGGGCACTTGGAGCAGCAGGGGAACGAGGGGGAGAAATGAGTATTGTATTTATTTATTTTTTATGGGGTGCATTATACAAAATTGTCTGCCTATGGGGGGTGCATTATGCTATATAGAGTCTGCCTATTGAAGGATGCATTATACTATAGAGGCCTATGGGGAGTTCATTATACAATGTAGAGTCTGACTATGGGGAGTGCATTATACTATATAGAGTCTACCTCTCATGAATGCATTATACTATAGAGTGTGCATTATACTATATAGAGTCAGCCTGCCTATGGGGATGCATTATACTATATAGAGTCTGCCTATGGGAGTGCATTATACTGTATTGAGGACTATCTGGGGAATTATACTATACTAGATTGTGGCCCGATTCTAACGCATCGGGTATTCTAGAATATGCATGTCCCAGTAGTATATGGACAATGATGATTCCAGAATTCGCGGCAGACTGTGCCCGTCGCTGATTGGTCGAGGCAACCTTTATAACATCATCGTCACCATGGCAACCATTATGACATCTACGTCGATACTGTGCCCATCGCTGATTGGTCGAGGCAAATTCGCGGCAGACTGTGCCTGTCGCTGATTGGTCGAGGCAACCTTTATGACATCATCGTCGCTATGCTGTGCCCATCGCTGATTGGTCGAGGCCTGGCGGCCTCGACCAATCAGAGACGTGGGATTTCCAGGACAGACAGACAGAAAAACCCTTAGACAATTATATATATAGATGGAGGCTACCTGGCTGTGGGGTTAACAGTGAGGAGGGCCATCATACAGTGTTGGAGCCATCAAACAGTTTGGGGGCTACTAAGGGGTCAGTATACTGTGTGGGGGGTACTATACTGTGAGGGGGCTTTAAACTGTGTATAAAAGTATACACAGTATAACTGTGCATACTGTGTAGAGGGGAGCTGTACAGTGGGGAGACTAAGGACATTGTCAAATGTAAAATGGGCACTTATTGTGATAGGGAACTCCAGGTTATTGTGACTAATAAAGGGGAACAGAGAGGGCATTACTATTTTCTATGTGGCAAAATGTGGGCACTGTTTTTTAGGGCACTTTCACAAGAAATTACTATATTCTATTTTAAAAAATAGAGGCACAGAGAAACAGACAGCAGATGCAGTAATAGGACACATATGGCAGCAGCAGCTCAGTCAGGGCCGAACTGGCCATCTGGCAATTCTGGCAAATGCCAGAAGGGCCTGTCTGGTCATGGGCTGCCTTATCTGCTATGTTGTTAGCAGAATTGGTGTTCTCAAGACACCCATACTGTTAAGAGTTGTGACGGAGCACAAAGTTGCTGACTCCGACACTGACCCCAGCAGGCCACGGGTATCATTAGAAATATTGGTCTTGTAGAAAATCTTCCTTTCCTCCATGCAGGGTAATATTAGGAATATATCCACATCTGGTGCTTGGGGATGGGGACCACATGGGCCTGTGTGATTTCAAATGCCAGGGCTGAATTTCGGCCCCAGTCCGTACCTGGGCTCAGTATTGGGGTACCAGCAGGATAAGGAGTTTGTGCACGTTGGGAATAGGTGGAGACGGTGCAGGAAATCTGAGAAGTGAAATGTGTCTTTGATGCAATTTCTGCAGATGAGTCCTGGCTGGAGAAGTATTGTAAAAGTGAACAATTCCATCAGAAAGAATGTCTGCGGAAAGTCACCGTCTATAACTGTACTGTAATCACTTATATGTTACCATTGACCATATGTTGGTAATATCAGTGCTGGTCTTTGTATAGAGATTATTTTCAGCAACAGCGCGGTCATCTGCTGAGGTTCTCCTACATCCACTATTAGGGTGGGTCACCAAGATGTAATCAGGATTGTCTGGTTAGGGGTCCACTCAAAAGTTTTGCCCCCCCCCCCCCTCCCCGAACCAAAACCCTAGCTGCACCTCTGGTTTGTGCACATATTGTGTTTTTGAAGTGTTGGTTTTGTTTTTTTATGTCCAGTTTTGTTACAAAACCTGAAGGCCTTCCTAGTCCAGGTAAACTGACTGTGAAACATGAAGTCTCATGAACACGTGGCTTATTTTTTTGTGTGCAGATTTACAGCAAATTTCAATCTTCAGCATGTCAATTAATCATATTTGCTGCAGATTTCACCCATACTAGTGAATGGGGGGAAAATCTGGAACAAAAACATAACAAAATGCAGCAAAAAATTTTCTACAGCAAATTTTATGTGTGCACATAACGTTTGTTTGACTGAGGTTTCAGCTTTATGGTTACATGTGGCAGCACATTACAGTTTGCTCACCTTAGTTTCGCAACGACACAGATTTGGCACTCCTATATCATTCCTTGACATTAATTTCACAACAATCTAGCTACAGCAGCTTATTTCTCTGATGCTCCTATGAGGTCGGACTTATGTACTAACTGAGGGAGTTTAGAAAAGGAAGTCTATCGGTCCCATTAATGGCATAGCATGGGTTGAACTTGTTAGCCACTGCGGAAAGTCAAGTTTTTGTCCCCTAGTCTGTGAACTATTTGCACTCATTGGGTGCTTGCTAGTGATGAGCGAATTTGTTCGGAAAACGATCGCCAAGCATAAATTCAGCACAAATATGACACTTTCAAATGAAACACGAGCAAAATTTTATAAAATCGGTAAAAATCAGTAACATTCGGTAATAAGTGCGGGAAAATATTTGCGTTGCCACAAAAATATTTTCAGCACTTTCGCAACGATAATGGTGGTGTATTATGAGCATTTTGCATGCGTTTGATGAGGGGAGGTGGGCTTTCAGAGCTCAGAGGCGCGGTATTCTTGTAAACTTTTTTTTCCTAACTTTATGTGTGCACAGTGCGACTAGCCTATCAGGACGCAGGAAACATCCACAATGTCCTGACACCACGGCTTGTGTCATTGGCTGCTGAAATCATATGTCCCTCTCTACATAAAGAGTGGACATCTTGTTTTAGCGCCATTTTGACACTGTAGCAGCACAGAGAGGCTGCTCCTGATGCTGGCACTGTCAACAGCAAGATTTTAGCTAGTTAGCTAGGCGGTTGTATATCAGTCAGATAGTGTAGCTAGCTAGTGTCCAGTGTGGCTGTTAAATTGACTTTCCAGCATTTTTTTGGCCATTACAGACAAAGACAGCAGGGCACATGTCCTACAAGTGTGTTGTGCACTGCTTCTATTAATCTCCATGCACAAGTATAGCGTTCTAAATTATATTTTTTCACTAGCTAAATGTGAAACAGCCTGCTGTATCTCACCTTGTCATTTAGTGCTGTGGTGATATGAAACTGTCTGCAGACCTAACGCACATTGAAAAAATTATAATTTTTCAGTTGCAAAAAGTTAGACCGCCCGTTGTATCACACTTTGTCATTTTGTTAGGTTGAAATTAAGCTGTCTGCAGTGTAGATCTCACGCACGCAATCAAAACATTTTTTTCTGTTGCTTAACGTCATACAGTAAGGGACCTGACTTCAAAAATAATTTGTAGCATCTAGTGTGTTATAGAGCTCTGAATCAGAGGCCACCCAAAAAATTCTTGTGTTCCTAATGTCATACAGTAGGGGACATCTGACTTTCAAATTGTTTGTACAAGGCCTAGCAAAAATTATGGAATCACCGGCCTTCATCCAGTTGTTTAATTTTGTAGACCAAAAAGCAGATCACAGACATGGCACAAAACTAAAGTCATTTCAAATGACAACTTTCTGGCTTTAAGAAACACTAAAAGAAATCAAGAACAAAAGTTGTGGTAGTCAGTAATGGTTACTTTTTTTTTAACCAAGCATAGGGGAACAATTATGGAGTCACTCAATTCTGAAGAAAAAATTATGGAATCATGAAAAATAAACAAACAAAAAACACTCCAAAACATCACTAGTATTTTGTTGCACCACCTCTGGCTTTTCTCACAGCTTGCAGTCTCTAAGGCATGGACTTAATGAGTGTCAAACAGGACTCTTCATCAATCTGGCTCCAACTTTCTCTGATTGCTGTTGCCAGATCAGCTTTGCAGGTTGGAGCCAGCATCATCACCTTGCCCAATGCAGATTCATGATTCATCACGGAATATGACTTTTATCCAGTCATCCACAGTCCACGATTGCTTTTCCTTAGTCAATTGCGATCTTGTTTTTTTCTGTTTAGGTGTTAATGATGGTTTAGCTTTTCTGTATGTAAATCCCATTTTCTTTAGCCAGTTTCTTACAGTTTGGTCACAGACATTGAATCCAGTATCCACCAATTTGTTCCTCATTTGTTTTTTTGTGCATTTCCTGTTTTAGAGAAATAGTGCTTTAAGTTTCCGGTCTTGATGCTCTGATGTCTTCCTTGGTCTACCAGTATGTTTGCCTTTAACAACGTTCCCATGTTGTTTGTATTTGGTCCAGATTTCAAACACAGCTGACTGTGAACAACCAACATCTTTTGCAACATTGCGTGATGTTTAACCCTCTTTTAAGAGTATGATAATCCTCTCCTTTATTTCAATTGACATCTCTCGTGTTGGAGCCATGATTCATGTCAGTCCACTTGGTGCAACAGCTCTCCAAGGTGTGATCACTCCTTTTTAGATGCAGACTAACGAGCAGATCAAATTTGATGCAGGTGTTAGTTTTGGTTATGAAAATTTACAGGGTGATTCCATAATTTTTTCCTCAGAACAGAGTGACTCCATAATTTTTCCCCTATGCTTGGTTAAAAAAAGTAACCATTACTGACTACCACATATTTTTGTTCTTGATTTCTTTTAGTGTTTCTTAAAGCCAGAAAGTTGCCATTTGAAATAACTGTAGTTTTGTGCCATGTCTGTGATCTGCTTTTTTTCTACAAAATTAAACACCTGAATGAACGTCCTCCAAGGCTGGTGATTCCATAATTTTTGCCAGGGGTTGTAGTATATCTCCTTTGTCATACAGGCCTCATCCTCACGCAAACAATTCTTTCTTTTGTGACTAATGCAATACTTCACGTCATATTTCACCTTGAAATTTACTGGTGTTGAGATTCAGCTGTTTGCAGAGGTGGTGCAGAGTTTAAAATCTATTTTTTTGTTGCAAATACTGTTTTCCTACCACACTATCTAAGCAACATGCTTGGGAAAAAGCGAGGCCATGGTGGAAGGGGAATTAGGCTTGGTGTTCAAGGTGTATGTGGGTTAAGTGTAAGGTTAGTAAAAGCAGCAGTGAACCAACAATGTCACATCCTACAGAAAGACATCTGACAACTTCTGTTTCTGGATAGGCTACTCCACTACCTTTCGTTGGCAGATGCACAGTTGCACACCTTGTTGATGAGTCCCAGAAAGAGCATGTGCTCAAGTGGATGGCAATCGCAGCTTCAAGTGGCCTCTCCTCCTCTTCCTCCAATTCAACATCACACCCAGTACAGTCCCCAGAGGTTGCACCCAAATTCCCCTTGCTTCCCTTCACGTCCCAACTCTCCATCTGTACAACTGACTGTACAGAACCACAGATGGGTGAGTCTGAGGAGGAAATCTGCACCGATGCCCAACATTTTTTTAGCTTGGATCCGGGGCAGGACAAAGTAGGGTTAAAACAGCATCCTGACCTTCATCATCAGATGTTAAGCCCTGGAGGGGGAGGTGATCCTGATGAGACTCAGATATCTGATGCTCTCGTGGACTGTACTGTGCTGTCAGGGCAGGAAGAGGAAGAGGGCATCTCCAAGGACGAGGAATGTTAAAACACAAAAGATGATGATGATGAGATGTTAGATCCAAGTTGGCGTGAACATAGAGGCGCACCGCTGAGTCGGTCATCTGAGGAGGTTACGTCGTGCCATACGTAGCAGACACGTAGCATGGAGCCACGACGAACAATGCATCCTCAGCCGCAACTGTGGCTGTGAAAAGCAGCATCCATGGGTCTGCAGATCACAGTGGTGGCAAGGGTTGCCTAGTCTGGGCCTTTTTTTTACTCTGCAAAGGATGAGCCAACTCACGTAACCTGCCAACTTTGCAAAAAAAATTGAGTAGAGGTCAAAGTGCAATAATTTGACTACTACATGTATGAACCTTCACATGCACAATCACCATGCGTTACTGTGGGAAATCCACTGTGCAAAATAGTGGACCAGCGGACCTCAACAATCATCAGCCGCCCCATCAATTGCATCTGCTGCTTCTTCCTCCTCCTCGGTTACTGTGCCAACTATTGAGAAGCATGTCTTTGACCGCAGAACCTTGGGTTCTTTATACACTCAAGTCACGTTGACTGAGAGCTCACCATCAGCTGTAATGGAAGCAGACATGCCTACTGTTTTTGACCGATCTCAGAGCACCCCACAACTTTCTCAATCCACCTTAATATCTCCGCCTACATCTCTCTCACGGTCTAGCAGTTTGTTTGGTTTACCATACTCCAATCTCTCTTAGCACTGCAGCCAGCCCATGTTACCACAGATGTGGCCACGTAAAGGATTGTTTCCTCCTACACATGACAAAGATAAGAGGTTGAACTCCACCATCTCCAATCTGTTGACATTGGAAATGCTGCCTTTCTGCCTGGTAGATACAGACGGTTTCCGAAAGCCCATGGCTGTCGCAGTCCCCCACTACCAATTGCCCATTTGCCAATACTTTTCTAAGAAAGCTGTGCCTGCGCTACACCAGCATGTTGCAGATAGCATCATCCATTCCTTGAATAAATCTTTGTCTGCAATGGTGCATTTCACCACAGACACTTGAACGAGTAAGCATGGGCAATGGAGTTACATCTCACTGTCTGGACACTGGGTGACACTGGTGGCTGTGGGGGCAGGTGCTAATCCACAAGTCTTGGAATCCTCAAGGTTTGCAGGACAAACCTCTACATTTAACACTTCCTCCACTGCTTCTGCCTCCTCTTATATCTCCTCTAGGGCCTCCACCTGCGCTCTCAAACTCTGCCTTATTGAGACATGCATTCTAACAGTGTAGAGCGAATCCCCACCACCTCCGTACTGCGCAGCCAGGGCTTACAGCAATCAGGCAGTGTTAAAACTGATATGCCATGGAGATCGCTGCCATACAGCTGAAGAGTTGTGGACAGCTCTCCAGGATGAGTTTGAGCAATGGCTGTCTCCGCTGAACCTGAATCCATGGAAGGCCGTGTCCAATAACGGTGTGATCCTGGTGGCGGACCTACGGCGAGGCAAGTTCACACAAATGCCTTGCATGACTCACGTTCTCAACCTGGTTGCAGTATTTTCTCAGCCACTATCCTGACCTGGGTGAGCTGCTTCAGAATGCACGTAAGCTGCGTGCTTATTTACGCCGTTCGCACCCCTCAGGTCATCGACTTGCATTGATACATAGGGTTTTGTCTATGCCAATTAACAGGTTGATATTTGCCGACATGGTGGAATTCCACTCTGCACATGTTGCAGCGACTGTAGCAGCAGCAACAAGCCCTTATGCAGTATGTCATGTCATATAGCCAGGACCAACACAGTACGGATGCAGCATACAGTACAGACCAAAAGTTTGGACACACTTTCTCATTTAAAGATTTTTCTTTATTTTCATGACTATGAAAATTGTAAATTCACACTGAAGGCATCAAAACTATGGATTAACACATGTGGAATTATATACTTAACAAAAAAGTGTGACACAACTGAACTTATGTCTTATATTCTAGGCTCTTCAAAGTAGCCACCTTTTGCTTTGATGACAGCTTTGCACACTCTTGGCATTCTCTTGATGAGCTTCAAGACGTAGTCACCGGGAATGGTCTTCCAACAATCTTGAAGGAGTTCCCAGAGATGCTTAGCACTTGTTGGCCCTTTTGCCTTCACTCTGCGGTCAAGCTCACCCCAAACCATCTCGATTAGGTTCAGGTCTGGCGTAGCACCCCGTCACTCTCCTTGTTGGTCAAATAGCCCTTACACAGCCTGGAGGTATGTTTGGGGTAATTGTCCTGCTCCCTTACACAGCATGGAGGTGTGTTTGGGATAATTGTCCTATTGAAAAATAAATGATGGTCCAACTAAAGGCAAACTAGATGGAATAGCATGCCGCTGCAAGATGCTGTGGTATCCATCCTGGTTCAGTATGTCTGAAGCGGTAAACTTGACAGCATGGGAAAATGATCAGAAACTTTCCCACGCTAATGAATTCATGTCCGGTCAGGTGGGGAGGTTGCGCAGGCAGCTTTTCATTCATTCATTACACAGTGGTTTACAGTTGGGGCAGTAGCATTAGCACTGCTCCCGGTTGTAAACTATTAAACCCCTTGAGATGGATTGCAGCATGGGACTTGACTTTACGGTGGACAGGTATTGGATATTGTTGCTTTTTTATTTTGGATTTTTTTACAGAAGAATGAGGGCTTTGCTTGGATTGAGAGTGCAATAAAAATGAAAAACCTGTGTGTTTAATTATTTCATGAAAAGACTTTATTCTGCATGTGTGTGTGTGTGTGTATTGTTTAACCCTTGCATACTAGTGGATTAATAATGGATAAGTGTCTTAATTACACCTCTCCATTATTAACCGGGCTTAATGTCACCTTACCTTACAATAGCAAGGTGACATTAACACCTTTTTACCCCATATGACACCTCTACAGGGCAATAGGTAGAGAGAGGCTAAATGCCAGAATTGCTCCATCTTACAGATGCGCCTTTTCTGGGATGGCTGGGGGCAGATGTTTTTAGACACGGGGGGCAATAACCATGGTCCCTCTCTAGGCTATTAATATCTGCCCTCAGTCGCTGTCTTTCTCTCTCTGGTGGACAAAATTGTGCTGGAGCCCATGCCAGTTTTTTCCGCGAATAAATCCTTTAATTTAACACCTACAGCTCCAAAATTTTACACACACACACACACACTTGTAACAATATTAGTGAGGGACATAAAAGACTAACGGATATGCAATGATTTACTGTATGTAAACCATGTCTCATATCCTCTCGGATTCTGTAATGATATTGCCAAAGCCGACAATTGAATTATCGGCTATTCTGCTACCTAACTATTTATAAAATATAAATATATGTCAACAACCCCCAGAGCCCTTCCTCCCGACTTCCCAGCCCTCCACCTCCAAAACCAACTTTTCCACCATTAAAGAAGATCGACTCTCCACTCTACTCTCAAGATCACATCTCACCACCTGTGCACTTGACCCGATCCCATCCCACTTCATCCCAAACCTCACCACAGTCTTCATCCCAACCCTAACCCATCTCTTCAACCTATCAATAACAACTGGTGTTTTCCCCTCAAGCTTTAAACATGCCTCCATCACACCTATCCTCAAAAAGCCCTCTCTTGACCCATCCTCTGTATCTAGCTATCGCCCTATATCACTTCTCCCCTATGCCTCCAAGCTAATGGAACAACACGTCTACCTTGAACTGTCCTCCCATCTCTCTTCTTGCTCCCTCTTTGACCGCTTACAATCTGGCTTCCTGTCACACCACTCCACTGAAACTGCCCTTACTAAGGTCACCAATGACCTCTTAACCGCCAAGAGCAAGCAACACTACTCTGTTCTCCTCCTCCTGGACCTGTCGGCTGCCTTTGACACAGTGGACCATTCCCTATTACTACAGTCCCTCTCATCCCTTGGCATCACAGACTTGGCCCTATCCTGGATCTCATCGTACCTAACAGACCAGACATTCAGCGTCTCCCACTCACACACCACCTCCGCACCTCGCCCCCTATCTGTTGGAGTCCCACAAGGTTCAGTCCTAGGGCCCCTGCTCTTCTCCATTTACACCTTTGGCCTGGGACAGCTCATAGAATCTCATGGCTTTCAGTATCATCTCTATGCTGATGACACACAGATCTACATCTCTGGACCAGATATCACCTCCCTACTAACCAGAATCCCTCAATGTCTGTCCACTATTTCATCCTTCTTCTCCGCTAGATTTCTGAAACTTAACATGGACAAAACAGAATTCATCATCTTTCCCCCATCTCATGTGACCCCCCAATGAACCTATCCATTACAGTAAATGGCTGCCCACTCAACCCAGTCCCACAAGCTCGCTGCCTCGGGGTAATCATTGATGCTGATCTCTCCTTCAAACCACATATCCAAGCCCTTTCCAGCTCCTGCCGACTTCAACTCAAAAATATTTCACGAATCCGTTCATTCCTCAACCAAGAACCTGCAAAAACCCTAGTCCATGCCCTCATCATCTCTCGCCTTAACTACTGCAACCTCCTGCTCTGTGGCCTCCCCTCGAACACTCTTGCACCCCCCAATCTATTCTAAACTCTGCTGCCCGACTAATCCACCTGTCCCCCCGCTATTCCCCAGCTTCTCTCCTCTGTCAATCCCTTCACTGGCTCCCCATTGCCCAGAGACTCCAGTACAAAACCCTAACCATGACATACAAAGCCATAACCTGTCTCCTCCATACATCTGTGACCTCATCTCCCGGTACTTTCCTGCACGCGACCTCCGATCCTCACAAGATCTCCTTCTCTATTCCCCTCTTATCTCCTCTTCCCACAATCACACACAAGATTTCTCTCGCGCATCACCCCTACTCTGGAACTCTCTACCACAACATATCAGACTCTCACCTACCATCGAAACCTTCAAAAAGAGCCTGAAGATCCACCTCTTCTGACAAGCCTATACCCTGCAGAAATCACCGATCGACCAAACCGCTGCACGACCTGCTCTACCCTCGCCTACTGTATTCTCACCCATCCCTTGTAGATTGTGAGCCTTCGCGGGCAGGGTCCTCTCTCCTCCTGTACCAGTTATGTCTTGTATTGTTTAAGATTATTGTACTTGTTATTATTATGTATACCCCTGCTTACATGTAAAGCGCCATGGAATAAATGGTGCTATAACAATAAATAATATATATATATATATATATATATACGTGTGTGTGTATCACTGACTGTGAAAAGCAGGACTTAGTCCCAGGAGCGCCTGCTTGCTGCCGAACAGTACTGGTTATAATGGCTGAACCTGGAAAGGCAGCAGTAACCAAACGTGCAGTATCTGTCCGAGCCAAACGCTGGGACCGAGGTTTCCGATGAGCAGGTTCCACTGTGGCTGGAGAAGAAAGGGAGACCACAGCGGACATGGTTCGAGATTCCCCCTGTGCAGTGGCAGGAACTTGACACCTAACATTACCCACCCTCCTAGAGCCCCCTTCCTTGGTCCTCGCTACGTTCAAAGGCTGCAATGAGCAGCGGAACCCGAATGTGTTCCATAGGTTCCCAGTTTCTGTCCTCTGGGCCATGGCCCTTCCAGTCCACCAGATAGTATATTTTGCCACGTACCACCTTGCTCCCCAAGATAGAGTTCACCTTGTACTCATCCGTGGACAAACCCGATGTCCCGGCAGATGACTCGGAAAACCGGGACATATAGACGGGCTTTAAGAGGGATACATGAAAAGTGTCTGTGATACCTCGGCGCGGAGGAATAGCCAAACGGGAGACCACAGGGTTAATCTGTTCCAGAACCTTGAAAGGGCCTATGCAGCGAGGCGTAAACTAAGTGGACTCAACTTGCAGCCTGATGTTACGGGCGGAGAGCCACATTAAGTTGACAGGAGCAAAGGTCGGTGCAGGACACCGGCATGCATCGGCAGAAACCCTCCTTCTCTCCTTGCAAGCTTGGATGGCATCTTGTGTGTGGTCCCAAATGTCACGTGACTCCACCGCCCAGTCTGCCACCCTAGAATTTGTGGATGACACGAGCATGGGCACAGGGACACATGGATGCTTGCCTTAATTAAGGAGAAATGGAGTCTGCCCAGTGGAGTCGGCTACTGCGTTGTTCAAAGCAAATTCTGCCCAAGGTAACAAAGATGCCCAGTCATCCTGCCTGGCGGAGACAAAATGTCACGGGTATGTGACCAGAGTCTGGTTGGCCCTCTCTATCAACCCATTCGTCTTGGAATGGTACACAGAAGAGAGATTCAGCTCAATGTTGAGAAAACGACAGAGCTTTTTCCAAAACCGAGATGAAAACTGGGGACCCCGGTCACTGACAATTTTGTTAGGCATGCCATGTAGATGGAAAATATGCTTAATGAACAAAGTCGCTAAGGCCCGTGCAGAAGGTAACCGTGGAAGCGGCACCAAGTGCACCATGTTAGAAAAATGGTTGGTGACTACCCAGATAACGGTGCAGCTACGAGGCTTGGGTAAGCCCACCACGAAGTCCATCCCAACCATCTCCCAGCGCCTGTCAGCCACTGGCATGGGGTAAAGTAGCCCAGCAGGCCATTGTCAAGGAGACCGATTCTTGGCGCAGGAGACACACCCTCGAATATAGTCTCTGATGTCACGGGCCATATATTGCCACCAGTATGTCCTCGCCAGAAGATCAGATGTCCTCTTAGTCCCAAAATGGCCACCCACCCTGGACGAGCAAGCCCAAGAGAGGACCTCCGGTCTCAAAATAGATGGCACAAAAGTCTTGCTCGGGGGCACAGACTCTAGCGAAACTGGGGCCACGGTCCTCAGACTTTCCGAAGGGACACTTAACCAAGGCTCTTCCTCCACTGATGACACTACAGAGCGGGAGAGAGCATCGGCACGGATGTTCTTCTCCCCGGAAAGAAAATGGAGAGTGATGTGGAAACGGGAGAAGAACACGGACCATCTAGTCTGGTGAGAATTTAGCCGCTGGGCAGTCTGCAAGTAAACCAAATTTTTGTGGTTGGTATAGACTTGGAACGGAAAACGAGCCCCCACCAGAAGGTGTCTCCACTCCGAGAAGCCCAACTTCATAGCTAGCAACTCCCTGTCCCCGATGGAATAATTCCTCTCCGCCGGTGTGAAGGTCTTAGAGAAAAAGAAGCAACGATGCTTCCAACCTTGAGCATCCTTTTGGAATAGGACAGCTCCAGCACCGACAGATGAGGCATGCACCTCCATTAGGAAAGGTTTATCTACATCGGGGCAATGTAGAATGGGAATGCTAGCAAAGTGAGACTTAATAGAGAGGAAGGCCTTGGAGACCTCCTCCAACCACAATTTGGGATTTGCTCCCTTCTTGGTGAGGGCAACCAGAGGAGCTACCAAAGTTGAGAAGTGAGCAATGAACTGGCGATAATAGTTAATGAACCCCATAAAGTGCTGCACCGCTTTGAGAGAATGGGGTTCCTGCCAGTCCATAACAGCCTGTAGCTTGACGGGATCCATAGCCAATCCTTGGGCCAAGATGGCAAAGACTCCGAATCAAACACACAATTCTCCAACTTGACATAGAGGGAGTTTGCCAGTAGGAGGTCGAAGACTTTGCAAACATCTCTCTGATGGGAGTCTATATCTGGAGAGTAGATGAGAATATCATCCAGATAGACTACAACTGAGGTGGAGAGCATATCCCGGAAGATATCGTTCACAAAGTCTTGGAAAACAGCTGGGGCATTACAGAGCCCGAAGGGCATCACTAGGTATTCATAGTGCCCATCCCTGGTCTCAAAAGCCATCTTCTATTTGTCCCCCTCACGGATGCGAATCAGGTTGTATGCACCCCGCAGATCTAGTGCAGTAAATACCCTTGCTCCCCAGAGCCTACCTAAGAGCTCAGATACAAGGGGCAGTGGGTACTTATTCTTAACAGTGATGGCGTTAAGACCCCTGTAATCTATGCATGGACATAATTCTCCATTCTTCTTCTGCACGAAGAAGAACCCAGCCCCTGCAGGTGACACTGACTTCCTAATGAATCCTCTTACCAGATTCTCCTGGACGTACTGAGACATTGCCTCCGTCTCCAGGAGAGATAACTGGTAGACTCCATCCCAGGGAGGCTCAGCACCAGGCAAGAGGTCAATAGGACAGTCATAGGGGTGGTGGGGCGGAAGGGTCTCCGCAGCTCTCTTGGAGAACACTTCCGCATAGGGCCAACATTGCTTGGGGAGAGAAGAAAGATCTGCGGGAACCTCAGTAGTAGCATCCTGAATGCACTCCCTCTGACATCTACCTCACAAGATTCACTCCATCCCAAAATTCTGCCTGTGGACCACTCTATATGAGGGGAGTGGTACCATAGCCAAGGTATCCCTAACAGGACCTCATCAATTCCCTCAGGAATGACGAGTAAAGAAATAATCTCCTGATGAAATGGCAACATAGATAGAGTAGATGGGATGGTCTGGTGTGTTATCTGTGAGGGCAGTGTCGACCCATTCACCACACGTACGGTCACTGGTTTGGCGAGCATCACCAGGGGTATTGCGTGTCGCTGGGCTAAGGCAGATGACATAAAATTGCCCTCCCCTCCGGAATCCACGCAAAGCTCTACCGAATCAGTGGATGAGCCTATGGTAATGGTCCCCTTTAAGGACAGTTTGGAAGAAAACATCGCCGTGTCTAGGGTACCTCCTCCTACAACCACTAGACGCTGACATTTTCCCGACAGCTTGGAATATCTGGAGGCAAGATGTCCTGACTGCCGGCAAACATGACAGACCTTGAGTGCACGAGCGGTCCGGGACTTAGATCCCGCTTGTAACACCTCCATGGCCTCATGTGACTCGGGCGCCTGGACCGGAGATTCCAAAGGTTTGGCGAAGGTGGGAGCCAGCTGAAACCTCTGCCTATACTGGGCTTGCTCCAACCTTCATTCGTTAAAACTAAGATCTATGCGAGTAGATGCAGCTATTAGCTCCTCCAGTGTGGCGGGAATCTCCCTATTGACCAAAGCGTCCTTCACATGGTCAGCCAGCCCCCTCCAAAATACAGAGATGAGGGCTTTATCTGACCACTCCAGCTCAGATGCTAAAGTCTGGAAGTGGATGGTAAAATAATTGACAATGGACGAGCCCTGAGTCAATGCCAACAGTTGGAGCTCCGTATCATGGGTGACTCAAGGTCCTAAAAGAACAACGGAGCAGTCTGCACCACATGATTGCCACGCTCTCACAGAGGCATAGCCCACTCCAACCCCCTATCCGACAGGAGAGATATAATGAATCCCACCTTTGCCCGCTCTGTGGGAAAACGTGCGGCCAGGAGCACGAGGTGTATTGAGCACTGGCTCATGAAACCCCTACAAGACTTACTATCACCAGAGTATTTATCTTGCAGCAGGAGGCGAGATAAGGTTGGAACAGGGGTGGCAGTGGACAAACTTGCTGCAGCCACGCTAGCAGCTTGAATAGCTACAGCAGTAACATCCACAGCTGAGGTTGTGCGCTCGAGAGCTGCCAACCTGCCCTCCAGCTGCTGGATGTACCATAGCAGTTGCTGTTCGTCAGCCATTACTAGCCAGACCCTGGCGATAGTATACTGTTAGGGCTAGCGGAATGCACCAAGTAATAGAGTGGTTGATATGAGGTGCTTTCGCAGCCCGAGGTCCACCGTGCAGAGATACCTGCTGCAAAGTAATGGCGTATGGACACTGAGCTCACATGTGGGTTAAACTTAACCCCATATGAAATTAATGCAAGCTCTGTTGCCTCACAGAGTTGTGCTGTACACATGGAATAATACCCTAACTAGGGTTGTGCTTGCTCTGGAACTTTTCTGTGCTAACCGCACACAAGATGGAACCAGTTGCTAAGCCAAGGCTAATTGCCCCCACTGACGCTAGCTGCCTGCCTGAGTCTACAGCCCCAAAGCTAAACAGACTCACACCACATATGAACTGAGTGGTAGAGTATTCACTGGCAACAGCCAAACACAAATGATACTTGTGCATGGCCGTGCAGCCATGCAAACCTTTTATAGTTGTAGCTCTCCGGGACCTTCGTAATCGACCAATAGGTGCTGCTACAGGACCTGAGCGTGTGACCCCCGACCTCCAATGAGAGGTCTTCCCTTGGGCATGCTTAGAAGGAGAAAAGCAGGACTTAGTCCCAGGAGCACCTGCTTTCCGCTGAACAGTACTGGTTATAATGGCTGAACCTGGAAGAACAGCAGTAACCAAACGTGCAGCATCTGTCGAAGCCAGGCGCTGGGACTGACATTTCCGCTGAGCAGGTTCCACTATGGCTGGAGAAGATTGGGAGACCGCAGTGGACATGGTTCGAGATTCCGCCTCTGCAGCGGCAGGAACTCGACACCTAACATATATATATATATATATATATATACACACCTATACTATGTGTATACATTTATTTTATCTCTTCTATTTTAACCTGCCAGTGTGATTTTACTGTACACTGCACTGAATTGCCGGCTTTTCAAAAGTACACTGGTGCTTATTTCTCGCAAGTCACACTGATGTTCCGTGTGGTATGCGAGTTTTTCTCGCACCCATAGACTTTCATTGGCGAGTCTTGGCCGATGTACGGTGCAAATCGCAGCATGCTGTGATTTTACTTGCATGTATAATACGGCCGAGAAAAAAACTGATGATGGGAGCTGCCCCATAGATTAACATTGGGCCGAGTGCTATGTGATTTTTTCTCGCATAGCACTCATCCGTATTCCTCTCTAGTGTGACTCTGGCCTAACACTCTTTCTAACCAAGCAGGAAAAAGAACAGTAAATCACAGGCACTGCCATAGAGTGAGTACAAAGGTGTATGTTCTCTGGATCTTTATTCATTTATATAACGCGTTTCAAAGTCAGGTCGACTCCATCATACCTCATGAAGGATTCAACCAAACTTCAAAATGCGTTGTATGAATTATACTGATTTGGCTTTTAGCAAGACTCGTTAAAGAGTTGATTGTGACTTGTCGGATCTCTGCTTTCAACAGGTGGTGCTATAGAGTTCAAGTCCTCTTTCTCTCTAAAGAGGCAATTTGCATATTAAAGACCCAGAGAACATTCACCCTTAACATCACTTTGTGGAATTACCGCTCTTTTCCTTTTTTGTTTGAATATGTTTCTTCCCATCAGTGTGTGGGACAGCAGTTAGAGCAGCAGCCCTTCATTGTTAGAAGTGAGGAGTTGTACCAGGTTACATCCCAAGCAGGTGAGCATTTACAATCCTTTGCTCGTTGTGTCTTATTGAGGATAACACACTTGCAGCACATTTTCTCTTTTCCTAACACTATATCTATCCCTAAGCCTAACCATAAAGCAAACCTTTGACCTAGCCCTCAGTCAAACCCTAGCCCTAATCCAAAATGGGGTAAAAAGTATAAAACTCTAATAGTAGCTCTTAGTAATGGATGCAGACAGTATTGGATTCCGTACAGCCTTCATTTATTTGTTGCCCTTCTAGCATCTCAGACACTGCTCATGCAAAGTGCAGCAGTATTGATGAGCAAGTGTAGCAGTATCATCAAGTATTTATGAGATCTGTTTTATAATACAGATTGGGAAATCTGCAGACAGATCCCCTTTAGGCTGCCCATACTGATAGCATAGCAGTTTGTCTCTCCATTAGCAAAAATGTACATGACACATGAAGGTGTCTAGTAAGAATTTGGACACAAAAGTTCAAACTAAGCGCTATGCACATGGAATCACTAATGGCAGCTCATTATGGCCATGGCAGCGAATTTCCAATTTTTTTTCACCCAGCAATGGTATCACTACTTCATTAAATCGTGCAATGTGTAGTAATGAAATGAGCAGCAACAATACAATCAGTGGAAAGGATGAGAAATGTGGCATTAGGTCATCAAATTTAGTTCTAGTATTTAGTGCATATAAAGATTGAACAGCTGATGCTGAAAGCAGAAACAATTTGCCTTAATGGGCATATATACTCAACTGATTGTTTCAATCTCAGCCGCTCCGTAATAACATAGTAACATAGTTAATAAGGCCGAAAAAAGACATTTGTCCATCCAGTTCAGCCTATATTCCATCATAATAAATCCCCAGATCTACGTCCTTCTACAGAACCTAATAATTGTATGATACAATATTGTTCTGCTCCAGGAAGACATCCAGGCCTCTCTTGAACCCCTCGACTGAGTTCGCCATCACCACCTCCTCAGGCAAGCAATTCCAGATTCTCACTGCCCTAACAGTAAAGAATCCTCTTCTATGTTAGTGGAAAAACCTTCTCTCCTCCAGACGCAAAGAATGCCCCCTTGTGCCCGTCACCTTCCTTGGTATAAACAGATCCTCAGCGAGATATTTGTATTGTCCCCTTATATACTTATACATGGTTATTAGATCGCCCCTCAGTCGTCTTTTTTCTAGACTAAATAATCCTAATTTTGCTAATCTATCTGGGTATTGTAGTTCTCCCATCCCCTTTATTAATTTTGTTGCCCTCCTTTGTACTCTCTCTAGTTCCATTATATCCTTCCTGAGCACCGGTGCCCAAAACTGGACACAGTACTCCATGTGCGGTCTAACTAGGGATTTGTACAGAGGCAGTATAATGCTCTCATCATGTGTATCCAGACCTCTTTTAATGCACCCCATGATCCTGTTTGCCTTGGCAGCTGCTGCCTGGCACTGGCTGCTCCAGGTAAGTTTCTCATTAACTAGGATCCCCAAGTCCTTCTCCCTGTCAGATTTACCCAGTGGTTTCCCGTTCAGTGTGTAATGGTGATATTGATTCCTTCTTCCCATGTGTATAACCTTACATTTATCATTGTTAAACCTCATCTGCCACCTTTCAGCCCAAGTTTCCAACTTATCCAGATCCATCTGTAGCAGAATACTATCTTCTCTTGTATTAACTGCTTTACATAGTTTTGTATCATCTGCAAATATCGATATTTTACTGTGTAAACCTTCTACCAGATCATTAATGAATATGTTGAAGAGAACAGGTCCCAATACTGACCCCTGCGGTACCCCACTGGTCACAGCGACCCAGTTAGAGACTATACCATTTATAACCACCCTCTGCTTTCTATCACTAAGCCAGTTACTAACCCATTTACACACATTTTCCCCCAGACCAAGCATTCTCATTTTGTGTACCAACCTCTTGTGCGGCACGGTATCAAACGCTTTGGAAAAATCGAGATATACCACGTCCAATGACTCACCGTGGTCCAGCCTATAGCTTACCTCTTCATAAAAACTGATTAGATTAGTTTGACAGGAGCGATTTCTCATAAACCCATGCTGACATGGAGTTAAACAGTTATTCTCATTGAGATAATCCAGAATAACATCCTTCAGAAACCCTTCAAATATTTTACCAACAATAGAGGTTAGACTTACTGGCCTATAATTTCCAGGTTCACTTTTAGAGCCCTTTTTGAATATTGGCACCACATTTGCTATGCCCTGCGGAACAGACCCCGTCATCTCTGATATGAAGAACGCAGGGCACATAGTACCTTATCTACTATATAATTGTCTAAGGGTCACTTCCGTCTTTCTGTCTGTCTGTCTGTAACGGAAATCCCAAGTCACTGACCACGGCCAATCAGCGACAGGCACAGTCCGGCGGCAAAATGGCCGCTCCTTACTCCCCGCAGTCAGTGACCGCTCCATAATCCCCTCCAGTTAGCGCTCACACAGGGTTAATGGCAGCGTTAACAGACCTCGTTATGCCGCGGTGTAACGTACTCTGTTAACGCTGCTATTGACCCTGTGTGACCAACTTTTTACTATTGATGCTGCCTTTTTTCAATAGTAAAAAGATCTAATGTTAAAAATAATAAAAAAATAAAAAATAGTTATATACTCACCCTCCGTCGGCCCCTCGGATCCAGAACGCCCCGGTGATCCTTGCGACGCCCCGGTGACCGCTCCATGCATTGCGGTCTCACGAGATGATGACATAGCGGTCTCGCGAGACCGCTACATCATCATCTCGCAAGACCGCAATGCACTTTTGGGACCGGAGGAGCATCGGTAAATGCTTCGCCTGGATCCGGGGCCCAACGGAAGGTGAGTATATCACTATTTTTTATTTTAATTCTTTTTTTTAACAGGGATATGATGCCCACATTGCTATATACTATGTGGGCTGTGCAATATACTACGTGGGGTGTGCAATATAATACGTGGGTTGTGCTATATACTACGTGGGCTGTGCAATATACTACGTGGGCTGTGCAATATACTACGTGGGCTGTGCAATATACTATGTGGGCTGTGCAATATACTACGTGGCTGTGCAATATACTACGTGGCTGTGCAATATACTATATGGCTGTGCTATATACTACGTGGGCTGTGTTATACACTACATGGGCTGTTATATACTACGTGGCCTGTGTCATACACTACATGGGCTGCATTATACACTATGTGGGCTGTGTTATATACTGCATGTGTGGGCTGTTACATACTACGTGAACTGTTATATGCTACGTGGGCTGTTGTAAACTACGTGGCTATGTTATATGCTATGTGGGCTGTTATACACTCCATGGGCTGTGCTATAAACTACGTGTCTGTGCTATATACTACGTGGGCTGTGTTATATACTACGTGGCTGTGCTATATACTCCGTGGGCTGTGCTATATACTCCGTGGACTGTGCTATATACTACGTGGCTGTGTTATATACTACGTGGCTGTGCAATATACTATGTGGCTGTGCTATGTACTACTTGGCTGTGCTATTTACTACGTGGGCTGTTATATGCTACGTGGCTGCGCTATATACTACGTGGCCAGCCGCAAACAATCAGCTACAGGCGTAGTCCGGCTGCGAATTGGCACAGGATTTGAACCACGCTTCACTATTCGGTCGCGCCAGGCCGGCCAAATCTTGTGTATTCAATGTATTATTCTAAAATCTTCATAAATAAAGTGCATACATATTCTAGAATACCCGATGTGTTAGAATCGGGCTACCATCTAGTCTATAATAATGTGCACTGGATATCTGATGCTATAGAAATTAGAATTTTTTTTAGTTTCATGGAAGTTTTGGCCCAAATGGGGGGCGAGGATGTGGAGCAGCCGCTAGGACCATGGGGTACTCGAGTCGAGTTGGACAGTTCTTCGGGGATTGTCACGGCAGCAGTGACACGGTCCATGGCCCTTGGTGTCCAATAAAATTGAGATGAAAGGGAATGAAGCTTATAGGGGATTAGTTTGTGACGCCACCTGTGGTGTTTGGCAATGGATGGCTGACGCTGCTTAAGGGGACCGCTGGGCCCAATGGTGACATCACTGGGATGGTTCTGGACCCCACAGGTGGAGCGGGGCCCCAGGGCTACCAGTACTGTTGCAAGGACTCGTGGATGTTGGGGTGCAGGACTAAAGGTGCGAGAAATGACTCGAGGACACAAGGGCTGTAGTTTTCTTTACCTTTACTCGATGGCTGAAGGTACAGTCCGGGGCACAGGTAACAGATGGAAATGGTGATCAGGGCAGCCGGGAAGCAATTTAGGATCCACTTAGCCAGGTGGGTTCGGAGGTCTTCCTAATGCGCTGTCCTGTTAGGTCCTTGATGCTGTACTGGCAGGCGCTTGAGCCTATTACAGGTATCACTCCTTCGTGGTGGCTCAGGGCTCTGGTATGCTGCTGTGCCGCTGGGTGTTAGATGGGCCAGGAGACCTGCAGTCTCCTACCCTCAGTATTTAGCTGCCGGGACTTCAGTACCCGAGCAACCACAGACTCGGTGTCCTGTTTCTAGCGCTCAGATCTGGGGTGAGCTTGGTTACAGTTCCACTCCCCAGGTTCTCCTCAACTTCCCTCCTCTCTGACTCAGACTAACTAACTCCGCCTCCAGGCCAGAACTTATGAGGAAGCTCCCCTGAAACCGGGTGTTAGAGCTCCCCTTCTGGTCTAGAGTAAGGAAAAGTGTTGGATGCTGGTGTTACCTGGTAAGGGGACCCCTCCTTGCTTCCAGGCATGACATCACCCCCTGTGAGGGAGGCAATGCCACTGTGGCAACCGGACTCCTGGGGTGCTACAGATGTGTTACCATTGTAGAGACATTCACTGATGAACCTTACCACATTAAGGGACATGATGATCATGAAGTTTATGCAGACACCGGTACCAGATGTGGCAAACTGCCAATACTTCTTGATGAAGTGCCAGTTTAATGACGCAAACTGTTCCATGGCGACCAGTCGGTAGACGACCACTGCAAAGACTGCCGTTAGCACTAGGGAGATCTGAAAGGAGACATGTCAGTTAGAACATGAACACAACTGGAATTAACGAAAATTCTTTGGTAACTAATTTAGGAATGGTGGGTGTTAGGGTTTGGCGGAGCGCACCAAATATATTTATAGAGTAATAGGTGCGTTCGCAACCAGGGGTCCACCGTGCAGGAGTAAAACCAGCTGCTAGTAACTGACGGTGCTATATGGCAGTATTTGTGAACTCTGTAACTTCACAGAGTCACTTAAGACAAGAGAAAGCTGTGCCCTGTTAACCTCACAGAGGAACACAGCTACCAAATAGAGTGAACTGTGGTCATGCAGTCAGAATAGCACACGCAAAACTCCTCACCGGAGGTGCCGGTATTCTAGGGGCTTATTTCAGCCGGGCCCTGAATCAACTCACACAAAACTCCTCACCGGAGGTGCCGGCATTCTAGGGGCTTATTTCAGCCGAACCCTGAAACCACATACATATGACCACACCGGCGCAGAACACATAACTTAGTTGATACTAAGCGCATGGCCATGTGGCCATGCAAACCTTTTATAGGTGCAGCGACTACAGGACCTTCCTAGAGGACTAATGGGAGCTGCTACAGTACCTGAGCCACTTCAGGACCTCCCTAGAGGACCAATGGGAGCTGCTGTAGTACCTGAGCATGTGATCCTCAACCTCCATTGAGAGGACTTACCCTGGGCATGCTCAGAAGGGAAAAAGCAGGACTTAGTCCCAGAGACGTTTGCTCGCCGCTGAAGAGTACTGGCTACAATGGATGAGCATGGAAAAGCAGCAGTAACCATCCGCACCCTATCAGGCTGGGCCAGACCCTGGGACCGACGTCTCTGCTGAGCAGGCTCCACTGCAGCTGGAGAAGAATGGGAGACCGCAGTGGAGATGATTCGAGATTCCCCCTGTGCAGAGGTGGGAACTTGACCCCTAACAGTGGGTTACTTCTTTAGGTCATTTAAAGAGAATATTGAAAGGTTTCCTTTTCTAATTAGGATATCTCATTGTTTCTCTAGTCTGTGGTTCTAGAGGAGTTAAAAAATGACAACTCTCAACATGTCCTGACAACTCTCAACATGTCCACTCCTGACAACTACAGGCTGCCATCACAGACCATGTTGGCATATTGTTAGTGTTTTCCATAACTTTCTTATTTATCTCTGAGGCATTCACCTTTGAAGCTCCTATTGATTTCTAAAGTTAAGGGAGCTTGGTAGTGAAGTCGTGCTTTTTGATATTTGGAAATATTCTGGTTACCTACACCTACCTTCAGTTTAAAGGGACACTGTCACCTGAATTTGGAGGGAACAATCTTCAGCCATAGAGGCAGGGTTTTCGGGTGTTTGATCCACCCTTTCCTTACCCGCTGGCTGCATGCTGGCTGCAATATTGGATTGAAGTTCATTCTCTGTCCTCCATAGTACACGCCTGCGCAAGGCAAGATTGCCTTGTGCAGGCGTGTACTATGGAGGACAGAGAATGAACTTCAATCCAATATTGCAGCTAGCATGCAGCCAGCGGGTAAGGGAAGGGTGAATCAAACACCCGAAAACCCCGCCTCTATGGCTGAAGATTGTTCCCTCCAAATTCAGGTGACAGTGTCCCTTTAAGTGATAAACCGTATGTAGAAAAGCTCCAAAGTTCCCTCCTGTGATGGCTGCAGGTAGTCATAATGTTACATTTCATCAGTTCACATTTCCAAGTTTTTTCATACATGCTTTTTTTTCAAGAACTTTAAACAATTTTATCAATCAGATTTTGAAATAATTTTGCTAATTTTATACAATATATGAAGCCCCACTTTTTGCTATTTTCTTTTTTTTTGCTGATCAATGGAAAATGTAAAGAAAATGTTCAATATATTTCACATTTTTTATCTCCACATTTTATTTTTTATGACCACAATGGATCAATAAAATACATTGTAAATTGCTTCCATTTTAGGCACACCTTGTTTTATTTAGAACAAATGTGTTTTTTTCTTTACAGAGGTAATGTTAGAAATGGCTATTTAGACTGGCAGTGGCTTTCTGGTTTTACTTTTAGTATTTTTTTTCTACCTTTCTGTGTTTATTTATTTTATTCATTTTGCACACTTTGGATGGGCCACAACATTATGATGACCTATTTAACTGTAAAGGGCCCATTGTTCTTGCACATGGGCCATCTTGCCTGTGTCTGCAAGGTGACCATATTTTTGTTCTGAGTGCAATCCAAAAAAAACTTCAGAACAAATTCGGAACAATTTTGTTCCATGGGGCCACGTCAGATTTTTTTTCTTTGGACCGAATCTGTCTGAGGAAAACAATGATTGCATGTGTGATTTGCATCCAATATTTGGATTGCACTGGGCACTACAAGTCAATGAGCCCACTGAAAATGTCAGACTGCACTTCAACAACATCCAAGTGCACACATTAACAGAGTGGAGAAGATGTAAATACATTTTTTCATTTTCTCCTCATCCGAGAAAATCGGATCACACTGTGATTAGCATAATTTAGGACCGATTTTCTCTGATGAGAGAAAATACTGTTGTGTGCACAAGCCTTGAGGCTACCATATTTGCCCCAGTTACAGGGCAAATAAAGCCTCTTCCTACTTGAACTGCAGAGCTGATCTGAGTCTGCGATGATTCAGAAGCTCCTATGCTCTCCCAGCATATGCATAAAGTGATCAAGAAGGCAGAAATGGTAATAAACCATCTCTGCCTTCTCTTCTGTGAGTTTGGCTATGTCTGATATCTGTCTCCCTGCACCTACAGCTCCTCCATCTTGTACAGTTGCTCACTCTGTACAGACATTGTAAAATGACATTGAGCTGTATAATAGCTTATTTTCCTTTTATGTCCTAACAAGGACAAATTGTTTCCATGTTCACATTACATATATTACCGACGTATTTCTACCTGCTTAATTTTAGAAGAATCAGGAATAGATCGCAGAAAAAAATGGTGGATAGGTTTGTCTTTTATCCTTACGCTAAGCTTCAAAATCAGATTGGCTTGTATAAAAAAGGACAGTACCATAAAGAATATTCCTGATACAGACACCATAAGTCGGCTGAGCTTGTCACTGAAGGGCTGGAAGGGTTCGGGCTTGCCAGTGATGGGATTCACCCTCTCTAATTTGGAATATTTTGCTTCAAACTGTGGACGCAATTCTTCCTGGAAAGACATAGACTAGTCACAATTATTTACCTACACATGAGTAAATTGACAATAATGTGAATCTCATTTACATGGTTGTGCTCCTCACCTAAGCGAAAAGAAAAATCCTGAGTTTGCTTGTATTCTAGTGTAGAGCAGCAATCTCAATCCTGCTGGTTCCTACACAAACTGCTTTCAGGACGCAACTCTAGGGGCTGAGCTTCTATTGAGAGGTGTTGCCATCTGACAGGATATGCCAAAAATGTGTGGATCCTCACCTACTGGGCGATTGAAGTGTGTGACTTTGGTTTATCACTTAAAGGGGTTATCCAGGGCTATTTTATTTTTTTTTACTATGTGCCTCAGAACTGATATTGAAGTTGTTGCTTGTCACGAGCCTGTTGTGCCAGGTGCCAATTTCTGTTGGCAGAGTGGTCACAGACCGCTCCTGCCAGCAATTTAGAGGCTTTTGTCGACATCACGATGACAGAGCAATGGCTTCTCATATGCTCTGCTCTTTTAAGGGGCATGACTGGTGACGTCATGCAGATTGACAGCTGGTTCCTCATAGCTTAACTGCAAGGAAGCATCTGTCAATCAGCATGACATCAGCAGTCCCACCCAGTCAACAGAGCAAAGCGAAAGAAGAAGAGCGGCTCTGTTGATATAAATCAGCTGAATCACTGACAGGAGCGGTCGGTGACTGCTCTGAGCAGGCACTGGTTACAACAGGCAGGTAGTTGCCTTTTTTAGCAATTACCTGATATTAGTTTTTAGGCACATAGTAAAAAAAATAGTCATGGACAACCCCTTAAAGATTTGTGGCTTTATTTAATAAAAGTAACCGGATTGAAAGTGTTTCCGCACTCTCTGGAATTATGACACGAGTTATAGCAGATAAGATTGCAGGTTTAATGTCAATAAACAATTTGACAATAAACCTGTAATTGTATCTACTACAGTATAACGTATGCCCTTATTCCTGAGAGCATAGAAACACATCCAAACCGGTTACTTTTATTGATATTCTATTGAAGCTGCTGCATCTGGTCTGTAGGCTCTTTAAGTGTTGTGTCTCACACAACCTTACAAGGGGAACGGTGTTACCTTTCATTCATCATACTTTTAACCTGGATAAGACTCCATTGTGCTCTTGCATTTCTTTACATTTCTCTATTTAATGCAATAAATTACATAATTAGGGCATATCCTGTTTCTACATGGTATAATAGTGTTTGATTAGATGAATTTTAATATACAGTTGTATAACAAAAAGTGTTTGCCCCTTCCTGATTTCCTATTCTTTTGCATCTTTGTCACACTTAAATGTTTCAGATCACCAAACAGATTTAAATATTAGACAAAGATAACACAAGTAACCACAAGATGCAGTCTCTTAATGATGAAGGGCTTTACTATTAGAGTAAAAAGAAATCCAAACCTACAGGGCTCTGTGTGAAAGTGATTGCCCCCTAAACCTAATACCTGGTTGGGCCACCCTTAGCAGCAATATTGTAATCAAGCATTTGCAATAACTGGCAATGACTAGTTTACAACGCTCTGGAGAAATTTTGGCTCACTCACCTTTTCACTCACAATTGTTGTAATTCAGCTACAATGGAGGGTTTCTGAGCATAAACTGCCTTTTTAAGGTCATGTCACAGCATCTCAATCAGATTAAGGCCAGGACTTTGACTAGGCCACTGCAAAGTCTTAATTTTGTTTTTCTTAAGCCATTCAGAGGTGGACTTGCTGGTGTGTTTTGGATCATTGTTTAGGTGCATAATCCAAGTGGGCTTCAGTCTGAGGTCATTTTCCTTCAGAATTTTTTGGTATACAGCAGAATTCATAGATCCATTTACCACAGCAAGTGTTCCAGGTCCTGAGCAGCAGAATAGCGACAGACCATCACACTACCACCACAATATTTTACTGTTGATATGATTTTCCTTTTCTGAAATGCTGTGTTACTTCTATGCAAGAGGTAAAAAGACATACACCTTCCAAAAATTTCAACTTTTGTCTTGTCAGTCCACAGAGTATTGCCCCAAAAATCTTGGGGGTCATTGAGATGTAATCTGGCAAATTTGAGACTAGCCTTTATGTTCTTTTTGCCTAGCAGTGGTTTTTGTCTTGGAACTCTGCCATGCAAACCATTTTTACCCAGTTTCTTTTTTATGGTGGAGTCATGAACACTGACCTTAACCGAGGCAACTGAGGCCTGCAATTCTTTGGATGTTGTTGTGGGGTCTTTTGTGACCTCTTAGATGAGTTGTCGCTGCTCTATTCGGGTAATTTTGGTCGGCCAGCCACTCCTGGAAAGATTCACCACTGTTCTATGTTTTCACTATTTGTGAATAATCACTCTCACTGTAGTATGCTGGAGTCCAAAAGATTTATACATGGCTTTGACACCTTTTCCAGACTGATAGATATCAAAAACTTTGTTTGTCATTTGTTCCAGAATTTATTTTGCTCACAGCATAATGTCTAGCTTTTAAGCATCTTTTGGTCTACTTCACTTTGTCTGGCAGGTCCTATTTAGGTGATTTCTTGATTGAGGGACAGTTGTGGCAGTAATCAAATCTGGGTGTGGCAAGGGAACCAAAATATATAAGCTACAGTTAATTTATGTTTTAAGTGGGGAGGCAATCGCTTTTTCACACAGTGTCCTGTAGGTTTGGATATATTTTTCCCTTAATAATAAAGACCTTCATTTAAAAAACTTCATTTCGTGTTTACTTGTGTTAACTTAGTCTAATATTGTTTTTTTTGTGATTTGAAACATTTAAGTGTGACAAACGTGTGTGGTGCAGTGAGCAATGTTACAGCCAGGGGGCGCTGCATGTGTACTTCAAGATGCACTTGGAGGCATAGTTGTGACGAGACAAAGTCCGGCAGAATTGTAGATGGCCGGTATGTGTGTCGCAGAGGAGGACACTCTGCGCTGTCAGTCTAAAGTTATGTTGTGGTCTGGGACCTGTAGTCCCACATGTAAATGTGTAAGTTCTAATGGGAGATTGGCAGGGCTAGTCATGAGAGATGGGAGGGTCAGACTAGCCACACACACACCCACACTCCCACCCAGGGGAGTGGTTACAGGTATGTAATGTGACCAGGGTGTGGGTCACATGGTTCCTGTGTTTGGATCTGAATAGTGCAAGTGCAAGGCCCTGGAAGCCTGTGTTGGATAATCCTGGGATTTCCTGAATAGCACATGGTGGGACTTTGCTACTGGTGGCCTGGGTATTGGACGGTCCCAGATGGGGATGGACGTCCTGAATAGTACCCGGACTGGCCACCTGTGTGATCCTGTGTAACCTGGGTGTTGGGACCGGATCCCTGAATAGCACAAGGTGAGGACCGGGATCTGCAGAGCCAGTGACAGCTACTGTGTGGGGAAGCTACAGTCCTTCGATGGCTCTGGACTGACTGATGTGTGCCGGCCAGGCAAGTTGGTGAACCCCGTAAGGCAGCTTTCCCAGAGGACTGACAAGGAGTCAGCAGGTGAAGCAGGAGCTCTCGTCAGGTACCTTCAAAAACTGTAGGTGCTTGTTGTATCATGGAATGTATTGCAATGGACTGTACATCATATGGTATATGCAGTTTAATAAACCAGACTCATGTGAGGTACCGTGCCTGAGTGCTTGAATCTTGTGCCAAGTGAGTGTCCCCCAACACACTCAGGTAGCGTAATCTTACACATGCAAAAGAACAGGAAATCGGAACAGGGAAACACTTTTTCACAGAACTGTAAAAGTGAAATTGAATATCCCTTTACCTCTTCATCTTCCCAGTCTATGAGATCCCAATCATAGGTGAGTACAGCTCTTCTCCTCTTCCAGAACTCAAGGAATACAGTGGCTGGAAAGGTACAAGATACCAGAATAATAGAGATAAATATATTTAATGTGTTAATGGTTCATCATCACATATTCATATTGCGGTGAACACAAGAGTATGAGCTCTGCACTTATCTACACAGAAAATGATCTACTTAAGTATAACTTTACTGAATAACATAATACTGTTTTATATAACACTAAATATTGTTATGATAACCTCATAAAGAAGCAATTGGCAGAGCATGAAAGTAATTGAGGAAAGCTTAGAAGCTAGGAAAAGTCATTAGGAATTGTCTGCCAGTCGGGCTATGAAAAGGCACCTGGCATAGCGAGGCATTGGCAGAGTGGTAAATCTCATCCGACAACCGATGTCTGCCAACAATAGAGTTCACGCAGCTTTTGTTTGGAAAGTTCTCTACATTCTCTATTTGGCCTCATGTTGGATGGTGCATTGCACAATTAATAACTCCAATATAATGTATAAAATAGCGGTTGAAGTTGAAGAACACACATATATATATATATATATATATATATATATATAATGTATTTTAATCCTACTGCGTAAGAGTAGCCATTAAAAGTGGCATACTGCATGGTTCCCACGGCCCAAATAACAGTTCTGGGATGGATAAATTACTGTTCTGTATTGTAGAGTAGTAACAATCTTATACAGTACCAGGACTATAAACTACAACAATTAATCACAGTCTCTGATAAAATAGCACCATATGGTGCCAGTGCCCAAATAACTGCTCCATGCATAGTCAATCATCATGCAATACCAATAGTACCACACTACCAGTGATAATGTGATTTCTAGTCACAATTTTTGTCTCCCAAGTAGAGTTCACACAATAAAATTGCAGGACCGTGTGGCCACCACACCAGAGTATTACAAACCTCCTCCCACCTACTGGCATCTCTTCTGATTTGCAGACCTGACAACATGTGTGTATTGTACCACAACAATGAAGTCACACTGTACCTTTTAATCTGTACAGGCACTGAGAATATCAGCAGCTAGATGGATGTTCGCAGGACTCTGCTAAGGCAGCAATCAGAAATATATTATATGACCATCTTTTCTTGTTACTTTATATATAACTTCAAATGGAAAATGGGTAACCAACTAATTACACCTAACATTCTGGTCTGAGCTATACTTGTTACAGCTTGTTCAATTCCCTATCATGCTTGCCTCAGTTTGTCACAAAAAGCCTTTGGTGTGCCTACACTAGTTCCGTTTAGTAGTCCTTAGGCTAGGTATACATTGCAACCTCTACTTGGCCTTCAGTATGTATGTAAACCCTGATGTCACTGCATGAACACTGCCGGAAAAAGCCGAAGACTGCCCAGTGCAGAATACCACCAGAAGTTAACTAGCAGCCCCGGAAGCAGATGCGGCTGGGAGACAGCAGGACAGGAGGACGCGTCGCTGGACAGGTAAGTATAATTGTAATGTTTATTATTAATTTTATGCTTTGTTTTACAGCCCCCCCACCCCATCCCATATATGTAACGTCCAAGCTCGGGGTTCAGACGCAAATTCGTGTCATCTCCGGCCCTAGCTCGAACTTTGCAAAAAAACTCGGGCGAACCCGCCGATCCCGATCATCGGGGGGGTTCACCCTCACTAGTCAGGAGTATTCCATGATGTATGTTGTAACGTTCCCATAGGCCTGAATTCAGAAGACAGAGGATAAAAGTGTGTTCTTCCTGGCTCTGTTGGGCAGGTGTCTGCCCACAGCTTGTTTCCCTATATAGTCAAGCTCAGGAGTGGGCTACTGAAAAAAGAAAAAAAAAATATGCCATGCTGCATACATTTTTTTCCTTATAGTGGACATCCATCCAAACTGTGGCCACTGTGTTATGACCTGGTGGTCAGGACAATAATGGACCTGGTGGTTAAGAGAACACGGGATGACCTGATAGTTACTGATAATAAAGGACGAGCTCTGGGACGTGGAAACTCTGCTGACCGCAATCCCTAATCCTATCAAACACACTAGAAATAGCCGTGGATTGCGCCTAACGCTCCCTATGCAACTCGGCACAGCCTAAGAAACTAGCTAGCCCTGAGGATAGAAAAATAAAGCCTACCTTGCCTCAGAGAAATTCCCCAAAGGAAAAGGCAGCCCCCCACATATAATGACTATGAGTAAAGATGAAAATACAAACACAGAGATGAAATAGATTTAGCAAAGTGAGGCCTGACTTACTGAACAGACCGAGGATAGGAAAGGTTACTTTGAGGTCAGCACAAAAACCTACAAAAAGACCTCGCAGAGGGCGCAAGAAGACCCTCCGCACCGACTCACGGTGCGGAGGCGCTCCCTCTGCGTCCCAGAACTTCCAGCAAGCAAGACAACAATAGAAATAGCAAGCTTGACAGAAAAATAGCAAACCAAAGAAATACAAGCTGGAACTTAGCTTCTGCTGGGAAGACAGGTCACAAGAACGATCCAGGAGTGAACTAGACCAATACTGGAACATTGACAGGTGGCATGGAGCAATGATCTAAGTAGAGTTAAATAGAGCAGCCAGCTAACGATTTAACCTCGTCAGCTGTGGAAGGAAACTCAGAAACACCCACCAGAGGAAGTCCATGGACAGAACCAGCCAAAGTACCATTCATGACCACAGGAGGGAGCCCGACAACAGAATTCACAACAGTACCCCCCCTTGAGGAGGGGTCACCGAACCCTCACCAGAGCCCCCAGGCCGACCAGGATGAGCCAAATGAAAGGCACGAACCAGATCGGCAGCGTGAACACCAGAGGCAAAAACCCAGGAATTATCTTCCTGACCATAACCCTTCCACTTGACCAGGTACTGGAGTTTCCGTCTCGAAACACGAGAATCCAAAATCTTCTCCACCACATACTCCAACTCCCCCTCAACCAACACCGGGGCAGGAGGATCAACGGATGGAACCACAGGCGCCACGTATCTCTGCAATAACGACCTATGGAACACATTATGGATGGCAAAAGAAGCAGGAAGGGCCAAACGAAATGACACAGGATTGATAACCTCAGAAATCTTATACGGACCAATGAAACGAGGCTTAAACTTAGGAGAGGAAACCTTCATAGGAACATAACGAGACGACAACCAAACCAAATCCCCAACACGAAGTCGGGGACCCACACAGCGTCGGCGGTTAGCAAAACGTTGAGCCTTCTCCTGGGACAAGGTCAAATTGTCCACCACATGAGTCCAAATCTGCTGCAACCTATCCACCACAGTATCTACACCAGGACAGTCCGAAGACTCAACCTGCCCTGAAGAGAAACGAGGATGGAAACCAGAATTGCAGAAAAACGGCGAAACCAAAGTAGCCGAGCTGGCCCGATTATTAAGGGCGAACTCAGCCAATGGCAAAAAGGACACCCAGTCATCCTGATCAGCAGAAACAAAGCATCTCAGATATGTTTCCAAAGTTTGATTAGTTCGTTCGGTTTGGCCATTTGTCTGAGGATGGAAAGCCGAGGAAAAAGACAAATCAATGCCCATCCTTGCACAAAAGGATCGCCAAAACCTCGAAACAAACTGGGAACCTCTGTCAGAAAGGATGTTCTCCGGGATACCATGTAAACAAACCACATGCTGGAAAAATAATGGCACCAAATCAGAGGAGGAAGGCAATTTAGACAAAGGTACAAAATGGACCATCTTAGAAAAGCGATCACAAACCACCCAAATGACCGACATCTTTTGAGAGATGGGGAGATCCGAAATAAAATCCATAGAAATATGCGTCCAGGGCCTCTTCGGGACCGGCAAGGGCAAAATCAACCCACTGGCACGAGAACAGCAGGGCTTAGCCCGAGCACAAGTCCCACAGGACTGTACAAAAGAACGCACATCCCGTGACAAAGACAGCCACCAAAAGGATCTAGCCACCAAATCTCTGGTACCAAAGATTCCAGGATGCCCAGCTAACACTGAACAATGAATCTCAGAGATAACTCTACTAGTCCATCTATCAGGGACAAACAGTTTCTCCGCTGGGCAACGGTCAGGTCTATCAGCCTGAAATTTTTGCAGCACCCGCCGCAAATCAGGGGAGATGGCAGACAAAATTACCCCCTCTTTGAGAATACCCGCCTGCTCAGGAACACCCGGAGAGTCAGGCACAAAACTCCTTGACAGGGCATCAGCCTTCACATTCTTAGAGCCCGGAAGGTACGAAACCACAAAATCAAAACGGGAGAAAAATAACGACCATCGAGCCTGTCTCGGATTCAACCGTTTGGCAGACTCAAGATAAGTCAAATTCTTGTGATCTGTCAAGACCACCATGCGATGCTTGGCTCCTTCAAGCCAATGACGCCACTCCTCGAATGCCCACTTCATGGCCAACAACTCACCATTACCAACATCATAATTACGCTCAGCAGGCGAAAACTTTCTAGAAAAGAAAGCACATGGCTTCATCACCGAGCCATCAGAACTTCTTTGCGACAAAACAGCCCCTGCTCCAATCTCAGAAGCATCAACCTCAACCTGAAACGGGAGCGAAACATCTGGCTGGCACAACACAGGGGCAGAAGAAAAACGACGCTTCAACTCCTGAAAAGCGTCTACAGCTGCAGAAGACCAATTGACCACATCAGCACCCTTCTTGGTCAAATCAGTCAACGGTTAAGCAACAGTAGAAAAATTAGTGATGAAGCGCCGATAAAAATTAGCAAAGCCAAGGAACTTTTGCAGGCTCTTCACAGATGTCGGCTGAGTCCAATCGTAAATGGCCTGGACTTTAAAAGGGTCCATCTCGATAGAAGAAGGGGAAAAAATGAACCCCAAAAATGAAACCTTCTGAACTCCAAAGAGACACTTTGACCCCTTCACAAACAAGGAATTCGCACGAAGGACCTGGAACACCATTCTGACCTGCTTCACATGAGACTCCCAATCATCCGAAAAGACCAAAATATCATCCAAATACACAATCAGGAATTTATCCAGGTACTCTCGGAAGATGTCATGCATAAAGGACTGAAATACTGATGGAGCATTGGAAAGCCCGAATGGCATAACCAGGTACTCAAAATGGCCCTCGGGCGTATTAAATGCTGTTTTCCATTCATCGCCTTGTTTAATACGCACAAGATTATACGCACCACGAAGATCTATCTTGGTGAACCAACTAGCCCTTTTAATACGAGCAAACTAATCAGACAGCAACGGCAAAGGATACTGAAATTTGACTGTAATTTTATTAAGAAGGCGGTAATCAATACAAGGTCTCAAAGAACCATCCTTCTTGGCCACAAAAAAGAACCCTGCTCCTAACGGTGATGACGACGGGCGAATATGGCCTTTCTCCAAGGATTCCTTTATATAACTCCGCATAGCGGCATGTTCTGGCACAGATAAATTGAACAATCGGCCCTTAGGACACTTACTACCAGGAATCAAATTAATTGCACAATCGCAATCCCTATGAGGAGGTAGGGCACTGGCTTTGGGCTCATCAAATACATCCCGATAATCCGACAAAAACTCTGGAACTTCAGAAGGAGTGGAAGACGAAATAGACAACAATGGAACATCACCATGTACCCCCTGGCAACCCCAGCTGGACAAAGACATAGATTTCCAGTCCAATACTGGATTATGAACCTGTAGCCATGGCAACCCCAAAACGACCACATCATGCAGATTATGCAACACCAGAAAGCGGATATCCTCCTGATGTGCAGGAGCCATGCACATGGTCAATTGGGTCCAGTACTGAGGCTTATTCTTGGCCAAAGGCGTAGCATCAATTCCTCTCAATGGAATAGGATACTGCAAGGGCTCCAAGAAAAAACCACAGCGCCTAGCATACTCCAAGTCCATCAAATTCAGGGCAGCGCCTGAATCCACAAATGCTATAACAGAATAGGATGACAAAGAGCAAATCAGAGTAACGGACAATAGAAATTTAGACTATACCGTACCAATGGTGGCAGACCTAGCGAACCGCTTAGTGCGCTTAGGACAATCGGAGATAGCATGAGTGGAATCACCACAATAAAAACATAGCCCATTCCGACGTCTGTGTTCTTGCCGTTCAGCTCTGGTCAAAGTCCTATCACATTGCATAGGCTCAGGCCCATGCTCAGATAGTACCACCAAATGGTGCACAGCTTTACGCTCACGCAAGCGTCGATCGATCTGAATGGCCAAGGACATAGACTCATTCAGACCAGCAGGCATGGGAAATCCCACCATGACATCCTTAAGGGCTTCAGAGAGACCCTTTCTGAAGATTGCTGCCAGGGCACATTCATTCCACTGAGTGAGCACAGACCACTTTCTAAACTTCTGACAATATATCTCCGCTTCATCATGACCCTGACACAGAGCCAGCAAGATTTTCTCTGCCTGATCCACTGAATTAGGTTCGTCATAAAGCAATCCAAGCACCAGGAAAAACGAATCAACATCACACAATGCCGGATCTCCTGGCGCAAGGGAAAATTCCCAGTCTTGAGGGTCACCACGTAACAAAGAAATAATGACCTTTACTTGTTGAACAGAGTCACCTGAGGAGCGAGGTTTCAAGGCAAGAAACAATTTACAATTATTTTTGAAATTCAAGAACTTAGATCTATCACCAAAAAACAAATCAGGAGTTGGAATCCTAGGCTCTGACATCGGATTCTGAACCACAAAATCTTGAATGTTTTGTACCCTTGTAGTGAGATTATCCATCCAAGAGGACAGACCTTGAATGTCCATGTTTACACCTGTGTCCTGAACCACCCAGAGGTAAAGGGGAAAAGAGAGACAAAAAACACTGCAAAGAAAAAAAAATGGTCTCAGGACTAGGGTTGAGCGAAACGGGTCGAAATTGTTCAAAAGTCGCCGACTTTTGGCAAGGTCGGGTTTCATGAAACCCGACCCGACCCCAGTGGGGGGTCGGCCATGAAGTCGGCGATCTTTTGAATCTGGAATCGGAATTCCGATCCTGATTCCCGATATGTTTAAGATATCGGGAATTGGTATCGGAATTCAGATTAAAGTGTAAAATATAGAATTAAAATAAAAAATATTGCAATACTTACCCTCTGACGCGCCCTGGTACTAACCGGCAGCCTTCCTCCTTCGAATCCGCGCTTCTAGGACCTTGCCGTGACGTCGCGGTGACGTCGCGGCTTGTGATTGGCCGCGCGGCCGCCCATGTGACCGCTCGCGCGGCCAATCACAAGCCGCGACGTCACCCGCGACGTCACCGAAGGTCCTGGAAGGGCTGATTCTTAGGAAGGAAGGCTGTCGGAAGGAAGCAGGGTGCTTCCGAGGGTGAGTATATACCTAATAGGAATATACTCACCCTCGGAAGCGCCCTGCTTCCTTCCGACAGCCTTCCTTCCTAAGAATCAGCCCTTCCAGGACCTTCGGTGACGTCGCGGGTGACGTCGCGGCTTGTGATTGGCCGCGCGAGCGGTCACATGGGCGGCCGCGCGGCCAATCACAAGCCGCGACGTCACCCGCGACGTCACCGAAGGTCCTGGAAGGCTGATTCTAAGGAAGGAAGGTTCCCGGTTAGTACCAGGGCGCGTCAGAGGGTAAGTATAAGGATATTTTTTATTTTAATTCTATATTTTACACTTAAATATGGATCCCAGGGCCTGAAGGAGAGTTTCCGCTCCTTCAGACCCTGGGAACCATGGAAACCCAATGCACTGCATTGGGTTTCGAGTTTCGGCCGACCCCGACCCCGACTTTTTTATAGGATCGGCCGATTTCACTCGACCCGACTTTTCCAAAAGTCGGGTTTCGTGAAACCCGACCCGATCCTATAAAAGTGAAGGTCGCTCAACCCTACTCAGGACTTCTCTTATCCCTCTATTGAGATGCATTAGTACTTTGGGCCACCTGTACTGTTATGACCTGGTGGTCAGGACAATAATGGACCTGGTGGTTAAGAGAACACGGGATGACCTGATAGTTACTGATAATAAAGGACGAGCTCTGGGACGTGGAAACTCTGCTGACCGCAATCCCTAATCCTATCAAACACACTAGAAATAGCCGTGGATTGCGCCTAACGCTCCTTATGCAACTCGGCACAGCCTAAGAAACTAGCTAGCCCTGAAGATAGAAAAATAAAGCCTACCTTGCCTCAGAGAAATTCCCCAAAGGAAAAGGCAGCCCCCCACATATAATGACTGTGAGTAAAGATGAAAATACAAACACAGAGATGAAATAGATTTAGCAAAGTGAGGCCTGACTTACTGAACAGACCGAGGATAGGAAAGGTTACTTTGCGGTCAACACAAAAACCTACAAAAAGACCTCGCAGAGGGCGCAAAAAGACCCTCCGCACCGACTCACGGTGCGGAGGCGCTCCCTCTGCGTCCCTGAACTTCCAGCAAGCAAGACAACAATAGAAATAGCAAGCTTGACAGAAAAATAGCAAACCAAAGAAATACAAGCTGGAACTTAGCTTCTGCTGGGAAGACAGGTCACAAGAACGATCCAGGAGTGAACTAGACCAATACTGGAACATTGACAGGTGGCATGGAGCAATGATCTAAGTGGAGTTAAATAGAGCAGCCAGCTAACGAATTAACCTCGTCAGCTGTGGAAGGAAACTCAGAAACACCCACCAGAGGAAGTCCATGGACAGAATCAGCCGAAGTACCATTCATGACCAGAGGAGGGAGCCCGACAACAGAATTCACAACACCACTGTAAGGCACATGTTGTCATGTGGATACTGTGACAGAGAGGGGCCAAAAGATTGCGGCATCCGGTTTCACAAACTCCTGCACTAGTTAGAATACGTCACCATCCTCGTAAACAGTGCAGGTTTTTTCCTTCCTAATTTAAAAAACTACCCATCACATCCAAACATAGACTAGGTGTGTACAGATGCTTTCCTGGAGTCACCAACTCATATACAATAAAATAAATAAGGCAGCACTCTGTAGCGCCATAGCCTGCAAACTTGAAATATGAAAATTGAATTGCATTACTGCACTAGAAATATGAAAAATTGAGAAAGCTTAGCGCATAAATTGGCCAAATCATGTGTACCTGGAAGCCATGTTAAGGCCTTTCTCATTTCACGAACTCCTGCACTGGTTAGCAGTACTTCGCCATCTTAGTAAACAGTGCAGATTTTTTCCTTCCTTGCAGTGCAAGGGTTAACGTGTTCAGTTGAAGCTTTCCTATCTGAATTGTCTCAGCAGTTCAATGTTTGCCACTCTCTGCTATATTTGTTCACCTCTGGCACTTAGGAATTGCCAGTGTAAGGCTACGTTCACATTAGCGTTACGCTAATGTGCGTCGCTGTTGCGTCGGCGACGCAGCGGCGACGCAGCGGCGACGCGCCCCTATGTTTAACATAGGGGACGCGTGCGTTGTTTTGGTGGCGTTTTTCGCCACGTGCGTCGTTTCCGACGCTAGCGTCGGACGCAAGAAAACGCTACATGTAGCATTTTCTGTGCGTCCGATTTTCGTCAAAAACGACGCACGCGTCGCAAAACGCGCGCGTTTTTGCACACGTTTGCGCGCGTTTTTCCGTGCGTCGCCGCTCCGTCGCCGACGCAACGGCGACGCGACGCTAATGTGAACGTAGACTAAGTTCTTACTGCCTGGTTTTGAGATAGGAGATTTGTTCAGGAGATTATTGATTTGGAGTTTTGTTTGTGTATACATCTTCATCCTCTCCTATTTGATATCTCCTTGCCTTTACTCCCATGTGTTTCACTCTGTTGTTTGGGGAGAGTATTTTGCATGATAGTTATTTTCATTTATCCCTATCTGTCTTCCTTTGTTTGTCTGGTTAGTGTTATCCTATATACTTTGGCTTCCCATATCCCTGGGTGCGGGAATGGGCAGATGAGGGTTGATATAGCAGCATAGCAAAGCACGTGAACTCGGGGTCTCCACCTTCTGGATTAATCCGAGAGACAGGGCAAGACTAGGGGTCCCCTAGATCTAGGGTGCTTGTTAGCACACACAGTCTCAAGGCAATGTGTGACATTGCCTAGAACTACAAGGGTTGACCTGGTCAATGACCAGAAGAGAGCTGGGACCACTGTCTCAAACATTACTATTAGTAACAGACTTCACTGTCATGGATTAAAATCCTGAAGGGCACGCAAGGTCCCCTTGCTCATGCCAGCACATGTCCAGGCTCGTTTACAGTTCATCAATGACAATCTGGATGATCCAGAGGAGGCATGGGAGAAAGTCATGTGGTCAGATTAGACTAAAAGAGAAGTCTTTGGTACCAACTCCATTTGCCAGAAGATGAATGAGTGCAACCCCCAGAATACCGTCCTAACCATGAAGCATGGTGGGGGAAACATCATACTTCGTGGGTGCTTTTCTGGAAATGGGACGTGATGACTGCACACTATTAAAGGGAGGATAAATGGGGTAATGCATCACAGGATTTTGGCCAACAACTTCCTTCTCTCTGTAAGAGCAATGAAAATGGGTCGTGACTGGGTCTTCCAGCTTGACAATGACCTGAAACACCACCAGGGTATCTAAGGAGAGGCCCCAAAAGAAGCATTTCAAGGTCCTGGAGTGGCCTAATCAGTCTTCAGACCTGAACCCAATAGAAAATCTTTTTATGGAACTGAAACTGTCCAGCGGCCGCCAAAAAACCTGAAAGATCTGTAGAAGATCTGTATGGAGGAGTGGGCCAAATTCTCTGCTGCAGTGTGTGCAAACTTGGTAAGATCTACAGGAAATGTCTGACCTGTGTAACTGCAAGCAAAAGTTTCTGTACAAAATATTCAAGTTCTGTTTTTGTGTTGTATCAAATACTTATTTCATGCGATAAAATGCAATGCAGTTATTTAAAAATCGTACAATGTGATTTTCTGTTTTTTTTTATTTTTTTTATTCTGTCTCGTACAGCTGAAGTGTACCTAAGATAAAAATTACAGACCTCGCCATTATTTATAGGTGGTAAAGCTTGCAAAATCTGCAGTGCATAAAATACTTATTTTCCCCACTGTATCTTCTGAGTACACCTGAGTACACCTGACAGTGTGCATAGACATAGTGTGGATTGAACCTTAGTAATTACCACTAGTGATGAGTGAATATACGCGTTGCTCAGGTTTTCCCGAGCTTGCTCGGGTGATCTCCGAGTATTTATGACTGCTCGGAGATTTAGTTTTCATCGCGGCAACCAGGCAACTCCCACATGTACTTAGACTGGCTAGCAGCCGTAAATTATTCAGCTGAGGCGATGAAAACTAAATCTCCAAACACTAACAAATACTCGGAGATCAATCAAGCGTGCTCGGGAAAACCTGAGCAACGAGTATACTCGCTCATCACTTATTACCACTCAACCTTGTGGAAAATAGCAAGTGTCCCTCAACTAAGGCGCCACTCTGCCGTAAGCATGGAAAACAAAATAAAAATTAGAGATGTAAGTGCATAAACAGAAGCTCACGTGCTATTCTTTATCATTTTGCCCATTGTTGTTCTATATGCATTCTCAAAGACATACTGAAGCTGCCATGAACTAGTGCCATTCATCTTCAGTGTATCCATATTTTACACATTGCTGGTGGCTCTATGGATCCACTTATGGAACCTTGTGGACCTTGCTGCCCACTCATCCCTTTTATTGCCGTGAAAATTAACATAACTCCAAAAACCTCATTTCCACAGAATTTCAGCAGTCCCAAAATTACTACTTGTTAGTAATATTTTCGTTAGCTCAGGAGAAAGTATTAACAAGGCAGCTGACATGACTCTGTCATGCTGATTGAAAATATTGCTTTAAAAATGTGCTGTTTCAAACATTTGTTTCTTTTGATATGGTCTCCCTCAAGGAAACGTGCAGTCAAAATTTATTTGCGTCAAGAGAGTTTTACAGGCAAGAATAGTGCTGCTTGTAAATTTACCAATCATCAGATCATCAACAATTTCAAATAGAGAAGTTCAAGTCCTGCGAAGAAGGCTACAGGGCACCTAAGAAAATACAGTCAGTTCCAGGATCATCTCCTGGAGAGTATTCATCTACGAGTTTGGTTGAACACCAGTGCAGATCTTGCTCAAGAATGGAAGTAGGCAGGTGTCATCTGCATGTACAGTGAGTTGAAGACTTTTGGAGAACGGTCTGTTATCAAGAAGTGAAGAGAAGAAGCCATGGTTTTCCAAGAGAAACTTCAAGGACAGACTGGCATTCTGAAAGAACTACAGGGATTGTATTGCAGAGGCCAGGAGTAAAGTTGTTTTCTCCGATGAAGGTCCCTTCAGACTGTTTTGGATATTTGGACAAATGATTATCTGGAGAAAAGTGAGTGCTACCATGAGCCTTGTGTAATGCTCCCAGTTTGACATCATAGGATCATGCATGTGAGGTTGCTTTTCAACCACGGAGGGGGCTCACTCATAATTTTGCTTAAGAACACTGCCATGGATAAAGAATGGGATCTAAAAATCCTCCAAGAACAACTTCTCACAGCAATCCAGGAGCAAGGCGGTGATGACCAATGCTTTCTCCAACATGGAGACCATGGCATAGTGAAAAGTGATAATGGCTCGGTGAACAGAACATTGAAGTTTTGGCTCCACATATTTAAATTCGAATGAGAACCTGTGATCAGTTCTCAAAAAAGGTAGCAAAAAATATACATAAATTTTAAAGAACTACAAGCTGTGAATAGACAGGAATGTGTTGTCATCTCTCGGGATTTTACCCAAAAGCTAATATACAGCTGCCAGGGCGAAGGGCAAAAGTGTTTAAAATAAGGATACTTTTTTCAAGCTACCCATATAATGATATAAATGGCTTAAATCAGTAATATGAACCCTCAATTAGCACTGAAAAAAATCCTTCATGAAAAAATAAAAAGATATGGCTGAGGAAATGCAGAGGCTTTAACAGAAAAAAAATAGTTTGTCATTACGGAGTTTAATGGCGTTCCCTGTAGCTTAGTCATTAACATTTTTATATCTTTAATCTGCATTCTAACTACAAGTTCCTGAGTCACAGCCGAGCCACAACGTAGGTACTACATCTATCGGCATGCAAGTAAAACGTAAAAAGAAGCGGAAATTGCCCCAAGCAGATTTTTTAAGTATCTTGTATTTCTTTTAGTTTAACCTCCCCACACAATGTCTAACCAATACACTTCTTTTAACCACTGTACTCCTCATAAAAGTTCTCGTTTAGGCCATTCCTTAACACATTACCGACTCAATGCATATTCCTTTTTGTGCTTTCGTTATTTCTACCTCCTTTTCAAAGAGAGATAACATTTTTAGGCCAAGTTTTAGTTTTTAACCACTGTATTCTTTTTACCATATAATGTACCGAAAAATAGGAAAACAAAATCCAAGTGGGGTGAAATGTTGGTAAAAAACTATTTTAGTATCCAGGCAAACAAGCACATAGTGCAGAGGGAGAAAACGGTGTTGCACAAGAAGGACACTTGGCCTGTAGAAGTGAAATAACAATTGTCTGTAAAGCTACATTTGCACTAATTTTTGTGCCAAGTGTTGCGTGAAAAATACTGACATCGCACGGACCGCACTCGGACCAACGTTATTCTATTGGGCCATCCAGATGAGCTTTTTTTATTTGGACCAAATGTCCTCTTGAAAAACATTGCACGTTACCTAACTTCTTTCACATTTTGGATGAGACTCGACTATTGAGTCTATAGGTGCAAAAAAACATCAAATCCCATACAGATCATCCATATACAATTTTTATGGATACATTGCCATTAATTAATACCGGAAACGTTTTTTGGTCTTGCAAAATCTATTCATTGCTGATGTACAGAAACAAATGGCAAACCGATGACAATATAGATGAAAGGGCATCCATTTTTTTTCTGGATGGAAATTGGATTTGTTTCAACTTGACGTCATAATGGGTTTCCGGTGATCATTTTACAAGTAAAAAACCACAATATCATAAACTACGTATACTCTGCAATTTATTAAATTGTGTCCATCTTTACTATGAACTTACACAGTATATAAAAGAATAAATACAGGCAGCCTGGTAATAATACATCTGAAGTCTAATG